>NC_039364.1:258239319-259605258 GCF_003573695.1 Papaver somniferum | reverse complement strand
ATTCCATGAGAATATCCTTAAACACATACGAATTCGCAAACTTCGAGAAGTGAACTTTTTCGGAGATCGAAACCTGGCTAGGAGTGTACTACTATGAGACGAGAACTTCGCATGAACGATGGATCGTTAGCAGTTTACGCGTAGGATTCCATGAGAATATTCTCATGGAAACCTAAACACACACGAATTCGCAAATTTCGAGAAGTGAACTTGTCCGGAGATCGAGACCTGTCCAGGAGTGTACTACTATGAGACGAGAACTTCGCATGAACGATGGATCTTTAGCAGTTTACGCGTAAGATTCCATGAGAATATTCTCATGGACACCTAAACACACACGAATTCGCAATTTTCGAGAAGTGAACTTTTCCGGAGATCGAAACCTGGCCCGGAGTGGACTACTATGAGACGAGAACTTCGCATGAATGATGTATCTATAGCAGTTTACGCGTAAGATTCCATGAGAATATCCTTAAACACATACGAATTCGCAAACTTCGAGAAGTGAACTTTTTCGGAGATCGAAACCTGGCTAGGAGTGTACTACTATGAGACGAGAACTTCGCATGAACGATGGATCGTTAGCAGTTTACGCGTAGGATTCCATGAGAATATTCTCATGGAAACCTAAACACACACGAATTCGCAAATTTCGAGAAGTGAACTTGTCCGGAGATCGAAACCTGGCCAGGAGTGTACTACTATGAGACGAGAACTTTGCATGAACGATGGATCTTTAGCAGTTCGCATGAACGATGGATCTTTAGCAGTTTACGCTTAATATTCCATGAGAATATTCTCATGGACCCCTAAACACACACGAATTCGCAAACTTCGAGAAGTGAACTTGTCCGGAGATCGAAACCTGTCAAGGAGTGGACTACTATGAGACGAGAACTTCGCATGAATGATGGATATTTAGCAGTTTACGCGTAAGATTCCATAAGAATATTCTCATGGACCCCTAAACACACACCAATTCGCAAACTTTGAGAAGTGAACTTGTCCGGAGATCGAAACCTGGCTAGGAGTGGACTACTATGAGACTAGAACTTCGCATGAACGATGGATCTTTAGCAATTTACTGGTGGGCCTCAAAGATATTATATTTAAATGCAAAATGGTCCCCGGCAGCGGCGCCAAAAACTTGGTGGGCCCCGAAGATGTGTAAAATTTTAAGTGAAATGAAAACGGGCCTACAGTAATACCGCAAGTGCACGGTCATCAGTTGTAGCTCGTGCAAGTACGGGTCGATCCACAGAGACTGGGTGTGTTTTGTAGTTTCTAGCTATTTTGGGCTCTAAATGGCTATTGTTGGGCTTTGAATACCCTTTGAGTAAATTGGGCCTAATGGGTTTGTTTTTAACAATGAAATGAACTGAGCTTGGGCTCAGTTGGTCTTGAAGTGCACTAGGCTTTGGGCCTTTGAATGATGAACTGTGAACTTGGGCTTTGGTTTGTACAAACAATGGACAGTGGGCTTCAACTTTTGGTTCAAACCTGGGCTTGGTCTTGAACTGAGAACTGAGCTTGGGCTTTTGGATTGCTGTGAGCCAAGCTCAGTTGCAGCAGCAGCAGTGGAAGGAAAGCAGCAGCAGAAGGGTAATGCAGGCTGCTCAGGGAAGCATAACAGGGCAAAACAAGGCAATGAAGAAAGAAGAGATGGCAGTGAAGCAAAGACAATGCAATAAATAAAATGTAAAGAAGCAAAGACAATGAAGAAAATTTACAATGGCAAAAGCAAACAGCACAAAAGACACTACAACTACAAGCAGAGAACAATGGAGGTGAACCAAGGCCTAAGCCAAGGGCAGGGGAGATGGTGAAGCTAACAGTGATGACAATGCAAGGCCAAGGCAGTGGCTCTAGGCATACAAATGGAATGGAACGAGAATTAGCTTGCTATGAGCACTAATTTCTTCCATTGCTCAATCAAATCAGTGCATCCTAAGCATACAAATGGAATGGAAAGAGAATTAGCTTGCTATGAGCACTAATTTCTCCCATTGCTCAATCAAATCAGTGCACTGAGGTTTCTAGCCTAACATTCCACTAAACATGTATCACATAACAGGTACATTAACATTACATGGAACACAAACATCAACAGGAACATGCACTAGGAAAATTGAAGAAACTAAACATCACAGTGAACTAACATTAACAGCAGCTTAACATGAACAACAATTTGAACAGAACACATACATGATTAAACAGGAGCAGTGCATGAAACAACACAAATTGAAGAAAAACATTAACAGAACATAACAGTTCTGGACACTGGCTATTCCAGCATAACTTTTACAACAACACCACAGTCATATTTATACCCAATTACAAGTTAGGGTTCTTCCCAAAAAATCCCTAAAATCAAACAGAAATTAGGTAAATTATTTCTACCTAATTTGACAGTAAAAATCAGACCCATATCTTTTATAATGCTCCTCCATGCTTCTCCCTAACAGTAATTAGAGTTTACTCGAAAATCCCCAAATTAACTGAAATTAGGGTTTGGGTTTTTCTTACCTTGATGTGACAAATCTCCTCAATTAGCATCGACCCATGTCTTCTCTGCTTCTCCTGGTGCCTTTCCCATACCTTGATTTCTTTTCTAGATTCACCTAATTCTCTACCATGTCTATCAATGCTTTTTCTCTATTTTCAAAACCCTAGACTAGGGGAAAACAGTGAAAAGAAGTGAGAGGCATGTTAGAGTGAGAGGGGTTTCGGTGGTTGAGCAGGTGGAGAGTTGGTGGTAGCGGACATGGAGGTACGGCGGTGGTGGAAGTGGAGTTGGTGGTGGTGCGGGTAGAGGTGAAGAAAGAGGAGAAGAAATGATTAGGGTTTCTTTTGTTTTTTGGGTTATATATCCTAGGGTTATTTCGGTGTGATGCGGGTTCATAGAGTTTTGATGTCTAGCAATGCGAAGCCATGGGATGTGAAGATGGTAGATAGATCCAACGGCTTGATTGAACGGAGCATGTATCGACCGTTAGATGTATAATACATCAAAATTAACGGTGCAAGATGGAGTTAGGTGTTGTAGTGTTAAGCGGAAGTATCGAGGTTTGATGCGCAGGCAAAGAAGCGACCGTAGGATCTAAATGTGATCTAATCTGAAGGCTTGGATTTTAGGCACTATGGTGTTTTGCAGGAGCTTCAGATTTTGATGCGCGATGAAGGAGCGACCATCGGATGATGAGATGGATCCAATCCGACGGCTGAGAATGGAGGCGGGTATGGATATAGAAAATGGGTTTGGGTAAGGGTTTTGGGCCTTGGGTATGCCAAGCCCATATCTTCTTTAAGAACAATTCTTCCTTCTTGAGCCCATTCCTAGCTTTTTGGTCTTGTGCGCACCATTCTTTGCGGCTTCCTTGCGTAATTTCTTCCGGCTTTTCACCACTCTTCAGCTCTTTTCCGCTCCGCAAGTTATCCAGACTTTATTTATTACCTAAAAATGCAAAATTAAGTAAGAAAAATATTTATTCTTGAAAACAATGAAAATACAGAATATGGGATAAAATGTAGAATTACTGCACAAAAGATGAGTTAAAAGCCAACAAAAAGGGATAAATATATACATTATTTGGCACTCATCATTTACGCGTACGATTCCATGAGAATATTCTCATGGACACCTAAACACACACGAATTTCCAAACTTCGAGAAGTGAACTTATCCGGAGATCGAAACCTGGCCAGGAGTGTACTACTATGAGACGAGAACTTTGCATGAACGATGGATCGTTAGCAGTTTACGCGTAGGATTCCATGAGAATATTCTCATGGACACCTAAACACACACGAATTCGCAAACTTTGAGAAGTGAACTTGTCCGGAGATCGAAACCTGGCTAGGAGTGTACTACTATGAGACGAGAACTTTGCATGAACGATGGATCGTTAGCATTTTATGCGTAGGATTCCATGAGAATATTCTCATGGACACCTAAACACACACGAATTTGCAAACTTCGAGAAGTGAACTTGTCCGGAGATCGAAACCTGGCAAGGAGTGGACTACTATGAGACGAGAACTTCGCATGAATGATGGATATTTAGCAGTTTACGCGTAAGATTCCATGAGAATATTCTCATGGACCCCTAAACACACACAAATTCACAAACTTCGAGAAGTGAACTTGTCCGGAGATCGAAACCTGGCCAGGAGTGTACTACTATGAGACGAGAACTTTGCATGAACGATGGATCGTTAGCAGTTTACGCGTAGGATTCCATGAGAATATTCTCATGGACACCTAAACACACACGAATTTGCAAACTTCGAGAAGTGAACTTGTCCGGAGATCGAAACGTGGCCAGGAGTGGACTACTATGAGACGAGAACTTCGCATGAATGATGGATATTTAGCAGTTTACGCGTAAGATTCCATGAGAATATTCTCATGGACCCCTAAACACACACGAATTCGCAAACTTTGAGAAGTGAACTTGTCCGGAGATCGAAACCTGGCCAGGAGTGGACTACTATGAGACGAGAACTTTGCATGAACGATGGATCGTTAGCAGTTTACGCGTAGGATTCCATGAGAATATTCTCATGGACACCTAAACACACACGAATTTGCAAACTTCGAGAAGTGAACTTGTCCGGAGATCGAAACCTGGGCAGGAGTGGACTACTATGAGACGAGAACTTCGCATGAATGATGGATATTTAGCAGTTTACGCGTAATATTCCATGAGAATATTCTCATGGACCCCTAAACACACACGAATTCGCAAACTTTGAGAAGTGAATTTGTCCGGAGATCGAGACCTGGCCGGGAGTGTACTACTATGAGACGAGATCTTCGCATGAACGATGGATCTTTAGCAGTACGCGTAAGATTGCATGAGAATATTATCATGAACCTCTAAGCACACACGAATTCGCAAACTTCGAGAAGTGAACTTGTCCGGAGATCGAAACCTGGCCAGGAGTGGACTACTATGAGACGAGAACTTCGGATGAACGATGGATATTTAGAAGTTTACGCGTAAGATTCCATGAGAATATTCTCATGAACCTCGAAACACACAGGAATTCGCAAACTTCGAGAAGTGAACTTGTCCGGAAATTGAAACCTGGCCAGGAGTGTCCTACTATGAGACGAGAACTTCGCATGAACGATGGATCTTTAGCAGTTCACGCGTAATATTCCATGAGAATATTCTCATGGACCCCTAAACACACACGAATTCGCAAACTTCGAGAAGTGAACTTGTCCGGAGATCGAAACATGGCCAGGAGTGGACTACTATGAGACTAGAACTTCGCGTGAACGATGGATCTTTAGCAGTTTACGCGTAAGATTCCATGAGAATATTCTCATGAACCTCTAAACACACACGAATTTGCAAACTTCGAGAAGTGAACTTGTCTGGAGATCGAAACCTGGCCAGGAGTGGACTACTATGAGACGAGAACTTCGCATGAACGATGGATCTTTAACAGTTTACGCGTAAGATTTCATGAGAATATTCTCATGGACCCCTAAACACACACAAATTCGCAAACTTCGAGAAGTGAACTTTTCCGGAGATCGAAACCTGGCCAGGAGTGTACTACTATGAGACGAGAACTTCGCATGAACGATGGATCTTTAGCAGTTTACGCGTAAGATTCCATGAGAATATTCTCATGGACCCCTAAACACACACGAATTCGCAAACTTCGAGAAGTGAACTCGTCCGGAGATCGAAACCTGGCCAGTAGTGGACTACTATGAGACGAGAACTTCGCATGAACGATGGATCTTTAGAAGTTTACGCATAATATTCCATGAGAATATTCTCATGAACCCCTAAACACACACGAATTCGCAAACTTCGAGAAGTGAACTTGTTCGGAGATCGAAACCTGGCCAGGAGTGGACTACTATGAGATGAGAACTTCGCATGAACGATGGATCTTTAGCAGTTTACACGTAAGATTCTATGAGAATATTCTCATGGACCCCTAAACACACACGAATTCACAAACTTCGAGAAGTGAACTTGTCTGGAGATCGAAACCTGGACAGGAGTGTACTACTATGTGACGAGAACTTCGCATGAATGACGGATCTTTAGCAGTTTACGCGTAAGACTACATGATAATATTCTCATGGACCCCTAAACACATACGAATTCACAAACTTCGATAAGTGAACTTGTCCGGAGAACGAAACCCTGGCCAGGAGTGGACTACTATGAGACGAGAACTTCGCATGAACGATGGATCTTTAGCAGTTTACGCGTAAGATTCCATGAGAATATTTTCATGGACCCCTAAACACACACGAATTCACAAACTTCGAGAAGTGAACTTGTCCGGAAGTGAAAAAAATTAGCAGAAGTGAAAAAATTTAGCATAAGTGAAAAAATTTAGCAGAAGTGAAAAAAATTAACAGAAGTGAAAAAGTTTGGCAAGACGAAAAAACCCCTATGACGACTATTTCTAAGAGTTGTGAAAGGGCCATGAAAAAATTAGTGCATCACAACTTCCATTTCAGTCTCTAACCGTCCATTTCAACTTTACATCAATCTCTAACCGTCCATTGTTTTTTTTTTCCTTTTTATCCTTTTCTTTTCTTTCCTCCACCACTTCTTTTATTTTTCCTATCTGCTTTTATCTTTCTTCGAACCACAGAAAACACCTCCTCCATCCGCCGAAACACCATCAATCAAACCACCATCACTCAACATCACCAACAAATCGAGCAAACAGATCTATGAAAAGGAGTTTTTTCCATCAACCTATCATTTTTTTCCCCATCAACAGATCGAGTTTCTTAAGCAGCTCTGTTAACATCATCAACAAATCGAGCTTTTCCATCAACAGATCGAGCTTCTCCATATGTTTCACGGGTCTGTAACTGATTGCTTTAATATTTTTTTTTGTAATTGTTTCATTTTAATTTGCATTAAATTTAGGGTTTGATGATTGGGTTGCATTAAATTCGTTTTAAAATAATTTAAATCATTGTATTTAATTCATTTGACGATTTGGTAGCATTAAATTTTGATGATTGGCCTGGATCAAATTTTTAGGGTTGCATTTAATTTCAATCATTTCAAATAGTTGCATTAATTTTTTTTGGGTTGTTCGAATCTAATTCAGGTTTAGATGCATTCAATTCTGCAAATGGTTGAAACTAATTTTTTTGGGTTGTTTGATTTTTGCAGATTGAGCTAACTGTATAGGGGAGCAGGTGAAGTACAAATTTTGCTGAAAATAAGTCTAGCTAACTTATGGTATGTATGCACTAGTTGGCTTGTTGTTTGATTTGTTTTTCATTGACAGTGGGAAGGAAATAGAGATTCATATTGAACTGAATCTTGACTTGTAAAATGATGAATAAAGATTGGTTTCATTGGCCAAGGTAAAGCCAAGTCATAACTGTTTCTACAGGGTATGTCACGTAATGAGATTATTCGATCTTAGTCTAACCATTGAAGTTTTAATGTAGGGGGAAGTTCCATGCCAGATGCAGTAAAGAATTTCGTAGAGTTGGCTCATGAGAAACTTGGAAATCCTTCTAAGTTGTTGTCCTTGTGTGGATTGTAAGAATCTTGATGCGCCACTTCCTCCTGGTACAATACATATGCACTTGCTAAAATGGGGTATGGATCCTATTTACAGCGAGTGGGTTCTTCACGGCTAGAAGGTTAGCAATTTTAATAATGTTCATGAAGATGGAGCAACATGTCAACGTACTTTCTACCAGATGTTGACAAATGCTAATGTTGAAGGTGATGTCGAACCAGGGAAAGGGGTTTATGAACCTAGGCAGGACGAAGGGTTTCCAAAACACGAAGAAGGGTTGCTGAACGAGATTGAAGAGGCCGACATCCCTTTATACCCTGGTTGTACTACACACGAAGTTAGGCATTACTACTGAGTTGTATAGGCACAAGACAGTAAATGGTTTATCTCGAAGGGCTTTTGATGATCTTCTCAAGACAATTTGTTCTGTGTTTCCCCCAGGTCATTGTCTTCCTAAATCAACTTATGAAGTGAAGAAGTTGCTGAAAGCTTTCCAACTCACTTATGAGAAAATACATGCATGTCAGAATGATTGTTGTTTGTTTAGAAATGATTTGAAAGACGCGGATGAATGTCTAAATGTCACTATTCTAGGTGGAAGGAATACACATCTAACATGGACGATGCCGACATGATAGACAAGCCCAAAAAGAAGATACCGGTTAAAGTGCTTAGATACTTCCCCATTGTGACGAGATTAAGGAGAATGTATAAATCAGCAGAGCTAGCTCAACAGTTGATATGGAACGCGACTCGTAAGAGTAAAGATGGGAATATACGTCATCTAACGAATTCTTTGGCTTAGAAGCACATAGACACAAAGTTCCCCGAGTTTGCTTCAGAATCGCGTAATTTGCGTCTTGGGCTTGCTGCTGATGGATTTAATCCGTTTGGCGATCTTTCCCCAACCCACAGTTGTTGGCTGGTGTAGATTGTGGTATATAATATTCCCCCTCAACAGTGTATGCAAGGCGAAAATATTATTTTAAGCTTGTTGATTCGAGGAAAGAAACAACCAGGTAGAGACATCGATGTATACTTGCAACCACTGAGTGATGATCTGATTAAGTTGTGGGATAATGGCGTGGAGGTTTATGATGCATTTAGTAAGAAAATGTTCAATTTGAAGGCATTACTGATGTGGACGATAAACGATTTTCCTGCTTATAGTAACCTATCTGGATGTACGTATAAAGGGAAGGCAGCCTACCCTCTTTGTGGTGATAATACTCTTTCAAATTGGTTGCCGTTTAGTCGTAAAACTGTTTACATGAATCATAAGAGATTTCTACCTAAAAATCATCCTCTTCGATCGAGTAAGAAGAAAGCATGTTTCAATGGAGATATTGAGAGGAAGGAAAAGACACCTACTATGTCTGGTGCAGATGCTTTTGAACGTCAGAGCAGTATTGTAAATGACTTTGGAAAAGCAAAGCATAAAGAGGTGGAGAAAAGGAAAGATAAAGAGGAAAAGAAGAAGAATAATCAGAAAAGGGGTCAGAGTAGTGCGGCGACAGGTGCAAATGACGGTAACTCTAACTGTGGGAAGCGAAAAAGGGAAGTCACTACTGATGCCGGTACGAGTGATGGTGCTAGTTCTGGTGCACAGGATGATGACCATCCGATATTCAACAAACGGTCAATATTTTTCGACTTGCCTTACTGGAAGGTAACTTATAACCTCAAATTATCTTCTTTTCAGTCTGAAATTCCTATCTGCATTTTAAATCTCAGTTATGAAATGTACAACTCACACTACGGGAAAAATCATCATTGACGACACAAGATAAGAGTTGTAGTACCCCTACGACAACTCCATTTCATGCATTGTGGAACGGGAGTATTGTAGAAAGTCCAAGTTTTTCTACAATGGTTGACAAGTGTTGTAAAGGGTGATGTGATTCATGGTTCGACAATAGTTTGTCAATGTTGTGATTCTCTTTCGATTTTTTTTGATAACCTAACACAACTCTTGCTTGTATTGTAGGACAATCGTGGACAACATAAGTAGCATATCGTAGAAACATATACTGCAACAATTACCAGTATTATGAATAATATTTGCACAACACTTGTATGAATTGTCGAACTATCTTGGACAACACAAACTTATGTTGTAAAGTAACTGTTTCGTAGTCGAAAACTGGAAGACAACATCGATTAGTATTGTGAATACTACTATCATTACACTTCCTAGAGTTGTACAACTATACTGAACAACTCCTACTTATGTTGCAAGATTTGTTTTTACAATACCCTTAACAGTTGTAATATTTGAAGTAACAACTTCTGTTTTCTGTAAATGAATGTTTAACCACAACTTTTATTAGAAATTGTGTGCATAAAACTATTTTGAAAAAAAAATTATAGCTGAAACTGGATTGCCGAAAGTATTTCACATTCACATTAACCTGCCAGTGCAATACACTTACATTCATTCAAGTTAACCTACTAGTGTTAACCACATACATTCAAAAAAATGGCAGTGATACAAAAGATAAGTTTTCTAAACACACTCCAAAAAGATTATGAAGATGTCTATGGGAACACTAATCGACCCTTGGGCCATGTAATAAAACTTCCGACAGCATTACTAACATACTTGAACTCTGAAGTTGGCATGTAGACATAAGCATCATCCACATGAGCAGTAATCACACACTGTATGCCAGATCATAATGAATCTGGAAACCGAATCCCATTCAAGTTACTATCATTTGTGGGGGAACTGCCATTTCTATTTTGGTAGGAGCCATCATTGAAGGCATGACGAAGTCTTCTTCAACCTTAGGTTGGTGGATGGTAACATCAGGCAATGGAGTCATTGGACCATTCTTTCCTTTAGGATCCTAATCCAACATGTTCTTGACCTTGATGCCAATAACACCTTGCTCAACAAAACAAACAACTATGAACTTTAAGTTAGAAGATGAACGGAATTTACAGAAATAAAGAAAATATAACTCGGCACACAACAAAAGAAGTAAAACAGAAAAAAAGGCGCTCTTTATAGGTGCAATTGGGTCCATCTTTTGGCAGTACAATGTAAAATACTCCTGGGGTTATTTGCAAAAATACAGCTTTAACATCCAAGTCGGTAAATCAACTGCAAACACAAAGCACAAGAACCCGTAAATTAAATTTAGACTAAATCCCACAAAGCACAAATAACCAATAGCAAGATGAATGAAGCGTCCATACCGAGTCTGAATAAGTATGACGATATCGATTTCCAAAACAGAGCAATTACACGTACTTTTACTGGACTCCCTACACATTTGACTCATAATCGTAGTCATCCCCGTTGCAGCCAGGTAAAACCATGAAATAGTCTTTCCTTGAATAGATTGCTTAACCTGAAATTTACAAATTGATCCAAGTAATATAAAAACTTTAATCAAATCAGCATGAATATAAATGGACAACTTCTGAAACAGGTGGTCATAGTGTACGATGCAAGCTATTCATGGAACCTACGGGAAACAAGTTAACCAAAATCTAGCACAGTTGTGTTCTCTTTCTGCAAGACATGAATCCAAACCAGAAGGCCAGTGACAATGAACAACTTCCTATGGATTCCAATTTTTCTATATGAAGCAGCACAGTTGTCTGCTTTAATGGGATGTAATAATGAAGATACTGAAACAACTGAAATGATTATAGCTTGTGAAATACCTTATCAACCCACTTCAGATTAGTAGTGTCCGCGCTCAGAATCAGAGCTGGAAGTAGCCACGTACAAAAATATTGCATGAAGTAACTAGGTTCTGACTTGAGAAAAAAAAGATCCTGTATCTGACTTAGAGCAGCAGCAGCGGTGCTTTAAACTGAGCCTCCCTTTCCTTTCTTACCCTCTCATCCACTTCATCCTCTCTCTGCCTCTGCTTTTCAACCAGCTCGTCCAACTTGGCCTTTCTCTCTGATTCTTCTTTCTTTTTCCTTTTGGCCTCTGCAAACCCCAAACAAATACCAATTGTTAAAAATAAAAATAAACACTTCAACAACCATTCATGGGGGAAATATATATCCAAAATTGCATACAAAAACTATCATTAACAAAGTAAAAAATTAAGCAAGAATCGTACCTTGCTGCTTTCGAAGAGCTTCATCTTCCTCAAATTTCTTCTGTCTCTCCTCCTCAGACCTCAGATTGAATATCAGCCTCCTCTGCTTCTCTCTTATCTCCCTGTGATCCTGAAGAAGCTGGGCGATACACTCATCCCTCTCCCTTTGCAACATGTCAAACTCAGATTGGCGACAAGAGACGATCCTAGCCTGGAGAATGTTCTGCAACAAGTGAAAATACGACCTGCATGCTGCATCTCAGCCAACACCGTTCAACCAATACCAATTCAGAGTTCAATCACCTGCAATTGCATCAACCAATTCCTTGTTCTCTGCGTTTTCAATCTGTTGCAGTAACCACTTCAAATCCCAGTACTAGCACCCATCTCATAACCTCATTTTAGCAGCACTAGAACCTGTAACTTCAGCGCAAGAACGAGCTCATTTCTGCAACTTCTGCTCAACTCAAACCCGTTAAATTGATTCAACACAAACATGGCAATGTCAATATCTAGTTCTCTTTTTCTTTGGCTGAGGAGGAGTGCAATAGATGTTACTAACAACAAATCATGTTAAATTTAACTTTGAGAGTCTTTTTTCAACATTTTAGCAAAACAGAAGGATCTCATAGTGCAAAGACATTACCTCCATAAGTGCAGCTACGCTTACTCTGCAAGCAACCCAAGAAAAGAGAATGACTCCCATAAGTTAATCTAGGTACACAAGAACCATCGCTAAAGAAAAATCAGCCACAGACCTGAATCTCTCTCAAAGCCTCAACACGCTTCCTAACATTTGGTGCAAGACTTTCAAGTACATCAGAATGTTGTCCGGCCAAAGTCTGAAGCTTATTCTGCAAACAAAAATCAGCCAAAAATCCCCAAAAATCAACAAAAAATCGATTCCCCTTAAAAAAACAACAACAAACCTTTCAAGATGCAAATACCCAATAAATCAACAAAAATCCTCCCCAAAAATCCCCAATAAATCAACAAATAATCGATTGGGGACGATGAGTTTCTGGTGGAATTACAGATTTCGAGAGGAGGATTACAGAGGAGATCTGTGTTGAACTCTGGTACCGAGAGAAGGATTACTGATGGACTTGTACCACAACCCCTCTATTCACGGCTTGCAATTCCAACACCCGCTACCACCATCCCACCAAGCACGATTCAAACCATCTTCTTCTCAATGATAACATCACCACCAATTCACGAATCAACATCACTCCTGTTTAATCATCCATTGAAATAACATCTTCCATACCCTGTATTACCAAATCGAACCCACCATCTTCATAGCTTCTAAAAACCTTGACAAACACCAACACATATGAAACCCATGATAATCACCATGCCTCTGCTATGCTCAATTTATTCTCGGATTCAATAGAAAACCCTGAATCTGAATCAAGAAGAGAGGAAGAGTCGGAGGCGCAGGCTGAGGAAGAAAAGAGAGACGGAGAGGAAGAAAGAGAAAAATTGATAGGAATTAGAGTTCTTAGTGTCGAGGAGGGTTAGGTGATACTACCAAAAGAAAGGACGGACAAGATTTCATTTGATCCACCCATACGGATTAAGAAAAGATCTTGACGGTTGAGATTGTATTTGGGATGCTCATACGGATTGAGAAGCATGTGTTTTTCTTTGTGTTAATACGAATTCATTATTGGGTTCTATTATCAACCTTGGACACGAAACAAAATTCCAAAAAAATTATTAATAAATTTATGGCATTGTTATCGACATTTTAATATAAAAAAATCCAAAAGATATATAAGAATGAATCGGGAAAATAAAAATGAATTCGATAATTGGTGTGTTTCTTTGTGCTTTTGTGCTTTCTCTTTGTGCTTCCGGTTAGAATTTCGACTAGTTACATAGGTCATGAAGTAATTTCGACTAGTCATACAGGTCATGAAGTAGCTTTAGTTCACATTAGTAGCATGATACATCATTGAAATCGATAAATATGAAGCTCAGTGTCGATTCAAACTTCAAATGTGGTATAACGACATACAAACTATGAACCAAGAAGCTCTGAGAGGGTTCTGACTTCAAACTTAGCATGATACATCATCAAAATCGATAAATATGAAGCTCAATGTCGATTCGAACTTCAAACTTTGTATAATGGCATATAAATTATGAACCACGAAGCTCTGAGAGGGTTCTCACTTCAAAATTAGCATGATACATCATCGAAATTGATGAAAATGAAGCTCAGTGTCGATTCAAACTTCAAGTTCGGTATAACGACTTACAAACTATGAACCAAGAAGTTTCAAAGTGCACAAAAACGATGAATCCAACCATTTACTGGTAAGATTCCATGGAAATATTCTACGAAACCTTAAACACACACAAAACTTGGTAAGAACGATGAATCCATCCATTTACAGGTAAGATTCCTTCGGAATATTCTATGAAACCTTAAACAAAATATGTTTTTGCATATTGTATGCATACCAGGCTCTGAGATCGAAACCTGGACGGGAGTGGACTACTATAAGTCAGAAACTTGGTAAGAACGACGAATCCATCCATTTACAGGTAAGATTCCTTCGGAATATTCTACGAAACATTAAACAAACCCTATTTCTGCATATTGTATGCATACCAGGCTCCGAGATCAAAACCTGGCCGCAAGTTGACTACTCTAAGTCATACTTGGTAAGAACGACGAATCCATCCATTTACAGGTAAGATTCCTTCGGAATATTCTACGAAACCTTAAACAAATCCTATTTCTGCATATTGTATGAAAACCAGGATCCGAGATCGAAACCTAGCCGCGAGTTGACTACTCTAAGTCAAAAACTTGGTAAGAACGACGAATACATCCATTTACAGGTAAGATTCCTTCAGAATATTCTATGAAACCTTAAACAAACCCTATTTCAAAATATTGAATGCATACCAGGTTTTGAGATCGAAACCTGGCCGGGAGTTGACTACTATAAGTCAAAAACTTGGTAAGAAAGACGAACCCATCCATTTACAGGTAATATTCCTTCAGAATATTATACGAAACCTTAAACAAACCCTACTTCTGCATATTGTATGCATACCAGGCTCCGAGATCGAAACCTGGCCGCGAGTTGACTACTCTAAATCAGAAACTTGGTAAAAACGATGAATCCATCCATTTACAGATAAGATTCCTTTGTAATATTCTACGAAACCTTAAACAAACCCTACTTCTGCATATTGTATGCATATCAGGCTCCGAGATCGAAACAAGGCCGTGAGTGGACTAGTATAAGTGAAAAACTTGGTAAGAACGACGAACCCATCCATTTACAGGTAATATTCCTTCAGAATATTCTACGAAACCTTAAACAAACCCTATTTCTGCATATTGTATGCATAACAGGCTCCCAGATCGATCCTGGCCATGAGTGGACTACTATAAGTCAAAAATTTGGTAAGAACGACGAATCAATCCATTTACAGATAAGATTCATTCACAATATTCTACGAAACCTTAAAAATTTGTAAAGATGAACCCTTTACATGTAAGATTCCATCAGAATATTCTCTGAAACCTTAAACAAACCCTCTTTTGGATATTTCTACCCAATCTCAAAAAGCCTAAATTTCTGGAATTTAGTGGGGGGTGTTAGAGAAAATAGTTTTTAACATAAGTGAGAAAAAATTAGTAGAACCGGAGACCAAAATAATTTTTAGCAGAAGTGAGAAAAATTTAGCAGAAATGAGAATCCCCCAAACCTCTTTTTTTCCCACATTCTATATTTTAACTTCAACAACACTTATAAGTGTTGTTATTCGTTTCTATTAAAAAAAAACTAAACTTGTGAACTGTAAGGATGGTTGATGAGCTAGACATCCATGCATTAGGTTCATGTTCGAATCTCCCCTCTAACGTATTTTTCATTATCATATTTTTGTGTTCTTCAACAACACTTGTGAGAATTGTGATAGGCTAAGTCACTACACTTATGAAACAAAGTTGTTATACCTAAATGTCGTCACAACAGTTTTGCTAAAGGAGTTGTCGTTTGTTTTCTTAGCGCAACCCCTTGTTCCTAAGGGTTGGTAGTGATGATATACGACAACTCTTCCTTTGAAACCAGTTGTAAAACATAGGACTTTCTACGATGTATAGAGAAGTGTTGTAAATCTCCAGTTGTAGATGTATATTTTTCCCGTAGTGTCAAGTGACTTGCTCATACTTTTTATGTTATATGTTCCTTCCTTCCTAGGAATTGTTACTACGACACAATATTGATGTCATGCAGACGGAAAAAACGTCTGTGAGAGTATCATTGGTACTATATTGAATATAAAGAACAAAACAAAAGATGGCTTGAAGTCCCGTAATGATCTGAGAAGTATGGGAATCAAAGAAGAATTGCATCCAACAGTCAAAAATGGCAAAACTTGGGTTCCACCAGCACCATGTAACTTAAGCGATAAGGGAAAGGCTATACTCTATAATAGGATGAGAAATCTGAAGGTTCCATATGGGTATAGTTCTGATCTTAGGAGGCATTTTTCGAAAGATGGTTGCTTGGGTGTCCTTAAGGCTCATGATTACCATGTTATGATGCAACAAATATTACCTGTAGCTTTGAAAGGACTTTTACATGATGGGCCAAGTATTGCCATATTTTGGTTATGTTCTTATTTTAACGAAATATGCTAAAGGGCAATTGACCTCACTAGATTATTAGAACTTGAAGATGAAATTGATGAAACTTTGTGTATATTGGAGATGTACTTCCCTCCATCATTTTTTTGATGTGATGGTACACTTGACAATTCACCTAGATCGAGAAGTGCGTTTATGTGGATCCGTACAATATTGTTGGATGTATCCATTTGAAAGATATTACTTGTTTCATTAGTATGGATTTTTTATTTTATTTTAAGTACAATGTTATAGTTTTGTTCTGTGTAAATGGGAGTTTGGTGCTAATAATTAGAAGTTTGGTCTATCACAGGTATATGAAGACATTCAAAGAATATGTAAAAAATTACGCACAACCTGAAGCATGTATAGCAGAGTGTTACCTGGGAATGGAGTGCGTCAGGTATTTTGATGTTCATGGGGACAAACATTCTGAAGGAGGAGTAAATCAAAGCCGTAATGAAGACATTCAAGATGATTCCACACCGGCAGGGCGTCCTCTTTCTAGAGGTGTTCAAGTGTGTATTGGTAGTGATATGCTAAAGATCGCTCATAGATATGTGCTTTTTAACACGACAATAATTGACCCATATATAACGTAAGTATGACGTTATATGTTCATTTAAAATTTTTAGCAGTATAAGCACTTGTGTTTTACGAATCTTTTCCATATTAATTTTTTTCTTATTAGAATGCATATGGATGAGTTAAGATCTTCCGATACTTCCAGTGAAGACCAACTCCTTTCCATACACTCGAAAACATTTGCAGATTGGTTAAATCAAAAGGTACGTGCACCAACACTTGGTCATTTGTTATATATGTTTGCAGTTTATTAGATTCATTTTTCCTGAGTAGGTAGTACCTCTTTTTAGCATTACCCACAAAACAAGTTATATGTCACTACTAGAGATGAATCTGTCATTCACTTCTTAATTAGATCTTACCAAGCCAAAACATAGAGCTTGCTCCCATTACTGTGGTCACTTGTGTTCTGCTAACTAAATTTTATTGATAGGTTAAAATGCAAATTGGTCAAGGCATGTCAGTATCAAATACAATAGAGTGGTTGTCATATGGTCCTTTAGAAAAATGTGTATCATATAAAGGCTTGCAAATAAATGGGTCAAGGTTTGTTACTAAGGATATTCAAAGAGTCACGCAAAACAGTGGTGTTTCAATTCAATCAAAATCTTTAGTTGCATTATCACAAATAAGCAGTGGTTTGTATGGCGTTTTAGAACAAATTCTCGTGTTGGACTACCAACATATGTTTCAAATTCCTTTATTCAAATGTGACTGGGCTCACACCTATTTTTGTGTCAATCTATAAAAATATTTTACATCGATCAACTTACGTCAGCATAAGAACCAATATCAAAATGATCCATTCATTTTAGCGTCACAAGCCCGACAAGTTTTCTATTATCGAGAGTCAGATACATCGAATTGGTTTGTGATGTTGAAACCACCACCAAGGGGTTTCCATGAATTAGAGGAATATAATAAACAGGAAGACACAAGTTTCCAACCAGTGGAACCTTCAACTCTTGGCTTACAAATGGATGACGAGACCGAGATTTATGCAAGAACTGATGTTGAACCTATCTTAGTGTTTTCTACAAAGAAGAAGAACAAGAAGAATAAGAAAAATAAAAAGAAGTGCTGTTGATGGTGGGTTTACTCTTTTCATTTCTACTGAATTTGGGTATTTCTTTTTCATATTTCTTCTGATTGTATTTTTGCTTTTAAATTGACATGCTATCTGTTTCTATTTGTGACTTATAATATTGTTGGTATGATATGCTATATATCTGTTTCTCTTGAGGTGAACTCCCTCCCCCCCCCCCTTTAACTCCGCCATTGAAATGATATATCATTTCATTGCCGGTCTCAATCCCGGATAAAGGAGGAGAGAAAAGGGGATTTATTAGGGCTGTTCATGGTCGGTTTTGGTTCGGTTTCTAGCCAAACCAAAACCGAAACCAATACTATTGGTTTCTAAAAATCTAAACCAAACCAATCCATTAACCATTGGTTCGGTTTCCAAATGGTTCCAGTTGGTTTCGGTTTTTCCCAGTGGTTTTTGGTTAACCAATAATTATGTCAAACCAAAAAAAAAATACACAAATTTACAGATAAAAAAATCGTAGTTGCCGATAGTATTGGTTTACACAAATATACAGACAAAAAAAAATCAAGAATAATTAAAGATTACTCTAATTCTAGAGATCAAAAGAAGATATATAATATATCTTAATTTAGTTATTGAAAAATAAAAAAGAAGGAAGACGGGAAGAAAAAAGTCGAGTAGCAGCAGCTGTAGTTAGGGGTGGAGAAGGGAGGCGGCTGAGAGAAGGAGAAAGAGAAAGAGGGAGAGTATCATAATGAAATATTAGATTTAGGGTTTCTATTTATCCTCTAAATCAATGGGTAGAATCTAATACTTTTAAATCGATGGTAGAAACTAAGTTTAAAAATTAATCGGTTCCCCAATGGTTTTTGGTTCGGTTTTCAGGTCAAACCAAAACCAAACCAGTAATGTCAGTTTTTCAACTTTTTTTACCAAACCAATCCAAATCTAAATGGTTTGGTTCGGTTTCTTGCTTATTGGTCTGGTTCGGTCGGTTTCCAACGGTTAACCGACACCATGTTCAGCCCTAGGATTTATTGAGTTCTAAATGCATATTTCTGAAGTGCATGTGCATAAATTGGTTACTTAAATCAGGCGCCACTCTCTAATCTTGCAGTTGGGTTTGTTTGCTGGGGATCTTCATAACTTTGAACTTTTGGAGCTTCTTCTATAGGACTGGTGTTAGCAGACAATACTTGCATGAATCTGGTATTGTGGGTGTTGATTGAAATGTGATTGCAGGCCTTGTATAATTCAGAGAATGCCTTGTATGTTTCAGGAAAAGTGGTGCATTTGCTGGCCTTTTTCTAAGGCCCAGTTGAAGTTTTCGTTACTTATGAAAATATATGTACAATATAATCAAATATGTAAATGTGGAAGGATGGTTAGAATCCCAGAATTTGACAGAGGAGGCTCAGGTTCGACTCACAAAAACCTCATTTTTTTTTTCAAAGTAATTTTTTTTAATTTGACAACTCTTATAAAGGTTATATAAGGTCTATTTATCTTCTTATGTTTTTAATCTTCCATAACTTATTCTCATCCACTTATATTCGTTCCTTTAGTTTTTCCTCCTCCTCCATCTCCTGAACCACCACCAAGCAACAGATCGAGATTAAAATTTCTTCAAGCAACAGATCGAGCTTAAAATTTCTTCACCAGCAACACCTTCTCGATCTGTTAAGGAAGGTTTATTCAAGTATACAAGTCTGATTCTATAACCCATTTTAGTGTTTTATCTGTTAAGAAGGATAGAATAGATCTATTAATGATGATACTGTTAAAATTACACAGAATGATGATATTGAATGAGTTAGTCATGGGTGAATCAGTGTATATTTAAGATGATACTGTTCAATTTCAGTTGAGTTGATAAATGTCAACTGAGTTAGTCATGGGTGAATCAGTGTAGATTTAAGAAATTTCCTTTTAAGTGAATCAGTGTAGATTTAAGAAATTTTATTCAATTAGGCTTTAAAAACACTGAATTAGTCATGGCTGGAGGTCTGAAAGACTCTCCAAGTAGCAGTAGTAGCAGCAACAATAAGATGAAAATGAAAAAGATCCTAACTGACTGTGCTATGTGTGAACAAGGGAATCATGAGACAAAAGTATGTCCTTGGCTCTATTCTAGGTGCAAGCATGTTCCTTGTAATGGTGTAAGAGCATTTCTACGATCTACAACAACTGAAACCTATGGAAAAATGTTTTTCAAGTGCACCATACCTACCTGCACCTACTTTGAATGGTTCAATGATGCTTCTGACCCTTCCAAAGCCAAGTTATTGTTGTTACCATCAGAAAAAAGCTGTGATGCTTGTGGAGAAGATGACCACTCTTATAAAAATTGTCCATTACTCAATCAGTTGTGCTTCTCTTCAACCTGCAATTACAAACTCAATCTAAAAATATGCAACAATCAACACAATAAGCACATAGCTTACTTGTATGTGAACAATGTGGAGCTTTTACATAGGCTTCAGATGCTATCTTCATTGCTGCAAAAGAAAAAGTTAGAGTTTCTACAAATCAAATGGATGATCTAGTTACAAATCTAGGGAAATGTCTTCGTATGTAATAAGATTTCATTTTATGTGTAAGAACTGATTTCATTTTATCTGTTTCAGATTTCATTTGTATGACTTATACTATTGTTAGTATAATATGCTATATGTTTCTCTTGAGATGAAACCCCACCTTTTTAACTCCGCCATTAAAATGATATATCATTTCATTTCCGGTCTCAAGCCCGGATAAAGGAGGAGAGAAAAGGGGATTTTTATTGCAGTCAATACTTCATATTTTTCAGCATTTGCAGCTTCTTCAGTTTGCTTCACCAGAACTTGCATGTTTATAATTCAGAGAATGCCTTGTATGTTTCAGGCAAAGTTATGCATTTGCTGGCCTTTTTTTTAAGGCTCATCTTAAGATTTTGGTACATATTAAAGTGTATGTAAAATATAATCAAACATGTATATGTGTTAGGATGGTTTGAATCCCAAACTTTGACAGAGGAGGCTCAGGTTCGACTCACATGAGCCTCATTTTTTTCCAATGATATTTGTAATATTACAACTCTTATAATGGTTGTGAATATGATCACAAATAAGAAAAATATAAAAGTACCAATATTGTGAGTCCGGAAGGATGGTTGATGACTTATACTAACACATAGTAGGCTTGGGTTCGAACCTTACCGAGAACAATTTTAAAAATAATTTATGTTTTATCTTCAACAACCCTTATGGAAGTTGTTATACAGTGATTCACTACTTTTACGGTATGAGTTGTTAAAATCTAAAGGTGGTCACCACTTTGTGCAACTCTTTTCACACAAACGTAGTGGTTTAGATTCTCGTCACTACTCTTTGGTCCTCTCTGGTCCTAAGCGTTGGACGTTTGTTTACTTTGACAACTTTTGTTTGGAAAAGGTTGTAAAACATGCCACCTTTTACGACTTAAAAAATACGAGTTGTCAATCTCCAGTTGTAGATCACTATTTTTCCCGTAGTGGATGCGTTTAATTTTTGTAGAATTCCTAGCACATATTACACAAAGCAAAGGGCAAAGGATCACCACCCTTGTTAATGCTAGAGAATTTACATCAAAAGTACTTGATGAATATTGCATGTTTAATAAGATCAATATAGAGTATCTTATACCCAGTGGTCTCGCAGAGGCTACCATCAAAGTTTACCGATGGTGCCTAAGGAATAGGTTATGCGTACTAACCTACATTTTATTGCAATATTACACGCATCTTTACTTAATTCATTTTTAGACCCCAATATTAGTCAACCTTTTTATGCGTACCAGTTGGTAACTGGATTTAAGCCTGATATTCGTGTTCTTCCGCATTTTTGGTTGCACTATACATGTGCCATAACGAATCCACATCGTACTATGATGGGTCTTCAAAACTGTTAAGTAGTTGGATATGAGTTCCAACAATTATCCGCATTTTTTTAAAACCTTTCACAGGAGATCTCTTGCCGCTAGATTTTTGGGTTGTCATTTTATTGAGACAGTTTTCCCGTCGTTAGGGGGAGATAAGAAAACGTATTTCTAAGGGAACGACATGAATTGTCGTGGTATGTTCCCACTGTGTCTCATATTGATTCTTGTACTCTACAAATGTAAATGTGAAGTGACAAAGAATAATCAATTTTCAGAATGTACACTGATGTCGCTCAAGTGACAAGATTAGACATACCGGCTGCAAATATTTCTGCAAGGTTAGAAATCCTCAGTATGGGGTACACCATAGACTAAGGTGTTGCAACTACACTTGGTGGAAGTGTAGTTGAGGCTGTGGTTCCATAAAGGAAGATGGAGAGCCACCAGGTTCGATCAATGCTCACCTACAAATAAAATAGACGAGTAAGGCAAAACCTACTTTTTATCATTAATGAAATCATATCATTTGATTGTCTCTGACTATGTCCATGAATCGATACTGGAGGATGCTCCGAACTTTTGAATGATTCTAGAGAACAATGAAATCCTGACGGATTATGAGAATGCACATGAGTCAACGGAAAGATCATGCGTGCACAATGATGATATAATCCATAAATAGTTGCTTTAGAAGTAGAGCACAATGAGATCAAACCATGCTTTATTTTGATTAATTTCAAATAAATAACATATTTTGCCTATACAATACAGGTAGAACTTGGTTCTAAACAACCAAGTGTAAAGCTTATTGGACATACATGATTAATTTGTCACAAAGCATAATGAGAAGAAAGAAGTCTTAAAGTATAAAGACTCGCCTTGTGGCGTGAGGTTTCTCACAAATCCCTGGAATTGTTATCTTGTAATGAGATTTATAGTGTTCTGCTACATAGTTAGCTTGGTAATTCAAAAGAACTTGAAATGCAGCATATATATGTGGTTCTTACGTATCTCTGAAAGAATCAAGAGATAGAAGATATTTACAAAAGTACTTGATAGCCTTTTTTTTCCAAGTCAAGTGACTCTAAACCACATAGTGCGTTTACAATTATACAGAACTCTCACTTTTAGATTAAAGCAATCAAGAGGATGTGGTGTACCCGTCTAAGTGGCTATTTGATTTGGAGGGGATAGACAAGTAAGTTATTTATCCTTGCGTATTCACAAGAAAGTTCCTGATTTGGAATTGTAGCTATCCATGACGATGGTAAAGATGTAATGGGTACTCTTGATGTAATAAGAGACCTTAAAATCTATTTGAAATCCGAATTTGAGATGAAAAATTTGGGGAAAGCTTGTCCAAATACTGAGCTTGTGGTATATTATTCCACCAGTTTGCATATGTCTAAAGTTCTCAGGCAATTTAACAAAGACATGCATCCTGATAGCACTCCCACGATTATTCGAGGTTCAAATGTAAGTAAGTGACCATTTCGTCTAAAGGAAGATGACGAAGATGTATTAGGAGATCAAATTCCCATATATAAGTACAATATATGCATTTTTGTACTTAGTATAATAATATACTCGATTTAATTTTACACCCTCATGGAACTTGTTAGCTAGATATAGCTCAGCGCCAACAAAACGTCATTGGAATGGTTCAGTGAATGTAATCATGTAGTTAAAAGTAACCATTGACATGAGTTTGTTTTATCCCTGCAAAGATATAGAAAGGAATGCTAAATAAAATGCAATCCAAAGGTTGTTGATTATGAAGGAACAATAATCTTGTAATCAGGGGGAGATATGGTAGACTATTTTCTAAGTCATTACCGATATTCAGTTTCGAAAAGTATATGACTAAAGGAACTGTCAAGAACAACTCTGAAAATAATCAGGGGGAGATGCCGACATCAGGGGGAGGATCCAAGGATATGATGTCGACATATTTTACTTTGAAATTGAAGATGTGTTGTACTCTTTTTCCCTTCAATCGAGAATAGTTTTCCCCAAAGGGTTTTGTTACTCGACAAGGTTTTTAGCGAGACAACACTAAAAACATCAAGTATGTTGAACGTTGAAGACATAAAGATCACGTTGATATTACTGAAAATATTTGAATCAAAGAAATGAAACATGATAGTATGTTAAGCAACGTAACTTCCAGAAACAACAACAGGGTCTTATAAACATTTAAATCACCAAAGTAAAGTGTGATAAACTCCTTTTGACTGCATTAGACTAATGAAAATTGTCTAACATCACGGGAGCATCTAATGGTGTGTTGAACTATTTTCCTTCACCGAGGTTTTTGTTACTCGGCAAGGTTTTTAATGAGACAACAACAAACACCGGGAATGTACTTTCCCAGCTAAGGCTATTGTCTTTCCCACGAGGATTTTCTGCCTTAAGAGTTATGTAGCAACTAGTCAACTTCAACGGAGCAAAGTGATAATCTGCAACGAATCACCTTTACTTGCATCTGTCACGTTGTACTCTTTTCCCTTCGTCAAGATTTTATCCCGCTGGGTTTTCCTTGTCAAGCTTTTAATGAGGAAACATATTCGAGTCCAACTGTGGACCTCCGTAATTCAGGGGTTTACTCACTTTGTCCCCTTTAACCTAGTGGACATTTTTTCTATTAGCACTATTATACCACAAAAAATCCCTAATGGTTTTTTCAATTTGGCTAACGACAGACTTAGGAGCTAAAAAGAGGGACATATAATAGATAGGTAAGCTGAGAAGCACACTTTTTATCGATGTAAGTTTACATGCCTTTGAGAGTGAGCTTCGTTTCCAGGAAGCTAATCTCGATTTGTAAATTTCAATAACTCTATCCCATTTAGTTTTAGAAAGAGTCTGCTCACTAAGAGGAAGGCCGACATAGATAGCGGGGAAAGAATCGCAAGAGCAACCCAAACCAGAAGCATAGGTGGCTATATCCTCCACTTCGCCAACACCAAACAGATTGCATTTGCTGAAGTTAGTACTCAACCCAGAAGCAAATTCGAAAGAAAGAAGCAAGAATTTCAAGTATCGGACTTGCTCCAGGTTGGCATCAAGGAAGACAAGAGTGTCATCCGCAAATTACAGATGACTAATGATCGTGCCACCCTCTTTCACCCTAAAACCGCCCACTTTCTCTGCGATTGAAGCCTTGGAAAGCATAACATTGAGGACCTCAGAAACGAGGAGAAAAATGAAAGGAGACAGAGGATCTCCTTGACGGAGACCTTTCTCGCTAGTAAATTTCCCACTCGAGCTTCCATTGACCAAGATGGAGAAGGGGATTTTTTGAATACAACTATTGATCCACATCCTCCACTTAACACTGAAACCCATGCAACGAAGAACTTCATCCACGAAAGACCACTTGACATTGTCGAAAGCTTATTGAACTTGTATAAGTGTGTTGGCTGAATGCGCACCGGAAACTTGGTATGCATATCAAAACTCAGTCCATTATTTGGGTGATGTACATAATTCAGAAAGATATATTGTTAGCATTATTTCCACCGCAAAAAGAAGCATATCCAAAATAATACTAATTATCAAGACGCCAGGTCCTTCTTCAGGCGTCATCTCCCTCCCCTAGGGATTTTGCAAGGACAACTATGTGAATAAAGTTTGCTTCCGCAATCATAGCAAAAGTCTGTGCTGCATCTGCAATAGGAAAATAATGATAAATTATTCGAAAAAATAGAACTTAAATCAATCATAACCACATCAATTAATTAATTACGAGGAATTGATGGGAGAAGGCCGAACCTGCAACGGATTACACGACAACCTGTGCTACGCTGCACGTAAGATTTGCAGGTTGGACATCTAGTCCACCCTTTACGTGTAACAGTTTCCATGAAGAAAAGTTCGTTTTTGTCTCTTATAATCACTTCGTCTTGACTTCTGGTGCAATAATGAAATTCCCGCCATGGAACCATGCAAGGGAAACAAAACGCCGTCTTGCAACCTGGACACCTTGTTTCTCTAGTTACATCACCACACTCGTTCAAAACCAACTCATAGCAGTTCGGGCAGTAAGCTTGTTTGTCAACAAACTCTGTCAGAACCCCTGACTCGCAGAGTAAGTCGCACCATCTGACGAACAGTTTCGGAGGCATGATAGATCGACATGAAAGCAAATCTAGATTGATTGTGCAGTCCATGTTGGGACACTTAATTGTTGATGCACTGTCGTCGTAAACTTTCACCGCTATATATTTTGCTATACAATCAGTACAAAAGTGATGTATGTATGAGCAATCACCGGTCTTGAATTTTTTACTACGAGGAAGGCTTTCGGTACAAATATCACAAGTGAATAATGATACGCCCGTCCGGTAACCCAATCTGGGATATGGATTTTGTGTGACACGGTTTGCCATGGCTATAATAAATAAGCAGATGAAGATTAGCATCACTTATACGGAGTTTGAAACTTAACAGATCTATCATCACCCAGTAACTACTTTATCATTATACTGCAGTAACTACTTCAATAGTTAATGGTGAAAAATCATGCTCCAAACTGTATGCTGCGTCTTTCCTCTAAATCTTAAATCTTAAAAAAAAAATTAAAACATGAAAGAGGCTAGCAGTAACTTTTTCTTTTTTACTTTTTGAAGAATAAAAAAAAATATTCGTTTTTTATTTTTGTGTATCCAAAAAGATGAAACAGTTATACTATCGTTTCTGAAAATATGGGAACTAGCCGGAGGATGGAATAAACTCTCAGGGGTTAGAAATTGGAATCCCGGCAGTTTCTAAAATAAGATAAATTGTCACCGATTGCTTTAAAATGTAACTCTCGAATTGTGAATGTATGCGCATTTGAAGCCAAGTAGGTCTGACGCGTCGGGGACCTATTGGTCAAAGTCAGGTACCAGGTCTGACAAATTTCAAACGGTTATGGAGACCTATTGGTAAAATAATCGTGTTGTCCCCTACCATGTTGTGCTAGCCTATTTATTTTATGTTTTTCAAAATAAATATTTTTTAGGTATTATTTGTATTATTATAGAAATTAATAGTCATAGCGAAAATCAAATGTCACAAACCGGCTAAATTAAGGGTTTTTTTGTGAAATATACATGATATATAATGTTGTATTTTATGCATGAAATGTCAAAAACCGTGTTGTGCCAGGTCACGTGATGTGATGTGATGTGTTGTGCCATAAACGTGTCTAATAAATTATCGGTATCGAGGGATCATAGATCAAACAGAGACGAAATCACAAATAAAGAAGACAATAATTAAAGTGGTTCGGCACTCTTGGCCTACGTCCACTGATAAAACCCCTTAGGGTAAAATTGTATTGATGATCATCGGTATGATTACTGAGATAAATTTACATGTACACAGGTGATTCCTATTTATAGAAATAATAGGATAAACAACACTCAGTAACCCTAAAAACAAACTACTGTGTTGACTAGGTGAAATATATCTAGAGATTTATTAGCTAGATTTGTTACTGACTTGGTTTTCTTCTGTGCATATGCCTTGTACGTATGCTAATTTGTCATATATTCCAACAGTGTCGGCCTGGCCTACTTTACCCCTCTAAAAGAGTTGTTGCCATGTTTTTATTCAATTTTTTTTTATGTGAAGTACGTTTCAGTTTTATGTAGGTGCATGTCCAAGATTAAGATTTACGCAAGTATATTCTGTTGCTATGACACTTATAATTTTTTTTTTTGTGAACAGTCAGACCACATTTCATTCAATCCAAAAAGGCGATTACATGATTGTTTATAAGAAAAAGAACATCAAAATACAAGAAATTTAAAACCCAAATACAAATGAAGATACCAATTACATGTAATTCGCGAAGAGAAAGAGCAAAATACCGCAAAAGTACCCAATTTTTGTACGAAAGTAGAGAGAAAAGATGGTATAATCCGGAATCAATTCCGACCATTTTGAATGTTTGTCTTCTATAACAAGAGATGCTCAAAAACAAATGAGTAATTAGCCTTTAATCTTGTATATGTGAACGAAAAACCCGGATGCCCTAAATCCCATTTGTTGAAGATGAACTCAAAGCTATGCCGTGTTGAATCGTCGATGTTCTCAAATCTAGAATAACAAGCCATGAAGCAACCAACAAAGATCGAACAAATCACCATCAAAGTGAAGAAATAATCGCTCTCAAAGCGAAGAAAAAATCGCCCAAAAAACGAAGACAAAATCACCCAAATGGTGAAGAAATGTGTCAAAAGACACCATAAATTAAAAAACAACATCTTATTTTATTGAAAAATCTATTAAAACTAAAGAAAAACAACAATCCTTACTCAGACCTGGTCCAAAAAAACCAAATCTGAACAAGATAAAGATGAAGAGTTTTTGTTTTTTTTTTTCTTGGAAAGAGAAAGCGAGAGAGAAACGTTTCGATATTTCGGTCTATAAATTTTTTATACTAACATTCCATGCAGCTTCCAAGTATAATTCGGGTATGTAAAAGCCTCACACAATGTGCAGCATGCTAAGCTTTCTGGTTGTCAGCTTACTATTTATATGCTAAGCTTTCTGGTCGGCATTAGATCCTCACATTCAAGTACGTTTTGGAGGTCTTGGCATCAACAACTTTTCTTGGTATCCAGCTCCAGCTTGCTGTCATACCTCCTGCAACCTTGGAAAAACTTGTGTCACTCCATTTTGGCACCAGGGAAAATATCTAAATTGTCGAGAAGTTTTTAAGGTGGAATTCAAGCAGTAACAACGACGGGGAGAATAAAAATGCCTGAAGTTGTATTGGTGTGTTGGCTGAATGAGAGAAACCATTAATATAAATAAAAAAATTGATACATCACGTTATTGTATAAAACAACATTGTTGCAATGTAAATACTTGTTCTCCAATATCCCAAGTGAAAACTACTTTTTTTTTCCTCTCAAGAATGCTATAAAAGGAAAAAAAAAGAACCCTGCAATATGGCACATGAACAATGTTGGATCGCCGGGGGCGTTCGCCCCACCCCGTCAGATTCTCCAACCAACAGTGTAATAAACCATGAAATACAATGTAGAATTTGTACTTTCCCTGCAGTGACATTGTCGGAGATGTACATTATTCAGAAAAATAAAAATGATAGCATTATTACCACTGCACAAAGAAGACTTTACTGTGTAAAAATAGCCCCCTCTGAAAACAGGCTTCCAAAATGCCATCCTTAATTTAAATATACAGATAACACCCTTTTGAGGTTTTATAGACGTTTATACCCTTATTTAGAAAGGTCAAGACCCTATTGATTGAGTCAGCTACCATCTCAGCAATTAAATCTGGCAAAGTCAGCTACCAACTCAGCAGAGATATTTATCCCCGTCTTCTTGTTTTTTCCGTCAAAAAAAAAATTCACTTCCTAATCTCCGTCTCTCTTATTTCCTTCTTTCTCACCGGTCTTCTTTTCTTTCTCAATTTTCAAAGTTTCATCAACTTCTTCCTTCCATCAACATCTTCAGTGATTTCTCAGTTTTTCAATTTCGTCTCAGATTCAATCCGCTGCATACCCATTTCGCGAAGAACTAATATATATATATATATATGGATTGAAAAAAGAAGAAAAAAAAGAGGTATTATTTAGGGTTTAGAATTATTTGTCATCAATTTGAATTGAGGATTCAATTTTGGGTATGTATGAAATGAAAGTTTAATCGATTTCGTTAATTTAGGTAGATAGGAACTTAGTGCGGTTTGTAGAAGAAAAAAGAAGAGCAGAGCAATGGATTGGGAAATTTTGATGTTTTCTAGATTATGAAACAGGTATTTTCATCAACTTCACTTACGATTTAGGGTAACTGAGCACAAAAAAAAAGGTATGATTTAGGTTTTAAAATCTCATTTTTTTTGTTCATGTCGTTATTTGGAACTGAGACAAATGAAAATTTTTGCGATTTATTCCGTGGAAATTAGTATTTTGCTTCAGTTTTGATTTTGATTTCTTAGGTTTTTCAGAATAGATTTTGTTTTTTTTTGTTTTTTTTGTTAAATTAGGGTTCATACTTTCATCTCTTGTGGATCGTTTGCTTGCGGTTTCTGTGAAGTCCCCGGCCATTTTGAGTACTTGATGACTGGATCGTTTGCTTTCGGTTTGTGTGAAGCCCCCAGCCATCTCTTGTGGTTCGTGACTGGAAACCAGGTTGTCTGGTAGTCAAGTTGTGGATCCCTGAAAAGATTGCTCGCTTCTGCCATCCTGATGTCTGAATCGAAGTACGAGATCGAGAATTGGAAACTGATATTGTAACCGAAAGATCAATCTCCCACTGTGGTTGCCAATTGTTTATGGGTGAAAATTGTTTCTGTTGATTTTGGTAATTTCGGTAGGTGAGTGAGAAACAAATCTAAACCCTAAACAAATGTACTGCACGGGAGTACTTTATATTCGAGAGATCAATCTATACAAATCTGGCCTAAACCAAGAAATGGTTGTTCCGGATTTGCTTCGGTCACAAAGAGGAGGAAAAGGGATGGTTTAGGGAGGGAAGCGAAGAGAGTGTTTAGATCAGAACAGTTCTGAAAGAGTAGTACTTGACTTGTATCATAAGGTGAAATCTTTAAGAAATCTAGCAAAGTTTCCTTTCTGAGTGTTGTATTTCTCACTGACCAAGAACTTGTGTTTTGGTGGAAATAGGTAAGACCTATTGATACAAGTCTAAGTGAAACGTAATCTGTCCTCGTAAGAAAAGAAACAGATGAGTTAAATGGGAAGAGGTGGTAGCGCTTGGTATTGATGGAATTTGATGGAATTGATGTTCCATAATGAAAGAGCGTTTCACCATTATTTCCTGCATTTAATAACCGTTTTATTCTTAATACAATGCCTTGAAACATGCATTTGTGTATGCCGCACGCTGTAAACCGCCAAACCAAAACCCTAAAGAGCATCCCCCAGTTTGTGACATGTATTGATGTCTCAGATGTTTTCGTGGAAAACGTGTAGCATGTCGCTGGTTTTTGATAAGTTGAACTTGAGAGACGTGCCGGCTCAGTGGCGACCTTCGACAGTCGAGATTTTGCATCTTAAGAGGAATCGTGGCCTTTGATGTAGGCGCGATATGCCAAAGTGCAAGGGTTGCACGGCATGTGCCAATGGCTTGTGTTGAATGCCTTGGTTGTAGGTTGCACATCGAGTGCAAGTGGCAATGCCAAAATGAAAGTGTTGCATGCATGTGCCAATGGCGCGCGTAGCGGCTTTGGCCTTGGGTTTGCACGGCTTGGCATGCCAGGTTGCAAGGGTTGTGTGTCATGTGCCAATGGCGCGTGAGGTGGCTTTGGCTTTGGGTTTGCACGACTTGGCATGCCAGGTTGCAAGGGTCGCTTGGCATGTGCCAATGGCGCGTGTGGCGGCTTGGCCCTAGGTTTGCACGGCTTGGCATGCTAGGTTGCAAGGGTCGCTTGGCAATTTTCCAATGACGCGTGTGGCGGCTTGGCCCTAGGTTTGCACGACTCGGCATGCTAGGTTGCAAGCGTTTCTTGGCATGTTCCAATGGCACGTGTGGCGTCTTGGCCCTAGGTTTGCACCGCTCGGCATGATAGGTTGCAAGCGTCACTTGGCATGTGTCTATGGCGCGTGTCGCGGCTTGGCATGCTAGGTTGAAAGCGTTGCTTGGCATGTGCCAATGGTGCGTGTGCAATGATTGCGGGCAATGATTGTGCCAGTGGCGTGTGTGGGATTTTGGCATGGTTGCCATATACAGCGCAATGATTGCACGTGTTGGGGTTTGACATAGTTGCCATATTTTGCACAAGGATTTCATGGTACATGCAATTGCTATTTTTGTGATGAGTGCACGGTGCGTGCGTTTGGCATGTTTGCCATGCTTTTGCGCAATGATTGCACGGTACGTGCATTGTGGCGTGTTTGGCATGCTGCTGGCACGGTGGTGCGGCTGGCATGATTGGCATGCTGCTGGCTGATAGACGCATTTATGTGTCTAATATATCTCAATTGTATATAGTGTTAGCACCCATTTTTGTACTTATTTGGTTATTTTATATATTTGTAGGTGTTTTCAGAAGAATAAGGATTTGCGGCGAAATTGGCTGAAAATGCGGCGTTTGAACCTCCATTGATAGTGTACCGGAAGTACCCCAGAAATACCCCGGAGGAACCCCGAAAAAAGTGCGGAAAATGCCCCAGAGGAAACTTGCTATATGGACCCTTGATTTTGGATAAGGGGTAACCTAATTACTAAGGGGTGACCCATTTCCAAGCAGCTGCTAAAGGGACACCAGGTCTGGTTAAGGGGACACCACATTCAAAGTTCAAATAATGGAATTTGGCGGGAAAACTAAGTTCACGTCTGATAATTCTCTGTTGGATTTCTGGGCAGTTTTGAGGGAGATTAAATCCCTGAAATCAATTGGGCTAGGCCTGTTAAGAATAAACAGATCGTATGCAAGTGATTTTATCGATCAACTTGGGCTGGAATGGCTGGGAGAAGCGATCAAAGTCCAAACAGAATACGTGTTCTCTGTGAAGTTTTCAAATATATTTTTAGAGATTCTGGGAGAAACCCTGAGGAGAGAGTTTAGAGTCCAGGAGAGCCGAGGAGAAGCGATTACAGAGAGTTATTGTTGCTGCTGCTGCTGCTGTTCGAGGAGGAAGAAGAAGACAAAGAACAGACCTGCTAAGGCAGTCGTTCTTCATCAGTCTTAAAACCAGAAACGCTGTGTCACTGTTTACAGCACACGACTTGTATCGTTCTTTACGGCAGTCGTTTTCTTTTACAGCACTTTAGTTCTATCGTTTCTTCTCAGCACTTACACCATTTGTAACAGTGACACTGTAACACTTTTACAGCGTTGCTAATTCCTATTTCATCATATAATCATCAATAAAAACACCTATTTTAGCCATGAATTTATCTTGTGAGTGTGTTTTTGGGATGAGGAGCTAAACCCATTAGCCAAGGCGACGGAGGAATCCATTGGTCCTTATTTATGGTATAATTCTAACTTTATTATTTATTTGCAATATTATTACATGATTATTTGCATGGAATTTTAATTGAAAAATTGATTTTTATTGAATAATTGTGATTCTTTTGATGGAGCATGCTTAGTTTAAGACTCTTGATGTTTCATGCTTGGTGTTTACATTATTACTTCAAAAATCTACAAAAGGCATAATATTAGAATCACTCTAAAAGAAAAATTGCATGAATATTAATTATTAGAATTTATCAAATAATGGGTCAATGGTGGAATCCAGTCTTGGTGTTTTTCTCTAAAGGTTTGAACTATTTTATTTATTTGTGTTTAATTTAAATCTAAAAAAAATTGTTTTCTTCACAAGTCTGAAAAGACCCCTTTTTACCACTACTACTACAATCACTATTTGATAAACCATCAAATTTTTGGCGCCGCCGACGCGGACCTGTGTTTAGTTAGCATTTTTTTTGATTTTTATTATTTTTGTTCTTCTTTACGTTTTTGGTTTTTTTTGTTTCCTTGCAGATTTTTGAAGATTGGAGCGAAAGACAATTTTGCCAAAGCTTGTGGTGATTTACTTAAAGTTTGGGAGCGAAAAGCAAAGCTAAAGGAGCGAAAGAAGAAGAATTTTATTTTTTATTTTGATAAAAAGAGAGAAAAAAAAGAGAGACATTTTTTTTGTATTTTTTTTTATGGACTTTGGACATTAATTTTGGGACATTTTTATTTTTATTTTTAAACCCTACGGAAGGGTACCCTTAAATATAAACTGTTTGCAGGGAAGGACGACGATTACGATATCGTCTCGGCCCCTCGGGTTCGCACACGGCATAGGAGTCGTGGCCCGAGTCGACTTCAGCGGTTCTTCGCCCGTCTGGTACGGGAGGTAAAATTCTAAACACCCGCGAATCTCCTGCAAGCGGGTTACTGGACTCCTTAAGGTGAATATATGCTGAGGACTTGAATATGGACTGTTTTTAAATTCCTAGTAAAGGGCAAGGACTGGACCATATAAGATAAGGGTTCGGATTTCATCACCGCTCCCTTCTTGCCCGCCTTAGGAAAACGAAACCTAAAGCGAACCTAAGCCTAAAATTTGGACTAGAAAGAGACCTATAGGGTATCGAGCTTAACAGGACAATCATTCGAAAAATATTGGTTACTCTTTTAAGCACACCTCGAAGTTCTTGACGGTTTCTGCGAGTTGAATGCGTGACTGCGCCGCATTGGATCGGTGAGGTTTTGGGTATCAAAGCTCCACTGAGCTTCCCTCGCCTCGATTCAACTTGCTTTAACTCGGATTGATTCCAGAGGGGTTTGCTCAAATTGTAACGAATTCCCTTTCGAAGGATTAGAAGCTGGTCTAGAAACAATCTAAGTGGAGCCATCATGCTTGTTGTTTGCTAGAAATCTTTAGGTTTGCTGTGGTAAAGTCGAGTCAGCCTGCTGTGTGTTTGCTAGAACCTTCCTGTTAGGATTTTTATTTCTTTTTGAATTCTTTTTAGTGTATGCCCGATTTTGTTAGGGCTTGGAAAAGAGATACTCTAGGTCGATTGATTAGCGAAAAACCTAGTAGTTCTTCTGATTTAAGCAGGGAGCTCGAAGATTCTTCTTTGAGAGCCCTGTTTTTGGAAACTTCAGTTTTGAGAATCTGTCTCTTGTGAGGAAGTACCCCTAGTACTCTGTTGTGCCAGCGATGGCAACTTTGAAAGATTACATGTTCCCAACTAGGACCAACCGAGCTTCATGCATTAAATTGCCAGCCACTACGGCTAATTTCGAGATAAAACCTAGTATTCTTCAAATGATCCCTATATTCTTAGGAAAAGATGATGAGAACCCTTATTTTCATATTAGGGACTTTGAGGAAATCTGTGGGACAATTAGGATAAAGGACCTTACTGATGAAGTCTTGAAACTTAAATGTTTCCCTTTTCCTTGAGAGATAAAGCCAAGACCTGGCTGAACAACCTACCGTCTGAATCCATAGAAACATGGCAGGAACTTATCGCTGCCTTCTATATGAAATTCTACCCTAAGCATAAAACTGCAGCTGTTAGGCAGAAAATTAGTGCTAGTGTGCAACAAGAGGGAGAGTCTCTTTATAGGTTTTTAGAGCGATTCAATGATCTCCTATCTCAGTGTCCTCACCATGGATTTGATAATATGAAACTTGTACAGATTATTTATGATGGTTTAGACTATTCGACCAAAGCCATGGTTGAGTCTATGTGCGCTGGTGAGTTCACTAGTAAAAATGCTGATGATGCTTTTACCTTCTTAGGAGCTATCGCTGAAAAATCCCAACAGTGGGAATCTTGTGTTGAACCCCCTAAAAGACTCTTGGTCAATAGAAGTAGCACCAATATGGTAGATACGAGTTTTGCGTCAGATGCTAAGTTTGCTGCTTTGCAGAAGGTTAGAAGCTTTAGAAATGGGTCAGTCTAAAAATAGGTCCCTTGTTGAACCTAATAGAGCCTCTCAAGTCTCTAGTTGTGGAATAGAGCCCGATAATTCATTTTGGGAAGGTCAGGTTAGTGAAGAGCAAGCCCATGCTGTCTATAACAATGCTAGGTTTGAGAACCGTCAGAAGTTTGACCCATACTCAGAAACCTACAACCCTGGTTGGAGAAACCATCCTAATTTCTCTTGGTCTAAGGGCCAGAGTCAAGGCCAGTCTAGCAATTCTCAGCCTCCCCCAGGTTTTGGTTTTAAGAACTCTTCAGGTCAAACCCAGTTTCAGAACACTTCCGAGAAAAAGATCTCTACCTTAGAGGATACTCTCACTATGTTAGCAAATAACCATGAAATGCTAACAAAGAACCACATGAGCTTTCAACAAGAAACTAGGCAAGAATTGAAGAATAATTCCCAGAGTCTTGCCAAATTAGAACTTCAAGTAGGACAAATAGCTAAGTTTATAAGTGAGAGAGAAGATGGAAGGTTCCCTAGTCATACTGATCCTAACCCAAAGGAGAGAAATCGTACAATCATGTGAATGCTGTCACAACCCTAAGAAGTGGAAAGAAAGTTGACAACAAGGTCGCCATGCCTGATAGTGAACATGCTGTAGTTCACCCTGCTGAGCCAGAAAATGAGGAGACTGATAGAGTCTCCAAAGAGACCAATGAGGGTCCTGTTGAGCCCACTTTGTTCCCAGAGCCCCGTTTCCCCAGCTGCTAGTTCCGACTAAGAGGGAGTCCAACTTTAATGATATATTGGAGGTTTTTAAGCAGGTTAATATCAACCTTCCATTATTAGATGCAATTAGGCAGATTCCCTCTTATGCCAAGTTCCTTAAGGACTTGTGTACGCGAAAGCGTAAGCTCAGTGTCCAGAAGAAAGCCTTCATAGCTAGTCATGTGAGTTCTATTATTCAGAATACCACTACTCCTAAGTATAAAGACCCAGGGTCCCCTACCATTTCTTGTACAATAGGTAAGTACCGTGTTGAGAAAGCGTTGCTTGACTTAGGAGCCAGTGTGAACTTACTGCCATACCATGTGTACCTTAAGCTAGGACTTGGTGAGATGAAACCTACCCAGATAACACTCCAGTTAGCTGATAGGTCCGTTAAAATCCCTCGTGGTGTGATCGAGGATGTTCTTATTGAGGTCGACAAGTTTATTTATCCAGTGGATTTCGTGGTCCTAGATACCCAACCTGTCCCCGACCCAGAGAACCAAATACCTGTGATTTTAGGTCGCCCATTCTTAGCTACGTCTAATGCGATCATAAACTGTCGAAATGGTATTATGAATCTATCTTTTGGTAATATGACTATTGAGCTGAATATTTTTAATGTAAACAAGCTACATTCTGAGCTAGATAGCACATGTATTGAAGAGGTGAACATGATAGGAACCTTAGTTCAGGAGTCATTACCAAACATCGTACGGAAAATACATTGGAGAGTTGTTTATCCCATTTTAGCCTGGATTTCGACGATGATAGTAACATTGAACAAGTAAATGCTCTGTTGGATTCTGTTCCTATGTTAGATATTGATATATGGAAAGATAGGTTCGAACCATTACTAGCTTCTGAGTCTATCTTAATACCTTATTTAAAAGAGCCTCCTGAGTTGGAGTCTAATTATACATTTTTAGGCCCACCCGAGTCTTTCCCTGTGATTATAGCCTCCGATTTGGATAGTGATCAGGAAAGTAGTCCAGAGACCGTGCTTCAAGAAAATAAGGAAGCCTTAGAGTGGACCATAGAAGATATGAAGCAAGCTGAGGATGAACCACCTGATTATGACTTAGAGAAAGCAATTGACCTTTTTCAAGAACCCGATGGTCTAGAAATTAGGAACATTGTGACTAGTCATTGTAGAGGCACCCAAAATTCTAAGTTTGGGGGTAGAGATTGTCAATTATCCCCAATAGAAGTCCCTAACTTGGGACTCAAGCCTAGTGCATCTGAGGTATCGCTTGAGTGTATTCAGACTCCACAACCTGATCCGCCTGATAATGTCCAGGAGAAAATCCAATGTTAGAGACCCGTTTTTCGGATGAATCTGTTTGCCGAGACACTCATATGAAGCCCAAGTGGGCACCTCAGATAAATCCAGTTGTCTTGCGAGAAACTTTAGATCAGGTTGTGCTCTATCTGCTCATTTTTCTGATCTTGAGCATTTGTCTCCTATTTGTGGCAGTTCTATTTGGTCTTATGGACCCACAATTATTTCGACTATTGGTATACGACTTTGGAAGGTGAAAATTCTTTTTGAGGTATTTGATGTCTAGCTAATGACTATAAATTTAGCATTTACTGGGAGGCTCCCGCGTTCATGTGATACGGTAATATCCTTCCTTATTTCTTTTCCCTCCAGTGGTAATAGTTTCTCCTTGTTCATGCTTTTATTTCATCTTAGAACATTGAGGACAATGTAAGATTTAAGTTTGGGGGTGGGGAAGAAACACTTTTTGTCACTTTTGCAATAAATAAACTCCAGAGCCTAGAAATTTATGCCTATTGAGGATTGCACTAACTAATCTAAGTGGATGGAAGCATTTTGATTGTAGGAGTTTGAGGAACCAATCTGATTAGATGGAAACATCTAAAGAGTCTATTCATAAAAGCACAGAGCTCAGGTGTTAGAAATAACATGATAGTTTCACCATATCTCGTTGAGTCCTTTTCACTTCTATTTTTATTTTATTTTGTTTTTAAACTATGTTTCTCTAAGTGATAGGTGGGGCCCACGATTCAAGTTGTTACCAATGCTAGGGTGAATTAGAGTGATTGAGATACCATGAAAAAAAAAAAAAAAGAAAAAAAAAAAAAAAAAAAAAAGATGAAAAAATTACAAAAAGTGAAAAAAAAAAGAAAGAAGAAGAAATTGAGACCAGACCATTTGACCAAAAGGAATAAATTCAATAAAGTCGACCACTGGTACCCTTGTATATGCCAGTTGTGTTGACCTAGAGTTAGGTTATCGACCACTGGTACCCTTGTATATGCCATGTGTTGATATTAGTCAGACTAGTATCTCAATCCATTAGGATAGGTTCATTTTGGCGGAGGCCTTCAGACAGATATGGGAAACGTCGTTCACTTAGTAAACATCAAAACCATCTATGTTTTCTATATCCATCTTCTTGATCTATCCATGTGATTAGTTTGACTCCGAATATGATGTCCATAGTGCAACTATCTGAGTAGAGCTCTGTCACTTTATATGAATTTTAGTATGCTTGAGTGCAAACTCGTGTACAGCAATTGGAATTTCGCATCAGGGTACTTCTTCCTGTAGTCAATAAGTATGCCAACCAAGGAGATTCTTTAGTGCCTTCCAAGGTTCTGCGTAGATAGCTAAGGTCTGGAGTACAGGTTTTGTGGGTATATCTCTGGTAAGCCCTCCCGAGACTATAACTCGGCCACTAGGGCCACCTAGGGGTTTAAAGGCTTATTGCATACGCTAAATGCAATCGACGATGCCTGCGACAGTGAGTTAGGATTTTATTTTGTAGTTTTGATTTGCTCGGGACTAGCAAATAATAAGTTTGGGGGTATTTGATAGACGCATTTATGTGTCTAATATATCTCAATTGTATATATGTTAGTACTTTTTGTACTTATTTGGTTATTTTATATTTGTAGGTGTTTTCAGAAGAATAAGGATTTGCGGCGAATTGGCTGAAAATGCGGCGTTTGAACCTCCATTGATAGTGTACCGGAAGTACCCCAGAAATACCCCGGAGGAACCCCGAAAAAAGTGCGGAAAATGCCCCAGAGGAACTTGCTATATGGACCCTTGATTTTGGATAAGGGGTAACCTAATTACTAAGGGGTGACCCATTTCCAAGCAGCTGCTAAAGGGACACCAGGTCTGGTTAAGGGGACACCACATTCAAAGTTCAAATAATGGAATTTGGCGGGAAAACTAAGTTCACGTCTGATAATTCTCTGTTGGATTTCTGGGCAGTTTTGAGGGAGATTAAATCCCTGAAATCAATTGGGCTAGGCCTGTTAAGAATAAACAGATCGTATGCAAGTGATTTTATCGATCAACTTGGGCTGGAATGGCTGAGAGAAGCGATCAAAGTCCAAACAGAATACGTGTTCTCTGTGAAGTTTCAAATATATTTTTAGAGATTCTGGGAGAAACCCTGAGGAGAGAGTTTAGAGTCCAGGAGAGCCGAGGAGAAGCGATTACAGAGAGTTATTGTTGCTGCTGCTGCTGCTGTTCGAGGAGGAAGAAGAACAAAGAACAGACCTGCTAAGGCAGTCGTTCTTCATCAGTCTTAAAACCAGAAACGCTGTGTCGCTGTTTACAGCACACGACTTGTATCGTTCTTTACGGCAGTCGTTTTCTTTTACAGCACTTTAGTTCTATCGTTTCTTCTCAGCACTTACACCATTTGTAACAGTGACACTGTAACACTTTTACAGCGTTGCTAATTCCTATTTCATCATATAATCATCAATAAAAACACCTATTTTAGCCATGAATTTATCTTGTGAGTGTGTTTTTGGGATGAGGAGCTAAACCCATTAGCCAAGGCGACGGAGGAATCCATTGGTCCTTATTTATGGTATAATTCTAACTTTATTATTTATTTGCAATATTATTACATGATTATTTGCATGGAATTTAATTGAAAAATTGATTTTATTGAATAATTGTGATTCATTTGATGGAGCATGCTTAGTTTAAGACTCTTGATGTTTCATGCTTGGTGTTTACATTTATTACTTCAAAAATCTACAAAAGGCATAATATTAGAATCACTCTAAAAGAAAAATTGCATGAATATTAATTATTAGAATTTATCAAATAATGGGTCAATGGTGGAATCCAAGTCTTGGTGTTTTTCTCTAAAGGTTTGAACTATTTTATTTATTTGTGTGTTTAATTTAAATCTAAAAAAAATTGTTTTCTTCACAAGTCTGAAAAGACCCCTTTTTACCACTACTACTACAATCACTATTTGATAAACCATCACTGGCACGGTGGTGTGGATGGCATGATTGGCATGCTGCTGGAACGGTGGTGCGGCTGGCATGTCTGGCATGCTGCTGGCATAGTGGTGCAGGAATTAGGGTTTGGTGTATCGAAACCCTAATTTAGCTTTAAAAAGGTACCCCAGTAATTTTTATGTAAGCATGTTAAATGCTCTAATAAATGTGTTAGTGTCACCGGTGGCGTCATGCTATAATGAGGTGCTCTGTCAGTGTTGCACCTTTCTTCATGTTATAGCGATACAAATTCCTTTTAAGATGTATCATATTAGCCACGTTCTTCACTAGGTATTCATTCTCTAGCTTTTCCCGGAGATTTTTAGCTGAAGTCTCGTGCTGATAATTAACTCTTACTGCAGTTGCTAAACACCCTCGTAACGAACCAGGACATAATTTATTGATCTTGTTTCACTGCTTATCGGACATCTCAGCTGGCCGATCTTCTAGAGCTTCTTCTAGGTCAAGATGAACAAGAGCATCCATTACGTCCGTTCTCCATAAACCAAAGTTATTGGTTCCTGCAAACTTTTCTACCTTAAGTTGTGATCTATGTGAATGAAGTATTTCTTCTTTTGTTTCTTTATCTTTATTTGTGGACTCCGAATGATTTCCTAAAGGATTTTTTGGATCAACTGTTTCGTCCCCGTCAACCATTATTCACAAACAACCAAATATAGATAAAAACAGAACCTTTGAGATTAGTATTACCTCAAGCAATCTTCAGAAAAATATGTGAGGGTAAAATATCAACTCGACACGTGGCGCAAGATCTAGACGGGAGCACCATATAATACTACAAGCAACTACACAATAATACAACCTTTTATAATCCTTATCTTATCTAGTCATAACCTAGTCATCCCTAAGGGAATAAATGTAATTAAATGTACACCATATCTCCTATATAAAGAAGCGAGATATAGGTTAGAGGGGGTTCCTTCTTCTCTCCGGTTTTCCCTTCTCTCTCGGCGAGCTAGAGCCTAACTTCTCCTGTTCTTCCATGGATGAAGTTTCAAGTCCCATGAGGACTTCCATTCATGGATCTTTGTGTATCACCACCCATAATAGTGAAAACAAAGTGGATGTAGGTCTTTAATGGCCGAACCACTATAAAATCCTTCTGTCAATCTTTACTTTCTTGCTATTTATTTCTTATTTGTGAATGAATCTAGCTTGTTAGTAGTTTTCAAGTCTTTAAATCTTGTTGGATGTAGTAGTCAGATTTTATGCAACTACAAAATACTTTCACTTCAACTACAATCTGAGGACCCGTATCCAATAGCGTCTCCTTGCTCTGACACCAATTGTTACGCCAAAGCCTACAGAAGCATTAGGTTTCACTGCTACAACGGTACCTCGGTATTGCCAAGAACACAATCACACACACAAAAAGAACAAGTAGTTAACGAGGTTGAATCCTCGGGAAGGAGTAACAATTTTATATATCACCGTATAGGTTGGAATATACAAAGCTCAAGTAGATAAGAAGAGAACTCTTACTAGTTATGGTGTGTTTTCCCTAGTTCTCTATATGGCTATTTATACACATCAATAGGACTGGACACATTCCTTAACAAGGATTACTTTCCTACAAGTATAGGGTTTCCTAACTTAGCTCTAAGAGGCAAACCTCTTAAGTTGTTATACTTAGAACACTAGTAATTGGATTCCTTAACCAACTAGATTTCCTAATCTAGTCCTTGACCATCCTACCAACAGAAATTCCCACCATGGAACCATGTACTGGAAACAAAATGATATCTTACAATTCGACCACTTTGTTTCTCCAGTTACACCGCCGCACTCATTCAAAACCAACTCATAGCAGTTCGGGAAGTAAGCTTGTTTATCAGCAAAGTTTGCTAGAATCTCTGATCGCGGAGCAAGTCGCACCATCTGACAAACAGTTTTGGAGGCAGGATAGAGCGACATGAAAGCAAGCCTAGATTGACGGAACAATCGATATTGGGACACTTAATCGTTGATGCATTGTCTTCGTAAGCTTTCACCTTTATATATTTTGTTATACAATCAGTACAAAAGGGATGTAGGTACGAGCAATCACGTCTCTTAAATTTTTTACTATGAGGAAGGGTTTCGATTCAAATATCGCAACAAAATAATGATTCGCCCGTCAGGTAATAACCCATTCTGTAGCTGGGATATGGATGTTTTGTGACACGGTTTACCATGGCTACAATAAATAAAATATTCAAAATTCGTCAGCACAATAATATATAATGTATCACCGCCCAATAATTTTATCATTGTAGTACAACGATACCATCCGCGAGTTGGTGAAGCATAAAATGGCGGTCACTTTTTTGTAAAATGAACCATAACACAAATGTGCAATTTGACAAAAGGATTGGATTTGGTGAAGTTTTTTTTCTTGGTGATGCCTTTTCATATAATTCCTAATGTATCATATTTTTGCCGGGGTATAATGGACAATCGAACTAAAATATAAAACATATCTAAAAATCGGTGTCTTGGAATTTTACAAATTTTATCTCGTCTAAAAGATTTTAAAGAGTTCTACGCAAAGGGTAGTTATAAAACAAGGTTTACCCATTCTCCTTCCGAATGACCATCCTTGTGATCTCAATTCGCCTTACTTCCTCTTGCAAAATCTATCCTCAGTCGCCTCGTTCGAGGTATCAGGTATGTCGGTATGTTCATCGTCCTGTAAGTTCTCCAGAAGGTTTTCTTCCTCGGGGATCTCCTTCGGGCCAGTGGATTTCACCCTGTTTTTTTGTCAGATGTCTTAGCCTTCTATTTCTCTTCCCTAGCCTTCGATTACGTCGTTCTAGTTTTCTCCTATGTTTCTCCTGCACCTTCTGTGCTTTCACGATTGCCGCTAGAGCAGCGGTTTTTTTTTTTTTAAGGAAAAAGGCACTGCCTTATAATTTCATTGATATGAAATTCTGGTTACATGATCAATTACATCAGAAACAAATGGAAAGATACAACTAGTACAAACATTACAAATTTCAAAGCTTAACAATAAAACCCAGCATTGTATTGTTCTCCAATCCATCGACAAAATTGATATATTTCTAATAGTTATGAAACCATTTTGATTTTCGATCTTCAGAATCTTGATCTTCATATTCTTGATCATCAACATCATATATATTATATGCTTCCATAGAGAAGAAGTAATAAGCTCAAATCGACATCATCACAATCAACACCGATAATAATTTCCGAAGTAGATTATCGTCATTCATAACGTACTTGATAACGATGCAGCAACACCACCAGCAAAAGCCATTATGGAAATCTGAATGGTATTGAGACACCATCATATCTATAAAAACAGAGAGACAATCCCTAAAAATTGTTGGAACAACAATTGTTTTTATTGGCTATTTACATAAAACTAAGAGAAATAACCTTGATTTACGATTTGAAGAATCAAATCAAATGCGAAAAAATCAAGGAGATTAAACAATGAGATTGGTAGTTTTTTTCCACATTAGTTTTGGGAGAGAAAAGAGAGAGAAATGAGTCTTTTTTAGATGAAATTAAATCCAAAGGAGATGGAATTGATGCACCTATGATACCTACCCAATTTGCTCCCAAGAAGAAGTTGTGCTACCATGTCGCAGGAATCTATAACCACACAATGGGGATGCATCTGTGAGCTGTCAGATTTCGCATCTATCATGAAATCACAGATCTGACGGTTTTGAGGTCTATATACACTGTGCAGTCGTGCAGGTGCTCAACCTAGTAAGTAAATTGTTTCAGTTATTATTATACCCAAATTTGTTTCACCGGAAATGAAAATGATTCTGCGGCTCCTTCTCCCCCTCCTTTAGATTTAGGGTTCGTCTCAGAGTAATTATTGGTGATGGAAGTTTTCTTTATTTCTTCAGCTGGCGAACTCTCCCAGGTAATCTCGTATTCCAATTCCAATTCCAATTTGTTTTAGATTTAGGGTTTACTGAGAAAGTAATTTTGGTGGAAATTTACTCTCTTGCAGCCCACAATATGTTATTGATCTCCAACTCCCCGCAGGTACAACCAATTTCAATTTTTCTTCTTCTTCTAAGTTTTCTTTTCCATGTTGAGATGCTTCTGTTTTTCGTTTCAGTTTTGAAGTGGCATCTTAAAAGGTACTACTGATTCCTCCTCTTTTTTTAATTAGGTAATTAGGGTCTCTCAGAAAAGAATACAGGAATTTTGGTACAAATTCAATTTCCTTACTTGAGCTGGTTTCCAGGTAATCCCCTATTCCAATTTTCAGTTCTTTCCCTTTACGAGCTTTTACTAAGGTTCCGTTGAGCTGCTGCTATTTTCTTTGCATATCAATTTGTTTTGCATTATATATATATATATATCGTCAGATCAAATAAGAATAGAATAATCGTTATATTCTTATACTGTAGGAATCAACTAGCTCCGATCAATAACTATTTATTTTTTAAGTTATGATGGCGATGAGCATCATACAACCCCCGCAAATTGGCTGTGGCAGCGAGCCAAAGCAGAAAAGAGCCTATACAAGAAAAGACTGTGGTGGTGATACAACAAATACGTCAACAGCGATGACAAAAAGAAAAGATTGCGGTGATACAAATACTTCTACAGTGATGGAGAAGAAGAAAAGACCTTGTAAAAGAAAAGATTGTGGTGATACAATAGATACACCAACCATCATGGAGATAAAGAAGAAAAGACCGTATAGAAGAAAAGATTGTATTATTGGTGGTACAATTACTCGAACAGCGACGGAGAAAAGAAAAGATTGCGCTGATACAAATATTGTTGGATTAACTTCAACATTGAGGCTAAGATAGTCTCTAACATGTTTGGTTAGAATAAGGAAAGCCTAGCATGTATTCCTAAAGGGAATTAGGTTCCAACTAGTTCTAAGAATAGGAAATACATGTAGTAAAGGACAAGATTAGGAAATTGATGTAATCATAAGGGAATTAGAAGTCATCTAGTTCTAAGAAAAGGAAAGACATGTAATAAGATAATAAGACTAGGAAAAGGAATTCATAGTTCTATATATATATGATCACCAAAGTTGTGGTTGATCATAATAGCAAGATTAAAGCTTGTGTTTAGTTTTGAGAGATTTTCTAAACATCAATAAAGAGAGTTGTCTTTATATAAGCTAAGTTTCATCTTGCAGTTGCCATTAAATACTTCTACAGTGGCAGAGAAGAAGAAAAGACCTTGTAAAAGAAAAGACTGGTGATATAACAGATACGCCAACCGTGATGGAGATCAAGAAGAAAAGACCACGTAGAACAGAAGATTGTATTGTTGATGGTACAAATACTCCAACCGTGATGGAGATCAAGAAGAAAAGACCATATAGGAGAAAGAAGTGCCTTCCTCATGATTTGATTGTGGAAGAAATATTAACCAAGCTTCCAGTCCCGACACTGCTAACGTCTGTTCTGGTATCCAAACTCTGGTATGACTCCATTCATAATGATCCTAAACGCTTAACTTATTCTCATTTCCTTGAGTCACAGAAACAGCCCCGAGTTATCCTTAGCCTTTTAAATGTTATGGCTGGGGTTGTTAAAAACACAGGCGAGCCTAGGTATGCATGTCACTTCTTCAAATTTACTACTGGAATGCACTCTCATGAAAATTCTCTGAAGTTTGACAAGTTTCGGGGTAGTCTTGCTAATCGTGATATTTGGGAACTGGTTGGTTACTGCCGCGGTCTACCTTGCATGGCACAAGTGGGTAATTACTCAACTGGCTATATAATTTTGGACCCAAACAGGCAAGATTTTATCTATATCTTTTATCCAGCCATAGTTGGGAAATGCATCTCGGACGCCTACATCATCTGTCACGGATTTGGGTTCGATCCCTCAGCAAACAAGTACAAGCTGGTGAGTATTTTTGGTACTACTCAAAAGGAGCTTAACGTTGTGGTATTTACATTGGGAACTAAATCATGGAGAAATATCACCGCCTCAACCACCTCTTTATCAGCTCATGGCGGTCGTCCTATTACAAAGATAAGAGCGCCCACGGGTAGTGACAAATCAGCCATCTTATGTACTACTAGTGGCAGCGGTGGATGCTTGGTCTGGAAGATGATAGCAACTTTGGGGGGAGCAGGATCTAACCATATCCAACATGATGGTGGTAATGCTGTTAATAATAATGAGATGGAGATGTTACTGTCGTTCAATCTCCATGATGAGAAGTTTCAGCTCATTCAATTACCGGCTAAAAGTACAACTGACGAGCAACAGAAGCACTTATTTGTTGATTACCCTCATCTTCTGGGGTTCAAGGGATCACCTTGTATTGCACGTGTCGAAAAAAATCAGGGAATGGAAGTGATTATCCTCATCGTTGCCGTGATGATCATCAGGGTAATAGTGGTAGTAGTAGTTGCTGCTGTTGTTGTAAAGTTCATTTGTACGCGTTGATGGATAATGTCAAGCAAGTGTGGGTGAAGGAAGAGAGTTTTGATGTTCGTGTAAATTCTAGTCCCACATGGTTAAGGAAGCTGGCACCAGATCCCTGCTGTTTTTGCCTCAGCGGGACTACTACTACACCTCCTACTCGCATCTTCAGTTTCTCGGATCAGATGTTACTTTACTGGTTCAATGGGGGATCTCTTCAAGTTTACAACTTACGCTCTGGTAAACTTCAGCTTGTAATGCCTACCGATTGTAAAGAGAATGCCATCTTTGAAGCTAAAATGAAAGAACCGCGGCACATCTTTAATTCCAGTGATGATGATGATATTTATTGCTCAAAAATGGATTATCAGCTGCACTGTCATGAGGAAAACTTTCTTTCTCTAGAAACCTTCATACCAGAAGGAGCGGCAGGAGTTGGTGCTTTCGATTTCTTTGAGTTAGATTTGGAGAGAGTGGACCGTCCATGTTCGGCATACGTGTTTATCAACAGAGGTTCAGAAGTGTTCTATCCTTGTTTTAATTAGTACCTGTGTATTAACTTATCTTGGTAATTGTCATTAGTTTACTAGATTAGTTTAAAAGTTTTTTTTTTTTTTTTTTTTTTTTTTTTTGACGATTGCATGAGCAAGACAAGAACTAAAGAGACAAACACAACAGGATCAGCTAGAAAGAAGAATTAGCCAGATCCAAGATAGAAGACGGGACTTGAGAAGCTGTCCACCAAATTTGGACATCATGACGCGTAGCATAAGCTGCGAGAGCATGAGCCAAGGAATTGGCTCTCTTCGGAACGAAGTTGAACCCAACCGAGTTCATTTTTCTGGCCTCCATGCATATTTCATCGATGTAATGCTGAATCCTCCAAGGAGTAACGTTGATTTTCTTAAGAAGAATATACACCACCTGTTGGCAATCTCCCTCCACAATTATATTGTATCCGTTGATTTTCTGGGCTACTACAAATGCAAGTAGAAAACTTTTAACTTCAGCAACCAGAGGGTCAGTTGTATTTACAATAGCAGCAGCTGCACCAAGAACAGCCCCCTTATCATCTCTTGCAATTGCCGCCGCATAAGACTTATTATTATCGACTGCAGCGTCGACATTTATTTTGATGAAATTTGCCGCGGGTGGTAGCCATTGGTTCAAAGGCTGAGTAGATCTCACCACTTCAGGAGCGATAGAAACATCCTCCACATCAGGCTCCATATACACGTTGTACCATGGCATTCTGTCATTCACAATTGCCGAAATATCCAAGGGAATTTTTTTCGAACACCAGATTGTTTCGTGCCTTCCAAATTGCCCACCACATACAGAAGCTATCTCCAGAGTCTTGTTTTGAAAGCCAAAACTTACAGCAAGCTAATGTGGAGGTTTCGGGAATGAAATTAACACTAAAATTTAGCGGGCAAGCGAACAAAATTGCTTGTGTTACCTGACACTGAACGAAGAGGTGGTCGTTGGTCTCCATGGCACAATGACAGAGAGGGCAATCAGTTATAACTCCTTCAATATGACTTCCAAATTTTGCACCAACTCGGACACCATTTTTAATAACTCTTCAAACAAAATTATGAATCTTAGGAGCCAGAGGTTTTGGTTTCCAGAATGACTTCCAAGGAAAATCACTGTCAATATGAGTTGAAGTCTCCGCAGATATTGAGTTCCGTAATTTTCTGAAAGGATGCAGTTGAAAAATCTCCGTGTGGGTTAAGCTTCCAAATCAAACTATCATTCAGAGTTTCCTTGTTTATATAAATTTTCTGAATGTGGTTTGATGTGTGTTGGTCAAACAAATGGTTTAGAAGCTCAACATTCTCCGATCCCTCTTTAAAATATTAAACCCCAAATATCTATCATCAACTTGCATTTTTTGGACTCCAAGAAGGGACATAACTTCCAACTGCCGCTCATTTCTGGCTAAAATATATTCCTGATTTGGTGTAATTCACAACCTGCCCTCATTCTCTCCCTCTTGGTGTCTGTAATTTTGTTTGTCGAGTTTAGTGGTAACCGTTTTTTCCAAAAAAAAACTCTCTGAAACAAATCTTCCTAAATCTTTGATTCTCTGATATTGTAATCCATATATGTTAGATATTATCTGAATTATTTAGATTTTTCAAATAGATTTGGATACAATACGTAAATATATTATTAGTATTTTAATTAAATAAAAACATTGCAATTATATGCGATTTATGGGTTCCCATTTTCAATTTCATTATCTCTCTAATGGTTCTCTTAAATCCATCATAGGTTTTTCATAGCCTTATAGGTGTTTCTAGCGATTGTTACAACAATTGTTTCAAATGCATCAAGGACAATTTCTTCCGGCTTGACTATATCTACAGTTTCATGAAGATCAATGGCTACCGGACTTGATTGTGATAATGATGTTTTGTGCTTATTACTCCCTTTTGGGACAACATCTTAATGAAGAAGATATAAGATTTAATTTTATAGATACGTAATTTAGATCTTGAACTTCATGATAATCACACAATAATATGCTAATGATGAGTGCTAAAAAGTGCATATTTCTATATATTTTTCTTGGCATTTAACTCATCTTTTGTGCATTAATTCTACATTTTATCCCATATTCTGTATTTTCATTGTTTTCAAGAATAAATATTTTTATTAATTAATTTTGCATTTTTAGTTAATAAATAAAGTTTGGATGAATAGCGGAGCGAAAAGAGCAGAAAAGTAGTGAAAAGCCGGGAGGAATTACACAAGGAAGCCGCAAAGAATGTTGTGCACAAGACCAAAAGGCTAGAAGTGGGCTTGAAGAGGAAGAATTGTTCTTAAAGAAGATATGGGCTTGGCATACCCAATTCCCAAAACCCTCACCCAAGTCCATTTCCTATATCCATACCCGTTTCCCTTTCTAGCCGTCAGATTGGATCATCTCAGCATCCTACGGTCGCAGCATCGCCATTACATCAAAGTCTGAAGCTCCTGTCTAACACTACAGCACCTAACTCCATCTTGAGCCGTCAGTTTCGTTGTATCAGGCATCCAACGGTCGCTCATGATCTGTCTCCATCTCGCCGTTAGATCCGTCCCAGAAGATATTATCCCACGGCTCAGCTTCGCAAGACATCAAGATTTGTTGTACCCGCCTCACACTCGAACAACCTAACCCTATACCCAAAACAAACACACGCTAGACAAAACCCATCGATCCATCTCCTTCTTCCCCTCTTCTGCAACAGCGACGCTGTCTCCATCACCACCATCTTCTTCCCCAAATCACTCAATCACCACCATCTTCTCCCCCCAAATCACTCAACCACCACCACTCGAGCCATCATCACTTCTAACAACCAAGACCTACTTTTCTAGCCACTTATTACATCACCTCCTAATCGTTTCATCTCACAGGAACCCTAGGTTAGGAGTTGATGAAATAGGTGAGGTTAGAGGATAAATCGAAGGCATGGGTAGCATCAGCAGACGACAAGGAAGCATGGGTGAGAGCTATCAATCGTTTTCAGAGATTAGGTAAGGATTTTTTGTAAAACCCTAATTTCACTGATTTGGGGATTTTGGAATTTTTTTGTTGTAACTATAAAAGGGTGTTAGGGGTTGTAAAATTCGGCATCTCTGGGCTAGCCAGTGAGCAATATTTGCAGTTCAATATTAATTTCGAAATTCATTTTCAGTTCATCCATGTTGAATCTCTCTTATGCATAAAGGTTGAATGTGAATTGTATGCTGTGTAATGTGGAGCATGTTTATACCTGTTAGTATCATGATTACAAGCATGTCCATGTTCTAATTCACTTTCTAGGGTTTAGAGGAAGCTCTTGATCATATGCTAGGAATGTTAATGTATTTGTATGTTCTTTTATTGAGCTGAATTGCCTTAGGATGAATGCTTAGCCATTTGGGATACCTGCTTGTGATCACCTGTGCTGTTAGAAGACAGCTGATACTAGGAGTGGAGCTAGGTTTTTGGCCAAGAATTCAATCCACTAGAGAGACTGCCTTAAGCTAAACTAGTTAGAGAAGCTAAATGCCTGTGATTAGTTGTGCTGATTAAAGACAACTGATGCTAGGGATAATTTGGTTAGGATAGTTAGTAGAATCCTCATTGTAGTCTTTTATGAAAGAACAAGACATACATTGCATCATAATTTCCTTAGCCTAGGGTCAAGTAGTGGAATCAAAAACCTTAGTACCTTCTTTTGAATTCAGATAACTTTAGAAATTTAGAAAACTTTAGGAAATCCTCCAAGTCCCTGTGGACAAACCTCTATTTACATTCTATCTTCATCAAGACCCTGTATACTTGTAGGTAAACATAGGTTGTAGTTTTTAGGTCTCATTCCTTGAGCTACCAAGTTTTTGGCGCCGCTGCCGGGGACTCGTTAGCGGTTTGCTTGTTTTTTGTTTTCCTTATTCTCTTTTTTTTTTCTTTCTTGCTAATCTTGCTTGTTCCTGACCTGCAACTTCCTTGTTTGCTCCTGCTCTTGCATTGCTCTTGTTCTCGCTTCACTAAGAGCATTGCCTTGCACTACCTTGCACTGACTGTTATTGCAGCTGCTGTTGCTGTTAGCTTTCTGGAGCCAAAGCTGCTGCCAAGCTGCTGTTGCTGTTGGAACTGCAGTGGAGCTGAAGTTCCTGCTGTTGCTGCTGCTGTTTAGCTGTTGTTGCTGTTGCTGTGAAGCTGCTGTTGCTGTTGTTGCTGCTCCCTCCTGCTTGCTGCTGCTGTGAAGCTGCTGGTGCAATTCTGCTGAACTGTTGATTAAGGTTGCTAAGGAAGATCCAAGCCCAACTGGGCTAGTGCAACAAAAAGGGATAAAAAGCCCAAATTTGGGCTTCCCTCCAAAAATCAAGTAAGCCTAACCCATGAGCTAACCCAACTGGGCCTCATTAAATTTCTTTGGGCTTGTATTTAAGTATTTATATTTGGGCTTGTAATAATTTTAGTTTTTCTTTTTCTTTATTTTCTATTTGGGCTTGTAATAATTTTTCTTTTTCTTTTTCTCTTTCTTTTATGGGCTTGTAATTATTTGTTTGTTATTTTTTTCTTTTCTTTTGTGGGCTTGCACTTTAATTTGGACTATAGGTTTATATCCCATCCATTGGGCTCCTAACCTTACAAAAACAATTCTGTTGGGCTTAGAGGCAACAAAATTCTGTTGGGCCGTGAGTTAAGATTTTTCTCACCAAAATTCTTCAAAGAACCCAAGAACCAAAAGCCTTTTAGTTGGTTGGGCTTTGTCCCAATTAATCCAAAAATTTTCTAAACCCATTTTAAACCAAAGTTTCTAACCCTTTCAAACCAAAAAATTTGGGCTCTACATTTTATAAACCAAAACCCATTGTGAAACCAAAACCCAACAAAACCAAATTTTAGGTCGTGTTTTTTTCATTGACTGTGGGCTTGTTAGATGTTATTTCATCGATCAATGATCTTATTAGGATATGGTTGTGACCTTTAGAGACCAATCAAACCGACTAATTAGAGTCAATCCAATAGACCCAATTGACATACCCACATCTTCTGCGGAAAACACACCGGACCAGCCTGAGATAATGGAAGAACCCCGTAGTCTCAAGGATTACATGTATCCCACAAGGACAAGTCAACCCTCGTGCATTGTTTTACCAGAAGCTACTGGTCATTATGAGCTAAAATCGAGCACAATACAAATGCTTCCCGTGTTTAGAGGAATTGAAAACGAAAACCCTTACCATCACGTGAGAGAATTCGAGGAGATTTGTGGAACTATACGTTTCACTCAGATGTCTGACGAAAACCTAAAATTGAGACTATTTCCTTTCTCTTTGAAGGAAAAGGCCAAGTCATGGTTGTATGCTTTACATCCACAGTCAATTAGGACATGGGACAACCTCACAAAAGAGTTTTTCAAAAAGTTCTTCCCTAATCACAAGACTGCGACAACTCGTCAAAGTCTGAACAGCTTTGTACAATTAGAAGGTGAAACCTTAGCTAGATATCTTGAGAGATTCAATGAATTGTTGCTTAAGTGTCCCCATCATGGTTTTGAAAAATGGAGACTTGTGCAAATTTTGTATGAAGGTTTAGATGTCTCCACCCGAACAATTGTAGAGTCTATGTGCAATGGACTCTTCACAGATAAAAGTGCTGATGACTCTTGGGCTTTCCTAATTGAAGTTGCTGAAAAAACTCAACAATGGGAGTCCATTCGTGAACCTAGAAAGACTACACATGTAGATAAGGTCCATAGAATTGAGTCTAATTTTGAGGGAAATGCAAAAATGGCAGCACTAGCAAGAAGAATAGAATCATTAGAACTTCAGAAAAACGTAATTCTACCACTGCTTTCTGTGAACATGTCGAAATGGCTATCTGTGATATATGTAACGGTTCTGACCATCAGGTCAGTGATTGTCCGAAAATGCATGCATTCCAAGAATCTAGGCTAGAACAGGCACATGCTATGTTTCAAAAACAAGAGCATAACCCTTATTCACAGACCTACAACCCAGGATGGAGGAACCACCCCAATTTTTCATGGTCTAAAGGACCCATTCAAGGAGGACCATCTCAACCCACTCAAAGCTATCAAAACAATCAAGGCTATCAATACCCTAAAAATCCTCAACAGCAGTCGTACCCTCAATACACTGCTGACAAGAAATTGTCTAGCATCGAAGAGAGTATCAATCAGTTGACCCAACATCTGATGAAAAATGAGAAAGCAACTGATCAACGAGTCTCCGCTCTAGAACTACAGATGGGTCAAATTTGCGATGCACTGAATACAAGAGAAAAGGGTAAACTTCCTAGCCAGCCCCAACAAAATCCAAAGAGGATATTTCAAGCAGGCACATCATCTTGCAATGAAACCTCACCCGATCAAGTCCATTCCATCACCACTCTCCGAAGTGGTAAGATTGTTGAGAACAATGTAGGCATACCACAATCAAATGAATCTGAGCCAAACATATCATTGCCTGCACCACCAAAGAACACCTCCAACTTAGAAAAGGAGCCTGAGCACATTAGTGAAGCCGACAATCCCACTGTTGTGAATATCCCTCTAACTCCTAATGCTCATGTTGCTCCATATCCTCAGAGGTTAGTTCGCCAACAGATAAGCACCCACTACAATGAGATGTTAGAACTGTTCAAAAGAGTCAACATCAACATTCCTTTTCTTGAGGCAATTAAGCAAATCCCTGCATATGCCAAATTCCTCAAAGACTTGTGCACTCAAAAGCGCAAGATTAATGTGCACAAACGTGCTTTCTTAGCTGAACAGGTGAGTTCCATCATTCTGAACAAAACTCCACCTAAGTTTAGGGACCCAGGTTGTCCAACAATTTCTTGCACTATAGGAAACCACATGGTCAATAAAGCTTTATTAGATCTAGGTGCAAGTGTGAACCTCCTGCCATATTCTGTTTATGCGCAGTTAGGTCTTGGAGAATTGAAGCCAACACCCATAACTCTCCAATTGGCGGACCGATCCGTCAAAGTCCCTCGAGGTGTAATTGAGGATGTTTTGATTAAGGTTGATAAGTTCTACTTTCCTGTAGACTTTATTGTCTTAGACACTCAACCTGTACAAAACCCGGATAGTCACATTCCTGTCATTTTAGGACGTCCTTTCTTGGCGACGTCTAATGCGATCATCAATTGTCGTAATGGAGTGTTGAAGCTGTCTTTTGGAAACATGACTGTAGAGCTGAATGTGTTTAATGTTAGTCAACATGTGAATCTTGATGATGAGGATGTACATGAGGTCAATATGATTGAGAGTTTGATACAAGATTCATTGACTGGCATTATGTCAAAAGATCCCTTGCAAGCATGTTTGGAAGATGTTAACTTGGAGTTGTATGATGATGAATACATTGGTGAAGTCCAATCTTTGCTCGAATCTGTACCTCAAATGGACATCACTAAATGGCAGACTACAGTGGAACAACTCCCACTTTCTGAGAAGTCTGTTATATCTTCGGATGAGTCTCCTAAGGCCAAACAGGAATTGAAACCATTACCTGATACTTTGAAGTATGCATTTCTAGGTCCTTCTGATACTTTACCTGTTATCATTTCTTCACGATTAAACATAGAACAGGAAAACAAGCTTTTAGAAGTACTTAAGCAGAAAGAAGCCTTAGGATGGACCATCTCAGATCTCAAAGGGATAAGTCCCACCATTTGCATGCATCACATTAATCTTGAAGAGAATGCCAAACCATCTAGGGAAATGCAAAGGAGACTTAATCCTAACATGAGAGACGTTGTTAAGAGTGAGATCTTGAAGCTACTTGATGCGGGTATCATATATCCGATTTCAGATAGTAAATGGGTTAGTCCCATTCAAGTTGTGCCTAAGAAGTCAGGCATTACTGTAGTTCGGAACGAAAAGAATGAGTTAGTCCCTTCACGTACAACCACAGGATGGCGAGTATGTATCGACTACAGGAAGTTGAACACAGTAACAAGAAAAGATCACTTCCCCCTTCCCTTCATAGACCAAATGCTAGAACGTGTGTCTGGACACAGTCACTACTGTTTTCTAGATGGCTTTTCCGGTTATAACCAAATTCACATTGCACCGGAAGATCAGGAAAAAACTACATTTACGTGTCCATTTGGGACATTTGCTTTTAGACGTATGCCCTTCGGGCTGTGTAATGCACCTGCTACTTTTCAGCGTTGCATGATGAGCATTTTTTCAGACATGATAGATAGTTTTCTCGAGATCTTTATGGATGATTTCTCTGTGTTTGGTTCCTCTTTTGATGAATGTTTGGACCATCTGGTCCTTGTGTTGTCTAGATGTAAGCAAAAGAATCTGATTTTAAACTGGGAAAAATGCCACTTCATGGTAAACTCCGGCATAGTTCTAGGACACATCGTTTCGGAAAAAGGAATTGAAGTAGATAAAGCTAAAGTCGACCTCATTCAACATTTACCACAACCCCACTCTGTGAAGGGGATTCGATCATTTTTAGGTCACGCTGGGTTCTACCGGCGATTCATCAAAAACTTTAGCCAAATCTCAAGACCTTTGTGTAATCTACTTGTCAAAGATGTTGTCTTTAACTTCGATGCTGCTTGTGTGAAGGCATGGGAAGAACTCAAGACTCTCCTCACCTCAGCTCCTATTGTCCAACCACCCAACTGGGAACTACCGTTCGAACTCATGTGTGATGCCTCTGATTATGCCGTTGGCGCTGTTTTAGGACAGCGTGTTGATAGACTACCATATGTGATATACTATGCTAGTAAAACTCTTAATGATGCTCAACTCAACTATTCGACTACCGAGAAGGAGTTACTTGCCGTGGTATTTGCATTAGACAAGTTTAGATCTTATTTGATAGGATCTAAGATCATCATATACACTGACCATGCGGCTTTGAAGTATCTTCTTTCTAAGAAGGATGCTAAAGCTCGCCTTATTCGATGGATACTCTTATTACAGGAATTCGACATCGAAATCCGTGATAAGAAAGGTTGTGAGAATGTGGTTGCTGATCACTTGTCCCGATTAACTAGTGAGTCTATTGATGAATCTGAGCTGATTAGAGAATCATTCCCTGATGAACAATTGATGTCTGTGTCAAACCTTCCTTGGTTTGCCGACATTGTTAACTACCTTGCTACAGGTAGAATGCCCTCACATTGGTCGAGACAAGACCGCTCCAAGTTCTTGGCTGAAGTTAAACATTTCCTTTGGGACGACCCATATTTGTTTAAGTACTGCCGAGACCAAATCATTAGGAGATGTGTACCCGACATGGAACAGAAAGATGTGATATCTTTCTGTCATGACCAAGCATGTGGAGGGCATTTCAGTGCCAAGAAGACCGCTGCAAAGATCCTGCAGTGTGGGTTTTACTGGCCATCGCTGTTTAGAGACTGCCATGAGTATTGTATTGCTTGTGAGCGCTGTCAGAAACTAGGAAGTATCTCGAGGAGAAACATGATGCCGTTGAATCCGATTTTGATCGTTGAGCTATTTGATGTGGGGGATTGACTTTATGGGTCCATTTCCTATTTCTGAAGGAAATTATACATCCTAGTTGTTGTTGATTACGTTTCGAAGTGGGTTGAAGCTGTTGCAACCAAGACGAATGACCACAAGGTGGTACTCTCATTTCTGAAGGAGAACATATTTTCACGTTTTGGTACCCCTAGAGCTATAATCAGTGACGGTGGTTCACATTTCTGTAACAAGTACTTTGAGTCTTTAGTACGCAAGTATGGCATAACCCACAAGGTTGCAACTCCGTACCACCCTCAGACAAGCGGACAAGTAGAAGTTTCTAATAGGGAAATTAAGCACATTCTGGAGAAGACGGTCAACCCGTCAAGGAAAGATTGGTCATTGAGATTGAATGATGCTTTGTGGGCCTATAGAACAGCTTATAAGACACCAATTGGCATGTCCCCTTATCGTCTAGTGTATGGAAAGCCATGTCATCTTCCTGTGGAATTAGAACATCGAGCTTACTGGGCTATCAAGAAACTTAACTTTTCTCTCGACAAGGCGGGTGCACAACGGAAACTTCAACTCAATGAGTTAGAAGAATTAAGGAATGAGGCTTATGACAGTGCCAAGCTGTATAAGCAAAAGATGAAGTTGTTTCATGATAAGCGTATTCTGCGCAAGTCATTCATACCGGGTCAGAAAGTTTTGTTATACGACTCTCGGCTGCATCTTTTTCCAGGAAAATTGCGGTCCCGATGGACCGGCCCGTTCTTAGTACGCACGGTATTCCCTCATGGAGCTGTGGAACTTGAAGATGTCTCCAACAAGAACATTTTCAAAGTGAATGGGCAGCGATTGAAACCGTTCCTTGAACCACTTCCGCCTGACATTGAGGCAACCGATCTGGAGGATCCCGTCTATGCGGCCTGATTGGTCCACCCTTATACATAAACCAGGTCGAACATTCCATTTTATTTTTTTCCTTTTCTGTACAGTTCTTTCTTTTGCACTATTTAAACATTGAGGACACTGTTTAATTTAGGTTTAGGGGTGATAATCAGTATATACCCTTATAACATGCTATAATTGAAATCAAAACTCCTCCCTCTTTTTGAAAAAATGAAAAATCAAAATAAAAAATTAAAAAATGAAAAAAATAAAATAAAAATAGAGCTCATTTACCTTGAAATGTTGACTCTTGTGCAAATATGTAATTTTTAGGAGTCTTAGTCTAGATATTTAGGCACCCCTGATTCTAGCACAATTCACATAGTGATAAGAAACTTGCACGCGCACGATCTACCAATACATGTATAGCCTCATCCTTGAGGTGTTCTATCGGAAGTTTTAGTTGCCAATCACTTTAGAATACTGAACGAAACTTGACTAGTTTGTTCTTTGGTTGGTTGGGATAGAAGGTGGAGGTTACATTAAGAAAAACAACCATCGAATTTAACTGGGTGCATCAAAAAGGGCTACCTCTTGCAACGTGTCATGTAATTTTTTGTTTCTTTTTCCTTATGTATCAAAAGTGTTTACACAAAAAAATACAAAAAAAAAATATACAAAAAAAAAAAAAAAGTATTCAAATTCCATTTATGTCATGTAAAGAAAATAGTTCTCTCTTATCCAAAAACAAAAGAGAGTAGTCAATGTAAATAAGAGTCATGTAAAGAGTCATCTTTTGTTTTATTGTAATAAGCAAGGAAGGGTGTATGCCATTGATGTACAACGCGAGTAATTGTGAAATACCTCCAACTCATTCACAATTCTCGTAAAGTCCGGACAGCTAGCTAGATTTCGACCTCAGTTCTTAGCCTGAGAAACTATCTCTTGGTGATTAGTAGTCATAACATCCGATCTTTCTTTACACATGTGTAGATACACTTTACACTCTTATCACATGTCTTTATTTGTTATCAGTGCTAGGATTGTGCCTTAGATAGCTAGATTGACATCTCCATTTTGCTGTGAGCTTAAACTGTCTTGCACATGTCACATTTGATGGAATATGAGCTTATATTTTGGCCTAGAACTTTGTAGGTACGTTCTAAGCAAACCTTCACGAGACTTCACTCGTCCACTAGGGACACTTAGTGGTTTAAAAGGCTTAGTGCATACGCTAAATGCATTCGAGAGACCAGCGACAGTGGTATCGGTAGGATTTCCTTAGTTTTGTTTTACTTGAGGACAACTAAAATTCAGGTTTGGGGGTATTTGATGAGTGCTAAAAAGTGCATATTTCTATATATTTTTCTTGGCATTTAACTCATCTTTTGTGCATTAATTCTACATTTTATCCCATATTCTGTATTTTCATTGTTTTCAAGAATAAATATTTTTATTAATTAATTTTGCATTTTTAGTTAATAAATAAAGTTTGGATGAATAGCGGAGCGAAAAGAGCAGAAAAGTAGTGAAAAGCCGGGAGGAATTACACAAGGAAGCCGCAAAGAATGTTGTGCACAAGACCAAAAGGCTAGAAGTGGGCTTCAAGAGGAAGAATTGTTCTTAAAGAAGATATGGGCTTGGCATACCCAATTCCCAAAACCCTCACCCAAGTCCATTTCCTATATCCATACCCGTTTCCCTTTCTAGCCGTCAGATTGGATCATCTCAGTATCCTACGGTCGCAGCATCGCCATTACATCAAAGTCTGAAGCTCCTGTCTAACACTACAGCACCTAACTCCATCTTGAGCCGTCAGTTTCGTTATATCAGGCATCCAACGGTCGCTCATGATCTGTCTCCATCTCGCCGTTAGATCCGTCCCAGAAGATATTATCCCACGGCTCAGCTTCGCAAGAAATCAAGATTTGTTGTACCCGCCTCACACTCGAACAACCTAACCCTATATCCAAAACAAACACACCCTAGCCAAAACCCATCGAGCCATCTCCTTCTTCCCCTCTTCTGCAACAGCGACGCTGTCTCCATCACCACCATCTTCTCCCCCAAATCACTCAATCACCACCATCTTCTCCCCCCAAATCACTCAACCACCACCACTCGAGCCATCATCACTTCTAACAACCAAGACCTACTTTTCTAGCCACTTATTACATCACCTCCTAATCGTTTCATCTCAAAGGAACCCTAGGTTAGGAGTTGATGAAATAGGTGAGGTTAGAGGATAAATCGAAGGCACGGGTAGCATCAGCAGACGACAAGGAAGCATGGGTGAGAGCTATCAATCGTTTTCAGAGATTATGTAAGGATTTTTTGTAAAAACCTAATTTCACTGATTTGGGGATTTTGGAATTTTTTTTTGTAACTATAAAAGGGTGTTAGGGGTTGTAAAATTCGGCATCTCTGGGCTAGCCAGTGAGAAATATTTGCAGTTCAATATTAATTTCGAAATTCATTTTCAGTTCATCCATGTTGAATCTCTCTTATGCATAAAGGTTGAATGTGAATTGTATGCTGTGTAATGTGGAGCATGTTTATACCTGTTAGTATCATGATTACAAGCATGTCCATGTTCTAATTCACTTGCTAGGGTTTAGAGGAAGCTCTTGATCATATGCTAGGAATGTTAATGTATTTGTATGTTCTTTTATTGAGCTGAATTGCCTTAGGATGAATGCTTAGCTATTTGGGCTACCTGCTTGTGATCACCTGTGCTGTTAGAAGACAGCTGATACTAGGAGTGGAGCTAGGTCTTTGGCCAAGAATTCAATCCACTAGAGAGACTGCCTTAAGCTAAACTAGCTAGAGAAGCTAAATGCCTGTGATTAGTTGTGCTGATTAAAGACAACTGATGCTAGGGGTAATTTGGTTAGGATAGTTAGTAGAATCCTCATTGTAGTCTTTTATGAAAGAACAAGACATACATTGCATCATAATTTCCTTAGCCTAGGGTCAAGTAGTGGAATCAAAAACCTTAGTACCTTCTTTTGAATTCAGATAACTTTAGAAATTTAGAAAACTTTAGCAAATCCTCCAAGTCCGTGTGGACAGACCTCTATTTACATTCTATCTTCATCAAGACCCTGTATACTTGTAGGTAAAACATAGGTTGTAGTTTTTAGGTCTCATTCCTTGAGCTACCAGCTAATAGAGTTTATGAGAAATACCTTATAGTGTTAATCCTTAGTCTGTGATCGATCAACTTGGAGCAGCGGTAATACCTTGTGGATGTCATGGTTTCTCTCTCTTCACCTTGGTCATAATGAGTAATTCCTTAGACACAACATTGATGGTTATTGTGTCTCTTTTATTGGTAGAGAGAGGACCAAATTCCTAGGATTTTAGTAATAGGACTTTAGATCTCGACCGTCCATCAAGGAACAACATAAATAGGATACTAACTCCTTATATAAACCATGGATTAGATATTTAGCAATATCTTAAATATAACCAGATTCTCACATAGGCCCAATAGAGATAATTATCATATAAGAAATTATCTTACATTCTCCCACTGGTCCATGTGATAATCTATAAATGGTTAATTGCAGGAAACATAAGGCGCGTGTAATTGCCAAATAATAACTTTAGTGGTTAACGTAATACCTTGATCAAATAAGCTATTCATGCGAGTCATAGCGGTTGCACATTGTCTTGTTATCAACATGCTCCCTTCCATGTACCACAACATGAGTACCTTGCTCAACTAGGCCTTAAATAGGAGTATCATAATGGTCCAGTAATGTTTTTGAGAATGACGATTTCTGTTAACATTCATCCATTCACATAAATGTATACTAAACATGGATACAGAAATAATTCAGAATGACATTAATAAGAGCTCAATAAGTGTTCAATATGAAGCACATAAATTAGCTGATTCAGTAATCAATTACTCCCACAGACCTAAGATTTTAATCTTTTCTTAAGAGGTCTTAAAAGGTAATTATTCATTAAGTGCATCTCCTAATGCAATTGTGCTTAAGCGATAAATGAACAACTATTGTTTCTGAATTTCATAATTCACGCATATATACTCAAGGTTCATGTGTTTTGTTCCCTTCGTATACATATCGTGCTTTAATGCTGCGAAGCTAAAACGATAAATTTCAGCAATGTAGAGACAAACTTTAATTCTCTAAGTTTCGCAGTCATAAATATTCAAAATCAATTGTGGGACTAGCATTAATGGATTCTTCATTTATAGAATCGATACATCCACAAAACTGAAGTCTGAAAACCCAATCAACTCTAGTTGGATTTGCTAACTAATTAAAAGACATAAAAGTTTAGATAGTATCTCAAAATTATTGATAGCTTTCCCGTAATTTGTTCTTCGATTCTTAAGGCATTTAGTTAACATATCAACAACTTGTTATAAGTTTCATATCAGAATTAAGACGTAATGAAGATTAAATCTATATCTTCTATCCAACATGAAATAAAATCTGCTAAATATGTTATTATCTCAAAATTCTTCGAATACTCGATATATGTCTTATATGAAAGCTTTAGTAATCTATATGATATGTATTATCACATGGTAAGCTTCATTGATATCCTTTATTTCAAAAAATATAGAGGTATGCATAAAGTAAAGATCACTACTCGTAGGTAGTATGTCTTAACATACAAAACCAAGAGTATGAATTTCTCTCACTGATCTTGAAGTATATGCATAAATCTGTAGTAATTTCATCCAAAACTTGAAACATTTATAGTTTTGTTGAATTTCATATACCTTTACGGGAGCCTGCTTAAATTTCATACTTTGATTTCTAAAATTTGTAGACTAAAATTTATTATTAATAAAGGCTATTTTCACATTTAGTTATGCAACTCTTAGGTCATACTGAGCTACTAATAATACTATGATAATTCTGAATAGGTCTTTCTTTGACACGAGAGAAAAACTTATTTATAATCAGTGCATCGTTTCAGAGTAAAATCTTTGGCAATAAGTCTTGCTTTATACCGTTTAAAATTTCTATTACAGTCGTATTAGATCAGAAAGACCCACTTTCATACAACTGATTTGTGCCTCTCGAGCAATTAAACAATATCCGAGACTTGACTTTCAACCAATAATTTTGCTCACATAGCATCAATCCATTAATCAAAATTATTACACATAATATTTTTGAATTGGAAACCGAGTCTTTGCCATTCCATTTCAAAATGTAATAAATTCTTGTAATAAAATCACTGAAACAACATGAATAACTTTCTTTCAATCTCTGTTGAGACCTTCTTAATGCTGGTTCATGTTGTTATCAAAAAATTTATTTATTGGCAGTAGTTATATTATGGAGTATTGGATCAGTAATTTGTGGTCTTTCATTATCTAACATTCTGATAATGAGAAGATTCACAATATTTGTAGAAATTTTAAATAAAGGGATCATTAGCATGATTTCTTGAACAAATATATCCACGTACTTCCACTGATTATGCCATCATTAACGAATTTATACTTTCGGTTTCAATAAGTATTATACTACGGCTAGAACGTTTAAGAATACCATTTGGATTATTTAGGAAAACCAATGAACCAATAATAGTTTCCAAATCCAATTTTCATTCTTTGGAATGTAAGCCCTCACCTCCAACTGAACAACCATAACTTAAAGGTGATTTAAACTAGGTTTCCGTCTTTTCTAGTCCAAAGTGTGTCTTTGAAGCTGCTTTACTGGAAATCTATTTAAATTACACAATTGCAGAAAGAACAAACATTCACAAGCATAAGTCGGTTTTGTGTATAATTTAGCCTTTTAATTACACCATTATGCCAAGGATAAGTTGGTCTTGTGTATTGAGCGACAATTCCAAACTTTTAAAGATACTATCTTGCCTTTTAAACTTTTAAACATTCACAGCAAAAGATTTAGGATATTATCCTGTTTTGTCATACCTTTCACCATATTCACCACCTTTGTCAGACTATATGATTTTTCATTTAATCTATAATTGCCTCTCAATTTCAATAATGAACGTTCGATAAAACATCCATGGATTGAGATTCATAATGCAATCGATAAATTTATACAGTAATACGAAAAATCATTAGGTGATAAACAATTTTATCTTCCAGAGATTGGACCATTAAAAGTCTACAAAATAATCATAATCTACAATTAATAATAAGAACAAAAGCTGAAATTTATAATAGAGATAAATGACAATTAAGCTTACAATAGTTACATACCTTCAATAAGATTCTCCTGTGGGTAAAACCTTATCAAGGAACAATGTGAGACATGAAAAACATCAGTACATATTTTACCTTCTCATACACAACATTATGTTTGCTTAATAGCACAACTAGAATCTCTTGTGGGAGAATCTCGTCCTATCATGTATTAAAAAACTCAAATAATTCTAATGTTCAACCTAATACATCGGAATAATAGTCACCTGTGGGTAGCTATTATTTTACATGTATATAAACATTTAGATAAACTTAATGCTTGTTTAAACGTCTGAACCAAAACTACGTGTGAGCAGCATTGTTCTAATCGTTAAATTAAACTAAGATGACTCAAAATATACAATACTTACCAGATAAGAGCATATCATCACTGTGGTGATAACTAAACTATCCAGCAAACATGTACAATTGCAAATATCACACTAACTTTTCTTATGATATTGCACAGTCCCACTCAATGATATGGACATCCTTGATCTGATCATAAATTTTGTCGCTTATAAACAATAATGAGTAACCTTTAAACATCAATCACGAAGATTTATTCAAAAGCATGTCATACATAAATTGTGAAAAAATATCAACACCCTATAATCGAAAAATATCCAAACATAATGAACTTTTTCTTAAACCAAAATCGAGCACGAAGAAAGTTATAAATATAATTCAATAATGAAATTTTGTTGAAGAAAAATTCTTTGCTGCATCGCTCATTTAAATATGATACAAGCTTAAAGATCATGATAAATAACAGATATATTATTAATTAATATGAAAGGTGTTAAATAGTCACTGAATATCATTTTCAGAAATATGGAGAAATTTATCAAAAATAAAACCTCAATTTCATAGAGGATGCAATAAGTTTTGGACAACATAAGAAAAATTCGTAATAGGTTACTCAACTCGATAATGAGTTAATTTATGTAAATTTTCTTTTATGCACTTTTAAGAAATAACGTAAAATCATGCGTCGATTATTTAATTACCATAATGTATGATCAGATATTGTACACTTCAATGTTATCTTAAACATGTGAACTCAAATTACCTGTGGGTAGTTGTTGTTCTAATACATTAAAAAAACAATATTATAAGCACTTGACATGATAACGATTATGAATGGAAGAATTATTTGACATCATTGTGGTGATTGCCAAACAACTCAAAAATAATGCTATAATAACTACTAAACCTTGCCTTTACGGCTTGGCGTATTCGTTCTTACAATAAAATTATTATTATTGTTAAGACAAAACACTCTAGTATCACTATGGTGATAACTAAAGAATTATGGCCTAAGAATCTTAAGCACAATAATTTTATACGTACAACTGAAATTATCATCAACATTGGGAGAAAAGTGAAACATAATGACACAAGACACCTTTAAGATTCAAATCAGTTCATATCCATAATGTATGATCAACAATTATATCAGTCAATTTTTTCTCAAATATATGAACTCCAATTTCCTGTGGGTAAATTTTGTTCTGATATATGTAAGAAAAGCAAGATTACAAGCATTTTACAAAATTGTGATCATGACCAAAAGTGATTTGACATCACTGTGGTGTTAGCCAATCAACTAAAACAATGTCATTATCACATGATGTCGATAACTGCTAAACCTACACTTTACGGTTTGCAAATTCATGCTTGTAATAACATTATGATTATACTGAGATATAACACTCTAGTATCACTGTGGTGATAACTAAAGAGTCCCATAATAATTTTAAGTATAATCCCATAAAATTTAAAGAAAAACAATAATGCGGGAGAAACTATATCATAACGCACAAGCACACACACAAACCATATCATAATGCACACACAAATTTGATGGTGTCAAAAAATGGTTTTGATCATAAAATTTATAATGAAACTCGATAAAAAATCGTGTTAGTGTTCCGATAAAGCGGAAGCGTAAGTTAATTTACAATAAAAATTGGTTTCATTAGTTTTAAAATTAATACTGTCTCGTTATCTTAATATTAACTAACATGTATACATGCCCACAAGAAAATATTAATTTTTCCAATTTTTAATGTCTTAATAACCATTCACGTGATGAAAATATTATGTTTATCTTCATTTGCTTTGGAGCACTTATTGATTCATGCCATAAAGATATAATGCCCAATAAATATTTTCTCATTTATATCATATCTCCAATTTACCTCTCTTTCACATACAAGACAAGTAGAATATATGGACTTTAGTGGGACAATTATGCATGTTTATGACTACATGATGTCGACATTCTTCCATTTCATTTATCATCATTATTACGTTCATCATTACCTCATATGCTCATTATATGCCATTATTTAAAAATAATATTTTTAAAATGATTTTCTTTTATTTACATGCCAAAAATAAAACCATTAGGCCAAAAATAAACTCAATAAGCAAGATATATTAACTTATTTACATGAAATAAAGGGTAGGACATTAGTATTAAATTAAAATATATTTTCCTCCAAAATTAAGTAGGTTATTAATGTTGAAATATATTTTCTTCCAAAATTAAGAAGGTAATATAAAGGTATACAAGAAAATCATAAGTGATAATGGCCACAGGATCTTAAATTTTACAGTGTACCATAATTTTCAACCGATTTGATTTTGATGAGATCATAAAAAATCAAACATGAACATGAAGTGTGAGCATGATATGGGTCAAGATAATTAGAGGTGAAAAGTAATGCAATTCCATAAGAACGATTATGTTCACAGAAAGGGAAAACCAAATATATCAAACTCAATTTTATTTTATTATTGCATATGATTAACGGACGATCATGGGTTTTAAACACAAGCTCTAGATGCTAACTATAAGATTTAATTTTATAGATACGTAATTTAGGATCTTGAACTTCATGATAAATACACAATAATATGCTAATAGAGTTTATGAGAAATACCTTATAGTGTTAATCCTTAGTCTGTGATCGATCAACTTGGAGCAGCGGTAATACCTTGTGGAGGTCATGGTTTCTCTCTCTTCACCTTGGTCGTAATGATTAATTCCTTAGACTCAACATTGATTGTTATTGTGTCTCTTTTATTGGTAGAGAGAGGACCAAGTTCCTAGGATTTTAGTAATATGACTTTAGATCTCGACCGTCCATCAAGGAAGAGCATAAATAGGATACTAACTCCTTATATAAACCATGGATTAGATATTTAGCAATATCTTAAATATAACCAGATTCTTACATAGGCCCAATAGAAATAATTATCATATAAGAAATTATCTTAGAGAAGACAGTGAAGAAGAAGATAGATCCTTCAAATCAAAATGGCAGAATTTTAATTCAAAGGCCATCCCTCCGGTATCATTAATTTCTTTTTTGAAATTCATATATTTAATACGTTTGTATTACAATTTGCTATTATTGTGATACAAAAAATCTGTATTTTATTATCTTTGAAATGGAAGTGGGATCTCAATTGGAGGCAACAATCAGCAAAGATCTTTAACTAATTCTAACTTAAACTAAGATTTAGTTGAATTCGCTCCTCTGAAATCTAATGGAGGTGCCCTAGATCTGATATGGAAAGGGGTTTTAGTGAATCTAGAAAAGCATTCAAGATAATCCCATAATCTCCTACGCTGATGGAGTGCAAGGAAGCAGTTTCAATCTCGTCTGGAATTCTGCAGGAGAAGATAAAAGAACGCGAAAGAATTAGCTATTGGGTATTTCGTAGGTCGCAACCACTCATTTTCGATGGTGAAAGAGGCAATCGCTAAAGTGTGGAAGACAAAACTGAGGTATCCATTACTCTTCACAGTAGTAACACTTTTGTTTTCAAGTTTTTAAATACCGATGATAGGAACTTAGCTTTAGATTATGGGGCTTTTTACATTGGAAGTAATTTGTTTGTGGTCAGACCCTGGAGTCCCTTGATTGAGAACTCAATTGCAGAGATGAAGTCCATTCCGGTATGGATATTGATTTACAATGTTCCTCTTCATCTCTGGAACAACTTAGGTCTTAGCCCAATTGCCAGCTTTGTGGGGAAACCATTAATTATGGATGATTGCACCATCAACAGAACGCGGCAAGGGTTCTTGTTGAAATCATCTTTGATTGTCAGTACCCCAACCTTATCCCTTTGTGGATTGATGGAAAATTTGTGATGAACGAATATCAGTGGAAACCACAAAAGTGTATGGTGTGTCATTCTTTTGGGCACTCCAACAACAAATGCTATTTGAAGAAAGCTAGTACTCGCAAAGCTCATTGGAATTCTAAGAAGAGGCCTAACTTGGTGGAAAGGGTTAAAACTCTTTCAAAAGAAGGGGAAACTGGGAGTAGGGAGAATAGAGAGCAAGTCAAAGAAAATTCATTGTCAGTTACAGAAGATAAGGAAGAGACAGTTCTGCATCAGAGGGAAGACACAATTGGGGTAGGTCCTCAGTCTAGAATTGAGACTACTGATGGAAATGTGACGGGGGTGGTGGAACAAGACTCGACTTCACAATCTGAGGAAGTAGTAGAGGTAAGGGATATGATTGGTAAGGTTATTTCAGTGACAGTCACTGAGAATGTGGATAGTGTCAATGTGCTACCTGATGACTCAAGTTTACAGATTTTTAATGGTAATGGCACGGGTGTTGGAGTACCAGAAATGCTATCCCCCAAGTCAAACAAGGAATGGTCTTGTTATAAAAGAACCAACAACTCCGGAAGGAAAAAGAATGGGCATAACGCCTATCTGAATCCTTTTACCCTTTTGGAATCAGAACCAGAAAGTGGGTTCGATGACTCCAATGATGAGTTACCAAATAATATGGATCTAGAGTGGGAATTGGTATAGATGGAACCAGAGTGGATGATAACTCGGAAAAACCAATACAAGAAGATGAACTTAACAAGGATAATCAAGTGAATGTGGAGGATTGTGATCATTCTAGTGAGGAATCGGAATATGAAACAGATGTGGAGGAGACGGGGGTGGAGAAATTGAAGCTTGTAGAGGATGTATCTCATTTTAAGCCAATGAATAGAGAACAACACTTCAAAAAGCTTAAGAATTTTAGTAACCTTCTCGGTGTTTCTCAAGGAGGAAAAGAAAATGCAGTGGAGAACATTCTTGAAGATATCGTGGATAGGCACATATCTACAAAATCTGAAAAGGTAATTGCCAAGCTTGCTTGGAATGGAGTCACCAGCAATGAGAAATTGGGGCGTGGAAAAAGAACCCCTGTCAAGAAGAAGTACTAGGGTGTTCTTCTAGTGTGGTTGTGAATGTTTTCTTGGCTGTCGATGGCCTAGGCTTTGCTTAATTTTTCTTTCCATAGCTTTGAGCCTGGTTTTTTGTAACATCTCTTGTTGCTCTTGTCGCTGCACTGTTTGGTGCATTCCTTTTTTGTTTCTCTTTTTTTCCTTTTAATAAAATTTTAACTTTTTAAGTCAAAAAAAAAGAAAATATTACAATTAAGGTTCCCAAACAGCATAAAGTCATCCGCGAACATAAGATGAGACACTGCAGGAGCCCACCTGTTAATTCTGTAACCCGCATATAATCTGCCTGACTCCATCTTCCTCATTATTCTAGACAAGCTTTGAGAGCAAAGAATAAACAAATAGGACGAAAGCGGACACCCTTGTCTTATATCCCTTTCACTGATAATTCTTCCTTCCAGCTAAGGGTGCACACGGTACGATTCGGCTCGGTTCTTGCCGAGACCAAGTACCTGTACCTCCCTAGTCTCGGTTTCTATTTTTTGGACCGGTACTTGTACCCTGTACCTCGGTTCTGGTACCATTCGGTACCAGTACGGTACCAGGGACGGTTCCGGTAGGTCCTTAATTATTATTTTTTTCTTACTAAGTTAAACTTAATCGCATCTTTAAAACCAGACCGCCGTATCTCTTTGGTTTACAAATGGATTTCCAGGACGTAAATTATATGTTTTGAGAACGAGGCTTATTACACCAATAATCCATCTGTAAAGCATCTAATATTTCTGAGGAAGCTTAAAACAACCCATACTGTAAGAAGACATAGTGCCTAACACAGATTAAATCTGTGTTGATCGAGCTGCAGGAGACAATGGTTTGCCTTGCCAAGAAGATAGACTGCACCGTAGAGATAATAGGAGGGAAACTTGCATTTATATTTCTTCCTAAGAATAATGGAAGACCTCGATACCGTTCATTAAGCGCCAATCATCATGTTCACAACCTTGTAATGTACCTTTCTCATCAATCCCAAATTTTCTCATCTTCTTCTCTCGCTCTCTGTTACTTCCCTTGAAATCCTAATTGTCCAGCACTGCTGTTTCGGGAGCACATGCATCCAGCAAAGCAATAAATCCCTAAATCTAACGGTTAATAGTAGTCTGTACAAACCCTATGTCCCTATCTAATTTTTCTATATATACACCACAGAAGATTAAACCCCTAAATCCAACGGTTAATATTAGTCGGTACAAATGGGACGGGAAGGGACATAGATAGGACCGTGTACTTGTACCTCATAGAGGTCGGTTCTCAGTTTTTGGACCGGTACCTGTACCCCTTTCCTCGGTTCGGTATAAAAACAGGTACGATTCCACCGGTTCCGGGACGGTCCGCCGGTCCGGCTCGGTTCCTGTGCACCCTTGCTTCCGGCTGGCCATTAAGTATGATTGAAGAAGAAGTATTAGAAATGCAACTCATAATTAGAGAGTGAATGTTACCGTGAATGTCGAAACTGTGTAGGACATTATCGAGAAAACCCCAATCTACTCTGTCATAGGCTTTCCTCATGTCGAGTTTAAGAGCAAAGGAACCTAAAATAGAGGTAGAATGATTCATGGAATGCACAAGTTCCTTAGCTACAATGACATTGTCGAGGATTTGCCTTCCCGGTATAAAGGCAGACTGCGACTTGTCTATTAGAGAGTCCAGAAACGGGCTTAATCAGCATGTTATGATTTTAGTGATAAGCTTGTAGATCACGTTGAAGAGAGCAATTGGCCGATAGTCGGATGGAGTTTCTCGATGTTTTACTTTAGGCACCAAGGCAATCAAAGAATGATTTAATCCTGGAGGGAGTGTTGCATAACGAAAACAATCTTGAATTAACGCTATCACCGTCATTCCCTACTATATGCCAGCACTTTTTATAAAACAACGCGGGATACCCATCTGAACCAGGAGCGCAGCGAGCCCATCTTCTTAAGAACATTAAAAATCTCTTCAGCCGTTGGAATTCTCGACAATGATCTTCCTTCTTCACTGCTTAAAGAGGCCTCATTGCGTAACCTGCAAGAATTGGCACTAACAGAAACATCTTTAGAGAAAACATTTTGAAAGTGAGAAATTAACATTGTTTTTATTGCCTCTGGTTCTGAGGTCCAATTTCCTTCTTCATTTTTTAAAGCAATGATAAGATTTTTGCTCCTTCTATGAAGAACCGATAAATGAAACACACGGGTGTTCTTGTCATTGTTGGGGACCCAATATGATTTGCTCCTATGCTTCCAGTACATTCTTTCCCTCTCCATAAGATTCTTTATCTTTTCCTGAGTGATTCTTTCTTCTTCTCGAACATCGAACATGTGTGCTTTCGATTTAATGTCAACTAGCTTTTGTTTTTCCACCTCTAACTCTTTTTCAATGTTCCCAAATGTTGCTCTACTCCATTTGTTAAGGCTTTTCTGCAGAACAGAGAGCTTACGTATAGTATCACCAGTTGACTCCTCCCAGCTTTTCTTCGCCACCTCTAAGAATTGAGGATGTTTGGTCCAATGAAGCTCCACTTTAAATTGACGTTTCTTTTTTGGTTGCTTTCTCATAGTGTTAAGGAGAATTGGAGCATGATCACTATATATTCTAGGAAGATGTAGGACTTGTTAGTTATTGAAGACTAATTAATTATTTCCTAAAGTTAGCCGTGGTTATTTAGGGAAGGGGTTTCCTAAATCGGTTAGGATTCTTGGTGGCCAAATTTGTAACCTATATAAATAGGTAATTAGGCCTTGTAGAATTATATTGTGTAGAAAACGATTAAGAGATCGGTGAGAGATTTCTTGTATAGCTTTTAGGGCTAAAGCTAGGGTTTCGTTGTGAGAGTATATTGGTGAGGAACAAGAGACAAGGTTATCGTCTCGGGTAATTGTTGCGGTGTAACCAAGGGTTTGCTGGGATTCACAAGGCGTTGCAATCGTTTTTCTTCATAGTGGATTTGTATTGGTGCGGCTCAAAGTGGACGTAGAAAATATATACAAGTTGTATGTATTGGTCGAACCACTATAAATCTTGTTTCTTGTGAGTTGATTTATCTTTCTCGTATTTTATAGTTGCTTGCGCTTGGTTTACTTATTATTCATCATAATATCTCAAGATCCGTTATTCCGCGGTTGTCAGTGATTATTCCCTAAGAAAATCCTGACAAATGGTATCAGAGCTCGGGGTTAGAGATTTAGGGTTTATCGTAGTACGATTGGAGTGGGAGTTATGGGTGATAATATCGAAAGTACGGTAGCTAGGGTTAAAGTTTTTAATGGGAAGAAATTTGCCTTTTGGAAGTCTCAGATGGAAGACTACCTATATGAGAAAGACATTGCTGATCCATTGGGTTGAGTTGCGAAAAAGGGAGCACGCAAAGACGATGAATGGACAACCCTTGATCGCAAGTGTGTAGCCGTGATACGTAGATGTCTAACGGAGGAAGTCTACAATAACGTACAAGAGGAAACTAGTACGAAGGATCTTATGGATAAACTTGAAAAGTTGTATCAAAAGTCATCAGCCTCGGGGAAGATTATGTTGTGTGAACAATTACTTAATCTGAAGATGCAAGAAGTCGAGGCGATTTCAGCACATCTTGGGAAGTTTAAATCGATTATTTCTCAGCTTTCAAAAGTTAGTATTACTTTTGATGATGAAGTTCAAGCTTTACGGTTGTTGTCGTCATTACCAAAGAGTTGGGAGACTGCAAGGACAACTATTAGTAATTCCGCAGGGAGCGAGACGTTGAAGCTTGATGATGTACAGCAAAGGTTAATTGCTGAAGAGGAGAAAAGAATAGAACAAGGTTATGTTTCTCGTTCTTCAAGCTCGGCCTTAAGTATGCATGAAGAAGATAGAGGCAGGAGTTCAAATCGGAACAACAACAACAAATCTAGATGGAAGTCTAGAGGAAAGTCTAGGGGAAGATCTCAATCTCGGCCTAGAGGTGTCGTTGATTGAGTGTTGGGCGTGTAAGAAAGTAGGACACTTCAAGCACGATTGTCCTGAAAACAAAGGTGCTAATAATGGTGGAAACAAAGGTAATCAAGAAGAGGTCAACGTAGTTGCAGCTGCGGAACCGGTGAAGGTCCTTGTTGATAACAAGAAAGTGATTACGGAAGGTTTTCTACTACTCTCTGAGGACAAGCAAGATGAGTCTTGGATTATAGACTCGGGAGCTTCTTTCCATGCGACAGGTGATAAGAGTATTATGATCTCTTACAAGGAAGGATACTATGGCCAAGTATTCTTAGGTGACGGTGAAGCATGCGACATCATCGGTTTGGGTGATGTGATCTTGAAATTCAACGGTTCAACATGGAAATTGAAGGATGTACGACACGTTCCAAATTTGAAGAAGAACTTGGTGTCTGTGGGCCAAGTTTGTGATGATGACTGTGAAGTTGTGTGAACGAAACATAATTGGAAAGTGAAAAAAGGGGCTATGGTGTTAGCTCGTGGAGTTAGAGTCGGTACTCTATACCGGACTTCAGATGGAACTACTTTAGCAGTGGCTAGTAGTGATGAAGATACTAACTTATGGCATAGAAGATTATGACACATGAGTGAGAAGAACATGAGGATTCTATGTTCGGGAGGATATCTACCTAAGGTGAAATCTGTTGATATGAGTTTTTGTGAAGATTGTGTTCTTGGAAAGCAAAAACGGGTTAGTTTCAGCAGAGGAGGAAGAGACTTGAGAAGTGCGAAACTTGATTTGGTTCACACAGATGTATGGGGACCAATTGATGTTGCAACTCACAGCGGATTCCAATATTATGTCACTTTTATTGATGATCACTCAAGAAAGGTGTGTCTTTACTTCATGAAGAATAAGTTCGAGGTGTATGAAGTGTTTAAGAAGTGGAAAGCTTTGGTTGAAACAGAAACTGGTCTGAAGTTGAAGTGTTTAAGGTTAGACAACGGTGGTGAGTATGACAAAACAGAATTCTTACAGTTATGTGCTACGAATGGAATTCGTTTGGAGAGGACAGTTCCAAGGACACCACAGGAGAATGGAGTAGCAGAACGTATGAATTAGACGTTGAATGCACGTGCAAGGTGCATGAGGTTGCAGTCTGGTTTGCCCGAGACCTTCTGGGCACATGCAACTGAGACGGCTGCTTATCTTATTAACAGGACACCTAGTAGTCCATTAGATACGAAAATACCAGAGGAGGTTTGGAGTGGCAAAAAGACAAATCTTTCTTATTTGAAAGTTTTTGTTTGTGTTGGTTATGTTCATCTTAGTACCGGTGAGAGGTCTAAGATAGGTGCTCAAGCAAAGAAGTGTATATTCCTTGGTTATGGAATCGACGCTTTTGGGTATAAACTTTGGGACTATGAGGGTCACAAATTTATTAGAAGTAGATATGTCACTTTTAATGAGAATGAGTTGTACAAGGACAGGAATACAACACAAGTTGAAGATATCCGGTCAAGCAACGTCGATAAGGAGTTGTATATCGATATTGATGATATTTCTGGAAAAAGTGTGGTACAAGAAGAGCACGATGTTGTTGTTGGTGGAGAAGTACAAGAAGGGACTTCTGCTGCAGTGGGAGTTACTCCTACAGTTCCACAAGAAGTACGAAGATCGTCAAGAACTCTGAAACCGAGCCCAAGGTATGCTCTGAATTATCTATTACTTACGGATGGATGTGAACCTGAAGATATTAAAGAAGCACTAGCGGCTGATGATTCAGGCAAGTGGAAACTTGTTATGGAAGATGAGATGAATTTACTTGAGGAGAATGGCACTTGGGTGTTAGTAAAATTACCAAGAGGTAAGAAGGCGTTGCATAACAAGTGGGTTTATCGAATGAAATCTGAAGCAAATGAAGAAATTCGCTACAAGGAGAGGTTGGTTGTGAAAGGTTTCCAGCAGAAACCTGGTGTTGATTACAACGAGATATTTTCTCTAGTTGTGAAGATGACTATTATACGAGTAGTGTTAAGTCTAGTGGATTCTGAAGATCTCTACCTTGAACAGTTGGATGTAAAAACAACTTTTCTTCATGGTGACCTAGATGAAGTAATTTACATGAAGCAACTAGAAGGATTCATAGTAAAAGGCAAGGAAGAGATGATGTGCAAGCTAAAGAAGAGTTAGTATGGTTTAAAACAAGCCCCGAGACAGTGTACAAGAAGTTTGATAACTTCATGCATAGAAGTGGTTACTCACGGTGCAATGCAGATCATTGTTGTTACTTCAAAAGGAATGGTTCTGACTACATCATATTACTACTGTATGTGGATGATATGTTGGTTGCCGGAACATCTCTACAAGAAGTTGAGAATTTGAAGAAACAATTAGAAAGTGAGTTTGATATGAAAGATCTTGGTGAAGCAAAGCAGATTCTTGGTATGAGGATCATAAGGGACAAAGCTAAGGGTACTCTTATGCTTAGTCAGGATGAATATATTGAACGGGTGTTGAAAAGGTTCAATATGGAGAATGCTAAACCAGTTAACTCTCCACTTGGAAGTCAAATTCATCTTTCAAGTATGCAGTATGCAAAGACAAATGAAGAAAAGGAGTACATGACTAACGTACCATATTCTTCAGGTATTGGGAGTCTAATGTATGCGATGGTGCGAACGAGACTGGATATTGCACATGCAGTGGGAGTAGTGAGTAGATATGCAAGCAACCCAGGAAAACAACATTGGGAAGCTGTGAAGTGGATTCTCAGGTATTTGAGAGGTAACACAAATGTACCATTGTGTTATGGAAGATGGTTTTATCTTGAGGGGTTATGTGGATGCAGACTTCGCAGGTGATGTATATAAAAGGCGAAGTACGACCGGTTATGTTTATACTATGGGGTCAGCTGCAGTGAGTTGGAACTCACGGTTACAGAAGTTGGTAACATTGTCTACTACGGAAGCGGAGTACGTAGCAGTGACAGAAGCGAGCAAGGAAATGATTTTGTTACAAGGATTATTAGCTGAGTTGGGAAAGGAACAACGAGATAGTGTTCTGTTTAGCGACAGTCAAAGCGCTATACATTTAGACAAGAATTCAGCCTATCATGCTAGGACGAAGCATATAGATATTCGTTATCATTTCATTCGGGATCTCTTAGAAGAAGGATAGTTGAAGCTCGAGAAGATTTTTGGTTCGAAGAATCCGGCGGATATGTTTACCAAGGGAGTTACATCAGACAAGCTAAAGCTCTGCAAGGCTTTAGTTGGTCTCTCAGAATGAGGATCTGGGAGGGGAGATGCACTGACATGAAGATGTTTTAGCACCGTCAATCCAAAGTTGAAGAAAAGGAGAATTGAAGACAATCAATGTGTCTTCAAAGTGGGAGATTGTTAGTTATTGAAGACTAATTAATTATTTCCTAAAGTTAGCCGTGGTTATTTAGGGAAGGGGTTTCCTAAACCGGTTAGATTCTTGGTGGCCAAGTTTGTAACCTATATAAATAGGTAATTAATCCTTGTAGAATTATATTGTTTAAAAAACGATTAAGAGATCGGTGAGAGATTTCTTGTATAGCTTTTAGGGCTAAAGCTAGAGTTTCGTTGTGAGAGCATATTGGTGAGGAACAAGAGACAAGGTTATCGTCTCGGGTAATTGTTGCGGTGTAACCAAGGGTTTGCTGGGATTCACACGACGTTGTAATCGTTTTTCTTCATAGTGGATTTGAGTTGGTGCGGCTCAAAGTGGATGTAGACAATATATACAAGTTGTATATACTGGTCGAATGATGTAGTGCAAGATATGGCAGAATCCTACTTGGAAGGAAGGGATCGACGAAAGAATATCCGTTAAATATTTTCCTATTTGTTATTTTTGTTAGGAAATAAGAGATATCTTGCTAGTATTGGCATGATATTATATTTAGTAGGATTTCCTCTTTATTAGCATTAATCATAAAAGATATTGGCATATCCCATAAGGCCTATATATGGCCACGTTTGTAAGGAAGATCGGCAGATTTTTGAGAAAAGAAAACTCTTCCTTTGAGAAGTTTATTCATTGTGTGATTTCTAGTACTAACATTCTACACCATTTGGTATTCAGAAACTGGGTATCGATCCTTCCAACATGGTTCGTGGTAGAGGTCAGGGTGGTCCTCGCGAGGCTTTAGTTGAGGAGGTAATGGAGAGAACGAGATACGATGAACTATCACGCACGGTTGAGCAGCTCGCCGGTCAGGTAGCAACCCTGTTACAACGACATGAGCGCCGTCATCCTCCTATTGATGAGTCCAATTCATCTGATGACGATGACGATAATGATACTGATAACCCTTTTGCTGGGCGTGAGCGTGAATCTAGGAGTTGGGAATCATCATTCCGCATCGAAATTCCTGAGTTTCATGGTAGCGGGTTGACACCAGAGGATTGTATCGACTGGTTTTCTACTGTGGAGGAAGTTCTGGAATTTAAGAGGGTTCCTGATGATCGAGTGGTTCCGCTTGTGGCTACACGCTTTCGGGGTAGGGCTGCTGTTTGGTGGCGTCAACTGAAAGCTTCCCGGATTCAAAAAGGTAAAACTCCTATTTCTTCCTGGGCAAGGCTTGAAAAGTGTATGCGTTCAGCCTTTTTGCCATTTAACTATACCAGAGAACTGTATATTCGTTTACAAAACCTTCGTCAGGGTTTTCGTTCCATTGATGAATATACAAAAGAGTTCTATGATTTGGTCACTCGGTCAGGTATTACAGACACCGATGATCAGCTTGTCTCCCGCTATATAGGTGGTCTACGTGAGACTTTCCAAGACACACTAAATATGTTTGATTATTTTTCTGTGTCTGAGGTTCACCAACGAGCTCTGCGTTTGGAAAAACAATTATCCCGTAAGTCAATTAGAGCAGCTGTTGGCCGTCCTACTATTACTCCTTCACAGATTGCTTCCGCTCAACAGAATGTTAGTACGTCTCAAGGCCTGGTCCTAAATGCTACCGTTGTGGTGATCCTGGTCACTTGGCAAACGATTGTCGTAAGGCTGGTCGACCTGGCAAAGCTTTACTTGTAGAGCCGACTGCTGCTGATGTCTTTGCTGATGCGGAGGAGACATCAACTGAGTTCGATGAAGTATTTCTGCCAGGAGACCAAGGTGACTGCTTGATGATTTCTCGACCATCGTTCCTGACGCCGAAGGTTGACACTGACGAGTCATGGCTCAGAAAGAACATCTTCCAGACAACGTGCACCATAGAAGGAAAAGTCTGTCGAATGATCATTGACTCAGGCAGCTGTGAGAACGTGGTGTCTGAAGAGGCTGTGAGAAAACTCAAGTTATCGACAGAGAAACATCCTAGTCCGTACTCTCTTCACTGGCTGAGTAAAGGTTCGGAGGTAACTATTTCCAAACGTTGTCTTGTGAAGTTTTCCATTGGTTCTGTATACGAGGATGCTTTGTGGTGTGATGTCGTGGTTATGGATGCTTGTCATCTGCTATTGGGACGACCTTGGCAATACGACAGGGAGGTAATTCACAATGGTAAACTAAACACATATTCATTCTTGTTCAAATCGACTCGCGTCACGTTAGTACCTGCCAAGGAAACTGTGCACAAACCACTCTCTAATCTGGCTTCCAATTTTCTGTCTTGGCGTACGTTTGAGACCGAGATGATGGATGAGGGTATTGTGTTCATCCTGTGTGGCCTTTCTCTTGCATCTGCGTCGACTGTGGCGGTTCCGTCATGTATCCAGGGAGTATTATCGGACTTTGCAGACATTTTTCCCGTTGACCTTCCGGATGGGTTGCCTCCATCTCGAGCTATTCAGCACCGGATAGACTTAGTACCAGGATCGGTTCTTCCTAATCGAGCTCATTACCGTATGAGCCCAAGAGAACACGAGGAACTACAACGTCAGGTAGGGGAGTTGTTAGCCAAGGGTCTCATCAGGGAGAGTCTTAGTCCTTGTGCAGTTCCGGCGTTACTCATTCCTAAGAAGGACGGTTCATGGCGCATGTGTGTGGACAGTCGTGCTATTAATAAGATTACGGTGAAGTATCGTTTTCCCATCCCTCGTCTGGATGATATCCTGGACCAGCTTCATGGTGCTACGATTTTTAGCAAATTGGATTTGCGTAGTGGCTACCATCAGATTCGTATACGGCCTGGAGATGAGTGGAAGACCGCTTTTAAAACTAGGGAAGGACTTTATGAATGGTTGGTGATGCCGTTTGGTCTCTCCAATGCTCCGAGTACGTTTATGCGTGTCATGAATGAAGTATTAAAACCATTCTTGGGTAAGTTTGTGGTCGTTTATTTCGATGACATTTTGGTTTATAGTACTAACTTGGATATGCACTTGCGTCATCTTCGTGAGGTCTTGGTAGTCTTACGCCAGCAAAATTTCTTTGCCGCTACAAAGAAGTGTGTCTTCGGTACAGATCGCATTTTGTTTCTTGGATACGTCATATCCAAGGATGGTATTTCCGTGGATGAATCGAAGGTTGATGCTGTGCGTACTTGGCCTTGTCCGCAAACAATCCATGAGGCCAGGAGTTTTCATGGGTTCGCATCCTTTTATAGAAGGTTTATTCCCCACTTTAGCACTATTGCAGCAGCACAATCACCGATTGCATGAAGAATGGCAAGTTTTCTTGGACAGATGCAGCTACAGCAAGCTTCATCTTACTGAAGGAGAAGCTTTGTTCTGCCCCTATACTGTCGTTACCAAATTTTTCTTTACCATTTGAGGTTCATACAGACGCCTCTAAGGTTGGTATAGGTGCAGTCCTCAGCCAATCCAGCAAACCGATCGCATTTTTTAGTGAGAAATTAAATGGAGCTAAGCGTAATTACAGCACGTATGAACTAGAGTTTTATGCCATCATCCAAACCCTTAAGCACTGGCGTCATTATTTGATTCATTCTGAATTTGTGTTGTTTACTGACCATGATGCTCTCAAGCACATCGGCAATCAAGACAAGATGAATGCACGACAAGTTAAATGGGCTAATTATCTACAAGATTTCACATTTGTCCTCAAACACAAGGCTGGAACTCAGAACCGTGTGGCTGATGGTCTCAGTCGTCGACGAAGTCTGCTAACGTCACTACGGACGGAGGTCTTGGGTTTGGAATCGTTTGCTGATTTATACAAGACTGACCCCTATTTTGGTTCAATTCTGGACGCTGTGCATGCTGGCAACAGTACCCAGTTCTCGCTGTTGGATGGTTTTCTCTTCAAGGGAACTCGACTTTGCATTCCTGACTGTAGCTGGCGTTTACGTATCATTCAAGAACTGCATAACGAGGGTCACTTTGGTCGTGACAAGACCTTCCAGTTGGTTTCAACATCATACTTTTGGCCGCGCTTGTTTAAAGAGGTACAACGTTTCGTTTCTCGTTGTCATATCTGTCAGGTATCTAAAGGTTCTACGACAAATGCTGGTCTTTATATGCCATTACCAATTCCGTCTAAGCCTTGGACTGATATTAGTATGGACTTTGTTGTGGGTTTGCCTCGCACTCAACATGGGATGGATTCTATTTTTGTCGTCGTTGACAGATTTTCCAAAATGGCGCACTTTATAGCTTGCAAAAAAACTACGGATGCAGTTCATGTGGCATTTTTGTTTTTTCAACACGTGTATCGTCTTCATGGTCTCCCAGAGTCCATTGTATCGGACCGTGATTCTAAATTTCTTAGTCATTTCTGGAGGTCTCTTTGGAAATTATTGCGTACGGAGTTGAAATTCAGCAGTGCTTATCACCCTCAAACGGATGGGCAGACAGAGGTTGTTAACCGATCTCTTGGGAACATACTTCGCAGCCTGGTGGGTTCTCACACTAAACAATGGGACAGGCATTTGTTTCAAGCAGAATTTGCCTTCAACAGAGCCATTCATAAGAGCACCGGGTTTAGCCCTTTCCAAGTGGTCTGTGGATTTAATCCGCGTTCACCCCTTGATCTTGCGCCTGTGCCAGATTTGCAACGAGTGCATGCCACTGCTGATGAGTTGGTGCATCACTTACAGCAGATACATGCCGAAGCTGCTCAAAACTTGGTGGCGTCCATTATGAAGTACAAAACGGCTGCCGATAAGCATCGTCGTCACGTTGAATTTGAGGTAGGTGATTTCGTTTGGGCTGTACTTATTAAGGAACGTTGCTCTACGGGCACATACAACAAATTGGGTCCTCGCAAGATTGGTCCGTTTGAAATTATTGAGAAGATCAATCCTAATGCTTACCGTTTGCGACTTCCCAGTCATATTCATACTGCTGATGTGTTCAATGTCCGTCATCTCATTCCCTACCACGGCGACTTGTCTGATGATGATTTTTCTACCCTGCCTAATTCGGGGGCGAATTTCCTCTTTCCCGGGGAGAATGATGTAGTGCAAGATATGGCAGAATCCTACTTGGAAGGAAGGGATCGACGAAAGAATATCCGTTAAATATTTTCCTATTTGTTATTTTTGTTAGGAAATAAGAGATATCTTGCTAGTATTGGCATGATATTATATTTAGTAGGATTTCCTCTTTATTAGCATTAATCATAAAAGATATTGGCATATCCCATAAGGCCTATATATGGCCACGTTTGTAAGGAAGATCGGCAGATTTTTGAGAAAAGAAAACTCTTCCTTTGAGAAGTTTATTCATTGTGTGATTTCTAGTACTAACATTCTACACCATCGAATCACTATAAATCTTGTGTCTTGTGAGTTGATTTATCTTTCTCGTATTTTATAGTTGCTTGCGCTTGGTTTACTTATTATTCATCATAATATCTCAAGATCCATTATTCCGCGGTTTGTCAGTGATTATTCCCATAAGAAAATCCTGACAGGACTGCTGCTTCAGAAAAAGGATTCTCCAAGAAGAGTTGCACATGGCTCTATCTAGTCTCTCAAAGATTGGTGGTCTTTGAGAAGCATTGTTAGACCAGGTGAAGGCTAAATCAATTACATCTCTATCTTGAAGCATGTTTCGAAACTCCCTGCAGCTAATATCAGTATCACCGGAGCCTCCATGTTTCTCATGGGATGAGATTAGGACATTCAAATCCCCAATAAGGCAGTAGGGGGAGTTGATCGAAGCTATCAAAGACGAAATGTCAGCCCAATAACCATTTCTGAGATGATGAGTCGGAGGGCCATACAAACAAAGGAGTTCCCATTGAGGCATATTCAGATGTTGCGCAATGCAGCACCGAATAAGATTAGAGTTGGCTGACTGCACTTTTAACTCGACATTATCTTTCCAAAGAAGTAACAAGCCTCCACTTGTCCCATTAGCAGGAACATGGTAATGAAATCTGAAATCTAGCAGAGCTTATTTTTGGATGTGTTTGAAGATGATGAAGTTGCGGGCTGATCAGAGCCATCTTTTCCATTGGAGTTAAAAATAAACAGTGATGCAGAGTTCTCGTGTTCCTCGGTTGGGACCAGAATTGAATGTGGAGTAATGGTTTGGATGGGGAGATGAGATTTTTCTGGTTTATAGGGTGGGTTAATGTGATCTGGACAAGGTGTGAGGTTTGCACGAGGTGAAAGTGGGATATTTTGGATTGGTCTGGACGTGGGCAATGTAGGTCTCTGCATGATGATTAAGGTTTGTGAGCTGGCTGGAGTTATTTTTTGGGAGAGAATTGAATACCTTGGATCTATCAGATTCAATAATCTCGCCGCCTATTAGTTGGCTTCCAGAATGTACGGGTGCAGTTATTTCAACATGCGTTACATGCTTAGAATTTGATTGCTCAATATTCTGTATTGCATAACTGACACCAATGGAAGTAATACACGTGTCAGTATGCTTTCCTTGCCTCTGCTCCGGTGATGATGTGATTTCCGGCAATTTTATTCGAGCAGCCATGGATTCTGATTGTTCTAGAGCCATATTGTTGTTTCTTGGCCTAAAATTAGCCCTGATTTCATATGTATATCGAGCAATATTCAATTCTTGCATATGTTGATAAAATCCTTGAGAATAGTCAATTTCCAACTCTTCACTTTCTTTAGAAACAATTGGACATAGCCTCATGAGATGCCCAAAAAAAACCACAGTAGAAACACAGTTTAGGCAATTTCTCATACCCAAGTTGAGCTTCTATGACTTTCTTGGACGGTAGAGTAACACTGATTGACTTCTGGAGTTTCTTAGTGATGTCTATCTTAACTCTAACCCTGGCATATTTCAGCGATTCTCCTTTAGGGATAGGATATGGAGTTCCAAACTGAGAAGCAAGAAATGTAACAACTTTCTCATTAAGCACTGTCATAGGTAGTCCATGAAGTTGTACGTTGAAGTCTGCAAATTGGAACAGATAACTTAGCTACTTTGTTTGGGTCTCCCATTTCTAAAAGTAGCAGATCATCATTCAAGCTCCTTCTATGGCTAAGCACATGTCGCATCGGAGCGCAAACTTCACCAAATAAATTCCCAGATCCAATTCCGAGACTAGAATCCACCCTGATGGTTTCCAAGCTTTGACTAAAAGGTCATGCAGAACCTTTAAACTGTACCGCCTCCCGTTCACTAATTACACCGCCAATCAATATTTAGAATCATGCGTCTCTTCAATAAAATCTTCCGGAATCTCAACTGCAATTTTTTCTTGGTCCAACAATCCTGCCAGTCTGTCGGTAATTTCTTCCACCTCTGGTTGTCTCGAGGTTGAAGCCATAGGAGAAAACGGAAAAGAAGGACTTTGATAATTGACAAAAAAACCTAAGAACACTTGCAAAAATGCTTAAAGAAGAATACTAGAATCACCCAGTTACTCAGACAAATCATCCAAAGCGATGAAGAAAACGTCACCCTGATGGTGAAGATAGATCGTCTCTGTGTGCCCTTTTGTGCTTTTTATTGTTTGCTACGCCTCATAGAGGAATTACATGCTCACGGAATAACTTGAATTATCAGTGGAGTGGGAGAGATAACAATAACAATTACATGGAGGAGGATAGATTGGATGAAGAAAGGAGAGGAGAAGATCACGAAACCCTAAAACCTCTTTTTTCCGTCATAATCTAGTAAAGTTTTAGTGTCACTGTTTATGGATAATATCGATGAGCATATCAAGTGAAATTATCATAAACTGGGTATGGATTTATGTTGGTGTATGCGTGTATCTCTTGAAAGCTAGCTTTCTTTTCCTCAAAAGGGTAATGAAGCGTGCAAATTGCCGAATGTTCATACCCATCCATCAATAGATAGATGATAATTCCATTTGTAATGCTAAGACAGTAATAATGGACATTGATCTTCAACTTTTTTACTGCTCGGACTCAATTGTATATTAGGCGTGTCTCTCAACGACGACACAAAAGGACATCCCAAGATAATCTTCTTTCCCTTGGGTAACGATTTTTTTCTCAACTGGGGAAGGAGCTGAGAGATTCCAGGGAGGAAGAAAAGAAGTAAAGTGAGGGGAAAAGAAAGAGCCAGTAAGCCAAGACTATGGTGTCAAAAGTTAACAGTCGATCCAACTTGAATACTAAAGTCAAGTCTATTAAAACCACACTTTGAAGAAGCAAAGAATGTTAAAAACATAATTTGTGAAAACCCAATAAGTAAAGCCCAAATAATCATCTACACTAAGTAAAGCCCCATACTAGAATCTTCTAGGCCTTCTTTACATCAAGTATTATCTAGAGAATTCTTTTCTCTAGAATTTTCTTGTAATATCTAAGTTGAGAGTGTAAACAAGAGTCTAGATAGAACTATCTAGAGAAGTAAGTAGTTGGTCATGAAGCCTATAAATAGGCATAGGATGGATTCATTTGGGATCATCCAACAACAATCAAAAACTCAAGTGAGTAAACAAGAATTAGAGTGAGAGCTAGAGTTTAGAGTAAGAGCCAAAGTGCCTCTTTGTAAACAACTAGTGTAAGTCAAAGTTGCTACACAATCCTCTTGTAATATTTTCATTTTCATATTAATATAAGCCTCGCCTTTCAATTAACCAACCTCTCTTCCTAAGTTCATTTCCATAAACCCATCACATTTCCGCATTGCGCCAACAAATTTGGTATCAGAGCAAACCTAACCTAGTAATCCTAAAACTCTACCCATGGTAATTAACCAAAGTATTCAAGGTTTCAATTATGCCCAAAGTCTAATTCCAATTTTTGATGGTGAGAGTTATGATTATTGGAGTTTACAAATGAAAACATTATTCATTTCACAAGACTTATGGGATTTTGTAGAAGATGGTTATAAGGTACCCGAGTCGGCAGAAGCTCTATCGTCATGGACGGATGCAGAGAAAAAAGAGTACAAGGAAAACAAGAAGAAGGATGCTAAAGCACTACTATTTCTACAACAAGGGGTAAGCAAAACTATTTTTCCTCGAATTTCGGTGGCGAAAACTTCGAAGGAGGCCTGGAATATTCTCAAAGTAGCATTCCAAGGATCAGAAAAGGTAATCTCCATTAAACTACAAAACTTATGGCGAGATTTTGATAATCTACTTATGAAACAAAATGAAACTATCCAGAATTTCTTTTCAAGAGTTACTGGTATAGTAAATCAAATTAGTAGTTATGGAGATACCATAGAAAATAAAAGAGTTGTAGAAAAGATTTTTAGGAGCTTACCGTTCAAATTCGATCACATCGTCGCTGCCATTGATGAATCAAAAAAATTATCGACTCTCTCGGTACATGAATTAATGGGTTCACTCGAGGCGCACAAGAAAAGGATAAATAGGTTCACGGAGCAACCGTTGGAGCAGGCGTTTCAAACAAAAATAAATTTCAGTGAAAAGAAAAATACGGAAGTCAGAAAAGAAAGCTCCAGAGGGGGATCGTCATCAACATCACCTCACGAGAAAGGGTCGACATCAAATCAAGGGCCCAAAAATTTCTACCGCGGACGTGGAAGAGGAAAAGGAGGTTACATAAACAACAATCAAAGGTACGGAAAAAATTACTCCTCAAATCTCCGTTGCAATGTTTGCAAAAAGTTTGGCCATGCAACCGAAAATTGTAAATATAAGTGCACCAAATGTGATAAATTAAATCACAGGGAAAAAGATTGTTGGCTTAACGAAGCTAACTATTCCGAGACAAATAATTCTCAAAATCAAGTATTTTATTCCTGTCTCACCTCGCAACAAGAAGCACAAGGTATATGGTACGTCGATAGCGGATGCAGCAGCCATATGACAGGAAACAAAGAATATTTCGTAAAATTGGAGGAACAAGAGATTCCACCGGTCAATCTCGGAGATGGAAAGTTCCAGAATGTTGAAGGAAGAGGAGTTATATCCGTACGTACAAAGTCAGGTAAAACTCGATACATATATGATGTTCTTTATGTTCCTGTCCTAGCTCAAAATTTATTAAGTGTTGGACAACTTATAAGAAAAGGGTACTCACTACATTTCGAAGACGGAGAATGCACAATTTATGATAAAATTAACAAGCAATTGGTGGCAAAATTAAAAATGTCAGTAAATTTTGTCTTTCCTCTATCTATGCCATCAATTGAAAATTGTGCAATGAGTACCAATCATATTGATGAATGCAAGCTATGGCATTTGAGGTACGGGCATCTCAACTATAGATCCTTGAAGGTTCTAAAATCAAAGAACATGGTAATTGGTCTTCCCAATATCAGCGGAGGAGATAAAATATGTGAAGGTTGTATTCTTGGAAAGTTCCATAGATTTCCATTAACAAATAAACCGTGGAGATCAAGAAGGCCCCTCGAATTAGTGCACGCCGATATCTGCGGTCCGACAAGAACAACTTCACTCAACAACAGAAGATATTTTCTCCTATTCGTGGATGATTATACCAGGATGCTGTGGGTGTATATTCTCGAGAAAAAGTACGAGGCATTCCCTAAATTCCTAGAGTTCAAGGCGCTGGCAGAGAAGCAAAGTGGTCACCAACTAAAGGTTTTCCGTACAGACCGTGGTGGAGAATTTACCTCAAATGAGTTTATCAACTACTGCAAAGAAAACGGTATTAAGAAGGAGCTTACCGTCCGATACACTCCACAACAAAACGGCATCGCGGAAAGAAAAAATCGCATGATCGTTGAAATGGCTCGCAGCATGTTGAAAGCAAGGAAGCTTCCCAACAGTTACTGGGCAAAAGCAGTCAACACGGCGGTCTACATCCTTAATCGTTCGCCAACAAAAGCAGTTCTCAACAAAACTCCATATGAAGCTTGGAATAAAAAAAAGCCCGAGGTAACTTCCTTCAGAATTTTAGGTTGCGTAGCTGGCAGGTCCCGGAAAGTGTATAGAATTGATGCGATGGAAACGGGCCTACAGTAATACCGCAAGTGCACGGTCGTCAGTTGTAGCTCGTGCAAGTACGGGTCGATCCACAGAGATCGGGTGTGTTTCGGAAGTGTTTTAGCTAATTGGGTTCCTAGATTTGCTTTGGGCTTAGAAGCCCTTTGGCTTAATTTGGGCTTGAGTGCTAATGGGTTATGAATACCCTTGGAATCAGTTGGGCTTTCAGTGGTTTTGATGGGCTGAACTTGGGTTCAGTTGAGTTTGTGCTTCGGCCTTATTCTTAGGCTTGGGCTCAGTGTAGTGAACTGAGCTTGGGATTTAAACCTGGGCTTTTGGTATGATTTGGGCCTTAGCTGGAGCTAGGCTTTCTATCTATGAACCTGGGCTTTGGTCCTTTGGTCTTACAGTTGGTCTCAAATTGTGCTCTGGGCTTTTGGAGGTGAACTGTGAGTTGGGCTCAGATGGTTGGGCTCAGTAAATGGAGAGCAAAACAAGCAGCAGGAGTGCAAGAGAAAGAGATATACAAGAAGGGCAGCTGCACAAGCAGGAGCAGGTGCACAGCAAGGGTTGCAGGAATGCAGCAACAGCAGCTGCATAGGGCCAAGAAAAGAAGGCAGTACTGCAACAGCAGCACAAGGCAAGGAGAAATTGCAGCTGCACAAGACCAAGAAGAAGTAGCAATGCAGCAGAGACAGAAAATTGCAAGGGGGGTGACAACAAATAGCAGCAAAACAGAAAAGCAGCAGAACAAACCAAAGGAAAACAACACAGTGCAAAGCCAAGATGAACAAAAGCAAATTGAACCAAGGCCTGAGGCCAAGGGCAAAGATGAGGTGAAGCTGAAAATGAGGCAAGGCTAGGCAGAAAACATTCAGGAGGTAAACTAAAAGAATGGAAGAGAACTAGCTTGCTATAAGCACTAGTTTCTCCCAATACACAATCAACACAGCAACCTAGGCATACAACAAGAATGGCAAGAAAATCAGCTTGCTATGAGCACTGATTTCTTGCCATTGCACAATTAGCACAAAGCTTCACAGAACTCTAACCTAGCATTTCATCATGTAACTGACAGTGACAGGAGCAACAACAAACATGATCACAACTAACTGAACTAACATTGAACAACATTGAAATACTAACAGTGATTAATTTAACCTAACATGATATTTAACACATTAACATTAACAGTGCATTAACAAAAACACATTTAACAGTAACAAGAAAGTGACAAAGCAACATTAACAATGGCAAGAGATTAACAGTTGAAAGTGCAAATTAACAGGAACATCAAAACAAACAGAGCAACTGAAATTACCTAACCCAAATTGGGTGGAAACTTGGCTAGTCCAAGAACAAGTTTTACATCTCCTACACATTGGCTTTTATAGTTTTACAAATCCCTAAAATTTCTGCAAACCCTAATGTTGATAACCCTAAATTGATTTTTGGGGGAAATCAAAATTGACATACCAATTGGATAAATTCGACCCAACCCATGCTTTGGGTATGTCCCCTCTGCTCTTCTGAAGCTTTTCTAGCCTTCAATTGTGTCTTCTCCTCGCTGTTGGTGAAACCCTAACTTCTCACTGTTCTAGCTTGTAGCACCTAGTTAGATGCTAGAAACGAGACTAGGGAGAGACTTGGGGTGGAGTGGTGATGGTGGAACTCGAGGTGATGGTGTGGTGGTGTAGTAGGTGACAGCGGCAGAGAGTGGAGTTGCAGTTGCAGAGCTCTGCAACTGTCGGGTGGAGGGGAAGAAAGGAAGAGAAGAAGAATGGGTCGGGTCAGGGTATAGGTATAGGCTGCTACTGTGTGAGGCGGGATCATCGAGTTCGATATTTGCGAAGCTGATCCGCTGGATATGGAGATGGTAGGTAGATCGGACAGCTAAGAGAGAAACAGTTTAGAGCGACCGTTGGATGTGGAACACAACGAAGTCAACGGTGCTAGATTGAGTTAGGTGCTGTAGTGTAAGTCGGAATCATCGGGAGTTGATGCACAGGCATAGGAGCGACCGTCGGATGGAGGAATGCAACGAAAAGGACGGCCCAAGATGGAGATGGGCGTTGCGATGTTCAGCGGAAGCTTCGGAGTTTGATGTGCGATGATGGAGCGACCGTAGGATGCTGAGATGCTTCGATCTGACGGCTGAAATCCGATACGGGCTTGGGTAGTGGAAATGGGTTTGAGAAAGGGTTTTGGGCCTTAGGTATGCCAGGCCCATAACTTCTTTGAGAGCAATTCTTCTTCTTCAAGCCCACTTCTAGCCTTTTGGTCTTGTGCACACCATTCTTCGCGGCTTCCTTGTGTAATTCCTCCCGGCTTTTCACTACTTTTCTGCTCTTTTCCGCTCTGCTATTCATCCAAACTTTATTTATTACCTAAAAATGCAAAATTAAGTAAGAAAAATATTTATTCTTGAAAACAATGAAAATACAGAATATGGGATAAAATGTAGAATTACTGCACAAAAGATGAGTTAAATGCCAACAAAAAGGGATAAATATATACAATATTTGGCACTCATCAAATACCCCCAAACCTGAATTTTACTTGTCCTCAAGTAAAACAAAACTAAGGAAATCCTAACTATACCACTGTCGCTGGTCTCTCGAATGCATTTAGCGTATGCACTAAGCCTTTTAAACCACTAAGTGTCCCTAGTGGACGAGTTGAAGTCTCGTGAAGGTTTACCAGAGGTGTGCCTACAAAACCTAAGGACAAAATATAAGCTCAGATTCCATCAAATGTGACATGTGCAAAACAGTTTAAGCTCACAGCAAAATGGAGATGTCAATCTAGCTATCAAGGCACAATCCTAGCACTGATAACAAATAAGGACATGTGATAAGAGTGTAAAGTGTATCTACACATGTGTAAAGAAAGATCTGAAGTTATGACTACTAATCACCAAGAGATAGTTTCTCAGGCTAAGAACTGAGGTCGAAATCTAGCTAGCTGTCCGGACTTTACGAGAATTGTGAATGAGTTGGAGGTATTTCACAATTACTCGCGTTGTACATCAATGGCATACACCCTCCTTGCTTATTACAATGAAACAACAAAAGATGACTATTTACATGACTCTTATTTACATTGACTATTCTCTTTTATTTTTGGAACAAGAGATGATGGAATTGATAAATACTTGATTTTTTTTTTTTTTTTTTTTTTTTTTTGTATTTTTCTGATTTTTTCTCTTTTTTTTTTTTTTTTTTTCTGAATATATACATCGTTTTTTTTTTTTTTTTTTTTTTTTTTTTTTTTTTTTTGAACAAGGAAACACTTTTGATACATAACAAGAAGAAACAAAAAATTACATGACACTTTGCAAGAGGTAGCCCTTTTTGATGCACCCAGTTAAATTCGATGGTTGTCTTTCTTAATGTAACCTCCACCTTCTATCCCAACCAACCAAAGAACAAGCTAGTCCAGTTTCGTTCAGTATTCTAAAGTGATTGGCAATCGTAACTTCCTATCCAACACCTTGAAGATCGAGGCCATACATGTATTGGTAGATCGTGCGCGTGCAAATTTCTTATCACTATGTGAATTGTGCTAGAATCAGGGTGCCTAAATATCTAGACTAAGACTCCTAATAAAAATACATATTTGCACAAGAGTCAACATTTCAAGGTAAATGAGCTCCATTTTTATGATTTTTTTCAATTTTTCAATTTTTTTGAATTTTTGATTTTTTAATTTTTTTGGAATTTTTCAATTTTTTCAAAAAGAAGAAGGAGTTCGTTTTCAATTATAGCAAATTATCATGGTATCTACTCTATACCCCCAAACCTAAACTAAACATTGTCCTCAATGTTTCAAAATATGGAAAGAATTAAAATGCAACATATGGAAAGGGACATGCTGAGTAGAGTAAAAGGAGAGAGAATACCCGATTTCGGCGAAAGCAGAATTAAAACTCCGTTATTCAAGGCAAAAATCCAACATATTTTAGCCGAGATCATATTGGATTAGCAAAATATATACAAAAGGAACAAAAGGGTTTTTAAAATTTTTATCTACTGGATTTTATACAAAAAAATTCACCATACACTAACAATCTAAAGAGTTGAGGATCAACCCAAAAGACGAAGTGTAGACATTTCAACAGCTTCACACAATAATAATAGGAAAGAAACGCAAGTGAAACTGTGAAACAAAATGAGCTACCCCCAAACCTGGATTTTACAGAAGATATAATTTTGAAAACAAAATCGCGCAGTTTTGGGGGTTCATCATGCACAAGGTCTAGCTCAAAATGAACTGTGCTAGGGACGGGCAAACATGCTATTTCCAACTGTGGTTCCTCAAATGTATTATATTTGGAAGCAAAATAGTCCAAGAGGACTTGGGAAGCACACAGTTCCAAACCTAGGTTGGGCATTCTCAGAGAAATTGGTTTTATAATATTGGTACAAACCAAATCTAGGTTGGGTGGAAGGCCACCAAATTGTGACTTAGGTAGAAGAATAGGCATATCATTATCAATCAAATCAAAATCTCCTAAATCATCTACACATGTCACATCATGCTCACAATCATCAATCAAATTGGCAAGATCACAATCAGAATTATCAACATCATCAACAGATTTATTCTCGTGTATCGGCACATCAGGGGAAACATCACATGGAATACTAGAAGAAATATCATGCATTAAGGTCGGGGCAGAGAAGCCTAATGTATTTGAACCCAAAGGTTCCATAATATTTTCATGTTCTTCTAACACATCATCATAATCATCATCATGGTAGCATGCATATTGGTCCTCATTAAAAGTGGTGGTGTCGTTAGTCGATTCATGTTCCTCTAAATTAGGTTCATATTCAACATTATTTATATGAATGGGACTAGACACTTCATTAGGGACAACATACATTTCCTCATGAATTTCCTCCTTTTGTAGGTGAAGCAAAATCTGATCTAAATATGCCTGAATTCGTGATGTAGATCTATCGAAGTTTTGCTCACTGAGTCTGAAAGCTTCTGTGGTGGAGTCTAAATTCATGGGAGTACAAAATTCTTCATGTTCAAATTGTGGTGAATGGTACATGCGTGCATGGTCATTAGGGTCTACAAAATATTGATCGCAACCCTCAAAGGATTGATTATGGTCCCAATGACTACCATTCTCACAATTCATGGGCATTTCATACCTTGGATTTTCTCTAGATTGCCTAAAATTATGCAAAATATGACAATTCTCAACAGGGTGGTCTAAACTACCACATGCGGGACATGCATAGATTTCAGGTTGCCTAAGAAAATTAGATGTGAAAGATTCCTCATGTGATTGCATTTCTAAAGCTGTGATTCGAGCTTCTAATTGATCCATCAGAGATGATTGTGTGAGTGAGGCACTAGCAAAATGTTCATTTTCACGTTGCGATAAATGATGCATGTATGAATAGTCATTAGGGTTCATGTATTGCGGCTCGGGACTTTGAAAATGTCCATAATAATTCCTATGACTATTGACATCATGGTCCGTGGAAGGTTCATAACGTGGCATATGCCCATAAGCAAGTTCTCTAAGAGTTTTATTTCCATCCCCATGAGCAGACCAATATCCAGACATGATTGGCTCAAAAGCTAAGTAACTATGTTACAAAGCTCAGAATTTGGTTTTTAAAGGGTTTGGATTTTTGGGAAAAATTTGGTTTTGGTGGGAGACATTTTTTTTTTTGGCAAGTTTGGTTTTAATGGGATATTTTAGAAAAATTTGGTTGTTAAATGGGAGCAAGTAAAATTTGGTTTAAAATGGGAGTACGTAAAAATTTGGTTTTAAAATTGGGAGCAAAGTAGAAAATAAATTTTTTTTTTTTTTTTTTTTTTGGAAATAAAATTAAGAAAATAAAATTTGGTTTAAGAAAATAAAATTAAGAAATTTTGGTTTTTGAATGGGAGCAAGCCCACTGTGCAAGCCTCTAATGAAATGGAAGCTGCGGCCTACGAAAATCCAAGTTTTAATTTTGAAAGTTTAATTTGGCCCAGTTGGTTAAGGCCTGACGTTTGTTTTAAAACTTTGGTTTCGAGGTCCAAGTCCACAATTAGTTATAAGCTCAGCTGGGTTTAAACCCAGAGTCCAACATATAAGTCCAATGGAAAAATTTAAACAAGCCCACACAAAATAAATACAAGCCCACAAATTAAACAAACACGCCCAAAAATAAATTATTACAAACCCACAATAGAAAAATAAAAAAACCAAAAAAATTGGGTTAATTATTACAAGCCCACAATTAAATAAATTTGGAAGCCCACAGGTTGGGTTCTCTTAATGAAATGGGTTTAGGCTTACCTTTGTAGCACAGCCCAGCTGCTCTGATATTGTTGCAAAAACCCAGTTGGGTTTTGGTTCTTTTCCTTGGTGGCGTCCCAGCAGAGGAAAAACAGGTTCAGAACGGCAGGTCCAACAGCAAATGAAATGAAGCAGATGCAGATGCAAATGCTATGCAATGAAATACAAAATAGCTAAAAAACACAGATAAAACACAGCACCAATCCCCGGCAGCGGCGCCAAAAACTTGGCAGGTCCCGGAAAGTGTATAGAATTGATGCGATGGAAACGGGCCTACAGTAATACCGCAAGTGCACGGTCGTCAGTTGTAGCTCGTGCAAGTACGGGTCGATCCACAGAGATCGGGTGTGTTTCGGAAGTGTTTTAGCTAATTGGGTTCCTAGATTTGCTTTGGGCTTAGAAGCCCTTTGGCTTAATTTGGGCTTGAGTGCTAATGGGTTATGAATACCCTTGGAATCAGTTGGGCTTTCAGTGGTTTTGATGGGCTGAACTTGGGTTCAGTTGAGTTTGTGCTTCGGCCTTATTCTTAGGCTTGGGCTCAGTGTAGTGAACTGAGCTTGGGATTTAAACCTGGGCTTTTGGTATGATTTGGGCCTTAGCTGGAGCTAGGCTTTCTATCTATGAACCTGGGCTTTGGTCCTTTGGTCTTACAGTTGGTCTCAAATTGTGCTCTGGGCTTTTGGAGGTGAACTGTGAGTTGGGCTCAGATGGTTGGGCTCAGTAAATGGAGAGCAAAACAAGCAGCAGGAGTGCAAGAGAAAGAGATATACAAGAAGGGCAGCTGCACAAGCAGGAGCAGGTGCACAGCAAGGGTTGCAGGAATGCAGCAACAGCAGCTGCATAGGGCCAAGAAAAGAAGGCAGTACTGCAACAGCAGCACAAGGCAAGGAGAAATTGCAGCTGCACAAGACCAAGAAGAAGTAGCAATGCAGCAGAGACAGAAAATTGCAAGGGGGGTGACAACAAATAGCAGCAAAACAGAAAAGCAGCAGAACAAACCAAAGGAAAACAACACAGTGCAAAGCCAAGATGAACAAAAGCAAATTGAACCAAGACCTAAGGCCAAGGGCAGGGTTGTGGAGAAACTGACATGAAGCAATACTAAGGCAGCATACATGCAAACAGGAGGTATACTAAAAGAATGGAAGAGAACTAGCTTGCTATAAGCACTAGTTTCTCCCAATGCACAACCAATACTACAACCTAAGCATACAACAAGAATGGCAAGAAAATCAGCTTGCTATGAGCACTGATTTCTTGCCATTGCACAATTAGTTCAAAGCTTCACAGATGTATCTAGCCTAGCATTCCTTCAAATGACAGTGAAGTTAAACATGACAGTGACAGGAGCAACAACAAACATGATCACAACTAACTGAACTAACATTGAACAACATTGAAATACTAACAGTGATTAATTTAACCTAACATGATATTTAACACATTAACATTAACAGTGCATTAACAAAAGCACATTTAACAGTAACAAGAAAGTAACAAAGCAACATTAACAATGGCAAGAGATTAACAGTTGAAAGTGAAAATTAACAGGAACAATTAACAGTGCAGGAACAATTGAAATTAACCTAACCCAAATTGGGTGGAAACTTGGCTAGTCCAAGCACAAGTTTTACATCTCCTACACATTGGCTTTTATAGTTTTACAAATCCCTAAAATTTCTGCAAACCCTAATGTTGATAACCCTAAATTGATTTTTGGGGGAAATCAAAATTGACATACCAATTGGATAAATTCGACCCAACCCATGCTTTGGGTATGTCCCCTCTGCTCTTCTGAAGCTTTTCTAGCCTTCAATTGTGTCTTCTCCTCGCTGTTGGTGAAACCCTAGCTTCTCACTGTTCTAGCTTGTAGCACCTAGTTAGATGCTAGAAACGAGACTAGGGAGAGACTTGGGGTGGAGTGGTGATGGTGGAACTCGAGGTGATGGTGTGGTGGTGTAGTAGGCGACAGCGGCAGAGAGTGGAGTTGCAGTTGCAGAGCTCTGCAACTGTCGGGTGGAGGGGAAGAAAGGAAGAGAAGAAGAATGGGTCGGGTCAGGGTATAGGTATAGGCTGCTACTGTGTGAGGCGGGATCATCGAGTTCGATATTTGCGAAGCTGATCCGCTGGATATGGAGATGGTAGGTAGATCGGACAGCTAAGAGAGAAACAGTTTAGAGCGACCGTTGGATGTGGAACACAACGAAGTCAACGGTGCTAGATTGAGTTAGGTGCTGTAGTGTAAGTCGGAATCATCGGGAGTTGATGCACAGGCATAGGAGCGACCGTCGGATGGAGGAATGCAACGAAAAGGACGGCCCAAGATGGAGATGGGCGTTGCGATGTTCAGCGGAAGCTTCGGAGTTTGATGTGCGATGATGGAGCGACCGTAGGATGCTGAGATGCTTCGATCTGACGGCTGAAATCCGATACGGGCTTGGGTAGTGGAAATGGGTTTGAGAAAGGGTTTTGGGCCTTAGGTATGCCAGGCCCATAACTTCTTTGAGAGCAATTCTTCTTCTTCAAGCCCACTTCTAGCCTTTTGGTCTTGTGCACACCATTCTTCGCGGCTTCCTTGTGTAATTCCTCCCGGATTTTCACTACTTTTCTGCTCTTTTCCGCTCTGCTATTCATCCAAACTTTATTTATTACCTAAAAATGCAAAATTAAGTAAGAAAAATATTTATTCTTGAAAACAATGAAAATACAGAATATGGGATAAAATGTAGAATTACTGCACAAAAGATGAGTTAAATGCCAACAAAAAGGGATAAATATATACAATATTTGGCACTCATCAGTAGCATACTCACATATTCCATCCCAACATAGAGAAAAGTTCGATGAAAAAGGAGAAAAGCTAATATTCATCGGATACAGTGAAGAGTCTAAAGCATATAGACTTCTAAAGCCTGATACAAAGGAACTGGTAATTTCAAGAGATGTTATTTTTGATGAATTCAAATCATGGGATTGGAATGATGAAGCAAACAACCACGAGTTGCCACTACTCATCGAAGACGAGCCAGATCAGCCACGTCAAGAAGAAAGTACTCCACCAGCAAGCCCGCAATCTCCTAGTCCAACACAACAAAGTCCTAGTTCATCGGAAGCAAGTGCCCCACCTAGAAAGGTGTGTTCTCTAAGAGATATTTATGATACATCTAATTGTGTATTTATAGCACTAGAACCTCAAAAATATGAGGAAGCGGCAAAAGAAGAAAAATGGAGACATGCCATGGACGAAGAAATGCGAGTGATCGAGAAAAATAAGACATGGGAGCTTGTCAATCAACCAATTGATAAAGAAATAATTGGTCTGAAATGGGTCTACAAGACAAAGTATAATGAAGACGGTTCAATTCAAATGCATAAGGCAAGGCTAGTTGCAAAAGGATATTCCCATCAACCAGGAATTGACTACTACGAGACATTCGCCCCAGTCGCTCGCAGGGAAACAATCCGAATGGTGTTAGCTTTGGCAGCTCAACTAAAAATGAAGGTCTACCAATTGGATGTAAAGTCGGCGTTCCTAAACGGAGAACTTGAAAAAGAGGTGTACGTCGAACAGCCTCAAGGATATGTCCGCAAAGGAAAAGAAAAAATGGTATATCGTCTCCGCAAAGAACTATATGGTCTCAAGCAAGCACCGCGTGCATGGAACAACAAAATCGACAAGTATTTCCGAGATAATGGATTTGAGAAAAGTCCAAGTGAGCCATCACTCTACATCAAAAAACAAGGTACGGATTTTCTAATCGTCTGTCTCTACGTCGATGATTTAATTTATGCCAGTACAAAACAAGAGATGGCAGAAAAATTTAAGAAGGAGATGATGAAAGAATATGAGATGACAGACTTAGGACTTATGCGATATTTTCTTGGGATTCAAGTAAAACAATCTCCAGAAGAAATATTCATCTACCAAGAAAAATATGCAGAAGACTTACTGAAAAGGTTCAACATGATGGATTGCAAACTAATTGCAACTCCAATGGGTACCAATGAGAAATTGGTAAAAAATGATGGAGCGAGAAAAGTTGATCCAACCTTATTCAGAAGTCTAGTCGGCTCACTGATCTACTTAACAAATACAAGGCCAGACATCGTCAATGCAACCAGTATTGTTTCTCGGTTTATAAGCGAGCCAAGCAAGTTACACTATGCATCCGCAAAGAGAATTCTTCGGTATATCAAGGGAACGAAGGATTTTGGCATCAAGTATACAAGAGAAAAAGATAATGATTTAATTGGCTTCACAGATAGTGATTGGGAAGGTTCTATTGAAGACCGAAAGAGCACATCAGGCTATGTTTTCTGTATGGAAACAAAAGTTATCTCTTGGAGTTCTAAAAAACAAAGTACGGTGGCGTTATCGTCAGCCAAAGCAGAATACATAGCATCAACAAGTGCAGCATGTGAGGCAGTATGGTTGAGAAGAATAATGACCGACCTACAACAAAGGCAAAAGCAGCCGACGACTATCTACTGTGACAATATGTCTACAATTGCAATGACAAAAAATCCAGTCTTTCACGGACGGACGAAGCACATAGAGCTACGACATCACTTTATCAGAGAGCTGGTCGAAAACAAGGAAATTGAGCTCCAATTTTGTCCAACACAAGAACAAAATGCTGACATCTTCACAAAAGCAGTCATAGTGGACAAATTCAATCATTTTAGAGAAAAACTTAAAATCACAAATTAAGAGGTGGTGTTAAAAACATAATTTGTGAAAACCCAATAAGTACAGCCCAAATAATCATCTACACTAAGTAAAGCCCAATACTAGAATCTTCTAGGCCTTCTTTACATCAAGTATTATCTAGAAAATTCTTTTCTCTAGAATTTTCTTGTAATATCTAAGTTGAGAGTGTAAAGAAGAGTCTAGATAGAACTATCTAGAGAAGTAAGTAGTTGGTCATGAAGCCTATAAATAGGCATAGGATGGATTCATTTGGGATCATCCAACAACAATCAAAAACTCAAGTGAGTAAACAAGAGTTAGAGTGAGAGCTAGAGTTTAGAGTAAGAGCCAAAGTGCCTCTTTGTAAACAACAAGTGTATGCCAAAGTTGCTACACAAGCCTCTTGTAATATTTTCATTTTCATATTAATATAAGCCTCACCTTTCAATTAACCAACCTCTCTTCCTAAATTCATTTCATTAAACCCATCACATTTCTGCATTGCGCCAACAAATAACTCACGGGTACTGCATTTTCTTGACAAGTAAAAGTTAAAAGCAAAGGAGTAACCTTGAAATACAGAGAATATCCTTAAATTCTTCATATGATTCGGCCTAAACAAGATAATATTTATAGAATTAGAGTGCAGAAAATCTTACTACTTACATTCCTCTTCATTACTAACACAGTAGCATAAGGTTCTCACTCAATCTCTCTCTAATCATAGAATCTTTCTAACTTTCTGGCTGGTTGAATGCCAAGCAGATCAAAACATTTTTCCATCACTATTGCTGTCGCCTCGCATAACAACAGAATGCTATCAGTCTTGACCTCAGCCTCAACTTGAACCTTGTAATATCTTCGAAAAACCAACGAAAGGTCGTAAAGGTAGCGACAGAGAACACTTGGTCTGACTGCCAAGACAATAACCTAATAAATGGAAACATGGGTGTCAATCCAGGGAGGGAGAAAGAGACTGTGTGCATGTGTCCAAGATAGACAAGCAATCAGGAAAAAGGGTCTCATCTTACATGGGGTACCAAAAAACTGACAAATACAAGATGTTTATCTCTACAACGTGCTGAGATGTACATGATGCATGAAACTTGAGGCTGCAATACTACTAGATTAAACTAAACAATGTTCTATCATAACAAGGAAGCAAACTCCAACATAGAGATTAAGCGCACACGCTATCTGAGACTTTTTTGTGCTTAAGAATCTGAAATCTTGGTTCTTCATCTATAATGAGGTCCAACAGAAAAACAGGGACTCTAATATTTTCAAGCAGTTGTTACTAAGAGCCACATAACACGAAGCGAGACATCACGTCACTCATAATATCTTAAAAAGTCTTAACTCGGCAAACTTGATAAGCTGCAAACCTAACAAACGCCCTTCAGTATTCTTTCGGCCAGCATCCAACTCAATGGTAACATCCTGGGCCTGTTCAAAAGGGCATATTATCTCTTTAGTTTACCTTTACCAAAAGATATAATTTCTTTAGTCTACTAGAAGATATCCGGTTAGGATAAATAACACTTACCATCTTTAGTTCGTTCATGGGTACCCCAGATTTACTGATCACAGAACGTGCACAAGCAAGTGCAAACTGGAGAGAAACACCAGTATCTCCCTGCACAGAAAAGAACCCAACTGTTGATATAACAAATCCAGTAATTCATAATAATGACTTCCTCTACAGGAGAAATATATATACATATAGCAAATGTCAGGATAAGAGATGATATCTGAAATGAAATAAACCTTCAAACAGAAAGTGTGCAATGCAAAAGGGGAGGTACCTGATTTGAGAGGATATCATATAAACTCAGCATATAGTCGGCTGAATGATCATTTTTTAAGTCATTGTACCTGTTGATGACATAATTGATCAGCACAACACACAGAATAATTCTAAAGTTGTGAGAAAACTACAAGTGGGGGAGAAAACTAACTTAATTGCTCCACAGCCAATTACATCTACAATTTGTTCACGTTCCTCCCATGTCCACCTTGCTGCCATCTCTGTTCACAAATGAAAAGAATACACTAACATTCAACAATTTAGACAGAAAAAGTTAAGTAAAGGTATGTAATCAAGTCATACCCATTTAATCAAGTAAAGATATTGTTTTTGATAACGTTCAAAGGTCGTGTATTTAACTCAATCGATGCCAGATTGCAGTGAAATTGCAGTGAAAACATGATGGATCTGTCTGACATAATCCATTGGAATTCCAGCCCAGCTAGTAACTCTTAGCAAAGGAGCACTTAAAGAAAATATGATCCATTAACACTTCCAGTATATCTATCTAGGATTGAAGAAGATAAGACAGATGAAAAGTTTTACATCTTACATATATTGCCCAAAATAAAAAATAAAATTCACTTCCAAAATTCCTTTTGAACTGCTGATACATGCTGATACTAGTAAGCAACAAAAATACACTTACAGGAAGGCTTACATATTATTCTCATGTAGCTACATTTGTTTACAACTTGGTGAGTTGAAACCAAATCTAGATTTAAAAAAAAACTATCTGGAAAGAAAAAGATCCAAGATACATACCCATGAAAATGATAGCTTCTAAAAAGAGGAACCAAAATCTTCTCTGTTTCCGGGTACATATCAGATTATTGAGAGGAAAAATCATAGTGCAATGATGTTTTGGTTGTTGATGATGATGCTCTATTGAACCATCTTGTGCCATGTTATATTGTTGGTGTGATGTATTTTAGTGATGATCAAAAGACGGAGGCCGCGCAGATAAAATGGATGAAGAATAGAGAACTACTGCTTATAAAGGCTTACAGATCTAGTTTAGGGTTCGCTCATACTTGATCTAACGGAGTGACATACATTATGATGGATTAGACGGCTGTGATATGTGCTTATACACGTGGTTCGTTCTTTTTTGTAGGGGATCTCAACGCATTTCAACATTAGGGGCAAGCGTCTACTCATCATCTACGACGGGTGCCCGAGGAGTTCAGACATCTATTCCGGCGAATTTATTGTCTGTGGTCTTTTAGCATTTCTTTTGTGGAAGAGGAGAAAAAAATCAAAAAATGCTACTAAGTGGGGTGTGGATTATCTCATGTAGCAGACCGAACAATCCAAAAAAAAATTGGGATATCCTCTATTCAAGGTAGAGAAATGCGTCTGGGTATATTGCTACTTGAGATTTGTCACGCGGCCCGGTATAAATCGTTTATCGTTATACTCCTCTTTTGTTATTGGTATCATGTCATGTAACTTGGATGTGATTCCCTGTTGTGTTTAATTCAATCCATGTATCTGTGGTCTGACACCAAAAACATGACAATGCATTTTCTGTGAGAAGGTTGCTAAATCCACTACTTTTGAGTAGGAGGGGAAACCACCAAATAGTTGGATGTTTATATCCCATGACCTATAAAGATGCTAGATTTGGCTTCACCAGGGACATTGTTACTCCAATATTTAGAAGGGAGTTTGCTTCTGTATGCTATTTTAGGTACGTCCTTCGTCTTATGGGCCATTTAGTGTTCGCGAGTCCTACCAGTTTATGGTGGCGTATCTCTATAATCCTTCCTCCGTTAAACACCAACATCACCACTAAATCATTCAATGGAATATGGATTTCGAGTATTGTATACCTTGGAGGGATAGAGGGAGGCTGATTTTGATTCTAAAATGATTTGGTACGACCGGATACGGATATTGATTTTTCATTGAAGCTGTTATATCATCGCTTAGGCTAGTAGTCCCGTTTCATGCAAAGATTTATGATTAACTTTCGAAGAACATCGATCTCAAGCATCCGCAGAGTAAGTATCAAAAGAAGTACTAAAATCACTCAGTTCTCAAATTTTATTCTTAATGACTAATTTTGATTGATTCTTCTCTCTTCTAATGTAGACTTTTGGCGTTGAAATTCTTGGCAGCTGTGTTAGAAGTGTGTGGGCTTCCAACTCGAAACCAATTGGCAATGAGTAGAGTGGCTCCACACCTTATATGTTAAGATATTAAGATCTAGGCTAAGGAGTCAGAGTTAGCTATGTGGGACTATTTTATAGTTTTTCCAACATGCTCCCCCTCCACGTGTAGGGCGGAGGAGATTAAGCCACTACAACGTGAATCTCTGTACGGGTGGACGGACAACCGTTTGAGCATAATTCTCATTCCACTCTCATACGGGCATAGCTCTGATCCTAACTCTGATACCATGTTAGAAGTGTGCGGCCTTCCAACTCAAAACCAATTAACAATTATATATTAAGATATCAAGATCTAGGCAAATGAGTTAGAGATAGTGGAATGGCTACACACCTTATATATTAATATATTAAGATCTAGGCTAAGGAGTTAGAGTTAGATATGAGGGACTATTTTATAGTTTCTCCAACAAGCTGGCTAATCATCATACGAGAGTCATCTCTGTCGCAAATGCCACTAGCGCAACTCAGAAAGGGAATTCCTGGTGGAGAATAGCAGAATTTATGTAATCAAAAGCATTTGTAAGTACTTAAATGTTACTCTCAAATTAGTTGTGTTGGTGTTGTATATGATTTTTCCTCCCAAAGAAATAAAAATATGTTAGTGATCATTTGTGGTTTCAATAATGGATAAGCTCTTTTCTCATCTACTGCCCAATCAAGACCTAGGTTCCAGTGTTCTGCTGTGGCAGCAAATCTATCTTCAATTTTCGTTCTGCCTTTGCCTGTGTAGTTTTCTCTTGAAGATCCGCGGGTGGTTTGGCATCCCAAAATTCCTTCTTTAAATGTTTGTTTAAAGTTGTGCGTTTGTTGTTGTAAAACGATGAACTCTGTAGATTCCATTGTCTCCCTTTGCACACTTTTGTTCAATGATATCATGGAAACTATCTATATCTTCTTGAAATTGTTTCTTGAACATACATTATAACATGAGTTTTATTTGGTGCAGAGATGCGTAAATCCATGGAATGCAATAGCTTCATACTGCTTACACGTGATTCTTCCTAAAATTACGACGATAATGACTTCTCCGAGTTCTCTCTCAATAGCAAGTTTTATTTTTCTGATTTTCAATGATTTTTTTTCCTTCTATATTGTAGTTGTTTCTGATTTGAGCCTAAGTAACAAATTGTTCATGAGGACTTTTTTTTTTAGAAGATTATTATTGGGGCGTCACCATCTAATAGAAGGGCTTCACTTGGATATTTAGTGACCAAAAATCTTGTTATGGGGTACTTTTGATTCAATATCAACTGTCCAAACTACCCTTCAGTTAAAATTAAAACTTAAAAACAGAAACAAAACCTAATTTCTATTCTTCATTCTTCACATTTCAATTGCTCTTCTTCTTCCTCTCCTTTTTCTCTTCATCTTTTTCATCGTAAATCCATTTGAATTCATTTCATCGAACAAACCCATGGTGTACGTAAGGTAATAATCGAACATACCCCTCTTTGTTTACTTGTTTTGTGCTTAAAATAGGTTAGATTGAATGAAATCGAAGTAAAACTAGGGTTTTAGTTACTTTTTGCTAGTGTTACGTCTGGGTACGTTACTAGATTTTTCAACCGTTAATTTAGTTTTTGAAGAACTTACGTCTAGGTTTAGTTCAATTAAACCGTAAATTTTGATTTGCATGTTGTACTACGTCTAGGTTTAGTTGAATTCCAACCGTAATTTTCAATTTTACGTCTAGGTTTAGTTGAATTCCAACCGTAATTTTCAATTTTACGTCTAGGTTTAGTTTACTGAATTTTCTTTTCGTCAACCTAGCCGTAAATTTCAATTTTACGTCCAGGTTCCTTTTAATTCCAACCGTAGAAATTGATTTTACGTCCAGGTTTGGGTTGATTCCAACCGTAGAAATTAGTTTTACGTCCAGGTTTGGATTGATTCCAACCGTAGAATTAATTATTATCTAATAAAATTAAAATTAACTAAAGGGTTGTTCGGTCATTACAAAATTATTTGAGATAAGGGATTTTTGATATTACTTCTATTAGGTGACGCCCCTCTAATGGAATGTGACGCCCCAATAATAGCCTTCTTTTTTTAATGAGTATTGTTCGATTATTTTATTACACCCAATCTGAGCAGGTAATGTGACTAGTTTCAATTTAATGTAAACCATGTACACTAGGAAGTTTATGAAGTTTGGTTGCTCTTTCTTGTAGTTACTGAAGGGTAACCAAAATGTGCAGTAGATTTTTTGCAAAAATGTAACATTTTCCTTTATCTGCCCATGTGGTGAAGTGTGGGAACACGGGGAGAATGCTTAATTCGAGTGGAATATGAATTATTTCCATTCTCTAGAATAAAATAAATATTGAGATGATGAGTTGTCTGATGTTTTTAGTCAGGTATTTAGAAGGGGATTGTAATTTGTATGCAAATTTGTAATATCAATACAATGATGGAAGTGCGTGATGCATTTATTCTGTAGAATGAGATTGGCATCCTTTTTGGCATCATTCATAGTTGACTGGACATTAAGGGGTAATGTAGTGTTTCGTTCAGGCCGCCACCCGCAAGAGCAATACCATACCCTGCCTACTTGGGACATGATCGCAAAATAAGGGGTCAAAGTTGGCCGGAAATTAACATTTCCAGTATATCTATCCAGGATTCAAGATACAGACAGATGAAAAGAAATACTCCAGGAGAGATTTTCATCTTACATATATTATCCAATAATAAAAACAAAAAGTCACTTCAAAAATTCTTGTTTAATTTTGGCAACTGGTTACACGATGAATACGCTACCAGGCATGGCTAGTACATTTGTTTACAACTTAATGAAACCAAACCTAAGCAAGATTTCAACAAATTCTAAAAGAGAAAAACCCAAGAGACAGAACACTTGAAAAGAAAAACCTCTAAAAAAAGAACAAAAATCTTTTCTGTTTTGGATAAGAACGCTGAAATTATTTCATATAATTAAGAGGAAAAATCATAGTGCGAAGGTCTTTTTGTTGATGATGATGCTCTATTTTGCCTTCCTCCGGGTGGGTTGCGTCTTGGCGTGCTGGCAGCCGCTGTAAAACCTTCGCGGCATATATGGAGAGACCTATCGTTATGCGGTACTATCTCTGCTCGACCTGGTACTTGCTACTGGAAATGAGTTTTGGATTTGGATTTGGATGATGCTCTCTATTGAATCAACTGCCATGTTTCTTGCTGCTGCTGCTGCGATGTATTTTAGTGACGATCAAAGAAGAAAGAAGGAGTGTTGCTTTTGTTTGCTTTTCAAAAGACGGAGGCGGCGCAGAGAAATGGATGAAGAATAGAGAACTACTGCTTATAAAGGCTTACAGATCCTATCAGGGTTCGCTCATAAATCTAACGGCTGTAATTGTATATATGACTGATATACAGTATAACAGATTAGACGGCTGTGATATCTGCTTATACGTTTTTTTTATAGGGGGGTCTGAATGCATTTCAAGCGAGGACATACATTATAATCAGGTCTTAAACAACACTGGGCAAGTTCCGACGGGTGTAATAGGAGTTCCGACATCTACTCCGGCAAGTTCATTGTTTCCAACTGAAGATTGGTTTTTAGCATTTTTTTTTAATGGAAGAGGATGTTTTTCCAGAAAAAAATCAAAAAAGGCTACTAGGGGTATGGATTTGTCTCCTGCGATATCCTCTATTCAAAGTGGAGAAATGTGTTTGGGTATAGTCCTCTTTTGTTAGTGGTAGTATCATGTCATGTAACATTGATGTTATTGCCTGTTGCGCTTAATTCAATCCATGTGTTTGTGGTCCGATACCAAAAACATGACAGTGCATTTAGTCTGAGAAGGTTGCTGAATCCACTACTGTGGATTAGGGGGGATAACTTCTAAATAGTTAGATGCTTTTATTCAATGGGCTAGGAAGGTGCTATATTTGGCTTCGATAGGAGCATTGTCACTCCATCATTTAGAAGGGGGTTTACATCATCTTCTGTATGCTTTTATAATTTTCATGTACTTATAATTTGTATGCAGAAGTGTAAAATCAATAAAAATTTATCATGGAACTAAAAATCTAGAGTGAGAGAGAGTAATGTGCCAAATGAGGGGTTTAGCCTGTTTGAACCAACAAATTTCTGTTTCGGTGTCAAATTTTGGAGCAGGTTTTATATGTTGCGCTTTGCAATTAGAAGAAAATATCGAAGTCTTTATCTTTTAGCAGGCACATGACCAGAATTCATATGTGTCGCCTCCCGTCATAATATATTTTTATGTATTGGTCTAAGCAATGATGATTAAAGATGTGAAAGTCCAACGCCTTGAACATTTTATGTCACTTAATGCAAAATCAATATATTGGACCAAAAGAATACCTTACCAACGTGATTAGAGGTGTACCAGAATGCATATAAAGACGAAATAGGATGCAGCACTGGATCGATACGCCCTTGTATCAAAAACAGAATAAACATGTAACATGTTGTCACATAACGTAGACATATAACATTTATCTTACAAAAACAAACGTGTTTTTGCCCATATGACGGTTCTGAATCAATCTTTTTAAGTAATCAATGGCTCTCATTGCTTTAAAAGTGGAACGAAGTGAAAGGGATAAATGGTCTTCTCTCTTTATCTCATGCGTCACCTCTTCGTAGCACAGACGTTACGGCTACCCATCTTCTTCTCTAATATTAGGGATCCTGATCTTCATTGTTATTGATTATTTGTACCAATCAAGCCCTTTCGTGAATCTCATTCATACCCAGAAATCATTTCTTCATAGTACGTTACAAATGTCCACCTACATAAACCCTAATAGATCTCATCATCTTCCCATGTTTCTTACGCCCCTCTCAAGAACATTAGCTAACTAATAATTGTTTTTGAGTTTCCCAACTCTAATTTTCGGGTTTCTCTTTCAATCACACGGTCCATAGATCAATTTCACATTTCCAAGTTATTTTCTTTGTTTTATTTCAGATGAAAAAAAGGTGCCATCCATCTCCCATCCATCTCAGGTAAATACTACTCCGTTCGAGTCTTGCACATTCAGAATTTTACAACCTGTTGTCTAATTTAAGCTTCTATTATTGATGTTGTCTAAATAACTGATTGTTATCTATCTTTACTGAACTGGGTTGATTTTACTTTTTAGATCTTACAAATATATCTTTTTGTCTAGCTAACCATTGAATCCACAAACACTAAAAGTATATATGGCATTTGGTTTGTTGAATCCTTGATTGGCAATAAACTAAAATCCATGATTTTAGCTTACAAATCATGAGTTAATGTTATACTTTCTTTTAGTATCAACAATAATTTTAGAATGCCTAGCTGTATAGGGGTTTCTTATAACTATTTTTGATAGATATGCTTGGCAGCGGTTGTCTTTCAAAAGTATTGTAGATTAAGAAACTACATGCATCTGAAGTTTAATTAAAGGCTTTTACTCTTATGATTTTCTACAATTCATCTGTAGAAAATAGGGCGCCCAGATTACAGCCAGCCCTTCTAAACTCCCGGTAACAGCCGCATACAAAGCTTTCTCGCATATAGGCGAGGTTGAAGAAGGCAAACTTTGGACCACACGCGTTAGGATCATTAGGAAGTGGAATGAATTGCAGTTCATGGAGACCAACAAGGTCACGAGCCTGGACATCTTCATGCTAGATGACAATGTAAGTATTAGCTACAGCTAATGTTTTGTGTATTAAATTAGCTAATTACCAAGCACTTATCAATTGTTACATGTATGTCATGTTATCCTGTGGACTGATCAACAGGGGGATGAACTTCATGGGGTGGTTCCCAAGAAGTTAATTTGGAAGTCTGATCCGTTACTTCATGTTGGAAGAATATATTCCCTGAGGAGGTTCACTATTCTAGGAGAGAAAAAGATATTTACCCAGCTCATAATGAACACCGCCTATTCTTCAACTGGGTTACAAAGGTGATTTATATATTTGGCACTCAAGTTGAAATTCCTCATCACAAGTTCACTTTTATCCCTTTCAAAGATCTGGAGTCACGTTCTGCCAACACTCTTATAACACGGGTAATGGTTCAGTGTGCGAGTTCATTTGTTTATTAAAGTTCAGGCTTTCATGTTGCCGGCGACGAAAAGCTTATGCACTTCCTTATATGTTTTTGGCTTCTCAACAGATGTTGTGGATTTTCACTAAGGTGTTCTTCAACCTATCCATTCCTTAGGTGCTTGACATTAAAGAAAGGTATACCATCATTGTGTATACTCCTTCACATACAAAAATGAATCTCAGTTATAAACCAGGTATGGTTTGTTGAGGAAAATAACATCGTCGCTTCTCTTATGGATTCATTAGAACCGAAAGCATGTTGGCGCAATGCGGAAATGTGATGGGTTTATGGAAATTAATTTAGGAAGAGAGGTTGGTTAATTGAAAGGTGAGGCTTATATTAATATGAAAATGAAAATATTACAAGAGGCTTGTGTAGCAACTTTGGCATACACTAGTTGTTTACAAAGAGGCACTTTGGCTCTTACTCTAAACCCTAGCTCTCACTTTAACTCTTGTTTACTCACTTGAGTTTTTGATTGTTGTTGAATGATCCCAAATGAATCCATCCTATGCCTATTTATAGGCTTCATGACCAACTACTTACTTCTCTAGATAGTTCTATCTAGACTCTTCTTTACACTATCAACTTAGATATTACAAGAAAATTCTAGAGAAAAGAATTCTCTAGATAATACTTGATGTAAAGAAGGTCTAGAAGATTCTAGTATTGGGCTTTACTTAGTGTAGATGATTATTGTGCTTTACTTATTGGGCTTTCTAGAATAGTCACAAATTACTTATGTTTTTAACACTCCTTCTTAATTTGTGATGTTAAGCTTTTCTCTAAAATGATTGAATTTGTCCATTGTGACTGTTTTTGTGAAGATGTCGGCATTTTTTTCTTGTGTTGGACAAAATTGGAGCTCAGTTTCCTTGTTTTCTACCAGTTCTCTGATGAAGTGGTGTCGTAGCTCTATATGTTTCGTCCGTCCGTGGAAGACTGGATTTTTTTTCATTGCAATTGTAGACATATTGTCACAGTATATAGTCGTCGGCTGCTGTTGCCTTTGTTGTAGGTCGGTCATTGTTCTTCTCAACCATACTGCCTCACATGCTGCACTTGTTGATGCTATGTATTCTGCTTCGGCTGACGATAATGCCACCGTACTTTGTTTTTTAGTATTCCAAGAGATAACTTTTGTTCCCATACAGAAAACATAGCCTGATGTGCTCTTTCGGTCTTCAATAGAACCTGCCCAATCGCTATCTGTGAAGCCAATTAAATCATTATCTTTTTCTCTTGTATGCTTGATGCCAAAATCCTTCGTTCCCTTGATATACCGAAGAATTCTCTTTGCGACTGCATAGTGTAACTTGCTTGGCTCGCTCATAAACCGAGAAACAATACTGGTTGCATTGACGATGTCTAGCCTTGTATTTGTTAAGTAGATCAGTGAGCCGACTAGACTTCTGAATAAGGTTGGATCAAATTTTGTCGCTCCATCATTTTTTACCAATTTCTCATTGGTACCCATTGGAGTTGCAATTGGTTTGCAATCCATCATGTTGAACCTTTTCAGTAAGCCTTCTGCATATTTTTCTTGGGAGATGAATATTTCTTCTGGAGATTGTTTTACTTGAATCCCAAGAAAATATCGCACAAGTCCTAAGTCTGTCATCTCATATTCTTTCATCATCTCCTTCTTAATTTTTTCTGCCATCTCTTGTTTTGTACTGGCATAAATTAAATCATCGACGTAGAGACAGACGATTAGAAAATCTGTACCTTGTTTTTTGATTTAGAGTGATGGCTCACTTGGACTTTTCTCAAATCCATTATCTCGGAAATACTTGTCGATTTTGTTGTTCCATGCACGCGGTGCTTGCTTGAGACCATATAGTGCTTTGCGGAGACGATATACCATTTTTCTCTTCCTTTGCGGACATATCCTTGAGGATGTTTGACGTACACCTCTTCTTCAAGTTCTACGTTTAGGAACGCCGACTTTACATCAAATTGGTAGACCTTCATTTTTAGTTGAGCTACCAAAGCTAACACCATTCGGATTGTTTCCATGCGAGCGACTGGGGCGAATATCTCGTAGTAGTCAATTCCTGGTTGTTGAGAATATCCTTTTGCAACTATCCTTGCCTTATGCTTTTGGATTGAACCGTCTTCATTATACTTTGTCTTGTAGACCCATTTCAGACCAATTATTTCTTTATCAATTGGATGATTGACAAGCTCCCATGTCTTATTTTTCTCGATCACTCGCATTTCTTCGTCCATGGCATGTCTCCATTTTTCTTCTTTTGCCTCTTCCTCATATTTTTGAGGTTCTAGTGATATAAATGCACAATTATATGTATCATAAATATCTCTTAGGGAACGCACCTTTCTACGTGGGGCACTTGCTTCCGATGAACTTGGACTTTGTTGTGTTGGACTAGGAGATCGCGGGCTTGCTGGTGGAGTACTTTCTTCTTGACGTGGCTGATCTGGCTCGTCTTCGATGAGTAGTGGCAACTCGTGGTTTTCTGCTTCATCATTCCAGTCCCATGATTTGAATTTATCAAAAATAACATCTCTTGAAATTACCAGATCCTTTGTATCTTGCTTTAGAAGTCTATATGCTTTAGACTCTTCGCTGTATCCGATGAATATTAGTTTTTCTCCTTTTTCATCGAACTTTTCTCTATGTTGGGATGGAATATATGAGTATGCTACGCAACCAAAAATTCTGAAGGAAGTTACCTCGGGCTTTTTTTTATGCCAAGCTTCATATGGAGTTTTGTTGAGAACTGATTTTGTTGGCGAACGATTAAGGATGTAGACCGCCGTGTTGACTGCTTCTGCCCAGTAACTGTTGGGTAGCTTCCTTGCTTTCAACATGCTGCGAGCCATTTCAACGATCGTGCGATTTTTTCTTTCCGTGACGTCGTTTTGTTGTGGAGTGTATCGGATGGTAAGCTCCTTCTTAATACCGTTTTCTTTGCAGTAGTTGATAAACTCATTTGAGGTAAATTCTCCACCACGGTCTGTACGGAAAAATTTTGGTTGGTGACCACTTTGCTTCTCTGCCAACGCATTGAACTCTAGGAATTTAGGGAATGCCTCGGACTTTTGCTCGAGAATATACACCCACATCATCCTGTTATAATCATCCACGAATATGAGAAAATATCTTCTGTTGTTGAGTGAAGTTGTTCTTGTCGGACCGCATATATCAGCGTGCACCAATTCGAGGGGCCTTCTTGCTCTCCACGATGTCTTCGTAAATGGAAGTCTATGAAACTTCCCTAGAATACAACCTTCACATACTTTATCTCCACCGTCGATATTGAGAAGACCAATTACCATGCCTTTTGATTTCAGAACCTTTAAGGATATGTAGTTGAGATGCCCGTATCTCAAATGCCATAGCTTGCATTCATCTATATGATTGGTACTCATTGCACAATTTTCAATTGATGGCATAGATAAACGAAAGACAGAATTTCCTGACATTTTTACTTTTGCCACCAATTGTTTATTAATTTTATCATAAATTGTGCATTCTCCGTCTTCGAAATGTAGTGAGTACCCTTTTCTTATAAGTTGTCCAACACTTAATAAATTTTGAGCTAGGCTAGGAACATAAAGAACATCAAATATGTATCGAGTTTTACCTGACCTTGGACGTACGGATATGACTCCTCTTCCTTCAACATTCTGGAACTTTCCATCTCCGAGCTTGATCTGTGGAATCTCTTGCTCCTCCAATTTTACGAAATATTCTTTGTTTCCTGTCATATGGATGCTGTATCCGCTGTCGACATACCATATACCTTGCGCTTCTTGTTGCGAGGTGAGGCAGGAATAAAATACTTGATTTTGAGAATCATTTTTCTCGAAATAGTTGGCTTCATTATTTTTAAGCCAACAATCTTTTTCCATGTGATTTAAGTTATCACATTTGGTGCACATTTGGCCAAACTTTTTGCAAACACTGCATCGGAGATTTGAGGAGTAATTTTTCCGTACCTTTGGTTGTTGTTTCTATAACCTACTTTTCCTCTTCCACGTCTGCGGTAGAAATTTTTGGGCCCTTGATTTGATGTCGACACTTTCTCGTGAGGTGATGTTGATGATGATCCCCCTCTGGAGCTTTCTTTTTTGTCTTCCGTATTTTTCTTTTCACTGAAATTTATTTTTGATTGAAACGCCTGCTCCAACGGTTGCTCCGCGAACCTATTTATCCTTTTCTCTTGCGCCTCTAGTGAACCCATTAGTTCGTGTACCGAGAGAGTCGATAAATTTTTGGACTCTTCAATGGCAGTGACGATGTGATCGAATTTGAACGGTAAGCTCCTTAAAATATTTTCTACAACTCTTTTATTTTCTATGGTATCTCCATAACTACTAATTTGATTTACTATATACCAGTAACTCTTGAAAAGAAATTCTGGATAGTTTCATTTTCTTTCATAAGTAGATTATCAAAATCTCGCCATAAGTTTTGTAGTTTAATGGAGATTACCTTTTCTGATCCTTGGAATGCTACTTTAAGAATATTCCAGGCCTCCTTCGAAGTTTTCGCCACCGAAATTCGAGGAAAAATAGTTTTGCTTACCCCTTGTTGTAGAAATAGTAGTGCTTTAGCATCCTTCTTCTTGTTTTCCTTGTACTCCTTTTTCTCTGCATCCGCCCATGACGATAGAGCTTCTGCCGACTCGGGTACCTTATAACCATCTTCTACAAAATCCCATAAGTCTTGTGAAATGAATAATGTTTTCATTTGTAAACTCCAATAATCATAACTCTCACCATCAAAAATTGGAATTAGATTTTGGGCATAATTGAAACCTTGAATACTTTGGTTAATTGTCATGGGTAGAGTTTTAGGATTACTGGGTTAGGTTTGCTCTGATACCAAATTTGTTGGCGCAATGCGGAAATGTGATGGGTTTATGGAAATGAATTTAGGAAGAGAGGTTGGTTAATTTAAAGGTGAGGCTTATATTAATATGAAAATGAAAATATTACAAGAGGCTTGTGTAGCAACTTTGGCTTACACTAGTTGTTTACAAAGAGGCACTTTGGTTCTTACTCTAAACTCTAGCTCTCACTCTAACTATTGTTTACTCACTTGAGTTTTTGATTGTTGTTGGATGATCCCAAATGAATCCATCCTATGCCTATTTATAGGCTTCATGACCAACTACTTACTTCTCTAGATAGTTCTATCTAGACTCTTCTTTACACTCTCAACTTAGATATTACAAGAAAATTCTAGAGAAAAGAATTCTCTAGATAATACTTGATGTAAAGAAGGCCTAGAAGATTCTAGTATTGGGCTTTACTTAGTGTAGATGATTATTGGGCTTTACTTATTGGGCTTTCTAGAATAGTCACAAATTACTTATGTTTTTAACAAAGCAAAGGTATCGTATTGAAGTATTTAACCAATTTTCTAAAGAGCTCAAGATATTTTGATGCTCACACATCTGATTATTTGATAATGATAGTTTTTGCACAGTTTAACTATAACTATAGAGTAACTTATGACACACCTTCATTGTTTAGTAGGCTTATGCATCTAGAAAATATTGGAAATTTTTCAGCTTATATTACTATGTATCTTCACTTTACAAATTCAATAGGATTGTTCAACAACCTATTTCTTCAGCTTGATGATTGACAGTTTGAAAAAAACGAAACCTTCTCACAAGATCTGTCCTTCTGCAATATTTTTTCATATCTTTGGGCTTGATAAGTATTACTATTTTAATTAGATGTGGTAACTGGTAAGGGTACACTCAGATTTTACTCAAAGTGTTGTAAGAACCACGAAGTGGTAAAACTTGGATCTGCCAGTCTTTTAAGATGTGGTGGTTGATTTACACATAGAATGGAGGAATTGCCACTTGGGGAGATTATACATACCAAACCGGAGACACTTGCAATAAGTGCAAGGTATTTTGTATCTCTTAGATCTTCCAACTTATCTTTTTTATTTCATTTAAGCTTCTTGATGGATTTATGTTTTCATACTAAAAAAATGGTAACCGTCGATGGTTATACGGACGCACCAGGGCTATTGTCATCCGACCTGCAAGTCCAAATCCACCTACCCCTCCTTGCTCCCTATTACGGTACTGCAAGTGACGCATAATGATTGTGCATCACAGAGTTGCAGTCCAAGTCAGTATAGCCCTAATGGTGTATCACGAAGCCATAATAGTGCAACGTAAGCCATAATAGAGTATACTGTATAGACTATCAAGTGCCAAGTATGGCATAACCCTGCAGGGCCAATGAAGTGCAAGTGCAACACTTCATTGTAAAGACGTTTGGCTAAGGAATGAAGCTATTGACCGACACAATAGAGCTTCATTAAGGAAAAGGCAAGACTAGGCCAAAGTTGCAAGATGCAAGATGCAACATGCGAGCTCGCATGTTGGCATGTCCATGAAATTGAGTTAGCCCAAACTCAAGGACAATGCAAGCAAGTGGAATAGACTAAGGATTAGTCTATGCATGAGTTCCAAGTGTTGGGTGCAATAATCAAAAACAATAATCAAAAACAAAGAAAAATCAAATAAGCAAAAGTTATTGATACTTAGCTCCTTTATAATGGAAGTGATTGCTTTGACGAAACGAACAAGCTCCCCGTATCTCCGCAACAGCAACAACGCAAAACTTTGGAAAATAGAGTGAGTCACGTGTTCAACACGCTGTCTTTAAGACATTAGCGCCCGGCTACACTCAAGAGTGATGCTATAGCCCTCACAGGACGGATATCCCCAGGATAAAACACCCTAATACACCTACTACTAGCATATGTATTAGATGCTCAACTTGAGCTTGGCAACTCCGAAAAAACCGTTAAGGAAAATCGCGAATGCTTAAAAACCGCTATAAAATATTTTCCCTTAGGGGTCCCTCTAAAATATAGAGCAACCCCTTTCCCATAGATTTTACAAAAGTAGTGAATTTCTTTATATAATTGACAAATACAACTTAAGAAGAAAAACTCCCCGATGTGGGACGAAAAGCTTATATAGCAAAAAAAAAGGAAACTCCACGATGTGGGACTAAAAGAAAACATTCACAAAATAAAACAAAAATAAATTATTAAAACTTTAAAAAATTATTTTTTTATTAATCGTTTTCCAACAATCCCCCACATGAATGAAAACTCAATAAAACATGAAAACACAGATAGATCTTGGTAAATAAACATCCCAACCTCACGATCCAAACAGACTGATCGTGCAAGTGTTGAAATCATACTAGTCATTTCTACGTCCTCTCCCTCACACAAAGTGTGTTGACCCCAGGGTCATACTATGGATTGCATAAATCATAATAGTATTGAGAGCTTTCATCTTTAATTCTCACATGGTGAGACTATAGGTATCTTTCACCAAAGTGAAAAAGCATGAACTAGTGAACCCTTAGTGACCTTTAGGTCCTAAGTTCCAGTAATACCAAAACCATCAAAATGAAAATCACATAAAAAACGCAGGAAATACCATTTTAGGCAGAGGTGTCCATGAGGTCTTGAACCTTTGCTTAGTGAGATATTACCAGAATTACTTGCTAGAGACAGTGAACTATGTCTTGAACTGCTAGCATTTGATGTAATTCGTGATAACAACCACGGGTGATATCTCCAAGATTGCTGCCAAGCTCGTGCCGTTTTGTCCGTTTTGGCCCTGGACGTATCCTGTTTCTCAGAATGCTCTAGAGAATCAGCTCATATTCTCACAGGAAGCGACCCACTTCCTCATTCAGATAGGTGAGTTTCCATAAAGAGTGTTACTGCTACACCCCACTTCAATCTTAAATTGAAACTATAGAACTCATTAAGACTTATTAAAAAGTCATCCTCCACATGCAGTCACACTATCACGTCTACACCATAGGGAAGGGACAGAGAATGAAAATCTCTGATAGTGTTACCTTTACCCACCACAAATTAGTTGTCTCATTCGAAACCTTGATCATGGGATCTCCAGTCAGCAAGGTTGAGTATCCTTCATGGCAAGTTTAATATATGAGCTTAAGCCCCAACCCCCTCGATGCATTTTTAACTATCTCTTTGTACAAACCTTTCGTCAAAGATTGCGCGATATTCTCCTTGGACTTTATCCAATCAATGGAAATAACGCCGATTGAGATTAGTTATTTCTTAGCTTTAACTATTATAGCTTGGCTAACACAATGTATAGATATAGCTGGCACAGGCCTATGCCAAAGAGGAATGTCTTCTAAAAATCATCTTAGGCACTCGGCCCCCTCTCATGCTTTATCTAACGCAATACTCTCAGATTCCATAATGAATTGAGCGATATGTTTGTTTGGAAATCTTCCAACAACAAACCCACATGTTAGAGTGAAACCATATCCACTCGTAGACTTAGACTCCTCTGAGTCAACTATCCAGTTTGCATCATAAAGTCCCAAGGACAACAAGATACTTTCATAAATCAAAAGAGTATTTTAGGTACCATAATACTCTACTCAGTGCATCTGAATTCTCTTGCTCTGGACTACAATTATATCCACTTAACTTACTCAATATAGGCAATGTCTGGACTCTTACAGTTCATTAAATTCATCAGACATCCTATAACTTTTGAGTATTCAAGTTAAGATACTCCACTACCCTTATTTTTCTTGAGACTACAAGAATAATCGTACGAAGTACAAGCAGGTTTACAATCAGACTGATTGTATCTCTTAAGCACAACTCAACATAATGAGAACGACTAAGACTTATAAATGTTTGATTATCTTCTAATCCTCATCCCTAAGATTACATCAAAAGGGCCCAAGTCTTTCAAGTCAATGTTCTCATTCAGTGCATGTTTTTAGTGGAATTGATCACATCTATGTTTGTATCAAGCATATCATCAACATACAAGCATACAATTACACAGACATCCTTAACAAGTTACTTGTAAACATACTTGTCAGATTCATTAATTTAAATCCACTATCCATTATCACATGATTAAATTTTCCATGTCACTGTTTACGTGCTTATTTGAAAACCATACAAAGATTTTTCAAATTACAAACTTTGTATTCACAACCTTTCACTACAAAGTCTTCAGGTTGATCTATGTAAATTTCTTTACCTAATTCACGGTTTTAGAAAAAGCTGTCTTAACATCCATCTGATGTATCTCTACGTTCTTTATGGCAGCAATAACAATTAGTATCTCAACGGAAGTAATTTCCGTCACAATTGAATTAGAATCAAGGAAATATACACCTTCTTTTAGTTTATAGCCTTTAGCTACCAACTTAGCTTAATATTTTTCCACAGTTTCATCTACCTATCGTTTCCTCTTAAAGACTCATTTACATCCCATGGTCTTACAACCTGGAGGTAAACTAGCAAGCTCCCAAGTCTGGTTCCAACGGACTGAGTCCATTTCACTAAATGAAGCTTCTTACCAGAATGGGGTTTCAGTAGATATCAAGGCTTCTTTACAAGTCTGTGGCTCGGACTAAGCTAGGCATGTTATGAAGTCGGTTTCATAAGAAGTCTCAAGTCTAATTATTTTACTTCTCTTAGGCTCAACATCAACTTCATCTTCCTTTAAAATAAGTTCTGACTATTTGAAAATAAATCTAGGGGATCAACAACACATCTCTAATGAGGTACATGTTTAGAATAAACATGTTCAAAGAACTCAGCATCCCTAGATTCCGTAATAATATTCACACCAATGTCAGAAAAAATCAGAACACACAACCAAAAATCTATTTGTAGAAGTATACTCAATATACCCTATACGAAAACACAATCAACATTTTTGGTTTCAATCTAGTTCTTTTAGGAAGAGGAATTATAATCTTAGTCAAACACCCCACACTTTGACACATTCATAAGAAGGTCATCTACCGTTCCATAAACCATATGGAGTTTCATCTGATTCTTAAAAGGGTACTTTATTCAGGATATACTAGTTAAGAGGAGTGCCTCCCCCCACAAGGCCGCAGGTAATCCTGAACTAATCAACATGGAAATTATCATCTCCTTAAGGATACGGTTGTTATGTCCAAGGCTTCTAATTGGTTTCCAACTTCAAGTTTATACATCTTAAGGCTTCTAAGGCGTCATCCTTATCCTAAGCAAGTATACAAGATAGTACCTCGTACAATCATCTACGGAAGTTATAACCATCTTTTACCACAGTGATTTTGGGTTGAACTCATGTCAACTAGGCCTAACTGAATTAATTTTAAAGGCTTATAATTACTCTGAACATTTGTGCTAAAAGATTTTATAGCATATTTTGATTCTTCACAGATTTCACTTTTGTGTTCAAAATCCAAACTAAATTTGGGTACGAAGCCTATGCTAGCCAGTTAAGCATTGAATTATAAGTTTACGGTTCCAAGTCTACCACGTAAAACAATCAATCACACAAAGATATCACAAGAATCAATTACGTTCACATCATCAGTTTTTCCGTTAAGCTTATATAGACCCAAAGTCCTATAACTCTTGCTTAAAAAATCACTGCCTAGTTACAACAAGTTTTCCAGATTCAATTAAGATCTTAAATATTTTTCCATCTACAACAGAACAAGATACAAGATTTTCGCATATGCTCGGAACATGAAAACTTCATTCAATATGAGAATATTACAGATATGAGCTTCTGCTCGACCTTTTCCTTTTATGCAACCTCTATTGCATATGAGTTACTCAATAAGAGTTTCTCGACATCCCCTATCCTATGATAGGAGGTGAACAGGTCTCTGTTTCAACAAATATTCTTGGTGGCTCCAGAGTCCACCTACTGGTCTCTCACATTGGTTATTAAAATAACTTCCGACATCACGCCACCAAACTCGTTCTAGTTTGTTTCAACTAAATTAGCATTAACTTTCTAATTATTAAGGTTTTTATGTTGTCTACAATTTACTGCCGCGTGGCCAGGAATTTTACAAACATAACACTCACCCTTAACTAAAGTAATTCTGGATTCAGGTTTACGAAATATACCTTTATCATGAAGACCATGCTTATAGTTGCGTTCGATGTTCTCACCTTTGCCATCTTTGGAAGATTTGTTTCCAACCACATGCGGCTATTAGCCATGTCCCTCGGAGATGACACCTTTATTAACAAATCACAATTCCAAATCAGAAAGTAAAATATGAGTTTTGAAGATAACATCTATAAAACTCATGGTTACCCCCACAAAAATTAATATAGTTAACAACAATTTTCTGCTCGTCAGAATTTTTCAGAAACGTTTTTCTGTTTTGTAAAATATCAAACAAATACTTGTACAACTCCAAAAATTCTGAAATTTTACGTGGGTAATTATCAGGATGTCTACTACGTTGTGTCAAAAGGGTTCATCGAAATTCCTTCTATATTAAAAGATAAAATTGAAACTCTACAGATGACCAGAAATTCGTTTTTGTTTTTCACTCCACAATTAACATCCATGATTCACAAACCAATCAAGCTCCCCGTATCTCCGCAACAGCAACAAGGCAAAACTTTGGAAAATAGAGTGACTCACGTGTTCAACACGCTGTCTTTAAGACATTAGCGCCCGGCTACACTCAAGAGTGATGCTATAGCCCTCACAGGACGGATATCTCCAGGATAAAACACCCTAATACACCTACTACTAGCATATGTAGTATATGCTCAACTTGAGCTTGGCAACTCCGAAAAAACCGTTAAGGAAAATCGCGAATGCTTAAAAACCGCTATAAAATATTTTCCCTTAGGGGTCCCTCTAAAATATAGAGCAACCCCTTTCCCATAGATTTTACAAAAGTAGTGAATTTCTTTATATAATTGACAAATACAACTTAAGAAGAAAAACTCCCCGATGTGGGACTAAAAGCTTTATATAGTTTCTTAAAACTACTAAAAATTGGAAACTCCACGATGTGGGACTAAAAAGTTTCATTCACAAAATAAAACAATAAATTATAATTTTTATTAAAACTTTAAAAAATTATTTTTTATTAATCGTTTTCCAACACCAGGCAGGGCCAAAGCTTGGACAAGTGAAAACAAGTTGGTAATGCAAGAATGGCATTACCATTGTCATGCAAGATGGCATATTGAAGCAAACGACGCCAAGAGTAACTAGATTGAGTTTAAGGAGTTGGCATTGATGATGAAAGCCTAAGAATGGTGCGTACATGAGCTTAGTGCAAGAATATGGCAGGGCCAAGGTGGCTGGCATCAGTTTAAGGCCAAATTCCAGTATGGCGCAACAAGTGGCGCAATACAGCTCAAGTGACAGTTATGGGTTGGCAGAAAGCTTTACAAGCATGCCAAACACGCGTGACAAAGAGAGAACAGTTGTAAAGGGAGTTTATAATCGTGGGAGACGGTTGCCAAATGCAAAAGAACATGTTTTGAATGATTGGCGCGAACTGGAGAAGAACTGGCTAGTTAGCACCTTTATGGCGGTTATGCAACTGCTCCAGGGGACAGATGGCTGTCTCTAGTGTGTGCAACGGTTGTGCACGGTTTGACCAAGTAAACTGTTGTATAAATAGTCCTAAGGAGGGGAAAATTCGGCAGGTTAGCACAGGTTAGCAAAAGGCTTGCATAGAGACATATGTAAGAGTGAGTTTACATATGTGAGTGAATAGGACAGTTTTTGTAAGACTAAGGCTTGGTTCAAGGTGAACAAGTCTGCTCCCTAAGTGGGCAAAGTTTTGTATTTCTTTTCTTTGATGCAATAAAATGAAGTGATTGTGTCATGTTCTAAGTGTTCTTGGTTGGCTGATTGTTGTTGGTAAAGTATGGCAAAGATCGAATGCATTATGGGGTGTATTTGATCAGTTTAGACAGGAGAAAGAAGGTTGTTAAGACTTCCACTGAAAACCTGAAGAGTTGGTTGTTTGCATTGGTGCGAACTTATAAGGCTGAAGTGCAATTGCGTGAAGCTATTCAGAAAACCACTTGTACTGCCGGGTTACACTTTCGCAGAAAAATTGATGGGGCATTTGAAGGTGTGACACTCCCCTAGACAGTCGTTTTAGCAAGTGTACGGCAGGGAAATTCTGTTTTGTGGCTAGAGTTTTCTGTAGTATAAGCATTGTCCACTAAATGTTATTGTGTGCTGGAAAGACCACAAGAATTATTTCCCGCAATAGATCCAATTTCAATTAAACTAAAAAAAAAAGAAACATAAAAATAAATTAATATTTTTTTTGGTAAAAAATCTGAATTGTTCTCCTTTTGATAGTTAACGCTTCTCCGCTTTTGCAGCAAGCAATCAAGATCAGGCTTTGCCAGTGGAAGAGGAGAGGGGGAGGCGTGGGATCTGTCAAAATTTCTATTGTTCACCTACTGAGCGTACTTCGCAACAACTCATCTTCATTTTGTTTGCATCAACTACTGCAAGATATGGCTACTTCGGACGATGCAGGTTATAGTGTTGCTGGTATGAAGGATTGTGTTTTGGGTCTTCAAGAGGTGCATTTGAATAGGACATTAGGTTCTTTGTGAGCAATTAGAGAGGGGTACAAGGACATTTAATTCTGTAGCGAAACTGATCTCTTCTTCAAAATATTATTTGTCTTGCTTTGAAGGTGTTGAAGGAATTTAAGTATGAAGCCTTTTTTTTACCCGTACCTATTAATGAGAAATACGTGTGCTCTATTTTCCTGCTAAATCCCTGGATTCTTGCATTTCTGTGATGAGCAGAGATCAATTATAGTGTCAACAAAAGTGTGCAAGTGGGTAATGGGTAATCATGTGATATCGTGATGGATTTGACGTCTTAGGAAAAACACTTGCAACGAAGTTTCACTGTCAAATGAATGGTTTAAATGTAGTTTTGTGAAATCCTTAATTTGATTATTCACTTTGTTAGTTATTTGGTTCAGTATTGTTCCAACTTCTATGTAAACGTATGGTCACTGCTTTCGCCAAAATAGACTCTTCGCTGATAAATGTAATTATTCTTTTGCCTGGAGTATTGCACTGTATCAACCTCTATACCGATTTAAAAGACAGTTATGTACAACACGGGAAAAAACTTCAACGATACAACAATCAAAACCCCAGGCCGTTTCGGCACGGGTCATATTCTAGTATTGTCACATAATTAAATTTGAGGCACGATATACATATTTGCCATATTTTGAGCAAGAGTATATTTTAGGTCAGTCCAAGAAACTTATGGCACGGGCTGATGCTGTGCCTAGATAGTAGAACCCCTATCTACGGCTGATGCCGTGCTTCATCTCATGGGCCATTTAGTGTTCCAATATACTGTGTTAGGGTTCGGTAGATAGATCATAACATCGCGAGTCCTACCAGTTTAGGGTGGCGCATCTTTATAATCCTCCTCCTCCTGCCTTCCTCCATTAACCATCACCACCATCACCGCCACTAGATAAATCACCACTAAATCAATGAATGAGTCTCATATACATTGGAGCGACAGAGGGAGGCTGATTTTGATTTTGAAATGATTTTGGTATGGGCGAACTGGGAAATTGGGTTTTCATTGAAGCGTAAAGTAAGTATCAAAAGAACTACTGAAACCAGTTAGTTCTCATATTTTATTGTTAATGATTAATTTTAATTGATTTTCTTCTCTCTGCTAATTTGGTTTTATTTTTTTTGTTCTTTGTCAGGAACTGGACGATAGGTTCATTGATTTTGGCCCTATCTGGATTTGAATCAAGATCCAAATTTTGTTTTTGTAGATGGGGATCAACCTGAAGGATCAAAGCCAAAGAAATTCTCCTTCGCCCCAAAGAGGAAGGAGATAGAAAATGGAGATCAACCTAACAACACAGACTTCAGAGCAGGTAAATCATTTTCTGCCGCAAGTTCTGACAAGAAAGTTACATTAAAGATTAGTTTTCTATCTCAGAAGAGGTATTCCTGGTGCACAAGTATAAGAGATGAGATTTTAAGTCATCAAAAGCATTTATAAGTACTTCAATTTACACTCTCGAATTGGTTGTGTTAATGTTGTTCAATTTGTTAGTACTATTGGAATCTCCTGCAGCCACAAACAAAATGATCAAGTTATTTGCGCTTTGGATTACAAGTATATGTTATTTTGACATCTTGGTTTAGAGAACAAAGAACATGTCCTTCGGGTTGTCCTTAGTGTGAGATCAGCCAGAGTTTGAATAATGACTTCCGGAAACTAATATCAAGTGCCAAGGGATGATCAATAATTTCAGCTAGGAGCACTTCAAATTGTCGCAACCTAAATGTAGTATATCCAGGAGGGCTGTACCAGACAATGTTGCATCCAAATTCTGTAGTATCGAGGATTCCACTGGATTTCTAGCTAAACTTGTTTGCTTCCATTGCCTCCTTTTGCACACTTTTTGATTCAATGATATCATGGTGACTATCTATATCTTCTTGATATTGTTCCATGAATAAATATTATAACATGACTTTTATTTGGTGCACAGATGCGTAAAACCATGGAATGCAATAGCTTCAAAATACCTTACACGTTTTTTTTTACTAAAATTGCGATGAAGCCAGAGCGCAAGTGATGTAATTAGATCAATTTTAGTGGAGAAGGCTGAAAGACAGTGCTTGTGATGCTGATGAAATAATGGATGAATTCTCCTGCGAAACCTCCTGTGTTTACATCAACAACTTGAAGACTTAAATTATATGTGATTTTGCCTCTTCCTGCAATTTCGTCTCTACAAAGTTAGAGGTTCTGGCACTGATATAGTTTTCTGACTGCGTTAATGACTTCTCTGGGTTCTCTCTCAATAGTAAGTTTTATTTTTCTCATTTTTAATGATTTTTTACTCTTCAGTATTTTAGCTATTTCTGATTTGATCCTAAGTAACAAATTGTTCATGAGGATATTCTCTAATGAGTACAGTTCGACTTATTTATTACACCGATTGTGAGCATGTAATGTAACTAGTTTATTTTAATGTTGGACCATGTACACACTAGGAAGTTCGTGGTAATCTGAAACATAGAGCACATATTCCTTCATGTTACATGTAATTGAATTAGAAGATAGTGAAGAAACAGAAATTGCTCATGATTTGTGATTTTTCAGATTTTTGTAAAATCAATACTTTTCATATTCCTGGTTTACGAATTATGTAATACTTCAGTTAGAGTAATGATAACGTCATGTATTGCTAGGATAGATCTATTACATGCATTTTCTAGATTGATTGTTATGACTCAAACTCGCATTGTAACTAATACAATGACGAGGTACTTAAAAAACCTTTAGGTACACTTACCTGGTATCTCTCTGATTGCTTCACTTAATTTCCATTATGTTGCTGTATTCTGTGCGTATCCCATAGTGAACTGATCCTAAATAAGCAACTAGTAATAGCTTGTATTCCATCCATAGAAAGTTAGCTAGGAAGCTGGAAGGATAGTAGATATAAGAGGATCAGCAAGGAAATTAAGGGATGATGTTATATCTCTTTTCTTTTGACTCTAATATTTTCCATTGCGAATCTGCTGCAGGCGGTTGTTGTTATTCTTGGTTATCTTTTGTCGTCTGAGTGAGTGTTTCCATCTACTTTTTTTGTTTTGACCCTTATCTGTATAAAGCCACTCTGTATGTGATTTTTAACTTAAGGTTATTATACTGGATTTGAAGAATAAATGCTACGATTGAAAGTTAATTGTCTCCTCACCAGATAGAGAAGAAAGTTGGGCGCCTGCCTTATGTGTTACTAATTTATACGGCTGCCTTACTTCACATTCTAATATACGTTCAGTTAGCTAGAGCGCCGCGTGGGCTTCCAAAACCTCTGATGTTTGTTCAGTTTGTCTTGCTTGTAGATTTGATATCTCATCAAGACCCTTAAAGAATGCCTTCTTGTACTACAAAACATGTTGAATGTTTTCAGATGAGAAAGTGTTTTCTGTTTGGAACTGTTGAAATGGTGTTTGCTTATCTGAACTTTTTAGGGTCCTAAGGTTTATTAGAAGTGATAGGAGTATTGTAAGAAACTTCCTGATGGGAACAAAGACACTGATTCGAGGAATATATTGCTTCCCCTAAGGTTATAATTGTTTATTAGAAGCTGAAATCTTAGGTAGAAGTTTAATTACGAAGCATACTTATCGAAACTTTTTATCTTGAATGCGTGACAGGAAAATGGTGACCGCAGGATGGATGTACTGGAAAATCCTGACCAGGGGCTGGAGCTGGATGTATAGTAAAATCCTGACCAGGGGGTGGAAGTGGATGTAAATAGCAAGCAGAGACGGATTGGACTGCACGTGCAGGGACATATTAGAATATGGCTCTGATTCTTTCGTGCATGATAGGAAAAATGTTGGTGATTTGGGTGAGCTAGACAAAGTGAAAATTAGAATATGGCTTTGATTCTGTTTCATTTTGAGCACCTGGAGAACTGTTGACGCGTTTAATGATGTCATTGTACTAAAATTCAACTTCTTTGTCCCTAGCAGTTAATGGTAAAAGATTTAATCAGAGAGTATGGTGATTTTGTACTAAATTCATTCACCTGACAGGTCAGAACTCCATTTCCCAGAGTCCGGTGAGCCAATCCTAATTCTGACCGTGTGAATCAAAATTCCGGTTCCTAGTAACCATTTCTAAGCTACAAGTATGTGTCTGGAGAGAAATATTGTGGCATTGATTTGAATTTACCAACAAAAATTTTGGTGACAAGATTTTTCTAGTCCATTGGTGGTTCTTAATTTTTCAACATTTTTCAACAATTTTCCTAATCAAAATTTAGAAGGAGACGAGTTAACTGCCCTATGGTGGTAGTGAACATTCATTGAATGGCGTTGGAGTCTACCAAAGTCTTTCTTGTGAAGATTCAACGTCTGAGCATGCAACAGATGTTATTGGCGTACTGTCTGTTTGTGCATTCCATAGTTAAAGAAAACGGCATTGAGGTAGAAGACTAGTCGACTGGTCCTAAAGATATGACCCTAACAATTTGCCTCGGAAACAACGGAAAGCTAATTTACCACCTAAGAAGGCTAAGATCTTACACTTGTATGAGGGATAGGCTGGTTAAGATGCAATAACGCAATGGATCTGTACACCATCTTTTCTTGGATTGTCGGGTCACACAAACTCTGGAATCTATTTTTTGCAGGAATTAGTGCTGGCTATATATAGCTCACTTACTGACTGAATTCAAGTGGTCACCCGGAAGACTTAATTTACACTATGGGCTGTTTAGGAGATGAGATGCGATGATATTGTTCTTGTTAATGTTCAAAGGTCATGTAAATCAAATAACTCAAGCAATGTCAGACTGGACTGGAGTGAAAACATGATAGAGCTCTGACTGACATAATCCATTAGAATTCCAGTTTAGCTAGTATCCATTGTTTCACAGTGGATGGATCACTTGCGAACTACTAACTCCTAGCAAAGGAGCTCGTCTGACAAAATCCATTAGAATTCCAGTATGGAATCCATTGTTTCCGTGATGGAATGAAGAAAATGTGATCCATTACTGTCCCTAGCGGTGGTTGCTTTTGCATCAAATTTTCGCATCAAACTCAATGACACTTCATTTTTTTTGTAGGTACGTACATCCATATTAGATGTAATGAAAATAAATCAAAAACAACGTACAGTATGACCACCAGGTGTTACACAGCATTGTGCTAGGCACATTAGGGACAAACGTCTAATTATCATCTCCGACGTACGTCTATTTCGGAGAGTTCATTTTCCCATAAGAAATCAAAAAATGTTACTGGGATTGTGGATTTTCTGCTGCTTTGAATGAACAATCCAAAACAAATTGCATCAATCTCCTACACGTAGCTTCTACAAAAATGTCACATGAGAATATTAAGTACTTTTAAGACAAAATTTGTTGTCTAATTTGATGAAAATAATTTCACAATTCAACGTTAGCTGCTACAAAAATGTCATCTGCCGATCACCCATCAACCATTATAGGATGAGAAGTTGAAATTACAGAAATTAGATTTCGTGTGCTTTGCTGAGAAAACTACATTGAGGAGCATGCATTTTCGAACACCTTGGATGCTGATCAGGTTATAGGTTTCTCTTCTCTGGTTTTGCTTTACCTCTTAAGAGAAACATAAAACTCTTGAAACTTATATAATTCACACCACAAGTAAGAAAAAAAACTATGAACAATCTCAGAGAGCAAGACCTACTACTGATTACCACAAATATCCATCTAAAAGAGATAACGCAGACTTAGGAAATAATACAATTATACCCAGCAACATGAAATATGGACTTTCATGTTAGAATAAATTTCGAACTATCTAAAAGGTAATATATATCATGGTCAACTTCTGGTAACAAAAACAAAATTTTCAAGATAGATTGTCCAGTTGTATAAGGTGCTATATGTTTTACATGTTGATAGATGCAAATCACAGTGTACCTTCCTGTTCCCATTATGGCATTTGTTGGTCATGACGACGACTTTTCCTAAAAGAGATGAACAATAACAATCATTAGAGATGTTTCTTTTGTCATTGAAACTAACCACCACCTGAAATATTACTTCAAAAATATTGCACTCTATGAGAGATGAACTAGCAATAGCATTTTTTAGTAGCTTCTGGTGTGAAATGAAACCCTTTGTCGTCTGCTTGTGTACAATAATAATCTCTATATTGCTCTCAAGTATTTTCTATATAACTCATTTTTATTGGCTTGATTAGGTACTTGGATCAGCTAGGTATGAGATCGACCTTCAACCATAGAGCCTTTTTTTGCACACAAACTTTAATCGCTGGGAAGTATGGTCTTCAGCTGATTATCACAAGTATGGCACCGAATATCTAACTACTCGCTCTCCCAGAATCACAGGGCACTGCGTCCAACCAAGTCTTCCTGCATTTTATATGTTGATAAACATATGTATGCCAATTAACTTAAATGTTACTCTCTTTTTTTCTTTCCAAAAATTTGCATAATGTTTTTGGTCCTCTGATAGAAAGCTGGGGTACAAGAAGATTACTACAGAAGCTGATTATTTAGCTCTTGTCCAAACTATCCAGGGGGAAGAAACTGAAGTTCCTTGGGAGTCCAGAAGAATAATTGATGACATATTGTTTTTTTTTATCGTCTTTTGAGATTTGGTCATGTAAGCACACAAATAGATTAGCAAAATATGAGTTACTCAAACATTTGGTTGAGTGAGCTTCCAAACTTTTTGTTAAACTTCATTCAGATAGTGCTTAATTAATATCTATGGCCGGAATCAAAAAAAAGTTTGAGGCAGGATGCACATATTAGCCATATTTTGGAAAAGCCTAGAGTAAACTTAATCACTGTGGCGCATTTGATTTGTCACGGGCTGATGCTGTGCCTAGAAGATGGAACCCTTATTTAGGGCTGATGCCGTGCTTCGTCTCATGGGCCATTTAGCCAGTATATATACACATGTGTTAGGGTTCAGTAAGGTTATAACATATTGAGTCCTTCCAATTTACGGCGGCGCATCTCTATAATCCTCCTCCTACCTTCCTCCAATAGCCGCCACCACCAATATTGTCTTCAGTACCACCACCATCAGCACTGATTCAGTCAATGGGTTATAAATGGTATATGGTTTTCGACAGAGGGAGGCTGATTCTGATTTTGATATGATTTGGTATGAGCTTGGATTTTCATAAAATGGTACTTGTAAGGATGGTAATCCAGTAATCCAGTTTCATGGAAGGATATATGACTAACTTTTGTAGAACATCATTCTCAAACATCCATAGAGTAAGTATACTAAAATCAGTCAGTTCTCAAATTTTATTCTTAATGACTAATTTTAATTGATTTTCTTCTCTCTACTAATATTTCTTTTTTTTTTCTTTCTCAGGAACTGGACGACAGGTATATCAACCCAAAATTTTCTATGATCACTACTCCTCTACTTAGTTTCTATCTCAGAAAACGAATTCCTGTTCCAGAAGTATAAGAGAGGAGTTCTTATGTCATCAAAAGCATTTGTAAGTACTTAAAAGTTACACTCTCAAATTAGTTGTGTTAATGTTGTTCAATTGGTCAGTACTATGCGAATCTCCTGCAGCCACAAGATGATTTAAGTTATTTGTGCTTTGGGTTACAAGTATTTGTTGTCTTTTAGAGAACAAAAATAACATATCCTTTCGGTTGGTTGTCTTTTTTTTTTCTTTTGTTCAGAAACTTTAGGTTGTCCTTGGTGTGAGATCAGCCAGAGTTTGATTAATGACTTCCCAAAACTAATATCATGTGGATGGATATCTTGTAATGTTTTGTAAGGGATGATTAATAATTTCAGCTAAAAAGCACTTAAAATTGTTGCAACCCAAATGTACTCTAATCAGGAGGCTTCTACCAAACAATGTTGCATCCGGTTTCTGTAGTATTTCGGAGTCCACTGGATTTCTAACTAAATTTGTTTGCTTCCATTGCCGCCCTTTGCACACTTTTTTATTCAATGATATCATGGAATCTATCTGTATCTTATTGAAATTTTTCCATGAACATACATTATAACATGACTTTTATTTGGTGCACAGATGCGTAAAACCATAGAATGCAATAGCTTCAAAATACCTTACATGTGATGCCCTGAGAAGGCAAGTGACGTGATTAGATCAATTTTTAGTTGAAAAGGCTGAAAGACAATGCTTGTGATGCTAATGACATAATGGATGGATTCTCCTATGAAACCTCTATATCAATAAAAACAGCTTGAAGACTTGAAGTATATGTGATTTTGCCTCATCCTGCAATTTCGTTTCAACCTCACATGAACACACGGCACTCATGCTTGTGATTGGCGTTGTGATTTCTCCTCTAATTTTCATTAATTTTTGTTTGGAGTTCCATCTTACTCACTAACTCATGGATACCTGCCAAACCATGACTTCTATGCAAAGAGTTTTACATTTGCATCAGGGAGTCCTTCACATGATTCTGCAACCGTCTTCATGCATCTTATGTTGATAAACATATGTATGCTGATTAACTTAAAATTTGCTTTTTTTTTTCTTTTCGAGAATATGCATAATGTTATCGGTTTTGATAGAATGCTTAATCAATGGAACCTCAATTTTGTGTGAGCACGTTGAATAAACTCAGATTTTTGATATTTGTTTATGAAGTTTGGTGGGGAACTCAGGAGAGAATGCTTAATTCAAGTGGAAAATGAAGTATTTTCTTGAAGATTTCCTTTCTCCGGAATAATTGTTGAGATTATGAGTTGTCTTAAGTTTTTAGTCAGGTATTTGTAAGGGGATTGTAATCACTTGTAATTTGTATGCAAATTTGTAATATCAATACAATGATGGAAGTGCGTGACATATTTATTAGTGTTTCGGTCAGGCCGCAACCCGCAAAAGCAGTACACCAAACCCTGACTACTTGGGACATGATCCCAAAATAAGGGGTCAAAGTCGGCAGGAAATTTCTTAAGCCACCACTAACGAATTTCCAGTAGTATATATAGGAAGCAAACCCAAGGTCAAAACACATCAACAGATTCAACACCATGGGTGTTTGCTTATTGATCATATTCAAACTTCGTTACTTAAGAAAATATTAAGAAAGGAAGAAAGTATAAAAATTTCTTCCAAGCAGTAAGAAAGACAGGACAAGAAAGAACAAATAAGATACAAAATTACATCAATCAAACAAAGATAAGGTCCCAATTGAAAATGATGTTGTTGTAATCCCTTTTGATGTTAGGTTTCAAAAGTGCAGCCCATGATAAAAGAAGAGCCCTTGCATTTTGGCATAGCTGTTCCACATTTTGGAATTTCTCCTCAAAAGTTCGCTTATTCCTTTCATTCCAAATTGTCCAGAGTGCAACTGCGGGGATGAGGAACCATACTTTCTTGTCGATTTCCGGAGATCTGTAAGCTCCCCATGATTGCAGCAAAACCAAGATAGAACATGGCCATATACCGTTAATTCCAGAAGACGGCAGCAGACACTTCCAGACTCTTTGAGCGAGGGGACATTCGAAAAACAGGTGCTTGATACATTCTTCGGCATTGTCACAAAGAAGGCATTTGTTTACATGATGGAAACCCCACTCTACAAGCTTATCAATTGTAATTAATCTATCATGTGCATCAATCCATAACAAATGGACTTCTTCCCACTCATACTTGAGAAATAGTATGGTATCATCAGCATAGTGCAAGTGAGAGATCTTTTTTCCATCATTTTTTACAGAAAACCCAGATAGAAGACCATTATGAGTGAGCTTGTCCAAAAATCTTGCAAAACCATCCATCTCCAGGTTGAAAAGTAGAGGGGATAGCGGATCGCCCCGTCTCACGCCCCTTGTGCATCCAAACGAACCAAAGGCAGAACCATTTATGAGTATGGAGAATGTAGCTGTGGAATAACAAAAGTGAACCCAGCTGCACCATCTTTCTTTGAAACCTATCTTCCTAAGAATAGCTTGTAAATACGACCAATTTATCTTATCAAATGCCTTTTCTAGATCTATTTTACAAATGATGCCAGCTGATTTTTCTCTGATTTTTGAATCCACTAATTCATTCGCAATCAAAATGCTATCATCTATTTGTCTTCCATCAACATAAGCAAATTGTGTTTCAGAAATGATCTTAGGTATTAAAAGTTGTAGCCTACTAGCAAGTATTTTAGATATGATTTTGTACATACTAGTAAGGAGGCTAATAGGTCTAAGATCAAAAACACTCTCCACATGATTCTTTTTTGGTATCAATGAGACAACATTATGTAGAGAATTAATCTTACCTTCAGAGTTAAACTCATAAATGGTATTCATGACATCTTCTTTAAGGAAAGACCAGCACCTCTTAAAAAAGATGATTGGGTAGCCGTCGGGACCTGGGGATTTCACGGCAGCAAGCTCATTAATAGCATCAATAACTTCTTCTTCACCAATATCTCTCTCAATGAAGGTAGCTTCATCTTCCGAAATATGCTCAAACTGTAGATCATCAATAGAAGGTCTGTTGAAACAATCTTCTCTGAATAGATTCTGAAAGTGACTAATGATATTCGTCTTAATCTTGTTTCTGTCATCAGTGAGTTCTCCATCAACAACTAAATGCTTAATTCTGTTTGCTGTCTTCTATTTGAAGCAAAACCGTGGAAAAATGAAGTATTACGGTCACCTTCTATTTTTGCATTAAGTAATTACCGGAAATTAGTTTATACATGGGGATAATTCAGTAACAGACTCCTACCCTCTGCACGAAGTGAGCATTTCTCTTTCCTTACGACTCTAATGTATTCCCATAATTCATTTGCAGTTGATTGCTGTTATTCTTAGTTGTTGTCCGAGTGAGTATTCCCATCCACTTCTCTTGTTACGACCTTTATCTGGCCACTGCATGTGATATTTAACTCAAGGTTATTATACTGGATTTGTAGGATAAATGCTAAGATTGAAAGTGAATTGTCTGGATTTGTAGGATAAATGGGTTTCCAAAAGTGCCACCCCTAACCCCAACCTACCAAAAATGCCACTATATGACATTTATGTCCCTAATAGTACAGGACCCTTAGTTGTTTGATATTATTTCCAACTTTCAAAAATTAAAATAATTATTTTTTATGTGGTTATTTAATGCCAGGGTCCTATACAAGGGGTCCGGACTCTTTACCGAACCCTAGGCGTATATTAAAAAATATTAGAAATCGTTTTTTTTAATGTACTTAAGTATGCAGGGTCCCTTCAAGAAGGTCCTGACTCTATCAGGACCCTCTGGATCTTAGTTTAAGGACCTTCTAACTTGACCACCTAGGCGCCATGTAGGCGCCATGTAGATGACAAGTAGAACGAACAAGGTGAGGACCTATTGCACCAGGGTCAGGACCTTCAACTAAGAAGTCGGGACCCTTAGCTAAGGACCTTTCTCAAGTCGACCACGTAGGTTCCATGTAGGTGACAACGGGGATGAACGAAGTGATAACATTTTTACAAGGGTCAAGACTCTCAAAGTCTGGACCCTACCGTTTGACGGGACCCTAACGCTTCACCTTCCTTACACCCCCGTTACACCCCTCTTTTCCTTACATAACCCACCTTCATTCTTTTTTTTTTAGCGGTTCATCTTCTTCTTCTTCCTTCTTTCATATTTTTTTTCTTTTTCATGGCAGCTGCTACACCATGAAATGCAGTTGCTTTTAGAACCCTAAATTGTCGTCGCCATAATGATTAGCAAAGCTGTCTCATCCACTTCAATGGTGAATGGGTGCACAACAAAGGTAATGATGACTACAAAGGTATGACACATCTTGCGGGGGTACCTGATAAGTACACTTTTGAGGATGTGAAGAAGAGAGCAATGGATGTTTTAGTTTTCGTGCACAAACCTTGTTTTGATGTGTATGGCCTCATAGATGTCCCGGGAACCTCATTTAACCAAAGGATTAAAATTGTTAGTGAAGAAATGTTGATTTCTTATGTTGGCCAGACATGTGGAGTCCCAAGCTTTTACACAATCAAATATGGAGAAGAAGTAAAAGTAGATATTCCTCCCGTGACTCCCAAAACAACTACTGGAGATTACAGCGGATCCAAGATGCTTCCCCACACTCCCTTGACCCCTCTTAACAATCTCACGTCGTGTTCCAGTGAGGATTATCAGTCCAAGAATGAAACCATCAAGGGAGATGGTGGTGTTAAAGGTACGTTTATTTGTCCCTCTTGTTATTGTACTTTTGTATTATGTTTTTCCTGACCAAATAGTCACACTAATGTTGAATGTTTTATTTTTTCAGCGAGTACTAGTGGTCCAAAGGCTAGGAGATGTCTTGAACCAGTAATGACTCCATCAGCCAAGAAACTTCGATGTCTTCATGATGCGACAACAACTCCAGCCGGTTCTGGATATTCCTAAACCCCCGAAGGATATGAAGTACAATGATCTATGTGTGGGTAACACTTTCAAAAGCAAGGGGGAGCTGAAACTTATACTTGCAATAGCCAAAGTAGAAAGAAATTTTGAGTACAAATCTTTTAAATCCGACAGCCAGAGGTTTATTGCCAAATGCAAAGACAAGACATGCGAGTGGCGTCTGCGAGAAGTTCCCTTAGATTCTTGTGGGTGGTGGAAACTCACAGTTGCAAACGATGTGCATACTTGTGAAAGCAACAAAAGGACGGACACTGAATTAAGAACCAAAGCGGCCTCTACTGGAATTGCAGAGCTTTTCAAGCACAAATTCAAAGAACTAGATGCGGCATTTACGCCCAAACAACTGGTTAAGGACATAAAAAGGGATTATGGAGTGGTTATCAATTACCGGCAGGGATACAACGCTTGCAAGCGTGGTATTGAGCCGATCAAAGGTAGCCCTGATGAATCGTACCAACACTTCGTTGGTTATAGTCACATGCTTGGTGCTCGTAACAAGGGTACTGTTACCGAGATTGTAACTGATTCGGATGATTCTTTTCTATATTATTTCTTTGCTTTTAGAGTATGTATTGAAGGATTCAAAAACTGTTTCAGACCCGCATTTGCGGTTGATGGTACACATCTTACAGGGCCACGCCAAGGAGTTCTACTGTCAGCCGTTGGAATGGATCCCGACGAGTCGATCTATCCTATTGCTTTTGCTGTTGTTGATTCAGAGAATAATGAATCTTGGGAATAGTTTATGAGAAAGTTAGTCGGAGTACTTGGCGATAACTATGCTATGAATGAAGATGTTGTTGTGGAAACAGACAGGCACCCATCGATCGGTAGAGCCATAAGGTTGGCATTTCCTTGTGCTAATCAAGTATACTGCATCCACCATCTTTCAGGTATTTAACAAGACTTTATATACTACAAACACACGAGTTTTGTGTTTAAATAGATTTGATGTTAGTTATCTGAATGGATACAACGTTAACCTTGATTTGTGTTTAGTATAACTTATCAGATTGTAGGTCTTTATGTGTGCGTATCTAGATAGAATTATGAAGTCAATGACAATAGCATGATATTTCATATAATGTCCCAGCGGAGATGGCAGAACAAGTTTTGTAGCATCAATAGCATCATATTGCATATATGTACAGTCCAAACAAGTTTTGTTGTCCACCCTGTTGTATGATACATTTCAGACATATATATATATATATATGCATGCTTCATGTTGTACTTAAAGGTCAATCCTGTAATGTTCGACCTTGCAGAAAATATCAAACAGACCTACCACAACGCCACGGCTTCGGTGGCATTTACAAGAGCTACAAAAGCGTTTAGCAATGATGAGTATGAACTTGCTATGAGAGACTTAGGTTTAGTGAGCCCCGCTGCTTTAAAATATGTAGTGGATCTTGGACCGGAAATGTGGGCCAGGGTGAAGGCTAGAACAGGTCGTTTTACTCTCATGACTACAAACGCCTGTGAAACTTTCAATTCAAGAATAGCTGATGTTAAAGGTCTTCCAATCTGTCATTTAGTCGATTACATTCGCAGGTTCCTTATGGAATGGTTCTGCGAACGTAGACAACTAGCTCGTGATCGGCAAGATCCTTTGAGTCAACATGCACGGGATATAATCAAAGAACGGTGGGCTGTGGAAAAAAGGTTTGTGGCTTGCCATGTCGATGAGGACGAATATGAAGTGGACGAGGGTGACTATGAAGAGCAGCACACCGTCTATCTTGACCGAAGGTCTTGCACGTGCAAAGTGTTTGACTATCAGCATCTTCCGTGTCCCCACGTACTTGCAGTGTGTGAGACATATAAGATAAAAGAAGAAGGCCTTTGTGGGGAATATTATAAAACATCGGTTTGGATATCTATGTATGAACCTAAAATCTATGGTGTGCTGAGCCCAGAAACTTGGGATGTCCCAGCGGAGGTGGCAGAACGGGTGGTGCTTCCTCCAAAAACTACACCGGAAGTTGGTCGTCGGAGCATCAAGAGGAAAAGGTCCGCCATTGAAAAACCTAGAAAGAAAAGAGCTTGTTCAAGGTGTCACCAGACAGGGCATTATGCTAACAGAAAACGTTGTCCCAAGGCTTAGAACTGGAGTGATTTTGGTTGCTGACATTGCTTACCTTGTTATGTTTGTTTGAAATAGTTTAGGCGGCATCATTAGTAGAGTGGATTTAGTCATATTTTCATCCTCATGGTAAATTAGTTTTTCTCAGACTTGATATTAAACCTTAAATTTCGGAAAGTAGGTCTTTTGTAATTGAATGTGGGAATTATCTTATGTTTATTAATTGTAAGTTTTACTGGCATGTTTCATGTGAACTGATTACAAGAATCAAAAATCATTTACTACCATGTTGTTTTAGTGATTGGTAGCTAGGTGATGCACTCTTTTAAACGTGCTAATGTTCATTTACTTTTCTTATTGAAACAACGAAAATTATATAGCCATAACTAGGACAACCTAGAAGTAAAAACAGTTCCATCGTACCTAATAAAAAGGACTTCAAATATAAAATAAACTAATCAGACATTATCTTAAACCATTCTTCATCACTTTTCTTTTCAAGTTCTGCGTTCTTGTGCTTTCGGATATCGCTCTTCATTGCACCATTCATCATCTCAACAAGGGCAAGATCTTGAAACAAACTCTGTCCAAAATTCTCTTCCTTGATCCATACGCCGCTGCCATGATACGGAATGATACATGACTCCGGGACTGAGATCCTTAACCTGTTGCATTCTTCACGTAACTGGCGATCCTCCTTTACTAACTCAAACCACTCCTTACAGAATTGGCTACCGTTTTTTGTTGTGTAGAAATTAGTTACTACACGCTTAGCAATAGATTTTTTAGAGTCAACAAACTCATCACCATCCGGTGCAACACCATTCCTCCCATATATGGTATTATATTGATTTCTTGTTCGGGCAGTTGAATTAAGTGAGGTTACGTCAGACTGTTGAGAGGATCCTGCCATTGTTTTCAGATGATTTGAGATAAAAGCTTGTAAACAAATGTACCTAATAACAGTGATTTTCTTTACCCTAGAGATTATTAAGCACACACGAATCTGAATGATGTCCATTTATACTTATGTTGGCAAACATGTGGAATTTAATGCCAACTAAATATAGCTGGCGCCTCTCATGTTCACCTCTCATGTGTAACCGAAAAGTAAAAAGCAAGCTGTTTTTGACTAATTACAATTAGTCAAAAAGTTTTTTTTTTTTTTTCACGTTTCCCAATTAGTCTTCTGCTGGCAGCTTACGGGTTGTGTTACCTTTCAAAAACAAAAGAGATAAGGAAGAAAAAAAAAGCAAATTTAAAGCTTGTCCCATTCTTGGGTAATGTTTACACACATTGACAACATTCCCTTCAAATCCTCTCATCTGTACCTGAAAAGTGAAAACCAAATTCTTTTCATCACATTAGACACAGCACCTCCATGCCATAAGGGGACAAACCGTTACCTCTATCACTATTAAAAATTGTGCATAAAAATGGTCCAATAAGGGACAAATTATTGTGGCGGCCTGTAGTTTATTTTAAGTCAAAGAAGGTGGGGGTGTGGGAGTTGGGAAGTAAATGCTTATTCAAATTTCAAATCAAATGGGTGAGTCATTTAACATAACAAAGAAAAAAAAATTATAAACAAAAGGAAAATCAAACAACTTAGATACGAGTGAGGTAGGAAGATGCTTTCTCAGTCTACAATTATATACATACATATATATATATATATGACATCCAACCCTTAGGAGTGATTCCTTACAATTTAAACTACCCACTTCGATCACATGGGTTCAAGATCAGAGAGCAAATCATGTTTGGAAAAATGTTTTTCTAAAATTCCTTCAAAAAGAAGACGTCAAAGCAACCAACAAACCAACAACCTACCAAAACTAGCGGATGAGGGTTCTTCAAGTATGTCTTTAACAAATATGGATACTTCTGCCAATGGAGTTATGTCCTGTGAGGAATGGTATGACGCGATTGAAGAAGGTCGTAGATTAAGAAAGGAAACAGCTGAGTTGGGTCTTCCAGTTACGCTGTTGCCACCTCTTGGAGATCTATTACACCATACATACAATGATCTGGTCAAATGTGTTAATTCTATAAGAGCTGAGAATAACGCACTTAATAGGAGATTGATTAATCGGAAGAAGTATTCTGCTCTACATGGGACTAATATGTAACTGGAGTGGTAGTAAAATCAATCATTTTCTCTTGCAGTATTATGGTAAAAAAAAGTTTATGTAGAGCAATGTGTATGAGTGGTAATTTAGTATACCTTTTATCTTCTGTTCAGTTTACTTGGTAGTAACTGAAGTTGTTGTGCAAGTGCAATGCAGCAGGATAGTACTTCAGAGTATAAATTTACGAACAATATCGCAGTTCTCCATTTCTACTTTGTTGCTCTCCCTTTGTATTCAGCGAGCTTCATACTGCACAACTGACGACAAACAAAACCATCAGCTTAGGTTTGATCCAGAACAAAACTATCAAAATACATCCCGAATCAGACGAACATACATTTTCATAAAATATAGAAAGGTATTTATCTACCATAATTCAACTTCTTCAACATAGTTTTCTAAGAAAACTAATGCATACATAATGTTCAAAATGTTACCATCTCAAAGGGGGTCAAACACCCATCAAAATTATGTTTAGGTATCCCTTTGTTAGCAGAAAAACCATAGTATCTTTTCTATAATTCATATATTGGTCAACGCGTAACTATATGCTGGGCACTCAACAATCATCACACAATAAGTATATATAGCAATAAGGTCTAACAGGAAACTGGCCACTAGTTAGTAGTTACAAAGTTCCTTCCAATAAGGTAACAACTTCCATATCAATTTATCAAAAACAACAAACAAACAAAAAATATATATCATCAACACCAATCCACAACTTCCATATCAATTTCTCAGCTTCAGTTGAAGTCCTTACATTCACTAGCTTCAAATTGGAGTCCTTCAGTTTCTTCTCAGCTTCAGTTGGGCGTGTTTCCATGTTCCTGACTTAGTTCTCTATTCATCTTCACATTCATTTTCTTTTTCATTTTCTTTCTTTAGGTTCTCAACCTGCAAAATCAACAACAAAAAAAAAATCACAACAATACATAACTTTCATATCAAATTAAAGTTCAAGTCATTCAATTTAAGTAACTAACCTAAAAACAAATCGATAAATCCCATATTAAAACCTAACTCCATGCATCTGCATAAAAATACCAAAAACAAAAAAAATTGGTTAAAATCAACAAGCCAAACCTAACATCAGTATTATACAAAAGGTAAAAATCACCTAAATCGAATAAAATCAAGTATACCCGATATGAACTGCGACTAAAGATGTTGAGATCTACCTGTAGAAGATCTGAACTGCAACTTAAGCTGTTCGATCTACCGGAAACCAACCAGAAAAAATAATTGTTAAACCCCCGTTAAGAAAATCGACCAGTAAAAAATCAAGAAGAGAAAAAAAAATTGATAAAAACCCTAACTGTACCTGCTGATTTTGTAAAATCAAACATAACTGCTGCACAATTGAGAGATGTTGAAGGTTAATAATCATAATGAATTTTAATGAGGTTTTGTCATATAGGGCTTAAATGGTTGGTAATGGTGGAGTTCAAAGAGAGGAGGAGATATTTTGGCTGGTCTGTTCTCGTTTGCAAATGAACTAATGAAGAGAGAGGGGATACATCAGGTAAAAGTGATAATTAGGGTTATGTTTTGCTTATATTGGTGGCAACGGTTGTAATTACTGTGAATCTTTAGGGCAAATTCGCGACATTTAGGGTTTCTTCCTGAATCGATGGCCAATAACCATCTATTGTGTCTCATACGGATTAAGAATACAATGGTTCACATAAACCTATTTTGTTCATACAGATCATGAAGTTTGTGTTTCTTTGCTAAATTGTGTTTCTTTGCTAAACTCAATTCGTGTTTTCGGGGTATTAACAACCTTCATTATCACCAAGTATATTAATAAATGTCGTGTATATTTTAGTCCGCGTATAGATATGGATCATATTTCATATTGTCAGATTTCGAATTAATAGAGATGAAATATATCATATTTCAACATCTCGGGTTCAAAGTTTACTAGAGTTAAAACAAAGGTTCTCATTTCGATGAACTGAATATGAAATCTATCGGATTTCGACATCTCGGGTTCAAAGATTACTAGAGTTAGACACGAGGTTCTCGTTCGGATGAACTGAGGATGGATTATATGAGTTTTTATCATCCCGGTTTCGTATATTACACGAGTGAGACTGGAGACTATCACTCGGATGAACTGAGGATGGATCATATGAGTTCTTATCATCCCGGTTTCGTATATTACATGAGTTAGACCCGAGTCTCTCACTCGAATGAACTGAGGATGGATTATACGTATCTACGGACCTTATCATTTGTGCTTGAGTGTTAGCAATCTTCCCTAACGTCGCAGCACTCTCCCGAACATCTCCAGTCGAGCGGTTTCCACCATCTCCATCATTGTTAGAAGCCATGAAACAAGGATCAAACCTTTCTATGAATCCAATTGACGCAGAGGTAACGATAAGAAATAGCCTTGAATTCACAAGTTGTGTTTTGAATCCACAAAACACTGTTCTGAATCCTGCACACAAGGTATAATCTCAAGAGATTTGTGTTTTAAATCCACAAGAACAACAAATAGAACACTTGAAAATACACAAACAGAAAACTAGTTCCTTTTAAAATAACAATCATCAATAACGTTTTACGAATCAGGATGCTAAGATTAAATACTAGTAGGTAGTTATAGGAAGTTAACACACACATTAGACACACAAGATAAGAAACTTAAACTAGAAACTGAAAATAACTATTAGATATTTTCTGAAAGTTGTAACTGTCAGGTGTGACTATCCTTGTTTTGCATCAGTCTCTCACTCGGATGAACTGAGGATGGATTATACGAGTTCTTATCGTCCCGGGTTCTTATATTCTTGAAAATACACAAACAGAAATCCATTTATCCTCCCATATATTGACTTTCATTCCATCACCCATTTCCTAAATACTGTTTTGTTCAACTAAAATTATTCCTTTGTAGATACATTTCCACATCCAAGAGCTAGAGGAAGGGATTTTATCTCTAAAAGCATAGTTTCTCTGTGTTCCATTTTTTCTACTATGCTTTCAAACAGTTTTATTTTGGTTTTATCTATAAATAGAGGTGTTCCTAGATAAGAATCTTTCAGGGCTCACTAGAACAGAAGGTGAAATTAGGGATTCAAGAGAATCCCCCCAAAAAGGCGAAGAGAAAGATAGTCTTCTTGCAATAGAGATATTATTATCAGATAAAGATGGGGAATCAGTATTTGGTACCGGGTCTGGAGAGTCCGACCCGAATCCGACTTCAAGAGTAGTCATGGGACCCGCATAAGCTTGGTTTTGTGAATTTTTTTTTTTTTTTTGAAAAGACCACCAGGGAAGGGATAGAAAGCCACAATTAATTTTGACAAATCAAGACAGAACTATGTTGCATGCAAAACATATCATTCTGCCGCACGTCCTAGGTTAATTAAGACTGAGAGACTAGGAAGAGGTAGAGGAAACTCAGACAGCAAAAGAAGGAGACAAATCAGCAAAAAAAGATTATAGGATCCTGAGATGATCTCTCTCAGGATAGAGATAGAGACGAACTAAGCATGTTGAAAAGAAAAAGAGATTATAGGATATGCATGATGAAAATATGATTTACTATTCGGGAATGATTCGCAGAATTACTAACTAAGTTCTGTTGTATATTTTTACTACCTATGTATTCTATATTGTTTTTAAACTTTAGTGGATTTTTTATACACATTTTTTCTACATGTGTATTCTTAGTTTTTAAATTCCAAGTCACCCAAACCAGTGATCTTTAGCTGACACTAAGCTGCTAACTCCCTTCAAAGAACATGGAGTAGATAAAATATCTAAGCATCAATTTTTAGAAGCAGAGACAAGCCGCTATACATACATAACTGAAGGATCATAACATGATCAACAAAATATAAACAGATATATCCAGGGTATAAGAGTCCATCGCCACTAACTTAGATTTAGAACTACAGCTGACATCTTTTTCAACTATACACATCCAAAAAACAGGGACCAACATGCTGGCCAGGAATTATACTACAAGATCATATGATTACAGGTTACTATTCACCACTTGTGCCATTCACCTCTATAAATTGTTTCTTGAATAGCTGCACCGCAAGTTCGCATCGATAACGAGTAGCGAAAGCAGGTTCGACTTCACAAACAGGAATCTTCCTGACCATATGCTCGATAAACTTGAAAGCAAACACCCCACAAGAGTTACTGCATAAATAGTATATGGATCAATTCTCCAAATATAAGGTTAAAAATTCAAGGTTAAAAATAGATTTCAAGTAAGACTCACGAATCATTTTGCTTAGGGGTTTTTAAGTCATATCTACACCACCATGGACCGCGGTTGTATGCTTTCTCCAAATAATCACGAATTTGACCGACTTCCGGGTGAATTTTGCTTGAGCGATTATTACGATTCGGTCTAAGAGAATCATAAATTATAATTGTCTTCTCCTTTACTTGAATGGAGACTGCGACCCAGTGAATATTTTCAATACAAACTACACCATATACGACATCAACCTTATCCCAAGAGGGTAAATGCTCACTAGGTGGTGAACCACGGCGTCCTGCTAACCCTAGTCTGAATCTGTCAACTTGGGCAAAATTACCATTCGCAAAATGTTGTTGTTTCACGAGCAAGGCAGCTCAGTCACAATGTATTCATGCAATAATATAAATAAGTAGAAATATCCAATCTATTCTGCACAATAACTTACCGGTAGGTGACTTTCAAAGTATGACCAGGTACCAGTGGATTTGTTAGAAGGATAAGACTTGTGCAAAAGCACCAATGCACTGTCAATAATCTGCAGGAAGACCCATAAACATAAAACTTCTCACAACCCAAATGATGTTCTCATTATTAGATTTAATCGTCAATATCAAATGATGCAATATGACTCACATTACCGCATAACCAACCAGTTGAACGTAGTAGTAGTTTATACTCAGAGCAAGACAATAATGATGTACCATCACCATTATAGTTATCGCCATGTTCCTTGATACTGTGGTAAATTAAGATCCATTATAAGGCAACACCATGATTGTTAGTTTTCACATATACAACAACACAGAGAAACAAAAAGGTATACTAGGGAGGAGAAACAACAAGACACATAAACAAAAGGGTATACTAGGGATGAGGCTAACCCGAGGTTTATGAATCTGTTCACATCATCTATATCCTGCTTCGTTATTTGCTGATCCAATGTGTCTTCTTCAAAATAATTCATGATAACAGGCTCTTCGCTTGTCGGAACCTTTTTTGCGTTCTTTTTCGCCACTTTCCCTGTAGGAGTATACGGGGGCAAAGGGAAGGTGCAGGGTTTATTTTCCTCCTAGCCCTTCCCTGACCTTTTGTAACATCATCAAAAGAACGATAATGGGTGCAGAAGGGCCAGTGCAGGGTTTTTCTGACGCTTTCTTTTTTTCCCCGTTGAGCTGTTACAAATGTTTTTTACCTACATATCCGACACAGTCAAAAAGTCATACCACGATAGTTTTGTGAAAAAAGTAAAAATATATACGTGCTAATGTAGCAACAAAACTATAGATGCAACAAATACTTACAACAGCTCGACTCACATCAACTTCCTTATTTGGAGGATTGTACGGATATGGTGGATTTAATTCAATACTGTTGGATCCATTGCCAGGAGTCACATCTGGCTGCATTGCCGCACCATCATAATCTCCTTCTTCGTTATGTCCTCCAGGTGGAGTCCCCTGTTCAAACAACATAAATATCAGTTCAATAAAACTTCAATACCAGAATAGATGTGACATTATATCTATCTTAATACAATGAATTTTCAATTAACTCACCGTTTTTGTCTTTGAAAATGCACAGTACGTCTTGGTTCCACCAATCTTATCCTTTATTGATTTGATCTCGGCAGTTAAACACTCCACATGATTCAACATTGTTTTATGGCTATTACTTACCTGGACACTTAACTACTCCAACTTATCCTTCACTGCACTTTTAAATACCTCCATTTCACCAATCACCGTCATTTTCAAATCCTTCGTATGACCAATCATTGCATTTTTCACAAAAGACTCGAAAGAAGCAATGACTGAAGTTGTTGTCCTAGAACAAAGAACATAAAGTTGGGAGCAAGGATGTGCCACACGTGCTTCTTCCTCATCCTTCTCAAACAGATCTTTTTCCTCCACCACATTTTCATTCCCTAACAGATCTTCCTCGTCCTCTTCATCATCCATGCTGCTCTCCTCTAGAACCTGTTCATCCACAAAAACATTTTCAGTCTCTAACATATTTTCTTCCTCACCCTTCTCAAACAGATCTTCGTTCTCCACTACATTTTCATTTTTTAACGAAACTTCTTCTTCGTCATCTACCAAGGGACCTTCACATAACCCCAACATTACCAAACGCTTTGCATCTTCTTTATGCCACATAATGTCATCACACACTTCACCCTGTAATTTTATAAAGTCACTCGACCAAATTAACAATGTAGCAAACAAAAAAATAAAGTAACTAAGGTAGTTATTACTTCATACCTTTGACTCCTCCAAAATCGTAAGTAGAGGCTCATGGTGTATTACTAAATCGCATGTAACACTATGCATATGGGGGCGCCAATTTGCAAAAATAGTCTTGCTTCCAAACTTATCAAGCACTTTCGGCAACACTTCGACCCCAAACCTTGGTGAAAAAGGAAAACCTTTAAAACAACAATCAGAAAAAATTAGACAACTAGAAAATATCAACCCAACTGATTCTTACCACCAAGACATGGGTCATTCCTTGACTCTTGTAAGTCACCTCACTTCCAACAGGCTTGTTAGCGTTAATCTGATAATCTAAGGAAGATTTGCTATTATCAATAGTTCTGCTGAACGCTATTTCAGCCCAAGGATAAGAGTTGAAGTCGACGAGGTTATCCACCAAGTACCAGTCATCATTCTCAACTGCTTTGTCATCTCCCTTTCCCAGGACATACCTGTGGACAACATATAATAACGACAATTTCACCTTGTCATCAGATTCCAGTGGGACTTTGACAATTTCACATTCAGCATTAGAGTTGCTTGATTGGTGACATTCACGCGATATTTTTTCCTCCTCCTCCTTTTTGCTACATTTCTTCGATTTTTTTCGTTGTCATCCTCCTCCTCCTCCACTTTTCCAAAAAGTAATAATTTCAAACGTTTTCCAGTTACTGGTTTTCCTTCATCGGGGAAATGCTTCATCTTAAGGCAGGGCTTCGTGGCGGGACGAGAAAAATTATGGTCCGACTTCCTAAAACTAAGCCCCGAAATCAATGCGAAATCTTTCTTTCCGAAGGAGAGTTCCTTTCCACAAACCATTACGCGCATTTCTTCACGGTGACCCTTATCACCATCATCACCCGTGGAGATCTGACTAGCCAATAAAAATGAAACAAGGCACTAGACCACGTTTGCATCGGCAGGTGCAGTAAGGGGCCAATTGTAGTTGACATAAATTTCTCTTGCTCGGCAGGAGACAGCAGGTTACGCACCCACTTCAAAACCTTCGGGCTCGAGTATGTTGTTACCTTGCACGTATAAGCCCGGTACCTGGCAGGGTGAACAAACATCCTACAACATAGAAATAAATAGTTACACCAATTACAACATACAAGTTCTTAGAATTAAGTATTTGAGAGCGGAAAGCAGCAACATTGAAAAAAGATAAATAGTCGTGCATTCCAACTAATCCAATAACCACGTGTATTCAAGTTGTAAAAGTGACTCAACGAATGACCGGTCTAGTTTCCGTTTACAAGTGGCTTATACCAAATACACCTAGAAAGAACAATGCAGCAACATGGAAAAAATAGGATTCGCATAGAGGCATCTAACTTGCTTTTATATATAAATAACTAAACTATTGTTATTGTCATTGTTCAAATTTAACTTATAGGCTATTAATGCATACATTTCAGCATTTGACAGGGAATGCTCAACGGTACCATCGGAGTTAAGAATAAGAAAAAAACAATAATGAATTCATGTATGAAATGAAAGACTCTAACAGTCTAACGTACATTAGAAGAGGGAAAAATACTAAGCCATGATATAGATTCCTAAATGATGAAGCAGATTAAAAATGAATTCAGTACTTAATATACCCTCTCTTTCTTTTGTTATCACATGTCGTTTCTCCTAAAGATTTCAATGAATCTCCAGCAATTAAATTTTTTTTGGCATGACACAGTACATTAGGCTAAATGTCACCTATTACCTTTCAACACCATCGTCAGATACCACTCTTTTGTCCTCCACAGTGGCATTCGGTGATATAATTTTCTCCAAATGATCAGCAAATTTCACTTTTTTAGAACACTTCTTCTTCTTCTGTCCTGCACCAATAATTTAGAACCTACAAACATATTATAATCGAGATTATTTAGTTACTCAAATTAAACTCCCGACACAAAGTTATAGTGATTAAGTAAAACTAAGTTCCTACCTACCTAAAACTATGTCCAACACACACATACGAGCACCAGCATAAATAATCTGAAAGCTATAATTACCAAAACAAACTAACAAAGAAAAGGCGACTAAATTAAAAGCGTTATCTGTGGATACCACATCCCTACGGTTGTCTAGCCGCTACCAATTGAACAATAAACTAGTTTTTACTGTGAGCATACTAAATTCTCATAAAATAGTGCTATACTTTGGAATTTAAATCTCTTAAAATTCACGCAAGGACACTTCAGGTTTCTATTTTCAACGACTTAGGCATCATGCTCTACGCATAATCTCTCGCATATACTCAACTTCAAAATAAAATAAAATAAAAAACAGTAGAGTAGGAGGCAAACCTAATTGATTTATTTGTTTCTTCCTGAATTTATTGATCACCTAACAATGAACAGAAAAATACGAAGGTCAGAATGGTAACCATGAAGCTTAAGCAAACCACACATCAAAACAATTGAGCATTCATCCATGGTTGTACATAGAGCTTAATCGACCTTAATTTTGTATCAGGCATTATTATCAACGAAGAAAACATTTCAGGCATTGTTTTTAAGCTTAAAATTGCTGCAAGACTAAAATTATCAACGATATTTTATTGTTGCAAGACTAAAATTATCAACATCTATGCAACACCTTAACGTAACTTGCAAGTTTCAAGTTTTTTGTTCTGGATACTGTCACAGTTAAAATTCCCTACCACCCACTCATAAGAACACCAAAAATAAGGAGTTTCAGTAGACCTTCCCTACACCCATCAAACGTTTCAATCTTGCAAATACGTTATTTTACTGACACACACTGTTCTATTTACTTCACAACTAATTTCCAACCACCCTGGGCTGCATGGGGGTAAAAAAGTTCAAGGATAAAGCATTCACACTCAACAAACCAAATAAATGCAATCTTAAATGACAACAGTAGGAACCACTTATGCATCAAATTTCAAAATAGGTTCATGACAGTGTTTTAAGTTGCAAAAGAATCATTGTTGATGGCCATATATCAGAAGAAAATAAAACTTCTGACAACGTTTAATCCTACCACCAAGAGCCAATGTTGTAAGCATCATACACTACATCAATCACTATAGTTCCCTGATTCTTCAATCTAAACCATGATATGAACCCTCAATTCCTCACTCTAAGCAACAACAGAAGATCCATTTCACATACATGAATTTTATGGATCATTTTTCTCATTAGATGCTGGTTTACTAGTTTATTCTCAGCCTTACAAGAACCAAAACCGCAAGTACCAAATACAGATACAAAAAAGAGGAACTATTTCATTTCCATTTCTCTGCAATATAGTGACTTCCACTCATATCTGCAGCCAAATATTATAAAGTCAGTCTGATTATTCATAAGTATAGAAACACCCATTCTATGACTTAGCCCAAATAATAAACAACAAGTGAATATTTACAAAGTGCACAGTGTGAATTAGACAAACTCATAAATAGCACAAACATCCTACAATAAGCACAACTGAAGCATCATTTACACATCTTATCACAAAACCAGAAAATGATAATTTTAAGAATGTTGTAGCACCAGAATACCAAAATGACAATCTATGGTAATACCAGAAACTAACATAAAAACAAACGAACTAAGATTCAGTTTCACAAACCCCAAAAATCTAAAGACAAAATCTCATCTTCAATTAACCAAATAAAATTTCAGAAAACCACTTATCATTCTAAATCTTAAACACCTAACCAAACATTGCCGACTTTCATTTGATATCCAACAAAATTGAATCCTAATTTCAGATTGATGACAAATAATTTTAAACCCTAAATCATACCTTTTTTTCTTTCTTCTGCTGGTTTTGAAGTTGGGGTTATATCTTTCTATCCTGCACTCTCTTGGATCTCCATTTATCCAAATCTTCTTCCCTAATCTCTTCTTTCAAATACCTACTTTTAATCCGTATTTATTAGTTCTTCATAGATGGCGAATTGGGTATGTAAAAATATAGGGTTTTTCTGTTATAGGGTATTGGTGTTTTGCTGTGAATCGTTCATAGTTTGTCCTGCATATCAATGAAAGATTCAATCTTGCAGCGGATTGAATCTGAGATGAAACTGAGAGAAAAGTAAGATAAAGTGAGGGAAGGGTTGGAGATCTAGGGTTAAGGATGAAATCAATGAAATTCAATCTTGCAAAGAATTTTATTTTCTGAGAGAGAACTGAAGTGGAAGAAACTGGGAAGAGTTGATATGGAAGGAGATGAAAGTGACGGATATAACAAGAGGATGGAATTAGAGAGATTTGCTCCGTGAAATTTTTGCTGAGGTGGTAGCTGACTCAGCCAATTTTTTTGCTGAGGTGGTAGATGACTCAATCAAGAGGGTCCAGACCTTTTCTAAATAAGGGTATAAATGTCTATAAAATCCCAAAAGGGTGTTATTTGTATATTTCATTTAAGGGTGGCAGTTTTGGAAGCTTATTTTCAGGGGGGGCTATTTTTGCACATTAAAGTAGAAGAAAGTTGTGCGGGATATTCTGCCAGTATGTGTTCAAATTAATCCGCTCATTTGTGTCAAGTATTTTCATTATGTGATTGATAACGGTTATGTCAAGTATTATGGGAAGTTTTTTATCTTCCATTCATGAGAGGAATATCGTGACAAGATTGGGAGCGCGGCCAGATCAGTAGAAAGTACAAAGACAGTGATCGAGGAATACATTGCTTCCCTTGAGGTATCAAGTGTTTATCTGAAGCTAAAACCTTCAGTAGGAGTCAAGACGAAACATACTTATTGGAATTTTTTTTTATCATGAATGCATGGCAGGAAAATCGTGACCAGAGGATGGAATCATGTACTTGAAAATCCTGATCAGGGGGTGGAGCTGGATGTGCAGTAAAATCCTGACCAGGGGGTGGAGGTGGATGCAATTACAGCAAGCGGTGACGAATTGGGGTGCAGTTCAACATTTTATGGCTTTGTTTTAATTAGAGTACGTGTGTATGGCTTTGATCCTGTTTAATTTTGAGCACCTGGCTTTGATTCTACTAAATTCAACTTGTTTGTCCCAAGCAGTTAATGGTAAAAGATTTAATCATATAGTGATCTTGTACTAAATTCACCTGATGGGTCAGGACTCCAGGAGTCAGGTGAGCCAAGTCTAGTTCTTAACAAGGTGACGGTTCTAACATGTATGGATCAAAAAGAAAATTGATCAAGGGTGTCAGAAACACTACCAATAAAACTGTAAGGGCACTTAATGTATATGACAATGTTGAGCTTGGTTATTAAGACGCCACATGCCTCCATTGTGTAGATAGATTAATACTAGAGTTGCAGGGGAGCCATGAATATCTGACCATGTTAATCAAAAGCCGGGTTCCTTGTGACCATTTCTAAGCAACTTGTATGTCTGGAGACAAATATTGAGGCACTGATTTTGAACACAAATTCCGTGACAATATTTCTTGCCTCAATATTTAGTAGTCGGTAGGGTTGAAATACAGGCAAAGGAATGTAAAGAAAGAGACAGTGACTTAAATTTTCAACCTAGTAGAATAAATGGGAACGATTCAAGGAAGTGGTGACCTAAATTCAGTCTCTTTATGCCTGATCAAATCTGCTCTCAAAATCATACCCAAGCAGGAAATGGAACCTGGTTTTAGTGGTTTGTCTCTGGAATCTAATTTTGCAGGAATTGCGTTGCTGGCTATAACTCACGTACTGACTGGGTTACTGGTTGGTTCGGTATTACTAATAATTCAAGAGCTAGTCAGAAAGATTTGATTATCTTGGCTAGATTTACACTTTGGCATGTTGAGGAGATAAGATGTGATATTGTTTTTGATAATATTCAAATGCAGATTGACAGCAATGTCAGTCTGGAGTGAAAACAATAGAAGTCTGTCATGACAGAATCCTTTAGAATTTCCAGTCTAGAATCCGGTAAATGCCTGGAGGAAATGGATTTGCATCGAATTACTTGGAATGAAAATGATAAACAAAATAAAGTATAGGTGCTTTATTTTATGCAGGTACATCCATAAATTGAAATGAAAATAAATAAAATAAAAAACAAAAACAAAAACAAAAATTCACTTCCAAAATTCCTGTTCAATAATTTTGGTAACTGGTTAAACTGAGACACACAGATCTAATAAATCACAAGAATACACTACTAGGGGTAGGGGAGGCATACAAGCCAAGCAAAATTTTACGGAAGAGGTTCTAAAAGGGAAATACAAGCCACAAAGATCGGCAAACAAAGCTTCCTCAGAAAAGAAACCAAAATCTTCTCTTTTTTCGGTAAAACAAAGAAGAGACATTAGAGATTATTGAGAGGAAAAATCATAGTGCAAACATGTTTTTGTTGCTCTATTGAATCATCTTCTGCCATGGTTATTATGTTGCTGCAGCTGCGATGCATTTTAGTGACGACGATGAAGGAGTTGCTTGTTGTTTGTGTTCTTGTGTTAGGGTTTGCTTTCAAACGACGGAGGCCGCGCACATAAAATGGACGAAGAATATAGAACTACTGCTTATAAAGGTTTATAGATCTACTTTAGGGTTCACTCATATATCTAACGGCTGTAATTTACATATGACTGACATACACTATGATTGATTAGACGGCTGTGATACGTGGAAGAGAATTTTTTCTATAAGAAACCAAAATAATTTACTAGCGTCGTGGATTGTCTTCTACCTAGATTGAACAATCCAAAACAAATTGCAATATCCTCTATTCAAAGTGAATAAATGTGTTTGGATATATTGTCACTTGACATTCTGTTACTAGAGATTTGTCACTTGGCCTTGTACAAATTGTTTATCGTTGTTGTCCTGTTCAGTTTGTGGTAACCTGTCATGTAATTTTGAGGTTATGAAAACAAAGTCTATTTCGGTATCTAGCAACCATTCATATATGATTATAGGCAGATGATCATCTATTTTCCACATCGAACTTAAGTTCCTTGTAATTTTACGTCGTTTATTTTTCTGGTTAGTCATAGGAGAGGCATAATATTATATTAAATGGCAGGGTTTGCGCTTAATTCAATCCATGTGTTCGTGGTCCGACATAAAAAACATGACAATACATGTTCTCTAACAATACACCAAAATAGATTATTTTAAAGATATGAAAATTTAGCAACTACGCTTTTGATTTTTCTGAAAGCTCAAGATTTCATTCAAACAAATCGAAATTCATTAAAAATGAGTGTTTGATGAATTAAAATGGATATTTTGCCAAAAAATCAAAATTCATTACAAGTTTCATAAAATAGATATTGTCGATTAATGGTGTTTTAATAGTATTTTGTTTTAAATAATTTTGATTTTTCTAACTATTTTGGCTTTCATAGAATGGGTGTAGATGCTCTTAGAGTATACAGTGTCATAACTGTGAAGAGGTGAAACTTTCTGTTTGATATTTTTTGGGTGCACTATAACTCGTCGTAAACTTGGACTGAAAATTGAGAGCCATAAATGCAGCTATTGACCAATACGTCCACTGCAAATGTTTTTTTTAGCCCAGTGCTTCAAAGAAAGAAATGATTAAGTTTGAGTACTATGCGAATCTCCTGCTTCCGAAAAATGATTAAGTTTTTTGTGCTTTGGGTTACAAGTGTTTGTTCTTTTGATATCCTTTAGGTCGTCTTTTTTTTTGCTTTTGTTCAGAACCTTTAGGTTGTCCTCAGTGTGGGATCAGCCAGAGTTTTTGTGCTTTTTTTTGCTTGTAGTTGATATCTCATCAAGACCCTTTAAAGTTGTACTACAAAATATGCTGAATGTTTTGCTGTTTCCTTATCTGAAATTTTTACGGTCCTAGGGTTTATTAGCAGTGATAGGAGTATTGTAAGAAACTTCCTGATGGGAACATTTACAAAGCATTATTGAATAAAGATTCAACGCCTGAGTATGCAACAGGTGTTATTGGCGTACTGTTGTGTATTTAGCCATTGACGAGGAGAACACCATGGTTAGAGAAAACGGTATTGAGGTTGAAGGCTTGTCGACTGGACTTAAAGATATGACCTTATAACAATTCTCTTGGATTCAATTCCGGAAAGCTAATTTACGCCCTTAGAAGGCTAAGATCTTACACTTCTATCAGGGATCGATATAGGCTGGTTAAGATGCAATCATGCGACGGAATCTGTACACCATCTTGGATTTGATTATCTTTGCTGGATTTACACTTTAGGCATATTTAGAAGAATTAACACCGCCAGTATATCTAGGATTGAAGAAGTTAAAGACAAATGAAAAGGTATACTCCAAGAGAGGTTTTCATCTTACACTGGTAAAAAATAAAAACATAAATTCACTTCCAAAATTCTTGTTTAATTTTGGAAACTGGTTAAACTGATTACTCAGAATGAGTAATAAATTACAAGAATACACTACTATTGTTTACAGTTTAATGAAACCCCAACAGGAGTCTACAAAAAAAAAAAAAAAAAAAAAAAAAAAAAAAAAAAAAAAAAAAATGCAAAACAAGAACCAAAGAGACGAAGCATCTAAAAGAAAAATTTGTCAAAAAAGGAACAAAAACCTACTATGTTTACCTTGTTACTGAAGTAATATTTCAGATTATTGAGAGGAAAAATCAATGTGCAAAGATGTTTTTGTTGTTGATGGTGATGCTCTATTAAACCGTCTGCTATGGTTATGCTGTTTGCGTTCATGGGTTAGGGTTTGCTTTGGAGGCGCAAATAAAATGGATGAAGAGAAGAAAACTACTGCTTATAAAGGCTTACAGATCTAGTTTAGGGTTCACTCATACATCCAACGGCTGTAAAATATGTATGACTGACGTACAGTTTAAGGGATTAGACGGCTGTGATATGTGCTTATACACGTGGTTCGTTTTTAACAGGGGATTCCAACGCATTTCAGTATCATCAGGTGTTAAACAACATTGGGCTAGGCACGGTACAGGTACAGGATGTACGAGGATTCCAACATCTATTCCGACCAGTTCTGTTCATTGCTTACCAACTGAGGATTGGTCTTTCAGCATTTCTTTTGTGGAAGCGGATGATTTTTCAGAAAAAAATCAAAAAAGTCTACTAGGGATATGTATTCACTTCTGCTGCAGCAGACCGAAGAATCCAAACAAAATTGTGATATCCTCTATTCAAACTGGAGAAATGTCTTTGGGTATATTGCTACTTGAGATTTTGTTACTAGAGATTTGTCACTCGGCCTGATATAAATCGTTTATCGTTGTAGTCCTCTTTTCTTGGTGGTATCATCTCATGTAATTTCGATGTTATTCCCTGTTGCATTCTATCCATGTGTTTATAGACCGACACCAAAAACATGACAATACATTTTCTCTGAGAAGGTTGATAAATCCACTCCAAAACAGATTGCGGCATCCTCTATTCAGAGTGGAGAAATCTGTTTGGGAACATTGCTACTTGAGATTTTGTTACTAAAGATTTGTCAAATTCATCGTTATAGTCCTCTTTTGTTAGTAGTTTCGTGTCATGTAACTTTGATGTTTCAATCCATGTTGCTACATCCACTACCGTTGAGCAGGAGGGGGAACCACCAAACTGTTAGATGTTTTTATTCAATGGGCTACAAAGGTGCTAGATTTGGCTTCAATAACAACATTATCACTCCAACATTTGACATTCAGAAGGGGGTTTACTTCATCTTCCGTAGGCTTTTATAAATTTCATGTATTTTTCCAGCATTTGGAAGGGGGTTCACTTTGTCTTCTGTATGCTTTCATAATTTTCATGTACTTGTAATTTGTGTGCAGATTTTTAAAATCAATACAAACTTATTATTTATACCCACTCTTTTACAAGAAATTTGAAATTAAAAATCTAGAGTGAGAGAGAGTAATTTGCCAAACGAGGGATAATGGATTGTTTTTACCAACAAATTTTGGTTTCAGGTGTCATATTTTGGAGGGCGTTTTAACGTAGCGATTTGCAATTAGAACAAAGCAGGGACAAAGTAGATGCGTAATCATCTCCTGTCATAATACATTTTTATGTGTTGGTCTAAGCAATGATGATTAAAGATGTCAAATCAACCCCTTGAACATTTTTGGTCCCTTAAAGCAAAAGTAATATATTGGACTACAAAAATACACGATTTCTATGTGGAGCATTACCAACATTTGGTTGGAGGTGTACCAGAGTGCATATATATAAAGACGAAGTAAGCTCAAGCACTGGATTGGTACGTCCCTGTATCAAAACAAAATAGACATGTAACTTGTTGTCACTTGATTAAGTTTGAGGCACACACATATGAGCCATATTTTGAGCCAGAGTATATTCTAGGTCAGTGCGAGTAAATTTTTGGCACGGGCAGATGTTGTGCCTAGAACGTTGAACCCTTACTTTCATGGAAGGTATCCATCATCGCTTAGGCTGGTAGCTCCCTTTCATGCAAGGAAGGAGGGACTAACTTTTGAAGGCCATCGATCTCAAGCATCCGCATAGTAAGTATCAAAAGAAGTACTAAAATCAGTCAGTTCTCAAATTTTACTCTTAATGACTAATTTTAATTGATTCTTTTTTATTCTTTTTTTTCTTTCTCATAAAGTGGACAACAGATATGTAGACCCCAAAATTTCTGCCGGAAGAGTCCCCAGCTACTGTGATCACATCTTGGAAGTGAATTCTGCAAAGAAAGGTACATTAAAACCATCAAAACGAACTCCTAGTGCAGAAGTATAAGAGAGGAGCTTTTATGTCATCAAAAGCATTTGTAAGTACTTAAAAGTTACACTCTCATATTAGTTGTGTTAGTGTTCTTATAATGCAGTACTATGCGAATCTCCTGCAGCCACAAAATAATCTAAGTTATTTGTGCTTTTGGTTACAAGTATTTGTTATTTCGACACATCTTGGTTTAGAGAACAAAAAAACATGTCCCCTAGGTTGTCTTTTTTTTCTTTTTTTTTGTTCAGAACCTTTAGGTTGTCCTTAGTGATCAGCCAGAGTTTGAATGATGACTTCCCTAAACTAATATCAAGTGTGAAGGCTTACTATGTGGTTATTTTGTAATATCTTGTAAAGGATGATTAATAATTTCAGCTAGAAAGCACTTCAAATTGTTGCAACCTAAATGTACTCTATCCAGGAGGGCTCTACCAAACAATGTTGCAACCCAAATCTGTAGTGTTTAGGATTCCATTGGATTTCTAGCTAAGTCTGTTTGCTTCCAATGCACACTTTTTTATTCAATGATATTATAACTGGACTTTTATTAGGCGCACAGATGCGTAAAACCATGGAATGCAATAGCTTCAAAATACCTTACACGTGATTCTTCCTAAAATTGTGATGAGGCGAGAGCGCAAGTGACGAAATTAAATCAATTCTTAGTTGAAAAGGCTGAAAGACAGTGCTTATGATGAATTCTCCTATGAAACCACCTGCATCTACATCAATAGAAACGGATTTAAGACTTGAAGTATATGTGATTTGCCCCATCCTGCAATTTCGTCTCTATCTGGCTAAAAGATTTGCAGATATTAACTTAAAATTAGAGGTTCTCATTTTCAATAAACTTTTTTTCCTTTGATATTGCAGCTGTTTCTGATTTGATCCTAAGTAACAAATTGTTCATGAGGCTTTTTTTATGAGTACTATTCGACTTACTTATTACACCGAGTCTGAGCATGTAATGTAACTAGTTTAAATTTAATGTTCACCAAGTCACTAGGAAGTTCTTGGTAATAGAGCACATATTCCTTCCTGTTAAATCTAATTGAATTAGAAGATGGCGAAGAAACAGAAACTGCTCATGATTTGTGATGATTCAGATTTTTGAAAAATCAATACAAAATTTATATTTTTCAGTTAGAGAAATGTTTTTGTCATGTATTGCTAGGTTAGATTGATTGTTAATGATGACTCAAATTCACATGATAAGTAATACGAGGTATTTAAAACCTTTAGATTGACTAATGGAAACGGTGGAGAATTGAGAGATGGAGATCGATATTATCTAGAGAGGAAGAAGAAAGGTAAGGGTAATCGGGTCAGTTTCAATTAAAAAGTTTCACTGTCCATTTGATCCAAACGAAATCTCTACCCGTCCATTTCTTCTCTATTTTCCGGGATGTAGAACGCCAATTTCAAATTACGGAGAGGAAAAATCATAGTGCAAAGATGTTTTTGTTGTTGATGATAATGCTCTACTGAACCATCATCCATTGTTATGTTGCTGCTGCTGCTGCGATGTATTTTACTGACAATCAAAGATGAATGGGTAGGGGTTTCCTTTCCAAAAGACGGAGGCGGCGCAGATAAATGGATGAAGAATGGAGAACTACTCTACTGCTTATAAAGGCTTACAAATCTAGTTTAGGGTTTGCTCATACTTGATCTAACGGGTACATATCACTACAAGAAAACTTGATTTAAGCGACCAAAATCTTAGCAAGCTCTCAAAATTTTGGTCGCTTTAATAGTTAAGCAACCATGTTTGCAATTACCAAAAACTTTGGCTGCTATTAACATGCTCCCATTAAATCGTAGCTACTAATTAAATTTGTGGGTTGCTCCAGCATTTTTCCCAGTACTACATAGCGAGTGGAATAGTAGGTTAGTAGCTATTTACTTCAAGCTACCATGTATCAGCAATTCAAAATATGTTTGGATGCTAAAAACCTGTCTCAGCAACTAAGGTATAGCGACAACCAATTCAGAAAAGGAAAGTGGATGATTCTAATAATGGGAAAGGGAAGCGATCACCAATCTAGTGTTTGATGTTTGATATTGAGATGTTTAATTTTGATTTGTAGAAATTTTACGAGGTGGGTTACCAATAGAAGTTCTATAGTAATTTTACTAGGTGGGTTTCCCATTCTTTCTCATTTTGCTAATCATTTTCATTCAATTGATTTATACACATTCGTAGTATTCAATCCAAAATTTATATGTTCTACATATTTTCTACGATAATAATTCACTTGTTCATTCCCGTCCATTTCTAATACATTACTCGAAATTCTATCTAATTGAAAACCGAAGGTAATTACCGAGTTTGTTTCCAATCATTACCTAGCTCTTGACTTTCTATTGGCCAGATAAATTTGAAAAATCTGATTCCTATGATTTAACATGAAATTGATTTAGGTGTTTTATCAAATCCTTGAAAATTTTAAAATTATATTATTAATTCCTTTTTTTCAAAAAATCGGTGGAACTTGGTCAATTTTCCCGATTTACTGTCAGTAGTTCCCATCCTCGGTGAACTACTGATGGACATTCAGTTAAAATAATGGTAACTGGATAAACCAATTTATCTTAGATAAATTGAGTAAGGTCGAGCTAATTGGATAACATTGATAGATAAAGGGTGAAATACACAAAGGTCGATGGACATTCAGTTAAAATAATGGATAACTAAATAAACCAATCTATCTAAGAGAAACTGAGTGAGGTCCAACGATATTTGATAAGATTGATGGATAACAAGTTAAATTAAGTCAAAACGAAGGAAATTTAGTTTATTTGATCGATAACCATATAAACTCATGGAATCTAAGAAAAATTGAGTGAGATCTAGTAATATTGGACAAGATTGATAAATAATGTCTTTAATTAATTAAGGTCGATGAACATTCAATTAAAATGATAGATAATAAATAACCTAATGATTTTTGGGAAAATCTGAGTGAGGCCGATTGACATTGGTTAAGATTGACAAATAAAAAGTGAAATTAATTGAAGCCACAAAAATTCGGTTTATTTGATAGATAACTATGTGGCGAAATTGACTAAGGTCGATCGATTGAGATGCACTTGTATAAACCTAACAGTAGGTTTCAGATAACAAGGTCGGTCTAATTTATAATCAGGAATCTATTTTTAAATCGAGACCGAAGAAATAGAAGTAGAGACAGACTGCATATCTAATAGTCCACTCACGACCAGTTTTCGATCTCGGAGCCATGATATGCGTACAATATGCCAGAACATAGATTTTTTAAGGTTTTAGGGTATATTCCAAAGGAATCTTACATGTAAATGGATGGATCCATCGTTCTTACGAAGTTTTCGACCTATATTAGTTCACTCATGGCTAAATTTCGATCTCAGAGCCAGGGTTTGCATATAATATGCCAGAATAACTAGGGTTTGATCCCTCCCGGGGCGATAAATTGTAAAATGTATGTCGTTACACCATATTTGAAGTTCGAATCAACACCGAGCTTCATATTTATCGATTTTGATGATGTATCCAGCTAAGTTTGAAGTCATAACCCTCCCGAAGCTTCTAAGTTCATAATTTTTATATCGTTATACCACATTTGAAGTTCGAATCAACACCGAGCTTCATATTTATCGATTTTGATGATGTATCATGCTAAGTTTGAAGTTAGAACCCTTCCGGAGCTTCTTGGATCATAGTTTGTATGTTGTCATAGCACATTTGAAGTTCGAATCAACATCGAGCCTCATATTTATCGATTTTGATGATGTATCTAGCTAATTTTGAAGTCATAACCCTCCCGAAGCTTCTAAGTTCATAACTTTTATGTCGTTATACCACATTTGAAGTTCGAATCAACACCGAGCTTCATATTTATCGATTTCGATGATGTATCATGCTAAGTTTGAAGTTAGAACCCTCTCGGAGCTTCTTGGATCATAGTTTGTATGTTTTCATAGCACATTTGAAGTTCGAATCAACATCGAGCCTCATATTTATCGATTTTGATGATGTATCCAGCTAATTTTGAAGTCATAACCCTCCCGAAGCTTCTAAGTTCATAACTTTTATGTCGTTATACCACATTTGAAGTTTGAATCAACACCGAGCTTCATATTTATCGATTTTGATGATGTATCCCGCTAAGTTTGAAGTTATAACCCTCAAGAAGCTTCTAATTTCCATAATTTTTATGTCGTTATACCACATTTGAAGTTCGACTCAACACCGAGCTTCATATTTATCGATTTCGATGATGTATCATGCTAAGTTTGAAGTTAGAACCCTCCCGGAGCTTCTTGGATCATAGTTTGTATGTTGTCATAGCACATTTGAAGTTCGAATCAACATCGAGCTTCATATTTATCGATTTTGATGATGTATCCAGCTAATTTTGAATTCAGAACCCTCCCAAAGATTCTAAGTTCATAAGTTATATGTCGTTATACCACATTTGAAGTTTGAATCAACACCGAGCTTCATATTTATTGATTTCGATGATGTATCATGCTAAGTTTGAATTCATAACCCTCCATGACCTATGCGGCTAGTCGAAACTCAAAACGGAAGCACAAAGAGAAAGCACAAAAACACAAAGAGAAAGCACAACGAAACACACCAATTATCGAATTCATTTTTCATTTCCCCATTCATTCTTATACATTTTTTGGATCTTTTTATATCAGAATGTCAATAACAATGTCCTAAATTTATTAATATTTTTTTTAGATTTTTTTTCATTTCGAAGGTTGATAATTGAACCGATAACATGAGTTCGTATTAACACAAAAACAATGCACAATAAAACACACTTTCCTTGATCTGTATGACACTATTAACTTAAATCTACACCGTCCAAAAAATTTCATAATCCGTATGACCCCATCCTACCACATCTTGTCCGTTAAAATTCTTTTGATTTTTTTTCTTTCACCCACTTTTCTCGTCTCTCATCTTCCCCTCCCTCAGAAAAAAAAAACCTTCAAGTTGCGCCTCCTTCAGAAAAAAATAACCCTCACTCAAGATTTGTTTCACCAGTGATTTGTTTCAGTATGAAGCAAATCAGAAACCCTACATCCTCATTGTTGAAGAAACGAAACCAAATCTCAAGATCTCCTCAAAATCAAAATCCTAATTCTTCAACCAAATTTCAGTAAAACCATATTATTTCTTCAACGAAATCGAAACAATTTTTTCAACCCTATTATCTCAGTAGATGATTTAGTGGTTGTGGAAATGAATTCTGGTGGTGATTGGAAAATGGTTCTGGAGTTGTTGGTGACGAATTCGACGATGGGTGTTGTTGGTATGATATGTTGAGTTAATGGGTTTGACGGATTTGAGCAAAGAAAAGACTCGAAGAGATTTGATTGATTCTGATGTTATCGGGTTTATTGGTGGTACTGATATGGATTGATGAAGCTAAGAAGATGTGGAAGCAGTTACCAACGAGATGGAGACCTCAAGGACTGAAATTGGGGTTCGATTTATCGAAAGACTGTATTCAAGCCAATTATTTCAATTTCTCGCAACAACAACTTTTGGATTTTGGTACAAATTAAGATGGGAATGAAAATGGTTCAACGATAACAGATCTGTGGGTTCATTCCATAAGCTCGATTGACGGAGATTTGGGGGTTTTCTGTGGTGTCTAGGGGTGGTGTTTTGGGTGATTGCTGGAGTCGTAGAACAGCTGAAGTAAGTGATGAGAGCATTACCTTCATCATCCGAGCAGCTGCCATCACTTCCAGTTTCCAGGTACTATATCTCTCCCTTTGTTGAAAATCCATTTTCTAACCCCAAAGATAACTGCTTATTTGATTAATTTTTGATTAATTTCTGCAATTGTTACATGAAATATGCTTTCATTTAAGATTTTATGTTATATGTTGAGTCAAAAGATAGCATTATAGGGCAATACATGGTAATCTCAGAACCTTTTCTACAATAAAAGCTGTTATTAAGAAATATGTGCTTCTTCTGTGTAGACATATTTCTAAAATTCATGAATCCAGGAGGACTTACAAGTTGATTTAGGCATACTTAGGGTATATCTCTTGCTTCCTTTTAAATTTTGGTACTACTTTGATATTTACCATCACATTACTGTGAAGGAGAACTGCTTATTTGAATTCAAACAAATAGTGTGTGTCCTCAATTATGCAATACTAATCCTCACTGTTTTTTTAATGCTTTTGCAGTTACAAGTCTACTTGATATCTGATCTTGTACCCTATGTTACTACGTAGACTAGGTCAAGCCATGTTCTTTGTACTGCAATATATGTTGTTTGTTGATGTTATTAGGTGTTGAGTGAGGGCAAAATGCATATTTTTAGTTTAAGAGTAAATCATTGGTACGGAGGGGCTGTGAGTGAAAGATTGCAGATGTGCTTTGTTAGAGCCAGGAAATGTGAATGGTCTTTATTGTTTTTATGCAAACTGATTATGATTTTCTCGTATATGTATTATGATGATTCACCCAATACGTTAATACGCTTACCTTGCATTGTTTGTTGATACTCACTTTACAGATAAAATTTGAAAGATCCTGACTATGCTTTAATTGCTTAAAGCTTATTAGTCTGAGTTACTAATGTAATGGTCTTTATAGTTTTTAAGCTTATACTGGTGGGACGAGATTTATCTACTGTTGTGGGAAGGGCTGAGCTGCATAACCAGGTGAACCAACTTTTCTGTTTCTACAAATCTTCTTCTGGTACAGTGTTTTAAGCTTATATAATAAGTACTATAACTTGATATTACTTCTGCAATGGATTTGACAGTGATCAGATGAGGTGAAATGGAGTGGTTTACAAGATGGTTGAATGATTATATTGAGTAGTTGGTATGCTATTGCCATGAGCTGACGAGTCTGATGATGCTATGATGTTTGTGGTGGTGTCAGTGTATAGATTGAAAAGTATTGCAGCTAAGTAAGAAGCAAGAAGATATGAGCAGGCAGAGCAGTCAATATGCAATTGGAGTGGCGCCCAAAGATAAGGTACTCTATGTCGATCCTTAAAATATGCTTAACTTTGAAATTTTTGTATCCTAAATTTCTCACACTAACATTATCCGTATCAATAACAGATTTTTAAGAAATATATTGAGATTGAGCTGCAACTTGGCGACATGGATCGTTGTCGAACCCTTTATGCGAGGTACTTGGTTTGCCCGTCAGGCGCTCGTTTTTTCGGCTGTAAAGAAAACTGCAAGAGCTCTCGGCGAAGCACTATTCAATGCAGAACTTGGTAAACCAATTGGACAGATCACCATGGAAAGTTCAGTAAAGGTAATAGGTAATTCACTTGTTCTGTATATCTATTGTGTATGTGCAAAGAGATTCGATTCTTGTGTTTATTGTTCTGGTGTTTGTGGTGTGGAAAGTGATTAGTCAAGATTGCATGATGTTGTTTAGATCTCTTGAACACCATCAAAATGATTGTCGCTCACTAGGATTTCTATCTTATGCATGCTAATATATAAAATTTCAAATAGTTGTATCTCTTATATTTAGTTCTTATTGCTGACTATGTGTACTTCTCAGATATCGACCTTAGCTGCTCCTCCAGCTCTTCAGAAGCTAAGAGAGAACTTTCCTAGGTAAAAATTTGCTGGTGATTTTTGATGTTTTATTGAATAGATGTTGATGCAGATGAGACGAGAGTGCAGATTGAAAGGGCACAATTATGCCTTTTTAGGTGTTGCAGAATGGTTAGTATGGCCTCTAAAATGCTACTAGACAGTATATTGGGTATTTTTATAGCGAGTCCCTCTCCCGTGTTTCTTGTTCCTTATTGGACCTGTAGTCATTTGAACCTTACATTTTACGTTGTTACTCATTTCAGATTTAGACATCTTGCGGTCATAAGTTTGTTTGTAGGTTGGATTAATTGATAGTGATCCTTAAACTTTGCAGTTTCAACCTAACAATGAAAAGTTTCTCAAAGATCCTATATGTAAGAACTAACTGTGCATTTCGCCTTTTGTTATTCTGGTTCATTTTTTTTCTGCAGTTTGTTAAGTTCATAGTATCAATCTCGTCTCTTTGTGTTTCTCGTGAAAACTAACTTGTTTGAATCTCTTAGCAATTCCACAGGTGTTAATTACCAAGTATTCTCCAACTGCATCTTATCCATTTGGGCAAAAAGCAGACTACAAGTTGTGGAGATTCAGGATTTGCTGGTTTCTTTACACTTGAATGGCGAATGATCAGAGAGGAACTTAAACACAAGAATGATGGCAGTATGAATCTCTTATTATGAGCTTGGTGCTACAAAGTCGAAGGAGTGTTCATCTTTAGTTTCAAAATTGAGGAAATTGTAATCATCATTTTTTAAAGAAATGATTAGTTTGTATTTTTGATCTTTTTGTTCCTCTAAAGATTGTATCTTTTTTTAAGAAATGATGTAAATTGATCTATGTGATATAATAAAACATGATTCAGTTTTTTATTTGGTTCATGATTTGTTTTAGTATCAATTTTAATTTTAATTTCTATTTAGGATTATCTAAATCGAAATAGGCCAGATACTTCCGGCACCAGAACAACAGATGTAGCGGGGTAGCTCAAAAATGTAAGCAACCAACTTCAAGGAAAAAAGTTTGGTAGCTCAAAATGTAAGCAACCAACTTCGGTAGCTCAAAAACGTAAGCAACCAACTTCAGGGAAAAACATTTGGTAGCTCAAAAACGTAAGCAACCAACTTCAGGGAAAAACATTTGGTAGCTCAAAAATGTAAGCAACCAACTTCAGGTATTTCACTTGCTCTATTATGATTGGTCTATCTATGAAGTGATCAACATTTTACTTGCTGTATTTTGGTTGGTCTAGCTTTAAAGTGATCCCTATTTTGCTTGCTCTAGGGAGGTCGGTCTAGCCATGAAGCAATTAAGAAAAAAGACCCTACATGATAGTTGCTTGATTACTAAAGTGATTGCCTAGCTGCTCTAGACCTATAGAAATCCCACCTTTTGCAACTCGAGAGCGAGAGCCAAATTAAGTCGCTTTAAGGGTTAGAGCGACTCAATATGGGCTTTTCCAACTAAAAATGCCTGATCGCTTAATCCAACTTTTCTTGTAGTGTATGACTGACATACATTATGATGGATTAGACGGCTGTGATATGTACAGCGTGCTTGATGGATTAGACGGCTGTGATATGTGCCGTGGTTCGTTTTTTTTTTGTAGGGGATCTCAAATTCTCAATACATTTCAACTGGGGACATCTAGCTAGTATCATCAGGAGTTACACAACATTGGGCAAGGCACATTAGGGGCAAGCGTCTACTCATCATCTCTGACGTTGCAGAGAAGTTCCGACACCTATTCCGGCGAGTTCATTGTTTATGGTCTAGCATTTCTTTTGTGGAAGAGGATGCTTTCCAGAAAAAGTCAAAAAATGCTATTAGGAGGGGTGGCAGACCGAACAATCCAAAACAAATTGTGTGTGTTTGGGTTTATTGTTACTAGAGATTTGTCACTCGTCCTGGTATAAATCGTTTATCGTTATAGTCCTCTTCTACGGTATCCTTTTATAATTTTCATGTATTTTTAATTCGTATTTGTAAAATCAATACAAATTTGTTATTTATACTAACTCTTGTAAATAAGTCCTTTGATTGTTAATTATGACTCAAACTCATGACAAGTAATACGACGACGAGGTACTTAAAACCTTTAGGTATACTTACCTGTATTTCTTTGATTCCTTCACTTTATTGCTGAATTCCTCTTTAATTTTGGTAACTGGTTAAACTGATACATCAAAATCTAATAATAGATCACAAGAATACACTACTAGGCATCGCTAGTACATTTGTTTACAACTTGATGAAAACCCCAGCAAGAATAAACCAACGAAAAAATGGATGCAAAATAAGAATCCAGAAGGAATTTAAGAGAAAAACACCTCAAAGAAGGAACAAAAATCTTCTCTCTTAGAGGATACATAAAACGCATATTAGATTATTGGGAGGAAAAATCATAGTGCAAATATGTTTTTGTTGTTGATGATAATACTCTATTGAATCATCTTCTTCCATGGTTATCTTGCTGTTGCCTGCTGCTGCGATGTATTTCACCGACGATCAAAGATCGAAGAAGGAGTTGCGGCTGTTGGAGTTCATGGGTTAGGGTTTGCTTTGGAGGCGCAGAGAAATGGATGAAGAGAAGAAAACTAGTGCTTATAAAGGCTGACAGATCTAGTTTAGGGTTCACTCATAGATATCCAACGGCTGTAAAATGTGTATGACTGATATACAGTATAAGGGATTAGACGGATGTGATATATGACACGTGGTTCGTTTTAAATGGGCTTCCAATGCATTTCTACCGGGAAAATACAGTATCATCAGGTGTCAAACAATATATATTGGGCTAGGCACATTAAGGGCAATCGTCTATTCATCATCTCCGAGGGTGCACGAGGAGTTCCGACATCTATCCCGGGCGAGTTCATTGTTTATGGTCTTTTAGCATTTCTTCTGTGGAAGAGGATGTTTTTGCAGAAAAATCAAAAAATGCTGCTAGGTGGGGTGTGGATTGTCTCCTGCAGCAGACCAAACAGTCCAAAACAAACTGCGATATCCTCTATTCAAAGTCGAGAAATGTGTTTGGGTATATTGCTACTTGATATTTTGTTATTAGAGATTTGTCACTGACCTGGTATAAATCGTTTATCGTTATAGTCCTCTTTTGTTAGTGGTAGTATCATGTCACGAAATTGTGAGTTATTCCTTGTATCCGTGGTGGTCCGACGCCAAAACCACAACTACCGTTGAGTAGGAGGGGGAACCACCAAATAGGCTCAAGCACCGGATTGTTACGCCCCTGTATCATGTAACGTGTTGTCGGGCCAGAGTATATTGTTTGTGCCTAGAACATAGAACTCCTTTTTAGCGCAGATGACGTGCTTCGTCTCATGGGCCGGCCATTTAGTGTTCCAAACTTCCCATATAATGTGTTAGGGTTCTTCACTAGAATTATAAACATGATTTTTGTTCAAGGAAGAGAAAAAAGTGATCCGAGGAGCGCAAAAAATCGCGGTTGACTCGATAACTAGGCTCAATCCTATATTTATTTCTAACTCAGTCAAAATTACCCTTGCTAGGCGCACAAATTTCTCACACATGTTCAAAACCAACTAAAACTCTACGTAGTCTTCTTTTTCGATAATAGTCATGAACCCTAGAAAATTACATCAGGCTTTTAAAAATCTCGCCTTCGCCAAACAGGATAATAAGAAAAGGGAAAACGTGATGTCGTGATCTATGTTATTATACATGAAACTAGCGTACAAATGTGGATTAAGAATTAACTTTGCACCGTTTCTCCCACCTACACAATTCATGTGGTAATGGAAGTGTGGGTTTAAAATCTGGACATCGCTCCACATAACGGAAACAAGTTTGAGCCTTTGAGGAAGCTTGTACAGATACTGATCCTAAACTCCAATGCCTCTAAATGGCAATGATTTTTTTTAATAATATGTGAATTGTGAACAGGTATGCTAAAATCAAAACTCTCAATCGGTCAACCTTGTGACTATTCTCACATTTCCGATTAACACTAACATGTCCACGAACTAACTTAACATCAACAATACTAAAAAGCAGTAAGTAATGAGAAGAACTCAAATGAGTCAAACGTCCTCTTGCGGAGATATTGTTCCTGTTACAAAGTAAGCCTATCATGTCGTAATAAATCCCCCCAAAAGTCCTCCACACTTGCATATGAAATCGACACACCGTGATTAGTTAGGGATTCTTCTTCTTTTGATTCTTCTTTTCACGAAAGAGGAAGACGACAATATAAATCAGATGTGTTTTTTTACATGTGTGAAGGGGAGGTGGGATTAGTAAGGATATTTTAAGCTAATTTAGAAAAATATACTGAGTTATCTCTAGTCAGTGAGTTGACTACGATTTTTGCATTCCTCGGATCATATTTTGCTCTCCCTTTAACAAAAATCATAAACATTGAGAGTCCTACGGCGGCGCATCTCTAAAAGCCTCCTCCTGCCTCCCTCTGTTAACCATCATCTTCAGTAATGCATGTTAGTTATTGAAGACTAATTAATTATTTCCTAAAGTTAGTCGTGGTTATTTAGGGAAGGGGTTTCCTAAAACGGCTAGAATTTTTGGTGGCCAAGTTTGTAACCTATATAAATAGGTAATTAGGCCTTGTAAAAGTGCATTGTGTAGAAAACGATTAAGAGATCGGTGAGAGATTTCTTGTATAGATTTTAGGGCTAAAGCTAGGATTTCGTTGTGAGAGAATATTGGTGAGGAACAAGAGACAAGGTTATCGTCTCGGGTAATTGTTGCGGTGTAACCAAGGGTTTGCTGGGATTCACACGACGTTGTAATCGTTTTTCTTCATAGTGGTTTTGAGTTTGTGCGGCTCAAAGTGGACGTAGACAATATATACAAGTTGTATGTATTGGTCGAACCACTATAAATCTTTTGTCTTGTGAGTTGATTAATCTTTCTCGTATTATTATGGTTGCTTGTGGTTGGTTTACTTATTATTCATCATAATATCTCAAGATCCGTTATTCCGCGGTTGTCAGTGATTATTCCCTAAGAAAATCCTGACAACTGGTATCAGAGATCGGGTTAGAGCTTTAGGGTTTAACGTAGTACGATTGTAGTGGGAGTTGTGGGTGATAATAACGAAAGTACGGTAGCTAGGGTTAAAGTTTTTAATGGGAAGAACTTTGCGTTTTGGAAGTCTCAGATGGAAGACTACCTATATGAGAAAGACATTGTTGATTCATTGGGTGGAGTTGCGAAAAGGGAGCACGCAAAGACGATGAATGGACAACTCTTGATTGCAAGTGTGTGGCCGTGATCCGTAGATGTCTAACGAAGGAAGTCTGCAATAACGTACAAGAGGAAACTAGTACGAAGAATCTTTTGGATAAACTTGAAAAGTTGTATCAAAAGTCATCAGCCTCGGGGAAGATTATGTTGTGTGAACAATTATTTAATCTGAAGATGCAAGAAGGCGAAGCGATTTCAGCACATCTTGGGAAGTTTCAATCAATTATTTCTCATCTTTCAAAAGTTAGTATTACTTTTGATGATGAAGTTCAAGTTTTACGGTTGTTGTCGTCATTACCAAAGAGTTGGGAGACTGCAAGGACAACCATAAGCAATTCTGCAGGGAGCGAGAAGTTGAAGCTTGATGATGTGCAACAAAGGTTAATTGCTGAAGAGGAGAGAAGAATAGAACAAGGTTATGTTTATAGTTCTTCAAGCTCGGGCTTAAGTATGCATGAAGAAGATAGAGGCAGGAGTTCAAATAGGAACAACAACAACAAATCCAGATGGAAGTCTAGAGGGAAGTCTAGGGGTACACTTCAAGCGCGATTTTCCGGAAAACAAAGGTGCTAATAATGGTGGAAACAAAGGTAATCAAGAAGAGGTCAACGTAGTTGCAACTGTGGAACCGGTGAAGGTCCTTGTTGATAACAAGAAGATGATTACGGAAGGTTTTCTACTACTCTCTAAGGACAAGAAAGATGAGTCTTGGATTATAGACTTGGGAGCTTCTTTCCATGCAACGGGTGATAAGAGTATTATGATCTCTTATAAAGAAGGATACTATGGCCAAGTATTCTTGGGTGACGGTGAAGCATGCGACATCATCGGTTTGGGTGATGTGATCTTGAAAGTCAATGGTTCGACATGGAAATTGAAGGACGTACGACACGTTCCAAATTTGAAGAAGAAATTGGTGTTTGTGGGCCAAGTTTGTGATGATGACTGTGAAGTTGTGTTAACGAAACACAATTGGAAAGTTAAGAAAGGGGATATGGTGTTAGCTCCTGGAGTTAGAGTCGGTACTCTATACCGGACTTCAGATGGAACTACTTTAGCAGTGGCTAGTAGTGGTGAAGACACTAACTTATGGCATAGAAGATTAGGGCACATGAGTGAGAAAACACATGAAGATTCTATGTTCGGGAGGATATATACCTAAGGTGAAGTCTATTGATATGAGTTTTTTTGAAGATTGTGTTCTTGGAAAGAAAAAACGGGTTAGCTTCAGCAGAGGAGGAAGAGACTTGAGAAGTGCAAAACTTTATTTGGTTCACACGGATGTATGGGGACCAATTGATGTTGCATCTCACAGCGGGTTCCAATACTATGTCACCTTTATTGATGATCACTCAAGGAAGGTGTGGCTTTACTTCATGAAGAATAAGTTCGAGGTGTATGAAGTGTTTAAGAAGTGGAAAGCTTTGGTTGAAACAAAAACTGGTCTGAAGTTGAAGTGTGTAAGGTCATACAACGGTGGTGAGTATGACAAAACAGAATTCTTACAGTTATGTGCTACAAATGGAATTCGTTTGGAGAGGAAAGTTCCAAGGACACCACGGGAGAATGGAGTAGCATAACGTATTAATTGGACGTTGAATACACGTGCAAGGTGCATGAGGTTGCAGTCTGGTTTTCCCGAGACCTTCTGGGCACATGAAACAGAGACGGCTGCTTATCTAATTAACAGGACACCTAGTAGTCCATTAGATATGAAGATACCAGAGGAGGTTTGGAATGGAAAAAAGGTAAATATTTCCTATTTGAAAGTTTTTGGTTGTGTTGGTTATGTTAATCTTAGTCCCGGTGAGAGGTCTAAGATAGGTGCTCAAGCAAAGAAGTGTATATTCCTTGGTTATTGAATTGACTCTTTTGGGTATAAACTTTGGGACTATGAGGGTCACAAAGTTATTAGAAGTAGAGATGTCACTATTAATGAGAATGAGTTGTACAAGGACAGGAATACAACACAAGTTGAAGATGTCAGGTCAAGCAACGTCGATACGGAGTTGTATATCGATATTGATGATGTTTCTGGAAGAAGTGTGGAACAAGAAGAGCATGATGTTGTTGATGGCAGAGAAGTAAAAGTTGAAGAGACTTCTACTGCAGTGGGAGTTATTCCTACAGTTTCACAAGAAGTACGAAGATCGTCAAGAACTCCTAAACCAAACCCAAGGTATGCTTTGAATTATCTATTACTTACGGATGGAGGCGAACCTGCAGATATTAAGGAAGAACTAGCGGCTGATGATTCAGGAAAGCGGAAACTTGTTATGGGGGATGAGATAAATTCACTTGATGAGAATGGCACTTGGGTGTTAGTAAAATTACCAAGAGGTAAGAAGGCGTTGCATAACAAGTGGGTTTATCGGATGAAATCTGAAGCATATGGAGATATTCGCTACAAGGCGAGGTTGGCTGTGAAAGGTTTCCAGCAAAAACCCGGTGTTGATTACAAAGAGATATTTTCTCCAGTTGTGAAGATGACTACTATTCGAGTAGTGTTAAATCTAGTGGCTTCTGAAGATCTCTACCTTGAACAGTTGGATGTAAAGACATCTTTTCTTCATGGTGACCTAGATGAAGAAATTTACATGAAGCAACCAGAAGGATTTATGGTAAAAGGCAAGGAAGAGATGGTGTGCACTAAAGAAGAGTTTGTATGGTTTAAAACAAGCCCCGAGACTGTGGTACAAGAAGTTTGATAACTTCATGCATAGAAGTGGTTACTCACGGTGTAATGCATATCATTGTTGTTACTTCAAAAGGAATGGTTCTGACTACATGATATTACTACTGTATGTGGATGATATGTTGGTTGTCGGAACTGTTAGGATCTTCACGGACCGCCGGACCCTACTTCCGGGCCCGACCACATAGCACCGATATTGTCCCCACTTGACCACCTGTTGCAGCAGGTGTGGGGTTTTAATCTAAAAGGCCTCTGTGCTATGTAAGGATATGCCCAAGCTTATTAGGCACCACATGTACTTCCTCTTATTCCATGTGGGACTATCCTAGCTATACATATGTGGTGTTTATCGAGCCACATACTCCAACAATATACGCTTTGGAGAGATTAAACAACCTCACCAATCCAATCATACTCCACCATATGATCACCATCCGTATAGCTACCCATCGAACATGATTATTGTCACTACGCGCCTTGGAACCCTACTCCACCTTGAGTTAATGGGAATGCTAGCACTAACTCCACCTTGAGCAAAACCTTGCCCACCATAGAATCCTGCTCCACCTGAGTAAATAGGGTGTGGCACTAACTCCACCTTGAGCGCCAACTCTACTTTGGGCCTTGCCTGCTCCACCTTGAGTCTGACTCCACTTGCGCCCTAAACCGGGTGAAATACACAACCACTTCTCCGTTCGGACAGTAGCCCCAACCATAGGCTCTGATACCAGTTGTTAGGATCTTCACCGACCGCCAGACCCTACTTCCGGGCCCGACCACATAGCACTGATACTGTCCCCACTTGACCACCTGTTGCAGCGGGTGTGGGGTTTTAATCTAAAAGGCCTCGGTGCTATGTAAGGAGATGCCCGAGCTTATTAGGCACCACATGTACTTCTTCTTATTCCATGTGGGACTATCCTATTTATACATATGTGGTGTTTATCGAGCCACATACTCCAACAGGAACATCTCTACAAGAAGTTGAGAATTTGAAGAAACAATTAGCAAGTGATTTTGATATGAAAGATCTTGGTGAAGCAAAGCAGATTCTTGGTATGAGGATCATAAGAGACGGAGCTAAGGGTGTACTTATGCTTAGTCAGGATGAACATATAGAACGAGTGTTGAAAAGGTTCAATATGTAGAATGCTAAACCAGTTAGTTCTCCACTTGGAAGTCAAATTCGTATTTCAAGTATGCAGTGTGCGAAGACAGATGAAGAAAAGGAGTACATGTCTAACGTACCATATTCTTCGGCTATTGGGAGTCTAATGTATGCTATGGAGTGCACGAGACCGGATATTGCACATGTAGTCGGAGTAGTGAGTAGATATGCAAGCAACCTAGGAAAACAACATTGGGAAGCTGTGAAGTGGATTCTCAGGTATTTGAGAGGTAACACAAATGTACCATTGTGCTATGGAAAAGGTGGTTCTATTTTGAGGGGTTATGTGGATGCAGACTTCGCAGGTGATGTTGATAAAAGGCGAAGTACGACTGGTTATGTTTATACTATGGGGTCAGCTGCAGTGAGTTGGAACTCAAGGTTACAGAAGTTGGTGACATAGTCTACTACAGAAGCGGAGTACGTAGCGGTGACGGAAGCGAGCAAGAAGATGATTTGGTTACAAGGATTATTAGCTGAGTTGGGCAAGGAACAAGGAGATAATGTTCTGTTTAGCGACAGTCAAAGTGCTATACATTTAGCCAAGAACTCAGCCTATCATGCTAGGACGAAGCATATAGATATCCGTTATCATTTCATTCGGGATCTCTTAGAAGAAGGAGAGTTCAAACTCGATAAGATTCTTGGTTCGAAGAATCCGGCGGATATGTTTACCAAGGGAGTTACATCAGACAAGCTAAAGCTTTGCAAGGCTTTAGTTGGTCTCTCAGAATGAGGATCTGGGAGGGGAGCCGCACTGACATGAAGATGTTTTAGCACCGTCAATCCAAAGTTGAAGAATGGAAGACAATAAATAAGTCTTCAAAGTGGGAGATTGTTAGTTACTGAAGACTAATTAATTATTTCCTAAAGTTAGCCGTGGTTATTTAGGGAAGGAGTTTCCTAAAACGGCTAGAATTCTTGGTGGCCATGTTTGTAACCTATATAAATAGGTAATTAGACCTAGAAGTGCATTGTGTAGAAAACGATTAAGAGATCAGTGAGAGATTTCGTGTATAGCTTTTAGTGATAAAGCTAGGATTTCGTTGTAAGAGCATATTGGTGAGGAACAAGAGACAAGGTTATCGTCTCGGGTAATTGTTGTGCTGTAACCAAGGGTTTGCTGGGATTCACATGACGTTGTAATCGTTTTTCTTCATAGTGGATTTGAGTTGGTGCGGATCAAAGTGGACGTAGACAATATATACAAGTTGTATGTATTGGTCGAACCACTATAAATCTTGTGACTTGTGAGTTGATTTATCTTTCTCGTATTATTATGGTTGCTTGTGCTTGGTTTACTTATTATTCATCATAATATTTCAAGATCCGTTATTCCGCGGTTGTCAGTGATTATTCCCTAAGAAAATCCTGACAATACCACCATTGCCACTAAATCAATCAATACAGTGGAGTATGGGCTTCGAGACTCCTATACAGTGTAGCGACAGAGGGAGGCTGATTTTGATTTTGATATGATTTGGTATAGGCGGAATCGGAAATTGGGTTTTCATTATTGGTATTCTACTATTGGTTTGGCTTGTAATATTTCGATCTCAAGAATCCGCAGAGTAAGTATCAAAAGAAGTACTAAAATCAAATCAGTCAGTTTTTCAAATTTTATTCTTAATGACTAAATTTAATTGATTTTCTTCACTCTTCTGATGTAGAGTTTTGGCGTTGGAATTCTTGGAAGCGGGCTGATCATCAGAGGAGAGTCATCTCCGTTGCAACTCAGAAAGCGAATTCCTGGTGGAGATTAGCAGAATTTATGTCATCAAAAGCACTTGTAAGAACTTAAATGTTACACTCTCAAATTAGTTATGTTAGCATTGTATATGAGTTTTCCTCTAAAAGAAATAAAATATGTTATGATCATTTGTGGTTTGCATACGCTCTTTTCTCATCTACTGCCCAATCAAGACCTAGGTTCGAGTGTTCTGCTGTGGCAACAAATTGGAAAAAATTTGGGGATGACAGGAAGTGATTACATTTTGAATTGTTGCAATGTGTAAAATTAGTTTTAATGTTTATTTTCCCGTTAAATATGTCTTCAGTTTCCGTTGTGCCTTTGTCTATGTATATATACTTTCCTCTTGAAAGTATGAACTCTTACCACCTCATGGTTTTTCCATTTTATTAGGGACATTGTGTACATCTTCAAATGCTCAACTGCGTCTCTCGTGCCGTCGAAACTTGATGGGAAGGTGGGGAGCGTGCACTTAGGTGGGAAGGCCCTTAGTTCTAGCTCTTGGGTGAAAGGGATCCTCTCGGCCTCGCTTATGACCTCAGCGAGATTATATTCTTCGCCGGTTCCTGACAACTTCCTTATCTTTTCCTCTAACTCTCTTAACTTGGCTTCGGTCACATTGTCGGACCTTGTGTTTCTCTGTTGATTGTTCCTCTCGTGCCTTTCGTCGTCTATCGATGAATCCTCGGGTGGACCGTATCTTCCGATAGGTGGTGTTGGGGGTGGTCCTGATCGACCGGAATTGCTTGGTCCTACTGCAGGTGGTACCTTCCCGATTCGGCCTTGGTGTCCTGATGTCCCTCGTCTAGAATATCCTCTCGACCTCGACCTTAAGTTCCGTAGCTGATAGTTCTCTAACTCTAGAGCTAGGTTCCTCTGCTGAAGATCCCTTAAAGTCGCTTCTTGCCTTCTTTGGCTTTCTAGAATTGCGAGTAGTGTTGGATCTGTACTCTCATGGCTAGAGTGACCATTTGGATGGCCTAAATGGGCATGAGGTGGTGTTGTCATCACAGGTGGTGGAGGTGGTATTGTGGGGGGTATCTGAGTCGATGTCGCCGGATCGATTCCGATAATTGTTTCTCGTCCTAGTTGTACTCGCCTTAGTCGTTCTTGCTCTCGCCCGAGGGCTTCTTGATACTCAGCTTGTCGTCTGATGTTTCGTCTCTGAGCATGCAGGATTAATGCTTCCTCATCATCTTCCGTGTCTGACGCGGTAAGTCCATCTATTTGATCATCCCTCCTTTGAGGCGAGGCGATTCACTCCAGAGGCGATGGGTCATCTTCTCGTCCCAGATCGATCTCCTCGTCCACAGTTGGCATACCCCTTGCAGAAGCTCGTGATTCCTCTGGTGGTGGATGCCCGTCACTCCCTCGCCTCGTCCCAGTTACTCCTCCTTGCATGCTGTTACTGGAGATCGTGTGGTTCCTCAAAGTTCTTCCCATCCCTGACGTGCTAGCCATCGGACACAGTGTACGGTTAGTCCGAGAGTCGTCCCTACCTACGTCAGTGAAAACAGACAACACCTTACTTTGACCTGTTTTTGAAAAGTTTCTATAGTACGTACATTTTTAGAAGAAAAAGGTGACTGACACTAAAACTAAGTTTCAAAATTACGATTCCCTCTACTCTGCCGTGCTGACCTCGCCAATTTGCCCTGTTCAGACTCTAAGTGTTTCCTTCTAGACAGGTATCGTGCTACGTCGCTTTCAAAGTTGCACGACGTCGCTTTCAGTACCACGAATCTGCATTAACTAAAATTTGTCCTACATTCCCTAGACTCCAAATCATTAACACCTAGTTCTCTGTGGGTAAAAGGCCCAAATTCGTACTTTTATGAGGTCAGCACGCCATGGCAAAAACTGGACTAAGACTTATGCACTCCCTTGGAACTACAGAGGGATGTCTTCCCTTGATTCCTTGGATTCCTTCACCGACGACCAATAATCTCGCCGTGCTATTGTTTTGGCATTTTCCCCAGCCAACATGGAACCTCAAGCAACTTCAACCACACATTAAAGATGTTATTTGGGAGTTTATGGGTATTCCGTTGTTGAACTCGCAAGACAAAAACTAAGATCAAAATACGAAGACGGGTGCGAAAAATACTATGAAAACGAAGATTAAGACACGAAAATAGACTCGCCTACAAGCAAGACTAGTCGACTGTTCGGGATTGACCCAACTGAAAATGTTTGCTAACGACTCGATCTTAACAACGAAAACTTAACTATATCAACAGACTTCAAACCAAATGATCATATACAGACTTTCACCGAGCAGAGTTCATCCCATGGCATCAACTAACACACAAAGTGTTTTTAGTAGCTTTTGGATCGTCTCTGTCGTCACATGCAGTCAAGGTATCCGGAGAACTTAGATGTTCCCCTTAGTCGGCGCCAGAATGTAGTGGCAGAAAACCACACACCACATCCAACGAAGTATAAGATGATTTAACACAAAGTGAAGATACACAACAAGTGTAGACACAAAGATATACGTGGTTCGGTATGTTTACCTACTTCCACGGGGTGAAAGGATGAATGTTATTATTTCTTTTCTTTGATTACAAGGTGTTCTCTCCTTCTCAAATGGTGTAACTCTCAAACTCTCAAATGTAGTGTCTTCTTTCTCTCTCTTTTAACCCGTCTCTCTCTCTCGACCTGCCCTTATATTTATAGGCCAAGGTCGACATACAACAGAATTACAATGTTGGTCATATTACATCAATTTAGTTGTTCCCTATCGGACCTTCACTGCTCGCCCGACTTTCTGGTTTGACCGATAGTTCTTCACCCGAGGCCGAGTCTTAATCGCCTGGTTAACACGATGTCGCTCTTCTTTCTTCTCGTTCCCTTGTTTGACCATCTTCCTTCGTCTGACCAAGTGCTTTCTGATTGTTCGCCCGACCTGTCAGAGGATAAGGGTCACGTCACATCCGACAACTATTGGGCCATCACGTCCGACCCACGTGACACCTCGCTCTTTGCGCTATTTGGTTCTATCTTGTGCTTCGCCTCTGTTTCCTCTTCGGTGTATCATATCTTAAGATCTTGCCACCTAGCCCTGTGGATTATCTATACCTACAAGAAATAAAATATGTTATGATCATTTGTGGTTTGCATACGCTCTTTTCTCATCTACTGCCCAATCAAGACCTAGGTTCGAGTGTTCAGTTGTGGCAGCAAATTGGAATAAATTTGGGGATGACAGGAAGTGATTACATTTTGAATTGTTGCAATGTGTAAAATTAGTTTTAATGTTTATTTTCCCCTTAAATCTGTCTTCAATTTCCGTTTTGCCTTGTGTCTATGTATATATACTTTTCTCTTGAAAGTATGAACTCTCTAGAAAGAGTCCCCCCCATAGGTGTTGGGTGCACTATAGCTCGTCAGAAACTTGGACTGAAATTGAAAAGAACAAAAATAAACTTATATAGCAGCGAAGCAGATTCTTGTTCTAAACCCAAGGTCGAAGTAGTTTGGCCTAGTTCTACCGTAGTTCGGTTTGCTTGCAGGAATTGTTGCTGGCTATCACTGACTAGTTGGTTTAGTATCACCAATAATTCAAGAGCTGGTCGGGAAGATTTGATTATCTTTGATGGACTTGCACATTGGGCGTGTTTAGGAAGATAAAGATGTGATATACTAATTATGTGCAAATGCAGATTGATGGTGTTGTAAGGCAAATAACGCGAGTCAAAATAATACAGAATCCATTAGAATTCCAGTAAGGAATCCATGAAAATGTGATCCATTACTGTCCCTAGCAGTGGTTGCTTTATTTGCATCAAATTTTCGCATCAAACTCAATGACACTTCATTTTTTGGAATAAAAATAAATACAATTCAAATCCAAAATTCCTGTTTAATTTTGATAACTGGTTAAACTGATACACAAAAATCTAATAAATCACTACTAGGGGAGTGAAATAAAACCCAAGCAGATCCAGATTGTAGGAAAGAGGTTCTAAAAGGGAAACACAACAAATAAAAAATTGGAAAAAAAAAGTCCCCACCAAAAACTAATTTAAACAAAGATCTTCTCTGATTAAGGTACATAATAGAAGATCTTCTCTGGTTTGCGTTTGAAAGACGAAGGCGCCACATAAATGGATGAAGAAAAGAAAACTACTACCACTGATAAAGGGTTTTGGTTTAGGGTTCACTTGTTTTCTCATTGATCTAACGGCTGCAGCTTATCTATGACAGATCTACAATAGATTAGACGGCTATGATATGTGCTTGAATTTCAACAGGGGGCAACATACAGTATGACCAGGTGTTACACAACGTTGGTCTAGGCACATTAGGGGCAAGCGTCTTCCATAAGAAATCAAAAAATGTTACATGGTGGATTTTCTCCGGATTTTTCCTAAAATAAGCAACAGGATTGAAAAGAGGAGCCGATACTTGTTCTTAACCCAAGATCGATCGAAGTAGTTTGGCCGAGTTCCACCGTACATAGTTTGGTTGGCTCTGGAACCTAAATTTTGCAGGAATTGTTGCTGGCTATCACTCACTCACTGAGTTCCTTTAGTTGGTTTAGTATCACCAATAATTCAAGAGCTAGTCATGAAGATTTGATTGTCTTTGCTGGATTTACACTTTGGGCGTGTTTAGGAGATAAAGATGTGATATTGTTTCTGATTATGTGCAAATGCAGATTGATGGTCCTTTAGAATTCCAGTATGGAATCCATTGTTTCCGTGCTGCTAAAAGAAAAGGTGATCCATTACTGTCCCTGGAAGCGGTGCTTTATTTGCATCAAATTTTGATGGAATGAAAATAAATATAATCAAAAACAAAAAATTCAAATCCAAATCCAAAATTCCTCTTCAATTTTTGTATCTGTAGGTTAAACTGATACACACAAATCTAATAAATCACAAGAATGAAAACCAAGCGAGAGTCTAAAAAAGAGGAAACCCAAGCTTCTAAGAATTTTGATGGTAATCAGTCAATAAACAATGTAGTCCACATTTAAGCTTACAGATATGATCTTACCTTGATTTCTTCCTGTTTTTTTTTTTTTTTTTGGTTTATTCAAGAGGGTGCTATCAAACAATGTTGCATCTGAATTGTGTAGTACCTTGGATGCTGCTGAATTTATTAGTTTCTCTTATGCTTGGATTTCAAAGATAAATACTGAACATTTCTTCGCTACTGAATTTCTATGCTTCTAATCGTAACAAATTTACTACATATTCAGTAGCCTTAGTTTATAATTTTTTTGTTCTTCAAGTAGAAAGTTCACTGTTTGCACAATAAAGTTTCAATTTTGCGGAGCATATCGAATAAAATCAGATTATTGGCGATTCTCTCTTGATATTTATTCATGAAGGGAATCATTCTTGCAGAATGTACGGTAGAGATTTTGCTAAATGTAGCATGTCAAATGACTTAAAAACCTGTAGTATGCAAATTTTGTGAAATCCTTAAAAAATTGACACCATTCTTTTCATATTTCATGGTTTGCCAAGTTTATGAAACTACTAGTATCGTATATTCTCCTTGGTTACAGCTTAAACGACATGACACTTAAAACTGATGGAATTTAGGTGTATTTGCAGTACTCTAAGTGTAGCTCTGATTGTCGCTCTTAATCGTTGGTTTACTCTGTGTAGTCAGTAGCGAACAGATCATATATAAACGAACAACTAGTAGAAGCTTGTAAATGCATCCATAGAAAGTTAGAAGATATAGGAAGAGAAACTAGGAATACTACAATAGCATGTCTGTAAGACTGTAACATTAGAGATACAAAGAGCTTTATAGCAATATTAAAATTAAGAATTAACATTAGAAAGCACCATGGTATAATCCCAATGATATTTTATCTACAACTCTTTGTCTGGGTTTCTTTTTCTATGGCATTCACCTTGTTCATGTTAGCATGTATGCCATTAAGTATTTAGTTTACTCAAGTTTAGCTGTTCAATTAATTCCTGTAAGTTGAATGTCTATTAATATGCCTGTTCTGTTTTCAACAGGTGAATGATGGATAAAAAAATGACCTTATCAAACGCTTCTCCAAAAGCAACCAGTGTGGAGGTCATGACACGAAAAAAATGACCTTATCAAGACCTGCATTAATCATTTTTTGTGGTATGGATTTTAGGAAATCATTTAGCATGTGACGTCTAGATTTAGTATCATTTTATTACTATCACAGACGCTTATATTTCCTCCGGTTACTATAAAGCTACAGTTGTAGTCCCTTGTGTTACCTCCAGGTACTGTAAAGCTGCTAGTATTAATTGTTGTTTATATTTCTGGTACCGTAAAGTAAAGACAATTGAAACTCCAGGCAGAAAGTGTATGAGATGCACATGTCTAATTCTGTAACATACGCTACCCTCCTTGGGTTAGTAACGATGAATAAAGATGTGAAAATCTAACACCTTTGAACAATTTTGGTCGCTTGACGGATTTCCGATGATAATGGCAATTTCAAAACCACCAGAGTGTCGTTTCTAGTCGCAAATGAAATTTTAGCATTATAAAATAACTATGAAGATACCATCAAGTTACCAAGATACAGCATTGCTACTTTGAAGTTACACAATGGTGTCAAAACTGTTAAGATATGGTCAAGATATGATATATCTTGACATTATTGTGTTTGTTATTCGGTTGTAACTGCATATATATTCTTTCTGTATATATCCTAGATATTGTTAGGTGTATCTTTTATTTGCCTTATCTAGTTGTTAGGTGTATCTTTTATTTGCCTTATCTAGTTGTGTAAACATGTATAAATCAGGCTTTTGCCTATCAATGAAGATACAGAGAATTATTCTCACAACTACATTAGAATCTCTATGCTCATGTTCATCATGGCATCAGAGCTAGGAAATATCTGAGAACCAGTTTCCACTGCAATACAATCCAGAGAAAATACAACCCAGAGAAAACATAGTAATCATGTCAAGAGAAGATTCTCAACCTATCACTGTCCGTTTTGATGGAACCAATTAAAATCACTGGTCATTCCTCATGAGGAGTTTTCTTAAAGGAAAGAGTATGTGGAAGTATGTCGATGGTATAGAAAAGAAACCTACAACATGCAGTTCTGTTGAAAAAGGGAAAGAAAATGAAACACGGAAAAAGGATCCAAAAGAAGAATGGGAGATTAACAATCACAGGATTCTCACTTGGATTGGAAACACAGTCATTCCTTCCATAAGCATGCAACTCACAAGTTTTGAGGTAGCCAAAGATGCATGGGATTTTCTTTCGAAAAGGTACACCCAAATCAACTTTGCTCAGAGGTATATACTCGAACAAGATATTAGATCTATGAAAAAATCGCATGATCAGTCTATTTCTGTTTTTCATTCTGAGATGTCTTTAATCTGGAATCAATTAGCACTCATGGAACAAATATGGACCGTAGATTTGGAATTGTGGCAGAAGTATAGAGAGGAAACACGTTTAGTTCAGTTTCTAATGGCTTTGCGTGATGAGTTTGAGTCTGTTAGGGCATCAGTCCTTCATCGTTCACCTCTTCTCACTGTGGAAGTTGCTTTGTATGAACTTATTACAGAAGAAACAAGGAAAAGGATCACACCGGAGATATCAGGAGTATTTGTTGTGCCCTCACGATCCAGCCCTAATAATTTTCCAAGAAACTCAAATGCTCAAGTGCAACGTGATATGTCTCAAGTACAGTGTCATAACTGCAAGACCTTTGGACACTTGGCAAGGAACTGCAATCTCCCATCGGCCAATACATCACCTGCTGCCACAATACCTGACACACCCACAACACAGTGTGGGTATTGTAAGGAATTTGGTCACTCATCTAGATTCTGCACCTCACCAACCTCAAGAAACATGAGAAGGATCAATGCTAATGGAGGAAACAAATTCAATACACCTACCAGATTTACGGCATCTCCAGTTTCATCTGCAATAGATCCATATGCAACATCGACAACCTCATCTGCATTAGTTGTACCTGGTGGTGGTTCAGCACCAAACCTTGCTGATATTCAAGAGATGATTAAACAAGCACTCTCAATTGGTAACAACCCTACAGCTGCATCTGCCTTCTCTATATCCTCAGGTATTTATTCAACAGAATGGTTTCTCGACTCAGGAGCATCAAACCATATGACTTTTAATCAAAAGTTTTTTGAAAGTCTTCATCCTATCATCACCCCTAAGATTCATACTACTGATGGATCAACAGTAACTGCAAGTCATATAGGCTTGGTCAACAATTCAAATAACTTCTATGTACCAGATGTGCTTCTTGTTCCAAATATTACAATGAATCTTATTTCAGTTGGTCAACTGTGTGATCAAGGTTATAACACATATTGTTTTCCTTTTGGTTGTGCTATACAGGATCTCAAAACCGGAAAGCTAGTTGGGATAGGCCGTAGAGTTGGTCGGTTGTATCTCCTTCAATCTCTTGCTCTCTCAGCGGAATCTAAAAGTCATGTCGTAGCTGCTACTCCCACTGCACCTGTGTCAATATCTCCCTTCATGTCTTGGCATTCTAGGTTAGGTCATGCTTCCTTTTATCATCTTTCATATATGATCAATAAGGGTTTACTAGGAGATACTCGGTTAGATAAAGAACCAAATTGCATCTCTTGTAAACTGGCAAAACAACCAGCTCTTTATTTTAATCTTAGCACTTCTGTCTCAACTGAACCTTTTGCTCTTATACATTCTGATGTCTGGGGTAAATCTCCAATTATGTCAAAGGGAGGTTCTTTGTATTAGGTCAGTATTATAGATGATTATTCGCGTTATACATGGGTATATCTATTCAGCTCTAGAGCAGATTTTCTTAAGTTATATGTTGATTTCTCAACCATGATAAAAACTCAGTTTGGTAAAGTGATCAAAGTTTTTCGTGCTGATCAAGGAGGGGAATATATTTCCAACCCATTCAAAGAATTTCTTAAAACCCAAGGCACCATTCTTCAACTGTCATGTACTGAAACTCCAGAAAACAATGGAGTTGCAGAACGTAAACACCGTCATATTATAGAGACATCTAGAACTCAGTTAATTTCTGGCTCAGTTCCTTCAAATTTCTGGGGAGAATCAGTCCTTACTACAGTCTACACCATCAATAGAGTCCCAACAACTGTCATAGGAGGAATGTCACCTTATGAGCGTCTCCATGGTAAGAAACCAAACTATTCTGAGCTTCGAGTCTTTGGTTCAACTTGTTTTGTACTCCTTCCAGAACGTGAACGTCATAAACTTGGTCAAAAGAATGTCTTGTGTGTCTTCCTTGGTTATGGTATTGAACAAAAAGGGTACCGTTGTTATGATCCAGTTAATAGAAAGCTTTGTGTCTCTCTTCATGTCACATTCTGGGAGAAAGTTCCATTCTGGTCACTTCCAAGCAGCAAATCATCATCTTTTGAGTCTTTCACTTATTCTGATCCATTTCCTAGTGAATCCAATCCTAACACTTTTCCTATATCTACTCCTGAAAGTCCATCTCCTCTAGTTGTTGATCCACCAAATACGGATGACCAAGACCACTCTACGACTCAACCTAACAGTGCAACTCAGGAACGAGATCCTGATTCTGAAGAAAATTCTTTGCCACCTCGCAATCGAAGACCACCAGCTAAGTATGCAGACTATCACTGTTCCTTGTCTTCTATTTTGTCATTTTATGAACCAAAAACATACAGAGAAGCTGCAGCCATTCCAGAATGGCAAGATTCAATGGATGATGAATTGGAAGCACATGCAGAGGCAGGCACATGGGACATGGTGGACCTTCCTCCTAGAAAATCAGTTGTTGGAAGCAGATGGGTCTATAAAGTTAAGACCAGGTCAGATGGTGAGTTTGAACGATGTAACTCACGAGTTGTTGCAAAAGGTTATACACAAGAGTATGGTGTTGACTATGAAGAAACATTTGCACCAGTGGCCAGAATGGTTACAGTTCATACATTACTTGTTGTTGCTGCATCACGACAATGGGGGCTTCATCAAATGGACGTGAAAAACGTGTTTCTTCATGGTGAGTTACAAGAAGAGGTTTACATGCAACCTCCTCCTGGTTTGCCTCATGAACCTAATCAAGTATGTAAGCTTCGACGGGCATTATATGGACTCAAACAAGCACTTGGTTTGAGAAGTTTAGCAATGCAATTCTCCAGTATGGCTTTACACAAAGCTTCTGTGATTCAGCTATGTTTGTCAGATCATCAGAAAAATGAATTGTCATTCTTCTCTTGTATGTTGACGACATGGTTATTACTGGCAGTGATCTACAAGGTATTATTGAACTCAAATCATATCTCAGTGATTGTTTTAAGATGAAAGATCTTGGATCTTTAAGTTACTTTCTTGGCATTGAAGTTGGCATGTCACCCACTGGTTATTTCATATCACAAGTCAAATATGCATCTGAGATTCTACAGCGTGCAGGGGTATCTGACAATAAGGTAACTGACACACCTCTTGAATTGAATGTAAAATACAGTCCTACAGATGGGAATCTATTGTCTAATCCAACACTGTATCGTCAACTAGTAGGGAGTCTAAATTACTTGACCATTACGAGACCAGACATAAGTCATGCAGTTCACATATTCAGTCAGTTTATGTCTGCTCCAAGATCTACTCATTATGCAGCTGTTCTCAGAATTCTAAGATATATCAAGTGGTCTCTTCATCAAGGTCTGTGTTTCTCATCAAAGTCTGATCTCACTCTTCAAGCTTACTCAGATTCCGATTGGGCTGGGGATATTACAGATAGAAAATCTATTACAGGCTATTGTGTTCTTGGGAGACTCGTTGATTTCATGGAGAAGTAAGAAACAAAGTGTGGTTTCTCGTTCAAGTGCTGAAGCAGAGTATAGAGCACTTGATCACACCACATCTGAACTCATTTGGTTACGGTGGCTACTTCGTGATATGGGAGTTCTAATTTCTGCTCCTACACCATTGTATTGTGATAACAAGGCTGCTATTCAAATTACACACAATGATGTCTTTCATGAGCGTACAAAACATATAGAGATAGATTGTCATTTTACTCGTCATCATTTCCAGAAAGGTACAATCACTCTTCCACATGTTAAATCAGAATTTCAAGTGGCTGATCTTTTCACCAAGACTCACTTTGCAGCTCGTCTTCGATTCTTAATTTCTAGACTCAAGATGTGTACTCCACCACCTTGAGTCTGAGGGGGGGTGTTAAGATATGGTCAAGATATGATATATCTTGACATTATTGTGTTTGTTATTTGGTTGTAACTGCATATATATTCTTTCTGTATATATCCTAGATATTGTTAGGTGTATCTTTTATTTGCCTTATCTAGTTGTTAGGTGTATCTTTTATTTGCCTTATCTAGTTGTGTAAACATGTATAAATCAGGCTTTTGCCTATCAATGAAGATACAGAGAATTATTCTCACAACTACATTAGAATCTCTATGCTCATGTTCATCAAAAACAAAGACGTGTTGTCACTTGATTAAGATTGAGGCACGATTCACATATTAGGTCAGTGTTCAAATTTAATCACTGTGGCCGCATTTGATTTGACACGGGCTGATGTTGTGCCTAGAACATATTCGAACCCTTATTTAGGGCTGATGCCGTGCTTCGTCTCATGGGCCATTTAGTGTTCCAATATATTCTCATATGCGTTAGGGTTCAGTAGATAGATCATAACATCGTGAGTCTTACCAGTGTGGCGGCGCATCTCTAAAATCCTCCTCCGGGCTTCCTCCATTAACCACCATCACCACTACTATTGTTTTAGGTAGCACCACCATCACCACTAATTCAACCACAAACAGTTATAAATGATTTATATTATTCCTAGGAGGGACAGAGGGAAGCTGATTTTGATTTGGTATGAGCGATCTCTCGGAAATTGGCTTTTTATTAAATGTGTCTGGATCTTCATTGAAGGTATTGCTGGTATTCCTGTTTCATGGAAGGAGTTTCCAGAACTACAGTTAATAATTTGGGTAATGAGTAATCTACTACATCAGAAACTTCAGTTCCTGCCGAGCATGTTAGCTGTATTTTGAGCCAGGATATGTTTCAGGTCATTGTTCAAATTTAATCACTGTGGCACAGTCTACACTAAAAGATATCAAATGAAAGCATAAACAAAACACTTGGTTTGATGAAAAGACCATTAACTAACAGAAATTTCATTTGGCAATCCTCCGTCAACCGTCACAGGATGGGAAGTTGATATTACAGGAATCCATCCTCTTTAAACTCACTATCGTGAGAGAGAAAGAGAGAGTGGCACTTACAGGAAGCTCAGAGCGATCCTGCAGATGTCTTCTAACGCCCAAGTATGCAACAGGTGTTGCTGGTGTTGGAAAAAAATGGATTTCACAAAGGATGAATGACACAGAGAAGAAATTGTTGCACTCCAAAACTTTCAAGGCTTGTATAAATTTCTTTTAGACAAATATTTCTACCCTCCCAATAACAATTGGCGATTACAACAGGTATGCGAAATATTGTCTTCAGGATACAATGAAAGCCCTGCAACGAAAACTGAATTCAAGGTTTGTACCCCTTGATTCAATCAAGAACACACAAAGAGATTTCTGATTTCTGATGATGCTTTTTTTTTTTTGAAATAGAGAAAACAGATTGATTTTTCTTATATATAAAACGAAACTGGGAGAAGCTATTTATAAAGGGTTTTGCACCTGTTGGGAATAGGTTTTTTTTATTCGCCAACAGGTTTCTATTCACGAAACGTCAGGTTCCTTCATCAACAGACATCAATGGTGTCTTTTGGATTCGAAATTTTCGAACAGGCTTTTATCGGCCAAATAAAACCTTCAGTTCAAAATATTCCAACAGCTGGCATACACACTTTGTGCATTTAGCCATTGACGAAGAGAACACCATGGTCAGAGAAAAGGACATTGAGGTAGAAGACATTTCGACTGAACCCACTGACATGTGCGTTTCCGGAACAAGAGAACGGTCTTATCCTCTTCGTGGGAGGAAATTTTGTCCTAAGAATACGTTGTGGAAGCAATTTTATGACACATCCTTTGTACTTTGCCGAACTTGGTCTTGGGGACAGGCCTGCTCTTGTAGATTTGGGACTTGGTGTTGTATCTACTTTTTCAGGTAGTTGCAGTGATGACAAATTCGGACACTCGGTTTCCTAAATCCGAAATATTTTAGAAAAAGGAAAGGGGTAAATTCAGTCAATTATCACGTCTCAATACTCTCCTTGGTATAACGATAACACTGTTAGGGTTTCACTTTCAATCTATCTTAAGCGGCAGATCTATCACTCTAAATCAGATTTATCAAATCTCTCTTCAGTTTCCATGGCAAAATCAGATTTATCAAATCAGAGAAGTGAACGTAAAGTCCCACCATCACCAAAGGTAGCACCTTGGCTTGTTACCCGGCATGCAAAAAACTGTAAGTTTCAAACTTTCTATAATTTGTGTGATCTCAAATCTTACAAAAAATTCATATCAGAATTGAGTGATAAAAGATTTTGGCAAAAAAATTGTCATCAAGGATGGTTAATTATTGTAGATGATAAGAAGTATGGTCCGAAAGTCGATACTGGAGATTGCTATCTGTGGGATCCTGTATCACTTAAAATTATAATGCTACCTAATTTACAGCATTTTAAAGAATTAGATGGATATCGTATCAAAGATTGTCTTTTATCTTCACCTCCTAAGAGCAGCAGTTATGGTGGTGGTAATGGAGATGGGATTGAGGGTGGTAGTATCTTTAGCAGCGGTGATGATGCAATGGTTTACATTCTTTATGATGGAGGTGGAAGTCCAGACATTCTTATTTATTGTCACCCTGGTGAAAAACAATGGAGGAAACATGAGTTTGTTGATAAAATCGGAAGACTCGAAACAATGTTTTATTACATAGGCAAGTTATATATAATGTGTATGGACTTGGAACTCCTGGAGATAACAAGACAATATGGCTCAATCAGTATAAGAGAATTCAATACCAGGAATGAGATTGGTTTATTTAAGTTAGAGAGAGTAGGAGGAAGTTTGGGTTATTGTCTTCAATCATATTATATGGAGTCTTTCGGTGAAGTTTTTTGAATTGACAGGTATTACATTCGAAGAGGAGATTATGCGCACTCTGTAACCCAAATAATTATATCGAAATTGGATTTCGATTCATTGACTTGGGAGGAAGTGAAAATTTTGAATGATCATGTCTTCTTTATAGACTATTATAACGATACGCGACTGTCTTGCTTGGCAACAGAGTTGGGTTTATCAAGAGGTTCCGTGTATTTTACACTAAAATATGATCTGAGCTTATACAAGTATGACCAAGAAGACGAAAGCATTCTACTTTCTATTCCATGTCCCGACATCCCGACACCATGGTTGGCCCCCAAATGGATGATGATCCCTACAACATTTGAGGTATGTAACTTAAGAATGCGTCCTTGTTTGTTTTTTGTTTTATCAGTTTCTATATCATTCATAACAAATCTCATTTCACTTATCATCAAACAAACACAAGCAACCAAATAAAAACAAGCACCATTTTGAGAGAGCACACCACTACCGTAGCATGGACAAATTCTCGGGGGAAATTTCTCAAAATAGAACAACTAGCACACCACTATCCAGATAGTGACTGTAGGTTACTTTTCGAGGGATTTATGCTCGCCCTAAGTATCACAAGCAATTGTAACTTCTTCTCCCTTTCCATATTATCGGAAATTTTGATAATGATTTATTTCGTTTTATATGTAGGGTTGGTGCTAGCAGAACAACAGACCTTATGCTAGAAAAGGATGAAGGCTTGGAGAAAGTTACCAAGGCAGTGGAACACGGGATTGGTATTGTAGATGAGGATAAAGAGAAAAAGAATTTTAAAGAAGCAAGACTGTTGACCAATTTTACCTCGTGTTTTTAGGGGCCACTCAAAAGGATTTAGGGGCCAACAATAAAACAAAAAAGGTCACCCAAAGGGAAAATGTAGCCATCCCTTATCTCGTGTAATTCGTAATGGCGAAATTACCCTTATATATTCGGAGGATATGATAACATTGTTACCCTCCGAATGCAATCGGAAGCCAAAATATTTCCCAGACTTCCGATTGTAGTCGGTGCAGTATTTCTTGGTTCGTGTTTTGGATTCAGCGTTAATCGGGAGTTAAATATATTACAAAACCTACCGATTATAAGTTGTCGCAAATTCAAATTTTGAAAGCTACCATAATCGGTAGATATGCTAAATCCAATACCTACCGATTATTGGTTTCTCCACATTCAACTTTCGTCAAATTAGCCGTTGGAGTTTTTGGGAAAAACAAAAAGAGCCGTTGGACCCTAAACCTATATGAAGAAACTCATATCTATCACCCCAATTGCACCAAACTCTTTCCTCTCTTCAGTTTTAATTTTCATAACAAAAAACATGGATATTGCTTTTTCTGAAGAAGAAGATTGTGCTATTTATAGAGCGTGGGTTGTGGTAACTACTCATGATCGTGTTCACAAGCACCACAAATCGGAATCCGAAGAGCAGATATGGAACCGTATCTTAATAGTATTTGAGGCCTTAGATGGTAATCGAATTCGAAGATCATCCAATGACATTAAGATGAGAAAGAATGCGCTCGATAAGGAGATTGACAAACTTGAAGATGAGGAACGGTTTGTTAAGAACGCTTTTCCTTGGTGGACGTATGAAAAACGAGTAAGTATCTCTGTAACTCCAACTCACATTAACAAAAGTTAGTACTAACTTGTTACTCATTCGTAATTTCAGAGAAATCTTGCGGATCGCCGGTATGTGGACCTCTACGGGAAACGATTTGAACATGAAGGATGCTACAAAATCAAGAGGGACAATTTCTATGGTCACTGGAAGTTATGATCTGTTTTAATACTTTTATGGTCAATTAGGAGTATGGATTTAGGTGCTTTTGACGAAATTGTAAGGTTAAGGCCGTTTGAATTTTATGTAATTGATGTAATCGGAGTATTATTAATATAAAAACTAGCCGATTAAACAAAATCGGTAGATTTTGTTGTTACACAAACTACCCATTGTAATATTCGGTTATGTTATGAGGCAACTTTCTTTCCGATTATGGTGTTGTTTGGTTCCGATTGTAATATTCGGTTAGAATAATCGAAAGGGTAATAAAATCTAAACTTCCAATTATGGTTTGTTTTGAACTTGTAATATTCGGAGGATAAATTTTTTTGTAAAGTTCCGATTGTACGATGGCCCAAAAATCAGAATTTGGGAAAAACTGATACTTTTCAAATTTTGAAATTGAAATAATCGGAAGTTAAAGTTACCCAAACTTCCGAATATGGGCTGTCTAACCTTCTCTATTGGCCCTTGGAACCACCTGAGCCATGGGCGTGGTTTGTTTTGAACTTGTAATATTCGAGGATATTTTTTTGTAAAGTTCCGAATGTACGATGGCCCAAAATCAGAATTTGGAAACTGATACTTTTCAAATTTTGAAATTGAAATAATCGGAAGTTAAACAGTTACCCAAACTTCCGAATATGGGCTGTCTAACCTTCTATATTGGCCCTTGGAACCACCTAGAGCCATGGCGTGGTTTGTTTTGAACTTGTAATATTCGGAGGATAAATTTTTTTTGTAAAGTTCCGATTGTACGATGGCCCAAAAATCAGAATTTGGGAAAACTGATACTTTTTTTTTGAAATTGAAATAATCGGAAGTTAAACAGTTACCCAAACTTCCGAATATGGGCTGTCTAACCTTCTATATTGGCCCTTGGAACCACCTAGAGCCATGGCGTGGTTTGTTTTGAACTTGTAATATTCGGAGGATAATTTTTTTGTAAAGTTCCGAATGTACGATGGCCCAAAAATCAGAATTTGGAAAAACTGATACTTTTCAAATTTTGAAATTAAATCGGAAGTTAAAGTTACCCAAACTTCCGAATATGGGCTGTCTAACCTTCTATATTGGCCCTTGGAACCACCTAGAGCCATGGCGTGGTTTGTTTTGAACTTGTAATATTCGAGGATAATTTTTTTGTAAAGTTCCGATGTACGATGGCCCAAAAATCAGAATTTGGGAAAACTGATACTTTTCAAATTTTGTTTGAAATAATCGGAAGTTAGTTACCAAACTTCCGAATATGGGCTGTCTAACCTTCTATATTGGCCCTTGGAACCACCTAGCCATGGCGTGGTTTGTTTTGAACTTGTATATTCGGAGGATAAATTTTTTTGTAAAGTTCCGATGTACGATGGCCCAAAAATCAGAATTTGGGAAAAACTGATACTTTTCAAATTTTGAAATTGAAATAATCGGAAGTTAAATTACCAAACTTCCGAATATACACACAAATCATTGTCATTTGAACTTGTCTAACTTAGTTACCCAAACAAATTTCCGAATGTACAAAAAAATCATTGTCATTTATCTGCTCTTCTTTACTTTACGACCGTGACTACCTCCCAGTCCTGCACGACCACGGGTTTGAGCACCTTCAGTTGGAGCAGCTTCAGCTTCAGCGCTCGATGAAGCTCGAGTTCTTTTACCCGTCTTTGATACTGCCACCTTGGGCGGATGCCTCTTCGTGACTTTCTCCCCAAACTGGGCAGCATAATCTTCGTTATCCATATTATCAACTAGATCTCTAGCCTCTTTGATCTTCTCAGCTGGCATGGGATCTCCGCTCTTCAGGCATGCAGTTAACATTTTGGAAACACGCTTGAACCTATTCACCTGTTTTTTATACGTAATGACATAACATCAAACGGTAATTACCTAAGATTTATAGGAATATATAAAATGAACAAAAATATAAGAACACGCACCAGTCTATCATAACCAGCTGGTTTGTCTTTGATGATACAATTATAACTTGAACCCGCCGCAGTAGTGTTGGATTTGATTTCACGGATAACCAAAGGATGTGATACCTTGTTATACCAACTCATATAGTCTGGAGAATTTCATCACCTCGGTTGGTTCGTCTACCAGTGTCGATAATGAAGTCATTCCTCTTATCCCAGTTATCAAGAACAGTAGGTGGGCCTGTGTGAACAATTGTAAGATTATCACCACTAGAAGAGCACAACTCCAACTCCAACTCCAATTTGTAGTAATCCCCCATTTTCTCAGAGGTTGTGTTGTATATACCCGTGTTGTCGCATCACCCTAGAGGGGTTATACATCACATATCCTGTGGGGTGCCACAATGGTCCAAAATAAAGGACAAGTCCGACCGAAATTTATATGCCCACTGGCTCGATCTTCCTTGTATGGATCAAAGCATACGTCCGAGGCCTTCAATTGGTCCAAAATCTCCTCATGCGAATCAACTGCTGCTCTTTTGTCCTAGAACGGTTGTCTTCAAATATATACTTTGTTCCTCTAGGAGTACCTTTGCACCACCCCGGGTTCTCTCCGGCCAACTTCAGGATAGGGAAGTGGTCATAGATCCATGCCTATATACATAAGAAATCAAGTTTTAGTAAATAGATTGTGTATATTCGGTAGTAATTTCCAAACATAATTTCCGATTATATATAATCGGAAACAAAACTGAGTACCTATCTACCGAATACCCAACATTCGGAAATAGATATGGATCATTTCCTACCGAATATGCGTCATTTGGAGTTCAGTAACCTATAGTTTTTCTGGCCTGTATATTCGGTAGTAATCAAAAAATATTTCCGATTATATATAATCGGAAATAAAACTAAGTACCTAGCCACCGAATAACAACATTCGGAAATAAGATGGATCAATTCCTACCGAATATGCGTCCTTTGGAGTTCAGTAACCTCTAGTTTTTCTGGCCTGTATATTCGGTAATATCAAAAACATATTTCCGATTATATATAATCGGAAATAAAACTAAGTACCTAGCCACCGAATAACAAACATTCGGAAATAAGATGGATCAATTCCTACCGAATATGCGTCATTTGGAGTTCAGTAACCTCTAGTTTTTCTGGCCTGTATATTCGGTGTAATATCAAAAACATATTTCCGATTATATAATCGGAAAAAACTAAGTACCTAGCCACCGAATAACAACATTCGGAAATAAGATGGATCAATTCCTACCGAATATGCGTCCTTTGGAGTTATGAATATGTGTCATATGTATTGTCTACCGAATAACTATAGAGTGAGTTATAGAGTTAAAGAAAAAACCTGCAATAGAGCCACGTTCCCGGCAACTTGGCAGGTTCCTAGCCTCGACGCCTTTCTCAACTCTTCCATCAAGAATGCTAGGCATGTCGTGCCCCAAGAATAGTCCCGACTTCATGGAGAGGATCCAAAAGTTGTATAAGGTTGGCGTCGATCCGGTTGCCAGAAGTATTGGGGAATATGACACATCCCAATACACAGAGGAGATATGCAGTGGCAGCGTGGTTCACTTGCTCATCAGTTAACGTTCCATTCTTTTCCTTCTCCAAGGTGCCTCGGAACATATTCATCAAAGCTGTAATGTTGATCTGTCTTGTTCTATAACTGGCATGCCTCCTAAACTCTGTTGTTTGTCTCTCTTCATCCCAACCTAAGCACTTGTTAGTTAGAGAATAAAGTTGTGCCCAACTTAACTGCTTTGTGTAGTTAAACTTCACAGCTGTGCCTTGGTCGGAAGGTTAAGAATCTGCACAACATCATCCGGGGTGATCGTCATCTCCCCAAACGGCATATGGAAAGTATCGGTCTCAGGATACATTCTCCCGAACGCCGATATGGCCACACGATCATGTTCCAACAATGAATTCTCGGCGGCATTAGCTAACCCCGAGTTGGCAACAATTGTCTTGAACCTTTCACATTCACCGGATAAAGGCCACGCAAGCATTTTTGTTGGTGCGGCGGTAGGTTTGAGTAGACGGACCGCATCTTGATGATCCTATTAAAGTACATAAAAAATCCTTAATACAAGTATTACGATATAACACATAGACAATACATTAATAAAAAATAGTAATTTTATTACCTCGGTTTCATATTTCTCTGGCCCATGAGTCTTTGTATCCAAATAGCAATTTTCCTCCATCCGCTGGTAGTCCAAGGATTGTGCCTGCTGGAATACCCTTCTTCTTCAAGTGCTGAGGGACAAGATGTGATGCTTTCTTAGCAATATCCTTCCTTACAACATCTTTTCCTTTTTGGCTTTTTGGGTACCACTTGGTTGTCCTTCTTCTTCTACTCTTTGCCACTGGATCAACTGGTTCAACACTTGGTCCTGCACTTTGTTGAGCGGCTTGTTCAACACTTGGTCGCACCCCTTGTTCACTGCCTTGTTGTTCAACAGTTGGTTGCACTCCTTGTTGACTGCTTTGTTCTTGTTCGCTTTGTTGAGCACCTGAATTATCTTTGGCACTCCTTTCCCTCCTAGCACTAGCTGTCACTTTCTTCCTCCCTTCTCGACTTTGTCTAAACAACAAAGAAAGGAACAATATTTACAAACTATACAATCGGAAGACAAAGTATGGAAATATAACCCGAATGTACACATTCGGACGTAAGAAGACACATATTGTTCCCGAATACAAAACAATCGGAAGCTAACTAAACATATTTGCAACCGAATATACATCAATTGGAGTTCAGAAGCTGTAAATTTTTCATCCTACACAATCGGAAGACAAAGTGCACATCTATAACCCGAATGTACAAATTCGGAAGTAAGAAGACACATATTTTTTCCGAATGAAAAACAATCGGAATATAACTAAACATGTTTACAACCGAATATTCATCAACTGGAGTTCAGAAACTCTAAAATTTTATCCTACACAATCGGAGGTATAAAACATTATATTGTCTTCCGAATAAATACTGGCCCCAAAATGGGATTTTTCCTATATCAGAAATTTTGAGATTTTTTCAATATATACATTCGGTAGTGAGTGTTCTTCCGAATACTTTGTGTCTACTTAAATATATTCGGTAGCCAAAAAATTCATTAAACTACCGATTAATAGCAGTTTGTATCCAGGAAGATATGGCCACCAATATTCGGCAGATAATCATCAAATCTTTCTTCCGAATACTGTCGATGTTCTTGAAAAATGAAGAACACGACTACATTCGGAAGTAAATGAGCATGCATATCGTCCGAATCTGGATAAATAACCGAAAACCCTAGAAAAAAATTTCTCGATTCGACGAATTAAAGCGAAATAAACCCCAAAAATGATAGATTCTTACCTAATTGGGGCCATTTGAAGTTGACGAAGTGTTTGAGTCTCGGAATCGCCACCACCGACTACATTGCCGGGTACTTGTTCTTCGCGTTCTTCGCGTTCTTCTTCATTTGCAGCAAGAATTTCTTTATTTCTTGCTAAAATTCCAATGTTTGGATCGATACCCCGAGCAACATTTTTGGTTCTAGGTCTGTGGGTTTCATTTCTCTTATCCATTGTTTTATAATCGAATCGACGATGTTTTGATTTTACGATTCGCGGCGATGTTTCGGTTGAACGAGGAAAAAAAAAAATTCTTCCACAATCGGAAGATAATATGAAACTGGAAGAAGAAGAGTTGAAATGAGTAGAATTGTTTTTGATTTGGTTTTTATACAGTTTTACCAGAAGGACATTTATGTAACTTCAATATCATATAGGGTACCCCTTAACTAGAGTCTTTGGCTGGGTATAAATTGATGGCCCCTAAATCCTTTGGGGTGGCCCCTAAAAACGCCAGGCAATTTTAATGTTGACATGGTGTGGGCTGTGTCAAATTGCCTTCATAGAGTGGATTGTATACATTTACGTGCAGTTAGCAAAAAATATCGGTCAGTAATAGACCTGAGAAGATATTCTTCTAGTAGGACTGTACAGACCACAGATACATCCCCATGGCTGTTTTTCCCCAAGTATAATCCATCCACTTTCAATTTCATAGACCCAATGAGAACTACCTCTTGAACATCCCTGAATTGCTGAAAGGTGCTAGAGTTCGGTTCTCGAAAGGTGGATGGTTGCTCATGTCAAAAAGCAGGACTTTATTCTTCTACAATCCATTCACGAAATCAACTGTCAGACTTCCAGACTTGCCAGATTTTCATGGTTATAACTTCACAGGTATCTCATTCTCGTCCTTACCAACTGCCTCAGATTGTTCAGTATTTACCATCGATAAAGACTTGTTCCGCGATCAACTTCAGATATTCTTCATTAAACGGGGAGAGAAAGACTGGTCGTATAATCGCTACAGTGGTATTTATTGCCGCCCAGTATGAAAAACATGGATTTCGAGCTAACTCTCAACAATCCAGTTTTCCACCATGGAAGATTCTATTGCTTGGACCAAAACGGAGCTTTGGGAGTATTTAAAGGGAAAATTGGGAAAATGTCCCAATATGGGGTGCAATGTTGGAAATCTGCCCCAACATTTAAAAGTTCGGAAAAATGCCCCATTCCGTCAAAAACTCAGTTAAGTCACATGTGTGAGCCCACACACGCGAATAAAAAGACAAATACGTCCTTCAAAATTCACGGTTAAGGGTTCAAAATCCAGGATTGAGGGTTTAGGGTTCATGTTTAAGGTTCTGGTGGTGGAAGCGGCGGTATTAATGGTAGTTCTGGTGGTGATGGTGGTTTTACGCATGTGACTTAACTGGGTTGGATGTCAAAATTAACGAAATGGGACATTTTTCCAACTATTTTTAACGTTGGGGCAGATTTCCAACATTGCATCTCATATTGGGGCATTTTTCCAATTTTTCCGTATTTAAACACGAGCACCCAAGTGTTAGTTGGGAAATCCAATCCCTGGTAGAGTGTGAAGGAAAACTTATGTCTGTGCTGTTAGGGCGTTTAGGAAATTGGGTTCGTATTTTCAGATTGAACGAACCAAAGATGGTGTGGGTTGAAGTAAAACATTTGGGGCGGCACATGTTGTTTCTAAGCAGTACATCTTGTATCTCAGCAGTTGCTCCAGCTAATCAAATGGAGAACAAAATCTACTTTCCGAGGTTGCATAACGAAGGAGTTCTGTATTATTCTCTTGATACCGGTATGTATCACTCTGTTGGGAGTTGTCATTCTGCTAAAGATTTTCGTGATTCAAAGGAGAAACTACATTGCAGTTGGATCGAACCTGATTGGTCAGAGATCTCAGATCACTATCTTGATTGGCTTAACATCTAGATTCATCGTCAGCCTCCTCTTGCAGTTCTTTTCTCCTTTCCTGTTGTAACAGTAGAATTCTTTACTTAATTTTTTCCCTGCAACACTAGTATTTATATGCGTTGTGTGAACTATTGGCTTTTCTCTCTCTCTTGTAACAGGACTGTTCTTTTATCTATAATTCCTTATCATGATGGGAATGGGTAGTAACTGTGATTGTTTATCGTCTGGATGCTTTTACTTTTATTTTGCTGTGTCCTCACTCTGATCCGTGTGTCCATACTGGTACTTCTATGAACCCTGAACCCTCACTCTGATCCGTGTCCATACTGATACTTCTATGGATTGTGCTTTACACATTCCAAACTACTCCAGAGAACCGAATGTAATGGCTTCGATTTAGTTTATCTTTTAGCACCTGGAGAACTGTTGAGCATCGAGTAATTCATCTTTAAATGCAAGTATGTCATTCTACTAAATTCAACTTCTTTGTCCCAAGCAGTTAATGCTGGTTTTTTTACCAAACTCATTCACCTGACAGGTCAGAACTCCATTCACAGAGTCAGGTGAGCCAAGCCTAATTCTGACCGTTAAGTCCGGTTCCTCTTGACCGTTAAGTCTGGAGAGCAATATTATGGCATTGATTTGAATTTACCAACACAAATTTTGGTGACAACATTTTTCTAGTGCTTAATTTTTCAAATATTGTAAATTTCTTAAGCCACCACTAACCAGTTGGGAAATATAAACAACCATCAACACCAAGGGTGTTTGTTCATTGCGTTTTCTTCTCAGTTTCAGCAGAACTGAAGGAGTATTCTAGCAGAGATAAAAACATAATTTCGAGCCCACTGTGTGCATAGCATAACACCACCAGGAGGAACACATACATGGATACAGTCTACACTAAAAGATATCATGAAAATATTAAGTATTTATAAAACAAAATACTTGGGTCGATGAAAAGACCATCACTAAGTAACAGAAATGTCATCTCATAATCCTCCGTCAACCATCCTGTAAGTTACATATACACGAATCTATCCTCCTTGAACTCACCGTTTACAGGAAACTCAGAGTCATCCTGCAGATGTCTTCTAACGCCCAAGTATGCAACAGGTGTTACTGGCACACACACTTGGTGCATTCAGCCATTGACGAGGAGAACACCATGGTCAGAGAAAAGGACATTGAGGTAGAAGACTTGTCGACTGGACCCACTGACATATGCGTCTCCGGAACAAGAAGAACGGTCTTATCCTCTTCGTGGGAGGAAATTCTCGTGGAAGCAATTTTTTTTACAGATCCTTTGTACTTCGCCAAACTTGGTCTTTGGGACAGGCCTGCTCTTGTAGATTTGGGACTTGGTGTTGTATCTACTCTTTCAGGTAGTTGTAGTGATGACAAATTCGGACACCTTGGACACTGATCAGGTGTGGTTTCTCTTCTCTAATTTTTCTTTATCTCCTAAGAGAAACATGAAACTCCCGAAAGTTGATAAATTCGCACCACACAAGTAAGAAAAGAAACTAGGACAATCTCAGAACGTAAGACCTACTGACTACCGTAAATATCTATCTAAAAGAGATAACGCAGATTTAGAAAAGAATACAACTACACCAAACAACACGAAATATGCACGTCATGTTAGAATAGACCCAAATCAGTGAATCACACAACCAATAAATTTCAAACCATCTAAAATGTAACAACATGGTCAACTTTTGGTAACAAAAACAAAAAAATTTAAGGATAGATTGTCCAGGTATTTAAGGTGCCATATTTTACATGTTGATAGATGCAAATCACAAAGCATACTGACTTAATCTTCAAAACTTCAAACCGAAATTTCTACATTATGAGGCGTACAATTGATATGATGAAATTACTCCACTGTCTAACAAATCGAACAATGTGGGCATAAGATAAATGTGTCACGCACTACGTAGCTATGGATAAACCTCTAATTCATGGAAAATTAGAGGCATAACTAAAATCATGAAAATAGCTAGTTTCACCAAGAATGAGCCTAATTTGTTAAATGAGCTCCAATTGCGTAGATCTAACCGGAGATTGATAACACAGTGATCTAAATCCCAGCTAGAGCACATAATACAGCTTATTATTTCTACTTGACAGTTGAGGTAACAACCTAAACCTAAAATTTAGAAAAATACTCTTTGCAATAAATTTAGAAAAATACTCTTTGTGGTGGGATGGGGAACCGCAACATTTTTGGGCATCAAATTTAAAAAAAGTAAAAATACTCTTTGCAATAAATGAATTACAGTGTACCTTCCCAAGACCTGTTCCCATTATGGCATTTGTTGGTGTCCTTGCCCGCCCCTGATGACGAAGACTTTTCCTAAAAGAGACGAACAATAAACAATCATTAGAGATGTTTCTTTTGTCATTGAAACTAACCACCACCTGAAATATTACTTCAAAAATATTGCACTGTATGAGAGATTAAAATTATTTTAGTTTATGCGAGTAAGACACCCTTCAGACGTCAGAATTTTCTGGAGTGACTCAACCACCACCAGACATAATCTCTGGCTCAGTAGCCAAGATACGAAAAATAAGGTACGAAAAATAAGGTACGACTCCATGGAGAATTGCAGCATTAGAGATACCAAGAACAAAAATACAAGTATACCACTAAACATAGTAAGATTTATGAAAAAATTGGGACAAACTTGAAGCAATTTATTGTATCAAAGCATCTTTTGAGGTGAAAGTAACGACGAACATGGTATACTGATCGATATCCATACCTTAAAACTCATGGGATCTTCTCAGATAGCTTCTAACTTTGACTCCGCACCTTCAAAAAGTAAAGCAGGAGTTGCAGAACACAATGTATTATGATCTAATTAAAATTGCAGTCAAATTGTTCACCAACTGACAAGGTAGTCAGATAGAAAGAACTCCATGGATAAATTTCAATCAGATAAAAGATAGTAGAACTGATAATACAGCACCTGAGAAACATAGCCTTCTTTTCCTGTAATTTTGCTACAGAGACTTTCAGTGCTGGATGTGGGTACAAGATCCATATGTGCGCAGTCGCCGTGATTAGGCTGTCCAATAGACTTATTACTTGCTGATGCACAATACAACAGAAACTGAGATTTACAATTACCAAACCACAGCTTAATCGTCAAATTGTTAAGATAATGTTGTGAGACATGTATATAGAACCAGATTTGAAGGGTACTAATCCTCACCTTGGAATAACAATCAAATGCAAAACATCATTCGTGGACCTGCCGAGGGCCATAACAACAGCCGTTGCGTTGTGTACAGATTTCTTGGCAAAAATATCTCGTGGTCTCCAGTCCATCTTGATCAAATCCAAAGTTACTTCCAGCTATAAACCAGATAAAGAGAAAGGAAGTGGTCATGGTTTGAAAAAGCGCGGCCTGAAGCTCACCCTGACACGCTTTTTTAAACTATGACCACTTCCCTTCTCTATTATCAGATACTCTCATCTTCTTGGTCAAGTCTCATTTTGCTTGTCCGGCAAAGTTATATGCTGTTCATGTATCAAAGCTAACTGCCATAAGAATTCATGTGTAGTAACCTGTGTTGAAGCCGAGAACTTAACTGTAGCATCAAAGAAGATCTTTAAACATTTCACAAGACACCTAGCATATGACCAGTCTGCAGCATATGGAGCATGATGACGGGGCTTGTTCTTATTCTTCTTTGCAGTAACAGCAACTTCACATTCAGATTCACTAGATGAAGAACTAACAAAATAATCTTCACTATCAATTATAACAGCATCATCAGTATTAGGTAAAGCCTCTTCAGAATTTTCTTTGAAAATATACTTATCTCGAAAGCTCTTATCTTCTCTTTCTAACCTCTTAATGACCCTTTCATATGGAATTGCAGCTTCTAGCATTAGATATGTGCTATTCCATCGGGTTTTCACATCTAAGAAAACCATCTTCTTATAATCAATCTTTTCTAAAGCAGCACATTCTTTAAATTTGGCTAACCTAGAGGGAGAACTGGTAACGTCTTTATTACTGATCTGATCCTGCTAATTGACTTGTGATACAATAGCACTGCATCCTTGACATGTGCAGCACAGCTCACCTGATAAGAATGAAACAACGAAACAAGGAAATATCATAAGTTATCATTAATGCTCGAGCACAAATTCAACAATATATTATGAAGAAGTGAACCACATATAATTTACAGCATAATCTGTCATAAAATCAGGGACTAAGATATATACTCAAGACTTTATACCCAATAACAGAATTACTTAGTTCAACAAGCATCTCCACTGTTGGCACATTATTAAAAACAAAAGTTGGACAGTGTTCACTGTTCTTATCCCATTTCATGGATAAGAGAACCAGCATATGAGCAAACAATGACAAAAAGGAACTAGGTGAAGATTACGTATAGATATAACTTCTTTATCAATAACATAGTAGTTTGGACTATATAGTAATGGGTTTTCACAATGTTGGAGCAAACTTCTTAATCAATAACATATCATTTTCCACAGCTTGTTTATCAAATAAAACTACTAAAATATGAAAATAGATCAATTGTCTTACTCCATCTGCATGGATTAGTCTATTGGATGTGCTATACATGGATTAACAACACATATAAGCAAAGCCCTAATCAGAAATCAAACACGTGAGTATTTAAGAGACAGAAATGTGTGGTTAATTATCAAGTTTATACAATGTATTGAATACATAAAGAAAAGCAATCTAACCTGCATGTATTGAGATCTAACTGTTGCTCTTGTCCAATTCACGACACTGTACATCATCCAGAATATCTTCCGTAAATCATCCAGAATATCTGCCGTAACGAAAATGCGGAATTAGAATCAAATCCGAGTAGGTAGATCCAATCTTTATTCATACCAGCAGGAAAAAAAAAATACCAACAAAGAATAAATTACCTATCTATTAATTTCACAGACATATTTAGAGCCAGATTAGTTCCAAATACTATTAGATTGTCAGGTTATAATAACAATAATAATAATAATAACAATTCAAAAATTAAGTCTAGATTTGTTATATAATAATAATTCAAAAATTAAGTCTAGATTAACACAATCCAAATGTGAATCATCAATAAACCCTAAAATCAAGTAAATATCTATATCTTCATACCATCGAGATTGAAAAAAATAAAAAATAATAAGATTCTTTTTTCAGAATCAGAGTGATAGAGGTTTTAGGAAGTGGTGGTACGAAGAGGAAAAGTAATAAAATCGGAGACATCGAAAGAGAGTGAGTGAGGCAGAAGAAGCGGCAGCAAGACATGATTCCCTTTTTGAAAGGTAGGGTTTACTGTGAGAAGATGTAAATAACCAAAAGAGGGCGTAGACATTTACAATTTACTTTACTAATAGGATTTAGCTGTGGGATAAGTGTGTGGGCGGGGGCAACCCGGCGACCATGCAGGCTAAGACCATGTTTGTTTTCTCATTCCTTTTACAATGCTAGGGGTCAAGGTTTTAAATTGATATGACACATTGGATTTAAGACCTTTTACACCAATTTTTCATCTCCAACAGTAGGGTGGAGGTCATAAAGGAAGATGACATGTCCATGTGGGGACCAAGTGGGGGTAAAGGAGAAAGTCTTATTTAGACCTTCTTCATGACCCTGGGTCTTAAGCCCACATCATCTTTTGTCTCTAAATTTAAACAAAAAGTGTTGGATAAGACCTTGGGGATTGGAGATGGAATTTAAGGTACAAAATTTTCTATTTATTATTTTTTGTCATGTAGTGAATGACCCACACTCAAAAGGTCTTAATAAGACCTCCACATAGGATGACCTTGACCCCAAACATTGGAGATGCTCTTACAGCATATTTAAATGGGGTGTAAGGGGTATAGTGGATAGATTCAAGGCTATACTACTTACCAAGGGGTATAGTCAGTTGAGTGGCATTGATTTCTGTGAAACTTTCGGTCTTATTGTGAAGATGACTATAGTCAAATGTGTTTTGTCTATTTTTCTAACAAGGAAATGGCATATTAAACAACTTGATGTTTCAAATGCTTTTCTTCATGGCAATTTAAAGGAAACAGTTTACATGCAACAACCAATGGGGTTTGTAGACCCATAAAAACCTACACATATTCGCAAATTGAAGAGGTATTTATATGGACTCAAACACGCTCGTAGAGCTTGTGAGAGATTTTTTACTTCTTTGGAGGAGTTTGGTTTTACAAGGTCCTTTTGTGGCCATTCTATGTTTCTTTATACATCTAATAAGGATATGATGATTTTACATTTATATGTAGATGATATAGTTCTTACAGGTTCTTCTACGTCTTTACTATAGTCTTTGATTTCTTCTCTTCAGACTTCTTATCCAATGAAGGACTTGGATTCTCAGCATTACTTCTTGGGCATAGAGGCTTGTTTTCATCCTACTGAGTCTAAACTCTTGCTCACTCGGAAGAAATATACTTTGGAACTTCTGAATAGGTTTGATATGTTGCAGTGCAAGCCATGTAAAACTCCAGTGGCTAAGGGTCCTAGAGTTTCTGCACATCAAGGTGTTCAATCATCTGATGTTACTTCTTACAGAAGCTTGGTTGGTGGTCTAAAATATCTTACTATGTCCAGACCAGACATCTCCTTCTCTGTCAATTATGTAGCACAACTTATGCACAAACTAATTGAAGACCATTTTTTGCTTACTAGAAGAATCCTTAGATACTTGAAAGGTACTCTGGGATCTGGTATTACACTTTCTTCAGGTGATTTTAGTTCAGTATCAGCTTACTGTGACTCAGATTGGGCTGGTTGCCCTGATACTAGAAGATCCATCTCTGGCTTTAATTTGTGTCTTTCTTGGTCATTCATTTGTCTTATGGTATTCTAAAAACCATCCTACCATCTCCAGGTCTTCTGTTGAAGTTGAATATAAATCATTGGTTGTTGCATCAGCTGAAATGTTGTGGATCTCTTTTCTCCTTAATGAATTGGGTATTTCACTTACTACGTACTCTGTATTGTGATAATATGTCTGCTTCTAGCTTAGCCAGTAATCCCATCTTTCATGCAAGGACTAAACACATTGAGATAGACTATCACTTCATTAGAGATTTGGTGAAAACTTCTTTTATTTAGATTGTATTTTTCCTTCACATCTTCAAGTGGTCGATCTCTTCACCAAGGGCTTAGTGTCATCTCTTTTCTCTTAGGGGCCTTAGCTGGTGATCCGGGCTAACTTTAACTAACAAACTGATGTACTTGTGTCGTACTCAGCTTGAGGAGGAGTGTAAGACTACTACAATGTAACACGAGTGTCATTGTAATAATCTTCTTTTTCTTTTTTCTGTTAAAGTCTGTCGTCTCAGACTATGTGTCATGTCTCAGGCTATAAATAGCCCTCTGTTGTATATGTTTTCTTCTATCATCAAGAATTCAGAAAAAAAAATAGTTTTCTCTTGTGACCCCCCACATAATCACATGCTTAGCTAATAGAATTTCGATCTAATTGAAACATCAAATCTAGATTATCGATTTTAAGAAACATAACTACATAAGGTGTTAATAACATAACCCAAACTCTTTGTTGTTATATTATATAAATTGTATATAATAATATGTTGTATACAGAGAAAGAATACATACATAAAAGATAAATAAACATCTTCAGTTCGCTAAAAATTTACACTACGAAAACGGATATCTTCACTGCACCATTTCTTCTGGTTACTGAAACTGAAGTGGGAACAAGTAAGCAAATCATCCCAAAGGGGTGCCCAATGGAAATATATAACTCTCAAGTAATCACTAACATATTATTAAAAGATAGAATAATTAAAGTACAACAGTAAAGGAAAACATTAACACTTACACTTTCACTCTCAACTCAATACGTAGAATCGGAATACGACATTCCAGAAAGTAAATAGGAAGATAACATTTCATAGCAAAATCTACATAAAACAATCAAGTATGATATGCATGTGAATGATTTCCCCACATAACATATAGTACAATATTCAAACGGCTTCTCGTCCTATTAAGACAAAAATTTAAAGTAGTATTCAAACGACATCCGTCATATTAAAGACAGAAATTTAAAGTAATATTCAAACGGCTTCCCGTCCTACTAATGACAGAAATTAATATATAACATAGAAGTAATGATATTCGCAACGACCTCTCGTCCTAATAGAGCTTAGCGAGGAACTGTTGGGGAACCACAGACACTCCTCGCAGGGAAACCACACAACGCATAACACACACATCCATCAGAGTACACGTAACATGCGCAAAAATGGTAAAGACATATCATGCTCGCAAATAGAAGGAGTCTTAATGATTACAAGAAAGTTACACGAGTTCCCACCTATTTTGATGGCAAGCCTCCCCTACCTCGAGATACTCAATCCATTGGTTCATCTTTTGAATCGATCGTTGTTATTAAAGACCAACTGTTAATCATAGAAACACTATAAGAGTTTATCCAAAAGTCTCACACAAAAATCATACAAGTCAATCTAATGGTTCTAAACTCATTTATGGTTTTACACCTTTCATTCTCTATTCTTCTAGCACATGTAAAGGAATGCTAATTCAATTGGATTGGTTCTATAGTCCAAGCCCAACAAACCGACCTGTTAAACTAAGGTCCAGTCCATCAGAGTCATCTAACGGTCACTAACAGTCAAAGAGGTCAATTAATAGTCAATTTTTAAGGTCAGGTCAAAGTCCAATGTTGAGGGGTGAATTTGTTTCTGGTCCTACCCGTCCTAGCTACACCAAATGACCTTACAATTCCAAATATGGTAGGAGAAAGAGTTGCCTTTCCATTGTACCTTGTCCTTTATTTTATAGGCTTTCTTAAAAGCCCCTCTTTTTACTACATCATGACACATGTCCTAACACCTCTTAATTACCCTTAATGTCATTCTTTTAACATAACATTTCCCTTCTTCATTAATTCCTCCCTTGTCCTCCCATCTTCATGGGTATTTCCTACTTGGACTTGGGCTTAGTCCCCAAGTCTCCATACAACAACCCAAGCTCACCTATATTCTTAGGGGTACCCCCAAAGGGGGTATTTTTTTCATGTATCAACATTAGTTCCCTGATTATTGGATTAATTATCGGATAATCCAAACCGTCAGGGGTTAGCCCAGTTGGTCAGGATCTTGACTCTCAAGTAGGAGGTCAGCGGATCGAGTCTCCGCTCACGAGTTTGGAGATCTCATGAAATACTCCTCTTGTGTAAATACTTATATCTTTGTTGTGGGAATGGGACGGGTCTGCTCAGGGGAGTAGGCTCGGTGGCTACGCTGCCAGGGGGAAAGAGGGGCCTATGCCAAGTTTCAAAAAAAAAAAAATCGGATAATCCAATAGTCAAAGAATATTTTTTGGGTGCCTCCTTGTTTTCACAGCAGATTTCATTATCTCATTGAATCTATGATCGTGGGCGAAGTTTCGATTCCCCACCGTGCAAAACCTCTCTTCTTTTTCAGTTTCTGACGGTTACTGTTTCTCATTCATAACTGCCACGTTCGACCTTGAATCCCCCTATATATAGAGCGGTCAATTTATTTCTCCTTCAATACATTTATTTCTTCCCTCCTTCTAAACACACCCATACATGCGTCATGTCTAGTAGTTCTTTTAGCGGCTAGTCGTCTGACGAAAGCAATGAGTCCGATCAACCTAGTAGCGCAGGATCTGAAGAGGCAGAGCATCCTGATCGAGAAGAGGTTATCTTGCCCGCCCCAGCAGATGGTAGGTTATATACGATCGCTGAGTTTACAAGTGGTCCTGCTTTAAAGCGCGCGCTGAGGTTAAGAGAATTCCGCAGAGGTAAGCACGTTTTCCCTCTAGAAGATACTTTTGTTGCTCGCCTTTTAAATCCTCTAGTACTTCCTTACCCTGCTGCCCATGGACGGCTTATGCAACCTGAGTCGAAGAGCATGGATGCTTTTGTGTTCAAAATTGTTCCGCGGATGGTCATTCATCGCGCCGATTACAACCTTCCCCTTGTTGATATTCGGTCTAAGTCTAAGACCCATCCGGTATGGCCACATTGGGCTGCTCGTTTGCGTTCTAACCCTAACCATGTCGCTGCACTTCAGAGGGTCGGCATCGAGGAGGTTATACACTCGTCTCTTAAGTAAAACAGATGCATCCGTGATATAACGCGGCTCTTCTGTCGTTAGTATCCTCATGTTCATTCCCTTTTCACAGCATGGGGAGAAGCTACCATCGTTTTGGAGGATGTAGTCGCCCTTACGGGGTTGACGATTCATGGTAGTCACTCATATGAGGAGGCAGCCGTTTTCGGAGCGCTAAATGATGAAGACAAAATATTGTATACTTATCTGCTGAAATGCAAAGACGATTATCGTCGTGAACTGGTTTAGAAGACCTAAGTACCCCCGGTACATGCTAAAGACGAGGAGGCTGCTCACGAAAAGGAGACACCATCGTCCGCCAAGAAAGGGAAAGCCGCATGGGTAGAAGAGAAGAAGGCGCCTCATAAACGCTCATCCGGTGATCGATTGTTGTCCAGCTCTTTTCGCGCGTATGAGGCGGCTCATGGCTCTTCCGGTCCACCAGAAACTGATTCCGACTGGGTTATCAAGGTTAACCATCGCGCTTATTTTTCTCTCTGGTTGAAGTATTTCCCCCCCCCCCCAGATCTTTGATAAGAAAGTGCTCCCTGTAAGCGCCAGGAGAAGAATCCCCGCGCGGAATTAGCCGCTTTCATCTTGTTTTGGCTTTGTCACGATGTGTTTGAATACAGTCCCCAGGATACCATTAAAGGTGAGCTTGTGCCGATGGCAGTGTTGTTATCCCGCGAGGTTTCTTTTCTGCTCGCGCCGATGTTCTTAGGAGGCTTGTACCGTCATCTTGATCTGTTCTGTCGAGATCTCCAGACGGTAGGTTCATCCCATTAGATTGAGACCTACATCCCATCTTCCTTCATGCAGGCCTGGTACTGGGAACATGTTCCTCCGTGCGCGCCAGATCCAAACGACCTCGCCATTCATCGTGAAGAAGATGTCAGACAGGATGACGATTCAGTTAAGAAGCTTCCTGTCGTTTATGGTTATCCACGGATGTCTCTATGGAACTTGAAGGGGAAGATACCGAAGGGCGATTTAGGCAGGCATTTGGATGTTGCCAAGGATTTTGAACCATTCCCCTACCAAGACGGTCGTTCAGGTCCGGCGCATTACGATTTTCTCGCTCCTTTTGACACAGAATTGGATTCTTCAAAGCCCCTATCGGAAGCAGATTTTGATTCGGCGATGGCTGTGTTACCCGGTTATCTTCCAGGTTTTTATGCTAGTAAGTTTATCGTCATATCGTATAATCCTGATCGCGCAGCTCGGCAAGTAGGGTTTGATCAAGGGGTACCTCCTAGGTTCCCTCCTCCGGACAGTTCTAACGCTGAGGACATTGTCGCTAGCTTCAATCGTTACGTCTTCAAAGGTCCGACTCGTTTGTCCGATCGAGGGATCGATTTTTCGTTCAAGCAGACCATCTCCGCGCGGCCTTTAGCGGTTACTGAAAGGGCTCACGAATATCACGATTTTCTAAGTCATCGAGCTCTAAACTTTCTTTTGTGTGAATCATCTCTCCCTCGTGATCTGACTGCCTAAGATCTTCGGGAACTCCATGCGTCTGTGATAAGCACGTATGTTCTATATTTTATACCCATATTTATATTAGCTAGGACTCAATATTTTGGCTAATAACACTATTTTAGTGCTTTTGTAGAAAATACAAGCGATTCCAATCATCCAGAGAATGAATGGCTAAAATAGAAGTAAAATGGAGACGAAAATGACATAACGTAGCTGGCCTGGTATTTCTATATATCAGCAGCATGGAAGTCACTTCACGGCTAGAGAACATTTGAGTTGGTGGTACAAACAATTTCTTTGCTTTCTCAAGCACGTGACTGGCCCAATAGATGTTGGTTGTTCTTATCGCAAGGAGAGGGGTCCTAGAAGGGTTCATGATGGCTGAAGCAGTGATATGTATTCTGGAATACACTTCAGTGAGTCTTTGGTTGAGCTAATGGACGAAATGCAGCCTGAAGTTGGAGTTGAAGTTGGAGTTATATTGAAATTATCGATCAAGAAATACATGAGTTCGTTGTGCAATCGAGGGACCAAAGAAGTTGAGTTGCTGGTGGTGATTATCTCGAGTTCATAACAGCAGCATCACCAAGATACTATGAACGGGTTTAATCTTGTGGTCAATGGAGCTCAAGCTACTAGTCCAAAATAAGAAGCCGAAGGTACTGTTGGGAGAAGAAGACCTGAGAGCTTAAACGTATGAGATAATGGAGGAGTTTTGTGTTAGCTGACTCGTTCCATTTCTATTGTGTTGTTTGGCCGAGATGAGAAGTTTTGGAAGAAATGGATGGTGATGGATTGGAATGAGCTGGTTCATACCGTGAGCTCTTGGTTCTCGAAATAATAGGCAGAAAACGAAGAATAATTGATGCTGAATGATGGTGGCCGTGTATGGAGTTTAAATGCTATGCAATCACCAGTGACGAACGTTAGAATACCAGAAGACAGGGAATTGTTGGTCTTATATGTACAGGTCAGATTTCAGCTGGGAATAGAAACTAGTGTTGTAGTTCCAACAGTTTGAGCTGGTCCTGTCTTATTGCAGTTGATAGAGGCGTCGTTGGTAGCATGGTTGCTCTCGTGAGATTGAAATAGTACGTAGGTTGCTGAGAAGGTTGAAACTCGGTGATGTTGGCTTGAAGAGAGCTCGGTAATGGAAGGACATGGAAGAAACACGAGCAGAGAATCAAACTGGTGGTATACGGTGCTGGTTTTGGTTAGATGGTGGAATATCTCCAGAGTTAACGATGGATATATCAAGCAGGTGATGAATCGATGGTTGATTTGAGCTGGCTCGAGCTGTGCAGACAGTGGTGATGTGCTGTAACCGATAGAGAAGCATGAAAGTAGGGACTCGGATGAGATTTTCCGAATGGAATTGGACTGAACTGGCTGCAATCAGTTTAAGGAAAGTGAACAGCTGCTGAGATAAATGGAGTTGTATGGAGCTCGCAAGAGTTTTGTACCAAACTGCTGAGGTCCGTATTATGAGCATGAGCAGCTGGTGGATCGATGATGTACGATATTGATTGAATGCGACTGAGATGGAATTGGACGGTGAACGAAGATGTTTAGATGGCCAGGGATTCAAAGTTGGTGATGTGGCTGGACTTGGGAAGGACATAAAATAGAATTTCTTGGTCCGGATCTCGGTTATGTTTGGACTGGGCCTTGGTAATTTCCTAGGTCGTATTTTGGAGTCTTGGCAGCACCTATACATATTGATATCAACAGAAAGCTTTGGGAGGAGGCCGACCAGGCTACTGAAGCCGCAACGGAGAGAGCCAAGAAGAGGAGAAAGGAACAGAGGCTGGCGGCGACGAACACCGTCTACAAGGATTTGAAGTTTTTGTGTTCTCCATTTCTCGTTTTGGTTAGTGATTGATTCTTTCTAATATGTTTATGGCTTTTGAGAAAGCCATGTTTTGCTAAGATTTTTGTAACTAGGGTTTCATGGATAAAGTTATTTCAAGCATAGACCATTATGAAAATAAATTGGAATAATTTTGGTATTAGGCTATAAAATGAATCTTCAAGTATATAATTATGTTTATCGATTTTATTAGAATATGAGTTGTTGCATACCGGCTTCGTATGATACATTAGCCTCTATTCATAAATTCATATAGATTGCAATTGTATTTGTTAGTATTTGATAATCCATGCTTAGGTTAAATCTTTTGATGGGTTATGCTTAGACGAAGCAAATGAAAATTGTGAATTTATAAATTATGTTTTCGATAATTTTCTCGTCATTGTAATTTGATAGGTCATGCTTAGATAATTTGATGGGCTATATTTAGGAGATGCGAGCTTATGATCAAAAACATATACCAATAATAGGTGTTGCAATAGAACAAAGACATATACATAAATTTGGATTTGAATTCTTTTCGGTGCGAAATATAAATAGTAGTGGATGCCATAGACCCTGGTTACCGGCTCTCTCATTGCGAGTTCACTTTATTAGTTTGATTTAATTTTATTATTTCATTTTCAATTTCAATTTCAAAAATCCAAAAATATTGTTTCTACTTAAGTTATTACAGATATTGATTATCGGTATTTCCACCGCTCCCTGTGGGTTCGACCCGTACTTGCCCCTGTCTACTAGTTAGACACCGTGCGATTGCAGTTGTTATATATAGGGTTTCCCGAAATCCTATCAATTTTTGGCGCCGCCGATGCGGACTTGTGTATAGATTTGTTTTTAGGTTTTATTTTTATTATTTTTGTTCTTTTTTACGCCTTTTGGTATTTCTTATTTGTTTTCAGATTTGGAGCTGAGCTAAAGAAAAAGAGAGAAAGTGCTGAAAAGAAAAGCGAAGCTAAAGAAGGAAACAAAGAAGGAATCCAAAAGGAGTGAAGAAGAAGATTTTGTATATTATTTTATTTTATTTTTTTAGAAACTGTAATTAAGGTTTTTATTTATGTAATATTTTATTTTTGGACATTTTTTTTTCTTTTCTTTTGGACATTGAACATTGGACTTTATTTTTAAAACCCTAAGGAAGGGTTGGTTTAAATATAAACTGCACAGGGAAGGACGACAGTTACGATACTGTCTCGGCCCCTCGGGTTCGTACACTGACATTGGAGTCGGTGGCCCCAGTCGACCTCAAACGGTTCATCCCCCATCTGGAACGGGAGGTAAGAATTCTAAACATCCGTGAATCCCCTGTCAGCGGGTTTACTGGATGATTTTCTATGCATATATGTTGAGGACCTGAAATCAGATTTAATTTCCTAGTAAAGGGCAAGGCCTGGCCAAATCAAGATAAGGACTCGGATTTCATCACTGTTTCCTTCTTGCCCGCCTTAGGAACACGTAACCCACGCGAACCTAAACTTAAAATACTGACTAGAACGAGACCGATAGGGTAACGAGCTTAATAGGAAAGTCATTCGAAAAATATTGGTTACTCTTTTAAGCATACTTCGAAATTCATGATGGTTTCTGTGAGTTGAATGCGTGACTGCGCCGCCTTGTAATACCGGTGAGGCCTTGGGTATCAAAGCTCCACCGAGCTTCCCTCGCCTCTATTCAACTTACTTTGACTCGAATTGATTCCAGAGGGGTTTTCTTAAATTGTAACGAATTTCTTTTCGAAAGAATAGAACCTGGTCTAGAAACAATCTAAGGGAGCCATCATGCTTTTTGTTTGCTAGATAAAATAGGTTTGTTGTGGTCGAGTCATCCTTCTCTGTGCTTGTTTAGAATTTCCCTGCAGTTAGGATGTCAAACTGGTACAACCAATACAATGATTATCCAACCGAGTAACATGGACATTACTCTTTTTATGATCATAGTGTGAATAGTAGTTGGGAACGCCAACCTTTTCAAGGTTTTAGGTCATACCATGGTGAGCCCAATTACTATCCGCATTCGTCTTTAGAGGATACAATCAAACTTTTGAAAACTAGTCCTTTTTATGATCCTTCAGTTCCTATTCCTTCTCTAGAAGAGTCTCTCAGGAATTTAGCTGAGTCATCACGTAAGTTAGCTGAATTGACATACAAATTAGATGAGGTGAACAATCACTACACCATTTTCCCCGAATTGCAACTAAATTTTGTAACGGCCCAGCAGCCGTTACAAACTTTTATGTTACGAATAGCCGTTACAACCTAGACGTAACAGGGAGGAGCCGTTACGAAATTTTTTCCAGATTCGTAACAGGGGGAAACTGTTACGAATAGTAACATGCTAATTTTTTACGTGTGTCAGTCACACGCTTGGTGACACTAGAGCCGGTAACAAATATTATTGCGCGTGTGCCATTCAGCCGTGTGCCCCCTTTTTCCACCCAAGTTCACTAAGCTAGAGTATTATTCCTCCCCTGAAGAGATAAGCTCGTCAAGAGATGAGGGTTTCATCGAGTACACTCATTTCATTTTTTTCACTCTCTTTCTCTCTTCGTTTCTCATCAGAAGATACCAGAAATTTATCATCGTGAAGAGATAAGGGTTGGCTCTGCAGAAGATACCAGAAATTTATCAAAGACATTTTTCGATCTGTTATTTCAATCGTAAGTTTCAAATCAGTTAGTATTCAAATTTCTCGATCTATTATTTCAATCGTAAGTTGTTGTTTTTTTTTTATTCATTCAATCATCGTCTGTTTTTTTCATTGGGGTTTTTAATTTTAGGGTTTTTCCATCTGATAAATCTATTATGATTTCTATTTCTGATTTCGTTTTAGGTTTATTTTTATCTGATATAAATCTGATGCGATTTCTTTCTCTTATTTCAGGGTTTTATCTGTGGAAGAGCTGAAGAACTTTGAAGGTATTTGTTTTATCATCTGTTAAATCAAGTTTTAGGATTTGAAGGATATATACTAACTGATATTCTGATTTCATGTTAGGGTTTGAAAGACTGAAGAACTTTGAAAAACTCCAAAGAGCTGAAGTTGAAGGTATAAGAATTGATTTGTTTAATTTCAATTAGTATGAATTGATTTTTTGTAATTTTATTTTTAGGTTTTCAATTAGTATGAATTGATTTGTTTAATTTCAGTTTTAGGGTTTCAATTAGTATGAATTAATTTTTTCTTTATAGCATGTTAAGATTATGGTGTTTTATGTAAACTAGCATGTGAAGTTATTTGGCCAGGGCTTCGACAACCTGTTTTCTTTGTAATCTGTTTTCTATGAACTACTTGTAGACCATATGTATGAACTCTGTTTTCTTTGTAATTTGTTTTCTATGAACTACTTGTAGACCATCCTCTCCTCGTTGAGAGGATGTTTCTGTCGTTTTCATGAGGGCTTCGGCAAACCCACCACTAGGACTAAGTACTTGGTTTGATCCTATAAAGTCTATTTTGACGGGTAATATGTCATATGATGAAAACAAGAAATGGATGAAGTGTAACCATAAGTCTGGTGAATACATACAAGGTGTGAGGTCATTTATACAGTTTGCCAAGAATAATGGTGGTGGGAGGGTTTTATTTTCATGTCCTTGTCGAAATTGTATGAATGGTAAAGGTTTAGTTTCACTTAGTGAGATATCATTGCATTTGCTCAAATATGGTATTTGTTTGACGTATACAACATGGCGTCATCATGGTGAAAGTTCAGTAGCAGCACGGTCAGGTTTTTAAGTCATTTAACATGCTACATTTAGCAAAATCTCTACCGTACATTCTGCAAGAATGATTCCCTTCATGAATAAATATCAAGAGAGAATCGCCAATAATCTGATTTTATTCGATATGCTCCGCAAAATTGAAACTTTATTGTGCAAACAGTGAACTTTCTACTTGAAGAACAAAAAAATTATAAACTAAGGCTACTGAATATGTAGTAAATTTGTTACGATTAGAAGCATAGAAATTCAGTAGCGAAGAAATGTTCAGTATTTATCTTTGAAATCCAAGCATAAGAGAAACTAATAAATTCAGCAGCATCCAAGGTACTACACAATTCAGATGCAACATTGTTTGATAGCACCCTCTTGAATAAACCAAAAAAAAAAAAAAAAACAGGAAGAAATCAAGGTAAGATCATATCTGTAAGCTTAAATGTGGACTACATTGTTTATTGACTGATTACCATCAAAATTCTTAGAAGCTTGGGTTTCCTCTTTTTTAGACTCTCGCTTGGTTTTCATTCTTGTGATTTATTAGATTGTGTGTGTATCAGTTTAACCTACAGATACAAAAAATTGAAGAGGAATTTGGATTTGGATTTGAATTTTTTGTTTTTGATTATATTTATTTTCATTCCATCAAAATTTGATGCAAATAAAGCACCGCTTCCAGGGACAGTAATGGATCACCTTTTCTTTTAGCAGCACGGAAACAATGGATTCCATACTGGAATTCTAAAGGACCATCAATCTGCATTTGCACATAATCAGAAACAATATCACATCTTTATCTCCTAAACACGCCCAAAGTGTAAATCCAGCAAAGACAATCAAATCTTCATGACTAGCTCTTGAATTATTGGTGATACTAAACCAACTAAAGGAACTCAGTGAGTGAGTGATAGCCAGCAACAATTCCTGCAAAATTTAGGTTCCAGAGCCAACCAAACTATGTACGGTGGAACTCGGCCAAACTACTTCGATCGATCTTGGGTTAAGAACAAGTATCGGCTCCTCTTTTCAATCCTGTTGCTTATTTTAGGAAAATCCGGAGAAAATCCACCATGTAACATTTTTTGATTTCTTATGGAAGACGCTTGCCCCTAATGTGCCTAGACAACGTTGTGTAACACCTGGTCATACTGTATGTTGCCCCCTGTTGAAATTCAAGCACATATCATAGCCGTCTAATCTATTGTAGATCTGTCATAGATAAGCTGCAGCCGTTAGATCAATGAGAAAACAAGTGAACCCTAAACCAAAACCCTTTATCAGTGGTAGTAGTTTTCTTTTCTTCATCCATTTATGTGGCGCCTTCGTCTTTCAAACGCAAACCAGAGAAGATCTTCTATTATGTACCTTAATCAGAGAAGATCTTTGTTTAAATTAGTTTTTGGTGGGGACTTTTTTTTTCCAATTTTTTATTTGTTGTGTTTCCCTTTTAGAACCTCTTTCCTACAATCTGGATCTGCTTGGGTTTTATTTCACTCCCCTAGTAGTGATTTATTAGATTTTTGTGTATCAGTTTAACCAGTTATCAAAATTAAACAGGAATTTTGGATTTGAATTGTATTTATTTTTATTCCAAAAATGAAGTGTCATTGAGTTTGATGCGAAAATTTGATGCAAATAAAGCAACCACTGCTAGGGACAGTAATGGATCACATTTTCATGGATTCCTTACTGGAATTCTAATGGATTCTGTATTATTTTGACTCGCGTTATTTGCCTTACAACACCATCAATCTGCATTTGCACATAATTAGTATATCACATCTTTATCTTCCTAAACACGCCCAATGTGCAAGTCCATCAAAGATAATCAAATCTTCCCGACCAGCTCTTGAATTATTGGTGATACTAAACCAACTAGTCAGTGATAGCCAGCAACAATTCCTGCAAGCAAACCGAACTACGGTAGAACTAGGCCAAACTACTTCGACCTTGGGTTTAGAACAAGAATCGGCTTCGCTGCTATATAAGTTTATTTTTGTTCTTTTCAATTTCAGTCCAAGTTTCTGACGAGCTATAGTGCACCCAACACCTATGGGGGGGACTCTTTCTAGAGAGTTCATACTTTCAAGAGAAAAGTATATATACATAGACACAAGGCAGAACGCACTACACTATTTTCCACGAATTGCAACTAAATTTTGTAACGGCCCAGCAGCCGTTACAAACTTTTATGTTACAAATAGCCGTTACAACCTAGACGTAACAGGGAGGAGCCGTTACGAAATTTTAGTAACATGCTAATTTTTTACGTGTGTCAGTCACACGCTTGGTGACACTAGAGCCGGTAACAGATATTATTGCGCGTGTGCCATTCAGCCGTGTGCCCCCTTTTCCACCCAAGTTCACTAAGCTAGAGTATTATTCCTCCCCTGAAGAGATAAGCTCGTCAAGAGATGAGGGTTTCATCGAGTACACTCATTTCATTTTTTTCACTCTCTTTCTCTCTTCGTTTCTCATCAGAAGATACCAGAAATTTATCATCGTGAAGAGATAAGGGTTGGCTCTGCAGAAGATACCAGAAATTTATCAAAGACATTTTTCGATCTGTTATTTCAATCGTAAGTTTCAAATCAGTTAGTATTCAAATTTCTCGATCTGTTATTTCAATCGTAAGTTGTTGTTTTTTTATTTTTATTCATTCAATCATCGTCTGTTTTTTTCATTGGGGTTTTTAATTTTAGGGTTTTTCCATCTGATAAATCTATTATGATTTCTATTTATGATTTCGTTTTAGGTTTATTTTTATCTGATATAAATCTGATGCGATTTCTTTCTCTTATTTCAGGGTTTTATCTGTGGAAGAGCTGAAGAACTTTGAAGGTATTTGTTTTATCATCTGTTAAATCAAGTTTTAGGATTTGAAGGATATATACTAACTGATATTCTGATTTCATGTTAGGGTTTGAAAGACTGAAGAACTTTGAAAAACTCCAAAGAGCTGAAGTTGAAGGTATAAAAATTGATTTGTTTAATTTCAATTAGTATGAATTGATTTTTTGTAATTTTATTTTTAGGTTTTCAATTAGTATGAATTGATTTGTTTAATTTCAGTTTTAGGGTTTCAATTAGTATGAATTAATTTTTTCTTTATAGCATGTTAAGATTATGGTGTTTTATGTAAACTAGCATGTGAAGTTATTTGGCCAGGGCTTCGACAACCTGTTTTCTTTGTAATCTGTTTTCTATGAACTACTTGTAGACCATATGTATGAACTCTGTTTTCTTTGTAATCTGTTTTCTATGAACTACTTGTAGACCATCCTCTCCTCGTTGAGAGGATGTTTCTGTCGTTTTCATGAGGGCTTCGGCAAACCCACCACTAGGACTAAGTACTTGGTTTGATCCTATAAAGTCTATTTTGACGGGTAATATGTCATATGATGAGAACAAGAAATGGATGAAGTGTAACCATAAGTCTGGTGAATACATACAAGGTGTGAGGTCATTTATACAGTTTGCCAAGAATAATGGTGGTGGGAGGGTTTTATTTTCATGTCCTTGTCGAAATTGTATGAATGGTAAAGGTTTAGTTTCACTTAGTGAGATATCATTGCATTTGCTCAAATATGGTATTTGTTTGACGTATACAACATGGCGTCATCATGGTGAAAGTTCAGTAGCAGCACGGTCAAGACATAGGGATAACACTGCAGCAGTTATGGATGGGAATGTTACAGTAGGTGTGGATGTGGATGGGAATGTTACATCTGCTATGGATATGGATGTGAATGTCACAGGAGGAGTTGATGTGGATGAGAATGTTACAGCAGGTGTGGATGTGGATGAGAATGTTACAACAAATGTGGATGTGGATGAGAATGTTGGGACCAAGGGGTGTTGTAAGAAAAAGTTATCAGCGGCCGAGCGAGCAAGAGTACCATTGTATCCTTCGTGTCCTAAAGGAAAGTCGGCGTTGTATGTAGCGATAATGGTGAACAACATAAAGACTCGGTATGCGATTTCAGATAATGGTATGAGTGCAATGTTAGAATTGATAAAAGAGTTGCTTCCCGAAGAAAACACCCTGCCAAGTAAGTTTCCAGATGTCAAGAAGATAATTCAACAGTTGGGGATGGATTATGTAACCTACGATGCTTGCGTGAATGATTGTATACTCTATTGGAAGGATAAGAGTTCATTGCTGAAGTGCCCTGTATGTCAAGAACCGCGGTATGTAAGAGTTTTCAATGATGAGAGAAAACTTACTCAAGTTGCGCAGAAGACGTTGAGACACTTTCCAATAATTGCAAGGTTGAAAAGATTTTATAGTATACCATGGATAGCAGAGGCGATGCTTTGGCATTTTAGAGCACAGAAAGATATCAATGTAATGCGTCATCCCGTTGATTCTTTAGCTTGGCGTTGTGCGGATAGTTTTTTTTCCAGAGTTTTCTAAGGAAGCACGGAATGTTACTCTTGGTATAGCAACTGACGGCTTCAACCCCAATGGATGCTTTGGTCTCAATTACAGCTGTTGGCCGGTAATTCTCTGTCCGTATAATCTTCCTCCTTCGATGTGTATGAAGAGGGAGTTTTCTATGTTATGTTTGTTGATATCAGGCCCGAGAGCACCAGGTAAAGATATCGATGTTTACTTACAACCATTGATCGAAGAGTTGAAAGAGTTATGGAATGATGGTGTTATGACTTTCGACAGCTTCACCGGTTCTGAATTTCTGATGAGAGCTAGGTTGTTATGGGCAATTCATGATTTTCCAGCATTAGGGACTCTTTCTGGATGTGTAACTCATGGGTATTTTGCTTGTCCAAGTTGTGGAGAAGAAACAGATGTTGAGTGGCTTCCATATAGTAAGAAGTTGTGTTATATGGGACATCGAAGATGTCTGCCAACGAAACACAAGTTTAGAGATGATAAAACAAACTTCAGTGGAGGAGTTGATCATGGTAAAGCTCCATGGCCACTAACAGGATTGCAAGTTCAAGAGATGGTAGCTAATTTGAAAAGCAAACAGGGTAAAGGAAAACCACCATCAAAGAAACGTAAAAGAGGGACTGAAGGGTATGCTGATGAAGAAATTTCCGATCACTCTTTATTTTCTCGAAGGTCTATTCTTTATGATTTGCCGTATTGGGGAGCGAACAAAGTTCGTCACTGTACAGATGTGATGCATACCGAGAAGAATATAACTGAGCACATTGTTAATACTGTATTCGGAAATAGAAAGTCAAAAGATGGTCTTAATGCACGTAAAGATATGGAAGCTATGGGGATTAAAAAGCGGTTATGGTTGAAAGAGGATGACAACACGGGCAAGACAACAATGGAAGATGGGTCTTTTGCCTTAACAAAGGATGAAAAAGTTGCTTTCTGTACAGTTTTGAAGAATTTAAGGGTGCCTTCAAATTTCTGTTCCAATCTTCGCAACAATGTTGGTATAAATCCACCGGGGTTGAAGAATTTAAAGTCTCATGATTACCATGTTATGATGCAGTCTTTGTTTCCACTGCTTGTTCATACTGCAACTTCATTTCCTAAAGATTTGCGATTTGCTCTTCTCCGGATTAGTTTATTTTTCAATATCTTATGTGCGAAGGTTATTAACAGAGAGCATCTTTTACAAGCTAAAGCTAGTTTGGTGGAGGCGATGTGTGTTCTAGAAAAATACTTTCCTCCATCCTTCTTTGTCATTAGTATCCACCTGATGATTCATCTGGAAGATGAAGCTTTAATCTGCGGTCCGGTCAGATTTAGGTGGATGTACCCCTTTGAGAGGTAAATTTCCCACTTGACTATTTCCCCTGTTTAGCAATTTTGTTTATTGTGCTGTCATGATTAATTTCTTTTATGCTAGAGGATGACTTTAAATGCATGATTGGACTAACTGGTAGATAATTTGAAAAGCAAACAGGGTAAAGGAAGACCACCATCAAAGAAACGTAAAAGAGGGACTGAAGGGTATGCTGATGAAGAAATTTCCGATCACTCTTTATTTTCTCGAAGGTCTATTCTTTATGATTTGCCGTATTGGGGAGCGAACACAGTTCGTCACTGTACAGATGTGATGCATACAGAGAAGAATATAACTGAGCACATTGTTAATACTGTATTGGGAAATAGCAAGTCAAAAGATGGTCTTAATGCACGTAAAGATATGGAAGCTATGGGGATTAAAAAGCGGTTATGGTTGAAAGAGGATGACAACACGGGAAAGACAACAATGGAAGATGGGTCTTTTGCCTTAACAAAGGATGAAAAAGTTGCTTTCTGTACAGTTTTGAAGAATTTAAGGGTGCCTTCAAATTTCTGTTCCAATCTTCGCAACAACGTTGGTATAAATCCACCGGAGTTGAAGAATTTAAAGTCTCATGATTACCATGTTATGATGCAGTCTTTGTTTCCACTGCTTGTTCATACTGCAACTTCATTTCCTAAAGATCTGCGAGTTGCTCTTCTCCGGATTAGTTTATTTTTCAATATCTTATGTGCGAAGGTTATTAACAGAGAGCATCTTTTACAAGCTAAAGCTAGTTTGGTGGAGGCGATGTGTGTTCTAGAAAAATACTTTCCTCCATCCTTCTTTGTCATTAGTATCCACCTGATGATTCATCTGGCAGATGAAGCTTTAATCTGCGGTCCGGTCAGATTTAGGTGGATGTACCCCTTTGAGAGGTAAATTTCCCACTTGAGTATTTCCCCTGTTTAGCAATTTTGTTTATTGTGCTGTCATGATTAATTTCTTTTATGCTAGAGGATGACTTTAAATGCATGATTGGACTAACACAGTAGTATAAAAATCCAATGGTAACCATAAAAAGGAGTGGAAATGTTTGTTCTCATTATTGAAAGGTTGTGTCTTTTAACATCTTACTATGTGTGTTATGCTAGTGCTGATATGGAGGGTACAAACCCTTGCTTTATAGATTAAATTGAATTTGAGAATGTTATATGGAATGTCAGGTGCTGAGTGTAAGATACTTTGATTAAGAAAGTTTATATTTGAAGTTTTTTTTTTCTGAAATTTTATGAAGTTGACAACTTAGTATAAAAATCATGCTTGATAAGGCCTTGACAGCTTCTACACTTTACTATTCTTTGTAGGTTAATGAAAGGCTTTAAAGGGTTGGTGCGCAATAAAAGGTACATTGAGGGATGCATTGCGAGAGGGTATTCGTTGCGAGAAGCTAGCTTATTTTTTATGGATGGCATGTCAGATGATGGTGATGGTACTCATAAACATACTCGACGGGCTTTTTTAGATGATGACTATGAGTTTGCAGATGAGATGCCTCTAAGTACTGGAAAGAGTATGACTTTAACTCAAGTACAATTTGAACAATGCCGCAGCTGGATCCTATCTAAGTATTTTGAGATAGATGACTGGCGAAGGTAAACATTACTGCTTCAATGTGAATTTTAAATTGTTGTGTAGTATGCTAGAGTTATGCTATTTGTTTGTTCTTTGAAGTATCAATGTCTATGTATTTGGTTTTATTTGAGATAGCAGTTTCATTGATGCATTAAGATGTTTTCATTATTTTATACTATTTTTATGTGGTTGCAGGAAGTATGATTCCTATGTTAGCGGCAACACGTCTAATGGTCAGCAGACCTCAAAGAGTTTTCATGTATGGTTGCGCGACGAGGTAACATGATATCTTAAATCTTTCATCCCAACCTGTTATGTTTTTGGTTGTGATACTAACTCCAACATGAACTTTTATAGTTGATAGAAGCCAAAGAGACTGATTCAACACTTTGGAGACTCGTGCAAGGACCCCTCTTCAAGGCACGATCCTACAGTAAATACCAAGTCAATGGCTTTACTTTTAGCACACTAGGTTGTGAGGCGAAGAATATATCGCAAAACAGTGGCGTATCAATGAAAGCTTTTACAAGACTGAAAGCGAAGTCGGCCGAGGAAGCAGAAATAACTTATTACGGAGTTATTAAAGAGATTATCGTCTTGAATTACATGGAGTTTGAAGAAACTGTTTTCTGTTGTGATTGGGTTAGTGTTGGAGATAAGAATGCGTGTAAGGTTGATGCAGTTTCAAAGGTTATAAAGGTCAACTTATCCAAGATGAAAAACAAAGTTAGAGTGTCCGATGAGCCGTTTATCCTTGCATCTGAAGCGGCTCAAGTGTTCTGCTCGAAGGATCTTACAGATGAGGGATGGTCCGTGGTGTTGCACTCACATCAGGGGTTAACTTGTTCAGTAGATAAATTTGAAGTTCCTACAGCTTATCAATCAGTTCTTACTGACAATGAGAATTTCAAAAAGTTGCTTTCAATTGGTTCTATTTGAAATGAAACTGATGCCACCTTTGCAATGTGTTGCGCTTCACGAATATCTATAAAAAGAACGACTGCCTTTGTTTTGCTCTTGTTTTGCTTTTGTTTTGTTTTATTTGATCGCTTATTATTTGAGAGGTGTTATTTGTTTTATTCGCTTGTTCTGTGATCTGTTTTCTCTTGTGCAATATTTTCTTTCATGATGTTTTTTTTTTCCAGGATATGGAAGCAGTAGTCGTCAATGAGTATGGACAACCAGTTTCCAGGAACTGCACGACAGCTGGTCACCGGAAGGGCTCATTGGTTCGTACACATGTGCCTGTTTCATGCAAAAACTGGAAGCTTGTGCCTCAGAAGCATAAGGATGATGTTTGGAATACCCTTAAGGTACAAAACTTACCTTAATGAGGGTTGTATCCTCAGTTGTTGTTCACTCCTTTAACTTCTTTTATAGTGGTTGTATCCTCAGTAAGCCATTAATGAGATCTGACTTTACAGGAAGAATTTAATATCCCTGAAACATCGAAGGATATTGTTCAGAAGTCCATGGATGGTCCATGGAGGAGATTTAAAACTGAGTGACGTACCGATCATTATGATTTGTACCCTACTCATGAAGAAAGGATTCTACATGTTCCACCAACTGTAAGAGAAGAGGATTGGATAAAATTTTGTGAGAATGAAAAAGAAGAAAAGGCAGCGCAAAGTAGAATTGACCATAAGCGGAAAAGACAACAATATGGCTACACACATTGTTCCGGTCGCAAACCTCATTATTTGGTCAGAGCTGAATTGTTACGTAAGTTTTCTCGATCTCTTCTACATTCACAATTTTCCCCATCTCTGTTGTATTTCAATAATGCCTCAAACTCTGATATATTCATAACTCGTCTTGATCTCTGTAAATGTAGGAGGCCAAGAATCCTGGTGTAGAGATCAGTCCTGAGAATGTGTGGCTTAAAGCTCATACACAAGAGAGTGGTTCAATCTTACCTAGCGCCCAGCCATATGCTGTGAGTCAGTTCACTTTTCAGTTATTTCAAGTCTTCTCATTGTTTTTAGTTAAACATATTATAATTTTCTCGATTGTTATGCTTGGCACAACAGGATAAGCTGAAGAAGGCGCAAGAAGAGATCAAAGAAAAACTGGATGCAGGTCTTCCAGTAGAGGAACTTTGTGCACTTGCTGCGGCTTTTGGAAAGGATACTAGAGGACGGGCTCGTTCTCTTGGACTTGTATCTCGTACACAAGTCCAACTTTCTTCTCCTGCGCGTCACAAGGTCAATGAGTTGAAACAGAAGGAGGGTGGTGTTACTCAAATGGTGGAAGAACTAGGTGGAAAGGTGGGGGTTCTAATCGAAGGACTTGGCAAATTATGCCACATAGTTCAAGATATCCAATCTGCAATGCCAGCATCAGTTGGCTCAAACTTGGCCAGCACCTCAAAAGCTCCATCTCCACAGGGTGTTTCTGCTTCACCTATATCATCTCCACAGGGTATTTCTTCTTCACCTCTATCATCTCCACAAGCTGCGACGAGTTCACCAGCTGCATCAGGAGTACATGGCATGCCGCGTTGTTCATTACCAGTAGTATAAAAATCCAATGGTAACCATAAAAAGGAGTGGAACTGTTTGTTCTCATTATTGAAAGGTTGTGTCTTTTAACATCTTACTATGTGTGTTATGCTAGTGCTGATATGGAGGGTACAAACCCTTGCTTTATAGATTAAATTGAATTTGAGAATGTTATATGGAATGTCAGGTGCTGAGTGTAAGATACTTTGATTAAGAAAGTTTATATTTGAAGTTTTTTTCTTCTGAAATTTTATGAAGTTGACAACTTAGTATAAGAATCATGCTTGATAAGGCCTTGACAGCTTCTACACTTTACTATTCTTTGTAGGTTAATGAAAGGCTTTAAAGGGTTGGTGCGCAATAAAAGGTACATTGAGGGATGCATTGCGAGAGGGTATTCGTTGCGAGAAGCTAGCTTATTTTTTATGGATGGCATGTCAGATGATGGTGATGGTACTCATAAACATACTCGACGGGCTTTTTTAGATGATGACTATGAGTTTGCAGATGAGATGCCTCTAAGTACTGGAAAGAGTATGACTTTAACTCAAGTACAATTTGAACAATGCCGCAGCTGGATCCTATCTAAGTATTTTGAGATAGATGACTGGCGAAGGTAAACATTACTGCTTCAATGTGAATTTTAAATTGTTGTGTAGTATGCTAGAGTTATGCTATTTGTTTGTTCTTTGAAGTATCAATGTCTATGTATTTGGTTTTATTTGAGATAACAGTTTCATTGATGCATTAAGATGTTTTCATTATTTGATACTATTTTTATGTGGTTGTAGGAAGTATGATTCCTATGTTAGCGGCAACACGTCTAATGGTCAACAGACCTCAAAGAGTTTTCATGTATGGTTGCGCGACGAGGTAACATGATATCTTAAATCTTTCATCCCAACTTGTTATGTTTTTGGTTGTGATACTAACTCCAACATGAACTTTTATAGTTGATAGAAGCCAAAGAGACTGATTCAACACTTTGGAGACTCGTGCAAGGACCCCTCTTCAAGGCACGATCCTACAGTAAATACCAAGTCAATGGCTTTACTTTTAGCACACTAAGTTGTGAGGCGAAGAATATATCGCAAAACAGTGGCATATCAATGAAAGCTTTTACAAGACTGAAAGCGAAGTCGGACGAGGAAGTATAAATAACTTATTACGGAGTTATTAAAGATATTATCGTCTTGAATTACATGGAGTTTGAAGAAACTGTTTTCTGTTTTGATTGGGTTAGTGTTGGAGATAAGAATGCGTGTAAGGTTGATGCAGTTTCAAAGGTTATAAAGGTCAACTTATCCAAGATGAAAAACAAAGTTAGAGTGTCCGATGAGTCGTTTATCCTTGCATCTGAAGCGGATCAAGTGTTCTACTCGAAGGATCTTACAGATGAGGGATGGTCCGTGGTGTTGCACTCACATCAGGGGTTAACTTGTTCAGTAGATAAATTTGAAGTTCCTACAGCTTATCAATCAGTTCTTACTGACAATGAGAATTTCAAAAAGTTGCTTTCAATTGGTTCTATTTGAAATGAAACTGATGCCACCTTTGCAATGTGTTGCGCTTCACGAATATCTATAAAAAGAACGACTGCCTTTGTTTTGCTCTTGTTTTGCTTTTGTTTTGTTTTATTTGATCGCTTATTATTTGAGAGGTGTTATTTGTTTTATTCGCTTGTTCTGTGATCTGTTTTCTCTTGTGCAATATTTTCTTTCATGATATTTGTTTTTTTTTCCAGGATATGGCAGCAGTAGTCGTCAATGAGTATGGACAACCAGTTTCCAGGAACTGCACGACAGCTGGTCACCGGAAGGGCTCATTGGTTCGTACACATGTGCATGTTTCATACAAAAACTGGAAGCTTGTGCCTCAGAAGCATAAGGATGATGTTTGGAATACCCTTAAGGTACAAAACTTACCTTAATGAGGGTTGTATCCTCAGTTGTTGTTCACTCCTTTAACTTCTTTTATAGTGGTTGTATCCTCAGTAAGCCATTAATGAGATCTGACTTTACAGGATGAATTTAATATCCCTGGAACATCGAAGGATATTGTTCAGAAGTCCATGGCTGGTCCATAGAGGAGATTTAAAACTGAGTTACGTACCGATCATTATGATTTGTACCCTACTCATGAAGAAAGGATTCTACATGTTCCACCAACTGTAAGAGAAGAGGATTGGATAAAACTTTGTGAGAATGAAAAAGAAGAAAAGGCAGCGCAAAGTAGAATTGACCATAAGCGGAAAAGACAACAATATGGCTACACACATTGTTCCGGTCGCAAACCTCATTGTTTGGTCAGAGCTGAATTGGTACGTAAGTTTTCTCGATCTCTTCTACATTCACAATTTTCCCCATCTCTGTTGTATTTCAATAATGCCTCAAACTCTGATATATTCACAACTCGTCTTGATTTCTGTAAATGTAGGAGGCCAAGAATCCTGGTGTAGAGATCAGTCCTGAGGATGTGTGGCTTAAAGCTCATACACAAGAGAGTGGTTCAATCTTACCTAGCGCCCAGCCATATGCTGTGAGTCAGTTCACTTTTCAGTTATTTCAAGTCTTCTCATTGTTTTTAGTTACACATATTATAATTTTCTCGATTGTTATGCTTGGCACAACAGGATAAGCTGAAGAAGGCGCAAGAAGAGATCAAAGAAAAACTGGATGCAGGTCTTCCAGTAGAGGAACTTTGTGCACTTGCTGCGGCTTTTGGAAAGGATACTAGAGGACGGGCTCGTTCTCTTGGACTTGTATCTCGTACAGAAGTCCAACTTTCTGCTCCTGCGCGTCACAAGGTCAATGAGTTGAAACAGAAGGAGGGTGGTGTTACTCAAATGGTGGAAGAACTAGGTGGAAAGGTGGGGGTTCTAATCATAGGACTTGGAAAATTATGCCACATAGTTCAAGATATCCAATCTGCAATGCCAGCATCAGTTGGCTCAAACTTGGCCAGCACCTCAAAAGCTCCATCTCCACAGGGTGTTTCTGCTTCACCTTTATCATCTCCACAGGGTATTTCTGCTTCACCTCTATCATCTCCACAAGCTGCGACGAGTTCACCAGCTGCATCAGGAGTACATGGCATGCCGCGTTGTTCATTACTGAACTTCGAGGGTCAAGTGGTTGCAACTGGTAACATCTGTACTGGTGGTTTAGGAGAAATAATTCACGGAGATCCTGTACCCTTACATCTTTCCAAGGTGTGTATCGATACTATTTCCAAGCCAGATGCAATAACTGTGAGTGCCAACAAGTATGCAGCGACCTTCAGAGACGTTGGAATTGGAGGATATGTGCTTCATCCAAAGATGTGCCTCTCAAGTTACGACACACCATCTCTTTCTTTTTGATGTGTCAACCTTTTTGAGCATCGCGTGGTATCTGCCTCAACTCATATGGTTCTTTTTGGTATTTTTATGCAGTTCAAACTTTTTTATGTATGCTCTTATGCATACGTGCATAACAAGTTTTTAGGCTTATTTTCCTTTTTTTTTCCAGTTCACACTTTTGTATGTATGCTGACTGATATGCATACTCTTATGCAGTTGTGCATAAGAATAGATTTACTTGAAGCAACTTCTGCAGTGCTGCATAACAAGTATTTAGGCTTATTTTCCCTTTTTTTTTGCAGTTCACACTTTTGTATGTATGCTGACTCATACGCATACTCTTATGCAGTTGTGCATAAGAATAGCTTTACTTGAAGCAACTTTTTTTGTCCGATGTAACTTTTTCCTGAATTATGTGAACACAAACCGGCTTATGAATGGATATGCACTTTCAGTTCATCATTTATTTGTATATGTGTGGGTGGCTTTTGTTCTGTTATATGTGAATTCACAGGGGAATTCTCGCAAGGTCAGCTGAAGCAGCAGTAGCCAGCCGGGGAAATATCAATCCCTGGTAATTACTTCACTTGGTTATATTTGTACTATAAAGTTTAAGAGGCGTGGTTTCTGACCTTCAATTTATACTTGCGAGGTATTATACTGGTGGGAAGTGAACTACAGCTGGATTGGCATCAACTTGTGTACCTGCTAGAATACCGGGTAAGTACTTAACTTGTATATTTCTAGATTCCATGTTTCTTACGGGACTTTTCTTTGTTGCGCGTGCGAGAGAGCTTATGGACTTTGGTTTGTATCAGGACCAATTGCAATGATGGCCTGGATCAGTGGTTGCAGTTTCAGTTGAAGCTCTTGATGACTAAATCATGGGCTTGTTCTTATTACAAAACCACAGTAAGTATTTCTCATTGTTCTTCTCCCCAATTTATATTTTTTTGAAAGTTTTTTCTGCTTTTAACATAAGTTGGTATATATGCTTAGGAAGTTTAAACTTAGCAGATACTTTTCATCTATAACTTTATGCATGGATTTCGAACTTGAAGTCTTAAAATTTGCAGCTTCAAGTTGGTTTATCAGCTCTAGCTGTGAACATAGAAAATTTGCAGTAAGTTTCTATGTACAGTCTCAGTTATATAAATTTGTGAACATAGGAATTTCTATGAACTGATACTTATGGGAATTTGTATACATTCCCCTACTATTTGATACTTAGAATAATTTAAGTTCTATTTTGTATGAATCCTTTGTATGAATCCATTTGAATGTGATTAGAATTGATTGAATGGACATGAATTTGATTGAAAAAAATAATGTTGATTGTGAAGGATAAATGAAAGGTGTATGCAGGTGGTTATTTTGAATTCCGGCGTATTCCGGCCGAGAATGAGCTGCCGGTCGACCTTGACCTGGTCAAAATTGGTCATTGCTGACTGATTTTGACCAGGTCAAGGTTGACCGGCAGTAATTTTTTTACTGTTGCAAAAAATTCGTAACGGCTTCAGCTTGTTACAACGATTTGTTACTAAATAAATTCGTAACGGCTCTCGCATGTTACGACAGTGCCACGTAGTAACGGCTCTACGCTGTTACAAGAGCCGTTACAAAAAAAAATCGTAACGGCTGCTGGGCCGTTACAAAAAATTGTAGCACCCCTTTTCGTAACGGTCCGGAACAGTTACAACCCCGATTCGTAACGCTCAATAACCGTTTCGAATCGGAAAAAATGGTGTAGTGAATGTAGTTATGGACGAAAGAACTACAATAACGACTGAATCTTCTTTGGAAGATATCCTCCATAGGTTAAGTGAAAACTTAGATCCAATCCTTAGGGAGATTTCTTTAGAAGAGACCCTTGAGAGGATAGCTGAGTCGACACATAGACTTGAGTTAGATACGAACAAAAGTATTGCTCGAAATGACTTGAATTGCCAATGTTGTGTATCCAATAATACCCTTGAAAATGAGTTTAGTTATTTACATAATCAAGATATCGAGGTTAGATTTGGTGACACTACTTGTGTAGATGAGGTTCAGCCATTTTCATGTTATTATAATGATGATTATGATGTGGACAATGTTGATGAAGAATTTGAAGTATTTAGGCATGGTGATCAGGAATTTTTTACTCCTAATAAACTTTATGGTGACAGTGTTATTTCTGGTTCAAATCCCGATAATTTTAATGATTATTCACTTATTCAAAAGGACGAGGATTTGATTAGAGGTACCACTTCTTTACATGATGTAGTATTTCCTTTTGATTACGAAGTTGATAATGGTCTAGAGGAACGAGTTTATTCTGAGAATACCGTTTTAGAGTCTAGCGATTTAGAAACAATGGTCTTAGACGAAGAAAATGAACTCGTAGAGCTATTAAATATGAGTGAGGATGCGTCACTTGAGTATAACCTAGAAGAAGCAATTGACTATTTTCAGGATTCCAACGATCTAGAAATTAGGGAAATTGTAGCTAGTCTATCTAGAAATACCCAAAAATCTAAGTTTGGGGGTGATTATCATTCTCCTTGTGCCATACCTTTAGCTCTTACAAAGATCCCTCACTTGGGACTTGAAATTTATGCCTCAACCATCTTACAAGATTATCTTCATACTCTTTTTCCTGAACCTAGTTGTGTCTGTAAGAGAGCTCAGTTGTTAGAAACCCATCCTTTGGTTGATGTGGTTAACCTAGGCTATGATACCAAGATTGACTTTTTTTTCCCACCAAAAACTTTTCTTCAAATTGTGGGAACATACGATTTTCAGATGTGTCGGTTATTAAGTTTCGAGACTAAACCTAATTACTTTAGGAAAATAGGGTCGACACATTTGCTTAAGGATGACCACCTCTTTCTTTGTGGTCAGCTGTGTGAGTCAAACCTGATTGACTTTAAGGATCCGCAGTTATTTAGGTTATTATTATGTGCTTCTAAGTTTTTACTTGAGTTTTTCCAGACTCTAATACCTGAATCGGATCTTAACTATGAGGAAATGCAGTCCATGAAAATATTTTATCTAGACCCTTTCATAGAGCCTGAACCTGAACCAAAACTAGTTGTAGTTGTCTTAAGCAAGGATATGTTCGATATCTTCTTGCTCTGTTGCAGTTTCCTCTTCTTGTGGGTAATACTTTTTGATCCAGATGACCCACAGTTATCTCGGCTACTTCTATATGATGCTATGGGGTGACTAATTCCTTCCGATGTCTGGATGAAGACTTTAAACTTAGCACTTCTTGGGAGGTAACCCATTTTCATGCGACACGGTAATATTCTTCCTTATTTCTTTTCCCTCAAGTGGTAATAGTTTCTCCTTGTTCATGTTTTTAATTTTATATTTAGAACATTGAGGACAATGTTAGATTTAAGTTTGGGGGTAAGGGAGAAACTTCTAGCGTCACATAGTATCCGGTTAGCTAAGTTTACATACTGTTTCTCGTCGAAAAGATAGAAATTGGAATTGCTAGGGATAACATTCTATTGAGACATTAGAGAAAAAGACATTGAGATCTTTGAAATTCAGGAGAGAACTTGTTCCTTTTAGAGGGTAACCGTGATGGACCTAACCATCCATGATGGAAAGGAAAGTAGGTCAGAAGGAAATGCCAAAAAGACAAAGCAACCTCACAATGTAGTCTTAGTTACTGGATTACGTCTCTCTCTCAGTAGAAACTTATCATCATCAACAAGCGGGAAGACATCAAAATCTATGAAGAAAGTTGAAGACGTTTAAGGTTTAGAAGCAACAATAGAAAAGAATAATTCAAAAATCAAAGCTGAAGACTTAGTTACAAAAAGTTATAAGAGCAAATGATATAAGTTGTTGAAGTTCATGATACCAAGACATCACAAGTTGCGAAGATCCAAGTTCTAAAGTCCTTCTCTCATGGCCATTTAAATTTTTGTCTTGTTATTGTTGTGTTGAAAAAAAAAGAATGAAAAAAATTGAAAAATGAAAAATCATCGTTACGTTTTGTTCAATAAGGCCATAGGAAAGTAGAAATCTGTAAGGAAGTTTCAAGCATGAAATTAAGGAGAAAAGTTAAATTGTCAAGGTTCTACGAGGTTCTAGAGTTTATTATCAACAGTTGACGCCGAAGAAGACGTTGTTTCTACTGAGTACTATGAGAGAGTCGAAGAGAGATGTATATTGGTTGCTTTGTTAGTCCGCTTTCTATCTGGCACAAGATCTTTCTAGCACTGGTTCAACTCATCACATGTAATTAGTCCAGCTGTGTAGCAGATGTCCCTCACATCTTTATCTCTCTCCTAATCTTATCTAGTTGTAAAGCGGATGCATCTTACAATGTTTATCTAGTTGTGTAGCGGATATCTCTTTATCTAGCAGTGTTTGCGGATGTGTCTCCCCTTTTCTTCAGTCAGCTTTAGAGATGACACCTTTAATTTCTCTGGCATTCTAGTTACTTGGAGATAGGTTGAGAATATGTTTGTCCTCATAGATCTTTGGATACTTGTGACCAATTAGAAGTCATGGTTTTGTGGGTACACCTCTGTTAAACCCTCCCGAGATTACAACTCGGTCACTAGGGCCACCTAGTGAGTTAGGATTTTATTTTCAAGATTAGTTTTGCTCGAGGACTAGCAAATAATAAGTTTGGGGGTATTTGATAGACACATTTTTGTGTCTACATCGTCCTTAATTTTACGTATTGTTGGTACTCCATTTTGTACTTATTATGGTGTTTTTATGTTTGTGTAGGTGTTTTTGGAGAAATACACTTGTGTGGAAAAAGTTGCTCAAAAAGTGCTATTTGGACCCCCAGAGAAAAATACTAAAGGCACCCTCAATTTGGATAAGGGGCACCCCCATATCACCCCTCAAGGCAGCTACTATTCGCACCCCTACTCTGGTTAGGGGGCGGCCCGTTCTTCTTCATTTGAATTTGCTTTTGGCGGGAAAATATTGCAGCACACGGCCAGATTTAGGGTTCGAGTTTTGATCATGTTCTAGAGAGATTCAAGGGCCAAAACTCTTTGGGTTTGTTTATTTGAGCTTAACAGACGTGGTGTGATATTCGAAATCAATCCAGTTGGACCATATAATCAGTGAGAAAGAAACACAGCTGCGTTCACGGGAAAGTTGTTATGAAACTACGAGATTTTCTGGATTCGGTTTGGGGAATTCCTGGTGAGACTCGATTGAATATTTAGCATGATTTGGGCCTGTTAAACTCAAACAGGACTGGTAAGTCCTTCAGTGAAAAGGCTCGGTTGAATACATGGATTTGGTTAAAACAGAGAACACAAGATATTCACCGGATAGCATGACTGGCCGTAAGATTGAGATGAGCATTGCTCGAGTTTGGAGGACTTGGGACACTTTATGGAGCGTGCAAGAAGGTTTTCTGCGTGTTTGGAGTGAGTTAGCCGCAATCAGGTGCATGGGAAGATAAATCAGGGAAGAAAATATTCCCGAGTTTATGGCTTGATAGAGAGAAGATTTGGAGCAGTTATGAGAAGATATTTTGTCGCTGTCGAGTATAAAAAGGTTAGATAGGATTCAGAGAAGACTCATGGAGAGTTAGGGGACGAAAAAGGGTGAGAAATAGAGTTGCAGACCTTGTCTCTGTTGCTGCCATTGAAGGAGAGAACGAAGAACATAAGACCCTAAAGAACTGTCGTTCATCTACAGTGACAATGACACAACACCGGAGGGTCGTAGTGCTACAGTGACAGTCACAGTTATCATTTATCGTTCTCTGTAACAGTTTGGTTTGTTACAATTATATTTGTTACAAACCCGGTTTTAATCATTTTCTCCCATTTTCATCATTTGTAAACACCTTTTTGAGCAATAAATTATCCTTTGAGCGTGTCTACAATATGAGGAGCTAAAACCCAACATTGGGACAACGGAGGAAGCTGGATTTCACCATTGGGGTAACTTAATTGATTGTTTATTTACTATTTGCTTTGATTTTTAATGAATTATGATTTCTATTAATTACTCGTGACTTTGTTTGATGGAGCATGCTTAGTTCTAGGTAATTTTGATGCGCCATGCTTATGACCTACGCGTAACATTTTATGAAATATACTTTGGAAAAGAATAGAGTTGGTATTTTCTTTGTGTTGAGCTATAAATATCTACAATTAATTTCTGAACCCCATGAACATGAAAAATAGTGAAATCCTGAGTCCAAATAAATTCTTCATCCCGTGACATTTTTTTGTATATATTTTTCTTTTATTTTAATTTATTAATTCTTAAAATCAATCTCATCAAGTCTGAGTCAACGACAACTCTATTTACCACTATAAAAATTCGATCAGTCTGGCAGGATCAAACTTGACGATGCTGTGGTTGCTGAGCATCGCCTTGTTCCCGCTAACAAAGGTCGCTCGGATCCTGTGGTGACTTCTTGGGCCCCGACCGAGGGTTATGAACCTGTGGAGCCAAAGAAGGGGTCGTTCTCCGATCGAAAACCCCCCGGCTGAAATGTGAAGACGTCTGCTAGTCCCTCAGCGCCCCAGGTACTCGCTATTTACTTCGCCTTGATTTTTCCTGTTATTCGTCATTATGTTTCCGCGCTTTATTTTGATTGCGATGGAAATCACTTCCTCAGGGAGCCCCTTCTTTCAATCGCCTAGGGTGGAAAGCCCCTTCTTACGTGATGGAGGAATACTTAAATATGCCCGAGTATAATTGGACGGAGAGAAGTTTGAAGAAAAAGGCTAGGCGGGAGGCGAATCAGTCTTCTGCTCCGTGTCCTTGTCCCTCTTCTAATACTGCGCCTTTTCAGCCTCGTTAAAGCCATCAGAGGAGCGTGTCGCAGCCCCCGAGGAATGCGAGCGGAAGTCTAACTCCGTCATTTATGGATCAGTTGAGAGATTTGGGAGTTAGATTTCCTTCAGGGGTTGGCTGGGTGTCATCGCGCCTTCACGTGTCGTCGATTCACCCTCTTATGGATGAAACCGTTCGTAGCAGGGGTGAACTTCTGGTGTCTCCCAGTGTCGTTCTGCAATCAATGAGTCCTTTTGGGTCTAGCGGGTCAGTTTTTGGTAGGTCCTCATCTCACGTGGCATTAGACGTCAATGATCATGCAGGTAGTTTCTTATTTAATACGTGTCTTTCTTTTTGTTATTCCTCTCTCTTATTTTTTCTTATATATCTAAGTTGGTAATTTGCGATGGTGGTTATTTGTCACTTGTCAGGTTCCACTAGTGACTCTGAGTCCTCTTCTAGTTCCTCCGCGTCTCGTCCTAAGGTTACCGATACTCCGCTAGGCTTGTCAATTCCCGAGGTTAGTTTTCCTCTTCTCTTCCATTATTATTATGTGTTGTTTCGTTTTTCTGTTTTGACGTATTGCTATCGGTGTTAGGATATGGGTAAGAAGCGGAAGAAGGCTGCGAAGCCCGATATAGACGGTGCTAGGCACGTTATTCCCAGTGGCGACGGATCTGTTAAGCGTACCAAAGTGGACAGCGGCAGCTCGTCTGTTCCCCCAGAGAAACAAGTTGATGCTCCCATTGCTAACACATCGAACATCCCCGTTGTGACAGGAGACCCTAAGGACGCGCAATTTCGTTTTCCTTTGGCGGTGAGCGCTGCCGAAGTTGAGTTGGATCCTTCTACACATACCCTTGTCCATGGTTTTTAGGTCCCGACTGTTTTTGTCGCCAACTATAGGGACATCGTCGAGCGTGGCGGCGGTCATATGGCAAAGGTGGGTCTATTGGGTGTTCCTATCCTATGCTAGATGACTCGAAATCTTCTGGAGATCGCAGACCATCTTACGCGCGTAGGAGACGATCATGTCGATGAGGCGAAGCTGCATAGATGGGAAGCTTCCGTGCAATCTGCGCTCAATGTTCAGTTTCCCATAGCATGGCTAAAGGAATTGTTGGTGAAGGTGAAGAGCCGAAATGATCCTCGCGGTCGCGTTACTAGTCAAATTTCTTAGTTGGAGGAGAGGCTGCAGAGGTGCTCTGAGGCGACTTCTAGCAAGAAGGTGGTGTTGAACCTGTTGCTTATCGACGTTGGTTCAGCGAATGACGAGGTATTGCGAGCCGAGGCCGCCGAAGCAAAAGTCTGTGCTGAGCTCAAGGAGAAACGGCGGGAGTTGGAGAAGCTTTTATTTGCTTGCAGCGCTCTTATGTTACTTGTTCTTTTATTTCTCTTTGTTGGACTTGATCTTTGTTAGACTTGATGTTTATTATGGGATGTTGGTGTTCGGATTAATTTCTTTTGCTGGTATTTCATTATGGGATATTCTGTTGGTGTTTATATTAATGTCTCTTGCTGCTGATATTTTATTGACTGTTTTATATTTGTGAATATGCATGTAAGTAGAATCACTGTTTTTGTTTTGAGGGTTTTGTTATGTTCGTATGTAGTAAAGGATTGCTGGTTAGCAAAGGATCGCCATTTTTTTTATTTTTTGAAGATCAGGTTAAGGAGGACGTTATTAAACGCTCCTACTCCCCCCCCCCCTTTCAGTGGGGTTTTGGATAGAGCGGGCGTTTGTTGAACGCGCTTACTTTTATTCCGAGGTATTCCAAGTGGGACAAGCGTTTATTAAACGCGCCTACTCCTCCCCCGTTATTCCTTTCTTTTAGACGCGTTTGTCAGATGCGCCTTCATCTACTCTGAGGCCTCTATGAATCCCTTTATCAATCATGCGCTTTTTGGCTGTCTTGAGATTGAAAATCAATCGACCAGGCGCCTTTAGCTGCCCGGGGACTCTTCGTGAGTTTGTCAGTCGATCAGGCGCTTTTGGCTGTCCTGAGACCTTCTGTGAATTTGTCGGTCGATCAGGCGTCTTTAGGTTCCCTAAGACCTTTTGTAAATGTCAGTCAATCAGGCGCCTTTGGCTGCCTTGAGACCTTTTGTGAATTTGTTGGTCGATCAGACGCCTTTAGCTGCCCTGAGTCCTTTTGTGAATGTCGGTCAATCATGCGCTCTTAGAGCATAGCTCGGTCAACCTCGCATGCATTGTTATATCAAGCATGTTTGTCAATGTTAGTGATCAAAACTATAAAGTCTTGATTTCTAGCCTATTAGCTAAGTCTCGGACTAGGATAGGAAAATTGTAGTTGAGCTCAAGGACTTCATGGTGATTCAACGACAACGACGAAGATCTACACCAAGGAACCGTAGAACTTCATCAACAAAAAGGTATGTGAAGACTTGAACTTATCTATCACTCGAAAGTCTATCTATTCTTCTCCTACTTCTTATGAGACAAAATTCGTATGCTATATAGACTAGATCATATACACTTCATATTTCGAGCTGAGTATTCATTGCTTATCTTTTACTAGAAATCATGTGTTGGTAAAGCGTTTCACTTTGATTAGGTTTATCTTCACCTAGTGACGAAAGTCATGAAAGTTTCAATCACTTTGGAAATTGCTCTAACGAGAAAGGTCTGTTGTTCTTCACGATTGAATATCGCCCTCTGAGAATGTTTCAATGATTGGAATGAGAGTTTAGATTATTGATAGACGCATTTATGTGTCTAATATATCTCATTTGTATATACTGTTAGTGCCCGTTTTTGTACTCATTATGGTGTTTTATTTATTTATAGGTGTTTTTGGAAAAATAAGGTTTTGCGGCGAAATTGGTTAAAAATGCGGCGTTTGGAGCTCCGTTGACGGTGTACCGAAGCGCCCCAGAAGTGTGCCGGAAGTACCCCGGAAATGTCCCGGAGGAACCCCGAGAAAGTGCGGAAAACGCCCTAGAAAAATCGCTAAAGGCACCAAAGAAAAATTGATAAAGGCACCCTTTTCTTATTCAAATTTTCAAACTCTATTTTGGGGGGAAAATGCATGCAAGAACTGGTAATATTTTATTTCGATTTTTGATGGGCTTCTGAAGAGATTCAATCACCGAAATTGATTGGGCTAGGCCTGGTTAAGCTAAACAGACCATATGCAAGTGTTATAATCGAAAAACTTGGGCTAAACAATTCGTTAGAGAGGATCAAAGTTTAAAAAGAGAAGAGAAAATATCGTTTCTGTTGGAAAAGATTTGCGCAATTAGAGAAGATATTCTCCTAGGATTTGAATATATCCAAGTCAGGGAAGTTTTAACAAAGATTAATAATCCGCGTACAAGGGAAGGGAAGATTTGGGGGACACTATCTTCATAAAACAGAAAAAAAAATATTTGAAAAGATACGAAGTGCTGTGAAGATTAAATGTGAGATTGCGTGAAGATTTATGGGAGCTGCTGTGTATAAATAGCATCCTTAGGAGTCAGAGAAAGGTTATGAAGAGTTTGGGGGTCTAGCCAGAGCCGAGAGGAGCGAGAAAAAAAAGTTGCAGAGCTTGTCTCTGCTGCTGCCATTAAAGGAGAACACGAAGAACAAAGCACCAACAGAGGCAGTCGTTCATGCTACAGAGGAAACAACACGCAGTTGTGGGTCGTAGTATTCCGTATACTACAACACTTTTCAAGTATCGTTCTTTGTAACTGTGTTTGCAACAATTAAAAACGTTGCAAACACCCGATTTTCATTATTTTCTCCTTTTCATCATTTGTACACCTCCTTTGAGCAATAAAATCAACTTTTGAGCGTGTTTCCAATATGCGGAGCTAGAACCCATCACTGGGACAACGGAGGAAGCAACTTTTCACGATTGTGGTAAATGAATTAATTCTTTATATGACTTTTTGCATAGATTTACTTGTTTAATGATTTCTATTAATTATTTGTTATTTTGTCTGATGTCGCATGCTTGGTTTAATTTACTTTTGATGCGTCATGCTTACGACTTACAGATAATGTTTTATGAAATCTAGTTTTGGCAAAGAATTAGAGTCACAACTTCTTTTGTTTGAGCTATATTGTCTAGAGTTAATGACTAAACCACAAGAATATGAAAAAGTGTGAAATCCTGCGTCCTAGTGTCTCTTCTTCCTGTTAATAGATTTTTGTATAAAATCATTTATTTATTATTTTAGAAAACTTTAATCTTTACAAGTCCGAGCAACGAACTCTTATTTACCACATTAAAACTACTACACCAAAATGGCGCCGCCGACGCGGACTTGTATATAGATTTATTTTTATTTTTTTTAGGTTTATTTTTTTTTATTATTTGTTCCTTTTTACTTTGTCTTTTTTTCTTTGATTTACAGGTTCGAAGTGGAGCACTAAGGACTTGAAGAGGAAAAAGCTTAAAGCGAAAAGAGAAGAAAAAAGGACAATTTTAGGATTTAATTTTTAATTTTTAATTTTTTTTAGTGTGTGTGAGGAAAACTGTAATTTTTTTATTTATTTTGGACTTTGGACTTTAAACAATTGGACTTTGTTTCTTTTTTTAACCCTACGGAAGGGTATTATTAAACAAAAAGAAAAAAATTATATAAACTGTGTGCAGGGAAGGACGACGATTACTATATCGTCTCGGCCCCTCGGGTTCGTACATGACATAGGAGTCGTGGCCCGAGTCGACTTCAACGGTTCATCACCCGTCTGGTACAGGAGGTAAGTCCATCGAAACACTCGCGAATCTCCTGTAAGAGAGTTACTGTATTCCTTAAGGTGATCATTGATGAGGACGAATTTGGACTGCCTTTATTTTCCTAGTAAAGGGCAAGGCCTGGCCTAAACAAGATAAGGGTTCGGATTTCATCACCGCTTCCTTCTTGCCCGCTTTAGGAGAACAAAACCTAACGCGAACCCAAGCTTTAAAATATGATTAGAAAGAGACCTATAGGGTATCGCGCTTATTAGGAAAAAATTTCGAAGGATATTGGTTACTTTCTTAAGCACACCTCGAAGTTCATGATGGTTTCTGTGAGTTGAATGTGTGACTGCGCCGCCTTGTGATAGCGGTGAGGCCTTGGGTATCAAAGCTCCACTAAGATTCCCTCGCCTCTATTCAACTTACTTTGACTCGGATTGATTCCAGAAGGGTTTGCTCAAATTGCAACGAATTCCCTTTCGAAAGATAGAAGCTGGTCTAGAAACAATCTAAGTGGAGTCATCATGCTTTTTGTTTGCTAGAATTTATAGGTTTGATTTGGTCGAGTCATCCTTGTTTGTGATTGTGTAGAATTGCTCTGTAGTTTTTGTTTCCTCGGTGATGAATCCTTTTCAGGAGACGCCACCTGAGATGACGTTACGAGAATATATGTCTAGAAATTATCGTTATCAAGAGACGTCTTCGAAAATGACTCTTGGTGAATATATGCGTGGGCAGCGATATATGGATACTCCAACTTTTATTGAGGAATCACCTCTAACGATCTATGAGAAATATTATAAACATAGGCCATGTAGTTGGGAACAAAGCTTGAGAATTCGTGAATATCAAAAATTATATTGTGATGATGATGAGGAGGAAGAGTGTGATGATGATTATAATGATATTTCTAGTTCAAATCCAAATAATTTTAATAATTATTTACCTATTCAAAAGGACGAGGATTTGACTAGAACTACCCCCGTTTTAGACGATGATTACGAAACCGATGATGGTTAAGAGGAACCAGTTTATCTTGAGAGTACTGTTTTCGAGTCAAACGATTTAGAAACAATAGTCTTAGATGAACTCGTAGAGATTAGCGGGGATGAACCTGACTTAGAAAAATTAATCGCCCACTTTCAGGAATCTGATGACCTAGAAATTAGGGAGATTATGACCAGTCTACCTAGAGACGCCGAAAACTCTAAGTTTGGGGGTGATTATCATTCTCCATGTTCCTTAACTCTTACAAAAATCCCTCACGTGGGACTTGACATCAATGCCTCAACCATCTTACAAGACTATCTTCGTACTCGTTTTCCCGAACTTAATAATATTCAACACGAGTCTCAACTGTTAGAAACCCATCCTCTGGTTGATGAGGTTAGCCCAGGCAATAATACCAAGATTGACTTTGTTTTCCCACCAAAAACTTTTCTACCAATTGTGGGAACATAAAAATTTCAGATGTGTCAATTATTAAGTTTTGAGACTAAACCTAATTACTTTAGGATATTAGGGTCGACACATCTGTTTAAGGAAGACCACTACTCTCATTGTGGTCAATTATGTAAGTCAAATCTTATTGACTTAGAGGATCCTCAGTTATTTAGGCTATTATTGTGCGCTTCTAAGATCATATTTGAGTTTTTCCAGACTCTAGGACCTAATGATTCGGATCCCACCTATGAAGAAATGCAGCCAATGAAAATTTTCTATTTAGACCCTTTCATAGAACCTGAACTTGAACCACAATTAGATATAAATTTCTTAATCAGGAAACTAGGTAAGGGGTTGCTAGTCTTGTTCATTTTCTTGGTTTATTGCAGTTTCCTTTGGTCATCTCTTTTTGGTTTTGAAGACCCACAGTTATTTCGACTGTTACTATATGATTCGAGGTGACTAATCTTTCCTAAGTCTGGATGAAGACATTAAACTTAGCACTTCTTGGGAGGTAACCCAATCTCATGCAACACGGTAATATCTTTCCTTATCTCTTTTGCTTCAAATGGTAACAGTTTCTCCTTGTTCATGCTTTTAATTTCATCTTTAGAACATTGAGGACAATGTTAGATTTAAGTTTGGGGGTGTGGGAGAAACTTTTTAGTTGCAGTATGAATAAATAAACTTCAGAGCCTGGAAATTTATGCGTATTTAGGATGGCACTAACCAATCTAAGTGGATGGAAGCATTTTGGTTGTAGGAGTTGAGGAACCAATCTGAATAGATGGAAACATCTAAAGAGTTTATTCATAAAAGAACAGAGCTCAGGTGTTAGAAATAACATGATAGTTTCACCATATCTCGTTGAGTCCTTTTCACTTTTATTCTTATTTTATTTTATTTAGTTTTTAAACCATGTTTCTCTAAGTGATAGGTGGGGCCCACGATTCAAGTTGTTACCAATGCTAGGATGAATTAGAGTGATTGAGTTACAAAAAAAAAAGTTGAAAAAAAAAATGTAGACCAGACCATTTGACCAAAAGGAATAAATTTAATAAAGTCGACCACTGGTACCCTTGTATATGCCAGTTGTGTTGACCTAGAGTTAGGTTATCGACCACTGGTTCCCTTGTATATGCCAGTGTGTTAATATTAGTCAGACTAGTACCTCAATCCATTAAGATAGGTTCATTTTGGCGGAGGCCTTCAGACAGATATGGGAAACGCCGTTCACTTAGTAAACATCAAAACCATCTATGTTTTTCTATATCCATCTCTTAATCTTTCCATGTGATTAGTTTGACTCCGAATATGATGTCCATAGTGCAACTATCTGAGTAGAGCTCTGTCACTTATATATGAATTTTAGTATGCTTGAGTACAAACTCGTGTACATCAATTGGAATTTCGCATCAGGGTACTTCCTCTTGTAGTCAATAAGTATGCCAACCAAGGAGATTTGTTAGTGCCTTCCAAGGTTCGTTGTAGATAGCTAGGGTCTGGAGTATTAAGGTTTTGTGGGTATATCTATTGTAAGCCCTCCCGAGACTATAACTCGTCCACTAGGGCCACCTAGGGGTTTAAAGGCTTGTTGCATACGCTAAATGCAACCGACGATTCCTGCGAAAGTGAGTTAGGATTTTATTTTGTAGTTTTAATTTGCTCGGGACTAGCAAATAATAAGTTTGGGGGTATTTGATAGACGCATTTATGTATCTAATATATCTCATTTTTATATACTGTTATTTCCCGTTTTTGTACTCATTATGGTGTTTTATTTATTTATAGGTGTTTTTGGAAAAATAAGGTTTTGCGGCGAAATTGGTTAAAAATGCGGTGTTTGGAGCTCCGTTGACGGTGTACCGGAAGCGTCCCAGAAGTGTGCCGGAAGTACCCCGGAAATGTCCCGGAGGAACCCCGAGAAAGTGCGGAAAACGCCCCAGAAAAATCGCTAAAGGCACCAAATAAAAATTGATAAAGGCACCCTTTTCTTATTCAAATTTTCAAACTCTATTTTGGCGGGAAAATGCATGCAAGAACTGGTAATATTTCATTTCGATTTTTGATGGGCTTCTGAAGAGATTCAATCACCGAAATTGATTGGGCTAGGCCTGGTTAAGCTAAACAGACCATATGCAAGTGTTATAATCGAAAAACCTGGGCTAAACAATCCGTTAGAGAGGATCAAAGTTTAAACAGAGAAAAGAATAATACTGTTTCTGTTGGAAAAGATTTGCGCAATTAGAGAAGATATTCTCCTAGGATTTGAATATATCCAAGTCAGGGAAGTTTTAACAAAGATTAATAAGCCGCGTACAAGGAAAGGGAAGATTTGGGGGACACGATCTTCATAAAACAGAAAAAAAAAATTTGAAAAGATACGAAGTGCTATGAAGATTAAATGCGAGATTGCGTGAAGATTTCTGGGAGTTGCTGTGTATAAATAGCATCCTTAGGAGTCAGAGAAAGGTTATGAAAAGTTTGGGGGTCTAGCCAGAGCCGAGAGGAGCGAGAAAAAAAAGTTGCAGAGCTTGTCTCTGCTGCTGCCATTAAAGGAGAACACGAAGAACAAAGCACCAACAGAGGCAGTTGTTCATGCTACAGAGGAACGACAGGCAGTTATGGGTCGTAGTATTCTGTATACTACAGCACTTTTCAAGTATCGTTCTTTGTAACTGTGTTTGCAACAATTAAAAACGTTGCAAACACCCGATTTTCATTATTTTCTCCTTTTCATCATTTGTACACCTCCTTTGAGCAATAAAATCAACTTTTGAGCGTGTTTCCAATATGCGGAGCTAGAACCCAGCACTGGGAAAACGGAGGAAGCAACTTTTCACGATTGTGGTAAATGAATTAATTCTTTATATGACTTTTTGCATAGATTTACTTGTTTAATGATTTCTATTAATTATTTGTTATTTTGTCTGATGTCGCATGCTTGGTTTAATTTACTTTTGATGCGTCATGCTTACGACTTACAGATAATGTTTTATGAAATCTAGTTTTGGCAAAGAATTAGAGTCACAACTTCTTTTGTTTGAGCTATATTGTCTAGAGTTAATGACTAAACCACAAGAATATGAAAAAGTGTGAAATCCTGCGTCCTAGTGTCTCTTCATCCTGTTAATAAATTTTTGTATAAAATCATTTATTTATTATTTTTGAAAACTTTAATCTTTACAAGTCCGAGCAACGAACTCTTATTTACCGCATTAAAACTACTACACCAATTATATAACCATGTATTCCTTGAACCGAAGTTTTAGAACTTTGTTGATCAAGAGAAATCAGTAGGATTGTGGAATTGGCTTGACAAGTCCGCGAACCCAGTCCGCCGACTCAGTCCGCGAACTGACGGAAGTTCTTGACCGAGAATTTCTGCTGGGATTTCCAAAACTCGTTTGTGTGCTAAGTCCGCGAACTGGGGGAAGTTCTCGACCCGAGAATTTCTACTGAGTTTGGAAAACTCAACCAATTAACTTAAGTCTGTGAACTTGTTTGTGATCTTAAGAAGTTATGATCTAAAGATGTGCTCTGAACATGAAACATTAATTATTAAGGAATGATTTATGCAAACCGTGGCTATAATGTTCATGAGCCGATTCTAATCGAATCGAATCATCTTTGTTTCAATTGTGTCTTGTGTAGTTACATAAGATCTCATAGCAATTGAACAACTCTTAACTAGTTCATTTGAGTCAATTGAACTAGTTATGGTGAAGAAGAACATGATTAATATGAGATGCTCATATGGTTGACCTTTTGGGTTATCATGTTGAACCAACATACGTGTACTCGTTTGGGCATGGTTTTCTCAAACCCAGTGAACGTGTACCCAAGTGTGTGTGACAAGCTATGTCTTTCGATCTAACGGTTGAGAGATATTGCCTTGAATCTAAATCAAGTTTTCATCTAACGGTGGATAGAGTTTGCTTTGTACCTAAGGCAAAACCCTGATTTGAAAGGCTATATATAGGAGACATCTAGCTAGAGCAAAACTTAATCCCCACACGTCTGTGTGATACTAGTGCGCTCGCTAGAGTCGATCTCCATTAACCCTTGATTTTCTTCTCTAAAATCGGGTTAACGACTTAAAGACTTCATTGGGATTGTGAAGCCAGACCGATACTACTTTTATCGTAGTTGGGTTATATGATCTTGCATCTTCTATCGTACGAGTACAATCGATTGATTGCCTTGAAATCGTGAGAGTTCTCCGATAGGCAAGATAAAGAAGTCACAAACATCTTCGTCTCACTGTTTGTGATTCCTCGACAAACTGCATGTGTAGTCAGGAAGGATTGTAGAGAGGTGATTGATTAATCTAGGCTGTTCTTCGGGAATATAAGTCTGGATTATCAATTGGTTCATGTTACCTTGATTTTATATCTAAAGATGGAACAAAACCTAGGGTTTATCTGTGGGAGACAAATTTATCCTTTTGATAGACTTTTCTGTGTGAGACAGATTCGTTTGTTATCAAGTCTGTGATTTTTGGTTGCAGCAACTTTTAGTTGTGGGTGAGATCAGCTAAGGGAATCAATTACGCAGTGATCTGCAGGGATCAGAGGTGTAGGAGTACAACTGTACCTTGTATCAGTGGGAGATTTGTAGGGGTTCAACTATAGATCAGTCCGAAGTTAGTTTGCAGTAGGCTTGTGTCTGTAGCGGCTTAATACAGTGTGTATTCAATCTGGACTAGGTCCCGGGGTTTTTCTGCATTTGCGGTTTCCTCGTTAACAAAAAATTTGGTGTCTGTGTTATTTCTTTTCCGCATTATATTTTATATAATTGAAATAATACAGGTTGTGCGTTCGTGATCGTCAATTGGAAATCCAACCTTTGGTTGTTGATTGATATTGATTGATCCTTGGACATTGGTCTTTGGTACCGTCCAAGTTATCTCTCTTTGATAAAGACTCGCAGATTTCTATTTGCTTGAGTAAAGATCAAATCGAGAGATTGAGATAATAACTCCTTGAGATACTTTTTATCTAGACTGAGTCTGACTGTCTAGTTGATTCTCTAGCAAAGTATTTCGGAGTTAGTCCATACAGATTGCTAAGCGAAATATTGGGTGGTGTTGTTAGACCCCCGCTTTTTCAGGCGCCCTTGGCTTCCCTGAGACCCTTTGTAAATTTGTCAGTCGATCAAGCGCCTTTGGATGTTCTGAGACTTTTTGTGAATTTGTCAGTCAATCGGGCGCCTTTGGCTGCTCCGAGACCTTTTTGTGAATTTGTCAGTCGATCAGGCGCCTTTGGCTGCCTTGAGACCTTTTGTGAATTTGTCAGTCAATCGGGAGCCTTTGGCTGCCCTGAGACCTTTTGTGAATTTGTCAGTCAATCAGACGCCTTTGGCTTCCCTGAGAACTTTTGTGAATTTTGTCAGTCAATCAGGCGCCTTTGGCTTCCCTGAGACCTTTTGTGAATTTTTCAGTCAATCAGGCGCCTTTGGCCGCCCTGAGACCTTTTGTGAATTTGTCAGTCGATCAGGCGCCTTTGGCTGCCCTGAGACCTTTTGAGGTATCTGTTTGTTGAATCATGAGAAAGTTATATTCTTACCAAAATGGATAGCGTTTTACAGTTTGCGGAGTCATGTTCCGCGTTCTTCCTCTCTTTCTTTTTCAGGTTAGTGGCGAGGGAACGGGTCATGCTCAATCGTTTGTTTTGTTGTCTCAAGTTCTCCAGCTGCTCGCTTGCATTCGAATATGCTTCGAATGACAAAACATTCCTTTTCCGGGTGTCCCATTCTTTGGTGGTAATAGCAGTATTTGGCTGAGTTTTTATCCATTTGTTTGACATCTACTGTGGTTGGGGGTAGCTGAACTTCTTCTTCAGCGACCCAACGATTCAGCAACCTGATCGGGCGTTCCCTATCACAGGGGAGAGGGGGTGGCGTTTTATAATCACGCTTTCGACCTCCGCTCCTCCCTTGATTTTTGTCGTTGGCGTAAGATCGGTTCCTCCCCACGTTAGTATTGGGCTTCAAGTTGCGTGGAGTTCCCGATACCGTGCCAACTGTGGTGCACCAAGCAGAATCTGTAGGTATCTCTTCTACGCAGTCGGCGATCCTCTCAGCTGCTTCTTCTAGTTCAACGAAAGTATGGAATCTGAAATTAATTAGACCCCTTCTGAAGGCTGGGACCATCCCGCGTATACATATTTCGACAAGCGCTTCTTCACTGATATCTTCATGGCAGTCCAGCGTTTGGCACCGGAAACGCAAGATGTATTTTCCTACTTATTCGCATGTTCGTTGTCCGCTCTTGCTCAGGTCTATTGTCGTTATCTTCCTTTTGGCTGAGTAAAACTTTCCAAGAAAGAGCGTGGACAAGGTCTGCCAGGAGTCCACACTTTCTTCTTTCAAGTTGTCATACCAAGTGAACATCGTGTCGGTGAGTGACTTAGGAAATTCTTTTAAACACAACTTTTCGTCTGTCGCTTTGTCGTTCATCACTGATAGAATTCGGCTGAGATGTTCTCGCGCGTTTCCTTGACCCTCGTACGCTTTGAACTTCGGGGAGACATAGTCTTCGGGGTACGCATATTCCCAAATGTGTGTTGGGTATGGGTTGTCCACACGGCAAAGGATGTCTTGTTTTATCACGTGATAGTTCTGCTCTAGGTATTCAGCGATCTCTTTTTGTGACGTCATTGTTGTTTTGTCGCCTTTATGTTCTCCTTTTGTTTCCTCCTCGGGGGTACTTTGGACCGCTATTACCGCCTTTGCTATCCAGTCTCCAAGCTCTTGTCTTCTTCGTGAGCACTCAATCAATCTTCTTGCATATTTTGTAAGGTCGATAACGCGGATCCCGCTAGCCGAGCCGCCTGTGTGTTATTTTCCGGTGTTGCTATTTATTTCCTTTGGGGTTTATGGCTTGTCGATTGCTTGATAACACCTAAAATTGGTGTTTCTTCCTCGTTATCATCATCTTCTATTATCACCTCATCCAGATCAAGGAGTCGATCAGCCGCTTGGTTTCTTACTGCGCCTGAATTTATGTCCCAAGGGTGTGTCATGGTGGGCTAGGCACGAGCCTCCGGATGTGGTCGCCAAATGTTGAGGGGTTAATTTGTTTCTGGTCCTACCCGTCCTAGCTACACCATATGACCTTACAATTCCAAATATGGTAGGAAAGAGAGTTTCCTTTCTATTGTACCTTGTCCTTTCTTTTATAGGATTTCCTAAGATCCCCTCTTTTTACTACACCATGACACATGTCCTAAAACCTCTTAATTACCCTTAATGCCATTCTTTTAACATAACCTTTCCCTTCTTCATTAATTCCTCCCTTGTCCTCTGATATTCATGGGTATTTCCTACTTGGACTTGGGTTAGTCCTCAAGTCTCCATACCGCAACCCAAGCTCACCTCTATTCTTAGGGGTACCCCCAACTCGTTAAGGAGGTATTTTTTCATGTATCAACATCCAATAAAAGTCAAGTCAATGGGTCAGGGTCAGGTCAATGATTTGGTCACAAAAGTCAACTCATTGACTTAACACCAAATACCCATCAATTCAGCTCAACTAATACTCAAGCATTCTTCTTATCAGCATTAGTTCAACTCAATTCGATTTAACGCATATCTTCACAATTGCAGTAAAGCAAATGAACGTCCTCCATCAATTCTATTAGCTTCAGCTGTAACTCCAACAACCATACATCTGTATTTCCTCCAATTCAAACTACCTCAGCTGAAATCATTCTCAACTCCATATATCAGCACCACTACATCTAGTGGTTCAAGTTCCAGGTAATTACCACCACCAAGTCATGTACTTAATAACCAAACACCACCCGCAATCCCAGCTTCAAACATTTCTATCAAATTCAATTCAATTCTCAACTTCTATCATCCAAAAATCAAACCCTAACATCATGCACATAACCTTTCTTCTCAGCAAAACCCTAAATTAATTATTCAACTTCAATCACCATCATAAACATCTTAATCATCACTCAAACCAAACCCCAATTCAATTCTCTGAGAAACTCTAACTCTAATTCGATTAACTGAGAAACTGAAATTATACTCTATAGAACCATCTCGACTTCAATCAAACACAAACCCATCTAAAATCTATCCATTTAAATCAAAATCGTAAACAAATTTCAATCAAATACGAAACCCTAATTTGGCTTACCAAATCTCTGCTTTTCCAGAACCCAATTGACAGCAGCAGCTAGCGTCACCTTTTTTTTCAATTCAACATGTTACCAAGCTCTTATGAATCGTTCAAACAACTCGCCTCAATGCTTTGAAAATCGAAATCGACCGAGAGAAGGAGAGGAAGAACAAAGAAGAAGAAGGAAGGAGAAAGAAGAAGAGAAAATGAATTTCTCTTACTCGGTCTGGTGAAGATAATGCCAACCAAATTACTAAGGAACCCAGCACATTGGATAAGGGCTTCCAAGGCAGCTACACTGCAAAAATAACCATTTTGCCCTTCAATCAAATCTGATGATATCTTCTTCGTTTAGTATCCGAATGACACGTTCGAATAGTCCATTTCGCATAACTTTTCGATGTCTATCCGATAGTACCAGTTTCATATCAAAATCGTTGTTAGGCTAATTTTTATTAATTAAGGTTCATCTCTAATTAATCGAGTCATTAGCGGCTTAGTCGTCTCTTGACTGGTCAAATAGCGTTGACGAGCTTGAGGGTCCTTACATCTCTCTCCTTTCAGTTTCTTTCAAATGGAAACACATAATGAAAAATCCAAAAAAAAAAAAAAAAAACGAAATCCAAAAATGAAAAGAAATTTACAAAAGTGTAAAGACCCTCAAGCTGGTCAACGCTATTTAACTGGTCTAGCGATAGTCAAGAGACATCTTAGTCGATAATAATCCGATTAATTTAACACGAACGTTAATTAATAGAAATTAACTTAACAACGATATAGATACGAAACTAGTATCATTGAATAGCTCTCGAAAAGTTACGCGGAATGGACTGCACGAACGTGTCAACCGGATATTGGACGAAGAAGATATCAACAAAATTGTTTGAAGGGCAAATTAATCTTTTTGCAAATAGACCGATCTGAGCTTCCCCTTATCGAGGCGAGTGGGTGTACTAGTAATTCTGTTGGTCTTTTCTCAAAACCGACCATGGGGAGAAACTCATTTATTTTCTTTCTTTTTCTTCTTCCTTCTTCTCCTCTGATCCTCTGTTCTTTCTTCTTTCTGTCGATTTTAAGTCGACGAAGCGAGCTTGCTTTGATGTGGGTGATTCATGGAATCTTGTAGTTGTGTCGATGGAAAAGGTGAAGGTGTTGAAGTTAATTGAGAACCAAGAGAAGAGATTTGATGTTAATGTAAGTTGAATTTAGGGTTTTCTTTGGGAAAGAAGTAGATGAATCAGAGGAAATAGGAGACGGGTATTATGAATTCAAGGTTACGTACGGTTGACTCAAACAAAGAGGAAGATGTTTTGGTAGATGAATCAAGAGTTAGGGTTTCTCAGAGATTGAATTAGGGTCATAAGGAAAACCAAGGAAGATGAAATTGAAGGTTTAGAGGTCTGATTGAAGATGGGTTTGTTTCAAATTAAGAGTTAAGGATTGATTTTAAAGCTGAGATCCATTAAAGCTTATGATTGAAGCTGTTAACAAAATTTTGGGTTTGATAATGAGTTAAGGAATTATTATGAGTTTGAATTGGTTGGTGCTGGAGCAGATTTTATCTGAGGTAACTGACCTTCTCTATGAATTTTTAGTTAAGTTATTTCAAATTTTTGAATTTATAAGATGGTGCTTAAGTTAATAATTGAAATGATTACGGAGAGGGCGTTATGGAACTGTGGTATGTGGTTTAGATTTATGTTGAAGTTACAGGGTTTCAATGGATTTCTGAATCTGTGATAAAGAAGAGAGTGGCTGCTCCGGTGGTGTTGTTGTATTGCTTATGGCTTTGAGTTAGTGGTGCATAGGTTAGTAATTTAGAGTTGAAATTGCAGAATATATGAGTAATGTGAATTATATGTTTGGGTCTTGACTAGATTGAAGGTTTACATGGAGATGTTGGTTATGAAATTTTTGTTGTTGTTGGTAAGTAAAAATGGTGGTGATATTGGTCTGGTGTTGTGGTTGTTAGTATTATGATTGCAGTTAGATGTGTTGGATAACCAATGGAGCTCTAAATGTTCAGAGATGCAGAGTTAAAGTATGTTGTATTGTGATTAGTAATGGTGAAGCTGATATGAAGTTGTAGAAGTTATGGTCACAACTGTGACTGAGTGAAGTTAAAGATGCAAGGAAGTTGGAAATGGTGATAGCTGTGTTAAGTTGCATATGTAGATTATTGAATTGGGATTTATGAATGGAGGTTACAGTGTTGAACTGAGATTGAGTTTAGTGTGTAAATGCGCAGTTGAGTTTTGTTCAGTGAATAATAGAAGTAAATGTTGATGATGTTAGTATTGTGGCTCAAGAAGGACTACAGGTACAGATTGTAAAGGTAATTGCATGCCTGAAGTTGTTGAGTTTTGATGTCTGTGTGGTAGTTAAGAGTTAGGAAAGTGTAAGGTTTTGCAGAGAGGATGAATTGGTACTAGTTGATTTTAGTATTTGTTGTAAAATCTTGGAACTGCAATTGCAGGTAGGCTGTTGTTGTATTTGTATGTTGAATTTGAAGTTTCTAGTTTATTTAAGAATGAATGTATTGATGTTGATATGTTAAAAGGAAAGTTGAGAATGTAAGAACTATAACTTAAGTGAAACTGAAATAGAATTGTTGCATGTTAGTCATCTCAGTCAGTCTAGCTGACTCACCTGAATCAGTCTTAGTGACTGAGTTAACCCAGTCTTGACTCAGTTGACCAGAATAATTAGATTTTGACTTACTTGACTTTGACTTGACCAGACCCTGGACTCTGACCTTGACTTTAGACGTGGACCATCAGTTGACCCGTGGACTGTTAGCGACCGTTAGTTGATTCTAATGACCAGGCATTAATTTAATTTGCCAGAGTAGATGACTTGGACTTAGGACTAGTTTAATTAATTAGACGTTTTGGACCATTTATAGTCTGAATTAGCCTTTGACTTCTTCTACAAAATTGTAGATATTCATAAGACTTAGATAATGAACTATATAAACAATCTAATTGAATTGGTAACCACTTAGATGTGCTAAATATAGATTATGAAAAGATGTAGAACATTAAATGGGCGTAGAACCATTAGATAGACTTGTATGATTCTTGTGTGAGCCATTTTGGCTATATTCTTAGAGTTCTTGTGTGGTTAACACAGTTAGTCTATATTAACAACGATCGATTCAAAGGATGAACCAGTGGATCTCGAGGTAGGCATGGCCTATCATCAAAAGAGGTGGGAATTTACATTTAGCTCTTTTGTGATTATTGTTGTTTTCTTTTATAAAAGTTTGTGCTTAAAAAATTCATGTGTTATCGTTGCATTGTTTAGTTCTAAATTCTGAAAGTACTGTTAATTTCTTTTAATCTTTCCATTGCTTAGGAAGGAATTGTAATGCTTGTTTGTGTTTATGAATTGTTTGGGAAAAAAGAATTTCCATCCGATTGCTTGGGAAATAAGACTTCCCATCTGTGGTATATAGGATACTGCTGAAAAAGCGGGGGTACAACAACCACACCCAATATTTCGCTTAGCAATCTATATGGACAAACTCCAATATACTTTCTAGAGAATCAACTAGACAGTCAGACCCAATCTAGATAAAAAGTATATCAAAGAGTTTATATCTCAATCTCTCGATTTGATATATACTCATGCAAATAGAAATCTGCAAGTCTTTATCAAATACTAGAGAGATAACTTGGATAGTACCAAAGACCAATATCCAAGTGTCAATCAATTTAAATCAACAACCAAAAGGTCGGATATTCTAATTGATTGAACAACGCACAACCTGTGATATTTCAATTATATAACAAAATATAATGTCGAAAAGAAATAACACAGACACCAGAATTTTGTTAATGAGGAAACCGCAAATGCAGAAAAACCTCGGGACCTAGTCCAGATTGAACACATACTGTATTAAGCAGCTACAAACACTAGCCTACTCCAAATTAACTTCAGTCTGGACTGTAGTTGAATCCCAATCAATCTCACACTGATCCAAGGTACAGTTGCACTCCTTACGTCTCTGATCCCAGCAGGATACTACGCACTTGATTCCCTTAGCTGATCTCACCCACAAGTAAGAGTTTCTACGACCCAAAGTCGAAGACTTTAATAAACAAATCTGTATCACACAGAAAAGTCCACGGTAATAGATAAATCCGTCTCCCACGAATATACCTACGAGTTTTGTTCCGTCTTTTGATAAATCAACGTGAACAGGAACCAATTGATAATCCGGACTTATTTTTCCCGAAAAACAACCTAATATTATCAATCACCTCACAATAATCTTAATCGACGCAACAAAAAAAGATATTGCGGAATCACAAACGATGAGAGGAAGATGTTTGTGATTACTTTTATATCTTGCCTATCGGAGATATCAATCTTAAGCAAATTATTACAATTGTACTCGTACGATGGAAACAGCAAGATCAGAACACACAACTACAAGAAAGTAGTATCGGTCTGGCTTCACAATCCCAATGAAGTCTTTAAGTCGTTAACCTGGTTTAGAAGAAGAAACCAAAGGTTAGAGGAGGATCGACTCTAGGTTAGCACAAGTAGTATCATACAGAAAGTGTGGGGATTAGGTTTCCCAATTTCTAGAGTTCTCCCCTATATAGTATTTCAAATCAGGGTTTGCAATCAATGTTAGCTTGGTAACAAAGCATTTAATATTCACCGTTAGATGAATACCTGATTAGATGCAATCTAATATCTTTCAACTGTTAGACCGAAAACTAGCTTGTTACACACAAATGAAATGCACGTTTCTAGGCTTGTATAACCGTACCCAAACTTGTACATTTGTTGGTTCAACAATAGTCAACCAAATGGTTAGCCATATGATCACTTTCATATAAACCATATTCTTATTCACCATAACTAGTTAAAGTGACTCAAATGAACTAGTTAGAGAGTTGTCCAATTGCAAGAAAATCTTATGTATTACACAAGACACAATCGAAGCAAAAACGATTTGATTCACTCGAATTGGTTCATGAACTATATAGCCACGATTTGAAATTTTCATTCCTTAGTTTATATAAGAATAAGTTCACAAACATCATTTTTAGATATAACCTACTCAAGTTCGCGGACTGGGTTCGCGGACTTAAGTTCGCGGACGGAGTTCACAAACTCCATCAAAATTTCTCGGGTCGAGAACTTCCGCCAGTTCGCGGACTTAGCTCACACGACTATTTCGGTTCTCTTGATCAACAAAGTTCGCAAACTTCGGTTCAAGGAATAAGGACTTATACATATATATGTTTCCACAACAATGCTTATATCCTCCAATAGTTATATTATCTAAACTCTCATTTCAATCATTGAAACATTCTTAGAGGATGTTGATATTTTATAGTTGTTATTCACAAACTATTTTTTCGTCAAAGTAAGCAATTTTTAAAGTGATTGAAACTTTTCATGACTCCCGTCACTAGGTAAAGATGAACTTGGCTAAAGCGAAAGCTTACCAACACATATTTTGAGAAATAGATAGGCGAGATAAACTCGGCTCGAAATAGAAAATGTGTATAATCAAAGTCTATATAGCAAAACGACTTTTGTCTCAAAATAGGAGATAGAGTAGATAGACTTTTGAGTGATAGATAAGTTCAAGTCTCCACATACCTTTTAGTCGATGAATATCCACCGGTTCCTTGAGTACTCCTTCGTCTTGTATGATGATTTCCATGGAGTTCTTGAGCTCAACTACACTTTCTATCCTAGTCTGAGACCTTAGCTATAATAGACTAGAAATCAAGACTTATAGTTTTGATCACTAACATTGACAAACATGCTTGAAATAGCAACGCATGCGAGTTCGACCGAGTAATGCTCTAACAACTGCTACTTCTTTTATATTTACTTACTTTCAGCTTTTATGCAATGTCTAGGGCGATACACCGCAATACTATTATTGAGCGTGGTTAGCACAAATATTATACATTGTTTGACGAAGGATTTAGTTCCATATACATGATTGTTTATTTCTGTGAATTGGTTGTCTTTTAATGTTTAGGGAAAACATGTAATGTTTTCAGATCATTCCAGTGATTACTTGAAAGTTAAATGTTATTTCTACTAGGCAGCCCTTTTAGGGATGATGTGCTCACCCATTCCCACTTTCAGTTCCAAAGATAGATCAAAGTTGCGCAGATCAGAGTTGAGTAACGGAAGCTTCGAGGAGTTTAAGTCCATTAGTTGGTTAACTTCGGCTATGTTTATTATGTTGTGTATTGTATTTGCAAACCAAATGACTATAGTATATGTATCATTTGAGAGGAGTTATTGTATATATCTATATCTATCTATATATATATATATATATATATATATATATATATATATATATATATATATATATATATATATATATGCAGAGCGGGGTTAGTTTTTGGGGTTAAGTTTTGTTGTAGATTTCTAAATTGTATGTTTAAGTAAATGATTTAGATTCTTAGTGCCTCTTTATTAGTTAATCTCTTGGATTAGTCAGCTGCTAGCTTTGGGGGCGCTACAAAAAGGACTAGGCCAAACAGGAAGTCAGCAACACATCAATGAGAATCCCAAATGGAGAGACTTCCATGAGTATTTATGATCGTATGTGAGTACCAATTACAAGGAGGAAAACATTAACCCCGTGGGAGATGAGAGATGTTGAAAGCCAGTATCTTGAGGTCTCTTAATCATTAAAAACTCGTGCCACCAGATTTAGTGTTGGAATTAAGCAATCCCAAATGATATTTTAACCTGATTAATTGTCCGACACTTTCAGATTTCCACTGAGAAACAAAAGCATGCTACCCAAAAGTAAGTAACTTAGTAACAAGTACGATGTACTAGTAATGATGATTTGTATTGGTTTATCCAGTCTAGCAGAGCCCCAATGAAAATGAAAATAAAAGAATATTTGATTTCCAACAAAACTGAAAAATAACTAACTTCCATATGGAAAATCAGGTAAGCAATTAGTTGATCATGCTAAATGATTTTGTTATCAATCGATGGACACAACGTAGATATGAATGAGGATCTGGACAGAGTAACGTTATTGTAGCCTAAACTTATATGAAATATATGTTGATTCACTAACTTTCAGTGAACATATATGTTGATTCACTAACTTTCAATGAAATATATGTTGATTCACTAACTTTCAATGAACATAAACTAATCATCTAGGAGACATGGAAAAACTTTCTTCAATAGGAAAAACAGTTAAATGAACATAAACAAATTTAAATCTATTAGCATTGATGACAAGTGAGAACTCTAATTACATGAGTTAGATCGAGCATCTACCTCTAGGAATACTTCACACCACATTCTCAGTAACTTCGACGAGAATTTGGCCACTATTATCAGGTGATTTCATTGATTCGAGAACTTAACCTTTCTCTTTATCATCCGATGCTCTCATCTTCTGGGTAACTGTGTAAGAGGAAAAAAAAATCAATTTTTCACTATGTAAAAAGTGACTAAAGTTCCAAAAAGATCCACCAGACTAACAAGAATGTCGTGTTCCTTTTATACAGGACAACTAAGACTATCTAGTTTATCTACTTTTTAACCATAAAATTTTGATTAATAGATACAACACCCTAAACCTAAAATTTAGAATGGGGAGATTTGTGTGAGGGAGAAAATTTTAAATTCAGGAAGAAGAATTTTAAATTCCAACTAGAAAGGAGATGTGTCAAAGTTCAAGTGTTGATAAGGAAATGAAGGGTGCCAATCTCTAAGAACTATTAGATGCCCATCCAAATTCCAAGCACCTCCAAAAATATTGCATATTTATCTTCGGTTGTACTGAATCTAATATCAAAGATATTAGGATCAAGGGCTCTAACAATTTGTTGCCAGTTATTATTACACTTTAGGTGTGGCCAGATAAACCTAGCAACTTTTTTCATTCTGCCACAACATGATACCAGGAGTAAAATCTTATCATCTAAAAAAAAATCCAGTCTTCAGTAGTTGAGTGAGTAACAACTATCGCTTTAGAATGAGTATTTCCTAAAGAAACACCCTCAATATGTTGTGAAGTGTTTTTGAATATTATCAGACATCATCAAAAGATGGAAATTAAGATTCAGATAACTGGTTTGTAAGGATAAAAGAAAAAAAAGACTTGAAAAGTATTTATAGAAGAAGAGAATAAGATTTCAAAGCACAAACATTGGGTACTATGAAGACAATATGTCAATGATAGACTCTGAAAGGTATTGACATTAACGAAGGTGAGCAATACCAGTTTGCACTAGGTGTTGAATAAATAGTATAAGGTTTATGATACAAATAATAAAAAATAATATTGAAATTCCATGTATCAAGTAATAACAGAAACCGCATAATATGATAATAAAGATGCACCATTGCATAGAATATAAGCCAACAGATCTGTAACCGATGAAACTTGAGCCAACTGAAGGTGAGAGACATTGTTGCAATCACTAATGTAGAAAACACGTCTTCAATACTGCATATAACTCTATAGAAAATCAATAGAAAAAAAAAAACCACATTAAAATCAACCAACAACGAACCAGAATCAAACAACTAAAACTGGATAAGACACCGAATTAATTGAGAGTTTCGATTACATCAAAAGAAGAAAATTTTTAAAATTAGGTTAAAATAAACAGATGGATAAGGAGAACAAGAATTAGGCTAAAAAGGGAAAACAAACTGAGGAAAAGAAGAAGAAAAATATCAATCAAGATACAATCAAAGAAAAAGATAAGGAAGAAAAACATAGAAGTTAGAGAAATTGAATGGGAATTGAAGATTGACTATATTGACTTGGGTTGACTTTTTTGCTTGACTTATAGTCAGATTAAGAGAGTATAGTTTAGAAATGGGTTTTTGGGCTGTTGCAAACAACACTTGTCTTTCTAGTCTTTCAGGTGAGTATGTATACTTGAACCACTAAAAAAAAGCATGTATGTATCTGTTTGGAAAGACACTTAAAACCATTCGATGAATATCTTCTTAAGCATATTCTTATGCACCATGGCAAAAATATCCATTTTTCGTACTATGGTGGCATGGCAAACCAAACGCGTCACTATGAGAAAACAACTAAGTGATGATGTCTTTATCGAGCGATATTGACTATAGCGCCAGCGATAAAGACTCTATCGTTGAATATTAATACAATATCGCTCGATACAATTTTAATACAATATTGCTCTATACAATCAATATCGCCAACGGTCGACTCTATATCGCTAAAGGCCGACTCCATCCCGTTTATAAATACCATACATCCCCCTCATTCCTCTTCACAATTTTTCTTGTTTCTCTTATTTTTGATAAAAAAAATGATCCATAGATACTCCCTTCCTAATATGAGTCAGAAACCAAGAAATAAAAGAAACAAAAAAGTCAAAGTATCTACTAGCATCCTAGTGGTGGATTGCATTATGATCAGGATAAAAAATATAAATTTCAACATATTAGACAACTAGCTAGTGATGGTATACTCTCTTGCACATAACTAGTCATCCAGAGAGAGATAATTCAGTCGCTCTAAGAGGTGGCCTGGTCTGAGTTTCGTACGGTGTTCAGGTAACTTCCCCCTATTTTCCAAGAAATAATCCAAAAATATTGGTGGTGCTTATATGTTACACAGCCTAGAAACCATGGGACAAAAAATTTTCAAGTTATATTGGAAAGATGGTGGAAGATTACAAATACGTCATTCTTCAAAGATTTTGAATGTGGTAAGTTTGTATTTTCTTGTAATTAAATTGTTAGATTTTGTTTTTAAGAATATTATAAACACTCAAAAAATTTTAATTATGAATACATTGTTTAATAGGAGTTACATGTTAGATTTGTACATGTCGATGAGAATTTTATGTGAGGGAAATGTACTTCCATTTAACAAATCAAAATGGGAGTCGGAAGAAAGATGGAAAAACTGACTTCAATTATACTCAAATGATTTAGAAGGAAATCTATAATATAGAACATTAAAAGCATATGTATTGAAAAGTTTTTTACAATGTTATGCTAGGAAAATGGAAAAAAAAATATGTTACAAAATAAACAATATTACCTTGAACATTATGGGGAGCTCGAACATGTGTTTGTGTTGTAGACAGTAGACCAATGTCTATCTCCAAATGCAAGCTTAATGACATTAATTATTTTTCTTGAATCTTCAGAAGATTTACAGAAAGCAGAAACATATGACTGGGGTCTCCAATTATATCAGAACTTTGCATAACCTTCGATAAATGCTCGAAGTGTACCAAAACCTTTAATGTTTTTTGAAGAGTGTTGGAGGTAAGAACCAATTATATTCCAATCATTTATTTATTATTTTTTCTCATATTTTATCTAAATGTACCAACCATGTTATTTTTTTCAATATTTGTGGTATACTTACTTCCGTATTTGTGAACCTTATTGTATTGACCCTCATGATCGTCAACGCAATTAGACCAGTCAAGAAACGGTTTAGTCACTGATGACTCGATTAGTTAATATTATTTTTGATTAGTAAGAATTAATCCATCAACGATCTAGATACGAAACTAGATTCATTGGATAGATCTCGAAAAAGCTAGGCGAAATGGACTGCTCGAGCGTGTCAATCGAATGCCGGATGAAAAAGATTTTATCAGTTTAGTCAGAAGGGCAAAATTGTTATTTTTCATCCTGGCCGCCTTGGCTATCCTTATCCATTTTCTGGGCTCCTTAATAAATTTCTTTGGTCTTGTCAACCCAGATCGAGCAGATAAGCTCATTCATTCTTTTCCCTTCATCTCTCTTCTTCTTTTTTCTTCTCTTCTCTGCCTCCGAGTGATGATTTGAGGAACAGATTAGTGGTTAGGAGACCGTGTGATGAAGAGATGGATCGTGTGGAGTCTGTTGGTGGTGGAGTTGATTAGGATAGATGATTCAGACTTCACAGAGAAGGTAAATCCGAGATTTAATTTAGGGTTTCAGTTTGGTTCGATCTGCTTTGTGATATTGTTATATTTTGATTGATTTTAAGTGGATTTTGTTTTAATTTAAGGTTTAAATGAGTATATAGGGTTTAATTTTAAATTTCATGTATAATTAGGTTTTCTGTTCTTCCCTAAATCAAATCAGAAATTAGGGTTCATGTGAATTAAGTTGATTGAGTCGGTTTCTTCTGATGAAGAAGATGAATTAGATTGAGGTGATTGAGGTTGGGATTTTAATTCAGGGTTTTGCAGAGAAGAATCAGAAGTTAGGGTTTTTATTTTAGAAGATGGTTTTGTGTAGAATTGAGATGTGAGTCGAATTAAAGTTAGATGATATGAAGATGGGTCTGTTGCTGTTTGAATGGGGTACGTTGATGATTGTAGGTTGAATTACAGAGAAATGAGTACAGGGAACGGAATGAGTTAGAATGGATTTGATTTCAGTCAAGATATGAACGCGCAGTTGAGTTTGTTTAACTGACAATGATGAAGTTTAAGTGTGCCTGAGTTGAAGTATGAAGTGAATGGTGTTGATATCAAATTAGTTGCTTGTGCAGGACAAGGAAGAGAAGTTGAGTAGAGTATAGTATGGAGATGTAATTGTTTCTTAGGATTGTGTTAGATCACAGGGAGGAAGGAAAGATTGTGTAATTATAGAATTTGTAATGAAGTGGTTTAGATGAGTTGTAGATGATCTGGGATGCAAGCTGAAGTGATGTTGAGTAATGAGATAGACATGTTGGTGGTTGTAATTGAGTAGGGTGATATGTTATCAAGTACAAGCAGAATGACTGAGCTGAAGTTTAGATGATTGACTAGGATTGTTGGGTTGTAATTCGAGATACAAGTGGTGGTGCAGGCCATGTTAGATGATTGCATAGCAAGTCCATCCAATTGAACTAAATTGAACTGGTGATGAAGTCAGTTATATGAATATGTAGTTGAAGTTATGAAGATGCAGTGATGTAGAAGATATTGAGACATATAATGGTTATGCAGATAAGAATGAAGTGAACTAGTGTAAGAGATTTGAGGAAGAAGATATTTTAATTGAAGCTTAGATGATAGAGAAGTGGCTGAGTTTGATATTGAAGTTGTCTCTCAGTTAAGAATGTGGTTATAGAATGTAAGAGATGGTAGTTGTTGGAGTTAAAGTTGGTAGTTACAGCTAGAGTTAGCCAATGTTAATTGGTGTTGATGCCAGTGGTTCTGTGAAGTCGAGAAGAAACAGAAATGTTAAACTGCAGTTTGGATGTGTTGTTGTTGAAGCTAAGAGGGAAGTGTTGATAGAGTTCAAGAGATTTGAATGAGTTGGAGTTGTTATGATCGATATTAAAGTACAGGTGGATATGTAGTAATAAAGATCAGGATTTTGTACGAAAAAATTGAGGAGAATTGAAGATTTGATGTTAAAGATTGTAAAAAATTGAGGTTGTAATTGGTTAAGCTGACGATTTGCAATATAATTAGAAATGCATCTTTTGTGTCTTGATCTGTTTGTGTTGCACCATGTTTTGGCTTTTGGTCAGTTATATGCAATAGAAGTATAGCTTAGGCATTTGGCCTATCAGTCATCCCAGTCAGTTATCTGACTAACTCTGTTCTTAGATGAATCAGGTTATCTGACTGAATTAAATCGTGTGGACTCGTCGAGTTCCTTTGTCTTCACTTGAGTTGACTTAATTGACCGATTTAGACTTTGACCCTTATCATTTGGCCGTTGACCTGACCTTGACTCCTTTGACTTTGGACTTGACTTTTGATTGACGTTGACTGTTAGCTGAACTCTTTGACTGTTAGTGACCGTTAGTTGACCTTGTTGGACTGGGCCTTAGATTAATGGGCCAGTTTGCCGGACTTGGGCTTAGAACCAGTTTTCCTATTGTATATGAGATGGACCTTTGTAGTCTGAATTAGCCTTTGGTTTCTTCTACAAAATTGTAGATAGTCGTAAGACTTATCTAGTGGACTATAGAACCAATCCAATTGAATTAGTAAACCTTTAGATATGTTAAAGATAGATAATGAAAAGATGTATAACCATAAATGGGCTTAGAACCATTAGATAGTTCACTTAGCTTATAACTAGAAGATTGTATATGAGATTATGTTATGAGCCTTGTGTGAGCCTTTTGGAAAATCTCTTAGAGTGCTTGTGTGATTAACAGTTACTCTATATTAACATCAATCGATTTAAAGGATGAACCAGTGGATCGTGGATCTCGAGGTAGGCATGGCTTGTCATCAATTCAGGTGGGAACTCTGTAACCCTCTTGTAATCACTAAGCATTCTTTTTATCTGCGAGCATGATGTAAACTTACTTTTTGTGAGCATTCTGTGTGTAATTGGGTATGTTGTGTAATATGCGTTGTTGGGTTCTCCAAATTTTATATCTAATTTATGTTGATTAGGAGTTGGTTTAGACTTCAATTATTTATTGTTATAGGGGGGTCAGGCTCTTCAATGTTACTTCCATAATTTCTTGTGAGAATCCGTTTGTTGCATATTATGCTTGCTTGTAAACCTTTGGGACTTGTATGGTAGTTCTGGAATCACGTCTTGGGAAACTGTGAGGATGGCAGCTATTATTAGAGTCTGAAGTTATTTTACTGAAGTTTTTCTTATTAGAAGGGCGAAGTCTAAATAAAATATTTTGGGTTTGTTCTAATATTACTTTTGTAGATCATCCGGTGGTGGTCTTTCACATTTATTGCTACTAAGGTCGCAATATCTAAGGGAGTGGAATTAGAATGACTTTTCTTTCATGAATGTTATATTTCGATGCTTGCTGATTGTTATATGTATAATAAGATATGAGTTGAATTATTTCCCCATGAGGAATGTTTGTGGTCTCCCACAGTTCCTCACTAAGCTCTATTAGGCGAGAGGTTGTTGCGAATATTATTACTTTTATTTTATAGAATAAATTTCTGTCTCTAATAGGACGGGAAACCGTTTGCGAATATTACCTATTAGGCGAGAGGTCGTTGCGAATATTATATATTATCTGGGGAAATCATTCGTATGCATATCATACTTGATTGTCTTATGTTGATTGTGCTATGAAATGTTATCTTCCTACTTTCCTTCTTGAATGTCGTATTTGGATATTACGTTTAGTTTTGAGAATGGACGTGTCAACTGTATTCATTTATTGTTGTACTTTAATTATTCTATCTTTTAGTAGTATGTTAGTGATTACTTGAGAGTTATACATTTCCATTGGGCACCCCTTTGGGATGATGTGCTTACTCGTTCCCACTTCAGTTTTAGTAATCAGAAGAAATAGTGCACGTGAAGATATTTGTTTTGTAGCGTAAAGTTTTAGCGAACGAAGATGTTTATTTATCTTTTATATATGTATTATTTCTCTGTAAACAACACATTATTATATACATATCACTCGAGAGACTTTCATTTATATAATATCAGAGAGTTTGGGTTATGTTATTTAGCATTTTAGGTAATTATGATTCTTAAAATCGATAATCTAGATTTGATGTTTCAATTAGGTTGTAATCCTATTAGCTAAGCAGGTGATTAGGTTGGGGCGTCACACTTCACACCAATGTTTTTCCAGTCATACAAAAGTACAATCGATAATTGGATAAAGGAATATATTGAAGATGGTAAACATGTTCGCTTATAGGACCCAACAGTTGTGTAAAACAAGTAATAACATTGTTGTCATGATTGTATACAACAATCCCTAAGTTCGGAGATGCGGAAGTCTGGAGAATGCTAGAGCTAAGATTTAAGAGGATTGTGTTATACTGTCGTATTTCTGAAAAGGGTGTTCGGTATTATGGAGAAAGACTACTTCTTTAGTTGCAGAGAAGAATGGTGATAGCCATTAACCCCTATCCATGTGAAGAGATTTCTCGAGATGACTGGGAGAAATTGATAAGGGATGATCCATATTAGGAAGAAGCATACCCAAGTGATTTATGACACATTGGGAGAAATTCTTCATTTTTGTGGGGCGATTTCTTTATTTATGATTTCTAGTTCGTGGTTTGCTATTTTCGATTTAAAAACATCTAATAATCCAATATAGTATCGTTTTGAATGCATAACCAAGTGATTTAGGACATCCAATTTCAATTGGATTTACAAGATATATGAAAAATAATGTGTATTTCTTTTATAAGCATATTTTATCAACAAAGAAGAAAATCAGATTAAATGGTTGTGATTGATTCCGGTTTACACCATCTTTTATCCCTTCTACATATACAAAAATCGAGTATCTTTGCAGTTTATATTACTCTCTCTCTCTCTTCGTAATTTACTTGGAATTGATATATACTTTTTTTTTGTTATGAAAATTATATTTTTATTGATTAACAAAAATATTACAGAAGTTTTTAACAAAAAAGTAAAGAAGCCAAAGTAGACAACATGTCTCAGGCATCAAAAAAGAAGAACAAAACTGAGTATCAACTGAGGGAGAGGGCATTTTTTTTCCATGAATTTGTACCCCCCATCAACTTGGAATTGATATCTTTAATTGTATTAAGGCTTTGATTTTATTTTACTTCAATGTCTTTGCTTGTAAGAGAACAAGTAACCACTTTTTTGATTTGAATGAATTGAAATATGTCGATTGTCCGAAAAAAGTGTTGATGGGAAAAAAAAATTCGCTGGTTTTTAGGTAAGTGAAGAGACGACCGTGCGGACGAGACTCCTCAACCGAGCAAACTACTTAACCTCAAACAGATACACTGCACGGGAGTGCTTTGAGTTCGAGAGATCAATCTGTAGGAATCTGGCCTAAACCAAGTCAAAGGTCGTTCCAGAGTCAATTCGGTCACAAAGAGGGAGATGGGTTGATCTGTAGGAGGTAAGCTGAGAATTGTTTGGGATCAATGATGATCAAGGATTGTGGATGTGTTGTAGGTTTCTGCAAATGATGAATAAGTTCGAATGATTGAGAGAGTGTTGCTCACATGATGATTCTTGGTAGATTGTATGTTCAATATCTCGTGGGTTTTCTGTGTCTTGTTCAATCATGGATTCAGAGACTTATTTATACTGTCAGAATAGCGAACACATTGATCCCAGTAAGTGTGACGGTTTCTCGAGTGAAAGAGTGGGAAAGTGGGAGATCGTGGTAAAATCAGTTCCATTTCGTGTGGAGACTTGATTGATCATGTGCCTATAATTTTTCTAACTCCTTCAACCATTTGCACGACTTACTCACATTTCTCATCGTGGATGAACACAAGTGCCGTAAGCCGCCAGACCAAAACCTTAATTGATATCCCCCCGTGTGACGTGATTGATGTCTCACGAACCGTGGAGTCTGCAAAGCGGACGTGTATTTGATTAGTCAGTCAGTCGTTGACTTGATTAAACAGTGGGTCTAAGTATTGCTCAGTCGTGCATGATTTCTGAAGGCTCAAGATTCGTGAATTGAACATGTCTGCTGGGATGTGTAATTCTTAAATGAATGATGTTGATATTCCTCGTCTGAGAAAATATCTCAAATTTGATGAATTGTTGAGTATTGAGTTTGAATCAATATTCAACGGTAAATTATTGAATATTGATATTTAGATCAATATTCGAGCATTTGAGAGAATATTGCTCGTTCGATAAATTACTGAATATTGATAGTTGGATCAATATTCGAGCAACTGAGCAAGTATTGCTCGTTCGATAAATTACTGAATATTGATAGTTGGATCAATATTCGATCAACTGAGCAAGTATGCTCATTCGATAAACTATTGGTAGCGTGATCAAATAATCAAAATATTGTTAATGACCGAATATTATTGTATAATTAATCCAGATGTTGATTGATGGATTAACATAAAATTATTAGTTCTTGAACTTGCTCAGAATTATGATTTGTGGAGCGTTTGTTCGAAACTCTAATTTTTTGATCAATTGTTCTTTAATTGACGAAATACTGAAAATAGGTCGAGTAAAAGAGGGACCGACCACATGGGATGATGGTCGACCATGTGCGTGGTGCCCAAGTGCTCAAGTGAGCGTGCACTAGAGTTCTTTATTGACCCGTTGGTGAAAGAACGATCACGGTTAAATCATTTATTAGAATAGCGCTCGTGTGAGCGTTAGGTAATAAAACATATCTATGGAAAGATGAGGGACCGACCAAGAGGTCATGGGACCGGACCTTGGTGGTTGTGGGACCAGCTGACGGTCGATTAAGCGAGTCACAGTCGATTGAGAGAGTTTTGACCCAATATGAGCAATTAATAGAAAATTAGGTCAAAATTATGAATATGTATGGGACCGGCTTATTGCAAGCCTTAGGGTCGGCCTTGGTCGGTCAAGGCAGCATGCCCGTGTCACCACGGTGTCCGTGACTCAGTCGTGAGAGTTTTGGTAATTTCTGACGAGCGATTGAGCAATATTTTTGATTTTCAGAAGAGTTTGATCTTGACAGAAATTCTCAATTTTGCTCGAATGAGCAAGTAGAACTTTGCTCATGTGATTGATATTTCGAGAATACTAAAATAATGATATTTTAATTTTTGACATGAGAAGCCCAGTCGTTCGAGTAACCATTTGACTTTTTGGCTTTTTCATGGTTTGATGAGCAATATTTGAGAAAATATTGAAAAACTAGGGCTTTTCGGTCAAACGATGGAGTTCCATGAGATGATGGAAATAATAATATAAGAGAATAAGAAATTGTGAGGTGTGGGACCGGCCATGACTAAGGCATGGCCGGACGACTAGGTGGCCCGGTCCCATGACACCTTTCCCTATTTTTGTTTGATAAAAGTATGAAAAACCAAGAGTTTCCGTCAAACGAGGGAGTTTGCTCAAATGAGGAAATCCTTGCGAGATGATGGAATCTCTATGAGATGAGGGAGGAAATAAATTAAAATAAAATAAAATAATAGAGAGGGGGACCGACCATGGCGGCATGGCCGGCCGGCCGGCGGACCCGGTCCCGCCCTCTTGTTTATTTTATTTAATATTATTTCTTCATGAGTCGCTCGTTTGTCCATACTTTGATCGTTCATTCGTGTGTTTGAGCGCTCGTTTGTGCATTATTTGTCAACTACACTTGCACCATTTTCTTATAACTTACTCGATGACAGTCGAACGCCCGATTGTTGAGTAATTATTACAAATTCATGGAATTCACCGGAGAATGGTTCACGAAACCGAGTAATAACAATGAATTGAGTATCTATTACTAATCCATGAATCCGGTTGGGGAATTCAGGGAACAAGTAATGAGATAAAATGGTTATCTATTACTAATCCATGGAATCATCCGGGGATAGCCATGAAACGAAGTAATGAGATAAAATAGATTATTTTCTAGGGATTCAGTCGGTGAATGTCACGGTAGAATTAATCTATTGTAGAATCAAGATATGAGATACTTGAAGCATCATACTTGTTCTGAAGAGTGCATAGTCAGGCAACAACGTGCAGCGTACATTGGTTTCATGAAGGCGTTTAGCCCTCCAGCAAACAATTATGTTTAGAGAGTCTCTTGAATCTATACACGGTCTCTCTATATAGTCAGGGAACAACGAGTATCGCCGACGTCCTGAAGGCGTTAATCCCTCTAACAAATAATTATGTCTAGAGAACCGCCCAATCATTATTCAATGTAGAGGTGAGTCTCTCTATGTAGTCAGGGAACAACGAGTATTACCGACGTCCTGAAGGCGTTAAGCCCTCTGACAAACAATTATGTCTAGAGGGCCGCCCAATCATTTTATATTCTACATAGAGGGCATGATGAAATGTGCATCATCGAACGCTCAGCCGGGGAGGCCTTTCGAGAAACATATTCATCATGGCTCTTAGAGGAACACTCACTCAGTCAGAGTTCGTGAAATGATTCACGGATCATAAAATATGAATTGTCACATGTGTTCCTTAAGCCGGGTCAGAAACATGCAGTATCATGATTTTACGATTTTGACCTTTGTCGAAAATCCACCATCAACAAAAAAAAAGGGATTTGGACACATATTTTGCAAGTTTCATTAGAATTTCTATAAATTATTTGCATTAAGATCATTAGATTTTGATTTCTGTTAGAGGGAGAGCGAAAAAGATTTAAGGAGTGAGAAAATTATGTTGACTCATCAACTAGGACTGATTCACTATATTTTTCTAACTCGTACAAATTTACCCTACTAAAAACGCATATTGACCGGAAAAACCTAACACCACCACGATCCTCTAAGCACCCAAACCGCAAAAGTCATGAGATAAAAAAAATTGGGGTCTCAAAATTACGGTAAGATTTTAGTTACGAATTTTAATTAAATAGAATATGGTCCGCGAGTTATAACCCCAAAGGTGTTCTATTTATCCACAAAAAACCCATCAAAACAAAAGTAACACAAAAACCCCATCAAAACAAAAGTAACACAAAAACCTCAAAGAATTTGATGAAACCAATTTTGAAATTTGGGGTTTTTATATCAATTTTTAAGAATTTGGAGTTTTTGTATCAATTTTGTTTAAGATGGAGTTTTAGTGGATCCCAACATTTGAATGGGATTTTTATACCACAAGTTTGGTCACCCTAGATTTTTATGACTAGTTCTGAATAGAATAAGTAAACAGAAACAGGACGACATGGCGTGATTTGTTTTGCAGTTCCTTCTAATATAGATAATTCCCATTATAAACAAGTTTTGATTTAGGTCCAATTTGATACTAATACTAATTAGGTATAACAGAAAAGGCCTTCACCGATAGGAGGGTCTATAATGACTCTTTACCACGAATATATTTCAAGTATAAACGACACGTACTTTGATAATCATCACTAAGTATCACAAGCAAACCCATAATAATGAAAAACTCCTCCTTATAAATAATAATCCCTTCATCGGGGATGAGAAATTTGGAGGAAAATATGTGGATTCTTTTCTGCATACGACATAAAATGGAAAGATGCAAACTACTCAACTTGTGCAGGTTCGTCACCATGGAGTTTAAACATACGAAAATAAATCTCTTAAAACTTGACAAACTAATTCATGGGGTAGATGATAGCAGCATTGTTGAGTTCATGATAGTGGTGAAATTTTTTGGGTAATATGTGTGAATTTTGTGGTCAATACGTATATATAGTAGGGATATATTTGTCCGGGTTAAAAAAAATACTGAATCGATGTAATTAACAAGTCAACCACGATCTCGCACTCTTCGGATCCAGTTTTTCTCTCCCTTTAAGAAGATCGAAATTTTATTAATTTAGAAAGATATTAGGTTTTATGAACACTAATATCACGTTGAGTATTTTCGTGCCACATTCGATGCTTGCGGTCTATTTAAATCAATACGGCTAATATGAAAATGTAAATGCTTTAACTAAGTATGTTGGCGGTTGGCGTAATAACATATGATCGTTTATAGAAGTATGCTTAATTTCATCGATCCCACGGTGACTCGTTAAACATACGAAACTAAATCTCATAAACCTTGACAAACTAATTCATGGGGTAGATGATGGCAGCGTTGTTGAGTTCCTGATAGTGGTGACATTTTTTGGGTAATACGTGTGAATTTTGTGGTCAATACGTATATATAGTAGGGATATATTTGTCCGGGTTAAAAAAAAGTATACAGAATCGATGTAGTTAACAAGTCAACCACGATTCTCGCACTCTTCGGATCCATTTTTTCTCTCCTTTTAAAAAGATCGAAATTTTATTAATTTAGAAAGATATTAGGTTTTATGAACACTAAGATCACGTTGAGTATTTTCATGCCACATTCGGTGCTTGCGGTCTATTTAAATCAATACGGTCAATATGAAAATGTAAATGCGTTAACTAAGTATGTTGGCGGTTGGCGTAATAACATATGATCGTTTGTAGAAATATGCTTAATTTCATCGATCCCACGGTGACTCGTTAAACATACTTGACAAACTAATTCATGGGGTAAATGATGGCAGCGTTGTTGAGTTCCTAAAGTGGTGAAATTTTCTGGGTAATGCGTGTGATTTTTGTGGTCAATACGTATATTTAGTAGGGATATATTTATCCGGGTCAAAACAAATACATTGAACTGATGTAGTTAACAAGTCAACCACGATTCTCGCACTCTTCGAATCCATTTTTGCTCTCGCTTTAAGAAGATCGAAATTTTATCAATTTAGAAAGATATTAGGTTTTATGAACACTAAGATCACGTTAAATATCTCCATGCTACAATCAATGCTTGCGGTCTATTTAAATCAATAAAATCAACATGAAAATGTAAATATGTTAACTAAGTACGTTGGCGGTTGGCGTAATAGCACATGATCGTTTATAGAAATATGCTTAATTCCATCGATCCCACAGTGATTCGTTAAACATACGAAACTAAGTCTCATAAAACTTGACAAACCAATTCATGGGGTAGATGATGTCAGCGTTGTTGACTTCATGATAGTGGTGAAATTTTCTGGGTAATGCGTGTGATTTTTGTGGTCAATACGTATATTTAGTAGGGATATATTTGTCTGGGTTAAAAAAAGTATACCGAATCGATGTAGTTAACAAGTCAACCACGATTCTCACACTATTCGGATCCATTTCTCCTCTTCCTTTAAGAAGATAGAAATTTTATTAATTTAGAAAGATATTACGTTTTATGAACACTAAGATAACGTTGAGTATCTTCGTTCCACAATCAATGCTTGCGGTCCATTTAAATCAATAAAATGAATATGAAAATGTAAATATGTTAACCGGATACGTTGGCGGTTGGAATAATAGCACATGATGGTTTATAGAAATAAAAATAATTTCATCGATCCCACGGTGATAGTTAACAAGTCAACCACGATTCTCGCACTCTTCGGATCCATTTTTACTCTCCCTTTAAGAAGATCGAAATTTTATTAATTTAAAAAGATATTAGGTTTTATGAACACTAAGATCATGTTGAGTATCTTCGTGCCACAATCAATGCTTGCGGTCCATTTAAATCAATACGATCAAGATAAAAATGTAAATATGTTGACTAAGTACGTTGGCAGTTGGAGTAATAACACATGATGGTTATTAGAAATATGCTTAATTTAATATATCCTACGGTGATTCGTTAAACATACGAGACTAAATCTCATAAAAGTTTTCAAACTAATTCATGGGGTAGATGATGGCGGCGTTGTTGAGTTCATGATAGTGGTGAAATTTTCTGGGTAATGCGTGTGAATTTTGTGGTCAATACGTATATTTAGTAGGGATACGTTTGTCGGGGTTAAAAAAAGTATAATGAATCGATATAGTTAACAACTCAACCACAATTGTCGCACTCTTCGGGTCTATTTTTGCTCTCCCTTTAAGAAGATCGAAATTTTATTAATTTAGCAAGATATTACGTTTTATGAACACTAAGATCACGTTGAGTATCTTCGTGCCACAATCAATACTTGTGGTTTATCTAAATCAATAAGATAAATATGAAAATGAAAATGTAAATATGTTAACTAAGTACGTTGGCGGTTGGCGTGATAGCACATGATCGTTTATAGAAATATGCTTAATTTCAACGATCCCACGGTGATAGTTAACAAGTCAACCACGATTATCGCACTCTTCGGATCCATTTTTGCTCTCCCTTTAAGAAGATCGAAATTTTATTAATTTAGAAAGATATTAGGTTTTATGAACACTAAGATCATGTTGAGTATCTTGGTGCCACAATCAATGCTTGCGGTCCGTTTAAACCAATAAAATTAATATGAAAATGTAAATGTAAATATGTTAACTATGTACGTTGGCGGTTGGCGTAATAGCACGTGATCTTTTATAGAAATGTGCTTAATTTCATCGATCCCACGGTGATTCGTTAAAATACGAAACTAAATCTCATATAACTTGACAAACTAATTCATGGGTAGATTATGTCAGTGTTGTTGAGTTCATGATAGTGGTGAAATTTTCTGGGTAATGCGTGTGAATTTTGTGGTCAATACGTATATTTAGTGGGGATATATTTTTCCGGGTTAGAAAAAGTATACTGAATCGATGTAGTTAACGAGTCAACCACGAGTCTCGCACTTTTCAGATATATTTTTGCTCTCCCTTTAAGGAAATCAAAAAATTTTAATTTAGAAAGATATTAAGTTTTATGAATACTAAGATCACGTTGAGTATCTTCGTGCATTAATCGAAATTTTATTAATTTAGAAAGATATTAGGTTTTATGAACACTAAGATCATGTTGAGTATCTTCGTGCCACAATCAATGTTTGCGGTCCATTCAAATCAACAAGATCAATATGAAAATGTAAATATATTAACTACGTACGTTGGCGGTTGGCGTGATAGCACATGATCGTTTATAGAAATATGCTTAATTTCATCGATCCCACGGTGATTCGTCAAACATACGAAACTAAATCTCATAAAAACTTGACAAACTAATTCATGGGATAGATGATGGCAGCGTTGTTGAGTTCATGATAGAGGTGAAATTGTCTGGGTAATACGTGTGAATTTTGTGGTCAATACGTATATTTAGTAGGGATATATTTTTTTGGGTTAGAAAAAATATATTGAATAGATGCAGTTAACGAGTCAACCACGAGTCTCGCACTTTTTGGGATATATTTGTGCTCTCCCTTTAAGGAAATCTAAATATTTTAATTTAGAAAGATATTAAGTTTTATGAACACTAAAATCGCTCTGAGTATCTTCGTGCATTAATCGAAATTTTATTAATTTAGAAAGATATTAAGTTTTATGAACACTAAGATCACGTTAAGTATCTTCGTACTGCAATCAGTGCTTGCGGTCCATTTAAATCAATAAGATCAATATGAAAATGTAAATATGTTAACTAAGTACGTTGGTTGTTGGCATGATAGAGTATGATCGTTTATAGAAATATGTTTAATTTCATTGATCCCACGGTGATTCATTTACCATGAGCATGGCCCACCAGGACTATTGTGATTTATTTTTTTTAATTTGGTTTCCTTTTACTATCTTTCACTTTTAGAAATTAGAATTACCTTTTTAGTGAACGGTTGAGTTGCACTATCCATGATAATATTATGTCGTTAGGTTATTCCACATGTAGAAAAATTAACTATTATATTAATTTTCGCGACACATTAGATTATTACCCAACTAGTAAAATGGAATACAAATTTCTACACATAAATGATGTACCCGACGTGCATAGACACGTAACCAGTACTGGCGTGTAGGTGCTTCAAAGATTCTGAGTGCCATGAGCATGACCCACATTTATTCTCCCTGGGGTGTTATTGTGATTTATTATTTTTAACTCAAAACTAGTGACAAAACCCCCAGGTGAACAAACTAGTGATAAGAAAAAACCGGTCATATTATTTCTACCAAATAAAAACCGTTTCAAATAAAACTGGGACAAAAACCCCAAGTCAAATGATAATGAGCAAATTTAACTTTTTTTATTTTAAAAAAAACCCAAATGTACCCTTTTATCTTTTCTTCTTCTTCTTCTTCTTCTCTGATTTCTTCTTTCTTCTGTCTCCTTCTCCCACCACCTTCATCAACAGCAGCAACAATGGATCTCTACGAGAAGAACGGCGCTGATTCAAGAGATGAAGAATTCGAGAGACGTTTTCTCTCAATCATTAGTTCATTCATTTCCCTAAAATTGAGAAAAGAAAGAGAAAGAAGCAGCCGCTGCTGTTAAATCCGAGAGACCAGATCGAGACGCTGATTTAGAAATTGAGAAGGAAATAAGATTTGAGATGATGTTCATAGAGCGTAGAGAGGAAGAATCAGCAAAAAACTGTTGCTAGAATTTATTGAGATCGAGAAACAATGAAGAAATTAGGGTTTATGTTCTGATGCTGAGCTGTGGCTGCATTTGATTCAAGAATACAGATAAAGACATATAGAGAATTGGGTTTGGTGCTGTTTAAGAAGACCTGTTGCTGTTAATCTCAGAGATGAAGAAGAAATTGATGAAATCAGGGTTTCGATTTGAATCTCCAAACGAAGAACAGGAAGGGAATTGGGTCTGTCAATAAGAGCAGAATCAAACAAGAAATTGGTGATGTTAATCTCAAAAGACGTGTTGGGTTTGGTGAACAAGTTGTTGCTAGTTGGGCTTCTTGGCTTAGTGTTGTTGCTCGTGAAGCTATTCATGGTTGGATTCCTCTTCGTGTTGAAAGTTTCGAGAAATTGGAAAAGGTAAGGGTTTTTTCTTCTTCTTTTGTTATTTTGCTACGATTTTTTATTGTTCTTGAATTGCTCATTTCTGGTCTAATTTGTGTCGTTATACATCGGAATGTTGAAGTGGATTAGTACGTCGACAAGGTATTTTTGTATTTGTTCATGTGCTGCAATTATGTGAATACTTCAATTTTATGACTGTATCTTTAGATTGGACAAGGTACATACAACGGTGTTTTATGAGCACGAGAGCTTGCAACTGGGAGGATGCTTGCCTTAAAGAAAGTTCGGTTCGATAACTTTGAGCCAGAAAGTGTGAGATTTATGTCGCGGGAAATAATGATTCTCCGCAAACTGGAGGGACTAATTACTTCTAGACTGTCAACTAGTGTATATCTTGTTTTCGAGTACACGGAACATGATATTGCTGGTTTATCATCTTGTCTTGACATCAAGTTCAGTGAATCACAGGTTCGTATATATGGAACTCTGGATGTGTGTTCTAGTATCGGGAATTACCAATGTTAAAGGGTTTGATTTGTTCATGTTGTGTAGGTTAAATGCTATATGCATCAACTACTATCTGGCCTTGAACACTGTCATTCAAGAGGTATAATGCACAGTAATATCAAGGGATCCAACCTTCTTGTTAGTGATGATGGAGCTCTAAAGATAGCTGATTTTGGCCTGAAAAATTTTGTTAGTGTCGGGCACATTCAACCATTAACTAGTCGAGTTGTTACTTTATGGTATCAGCCTCCTGAACTTTTGCTTGGATCCACCAGTTATGGGCAATCTGTTGATCTATGGAGTGTTGGTTGTTTATTCTGTTGATATGCTGTGTGTTTGACTCAAAGGGTTCAAGTTGCTGATGTGGTTGATTGGGTCTGTGGTGTTGAATACCAACTCGCAGATGGAAGGAAATGGAGTATGATAGGAGCAGTTGTTGTTGCTTAAATGAAAGGGTTGCAGGAAGTGGTTTTAGGCTGATCTCGGAAGCCGAGGAAGGACAAAATTTGCTGGAGAAGGCAGTAAAGAAGTGCAGCAGCAGTTACAGGAAAGTATGAGAGGCAGTGTTGCTGTTGTTGCAACAGAAGTGCAATGCAGGGAAAGAGGTTCAGGTGATGGAAGTGATTGCAGGTCAGCTGAATGAGTTGGCATTGCTGCAATGTAGAGAAGGAATGAAGCTGGTGATATGCTGTTGTTGTAGATAATGTGCAAGAAGTCAAGCTGAATTTTTAGAGAAGCTTATGATGTAAGCAGTGATAATGGCAGTTACAACATTGGTCTGTGATTGGGGTTTTGTCGCATACTGTTCAGGCCAGAGTATAAGGAGAAACGAGGGTTTCCGCTACAGATTAGTGAAATTCAGTGAAAGAGCTGGACATGGGAAGAGTTAAGAGCTCTCTGAGCTGAGATGCAAGATGGATGGTTTGATTTGGGTTCAGCTGATTAACGGAAGGATCAACAAGGGAGTAGATGCATGTGCAGTGACTGGTGCAGGTGGTGTTATCTCAAGTGCAGGATTGTGCAGTTGCAGCATTGGTGGTGACTGAGCTAGCCGTGTTACAGGTGGTTGTGGTCATGATAACTAGATAAAGATGGTGATGTGTTGGGGTTGCTTGCAATTGAGATTTTGAGTACAAGACTGAGCCATGAAAGAAGAAAACAAGGTCGTGTGCTGGTGGAATTGTAAACAAAAGAGCAAGGCAGGGAAGCTAATATGATGCTGGTGGAATTTTTGCTGGTGTCTGAGCATCAAGGAAGCAGTATTGTTGTTACCGAGCTGCTGTAACGCAGCAAGATTCTGTAATGTAATGAAGGTGTTGCAGGTAAGAACTGATGGTGCTGATGAGTTCGTGCTGAAGATAATGGAAGATTGTGGTTGTGGATGTTGCACCTAGAAGACAAAGAAGTTGGTTTGTTGGTGGAAATGGATTGAAGAAGATATGGAGCAATAGTGCACATTTGCACCTGAACTGAAGGGAGATGCCGCTATTGCCGAGAGAAAATGAAGTTGCGGGAACTGAAATGGCAGCTGTTAGTGTGATGAAACCAATTATGGTTTCATCTTATTTGTGATGAAACCAAAATCGGTTTCATCGTATTTCAACGATGTATTTCTATCCATGAACATGTATAATACCTCTTATAATTCTTCTTGTAGGTGAATTCTCACGAAACCAAGATGAAACCAAAATCGGTTTCATCGTATTTATGATGAAACCAAAATCGGTTTCATCATATTTATGATGAAACCAAAATTGGTTTCATCTAATTTTTTGGGTGGTCGTGGGCGGTCGTGGTGCTGGTGGCGGTGCGGCGGGTGTTGGCGGTGGTGCTGACTGGTAGCGGTGGTGATGCAATTGCTCAGTATCGGTGGCGGCGGTAGTCGGAGACGGCGACGGTAATCGGAAGCGGCGGTGGTGGTCAGAGGTGGCGACGGCAGTGCTGGTCGGCGGCGGTGGTGATCGGCGGTAGTGGTCGGCGGTGGTGGTTGGCGGCGGTGGTCGGCGGGGGTGGTTGGCGGCGGTGGTGCAATGGTAGTTGGCGGCAGTGGTGGCGGAGGCGATTGACGGCAGCGGCCGCAGTGGTAGGTGACGACGGTGGTGGTTGACAACGGTGGTGGTCGGCGGTGGCGCTGTTGCTGGTGGTTTGTTGTTGTTAGTGGTGATAGTATATTTAAAAGTGGGGTTGACTTTTGTTTTTGTTGGGGTGATTTAAATACTAGAAGGGTAGTTTAGACAGTTTATGATATTTGGGGTTTTTGTATTACTTTTGTTTGGATGAGTTTTTTGTGATGGGTTATAACCCCTTTGGAGTTATAACCCTCGCACCGTTTTTAATCTGATTTCCTTTTACTATTTTGCTTTTAGTAGAAATTAGAATTACTTTCTTACTTTTTTAGTGCACGGTCCAGCTGCACTATCCATAATACTATTATTAAAATAGGAATAAAATACGTTGCATAATTCTTACTCTATCCGACAAAGATTGAAGATTGCCCATGTGTTGAGACAACAGTCCCTTGCTTAGATTGATTAGTTGTTGGAAGTAAGATTAAAATACAAGAAACGGAATGTTAAGAAATAGAAAGAGACAGTGACAGAAAGCAGCAGCTCCAATTCTCTACAGTGATTTCCATTTCAAATTTCAGATGCTGAATTTCCTGCTTATCAGGTAACAATCTTCTTGAATTCGATTGTACAAATCATGTTGCTGTGAATCCATTTCCTTTGATTTTGAGATTGAAGATAAAGATTAGCTTGTTTTGTTTGTTTGTTTGTTTGTTTGTCTGGATGTATCATAAATTAGATGCAAATGGGATTTTAGTGGAATTTTATGAAATGGGTTTTGTTCATATGTGAAGGGGAGATCAAAATTGATTTGATTTCTTCCAAACAAAACAAAAAGAAAAACTGAAATTTGGATGTTCTTCTAAATCTGGAAATTGCAGTAATGAACTGTTCTGGAGAAGAAATTTGATTAAAATTATGAAAAACATTTGTAACTAACTTAATCGTTTTCGTGCAGCTAAATCGATTCAGTAATTATTACCTAGTGTTTGAAGGAATTGTGATTGTTGTCTAGCAAATGGCTTTCTGGGTGCCTTTGTTTCTATATACTGCGGCGTGTTGTCTTCCTGTGATTTTTGCTCAAGAAACTGCGTATGCAACAGTGGTTGTTAGGGGTGCTACGAAGGTTGCTGAGACTGATGATCATTTTGTTTGTGCTACTATTGATTGGTGGCCATCAGATAAGTGTAACTACAACCATTGCCCATGGGGAGAGTCCACTGCCTTAACCCTGGTAAGAGTTCATTGTAAGAGATCTTGGTTGCTTTTGTAAGTCTAAGGATATCGGAAATACAACACAACTGACGATTCATTTTTGTTGTTTCTTAGAACTTGTCTCATCCGTTGCTCGCCAAGGCCATAAGAGGTGCATGTTCTTGCCTTTTGAGTTTTTTTTTTTTTTTAATAAACAAGAAACTAAGCTCCTCTAGGGAGCCCGTCTGTACATACTCAGTTGATTACAAAGAATTTCATAAAGCTTGGATAAATAGTTTCTGCTGATCCCCTAATTCTATATTTCCTGGCATACTTCGCTAATTTATCCGCATTTGAAATGCTATTTCTATGTACATACACATTCAATTTTATCAAAAAACAAAAAGTTCACCATTGAATCTTCTATAATTTCTCTGGCCCTCCAGGATAAGTTTCTTCCCTTTCCATTTACGTAGTGCTATTTCCATACTGTCACCAAAAAATATTACGTGTTTGTCATTTCTTGATCTTGCCCATTTTTCTGCTTATTGAAAAGCCAAAGCTTCCGCTACATCTGGACCTGGGGTGTAACCTGAATTCATCATAAAATCATCAATTCTCCCATTCTTAAAATGCACAACACCAATCCCATATTCTCCTGTTGAGTTTCTACACAGTCGTGATTTGAGCTTTTTTTTCTGTTGTTTCAAAGTTGGCTCATGTATATAGGCATCCAATTATACTTGTTGTTTCATGTGGTCGATAAATTGATTTTCTGAGGTTTATGATTTTGTATTGCTGAATTTGCTCCATTTGTGTCTGTGTTCTGTAATAGCCTTCGATCATTTGAGAATAAGAATCGGAGGATCTCTGCAAGACCAAGTTATCTATGACGTGGGCGCCTTGAAATATCCTTGTCATGCTCGTCCATTTTTTAGAAAGAAAGATGGGCTGTTTGGATTTTCCAATGGTTGTTTACATATGAACAGATGGGACGAGCTCAACGACTTACTTGGCAAGACAGGGTAAGGTTTTAACTTTTGGGTTTTTACTTGCCTATTCTTACATCCTTTTAGACCTTATTCTGTTAAGCTAGCAGAAAGCGTTTCTCACGTTCATCTGAATGATTGATATATAAGACACTTCACTAGCTTTTTAATTCTTGCCAAACGATGTACCATTATCTTCTTGAGAACATTGATAACATTTTTGCAAAATAGTTAGCATTCAGGAGAACGTCTGAAAAATTATTTCTGATTAATCATGTTAGAGTTTTCCAAAGAGCCTCCCTTTGTCTGCTAGAGAAAATATACACATTTAGAAATTAGATATCCCATTGCAGCTATGTTTCTATTTTTGTGATTAAATGAAAAAAGCAAAAGAATATCGTACAAGCTGCTGATCCTTGATTACTTTCAATCTTAAAATAAGTTTGCTCTAATAACACCCATTATAAACAAGCAACTGATGCCTGTATGCTCTAACCGTTTCTTTCTTCATAGTTAGAATATATATGTCCGTACTTGATGGAAGGAACATGCATAGAAAAGTGATGGTGGTTGCATATTTGAATATTGCGTTTGTAGGGCCATAATTACATTTGGACTGAATGCACTTTATGGGAGGCACAAAACAGGAAAAGGTGTCTGGGGAGGTGCTTGGAACGCGAGTAATGCCCGTGATTTCATCGAGTACACTATCTCCAAAGGATACCATATTGATTCATGGGAATTTGGTAATAACACTCGATGAAAGCATCATGTCTAACTTTAATGTCATTGAATGCATTTAGTAATTTACTTAAGACTAACCACATTCAAATTCCTGCTGAAGGTAACGAGCTGAGTGGAAATGGAGTTGGTGCCAGTGTTGGTGCCACACAATACGGAGAAGATTTAATCAACCTCAAAGCTATCATCAATGATTTATACAAGAACTCCGACGTCAAACCCTTGCTTATAGCACCAGGAGGATTCTTTGATCTGAAATGGTATGCAAGGTTTCTTAACGTATCTGGGTTGAACACAGTGAATGCATTGACACATCATCTGTACAATCTGGGCGCTGGTGGGTTAATCATTTACGGTTTCCTTCATTCCTCAGAAAGACCTCTGTTTTATTTTATTTATCTTGCCTCTTTGAGCCAATACGTTTCCTCTATCTCTCTCTAGGTGATGATCCCCATCTTGTGAGTAAGATATTGGATCCGTATCATTTGAATAGGGTTGCTGGAACTTTCGTCAATCTTCAGGAAACAATAAAAAGACATGGTCCTTGGGCTTCTGCTTGGGTTGGAGAAGCTGGAGGAGCCTACAATAATGGTGGTCGTCATGTGTCCAATAGATTTGTTAATAGCTTCTGGTAAACTGGATTAAATTGTTTCTCTGTATGTCTTCTTTATCTCGAGTTTTTTTGATCGGTCTTACATTCTATTGTTGATATTGTTGTCTAAGTTTACGACAATTTTATATACATTTTAGGTACTTAGATCAGCTTGGAATGTCATCCAAGTACGAAACTAAGGTATATTGTAGACAATCTTTGATTGGTGGGAACTATGGTCTCCTCAACACAACCACATTTGTTCCCAACCCTGATTACTACAGGTAAACATGTTTAAATTATCACCCAGGGTATTTTTCTTTTGTTCAGAATGAAGGCATCTTATTTTCATACTTTTTTTTTTTGCTTGGATGAATTTGATACGAGTAGTGCACTTCTATGGCATCGGCTTATGGATAAAAGAGTTCTTTCAGTTGATAGTGATGCTTCAGCGCACTTACGTGTTTATGCTCATTGTTCAAAGGGAAAAGTGAGCCTTATATTTTTCTTTTTTCTATATATCTAGAAATAGAATGTTGTATGTTGGTCATCCATATTTGCTGTTAACATCCCTATAGATGTGCATTTAATGTTTCATTATATTCTCGGTTGTTGTCTTTTTACAGGCGGGCATAACCTTACTTCTGATCAATCTAAGCAACCATACCGAATATCGAATCAGAGTTCGTAACAATATAAACCTCAACTTGGTTGTAGATAATCAGCAACAAAAATCTTTCATGCATGGTCTTAGGAGAACAGTTTCATGGCTTGGAAGAAAAGCATCATACGGAGCATTATCAAGAGAAGAATACCATTTAACTCCGATGGACGGTAACCTAAGAAGCCAAACTATGCTTCTGAATGGTAACCCGTTAGAACTTGCTCACAATGGAGATATCCCGAGTTTGAATCCTGTTCTTGTCGACATAAATTCCCCTGTACTTATTATTCCTTTATCCATTGCCTTCATTGCCTTCCCGCATTTCGATGCTCCAGCTTGTGTATGATTTTTCTAGTACCACAATTATTTTCTGCTTCTGCACCCTATTATACAGTGCAGGACACTGCTAAGCTGTAACCTCTTGATAATTGTATCGAAATAGTACCAACTAGTTCAACAACAAAGTTCACTTGCTAAATGCAAGATTCTTATAAGAGTACTATTAATAATTTATATTACCGAGTACTGTGAATTGGCAATGTATCTATTGGAGATGGGTGTATACTGGATCAAATCACGAGGCCATTACAGATCCTGAAACGGTACTTCTAATATGCAGCAGCAAATCATCAATTCCTTCTTAGTTTCTCGTCTTGTGGCTTCCAGTTATTCTATGTTGGCTGATCTCTTCTTATATGCTAATGACTGTTCTGTTTTGTCTCTTTTTAGCAGAGGTTAAAAGCAGAAGAACGAAAATTCTGAATTCAAAAAGGTATCTGATCTGATCCTGTCTTTTATCTCCTTGTACAACAATTTGTCTAAGCTGCATAACTTCCAGGAATCTGAATTTTAATGCATTCAAACCGCAAATCATGAATAAATAACAGGTAAGTCTCACAAACATTTGTAACTCCATCACCCAACAACTGGATGTTTGGATGATAAAAAGGTCGTCTAGCTACTATAAGAATGTAGCTGCGAACATTTAGAATAATCTAGTTTTCCTTGTGCAGCCTTTATTGGCTAGATGTCGGTACCAGAGTAGGTTGCTGAACAGTTAAATGCTAGATTTCCATTAGTCGGTGAGAGAGAAACAGGTTGTTCGATTTTAATGAAACCAACTGAGTGTCCCATGAGGAGACTGCTTAAATAATCAAAGATACAGCCTAGAGGAGAGATCAAAAGCAATCTAACTGGAATTATTATCAAGGATGAGAGGGAGATCGAGAATTTACCAGTTGATTCATTCTTAAAATACAGATTTTTGAACTTAGCATAATCACTTTGCTGGTGTGCAACTGCTTTGTCGTGGTAGCCGGTTATCGATACTCGGTGATCTCTGCTATTATTGCCATTCTATTGGCTGATTTTACAAATACTGCTACAGTCAATTCTATTGCGAATCATTAAAATTAATGTTAGTGATTTTGCAAATACTGCTGCAGTTGCTCATGATCTCAATGTTAGTTTCTTTCATGCACCGTCAGATGCTATGAATCTTCTATCAGGGTATGCTGAAAAATCATATAATTAATTTCTTTTGTCAGCACCACCAACTATTATGAACGACTTACTCGTGCATTTGGTTGCTTCAACTCAGGTAACAGTTGCATTTTGCATTTCTAAAACTGAACCACACCATTTCTGTTGAGATATTGCTAACTTGGAGATCCTGAAGGACTTGGTTACTCTTGTCTTTCTTTGCACATGCAGTAGTCATGTCACATTAAGATTTAAGAATGATTTAAATATGAAATAGAAACACAAGGTATTATGTTTGGAATTATCAAGGTTCAAGTCTGCCCCTATCACTAGTGTCGACCTTGGAACCCCTATTTCTTATTCCACCCGAGAAAACCGATGAAAGAAGTATGGTATTCTTCCAGAGGATAGTTTTTGAATGCAGACGATTTGGGCATTTTGCAAACCTGAGAAAAGTCTGCCTTTCCCTTTGTAATAGTCACTTTGCTTATATGCATCAATGAACATTATTGTACTCAAACACATACTGAAGCTTCATCATGATTAGTATAAGCATGGTCTTGCCACTACTGTTGCCGTTCACCATGGTCTTGCCGCCGCCTCTGCCACTACTGTAAGTTTTCTCATCGTGCGTAGCTATCAGAAATGATTGCAAGAACAAGACATCAGAGTACTTCGAAAGATAAAAGGTCCCTCCCCCCGTGAGGAGGTGGAGATTTTGCATACAATTGATTTTGATTCATGGAAGTTCGGCAGATTGGTTGGTCTTTCCCTCCTCTAGGCTGGTTCGTTGTTTGCTGTGATGGTGCAGCCAAAGGATATCCATGTCCTGCAGCTTTTGGATTCACTGTCAGATTATTTTTTTTAGGGGTGGTAGCTGGTGTTGTTGCAGGAGGAATTGACTCTGTTACTAATTGGATTGCAGAAATCCTTGCAAAGTGCTGCAATTTCTGCTTCCAAATTTAGAATGTATTTTGTAACTGATTTGGCCCTCTTGGGGTGAAAAAATTCTGGTCTGGGAAAAAGAAAAAAAGAAGAGAAATCAAAAAACTTCATTTGTCAAGATATCATTATGTTAAAAAGATTTATGATCAGGTAAAACTCCAGCACCCCTTTGTTGTTTTAACATTTGCGCAATTCGTTAGAAAAATCAACAGTTCTACCTCGTAACTACTTTTTACAATTGAGGGGATGTTCTAATTGCTCTCCAATATTCAAGGGGTTAACCAAAAGACTAGGTAGGTAAAAAGAACAATGGAACCATGGAAACAAAAGGAGAGTATATCTTGTCCTTCACATAATCGTTAAGGAAACTATCGAAGTCCTCCTTCAAAATAATGCAACCGCTTCTCTTACAGATCTCCAATGTCCATTGGAGCTGGAGGAGGCACTTCTGGGCTCCTGTCCTCCTGCATAGCTGCACCACCATCCTGACCAGCTTCTTCTTGCACGGGCGCCTCTTCCCTTATTTCTAACAACTCGATAAACTCTTGTATAGTTTTCTGATCCAAAATGTGGAAATCCTCATCAAGACCAACAACAGCAACAGTGCAGATTGAGCTTGTTAGCTTCTCTCCTTGTAAAGTTTCCTTGATGGCAAAGAGTGCATCTTTGATCAGATCATCACGGGAAGAGTTGGCGAAGGACTCAAATTTGCGTTCCAAGTAAGTTTTAGCAGACTGTGAGCGAGACCCAATAGCAAAGGCCTGGTATTCGAAGTAGTTCCCACTTGGGCAATTGTAGTAGAGGTGGGCTCCTGATTCATCCAATCCTCCTACAAGCAGACCAACACCATATGGACGTTTCCATGACCTCTGGGTGCAAACCTGCAAGAAAGAGAATTAATAATACACTTGGAGCATAGAGAACCCTGTTATGCAAGACATTACAAGCACAGTTTGTACTCAGTTCATTGTCCATATGACAACACAAAGATTAAGGAAAATGCAGCTCAAGAAAGAAATCTGAAGGTACGAAATAATAGCTGGTCATAAAATGGAGGGTCACTACCCTGCCAAGGGAATGAGGAAAGTATGTCGTATTAGCAAACAAACAAGCAATTGTCAGGAAATTCAAGTACACTTAGCAAGGGTAGACAAGTTGACCTCTTGGAAAAATAAAATTTCACATCTGCAAAGGAAGATTAAGTGTTTAAAAGGCAATATCACTGATACACATTCCATGAGAAAGGTTTAATGAGCAACAGTACAACTATTGCGATGTAACAGTTCATGTGAGTTTACTACTAATTGTAATCTTTGGGCATGTACGAAACACTAATAGATGTTGAGATGTACTGCTTAGTAAGGTCACTAAACTTAATGTTCATCAGCAAGATTATCTATCTCAAAATATTATGTTAAAATCAGCTGCTCAGTTTTTTCCTAGTTCACTCTTCTGAAGAGTGTTGATGACGATCCTAATTCTTAGTAATCCACTAAAGTGCTGAAGTTTGGAAATAATTTCAATTTCTATAACCAAAACCAATGAAAGGACTACATAAACATACATAACTCTATAAGCTTACAGAGGCCTCTGGTTATGTTCTAGAGTAACTTCTTATGTTCAAAACATTTAAGAAAAGGAAGGGAAATTGAATGGTAAGGCAGCCTCAAATGTTCCAAAAGCTTTATTCAGTGCAAAGTCAAACAAAACTCAAGAGTACATTATCTGAGAGAACTTGAACCATATGAAAACACTAAGGTTTCAATTATTAAAAAAAAACTATGACAACCAATGTACGGAAGGAAGTTGAGTTGAATCTGAAGAAAAGGTCCTCAGTAAAAAAGGGTCACAGATTTGAAAATCCAAAAGTATCTACTCTATCTCAGTCAAACAAAACAATGAAGAGGCCATATAGTTCATCTGAAATTTTGTCTTCTTAAACATGCTAATTTCGAATGATCTTTGAGTTTCTACTGACTACTCATAGACCTAACATGTATAATCAATCCTACTCCCAGACATTCAGCATCTTAAACAAAAGAACTACTTATACATTAATAACTCTACAAGTTAGTACTAAAGCTTAATAAACTTATTAACCACGTTCAAGAGTAACTTCTAGTTATAATGATCGTCTATTTATTGTAGATGCCTGGTATTCTCCTGCCAACAAATTGCCCATCCAGTGAAATAGGCCATCCATGTGCACCAAATATTGTTACTTGTTTTCAAGTTTCCCATATTTCTTTGATTAGTACTTAAGAGAAGCTTAGTGATACATGTCTAACCCATGAGAAAGCACTAAGGTTCCACTTCTTTCGAACTCTCACAGGAAGCCTTAGGTTCAGCATAATCAATCAATATAAAGAGACAGTCAACATTAACACCTTGTTTGGTTGGAAGAACTGGAATCCTAGGAACTCAAAATAATCTAATTCAAATCTAAATAATTAGCGTTTGGTTGAGGTAATTACCCTGGAATCCAACTCCATTGCACTACTAGACCAATGCAATGGAAATCTAGTATTTTGGAGGGAATTGGATTCCTAGGAATCAAAATTCTTAATTACATGGAGTTGATTTGGGGTTTTTGGTTCAAGGAGTTGGCCACATTACCCTGGAATTGGATTACCAGGAATACAATTCCTTGAACCAAACATGCTGTACGGTTAACATTATAACCAAATCAAATGAGCCCTAATTTCTCTAAACAGACCTCCATAAAATCAAAACTAAACAAACCCTGAATAATAAAAAGAAAAAAAAAACAAATAAACCCCAATTCATAAAAATACTTAACCAAATCAAATGAACCCTAAATTTCTCTAATTCTAAACATAAACTTCATAAAATCAAAACTAAATAAACCCCAATTCATAAAAATTACTCACCTGAGCTTTATCAGCTAACTGAACAACCAATCTCCCAACAGCAAGAGGAGACTCATAAGTGAATCCATAGTTAATACATTCAGATCTAAGATATTTAGATAAAACTCTACCATCAGCAGTAAGACCAGCAATTGCAACACCGATGTGATTATCAACTTTGAATATCTTCTTCTGATGGGAAGATAATTCAGAATTGGATTTGTTAACGCTTGCTAATACAACATGTGTTTTAGATCTAAGTCCAATAGCTGCTGAACCCTGTTTTACTGCTTCCATGGCATACTCCACCTGGAATAATCTTCCGGCTGGACTCCATGTTGTTACATCTGTATCATACTGGTTCCTGAACATTTTTGATGATTCTTTGATGGAAAAACTAGGGTTTTGATTTGATTTTCAAAATTGATTCTGAGATTTCCACTCTGTCTCTTTTTTCTGGTCTGGGTTTTAATACTTGGGAAGTGAGCTATTTATCCTGGCGTTTTTAGAAGCCACTCAAAAGGATTTAGGGGCCAACAATAAAACAAAAAAGGTCACCCAAAGGGAAAATGTAGCCAGCCCTTATCTCGCGTAATTCGTAATGGCGAAATTACCCTTATATATTCGGAGGATATGATAACATTGTTACCCTCCGAATGCAATCGGAGGCCAAAATATCTGCCAGACGTCCGATTATACGAGGTGCAGTATTTCTTGGTTCGTGTTTTGGATTCAGCGTTAATCGGGAGTTAAATATATTACAAAACCTACCGATTATAAGTTGCCGCAAATTCAAATTTTGAAAGCTACCATAATCGGTAGATATGCTAAATCCAATACCTACCGATTATTGGTTTCTCCACATTCAACTTTCGTCAAATTAGCCGTTGGAGTTTTTGGGAAAAACAAAAAGAGTCGTTGGACCCTAAACATATATAAAGAAACTCATATCTATCACCCCAATTGCACCAAACTCTTTCCTCTCTTCAGTTTTAATTTTCATAACAAAAAACATGGATATTGCTTTTGTCGAAGAAGAAGATTGTGCTATTTATAGAGCGTGGGTTGTGGTAACTGCTCATGATCGTGTTCACAAGCTCCACAAATCGGAATCCGAAGAGCAGATATGGAACCGTATCTTAATGGTATTTGAGGCCTTAGATGGTAATCGAATTCGAAGATCATCGAATGACATTAAGATGAGAAAGAATGCGCTCGATAAGGAGATTGACAAACTTGAAGATGAGGAACGGTTTGTTAGGAACGCTTTTCCTTGGTGGACGTATGAAAAACGAGTAAGTATCTCTGTAAATCCAACTCACATTAACAAAAGTTAGTACTAACTTGTTACTCATTCGTAATTTCAGAGAAATCTTGCGGATCCCCGGTATGTGGACCTCTAGGGAAACGATTTGAACATGAAGGATGCTACAAAATCAAGAGGGACAATTTCTATGGTCACTGGAAGTTATGATCTGTTTTAATATTTTTATGGTCAATTAGGAGTATGGATTTAGGTGCTTTTGACGAAATTGTAAGGTTAAGGCCGTTTGAACTTTATGTAATGGATGTAATCGGAGTATTATTAATATAAAAACTAGCCGATTATACGAAATCGGTAGAATATTTTGTTAAACAGCCTACCGATTGTAATATTCGGTTATGTTATGAGTCAACTTTCTTTCCGATTATGGTGTTGTTTGGTTCCAGGAAACAATTTTTTTTGTACTTGTAATATTCGGAGGATAATGTTTTTGTAAAGTTCCGAATGTACGATGGCCCAAAAATCAGAATTTGGAAAAACTTATACTTTTCAAATTTTGTCTTTGAAATAATCGGACGTTAAATTAGTTACCAAAACTTCCGAATATGGGATGTCTAACCTTCAATATTGGCCCTTGGAACCACCTGGAGCCATGGTGTGGTTTGTTTTGAACTTGTGATATTCGGAGGATAGGTTTTTTATAAAGTTTTGAATGTACGATGGCCCAAAAATCAGAATTTGGAAAAACTTATACTTTTCAAATTTTGTCTTTGAAATAATCGGAAGTTAAATTAGTTACCAAAACTTCCGAATATGGGATGTCTAACCTTCAATATTGGCCCTTGGAACCACCTGGATCCATGGCGTGGTTTGTTTTGAACTTGTGATATTCGGAGGATAGGTTTTTTATAAAGTTCCGAATGTACGATGGCCCAAAAATCAGAATTTGGAAAAACTTATATTTTTCAAATTTTGTCTTTGAAATAATCGGAAGTTAAATTAGTTACCAAAACTTCCGAATATGGGATGTCTAACCTTCAATATTGGCCCTTGGAACCACCTGGAGCCATGGCGTGGTTTGTTTTGAACTTGTGATATTCGGAGGATAGGTTTTTTATAAAGTTCCGAATGTACGATGGCCCAAAAATCAGAATTTGGAAAAACTTATACTTTTCAAATTTTGTCTTTGAAATAATCGGAAGTTAAATTAGTTACCAAAACTTCCGAATATGGGCTGTCTAACCTTCAATATGGCCCTTGGAACCACCTGGAGCCATGGCGTGGTTTGTTTTGAACTTGTGATATTCGGAGGATAGGTTTTTTATAAAGTTCCGAATGTACGATGGCCCAAAAATCAGAATTTGGAAAAACTTATACTTTTCAAATTTTGTCTTTGAAATAATCGGACGTTAAATTAGTTACCAAAACTTCCGAATATGGGATGTCTAACCTTCAATATTGGCCCTTGGAACCACCTGGAGCCATGGTGTGGTTTGTTTTGAACTTGTGATATTCGGAGGATAGGTTTTTTATAAAGTTGAATGTACGATGGCCCAAAAATCAGAATTTGGAAAAACTTATACTTTTCAAATTTTGTCTTTGAAATAATCGGAAGTTAAATTAGTTACCAAAACTTCCGAATATGGGATGTCTAACCTTCAATATTGGCCCTTGGAACCACCTGGAGCCATGGCGTGGTTTGTTTTGAACTTGTGATATTCGGAGGATAGGTTTTTTATAAAGTTCCGAATGTACGATGGCCCAAAAATCAGAATTTGGAAAAACTTATACTTTTCAAATTTTGTCTTTGAAATAATCGGAAGTTAAATTAGTTACCAAAACTTCCGAATATACCACACAAATCATTGTCATTTGAACTTGTCTAACTTAGTTACCCAAACAAATTTCCGAATGTACAACAAAAATCATTGTCATTTATCTGCTCTTCTTTACTTTACGACCGTGACTACCTCCAGTCCTGCACGACCACGGGTTTGAGCACCTTCAGTTGGAGCAGCTTCAGCGCTCGATGAAGCTCGAGTTCTTTTACCCGTCTTTGATACTGCCACCTTGGGATGATGCCTCTTCGTGACTTTCTCCCCAAACTGGGCAGCATAATCTTCGTTATCCATATTATCAACTAGATCTCTAGCCTCTTTGATCTTCTCAGCTGGCATGGGATCTCCGCTCTTCAAGCATGCAGTTAACATTTTGGAAACACGCTTGAACCTATTCACCTGTTTTTTATACGTAATGACATAACATCAAACGGTAATTACCTAAGATTTATAGGAATAATATAAAATGAACAAAAATATAAGAACACGCACCAGTCTATCATAACCAGCTGGTTTGTCTTTGATGATACAATTATAACTTGAACCCGCCGCAGTAGTGTTGGATTTGATTTCACGGATAACCAAAGGATGTGATACCTTGTTATACCAACTCATATAGTCTGGAGAATTTTCATCACCTCGGATGGTTCGTCTACCAGTGTCGATAATGAAGTCATTCCTCTTATCCCAGTTATCAAGAACAGTAGGTGGGCCTGTGTGAACAATCGTGAGATTGTCACCACTAGAAGAACACAACTCCAACTCCAATTTGTAGTAATCCCCCATTTTCTCCAGAGGTTGATGTTGTATATACCCGTGTTGTCGCATCACCCTAGAGGGGTTATACATCACATATCCTGTGGGGTGCCACAATGGTCCAAAATAAAGGGACAAGTCCGACCGAACATTTATATGCCCACTGACTCGATCTTCCTTGTATGGATCAAAGCATACGTCGAGGCCTTCAATTGGTCCAAAATCTCCCTCATGCGAATCAACTGCTGCTCTTTGTCCTAGAACGGTTGTCTTCAAATATATACTTTGTTCCTCTAGGAGTACCTTTGCACCACCCCGGGTTCTCTCCGGCCAACTTCAGGATAGGGAAGTGGTCATAGATCCATGCCTATATACATAAGAAACCAAGTTTTAGTAAATAGATTGTGTATATTCGGTAGTAATTTCCAAACATAATTTCCGATTATATAAATCGGAAACAAAACTGAGTACCTATCCACCGAATACCAACATTCGGAAATAGATATGGATCATTTCCTACCGAATATGCGTCATTTGGAGTTCAGTAACCTATAGTTTTTCTGGCCTGTATATTCGGTAGTAATATCAAAAAATATTTCCGATTATATATAATCGGAATAAAACTAAGTACCTAGCCACCGAATAACAAACATTCGGAAATAAGATGGATCATTCCTACCGAATATGCGTCTTTGGAGTTCAGTAACCTCTAGTTTTTCTGGCCTGTATATTCAGTGGTAATATCAAAAATATTTCCGATTGTATATAATCGGAAAAAAAACTAAGTACCTAGCCACCGAATAACAAACATTCGGAAATAAGATGGATCAATTCCTACCGAATATGCGTCTTTGGAGTTCAGTAACCTAGTTTTTCTGGCCTGTATATTCGGTCTAATATCAAAAAATATTTCCGATTATATAATCGGAAAAAAACTAAGTACCTACCACCGAATAAAACATTCGGAAAAAGATGGATCAATTCCTACCGAATATGCGTCTTTGGAGTTATGAATATGCATCATATGTATTGTCTACGAATAACTATAGAGTGAGTTATAGAGTTAAAGAAAAAACCTGCAATAGAGCCACGTTCCCGGCAACTTGGCAGGTTCCTAGCCTCGAGCCTTTCTCAACTCTTCCATCAAGAATGCTAGGCATGTCGTGCCCCAAGAATAGTCACCGACTTCATGGAGAGGATCCAAAAGTTGTATAAGGTTGGCGTCGATCCGGTTGCCAGAAGTATTGGGGAATATGACACATCCCAATACACAAGGAGATATGCAGTGGCAGCGTGGTTCACTTGCTCATCAGTTAACGTTCCATTCTTTTCCTTCTCCAAGGTGCCTCGAACATATTCATCAAAGCATGTAATGTTGATCTGTCTTGTTCTATAACTGGCATGCCTCCTAAACTCTGTTGTTGTTGTCTCTTCATCCCAACCTAAGCACTTGTTAGTTAGAGAATAAAGTTGTGCCCAACTTAACTGCTTTGTGTAGTTAAACTTCACAGCTGTGCCTTGGTCGGGAAGGTTAAGAATCTGCACAACATCATCCGGGTGATCGTCATCTCCCCAAACGGCATATGGAAAGTATCGGTCTCAGGATACATTCTCTCCACGAACGCCGATATGGCCACACGATCATGTTCCAACAATGAATTCTCGGCGGCATTAGCTAACCCCGAGTTGGCAACAATTGTCTTGAACCTTTCACATTCACCGGATAAAGGCCACGCAAGCATTTTTGTTGGTGCGGCGGTAGGTTTGAGTAGACGGACCGCATCTTGATGATCCTATTAAAGTACATAAAAAAATCCTTAATACAAGTATTACGATATAACACATAGACAATACATTAATAAAAAATAGTAATTTTATTACCTCGGTTTCATATATTTCTCTGGCCCATGAGTCTTTGTATCCAAATAGCAATTTTCCTCCATCCGCTGGTAGTCCAAGGATTGTGCCTGCTGGAATACCCTTCTTCTTCAAGTGCTGAGGGACAAGATGTGATGCTTTCTTAGCAATATCCTTCCTTACAACATCTTTTCCTTTTTTGGCTTTTTGGGTACCACTTGGTTGTCCTTCTTCTTCTACTCTTGCCACTGGATCAACTGGTTCAACACTTGGTCCTGCACTTTGTTGAGCGGCTTGTTCAACACTTGGTCGCACCCCTTGTTCACTGCCTTGTTGTTCAACAGTTGGTTGCACTCCTTGTTGACTGCTTTGTTCTTGTTCGCTTTGTTGAGCACCTGAATTATCTTTGGCACTCCTTTCCCTCCTAGCACTAGCTGTCACTTTCTTCCTCCTTCTCGACTTTGTCTAAACAACAAAGAAAGGAACAATATTTACAAACTATACAATCGGAAGACAAAGTATGGAAATATAACCCGAATGTACACATTCGGACGTAAGAAGACACATATTGTTCCCGAATACAAAACAATCGGAAGCTAACTAAACATATTTGCAACCGAATATACATCAATTGGAGTTCAGAAGCTGTAAATTTTTCATCCTACACAATCGGGAAAAAGTGCACTCTATAACCCGAATGTACAAATTCGGAAGTAAGAAGACACATATTTTTTCCGAATGAAAAACAATCGGAATATAACTAAACACGTTTACAACCGAATATTCATCAACTGGAGTTCAGAAACTCTAAAATTTTATCCTACACAATCGGAGGTATAAAACATTATATTGTCTTCCGAATAAATACTGGCCCCAAAATGGGATTTTTCCTATATCATAAATTTTGAGATTTTTTCAATATATACATTCGGTAGTGAGTGTTCTTCCGAATACTTTGTGTCTACTTAAATATATTCGGTAGCCAAAAAATTCATTAAACTACCGATTATTAGCAGTTTGTATCCAGGAAGATATGGCCACCAATATTCGGCAGATAATCATCAAATCTTTCTCCCGAATAATGTCGATGTTCTTGAAAAATGAAGAACACGACTACATTCGGAAGTAAATGAGCATGCATATCGTCCAAATCTGGATAAATAACCGAAAACCCCAGAAATTTTTTTTCTCGATTCGACGAATTAAAGCGAAATAAACCCCAAAAATGATAGATTCTTACCTAATTGGGGCCATTTGAAGTTGACGAAGTGTTTGAGTCTCGGAATCCACCACCGACTACATTGCCGAGTACTTGTTCTTCGCGTTCTTCGCGTTCTTCTTCATTTGCAGCAAGAATTTCTTTATTTCTTGCTAAAATTCCAATGTTTGGATCGATACCCTGAGCAACATTTTTGGTTCTAGGTCTGTGGGTTTCATTTCTCTTATCCATTGTTTTATAATCGAATCGACGATGTTTTGATTTTACGATTCGCGGCGATGTTTCGGTTGAACGAGGAAAAAAAAAAATTCTTCCACAATCGGAAGATAATATGAAACTGGAAGAAGAAGAGTTGAAATGAGTAGAATTGTTTTTGATTTGGTTTTTATACAGTTTTACCAGAAGGGCATTTATGTAACTTCAATATCATATAAGGTGCCCCTTAACTAGAGTCTTTGGCTGGTATAAATTGATGGACCCTAAATCCTTTTGAGTGGCCCCTAAAAACGCCAGGCTATTTATATTTAGTTTAATAGTGCCTTCTTTTTCTTTTTCGTTAGGACGCTCTTTTGGTCAACATCTGTTGAGTATATCAATGGGTCTCTGATGGGGGTCCATAGAAAAATGAAGCGTTTTCTCTAGCCCAGTACCAGAAGCAGAAATAAAAGCAAGGTATTTCTGCTTCACAAAAAAGTGAGGATGTGAAGGAGAAATATCTTCACAAAAAAAATCGGAAATTAGTTTGGATACATAATTTCAAAATAATTTCTAGAAACCGAATAACTTTCGGTGAAGAGGACCCTTCAGAATAATTTTAGAAACGAAAAAGGTTAACTTTCTGAAGAGACCCTTCAAAATAATTCTAAAAACGAAAAATGTTAATTTTATGTGAAGCAGAATGTTTTTTCTTCGATTCCTGCTCCTAAATTCAAGAAAAGCAGAAGCAAAGAAATAAATTTGCTCTGATAACTTTTTTTTTTTTGCTTCTAAAATCATTCTGAAATTGGGTACCCAACTCCTAAGCGTGCATTCACCCTATAAAAAAATAGCCAAGATCTGGTGAGATTAAAAAGAGGGCTATTATTGGGGCGTCACCGTCCAATAGAGGGGCTTCACTTGGATATTTAGTGACCAAAAATCTGGTTATGGGGTACTTTTGATTCAATAGCAACTGTCCAAACTACCCTTCAATTAAAATTAAAAAACAAAAACAAAACCTAATTTCTATTCTTCATTCTTCACATTTCAATTGCTCTTCTTCTTCCTCTCCTCTTTCTCTTCATCCTTTTCATCGTAAATCCATTTGAATTCTTTTCATCGAACAAATCCATGGTGTATGTAAGGTAATAATCGAACATACTCATCTTTGTTTACTTGTTTTTGTGCTTAAAACAGGTTAGATTGAATGAAATCGAAGTAAAATTAGGATTTTAGCTACTTTTTGCTAGTGTTACGTCTGGGTACGTTACTAGATTTTTCAACCGTAATTTAGTTTTTGAAGAACTTACGTCTAGGTTTAGTTCAATTCAACCGTAAACTTTGATTTGCACGTTGTATTACGTCTAGGTTTAGTTGAATTCCAACCGTAATTTTCAATTTTACGTTTAGGTTTAGTTTACTGAATTTTCCTTTCGTCAACCTAGCCGTAAATTTCAATTTTACGTCCAGGTTCCTTTTAATTCCAACCGTAGAAATTGGTTTTACGTCCAGGTTTGGATTGATTCCAACCGTAGAATTAATTATTATCTAATAAAATTAAAATTAACTAAAGGGTTGTTCGGTCAGTACAAAATTATTTGAGATAAGGGGTTTTTGATATTACTTCTGGGTGACCCGTTTTTGTCCTATTAGGTGACGCCCCTCTAATGGAATGTGACGCCCCAATAATAGCCTTCATTAAAAAATAGTCAAAAACCAACTTATGGAAGTTTGGCTCCTGCATTAAAGAAGGCCAACTTTGGAAATGCCTATTCTGAGAGTCAGGATAGTTCCCTAGAAGTAAATCAATTCAATTTGTGATTTTTTCCATGAGTAACAAACATCAAACAAATACTTATTCCAAGTACAAACTGAAATAGAACTTCATAAGAAAACACCTATGATGAGATCAACTAAAACAAGACGACATCCAAAAGGAATTACTGAATAACACGAGGTAACAGTCTTTAACCACATCAAGAAGATACGAAGAAACAATCACTACTAGTTTTTCATTCCTAATGCAGATGAAGGAGAGGAAAGGATGGTGTTTTTCGCTCTTAACATCACGTCAGACTAGTCTACCATCAGAATGCGGGAAGAAAAAAAAAACACTACTACCACTAGCACTAGTACTACCAACTAAGCTATTATTTACCCTCACCTCCTAACAGTTACAAACCAAATTGATGAAGCATTACAGCATTCTGTGCATGCATGCGGTTTTCAGCTTGTGGAAAGACGATGGAGTTCGGAGCTTCAATGACTCCATTTGTGACCTCGACACCTCTTTCTGCTGGTAGGCAGTGCATAAAATACGCTTCTGGTCCTGCTAGCGTCATTAGCGCTTCGTTTACCTGCAATAGACGGGGCAGGGAATAATTCATAGTTAGTACACATAATCACAGGATGCACCAGTAACCTAAAGAAGAAGACTCCACGCTACTGTCAAATAAAGTCGCTTCCTATTTTGACAGAAAACTAAATTCAAGCAAATTACTACCATTTATTTTCAATAGAACTCTAAGATTTTAGTTTCACCTATACATTGTTCAGGGTTTTTCTGCATAGAAGAATCACTACGCTTTCGAAGTTTAAAGAGTTTTTCTGTATAAGGGTATCTCTTCCGAGTTCATGCAATCTATATGATTGCTGTGCAGAATCTCATAGGTCAACGACCATATACTATATCGAACTTGTGATAGATCCTATAAAAGAAACCAGATGCATAGACTTTCAAATCCGTTGGATAAGTTTCTGGAACATGTACACCTTATTGGAGAAAAAGAGAGGCATAAACATTTTGTACTGATTAATTTAAGTTGGACTGTTGGACAACCTTAAAAGTTTTTCTATGCTGTGCCTTCACAGATTTGAGATTTATCTATTTTGATCTATCTACGTGCATGTACATCATTGGTTACCAGCCATAAGCCTATCACTATCAATAAATCAATCGTAACATGCAATGCCACTATAATTTAAACAAAACTTATTTGGGGACTCAACCATTCCATGTGACAGCCAAAAAGTATACCTGAAATCCATTAAAAACTTTACGGCGGTATTCAGCCTCCCCTTGTTGACCCATACTTGCCCAAACGTCAGAGTACACAACATTTGCCGCTTTAACAGCTTCTTTGGGATCATTGGTTATCTCGATTTTGCTTATTCCAGCTTTCCGTGCCTTCTCAACTGTCTTTTCATCTGGTTCAAATCCTTTAGGACATGCACAAACGAAATAAAAAGGAACCACCGATGCCAACAAGAGCCATGAATGCACAATGTTGTTTCCATCTCCTACATAGACGACCTGTGGTTCACATTGACAAAAGAGCAATATCAGCATAGTCTAAAATTAAACCGAGATACATGAAGGAATAAGGAGAATTCAATTCGCTTTGTGAAGGTGTTATTCAATAACAAGAGAGGAATTAAATTACCTTTGTTCCTTCAAGCTGACCAACATGTTCAATTATAGTGAGTGCGTCGGCCATAATTTGAACAGGATGATTGTAGTCAGTCAGGCCATTGATGACTGGTACAGAAGCGTATTTTGCCAAATCAAGAATGTCCTGCATTGCTAAAATAGCTGTGGTAAATAGAACAAGAAACATAAATACATAAAGAAAAGCACAAACAATGACCAGAATAGCTGATATAAACAATCTCCAAGGTTGGAGTCATCAGTGGTAGTGGCGAAGCCACGGCCCACGATTCTTGGTAGGGGAGGGTAAACTGAAAGGGGTTTTAAGCAGGAGGATAAAAAAGCCTTAACTAGGCTTCCTCGTGCAACTTATCCAAATTTTGTAAGCTTGGATGCAAATTTAACAATGGCTAGTAAAGACATGTGACTGCTAGCAGGAATTGCTATCGCTAGTTCAAATTAGAGCAATCTCGAGTCAAAATTTTACATAGCCTGAATTTAAACTGAACGAAGAAAGTTGGATTAAATTTACACCAAGTCATGCTGAAGTTTAAAAATATATAGTTTGTATAACTGGCTTGAACAGCCAAGATCTCCTGAGCTTATGCCAACTACTTGAAGATAATAAAGTTACGAGCTCTGGATATCCAATTTGCAGAGATGGCATAATATGCAGGATCTAGAAACAGCAAATCAACCCCAACAGATCCCATTAACAGTAAATGTAACAACTACAGAATGATAGGCAAAACTCACCGTCATACCTGATGAGCAAATAGACGAGCCATAATGATATCATTATAGCCAGAAAGCACGCGAGCAACATCACGTGTTTCCTCCCTTTTCCCCATTTGGATATCATCCGGTCCTAAATATATAGCATGTCCACCTAACAAGAAGAAGCCTGTCTCGAAAGAAACTCGAATTCTCATTGACGGCTTTGCAAAGATCATTGCCATTGACTTCCCTTTAAATGGTTGGAATGATCTGTCTCCTGATTTAAGTAGCGCCTTGACTTCAAAATCACTGATGTGAATAAAGTCCTTAAGCCCCAGTTTTGCTGAAAACATATCAAATTTACGAATTCAGCAATGTATGTTGCAGTATTCGTGGGTTGTAGGTACCTTTTATTTTTGCTGGCAAAGGAAGATTAATTAAATAAACAGCATATTTCTGGTATTCGTTTTGCAAGGAACAAAAAGGTTTAAAGCAAAATAGCACAAGTGTTACGGGAACTTATTCACACAAGTAACTGGGTTATTCATTCTAAGAAAAACTTCATAATAGAAGTATCCACTAATGTAATATGTATGCTTCACTGCATATGAATTTACTACTAATTATGATCTTTGGGTATGTATGAACCACTAATAGATGTTGCATGTACTACTGTATAAGGCACACTACACAAGCAAGCTTATTATTCATCAGCAAGATTATATATCTCAATATAATCTCTAGGATCAATTGTGTCAGTTTCTTGCTAGTCATATCCTAATTCACTCTTCTGAAGAGTGTTACATTATGATCCTAAGTCTGAAATTGGTGATATTCTCAACACACTCCAACAATTACAATATTTGATTATCGAGCTATCATGCAAAACGAAAAGCGAAATATTTGTTCTTGAATGGTATGGCAGCAGTTGCTTCCAAGATTTTAGCCATTCTTCTCTACTCAGTTCAAAGTCAGGCAAAAACTTTGATTAGCATACTTTCATATGAGAGAACCTAAGCTATAACAAAACACTAAGTGAAACCAAAAATCAATATACATAAAGAGGTTAAGTTGAAGTTAGAGAAAAAGTCATTAGTATTTCAATTTAAGTCGTACATTACAGAATCCAAAAATACCTATTCACCAGTCAAATAACAGAACAGAGAGCGAGATGGTTCATCTGAAACCTTATTTGCTTATACATACCGATTTCAAGAGTTTGTACCAACTACTAATCGGTGCTAAAACGTATCATTGTATAAGATCAATAGATCACTTACTAGTCAACGAAAATATCAACACTACTCCAACACATCAAGTATTTTACAAGGGAGGAACTCGAAAGCAATTTCATTTCTTTAAGGCCTATAACAAAGATTATTGAAGGCATTCCCTCCGAAACCTAGGGCTAGAAGTGTTCTTATTTTTCCTCCTACATATCTTTTCTAGTTGTTCATGCTTATGTTAGCATTTCGTTAATAGGCAGCTAATAAATGTAAAGTTGCAACTTGGGGGTGGGCTGACGTTGAACCAATTGAGTATTGCAACATTTTTGTATTCTTAAATGAGTACTATCGCGTGACTAGCGAACTTGAGAATTGAGAGTCTCTCAATACGTTGTATTAAGATTTCAGATTGATTAACTCAGTATACATTCTTCGGCTATTTATGTTAACCTCTTACCTATATGCACACAATTCTACATGCTAGGAGCTCATCATGGCTTACATTGTACTAAATGAGGTTCAGTGTAATCAATCGGTAGAAAGAGCCATTAATATTTCGAAATATAATTCACCCATTAAGAAAACCAACGGATTCTGTTGTACCAGACAAATGAAACAATAAAGAAAATGAAACCCTAATAATCTAAAGAGACAACCTAAAAAGAAAACCCAGTTCAAACTCGATAAAAAAAAAACCATTATTCCATCGCTCACGAACGCGGCTAAAACCCTAACCTAAATCTCAACATGGTCAATTTTTTAAGCAAACCCATTATGTAAAATAGTGAGAAAAAAACGAAATGAAAAATCTAACCTTTTCCATTAACAGAAGATGAAATGGAAGAAGAAGCAGAAGCAGATGTCTGACACGAAATCTGGTTAGATTTCAACGAACTTGATGGAAAACAAACAGATTGCAGTAGTTTCTGAGTTGGAAATGATGAAGAAAATGATGAGAGAGATGAAGTCTCAGATCGAATGAGAGGAGAAGTACAAGTGTACAACAGATGGATGTGCATTCCATGACTGGCAGACCCGCAGATGTGCCCCTGGAGACATAATTTTACACAAATTAGAGAACTCTCCATAAAAAACATAATTACACAACATGAGGTTCTATACAACAAAGAATAAAATGGTCTAAAACGATAAGACTTTGAACAGGATATTTTCTCTCCAATGGGCACTGTTAATGAGAACTGTATAACATTAGAAGAAACAGAGGCTGTAGATGCTGAATTAGATCCTCGCATTATCGAACTACGAGTCTACAATATGATAAGCCATTTTATTGACAGAAGTTTCCAAGAACTCATACATATAACATGAAATAAATGTTGGATATTGGCTTGATTTTTAGGAAACATCAGTGTGATTTCCTAAATCAGTTTTTACTGATTTTTGGAATGTGTTTAGACTTCTATCTGTCTAAACAAGGGTTTCCTATCTTAGCTAATTTGGATTTCCTAAATTAGAGTAAAGCTTGGTTTCCTATTTGAAGTATTGTAAGCCTATAAATAAAGGCATAACCTTTAGGTTATAGGTATCTACATCATCTACATCAATATTGTCTAAACCCTTAGGTTGTAGACATCTCCTCACAAAGAAGAGAAGTAATCTCTCCATTAGCAAGATGTAGATCCTCTCATGGCTTTGGGGCTGGGAGAGTTGGGGGAGATTTGAAGGTGAGTTGAGAATGTGAAGAAGAAGAACAGGTGTTGAGTGTCATGTGCATTGGGTATTCTCTGATATATGAAGTAAGTGAATTGCTGCCCGTGGACTTAGGCCATTGCCGAACCACGTAAATCTCTGCGTCTTTTGTGTTTATTGTGCATTAGCTTCCGTTGTATGTGTAGTTTTTCGTTTATAATGCCGGATCTTGGAATGCCTTGAGGAACAATATGAACCTCTCGGCACAACAATAAACAATAAAAAACCACTACCAAATAGGATGAATCACGGAAAGCTTTTAATATATCTACGTCAAACTAAAACTGTACCTAACTTCGATGAATTTACTTTTGGGGTGCTTTGGGGTGGTATCTATCAAGAAATTACTTTTGTGTCGGTTTCAATTCAAGAATTTATTTGCTCATTGTTATTATCCGCATTATCACTTTGGCCTAGTCTTTATATCTGAAATCGAAAACGATAACCTCAACCTGTGACTTTGGCCTCATACCAAAACTGCTTGAGTTTCAATGTCCTAAGATGTTACCTTAAGAAATACCTTGGGAGATCTCTGCAGTGAGCATTACAAATTTAAAACACACGAGGAGAACTTGTTGATACCATAAAAAAAGTTGTTATCTTAAGAAAATCTAAGCGGAAAAAAGACATTGCTCAATGACCATGATCAGTATTGATGAGATACAAACCTACATAAATACACTTAACAATATAAATTTCAATCCATGTTGAACAATAAACTGACTGTCTTAACCTTTTTGACGAGAAAGGTTAAAAACTTAAAATGTATTGAGTGAATGTAAAAAGGTCAAATAGACCCCCATTTTTGTATTGCATGCCGTCTATTATTGATTTCCAGTGGGTGATTATATCCTGAAAGGAGTTGTTCTAAACCAATTTCCTGTTGAAACCCATAAGTAATCATTTCACTAAAATGCAGAGCAATCTGTACCTAATCATACCACCATCACCAGTATCCGTTTCACTAATATGCAGAGCTATCTGAGTAAAACCCCATAACGAGACTATAATCAAGGATAAGCGACAAATCCCCATTTCATTAAAAACTGAAACTTGACAGAATTAAGGAAAACCCAATTATCACATAAATAACAGCAAGAAATGACTTCTGAGCTAAACCCAATACTTCCTTAACCTAACGGCCATGTTTGGGAACTTTGACAACATAAAACTTGGCTAGGGAAGAATTTTCTCTAACTCGACTAGAGTAATCATAAGATGTATTAGTAAAGATGTTGTTTGTCCTTCCATTGTATCCATCACAGGCTTATTATATATTATGTTTGTCTCACCATATTCTAACCCCATATTTTTTACAAAATAGTTCTACATTAAGGAAAAATTTATATGGAGGAAAATATGAAAATATAAAAATTAATCAAAAATTAATAAAAAAAAATGAAAAATTAAAATAACTACCTATATAACCGTCTAACCTAGGTAAGGATATTGGTATCCTAGCTATTTTGGAGAATACCATAACCTTACTTTTTTGGCTTCCTAAAATCAAGGAAGATTTAGTAGTTCATGTTCAAGATTAGGATCGCAGTGAGACAAACATATTTTTATTGTATTTTCTTGATAACCCAACCTATGATAGGAATTTCCAAGGTGCCAACACACGACCAACAATCATCATGTATTCAAACGGAACATTGTACTACTACATCATTTTAATGCAAGAACAGAACAAGAGAAACACTACCAACAAACTCAATTCTCATTTAAAAAACTCAAATCAAACATGCAATTCAATTGATTCAATTGATTAACCCCAATTTCCAAGGGTTGTTCTAAACATGATTAATCAAAGAATCAACATGATGAACCCTAACTTTCAGAAAACCCATATTAATTAAAGAAGGTATTGACAATGGAAAGCTTGTACTCATACCTTTATACTGAAAAATTTTGATAAAATCTTCTACTCTTGATTTCTAGGGTTTGACTGGTTATTCATATTCCTAGAATTACCTTCCCCATATATCGGATTGAATCACCTTTGATGTTGTGAAGTTATTCGAAGATGAGAAGCAGAAGAAAATATTTGAAAACTGAGACTGAAAGAGTGAAAAGAGAAAGTGATTATGTTCCAGTATTAGGGTTAGGAGACTGGTTATGGGTATAAACCTTAACCGAATCGGTTTAGTTACTGGATCGGTTTCGGTTACTATCGGTTGTGGGTATAAAGTATAAACCTTAACCGAAACTGAAATTCGGTTTCTTGAAACTGACAACGGTAGTTATGGAGTCCAAATCTGTTCACACTCCTTTAACGAGTGTATATTTCACATATTCTTCTGATTGATCGATTATTTAACTGATGACCCCATTACCTTCCGTGTTTAGAATCACGGCTCTAGTTACATAACTCCCTAAATTAAATCAAGGGTAGAGATTGAAATGTGAAATATACACTCGTTAAGGAGTGTGCACGAATTGGCACTCGTAGTTATGCTTTCGGTTTCCTGAAACTGACAACTGTAACTATAATCAATGGTTCTAAACGAACCGAGCTCCCAAACCACACCAAAACCATGAGTGAAAAATCTCTCACAGCTTTTGTGGTGGGTCCCGGTGGGCCCCCGGAGTACAGCAGGGGGGCCATTTCTGATGGGGCCAATAAAATTTCTGTGAGAGGTAGTTTTTGCATTGTTTGAACCTCTCGGTTCATACAGAATTTTTGAACTATAATACGTTTATACCAGTATTAGGGTTAGGCAACTGGTTATTAAAGATAACCTTGCTTTACCAGTATTAGTGGCAGATTTTATCAAAGTTTGACCTTGCTTGACGAAGACCTTCCTCTAACATTCTCCGACAGGAATACGTCATTAAGGAGTTTTCAAGGAAAGTAAGAAACAAATGAACAATAGCAAGTGAAATTTTATTTATTTATTGCTCAATGGGTGCCCATTGTAAACAAGTTCTGAGGAAATTCAAGTTCCAAGGCCGTTTTCAATTTCAACAATACCAGGTGATGATTTAGTTGTTAGATAGATAGGTTTCTCAAGAACTGTAAGTAAGTTTCTTAGCGTGTTTGGATACACATCCAGAAGTAGTTTTTTGACTTCTAGAAGTCAAAAAGCAAGAAGTCAGTTTGGGTGTAAAATTTCAGAACGACTTCTAGGAGTAGAAAAGTCGACTTTTTGTGAAGCAAAATATCTGGACTTCTGCTTCTCCAGAAGCAGAATTGTATCCAAACGCGCTATGTATCTTTTAGATTATCTAATGAATGGGTGTGAGTTTCATCTAAATAGATAGTAATAAAAGGAAGGAGAAGTAGCTTTGTCTATTTTGGCAGTGGGACTAGAAGAATATATAATTAAAATGAATAACGATTTATTAAATTCCATACAAAATGAATTTATTCTTGGCTAATGCCCAGCTAGATGCATGTCATCGTCCCTAGTTTCATGAATTTGATTTGCAATACTCATCACCGAACAAGAGCGCCTGACGCATGGTATCATACACAATCCGTTTATTTGTTTATTGCATTGCTCCTAAAGTAAAAGTTGGGCTATTAGATTCTTGTCGCAAAAAGCCTAAACAAACAATGTCAACATATAATCTCATGAAATTAGCTTTATGATCTGAAATAACATAGTCTGCTTGTCAAAAATGAAGTGTTATAGGAGGATAGTTGAGAGTATCAAATATTCCCCGGAAACAAATATCAAAGTTTTGTAGGGGACCGATGTATTGAACTTTGAGCTCGTTAAAATGTGCCTTCACCAACTCTGTCAAAATGATCTTTATACATATGGGATAATGGAGAAACAGAATCTATTATACTACCACCTTCTCGTCGCTCGTTAATCTCGAAAGTACCGCTAGGAAATATTACTCTTTTGTTACCTACACTAACATATTCTAGTTGTAAGTAATATAATGGCATCCGAAATTGCTTCGGCACCACAATTTCGAGCTGTGGTTCCAATTGTCGCATCTGCACCGAACCTTAAATATGTGTCTGATGCCTCAACATTTTGGTTAAACGTCTCGAAGCAGTAGGAAAATCTACTTTGTCCGGCAGCACCCAATTGATTTAGAAAAGACTCTTGCCCTTTCCCTAACCAAGTATTCTTGCAACGACACCACCGAACACACCATCAATTTTATCTTGGAAAAGACCATAACCCATGTATAAATCGATGCTTTCGACGGCACCACTAGTGTTGGAGCCTAGAGTGAACTTCTCTTTAGCAAAAACACCAGTTGTAAATGATCCACCCATATAGCCTGATGTGTAAGTGCATTGTTGAATACTATTGCAATTATGTACAGTGCAAAGAGGATGTGTGTTACAAGGAACGGGATGAAATGTAATTGACGACTTCCAAGGATAAGGATAAAGTGGCATATCTTGAGCGAAAGTTTTAGTGGCACCTTCGCACTGAAGCCATGTCTTATCACTACCTGAATCAATCACCAAATAGTAATTCATGAATGGTCGTTGTAGTTGATTACCAGGAAATGTACCTAAACCAACCGATGCAACGTAAAACATTCCTGGATCGTAAATTGCGCGTAATCGTGCAGCATCAGGATTCATGGAGTGTGTTGCATTGATCTCTAGTAATATTTGTGACTCGATGTAACGTGCTCGAGCTTTGGATTGCTCGATGAGTCTTTGAAGCCTCTGGTCTCGTGTTAAACGGTCACCTAGGTATAGAGGTGATTCTTTGGAGTCTCTATGGATCATCTTTAAACCAAACCCTATGTTTGGATTCAATGTTGCAATGACTGAGTTTAATAATAGTGAAACATGAGTAATTGTTAGAAGAAAAATGAGAAGAGTTCCCCCCATGATTGAGATAAATCGAATGTTTTTCTTTTTTTATCGGTAAAGAATTTGGTGCTGGTAAGTTTCAAATTTAGGTCACTAGGATTATCACCCAGAGATTTTACCACTGTATTAGAGTGACATAAAACGAATGTTGATAGACACAGTTTTGAACTTCAATTTATAATAGTAGACACATATAGTAGCAACCGAATATTTGGATATCCAGATTTATTAAGAAAACATATCAAATAAGATGTTTGGAAATCAATAAGTATCTTTTTTAGTATGTGGACAATACTCTTGTATATATTAACTAGAGATAAAACCTTTTTCTTGTGTAATTTTGCAAATGAAGTATATGTAAAGGGAGTAAATTATCCAAGTAATTCATTTGAATCATTACCATATCAATCAACATGCATGGAGTGTACAATTCTGTAATCAATATCAAAATATTATTTTATTATGGAGTGTACGTTTAATTAGAGATAATTCTGCAATCAATTTTGAAATATCTATAAATCTTACATCAATTTGTGTATGTTTTATTGAGTGCAAATTTGTGCACCCCTCCGAAACCGGGGTGCACGTTCCTGCTGTTGAGATTGGTCCATGTTTCACAAGTGGTTTCTGTTTTCCCATTTTTTCTGAGTTTTTTTTTAAAGTATATTTAAATTATTAAAAACTGTACATAGTCTTATGTATCTTCATTAACACCTTTCTACCTTGGATTTTCAGAAAGAAAAAAAAATTGTACATAGTCTTTTGTATCTTCATTAAAAAATAAACAAAAAAGAAAAAAAGAAAACAATGGTGACCGATTTTCTTCTTCTTTTCAAAAACCCCTATTAACAGTATGGAGTTGGAGGAATTTTATGAAGTCAATGGTGATATTAATCGAGCTCATGAAGGCTCAATAATGGAGGCGAAGTTGTATGGGTTTTATTGTTTGCTTCGTAACACTTTGGATTTTCATTCCACTAATCCTGGTAAGTAAGTGAGTCATGAACAAAAACGTTACTGAAGATGATATTATAATGATAGGAAATTAGGAATGGACAAATTGTAGCAAAGAATCAGAAACTATTAGGTGGTGTGATTCTCAGTAGTTTGTTCCTCATTGTGCAACACGGCACATACAAGTACAATTACACCATTAATTTAACTAATTAAATTGTTCACAGACCAGAATGAATGAACTAATACAATCCATAGATTCAAATAACAAATCACTAAAATTACAATTCGTCTATTGAAAGATCCTGATCTAGTTACATCCTAGTTAGATCAGGATGAAAATAAATTAAAATTATAAGTCATGGCAGTTAATGCTACCCCAATTGCAGATTGCAATGACTATTTTTCAATTGGTTCTTTAGATCTTAACCATTTGTTACTTTCTGGATATCAAACTAAGACTCAAATGGTCTTGAAAGCTGAAATACTCCTGGATTTACCGATCAAAAGAATCCAACTACAAACCCAAATAAACTGATCCTTTACCACCGTTGTAAATAGTCGAAAAAGAAAATCTCTATATGATGACGGAGATCAAAATCTTCTCTGCCATAGTAATACCTCCAAGCTATCAATTTCGAGGATTTCGACTGTTTTGGTTCGACTAATACACAGAGAAGATTTGATCTTACATCTTAGGAGAGAGAAAAAAGTATCCACGAAAAATCGGAGATAGAGGTACAAAGGCGTGACAGCCTCATTCTCTAATACAACATCAAATATATTTAATAAATGGTCCGCGAGTTATAACCCCAAAGGTGTCACTATCCATATACAAAAACTCCAACAAAACAAAATGTTCACAAAAACCCCATTTAATATAAACTGTCTATATTACCCTTCTAATTTAAATCACTCCAACAAAAACAAAAATCAACCACACTTTAATTCTTATTATATTGTCACCCCCAACAAGAAATAAACAACCACCAATAAGCACCGCCGCCACCGATAACCACCGCCACCACTTCCGACCACCTCCGACCACCGCCAACGCCACCTTCCGCCACCGCCGCCACCGACCACCGCCGCCACCTCCGACCACCACCTCCGCCGCCGTCACTGACCACTACCCCCCACCGACTCCCACCGCTCCGTCGCCGCCTCCCGCCGCCCCCCACCGACCCCACCACCGCCGCCACCACCGACCACCACCGCTGCCCGCCGCTGCCACCACTGACCACCGCCGCCGCCACCACCGACGCCACCGACCACCACCGCTCCGCCATCGACCGCCGCCGCCGCCGATACTGCGCAATTGCACCACCACTGCCAGCCACCCTACCATCCAGCACCACCATTTTCGACCACCACCGCCACCACCTCCGACTACCACCTCCGACCACCACCACCACCACCGATACTACGTAATTGCACCACCAATACCAGTCACCCTACCATCCAGCACCACCACTGTCGACCACCGTCGACCAAAACCAGCACCACGACCGCCCACCACCACCACCTCCCAAAAATACGATGAAACCAATTTTGGTTTCATCATAAATACGATGAAACCGATTTTGGTTTCATCATAAATACGATGAAAACCGATTTTGGTTTCATCTTGGTTTCGTGAGAAATCACCTGCAAGAAATTTTTTAAGAGGTATTATACATCTTCATGGATAGAAATACATTGTTGAAATACGATGAAACCGATTTTGGTTTCATCATAAATAAGATGAAACCATAATTGGTTTCTGCGCTTCAACAGCAATACCACCGCCGCCGCCGCCCGCCGCCGCCGCCTCCCACCACCACCGCCGTCACCACCACCGCGCTACCATCGTTAATGCTAACCACCACCGCCACCGACGACCACCATCGTCGCCGAGCAACACCACCAACCATCCGCCGCCACAAAAAATGAATTTCATTGATCAATATTCAAGAAAATAAGAAAAAAATGATGAAACCAAACAGAAAAATGATGAAACCAAAATTGGTTTCACCAAAAATATATGAAACCGAAATTGGTTTTATCATTTTTTCGCATATTGTCGTTTCACCTATACAAATTTCAGTGATGAAACCAAACACGCCGACTTCCAAGTCAGGCCGAATAAACTAGGAAAAAAATCAGGTGAAACCAAAATTTGGTTTCATCATAAAAAAACACAAATAAGATGAAACCTGTCACCATCGTCAACTTTTATGGAGCAATCAAAATCTGGAGTTTCAGATTCTCCCGCAACAATGGTACCGGTGAGAACCTTCCTTCTCTTCTTCGTGACATCATCACTGTCAAAATTCTCATTTTCCAATGAGCCTTGGAAATATTGAACTCGTTTACGGATCCTCTAAGGTGAGGATGCAGCAGGAAAATATCTCCACCTTGGGGTTTTCCTATTCAGTAATTTTGTCCAAAAGACATGAGACGGATCTTCATAACCTGACTGTATTTCCAGCTCACCAGGTAAAGAAATATCTCTAGAATATGTCCTTCTAGTTCACCAACAAAAATTGGTTTCGTCAACATAAAATCTGAAGAAAAAAAACACATATTAGATGAAACCGAAACTGGTTTCAATAAAAAATATATTATTATATCACCAGCAAATTGGTTTCGTCGACAAAAATTAGCAAAAATTAGATGAAACCAAAATTGGTTTCATCATAAATAAGATGAAGCCATAATTGGTTTCGTGCAAAATGTCTATTCAACTACAAGAAAAATTACTGGAGGTATATACATGTCCATTGATAAAAAGACGTCATTGAAATGTCATGATTGACATGGCATGCCATGTCCATTGAAAAACTAATCAAAAGATGATAAAGACATGCAAATAAAAATGAACACCTATGCGGTTATGGAATTATACGACAGTGGCGCTACCCAAATACTAATATATGCTTAAGAAAGCAGTACGACAGATGGCGACAACCCGAGTACTACTGTTCGAATCAGGAAAATATGTTAGGGTAACTAATGTTGCTTTATCTTTCATGAGTCTGACTATAGCAGGCATCACCTTCATTAAAAAAATATATGAAATGTCAGGATTCATTGTGCCAGGGTTCGGTCAATAAACTTGCATAGCAAAGAAAAAATAAGACCCCGGTCTGTGAAGCTCCATCAGGGAGTATTTATGACTGGTTTGGTGAGGATGAATAATTTACCAAGTTGTCGGTCAGAACATAGCATCATGTGAGACTATTAACCATTTCAGTTAAATCTACAATTGGGGTTTAGTGCCCAAAGTTGCAATCCTACTTTCAGTTCAGTTGCAGGGTAGGGCCAAAACAAGACATGTAAGGATGCCAGGGTAGGGCATCAGAGTACATGCTCACATGACCACTGCACATACTTCGCCAGCACAAGACATTTATTGTCCCACGGGTAGAATTAAACACTGGTAACATCATCTTTGTCAAGTAAATCCCAGTTTAACCACGCAGAAAACGATGAAAACCACCGCTATACAAACCACGAAGTCCAAAATCCCAACATAAACTTAATTGTATCCAAATTGAAATCTTAAAGCATGACACCTATTCTAAGGCATTTTACACCCACAAACATGATCCAGTTTCTCCTACCTTTGTTCATTCATGGTATTTTTTTGTTTGATAGGCATAATATCTTCTTCGTAAGCATTATGGACCACAACTCTACAAAATTAATTAATCGTAAAAGCCTAATCATGCCGTAAAACATTCAATTAACCGTGGTTTCAACTGTGCTTCTAAAAAAATCTGTTGCAGGGATTTTCAACACAATTCACAAATTATCCAAATTCACAAACATAAGCACACAATTATAGGATGAAAATTCCACAAATGCAATAAGAAGCATGGCGAAAACTAACCATACTCCCCCACCGATCACAAGCATCGATATTGGCTTTCCGACTCAACAACATCTTAACAACATCCACATGCCCGTCACAAGCAGCAATATGCAGCGCAGTCCTTCCATCCAAATCAATACTATTCACATCCGTCCCTTCCTTCAACAATTCCTCGACACCTTTCACATCACCTTGACAAGCCAAAAACAACCATTTTATCGTCGAGTTAAGATTTTCAGGAACAGTGAGTTCATCAACAATAACATTTACAACAAACCACTTTTTCTTGTATAAAAATTCATTTTTTTTACCTACAAAAACCCAATTTAAATTCAATTCATTTTTCAAACTAAAAATTAATAAGAAATTGATTACATTTCATATATTAGGCCAATTTTCAGCACCACCAGGTATCATTGGAGATGTTAATCTCCGCAATTCACTTATATTGACTAGTATCCTTGAATTATAATTCTAAGGACGGTCTATTCTCAATTTCCCCCAAATTATTTCAACATCAAACCTTCAATTCATCAATTTATACTCATAGATTTTGCAATTAAAAAGAAAAAAAATAAACAAAAACTCACAATTCAACATTAAAATTTTCTTAAAATTGAACTAAATTTCGATAAACAAAGATCTAATAAAACCCAAAATTACCTGAATAGTTTCATCATCACCAAACTGATTCACCGAATCCCCACCAATATCCACCTCACTTTCATCATCATTTTCACCATCATCATCATCATCATCATCATCAGATTCACCATTATTAATCAAACCTAAAGCTCTCTGACCATTTCAAAAAAAAAAACCTAATTCCGAATTTTGTTTTTATAATCAACGGAATAATTGAAGTTCTTCTGTGTATATCCGCGAATATTGGTGTTGCTTTCAGAGTAGAAAGATGAGGTGCTTCCAGTGATGATGGTGGGGAAGGAAGAGATGGAGGTGTTTTTGATGTCAGATGTGGTTTGGTGGCGGCGGAGATGATGCTGGTGGCGATCTGAAATCGTAGTAGGAAAAAAAGAAACAGAAGTGTTGGCGAGGGAGGACAGGAAGAGGCAGAGGTGATCGTGGCAGATCTGGAAGTGACAGTGGCTTAGTGGTGGTGCTCAGATCGGAGGAGTTTCTGGTGGTGGTAGGGGGGAAGAAAAAAGAAATGAAACTATTAAACGAGAGGAGAAGAAGGATCGATAAGGATATATACGCTAAAGGGTAGGATTGAGATTATACAAATTAATAAAAACTAAATTTAAATATTTTAATTTGAAATGGAGTTTTTATGTCAATTTTAAATGATATGGTTTTTATGTGTCCCAAATAATATGGCTAGTGTTTTTACAGCTCAACTAGGATCACCTTGGTTTTTTATAGCTTATTATGTTTAATAAATGGAAGATTAAAAGAAAAAAAGGGAAACCAAAACCACTTAGGAAATGTGGACCAATCACAACAGCAGGAACGTGCACCCCGGATTTGAAGGGACGCACAAATTTGCACTCTGTTTTATTAGAGATAATAATAATAATAATAATAATAATAATAATAATAATGTTGTAGGGCCCATAGATGTGCGGCCCAATTAGCTATACTTAGGGTTTTCTTTACATGTATATATAAGAGTATTATAGATATGTAATGTGGCTAATGAATCAATAGAAATTTTCTTCTGTTTCTTTATCTTCCCTATATTTCCATTGCAAAACATTATCATGCACCAACTCTAACCCACCTGTTAAAGAGAGATTTTTTTTATCGATTATGTGAAAAACACTTCGGAAGTCCCATTGGATTTGGCTTCCGTACTTCTTTTCTCACTGATACATCTGTATGTTCTTGGGGTCTTGCGAGGAGGTATACCTAAAACTTCTTGGTGTCTGAAAGATTTTGTCATTGTATTTATGTTTGCTCCTATAAAGAGACATCACCTGCCTGTATGACATGCTATGACTGTTAATCTTATATATATATATATATATTGTAACAAAGCTATCCTCAAATCCCAACAAAGGTTTTTGTCTGTATTGATTAATTTTATGCTACCAAAGATTGATTATCTATGATTTGATTGTCCCGCTTGGTATTCACATATATATAAAAATTAAAAAAAATAAAAATAAAAATTGGATATTGTTAAACCAAATGACTTTTCAGCTTAATTGATTTGTTTTCGTATATATGGATTCTCAACCCATGTTAGATGATCATATATCTTCTTTTGTTTTTTAATTCATTGTTGCTTTCGTATATCTCCTCATCATTATCAAATGCAAAGCTGTGGAAACGTGGTATGATTCTGTTTCCTTGATTGACTACCACTGGCCGACCTACAACTGAGTTAAAGGGGGTTTTAGTCTGGGTAGTCCTTCCAGTCCACAAGCCAAAAAAAAAAATTCTACTCCACCAAGGTTTCTAGTCCGGACCTTACAAGAAAATTTAGCCTTTCTGGATTCGTCCTTGTTGACTACTCATGGTATTCTCATTTTTACGTTACCAAATCAATAGGTGTATTTAGGTTAGAAAATAAAAGGACTTATTTTCTGGACAAACTATGTTGTTGGGTTTCAATATGTTCGGGTCAGACTTATTTATTTCGGGCTTTAGTTTCCGCTATAAGACGATCAGGCCCATAATGTTTAATTGGTTTCTCCGAATTCGTACTAGAAGTCTAGAACTCTGTTTTGATTAACTTTTGGGTTGCATGATTTCGATTTTGACTTGTTCATTAAAGAAAAAAAAAGTCATGTATACATTTCTGTGCCGGTCATGTACCTTATTCCTTTTTCTTGGAAACTGCTTCTCAAATAATTAATATGTATCGTATTCTTCCCATGTCGTGTCACAACTATATGTCGTGTATTTTTATTTTATTTTGGCTCACAAGTACTTGAGCACCGCTAATTGTTCACTTGACGTGAAAATCATTTCTTTGTGGAAAATGGATATCGTGTATAAATTTTCGACCAATGACTATGTACCATCTAAAAGGTGAAACCATATGTCCCTATGTTTTTAAAGAAACATATTGTAATTAATTTACGTTGAGTACAAAATCTTTGTTGAAAACGCCTGAAGAGCTAAGAAATGCTTTAAAGGAAATTTAAACATACATGAATTTTTTTTTCTTTTCTCCCAAGCGTAAATGTCCAGTAGTATCTAATCCACTGATTAGACTATTGAATTATAATCAGTAGCTTCAACAAAGTTATGTTGTAGTTAAAGAACATAAATCTCAACTTTTGTGGAAGGACTGATAAAATGTGACATGTGCCAGATTTATTTTTCTTGCATTTTTTCAACTTCATTCATAATACTAACGAACTAGTATATGTTAAAATATGAAGAAAAAAAAAAGATTCACTATATTTTGTAAGGTATTCAACCTAAAGTAAGTAGTTGACATGCAAAGTGAGATTTTTTTGACCTGTTGAGATGAAAAAAAAAAAATTAAATCAAGCTAAGATGTAATTCTAGCTCGCATCAAAAATAAATTGTTACTGGTATTGGTACGAGCAATGTAATGTAGGTACCATAGTAGCAACTGATTTCCATTGGAAAATGGCATTTTAAACATCAACCTTATTGGCAAGAAGAGCTTTTCCTAACCAATTGCCTTCAATTGAACTAGACACATTTTATGCACTTATGAAAAGTACATCATTATCACGAGAGGAAAGGATCTCTAAAGCACTTGAGATATATCTGGATGAAAAGTATATCATCCCCTATGAGCCGTAACATACACTCTAAAGCACTTGAGTGAGCCCCACTTTTGTTACTAATAAGGCCACACCACTAGTTGTTGAACTATTTCCTTATAATGTGACTACGAGGATTATATCATCGAGCGAAGCACTGCTCGAAATTTGTTTTCAAGATAGAACAAAGACGTCACAAAATCTCTACATATACCTAGATAATCACACCTTGTTAAATTCCAAAGAAACTCATGCAAGTGGATATCAAATGGAAACTCACGGTGATGTGAATGTAACTGATTGCATCTTTTATAACCTTTAATGAATGTGGAAGGATTCTTAGAGAAATTTATGAGTCAATTTAGTGAAATGTAAATCACTAGTATTTGGATTATTGAATTCATATTGACCCCGACAATGAAATATTGGGTATTGACTAATACAAACTTTGGCATAACCATAAAATCACTTTGGTTATGACATGATGATCGTTTTGAAAGGACTCATACGAACATCATTTTATTTGAGTGAAGAAAAATGGGAAAAAGATTGACATAATGCGAAGTGACGGCATATCTCTCAATAAGTGTTTTCTAAAGTACTAGATGCACAACCCCTCATTCCCATTGCGCTTTTAAGTAAGAAAGCATATCACTCATTTTACAAAGTCTTCAGTAAAACAGGATCGAGACCATCCCAAGATGTAAATTGTAAACAATCCATATTATAAAGAAAACAAGGTGATATTTAGAAAAATATACATGTAGAATGTGGACCGTTAAAGTGACTTATGACTCTCGTGGATGTTTTGACATTTTGAACTAGTTATAGTTCCCAAGAAGTTTTGCGTTTGAAAACTGCCAGCACGTATTATACATGTAAGGGCTCACCACCCCTTGTAAATGCTAGCTAGTGCACGTCAAAAGAACTTGATGGTTATTGCATGTTTAATAGGACCGATGCAGAGCATCCTATACCCAATGGTCTCGCACAGACTATCATCAAATGTTACAGATGATGTCTAAGGAATAGGTTATGCGTACAAACCTACCTTTAAATGCTTGGGGAATATGCAATACTAACACATCTTTAGTTAATTCGTTTTAGAACCCAATATTAGTCATCCTTTTCTGCGTACCAGTTGGTAACTTGATTTAAGCCTGGCATTCGTGTTCTTACGCATTTTTGGTTTCACTATATATGTGCCACTACGACTCCACATCGTACTATGATGGGTCTTCAAAACTGTTAAGTAGTTCTGTTGGAAATGAATTCCCAACAATTATCCGCATTTTAAAACTTTTGGCAGGAGATATCTTACCGCTAGATTTGCTGATTATCACTTTAATGAGACAGTCTTCCCGTCGTTAGTGGGAGATAAGAAAAAGTATTTTCTAAGAGAACGACATGAATTGTCGTGGTCTGTTCTCACTGTGTCTCATATTGATTCCTGTACTTCACAAATGTAAATGTGAAGTGATAAAGAATATTCGATTTTCAAAATGTACACTGATGTTGCTAAAGTGATGAGATCAACATACCAGCTGCAAACCTACCTGCAAAGTTACAAATCCTTAATACGGGATATACACCATAGACTAAGGTGCTGCAACTACACTTGGTGGAAGTATAGTTGAGGTCGTGGCTCCAAAAAGGAAGATGGAGAGACCACCAGGTTCGGTCAATGCTCACCTAGAAAGGAAGTATATGAGTAAAGCACAACCTAATTTATATCATTAATGAAATCATCTCATTTGATTGTCTCTGACGATGTCCATGAATCAATATTGGAGGACGCTCCGAAGTTTTAAATGATTCTAGAGAACAATGAAATCCTGACGGATTATGAGAATGCACATGAGTCAATGGAAGGATCATGCGTGCATAGTGATGATATAATCCATAAATAGTTTCTCCGGAAGTAGAGCACAATGAGATCGAACCATGCTTTATTTTGATTAATTTCAAATAAATAGCATATTTGGCCTATGCAATTCAGGTAGAACTTAGTTCTTTGACAAATATACAGGTATTTGGTGTGGTAGTGCTAACCAACCTAGTGTGAAGCCTGTGGGACATATGTGGTAATTTGTCACAAATTGTAGTGAGAACATTGAGGTCTTAAAGTATAAAGAATCACCTTATGGCGCGAGGTTTCTCACAAAACCCTGGACCGCTTACTCTTTTGAATATCATAATGTTCAGTTAATTAGTTCTCTCGGTTGTTTCCAAAGAATTCGAAACATAGTAGATGTGGTTATATCTCTGGAGATTTAGACTCAAAGATATTTGCAAAAGTGCATGATGTCCTTTTGCTTCCCAAGTAGAATGACTCTACCACGGAGTGTGTTTACAATTACATTAGAACACTCACTTATTGATTTAACAATCAGGCGGATGTGGTATACCCGTCTAAGTGACTATTTCATTGGGAAGGGATAAACAAGTAAGGTTTTGTACCATGCGTATTAAATAAGTTCTTGGAATAAGAGATCTTACAAGCTATTTCAAATCTGAATTTGAGATGAAAACTTGGGAAATCTCGATCTTATCTATGTTCCGAACTCGAAGAACGAGCTTGTGGTATATTACTCCACCAGTTTGCATATGTTCATTGTCAGGAAATTTAACAAGGACATGCATCCTGCTAGCACTCCCATGATTAGTCGAGTTTCAAATGTACATAAATGACCAATTCGTCTAAAGGAAGATGGCGAATTTGTGTCGGGAGATGAACTTCCCTTATTTAAGTATAATAGACGCATTATTATACTTAGCATAATATGCTCGACCAAATATTACATCCTCAGTGAACTTGTTAGCTAGATTAGCTCAGCGCCAATGAAACGTCATTGGAATGGTACAATGAGTGTAATCATGTACTTAAAAGTAACCATTGATATGAGTTTGTTTTATCCATGCAAAGATATAAAAAGGAATGCTAATGAAAGTGCAATCCAAAAGTTGTTGATTATGAATGAACAATAATCTTTTCTCCAACGAAAGTAATCAGGGGGAGATATGGTAGACTATTCTCTAAGTCATTACCAATATTCAGTTTCGAGAAATACTTGACTAAAGGAACTGTCTGGAATAACTCTGAAAGTAATCAGGGGGATATGCCGACATCAGGGGGAGGATCCGAGGATATGATGTCGACATATTTTACTTCGAAATTGAAGATGTGTTGTACTCTTTTTCCCTTCGATCGAGAATAGTTTTTCCCAAAGGGTTTTGTTACTCGACAAGGTTTTTAGCGAGACAACACTAAAAACATCAAGTATGTTGAACGTTGAATACATAAAGATCGCTTTGATATTACTGAAAATATTTGAATCAAAGAAATGAAATGCGATAGTATGTTAAGCAACGTAATTTCCAGAATCAACAACAAGGTCTTATAAACATCCAATCGCCAAAGTAAAGTGTGATAAACTTCTTATGACTGCATTAGACTAATGAAATTTGTCTGACATCAGGGGGAGCATCTAATGGTGTGTTGAACTTTTGTCCTTCACCGAGGTTACTTTTTCCCACAAGGTTTTGTTACTCGGCAACGTTTTTAATGAGACAACAACAAACACCGGGAATGTAATTTCCCAGCTAAGACTATTGTCTTTCCTACAAGGATTTTCTTCCTTAGGAGTTGTGAAGCGACTAGTCAACTTCAACAGAGCAAAGTGATCATCTGCAACAGATCACCCTTACTTGCATCCGTCACGTTGTACTCTTTTCCCTTCGTCAAGGTTTTATCCCACTGGGTTTTCCTTGTCAAGGTTTTAATGAGGCAACGTATACGCATCCAACTATGTTCTAAGTTCACTTAATGTTGTACTCTTTTTCTTTAGTTCAGGTTTTGTCCCCCTGGGTTAGCTTGAAGAAGTTTTAATGAGGCAATTAACTTAGACTCGTGATCTTTGAAGATCGTATTGCATGTGATGAACTATATGTTTAGTACGAGACAACATGTGAAGTACTACATGAGAAGAGTTGTACCAAGATTTTGTCCCACTGGGTTTTTCCTTGTCAAAGTTTTAATTAAGCAATTGATTTAGGCACAAGCCATAAAGGAGAGGACGACATTTGAAGAACTACATTCGAAGCATTGTATATGAAGTTCTATTGGACCGCACAAGGGGGAGTGTTGTAGGGCCTACGGCCCATGGATGTGCGGCCCAACTAGCTATACTTAGGGTTTTCTTTACATGTATATATAAGAGTATTATAGATATGTAGCTAATGAATCAATAGAAACTTTCTTCTGCCTCTTTATTTTCCCTATATTTCCACTGCAAAAAATAATAATAATTTTGTAATCAATATTAAAATATTTGTAATTACCATCTCTTTTATTACAGAATGTACGTTTAACTAGAGATAATTCTGTAATCAATATAAAGATATTTGTAATTATCATCTCTTGTATTAAAGAGTGTACGTTTTACTAGAAATATTTGTGACACAATCTCAGCCCTCCACACGCTTCGGCTCCCTTGGCTAGGTTATCCATAAGACTTTCTGGGCTAACACAGGAACCTGTTCAATTAATATAGTAGTATGTCTTTGGAGCTTAGCTATTTAATGTAATACTCTTTATCCAACAATATTAAAATATTTATTTATAAAATCTTATTTCAAGACGACCAGTAAAGGACCTTCAGCTAATCTAGCCATAGTATGGTTGGTTATTACGTAACAGGTATCAGGCTCAATCCTTGCCTGCACAGAATATGACCTTTGAATCACAGTTATGTGACATGACCTTTGAACAACAGTTATGTGGCATTTTATTAGTCGAGTAGGAGGAGCAGACTGCAAAAATGGGTTTGATTTATTCTCCCCACCCTCCCTTCCTACTCTTGGATGAGTTCACAGTTAAATAAATATTTCCAACTTAGCAATGAATGAACGCGAGAAAAGAAAAGTTAAATCTATAAAACACTGCATTAAAGATGCAGTCAACAAATCAACTGTAACAATGTACAACAAATGAACATTTTCTGTCAAGAGCAGTAACATGATGATTTCGATGTGTATATTCCTTTAACTTCAGCATCTGTACCACTAGTCACGACCAAAAACCACTGGCAGAGAACCACAGCAAATGTTAATGATTACTCCGGATAACTGTCACCAGAGCAAAGGTTTAAATATCGCAAAACCTGTGAACTACTACTAGATCCCTTACAACTTACCAATAAATCTTTTTCTGTTTGCAAAATTGCTAATTACAAGATAACGCAGCCACACTTGTTTCCCTCGGATTGCTTTAATGCTCTCTTATCTGGAGAACGAGTGAAAGAGAGATTTAGTTCAACCAGAACTGAAGAGGTTCTAAAATCGCGAAATCTAAACAAAATAACTCAGTTCTGCTTGCTTTAAGCCGCCTGGTGCTAGTGATTGAGTACTTTGTTGACTATTATGTTAAGGATGTAGATAAATACTATGATGACTTTGGAAAGAACTCCAAGAATTCATTCGCAAATATTATACTGAAAACACTAGGGAGTAGGGTAATACCTGATCGTTTTTCTGAGGGAGGGGGTTGAACGAGAACGTGCATGGTGGTCACCCCTTCGGGAACAATACACATTGGGCTTCTGCACTCTCCCAAGGTTCTATTATTCTCCAATATTCTTCCTGCACTTATTATCTTGACATCTTTCACTGTCCTTGGTGCATTCGCTTTCTCTGATTTTAAAAGGATTTCTGTTAATTGATGACCAACACTAGAAACGCACATTTGACAGAACCGAAAATAAGTATAACTGCAATAATTCAACATCAATATTTCCAGCGATGCCGTGGAAACTTGAAAACAACAATGCATGAAATGTAGACAAAATTAGCCTACAGAAGATATTCAACTTGCTGCATCTGTCTATTGTGGTAGAAAAATCTTAAACTGGGATATGGTATCCAATCGATCCTCTAAAGCAAACCTACAGGCTTATCCTGCACTAAGATAGCCTCTTGATGTTCTACCCGTTTTGCAGTACTACACTTCGAACAAACAATCTAGACACTGATTCTACAAATTTTAAGATTTTGTCGTGGCTTTTGCCTTTAAGCATTTCCAACGATGCCATGGAAACTTGAAAACAACGCATGAAATGCACACAAAATTAATCTACAGAATGTATTCAACTCGCTGCGTCTACCCGTTTTGCAGTACTACCCTTCGAACAAACAATCTGGACACTGATTCTACGAACTTTCTAAGGTGCATGTCTCAATTTAGTAACAAAGAGAGAATTATCCCTCTAACAAGTGTGAAGTACAAGCACCCTGCTCTTATAATATTGAGTGAAGAAACCTGAAGAGCGCTTCAGGAATACCAAATAAGAGAAAGATCAGTGATCTTCACTATCACTTAACACCCCTTCTAAATAATCAAGAACGATAACTACGAATAACAAGATAAGAAGCTATTCCATTGTGACGAAGGGTAAAAGGCCCTCATACCAACACCTTGCCCTTTCTGTATACAGTCAAAAACTTCTTCTCTCCTACGTTGGCAACAACAAGTACTAGTTTCCATGACATGCTATTTCCAATCCAATAATCATTATAACAAATCATGCTTAATAAGATGCCATTTTTATTTTCCAAAGTTGATTATTCATAATTGATTTTATTAACATAGCAAAATTTGGATAGCAATAGAAGTAATCTATCACAAAAAATTCAGAGAAAAGTAGAAACTAAACTGAATGAATTGAATTACCTTTGGGCCATTGAGCAAGAAGGGATTCTTTGAGATTGGAAACAGTGGTTGCAGCAGGGAAACATTTAGGACCAATATCTGAACCATCAGTTAATCGAAACTTGATCTCCAGCTGATCCCCAGTTTTAGACATCTTAGTATTTATTTTTCTAAAATCAATCAAACTCAAGAACAAAAAAAAACCCAATCACTGGGTCTGTCAACAACTCCACTAGAAATCAGAAAAAATTAAAATTCTGCAAAAAATTCAGAAGAAGAAAAAAAAAATCAGTCAATTAGAAAATTGATCTACAGAAATCAAACAAAAAAATCAAGAGAAAAGTCGTGAGAATACCTAGCTGTCTGAGTTGGTCTTCTTCTTGTTCTTGTGTGTATTGGAATTGTCTAGGACTAGTATTAATTCTTGAAAGAAGTCAGCAGCATATGGGAGGAATCAATTGTCAAATCAAATTGAATGGCTCCGCCCATCATCATCTATCAATCTTTCTTTCTTCAGTCTAATCTATTCTTCTTCTTCTTCTTCCCGTCTCTCTATTTACCATGGAATGGATGGAAATCTCAACTTTCTCTTCTTCTTCGGACTTGTCTTGTTCTTTTCAATCAACCGGACCTTTTTATTTTATTTCTTTTGTATAACACCAACAAACGTGACAACTGCTTAACAACAAATATTCAATATTCTTTCATCGCCAATAATCCAATATATTATTCTCTTTTTTTTATAGCTAAAATAATTTTTTTATTGGACAACTAGTGTTAATTGAGTGCGAATTCGTGCACACTTGAGTGTATATTTCACATTTTAATCTCTATCCTTGATTTAATTTAGGGAGTTATGTAACGAGGGTCGTGATTCTAAACATGAAGGATAATAGGGTCATCAGTTAAATAATCAACCAATCAGAAGAATATGTGAAATATACACTAGTTAGAGGAGTGTGAACAGATTTGGACTCGTGTTAATCTAGAGGATCTGATTAATCAAGTACTCACTGTTGGATGAGCTGATCCACAATGCCACCAAAATTCGTTTGCATCTGACTCGGCGTCCGAATCTGAGTCAGTATATGACTCAAACCTTCCATTTTGAGTCAGATTGACTCATCAGCTGATTCAGACCTAACCTCCAATAGTCCAGTTCGGACCCGTTTGAGTCAAGTAACAAAATGCCTATAACTCAAGTCACTAACTCGTATATTTTGAGTTGGATGAGTTAAATCTGACTCAAAAAGCAAATATATCGCGTCCAATCCCGATGAATCGGATGATTTCAATGAGATCCAGGTGAGTCTGAACAAGGCAGCTCAAATCACAAGAAAAACAAACAAACAAGGTGCAAGTGTGAGTGAGAGATTCGAACAACTGTTACCTGATACTCCGGAGACAGAAGACACGGTAGTCTATGAAAACAAGAAAAGAGTCGACATAAAAGATCACGATTGCTAAAGGCGGGTCCCAGCATTGACGGGCTGATACCATTTCATATAAAACAAAAGTTTTACAAACGATCCTGGCCGTTGGATCACTGAAATGTACCAACCCCCTAATGCTGGTACCGCCTTTAGCAATCGTGATAAAAGATGGCATTGAATTCTGGAACAGTTCAACAAATGTCACTGTTGAGCCTAGTTAGCAATTCGGGATTCGGTAAACGTACGGAACGGCAAACGTACGAGTATTATACGGTTTTGTAAAATCCAGATTCGGTCCAAAATTCGGTCAACGGGACGTGATTCGTCAGTAATTCGGAACGGCATACGTACGTGTATAATTCGATTTATAAATGTGAGTTCGGCTCTGAAAATTCGGTATCTATATATAACAAATAATTTGTATTTATAAGGTCATAGACCAATTTTTATGCATATGTGTGAGTTATTTAAAGAAAAAATAAACTTAATATGATGATATTAATAATATATACAACATTAGTTATCCAAGAGGACGTCGTATGGTGGTTTAGATGCTTGGTTAGTGAGTTTGAGATCTCTCTCACCTTCACCTTCAAATCTCTTCAGTCGTTTTTGTTTCATAAAAATTACAACACGTCTAATATTCGGTCGTGTATGCTCGGAAGGCAGTAAAGCCCAAAAAGTGGAGTCTTTGAAAAGTAAAAGCTAAAGAATTTATGGCGAATTAAGCGGACGTATCATTCGGAATACGTAAAATTCGTGAACGGTTCGTGAATAATCCGGGAATGCCACATAATACGCGACTTGGGTTCGGAGTTGCAAACGTACGCGAATAAGACGGTAAAATTCGTGATACGGAAAAATTCGCGAATGATTCGCGAATCATTCGCGAACTTACTAACTAGGCTGTTGAGTATAAAAGGTGAAAAATGTCTTTGATTATGAGTATTCTGTCCGTCATTGTCAACTATAAGAATCACATATTTAAAAAAAGATCATTACATCCCTTTCTTGATTGCTATTCAACGCTTTGCTAAGACCGGTCACGGATTAGCCCAAGGTTCTTTCAGAAAAACCAAAACCCATTAACTAAGACGTATATGAAATGAACTGATGCATCTATTCGATTGGAAAAAATTTCAAGTGAAATGTTTTCTGGAAAACAAATTCTGTATTTAGCAGAGAACACAAAAACCCATTAGCAGTGGGTCGGTATCTGCCTAAACTTAACTGATAAAGACAACAAGCTAACACACAGAGTCAGTCGCTAGAAAAGAATTATCTGCACATTTCCAATATTCTCATGAATGTAACAAATACCTAAGAATAGTTCCCCAAATTCAATGGGATCCGTAATAGAGCAATGTCCGTTGACAACTAATCTAAAGATTACCAACAAAAATACACATTTACGTAGAAAAAATGGGGTACCTGACCAAAATGGAAGAAATAAGAGAAAAATAAGAAAAAGAATATATAGGAAAAAAATTATGAAGGGGATATTTGGGTGCCTTGGGAAAGAAAAAAATCCAGCTATCTATCCGATCTCTCATCAAATGAAAATTCTGAACTGGCACCTAATGATCGTGTGTGTTCATCTGTTACCCTTATTGCGTGTCATCTGACACCCAGAGAATTCAGCGCCAAAAAACAGGGGCAAATATATACCACCAGAATTAGAAAGAAACCTTCTTCTTCCTCCAAAATTAAAGCATCTGATGCACTATGTTACAGATTGAAAGAATGCCCTTAGTAACCCCTTGCAAACAATGCAGAGCTGCTCTTACTACGTGGGAGATGGTACACTATCTAGTTCAAATAGCAATACCACAAGGCCAGCTTTTCCTTTTATTCATCTTTTACCCGAATCTTGAACTTCCGACGTACAATAACAAATGCTACCTCATTCCCAGTTATATCTTTCTCGATCTTCTTTCTCTTTTTCCCGTATTCTACATGTAATATTTCACGAATCCAAGATGTGGCAGTTTCTTATGAAGTCATTGGTATAGTTGACATACTTAGTCCAAAATGGCCGAAGGTGCTCAAAGCCAATCTCCAACCATGGTTTAGATTGACCATTGTAGTGGATCACTGCAGCCTTTTTCACACTTTCAATGTCCGATTTTTCCTGGTAACCCAAACCTAGCATATGCCAAGATGGATCAATGGGGTGAACATGCCCCTTGAAGGCAATCAGAGCAGGGGGGAGTGTCCCAAGCTTCCACATTGTCATGTTCGATTTCAGATTCTGCAATGAAGAGAACAACCCACCGTCAGTAACAACTAAGCAACATTTACAAATCTGTTAAGTAAACAATAACAAAAATAGAATAACTGTTGATCAACTCAAACAGTGAAGGGTGCACTCGTCTGAGTATGCTGTGACTGGTCTTGCAGACCAAAAGCTTAGGGAAACCCAACTTGATCATAAATTGAACTCAAGGCATAAAAGATGGAGACTGGTACTTTGTGGACCTACCTTGCATACATTGCCTAATAACTACTGAAACGGATAATATACAAAAAAGGAGGAAGTTTTTCTTTTTTACTTTACCTCTTTAAGCCAGGAATGATAGGTGTCCCTGATATTTGTCTTCCTCCATGCATGGAGATCAAAGATATTCATCCCATACGCCCATGCACATTCATCAGGATTCAAACTTTGAGCTACGAGGGGATGAGAGAAGTTGAAGTAGGTCCTGAAGCGCTTCGACATCACCCACTCATCTTTCCCTGTACAAGTTTCCACAGCCCCATTAACCTTGCCCATAAGATCGATTTCCCACAAGGCTGACAAGTCACGTTGAACTACAACATCATCATCTAAAAAGACCACCTTGTCGAGGTTAGGGAATAGCTGTCAAGAAACATCATAGGGTCAATCAGCATAAGCCTATTCATAGACGCCCCTAAAAAAACAACAATGGAAGATAACAGAACTCTATTGAAAGAATCAAAATCATTTGGAAATCTAATGTATCACCAAAGAAATGCCACTCCTAAACCCCTGCTAAGCTTTCTAAAGAGAAAAGACACAAGAATGACCATATACTATTTCTTTTAATTCTCCAGTACCACTCAACGGGGCCGCTATAAAAAATTTAACTTCTCCCACCCACTGTATCCTCACACCTTTTCCGTTGACATCGTTTGCTCTGGAAACTATTTTTTGGAAATTTTGGTATTTCTAGAACTTTTTATGACTCAGCAGAGTTACCTGTTTCATATAAACTCCGAGATATGGACCCAGTAATTATGTAATCCTATCATGTGGTCAACTATTTCATATAAAATATGTAATTTATAAGATTAAAAATTGTACATAACACCAAATATTCAGGTTGCAGAATATTACCTCTGGAAGATATATCCGGAGATGGTTAAGTATTGAAATGTACTTTGGACTCCTGGCTTGCAACTTCGAAGCAAATCTCCTTGGAGTAGTCTCACTTAGGTTGGCCCCAGCAATATGGTTTCCATGATAATAGTTTCTTATCCCATGGAAGTTCTCCACAGCTTCAAGAACTGGTACATTTTCTCTTGTTAACCAATCAAACTGATGAACACCCTTCACCTCGACAATTGCAGGGGAGTGAGGATTCAGAGCAAACCATGAGTGCATACCAGCGTAAGTCTTCTTATCAGTGATAATATGAAACACAATCTTTTCAGGTTTTATAGCCGATTGGACTGCAGAAGATACCACTACAGCGGCTGCCAAAATATTATCAGAAGCCAGAACGAAGTGATGGTAAGAGTTGTCAGAGAGCAGCGGCAGAAACTCTGGAGATGGCAACTGTCTTCGTGCATGAGCATTAGAGGAGTATTCGTCAGTCAAGCGCAAGGAGAGACAGTGAATGCCTTTTGGAATGGCACTTGCCGCAAAATGTTTGTTCATTAATTCCGCAAACTTGGACTGCCTGACCTCCCTGTCATACTTCTCCATCTGTTTATACAAATTGTTTTAGTTGACACCTAAAGTACTAAAATTTAGCAAAAAAGGTCTAACGTTGTTAGACATGTGAATAGCAAAAGAAGGGGTACGACTGAGCAAATTCTAGTTTAAGGAGACCACGTTGGTTTAAGTGTTTGTTGGTCTATTTAACTCAACAAAATATAATAGATAGTCTCATTAGGTTTACTATTCTTGTTTGGGTTATACAAATCATAGTGGAAGTCACATCACTAGATTCAGAGAGTAAGTATGTTGAAGTAAACATATAACAGTGATGTAGTTTCAGGTGACGATTGGTTTTTAACTATGACATTAGGTTACAGGAAAGCGGTTCAGAAAATAAAGAAGCTAGCTAGTACATGAAAAACGTAACCAGGAAGTGGGGAAAAATACATCAGTTTTCATGATTCAGAAATTGTAAAACCTTGGTATGTGACAATGTAACATCCACGGAACTTCAACAACCAAATAAAAATAACAGTCTCGTGCCCAACATGTGGACGGTAGTCCATGTGCAACTTGAAATCTCACTACATAGGATTCACTAAAACTACAGAGGAGAAATAGAGAGATGGGTCTACTTCTGAGGAATTAGAAGAGTTATAGCATAATTCACTCAACTCGAAAGTCTTCAGACCAAAATTCTTTCAATTTCAGAAATTAGGTTCTCTTGCTAAATGCAATCCAAGGATAATTGCTAAATTCCAGTCAGCCAACACAGAGAGTCCAAAAATTATTACTCTATTATTACTTCACACTTGCAAATTACCAGTCAAACCCACAAAACTTGTTTATGTCAAATTGGCACTATTTGTAGAAACCTAGGACCTAGTATTATTTATGAAGTCTATCAGATATCAAAACAATGAACCGACATACCATGGCTTTTAAAGTGATTGCAAACGTCTTGGCATCGTAACGATTGTCTTTCATTTCAGTAACAAGCTGGCTAAATGACTCTGGCAGCTTGATTCCATTTGGGATATCTTCAGAATTCACTTGGTAAAGGATCTTGTAAAACTCCTGAACAAGCCGCTGCACAACCATTTCAAAACCAAAACAAGTCTCACTTATTAAACACCAATTTTCAATTGAATAATGTTGTTATAAGAAATACAAGTAGAATAGATTAAAATTACCACTGAATCATCACCCCTGCCGAGAAATCTAGGTCCTAATCGCCTCCCCAAACAATCTAATTCAAACGAAACACAGAAAACATGAGTAACAAACAAGATCTACAGATCTTCGAAATTGAAAACAAAACAAGGAGATCTGAATAACTCACCAAGAGAAGAACACTTATTGACACCTTCGAGAGTAACAAGAGCAGTAAGAATGAATACAAAAGGTAACAAGAAAGCTAAGAAAAGTATAGTATGAAATAAGGTACGGTAAGAAATGTGTCGAGCTCCAATCTTGATCTTCATCAAATCAAAAAACCCATACTGGTTACTACTAATGGTTATACTTCTCATACTAGGAGAGAAATGAAGCTGCATCGTCTTCTTCTTCCCCCTCTTAGTAACAGTATATTCTTATTCTTCTCCGTCGGTGCTGATACTGATTTTGATGTTACAACAATATTATTAAATTGAAAAGGAACAACAAGACATCCAAATGGTTGTAACATCACCATTGATTAGATCCACCACCGCCAATCTTATAACAATCACAGCTGCAGATCGATCCTGATGATGATGATATATGAAATTGATTTCTTCTTCTTCTTGTGATGGAATCAGGCATTGGAGATTGAATAAATCAGCAGCTCCTGAACCCTGAATGAACCCTGAATTGAATCAAACTCTTCTTACTAGTACCCACCACCACCACCATTTAGACACAGAAGAGTTGTTTTTGTTTAGAGAGAGAGAGGAATTCAAGGCATCAATCAATAAGCGATCGGATCTTATTTTCAATTTTTGTTTTTATATTTTTTATTTTATTTTTGGGATTTTGTTAAAATAGACTTAATTAATCTTTTTTTTTTATAGTAATTTTGAAAGCGTTTTTTTCCTCTGATACAGAGTATTACGAGTAATAGCGTGTGAGAAATGAGTGTATCGGTGCCGCGTTATCTTGTCGTGTATTTTTGAAAATTAGGTGCTGTCTGGACTGGGTCTTGTAGAGAGGTTCACCGACTCTTTGCTGCAGAAAATAGGTGCCATATTTGTTGGGTATGCGACTGGGTCTTACGAAGGTTCACCGACGCTTTGCTGCAAAAATAGGTTCCATGACTTTCTTGATTGTTGTCTCTAAAAAGGAAAGGAAAATTGGTATCAGCCAGATTTTTTTGTCATGCTTAGTGGGAGAAGGTAGGGGTGTAAATTTTGCCCGGCAATCCGAGGCCCAGTACCGTCCGCCCTGTCCCATGACAGTCCATGGGTGATCGTGGTCCTTTACGGGCTGGCCCGACCTAGCCCATTTAAATAAGAGGACGGGCACAGGCCACAATTCAAATTTTCTTCCCCGGCCCAATACCCTCCCTATTATCCCGTCAATGCTACCCGCCATGTTAACCCGCTAGTGTTATCGATTTACCTAGCCTAAGTGATTGTTCTCATTTGTTTTATCCTAAAATATACTTGGTACATATACTTAATACAGTCAACCCTCATAGTTTTCATATGTATTTCTTAATTTTTATTCCATTGGAGTCTAATTTTGTTAACCATATAGAGAAAATATTGAGCAAAATCTAAGGCAGTTTCCTTTTCTGATGATTCAATTCAGGAAAAATTATAGGAAGTTTGGTTTATCTCTCAATTCTCGTATTTGATTATTAATTTTAAGTAAAACTTGTGTATTATTACTACTTTCTTTTTATTTTTAACAATATATATGTATAATATATATATTTGTTTGTAATATTCAAGGTCCTCCCGGCCCTACCCGCCCGAGCCCAAATTACAAAACAGGCTTGGGTAGGCCATGGGTACTAACTGTAAATAAATAACCCTTCCCGCCCGTCCCTTTTAATTTCATGGATAAGAAATGTTCCGGCCCGCCCTATACTGTCCCATTTAATAAATAGGTCGGGCTGCCCGACCCGGCCCAATTTACACCCCTAGGAGAAGGAGGCCAACCTTTATACATAATAGGGATTGGAATATCATGGCAAGACAACTTATACTATGAATGGCACCTTTTCTTAGCCAATATAAAATGACTTCGTGAGTACCAAATATACATGTGTAATAGTATGCTAGTTTTTAACAAAATCTATGCTTCGAAAAAGAGAAAAATTGTGATGTTAGTTAAAGGTTACATGAGAACTTTTTATGCTGATTTGAAAAATAAATATTTGGTCAGTCATGTGGATGGACAAACGAGTTTTTCCACTATCGCTAAATGAACTTGGGGGGTGAAGAAGAAGAAGAAGAAGCGCACGGATGAAGATAGGACTGGCGACTGCGATATACTTGTTGGCGTGGGAAACTATGCAGCGGGTGGTTGGAAAATATTCGATTTGGTTTGCTTAAATGATACTCCCTCTGTCCCACTAATAAGTGACCTAGTTACTTTTAGATTTTGTCCCATCATTAAGTGACCTATATCACTAAACAAAAAGATATTTCTAAAATTATCATTTTAATTGATTATAAGAAATATAAGAAATATGCATAATTTGATAGTCATGTTTATATTCGATACGTATGTGTTTTAAAATGCTTTTCAATGTACGAAGTTTGCAAACATCCGTCGTATAGTTTGAGAGATAAATCATTTCAAAATTTCACTATTTATTATACATAAGGGTATAATTGTAAAAAGTGTTTTAAAAATATGTTTCCCCTTGCTTGTCTTAAAATTTGTGCAAACTTGAACCATGTCACTTAATAGTGGGACGGAGGGAATATCATTGTTGTTATAGGGATTAATCTCTTTGATTTGTTTTTCATTTGCGTAATACCAAGTGGTTTGGGAGCCCGTGTATCATATAACCAAAACGAGTGGTGTCGAATCATGGATGGAAGACGTTTCTTTCATTGCTTTTGTCATCCAATGTATGAAAAGATTATAAACAATTGAAAGGGGGTGGAAATTTCGTTTAACGTTGAAGTCTTTCCTGATGTCCAAGATAGGTTCAACTAATGAAGCTGAATATAATGAACTCGAAAGAGTGTTTGTGTTATGGTTATTGGGTCAAATATTTTTCCTAACTCAGCCGGTTCCTCGTGTTGGTTTTTCCACCCAGGAAATAAATGGGGGTGTTTGGTATTTGGGAAAAAGACTAATTTTCCAGTTACAAAATACTTTTGCAAAGGCAATTAACCTCCCAAGACAGGTGCAAATTTTTGCATCAGATTTTGATAGGTTGTAACAGATGTCATGTGAGAGGTTTAAAGATAACGCTGAATTGAATAATACTGAAGCACATCTTAATAATACCAAAAAAATTCTCGAAGCCGGTGATTGTTGATCACAATATTGTACTATACTTAGTACAATTTGTTATCAAAATCCTAGAATTGATAATGAGAATAGATGAATCAGAGAAGACATGGAACAATTGAGAGGAAAAATGAAGGAAGGGGACGAATTTAGATAATGAAAGAATAAGAAGGAGTTCGGTTTGAAAGAACACGTCCATAAAATGAGTTCATTATCGTAATCCTGATAAGGTCTCTCTTACACAATAAATAAGCTCTCACTTTATCCTAGAATCAACCATCTCTGGAGAGATATACGTCACTCATTTGATAAACTCACCTGAAGATATTATTACTACACCCTAGTAATATTAATAGATAATGGAACCCGCCCTAAGGGCCACCCGGATATATGACAAATATGCACATCATTTCCCGGCGTTAGCTCGTATAGGTCGTGATAAGTCCATCATTCCTAGCCAACCGCATCCATAAGACTTACCCCACAGATGGAAGTTCTTCAAAATCTTCATCAAATATGCCTGAAATACATTGCAAGTTGCCAAATATAACATCATCAGGGGAGCCAACCACGATCATAATAGTTTCAACAGTTATGAAACATATTTATCCTTATTACAATGTTGATGCCATTGAAGACAAGCTTAACAATTTGTATTGGATAAGTCAAAAAATGATGCCTTTGCACTTGCATACGATTCAAGATTGGCATTATATACATTAAAACTTCGATATATTAATAGCCTTGGGATCGAAGAAAATTATTATCATAGCGAAATTATTAATTTATCGGGTTAAAATTTAGCTACGAAACCGACTATATGCCCACTTTTTTTTTCTCTAAAATACCCTGTTGAGTTTACTTTTATATACCATTGGCTGGATTTGAGTAATTCCTGCAATAGAGCATGTCTCTCATGTCACGTATCATGTCTCACGAAAACATGGAAAAAGCTCTTCATAGTGATTGCAATGATAATTGGTCAAAAGGAGAGAAGAAAATAACTCTGGACTGAAGATGAAGTTGATGTTTTTGATACTATGGAGAATCATCTCGAAGTAAATTGTTCTGAATACTGATAATATTATTTACCACTTTTTAAAACAATTTGAAGAGGTTAAAATTAAACTTGTTAAAGTTTTGAAGAGTCGAGACATGTTAAGAATGGAGTTGAAAAAAGTTTCTTCTGACCTTGTTCTCATGAAATCTCATGTTAATGAACTTCTTACTAAGGAAATTTTCCCAGCAGAGTTTGTGGACATTGTTGAAGACAACCAACCTCAAAGTCCTAAAAACCAATTAGGAGCCTCTCGACGATAAGTAATAAGTATTGGTATCTCTCCTTCTAGTTAACTCCTTGTAAGAATTTATTTTTATTGTTTTAAGGAGGAAAAACTAGCTTTTGAAGTGGTTTATTTATGTTTCCACGTTAACTACTTCAGATATATCAATCATTGGAGTTTATTTTGTTAAAATTTACTTTGATGAAGATTGAAATACGTAATCTTTATCGATGATTTTGTGTATTGCTTGTGATATCATATTTCTGGTGATTAGAACGAATAACTCATATGTTCTTTATCGAAATGATTGATAAATCTGAAGTAGTTAATATAGAAACATAACTCATATGTTTTTTACTTTGATGATGATTGAAATACCTAATCTTTATCGATGATTTTGTGTATTTCTTGTGATATCATATTTCTGTTGATTAGAACTAATAACTCATATGTTCTCATATGTTAAGCTCTTAACTCTTTTTGTTCGTAACTTCTAAAGGTGGAGTAAACTATTTTGAGAATTGCAATAGTAATCTCTGTTAGAGCACTGCTCGGTGGAACTCGCAAGTGTTACTAACTCAAGCTTGTTTGTCAAGTTTAGTTGACAAAACTATAAGTCTTGATTTCTAGTCTACTTATATCTAAGGCTCGGTTTAGGATACTACGTGTAGTTGAGCATTAGACTTCACGGCGTTCATCGATTGAATACGAAGAACTAATAAAGGGAGTTTGTGGAACTTCACAACAAAAGGTATGTGGAGACTTGAACTCATCTATCACTAAAACGTTTATCTACTCTATCTCCTATTTGAGATAAAAGTCGTATAACTATATAGACTTCAATTATACACATTTGATATTTCGAGATGAGTTTATCTCGCTTACATATTTCTCGAAATATGTGTTGGTAAGCTTTCACTTTAACCAAGTTCATCTTATATTCTTGACGAATGTCAAAAGATGATCATGTGAAAATCGCTTTGTAACATCTTACATGATTTGTGTGAGACAGTCATTTGATGTAGACTCGGAATGTTTCGTATTGATTATTCGATCATTTGAAAATTGTTTGAAGCTAATAGTTTGTGTGAGACATCTATTGTCGTTTTCTAAGAATGTTTTAATGATTGAAAAGGGAGTTTAGAACAAATAACCATGATTGGATAAAGAATAGTATATGTACTTGCATATATGTAGTCCAAGTCCGGGAACCATGGTATGCATAGATGTATGCGTGCTGTTTGGTTTAGTGAAAGTCCGAGAACTTAGTATGCATACCGGTATGCGTACTGGCGTGAGGTTCAAGTCACGGAAATTCAACTGAGTTTCGAGGTATGCGTACCCGTTCTCATACTGGCGAACCCAAACTTAGTTCGGCCACTTAGGTATGCGTACCCCTTTGCATACTTGAGTAGGTTATGTTCTAAAATCGGTTTTTTCATGAACTAATACTTTTATATAATAAGGAATGCAATCTTTTGCAAACGGTAGATATAATGTTCATGAATTGATTCATGTGGATCAAAATCAATTTTGTTTCAATTATGTTTTGTATTGTAATGACTTGTCCCTCCACCGATATTGTCCCCACTTAGCCACCGCGGTCATCCGGGAGTGTGAGGTTTTTTCAACCACAGCCGGATATCGGGGTATTACAATACCACCACCTTAAATTGGAGCCGTCCTCGGCTCCAGAATATATTCAAGCCTAGATCTCCGACGTTCCCTGTCGTCGGCTCTGATACCATTTGTAATGACCCGTCCCTCCACCGATATTGTCCCCAATTAGCCACTGCGGTTATCCGGCAGTGTGGGGTTTTCAACGGGCATCGCTGCGGTAATCCAACAGAAACTTCCCGGATGGTCACCCATCCTTGGATTTCTCCCGTCCGATCACGCTTAACTGTAGAGTTTTCTTCCAACTCTGGAAGGGGTTGTTCCAAATGGTGTTAGGAAAGGACAAACCATTACTTATATTCCATTTGGCCAACCACTGTCGGATATAGGGGTATTACAATATCCCTCGAACGTAAAGGACAAACCATTACTTATACGTTTGCACTAGCACTCAAACATATAGGGTTTGCAGTTTGACGTCGTATCTAGCTCTTTTCTTTGCAGAGATGTTCTACTTATGCTTCTAGCAGTGCCCGGGAAGTGCTAGTGTCGTCCCTCTGCCTCCGACTGTTCCCCAAGTTTTTAATTTTGTAATGACCGTCCCTCCACCGATATTGTCCCTACTTAGCCAGTGCGGTCATCCGGCAGTATGGGGTTTTCAACTGGCATCGCTGCGGTCATCCAGTAACAACTTCCCAGGAGGTCACCCATCTCTGGATTACTCCCGTCCGAGCACTCTTAACTGTAGAGTTTTCTGCAAACTCTAGAGCCAATTGTGCTGAAAAGGCCTCGGTATAATGTAGACGTTCCTTGTCTCTTGTGAGACCAGTATCCGGCATAACGGCCTAGCATACTTTCCCACCCGAGCACAAGCGAATCGTCCCTAGTTGTATCCCAACTAACACCGATATTGTTCCCACTTACCCACTTACAATACCATCACCTTAAATTGGAGCCGTCATCGGCTCCGAAATGTATTTTCAAGCCCAGATCTCCGACATTCCTTGTCCCTCATGAGACAAGCATCTGGAACAACCCCGTCCAGCGTACTTTCCCACCCTCGACAGGTGACTCGTCTTCGGCTCTGATACCATTTGTAATGACCCGTCCCTCCACCGATATTGTGCCCACTTATCCATTGCGGTCATCCGGCAGTATGGGGTTTCAACGGGCATCGCTGCGGTCATCCAGCAGAAAATTCCCAGGAGATCACCCATCTCTGGATTACTCCCGCCCGAGCACGCTTAAATGTAGAATTTTCTGCCAACTCTATAGCCAATTGTGCTGAAAAGGCCTCGGTATAATGTAGACGTTCCTTGTCTCTTGTGAGACCAGTATCCGGCATAACGGCCCAGCATACTCTCTCACCCGAGCACAAGCGAATCGTCCCTAGTTGTATCGTAACTAACACCGATATTGTTCCCATTTACCCACTGCGGTTATCCAGCAGTGTAAGATTTTTAACGGCACTACTGCGGTCATCCAACAGTAGCTTCCCGAGAGGTTACCCATCCTGTGACTACTCCCGGCCGAGCACGCTTAACTGAGAAGTTTTTTTTCCCACAACTCAGTCAAGTGAACGCATCAGGCCTTGGTGTTAGGGAAGGACAAACCATTACCTATATTTCGTTCCATAGGCGAACCACAGCCGAAATTGGAGTATTACATGTATACTTCTATGAGAATATAAACAATTTAGAAACTCTAGAACTAGTTTCATTTGAGTCATTTGAACTAGTTATGGTTAATATGAAAATGTTCGTATGGCTAACTTCGGTTAAATATTGTTGATACATTAAAGGTGTACACGTTTAGGTACGGTTACTCATATCTAAATGAAGTCACTTTTCATTTGTGTGTAACTACTAAGTTCGATCTAACGGTTGAAAGATATTAACTTGAGTCTAATCAGGTTTTCATCCAACGGTGAATATTGAATGCTTTGTTACCAAGGTAACATTGATTGCAAACCCTGATTTGAAGACTATATAAAGGAGAACTCTAGCAACTGGGAAACCTAATCCTTACACTTCCTATGTGATAGTAGTTGCTACTAGAGTCGATTCTCCTTTAACTTTAGGTTTTTCCAAAACCCTGTAGGTTAATGACTTGAAGACTTCATTGGGATTGTGAAGCCAGACCCAACTATTTTCTCTGTAGTTGCGTGTTCTGATCTTGTTGTTTTCTGTCGTGATTGAGTAGTATCTTCTCTAAGATTTGGTCGAGATTTAATCTCCGATAGGCAAGATAAAAAGTAGTCACAAACATCTTCATCTCATCATTTGTGATTCCACAATATCTTGTTTCGCTACCATACGATTAAGATTAATGAGGTGATTGATATTTCTAGTCTGTTCTTCGGGAATATAAGTACGGTATATCAATTGGTTCATGTTCACCTTGATTTATCAAAAGACGGAACAAACTCATAGGTATATTTGTGGGAGACAGATTTATCTATTCAATGGACTTTTCTGTGTGAGACAGATTGGTTTATCAAGTCTTCGACTTTGGGTCGCAGCAACTCTTAGTTGTGGGTAAGATCAGCTAAGGGAATCAAGAGTGCAGAGTCTTGATGGGATTCAGAGGCGTAAGTAACGCGACTGCACCTTCATCAGTGTGAGATTGATTATGGCTCAATTACATTCCAGTTCGAAGTTAACTTGGAGTAGGCTAGTGTCTGTAGCGGCTTAATACAGTGTGGTGTTCAAATCTGGACTAGGTCCCGGGGTTTTTCTGCATTTGTAGTTTCCTCGTTAAAAAAATTTCTGGTGTCTGTGTTATTTCTTTTCCGCATTATATTTGTTTATATAATTGAAATATCACAGGTTATGTGTAAGTTCAATCAATTGGGAATCCAACCTTTGGTTTCTCATTAAATTGATGAACACTTGGATATTGGTTTTTGATACCGTCCAAGTTATTTCTTATATTCAATCGGGTTCGCAAATTCCTATTTGTTTGATTGCAGATTGAATTGAGAAATTGACATATAACTCTTAGATATATCCATTGATTGAGTATGAATGTCTAATTGATTCTCTTAAATTCTATTGGAGTTTGTCCATACAGATTGCTAAGCGAAATATTGGGTGTGGTTGTTAGACCCCCGCTTTTTCAATTGGTATCAGAGCAGGCAAACACGTTTAAGACCTTACAAGTCTGTGTTTGTAGCGATCTGACTCTATGGACAATAGTGTTATCTCGGATAAACACATCATCATAAATAAAAGTTTTATTTCCATGAAATCTATTAAAGAGAAAGATTCGTCTATCTCAAATTTAGATGAAAATTGTGTTCCAACGAAACAGGATTGCACCGATAAGTGTTACCCCGATTACCTTTTGAACGAGTCTGACTCTGTTGAAGAAAGGGAAGCAGCCAAAGAAAGTGAAATGATTCTAAATCTTGTTAGAATCCAAGATGATAGAATCAACCGGTTGAAACACAACGTCAACGCTCTTATTGGTATAGTAAAAGATCATGACTCTAAATTTAAGGCTGTTAGCGAGGAAAACGCCGAAGTCTGCTTCTCATAAACCTTACTCGAGGAGAAATTCAAAAAGGATGCCTTAGAAATTGAACATCTTTTAACTCTCTATTCGAGGATGTTCTAAAGAGTCCACTATACCAACCGCTTCTGACCCAACCGTAGATTCAGTTTCAAAAGTTAAATCGCAGTCCCTTCCAATTAGAAAAGATATGCTTGTATCTTCCTTTAATCAAGGAAACTTCACATGGCTCGGAAGGAAGAAATCTCCTAACTATGATGTTAAGTCTGTTCACTGTAATCACTCGGGTGATCAGAAAATGTGTCTCTTTTGTAATTCAAAAGGACATGTTGAACGAAAAAGCAAATCTAGGTTGAATGAAAATTTTATTGTTCGACTTAAACACACCTTAGATTTAATTCTCAAAGGTGTAACTGACATTCGGATGTCTAAACCTATTGGTTTTAGCAACTTCCCTGTGAATTCTTCCAGGAAGGTCAATTCAATTTGCTCATCGAACGTTCGGAAAAATTGTAGATTTAATACAATTCGGTCAAGGAGATTTCAGAGACATCCCTCTCAACCTAATGAGATAAATAATATTCAAGATGTGAAAAAGGTTCATGTAGACGGAAGCAACAATGGAGATATGAAGGATAACCTTAATCTGATAACTGAAGGATACAAGGATCTTATCAACAGGCTGTCAAAATTCTCCATACAAACTTCTTCTGGTAAGGACTCTAACTTTGTCTCATATTTTGATGACAACAAGTTTTACGATAATTTTTCACATCAAAAAGGATTTTCTCCTAGAATAGGAAGAAAGAAAAGACTTAATCGTGAACACCATTCATTTAATGAGCTTAGAGCTCATACTTGTGCTAATTAATCACAAGGGTTGAATGTTTACTCATAAAAATCCTGCTGAGTAAGAATTGCTAATAATCAGGTATACTTTTGGCAAAATCCTTTCTGATTAGTTGAGTTATTTTCATAGCTAAACTACTGTCCACAGGAAGTTTTGCTTAAGTATTGGTCGTGTCTCGAGAATCTCTTCGATTGTCTTCTTTTTTGTAGTTTAAAAAAAATGTGAAAGAAAAATTTTCACATTGCAAAACTATATTTTTTGTTTACCTTGTAAAAATATACATTTCGTCTTGATTTTGTTTTTCTTTTGGGTTCAGATTGTGTTCATACGGGTACCCATGACTCACTTGTCACGAACTGTCTTTAGAAACCCTATAAGTTACCGTACCTAATAAACCATTTAAATACCAAACCTAATGAATCTTGTACGCATACTCTAGGTTATTTTTTTTTGTCAAGGACGTCTTCACCTTCTCACACTTGTGGTTTTGCAAGAGGTTTTCTTGATAAAGGTATTGATTTTGAGTCCAAAGGAAGGAAGAAAATAATCCTAGTAGAAGACGATGATCAAAATCCTGATGCATCATGCTACTATGCCTATACTCATCAGGATGTTGCGAATGAGGATATGGTTTCTGCTGAAGTGGTTCATGATTTTCTTAAATACTTTGAGGAAACAAAACTGCAACTCGTTGATACTATGAAAGGTATTGATTTGTTAAGAACTGAGTTTAAAAAGGTTAATTCAAACCTTGTTCTCATGAAGACACGTGTTAAAGATATTCTCAATGAGGATATCTTCTTTGAAGAAGCAGTGGATGTTGTCAACCACAAGCTCAAAGGACTCAAAACTCATGGGGGTTCCGGAAGTGATCTTTGAATTTCGTCCATGATTATTTTTGTTGATTTAGGAGTCTTTTGATATTTTGCTTGTGGTTTTTTGTTTTGTTTAGGAAACTTCTTATGAGAATTTATTCTTGTGTTTTAAGAAGGATAACTAGGGTTCGGAATAGCAATTATTGTGAGTACACATAGCTATTGCCAACGATTTTCATCTTGCAATTTTTTTGGATTTATTTATATTCTAAAGTTTATTTGGAAGATGATTTTGCAGTATTAATCTTTATTGGTTTCATATTTTGCAAAAAATTGTTATGGGATATGTGTGTTTTCCGTGAATTATGATTGTCCCATATATGTCAAAAGTTAAGCATATTATGTCATTATGCAAATATTGATGGAAGATATGATGAACTTTTGATTGCAAATATTAAGTCTATTATATGTATTTATGCAAATATTGATGAAAAATAGATGAATCTTTGTATATTCCACAGTATTGATCTTTCTCTGATCCATTTCTTGTGAATATATTATGCGGCTCCGTAAGTTCTCTTATGTTGAGCATTTTCGATTAAATTAATCATGGGTTCTCTTGTGGTTAATTTAATTGAGATTTTTGGATACAAATTCATGTTTCATGTAATTTGTTAATGTCCAAAGAAATCCTCATTTTCTTGCAAAAGTAAGGTCGCTCTTGTTGTTCTTTCGGGAATGACATTTTATGGGGGGAGTTCTTAATTGAACTTGTGCTTAATTTTCAAATTTTTGTAGGGAGTACGACAGTGGAATACTGTAGGAGTTTTCTTGTATCTCTATTAACTCCTTGATGAATATATTTCGACTATATGTTTGCATCTAAAAAAAGTTGATATATTCTCTTTTAGTCATGAAGAATCTCTATGAAAATTTCATGAGGATCCCACTAGTTTCCGTACCTTTTCCAATTTATATTGACAAAAAAGGGGAGAATTAATGTGTAGATGATCACACTACAAATACATATGGTTTACGGATCATTATGTAGGGGGAGTGGTTTTCATGTGAGATAAAGTATTGAATAAGGGGGAGTGATACATATCACCATAGTATTATTGTCAAAGTTGGGATACAATTGGACTTTGATGTTGTGTAAGGATCTTCAACAACAATGATGGTCATTTGAACACGTTCAGAATCACCGGAGTACTTGGAAGTGACGAATATTTCGAGTAATGTTGAAGAACCAAGGAGACCAAGCATTTGGATGAGAAGCTACAAATTTATTTATTTTGTAATCCATATGTACTGATAGTTTTGTCACTAAAATTGACAAAGGGGGGATTTTTAGAGCACTGCTCGGCCGAACTCGCAAGCATTGATATCTCAAACTTGTTTGTCAACTTTAGTTGCCAAAACTATAAGTCATTATTTCTAGTCTACTTATACCTAAGTCTCGTATTAGGATAGTAAGTGTAGTTGAGCATTAGACTTCACGACGTTCATCGATTGAAGACGAAGAACTACTATGGGGAGCTTGTGGAACTTCATCAACAAAAGGTATGTTGAGACTTGAACTCACCCATCACTCAAAATTCTATCTACTCTATCTCCTATTTGAGACAAAAGTCGTATAGTTATATAGATTTCAATTATACACATTTGATATTTCGAGATGAGTTTATCTCGCTTACATATTTCTCGAAATATGTGTTGGTAAGCTTTCGCTTTAACCAAGTTCATCTTATATTCTTGACGAAAGTCAAAAGATGATCATGCAAAAATCCCCTGGTAACATCTTACATTTGTGTGAGATAGTCATTTGATGTAGACTTGGAATGTTTCGTATTGATCATTCGATAACTTGAAAATTGCTTTGAAGCTAATAGTTTGTGTGAGACATATATTGTCGTCTTCTAAGAATGTTTCAATGATTGAAATGGGAGTTTAGAACAAATAACCATGATTGGATAAAGCATAGTATATGTACTTGCATATATGTAGTCCAAGTCCGGGAACCATGGTATGCATACCTGTATGTTTACTGTTTGGTTTAGTGAAAGTCCGGGAATTTAGTATGCATACCGGTATGCGTACTGGCGTGAGGTTCAAGTCACAGAAATTCAACTGAGTTTCGAGGTATGCGTACCCGTTCGCATACTGGCGAACCCAAACTTAGTCCGTCCACTTATGTATGCATACCCGTTTGCATACTTGAGTAGGTTATGTTCTAAAATCGGTTTTCTCATGAACTAATACATTTATATAACAAGGAATGCAATCTTTTACAAACCGTACGGCTATAATGTTCATGAATTGATTCATGTGAATCAAAATCGATTTTGTTTCAATTGTGTCTTGTATACTTCTATGATATATAAACAATTGAACATCTCTAGAACTAGTTTCATTTGAGTCATTTGAACTAGTTACGATTAACTATTGTTGAGTCAACAAAGGTGCACACGTTTAGGTTCGGTTACTCATATCTAAATGAAATCACTTTTCATTTGTGTGTAACGAGCTAAGTTTGATCTAACGGTTGAAAGATATTAGCTTGAGTCTAATCTGGTTTTCATCTAACAGTGAATATTGAATGCTTTGTTACCAAGGTAACATTGATTGCAAACCCTGATTTGAAGACGATATAAAGGAGAACTCTAGAAACTGGTAAACCTAATCCCCACACCTCCTGTATGATAATAGTTGCGACTAGAGTCGATTCTCCTTTAACCTTAGGTTTTTCCAAAACCCTGTAGGTTAACGACTTGAAGACTTCATTGGGATTGTGAAGCCAGACCCAACTATTTTCTCTGTAGTTGCGTTTTCTGATCTTTCTGTTTCTATCATGATTGAGTATTATCTTCTCTAATATTTTCTCGAGATTTAATCTCTGATAGGAAAGATAAAAAGTAGTCACAAACATCTCCGTCTCATCGTTTGTGATTCCATAATATCTTGTTTCGCTATCGTACGATTAAGATTATTGTGAGGTGATTGATATTTCTAGGTTGTTCTTTGGGAATATAAGTCCGGTATATCAATTGGTTCCTGTTCATCTTGATTTATCAAAAGATGGAACAAAACTCATAGGTATATCTGTGGCAGACAAATTTAAATAGACGTTTTTGTGTGAGACAGATTAGTTTATCAAGTCTTCGACTTTGGGTCGTATCAACTCTTAGTTGTGGGTGAGATCAACTAAGGGAATCAAGTGCACAAAGGCTTGCTGGGATTCAGAGGCGTAAGGAATGTACCTTAATCAGTGTGAGATTTTTTAAGGCTCAACTATATTCTAGTCTGAAGTTAACTTGGAGTGGGTTAGTGTCTGTAGCGGCTTAATACAATGTGGTGTTCAAATCTAGACTAGATCTCGGGGTTTTTCTGCATTTGCAGTTTCCTCGTCAACAAATTTTTTGGTGTTTGCGTTATTTCTTTTCCGCATTATATTTGTTTATATAATTGAAATATCACAGGTTGTGCGTAAATTCAATCAATTGGGAATCCAACCTTTGGTTGTTGATTAAATTTATTGACACTTGGATATTGGTTTTTGATACCGTCCAAGTTATTTCTTATATTCAATCGTGCTCGCACATTTCTATTTGTTTGATTGCAAATTGAATTGAGAAATTGAGATATAACTCTTAGATATATCCATTGATTGAGTCTGACTGTCTAGTTGATTCTCTTGGAATTATATCGGAGTTTGTCCATCTAGATTGCTAAGTGAAATATTCAGTGTGGTTGTTAGACCCACGCTTTTTCAATTGGTATCAGAGCAGGAAAACACGTTTAAGATTTTACGAGTCTGTGTTTGTAGCAATCTGACTTTATGTGAATAGACGAGGGTACCCAAATATACCTCAATCTAAAACCTTTCCACCTATAAGTCCTTTCTCCGAAAGTGATTGTCTATGGACTGAGTCGAGACAATACAACAAATCGGTTCACACTTCGCGTGATCGTCTATGGATACAAGATCGAGACAATACAACAACGAAGTATGTTTACTTGATAAAAGGTTCAGACTTAACCAAACACAATATGATTACTTATCAAGTAAATAGGAATTAACGTTTGTGTAATTTACTTTAAATTATAATAACAACAATCATAATTGCGGAAAATAAAAGTAAATGACACAACAAGATTTTGTTAACGAGGAAACCGCAAATGCAGAAAAACCCCGGGACCTTGTCCAGAATTGAATACTCTCAAGATTAAGCCGCTATACAAAATCAAACCAACTTCTTATAGTTGAGACCAAGCAACTAACCTATAGTTCACCTAGTTCCGTCTGTATTCCCACGCCTCCAACTTATGAATAAGTCACGTACTTGGAACAATTACTTTGGTTTGTATTCCAAACAGTAAAGGAACAACAAATCTGTTTGGTAGCAACTCTCTTCAACCAAGTGATATGAGTTCGACAAAGGCTCTTCTGTTTATCTCAATAAACTCCTTCGTCAGAATCTTAGATCTATCTTATTCTCAACTACCGAAGTAATTGTTAAGATTTTGCAATCAATACTTTTAATCACAAAGAATTGTATTGATGCCGATCTACACAACTAATCAATCTAATCTACCACAAGGATAAACCGATTATAGTTGGATCCTCTTATACCAGAACAAGTATTGTGCACGCCAAAGATTATGAACCCCAAATCAGAAATCTTCAATATCTTGTTTGTCTTCAAATCTTCTTAGATCTTCAATAAACACATGCAGACAACAACTTGAATCTCTTGTGATCAATCACGCACGGAACGGAGTCTGTTAACAATGGATTATCACAAGATCGTCTTTATATCTACAAACAGTCTAAAGTTCTCTGTCGAAACTTCGATCCAGTTTGAGTGAATCTTATATCAGAAGAGAAGATTCTCAAGCATAAACAAACTAGGTGCAATCAAAGTTCAACCATTGTTAGATATCAAATTTAATCGAAAACAAAAGATAAACCACAATTATCTAGTTTCCCACCAATGGTACTAATAAAGCTTCTCAATTCCAAAGAAGACTTCAAACTGAGCGACTGTAAGAGATTTTTCCTAATTAGGTTACTCTCCTCTCCGAATAGGCGGCTTCACCAGTAGCAGCACAACTGAGATAGTTCTTGTTTTACGAGGATTAGTTTGCTCGAAATGCAAACTTTCATATTTATAGACCAAGGAAGTTTGGACACCAAAAAATTTCCAAAACCGAAAATATTCTCAAGATATGCAATATATTCCAGATTCGATTTCCATAATTCCTGGAAATGCTTTGTCCAAAATATTGACCGAAAATCTCTTGGAAAATCTTCAACTAGTAAATGCACATTACTAATTTTTATTTTCCTAAAATAAAATTAAAAGCCTTAAATAAAAGATTCTCAATTTATTTTATTCGATCCGAGATTTTCTTCCTTTAGCTATTAAGGAATAACTTTGAACAATTAAAGATTAGCGTTACTGCACATGTTCAAAGTATGTCGGCATCCTTACTTTGTAAGTCATCTTTCATACTTATAATCTTGAAACCGATTTTCCACACTTCCAAACAAGTTTATAATTAGTTCATCTGACTTTCAAGAACTATGTGATTGATGAAGAACACTCAATCACAAATCATGGGTTCCAGGGTTCTACCAAAACAAGTTTCGGTTCTACCTCCATATGAGTACTGTGCATAGTCACACTAGCTTTCTAAAATTCGGTTATCTAGGTACTAGGATCGGTTCCCCAGATATATATGGTATCTAACTTGTACTTGCTGCAAATGTCCATAGGATCGGTTCCCCTTTGCCTAAAAACGTGTTGTACATGTCCATAAAACCGGTTCCCCTTTCTGCTAAAAACTTGTTGCACCTCATACAAGGATCGATTCCCCTTTGTGATAGGTTTCACCTCGTACTAGGATCGGTTCCCCTTTACCCAGAGTCGTTCATACCAATAACACTAAATCGATCATACCATCTCAGGTGATTACTTAAGATCGGTTCCACTCATACCAATACAAAAGTCAGGACTTTGTGAATAGTTTTACCAAGAACATAAATAAGTCATGAGTGGTTATACTAATCACACATATTGGTAGTTCAAAAGATATGCAATGAATAACAATACCAATAATGCCTGACGATTTCTCTTTCGATTCACAAAACAAGTTCATGAATTTACTTCCTTAAAACAAATGTAAAACATTGTTTCCTAGGATGAAATCTTCACCTTATATATACCCATACATAATAACAATAGCATTCAAACGATTATGTCGATGTCTTTTCTACAAAGTATAATGGTTAAGCAATAAACCTCGTATTGTATTCCTTAACACTATGTCTAACTAGAGTATAATCATTCATGCTTCGCAGTTTTGTTTTCAATATGCACGACTTGAAAGATACGTTTAGGTAATGAAACAGTTCAAATCAAATATCACTAACCTCAAGTGGAAGGATGATGTCGTCGTTGTAGCTCCTTACTTCTTCACTTCTTCAAGTCTTCGCAATACTTGTAATGTCTCATATCCTAATACCTTCAAGCTAACCTATATGAAGTTGGCTCTAGTACATAATCAAGCGAATCTTAAATGAGTTTCGGCTCACTAAAATATGATAACCAAACTTTACATACCAACGCTTGGTAGGTTCAACCGAGTTATGCTCTAACACTATGGACAATAGTGCTATCTCAGATAAATGCATCATCAGAAATAAAAGTTTTTGAGGCAATACTAGATTATTGTAAAAACAAGCTTAGCAAAACAATTAAGGTTATTTACTGTTTAGAGAGATTGTGAGCGTAACAAATAGAGAATTATAATATTTTTCTTGTTCATAATATAAAGAAGATATATATTTCTTCGAATTACTTTCTTTTGTCTTCTGTTTTCTAGTTTTCGTCTATTATTATTCTGAATGCGGGGGTCTAACAACCACACCCAACAATTCGTTTGGAAATCTGAGAGGACTTACTCCAATACACTTTCTAGAGAATCAACTAGACAGTCAGACTCAATCTAGAATTAAAGTATATCAAAGAGTTTAATATCTCTAACTCTTAATTCAATCCGCAATCAACAAATAGAAATCTGCGAGCCCGATTGAATAAGAGGAGTAACTTGAACGGTACCAAAGACCAATTTTCAAGTGTCAATCAATGTAGATCAACAACCCAAGGTTGGATATTCTCACGCACAACCTGTGATATTTCAATTATATAACAAAATATAATGCGGAAAAGAAATAACACAGACACCAGAAATTTGTTAACGAGGAAAACGCAAATGTAGGAAAACCGTGGGACCTAGTCCAGATTGAACACCACACTGTATTAAGCCGCTACAGACACTAGCCTACTACTAGTTAACTTCGGACTTTTGGTAGTTGAACCCTAGTCAATCTCACACTGGTTCAAGGTACAATTGCGCTCCTTACGTCTCTGATCCCATCAGGACACTACGCATTTGATTCCCTTAGCTGATCTCACCCACAACTAAGAGTTGCTACGACCCAAAGTCGAAGACTTGATAGACAAATCCGTCTCACACAGAAAAGTCTATAGGATTGAATAAATCTGTCTCCCACAGAAATACCCAAGAGTTTTTGTTCCGTCTTTTGATAAATCAAGGTGAACATGAACCAATTGATAACCCAGACTTATATTCCAGAAGAACAACCTAGAATTATCAATCACCTCAAAATAAACTTAATCGACTAGCGAAACAAGTTATTGTGGAATCACAAACGATGAGACGAATTTGTGATTACTTTTCTATCTTGCCTATCGAATATATAAAATTTCGAGCCAATTATTTCAATTGCTCTCAACACGATAGAAACAACAAAATCAGATCACGCAACTACAAAGATAATAGTTGGGTATGGCTTCACAATCCCAATGAAGTCTTCAAGTCATTAACCTATAGGGTCTCGAGAAGAAACCTAAGGTTAAAGGAGAATCGACTCTAGTTATGCAACTAGTAACACACAGGAGGTGTGGGGATTAGGTTTCCCAGTTTCTATAGTTCTCCTTTATATAATTTTCAAATAAGGGGTTTGCAATCCAATATTCACCGTTAGATGAAAAACCTGATTCAACCAAGCTAATATCTTTAAACCGTTGATCGAACTTAGCTTGTTACACACAAATGAAATGTACCCTCATTTAGGTTTATGTAACCGTACCTAAACGTGTACACCAGGTTGGTTCGCAGATAGTTAACCGAGGTTAGCCATATGATTACTCTCATATCAACCTTATTCATCTTAACCATAACTAGTTCAAATGATTCAAATGAAACTAGTTAAAGAGTTGTTCAATTGTATAGAAAACACAATCGAAACCAAATCGGTTTGATTCACTTGAATCAATCATGAACATTATAGCCACGGTTTCAAAAGATTGCATTCCTTATGATTTTAATATTTAAGTTCATGAACTGACCGATTTGACAAAGTAACCAGCTTAAGTATGCGTACGGGTATGCGTACTTAAGCAACCGGATTTTGAGTTTATTAAGTTTCCAAACTCAGCAGAAATTTTCGGTTCGAAAACTTCCGCCAGTATGCGTACCAGTACCCATACTTAAGGTGACTAGTTTAGGAGTTTGTAATTCCCAAACTTAGCAGATATTTTCGGTTCGAAAACTTCCGCCAGTATGTGTACGGGTACGCATACTTATCTTGTCTCGTATACACACATATGCATACTCTTGGTTCCCGGTTTATGGATTTATACACTAACGGGCAAACACACTATATATGCTTATATCCAAAGATGGTTACATCATCAACTTTTTATTTCAATCATTGAAACATTCTTCTATAATGACAATAGCCGTTTTCACACACTATTAACATCAAAGAAATTTTCAAGATATTGAAATAATCATTATCGAAACATTCCAAGCCTACATCAAATGATTGTAACACACAAACCATGTAAGATGTTACTCGGCAATTTTCTCATGATATAAGATGAACTTGGTCGAAGCGAATGCTTACCAACACATATTTCGAGGAAATATGTAAGCGAGATAATACTCATCTCGAAATCTAAAATGTGTATAGAGAAAACTATATTGTAACACGATTTATGTCTCAATGTAGGAGATAGTAGATATTGACTTTGCAAGTGATAGATGAATTCAAGTCTCCACATACCTTTTGTCGAAGAAGTTCCACAAGCTCTCCTTAGTAGTTCTTCGTCTTCAAGAGATGAAATCCGGGAGATCTAAGCTCAACTACACTATCTATATCCTAGTCCGAGATATCTATAAATAGGCTAGAAATCAATACTTATAATTTTGATCACTAACATTGACAAACATGCTTGAGATAGCAATGCATGCGAATTCGACCAAGAAATGCTCTAACAGCCTCTATAATAATAGTCACCAAGGTACAAAGATCATATGTATCAACTTTAATCTTTACGTGCTTACATGGATATGGAAGACATAATTCTTGTTTGAGTCATATCAATCAAATTATGCTCTTTGTTTGTAACTGGCCTAGAGAATAATTTTTTTCGATGTTATTTTTTCCAAGAAAATGATGTTTCTTGATGCCTCTAACATTAAGACCATTATTTTTAAATTCTTTGTTCATAATTAACGAAGAAGAGAGACGTTGGAATGTAAATTTGTCAATGTCCAAGAAATCCTTCTCTCTTTTTTTAGAAAAAGGTTTCTCATGTTGTTCACTCGAGAATGACATCAAATAGGGGAGAGTTCAATTTGAATTTGTGCTTAATTAGTATACCTTTTGGGGGAGTTCTATTGCGGAATCGTATGATATAATTGTACATTTGTCTCTCCTAAATGTAGATACTAAGTTGTGAAACTTAGTGGAATCGTCTTAAAAGATTGGTGTGTTATATATCTTTAGTCATGATAACTCTTTTTGTAGTTTATTAAGATAAATTTTCTTTCACCTTTGCCAATTATTTAACAAAAGGGGGAGAATTGTTTAGAAGTATTCTACTATAACATAGGCTTCTCGTAGAAATGTGTAAGGGGGAGTGAGTCGCCGGTGTATATGTTACCATCTATCAAGCAAAATGGACAAGTAAATAATGTTAGGGCATTGCTAAATTGAACCCACAAGTGTTTCTATCTCAAGCTTGTTTTCAATGTTAGATGATCAAAACTATATCTCGATTTCTAGTCTACTAAGTCAAGTCTCGGACTAGGTTAGAATTATAGTTAAGTATCAGAGATCACCCTTGAAGACTAAAGATCGACGAAGACATTTGGAGAATTTCTGTATCAGGTATGTGAAAACTTAATTGTTATATTTTACTCATCATGCCATCATTCTATCTATTGAGACTATGTCGTATGACTTATATTATAATTACAAAGAAGAAGTTTGGAGTCAAGCTTGTCTTGTGAAAAATCTCGAAATATGATTTAGCAATTAGATGTTCAAAGGTCCTAACAATATTAGTTATATGAATTAATTTGTGGTAAATTGAAAATTTCCCATGAAAATGATCATATCACTTGGGAATGTTTCAAACATCATAAGAGGGAAATATGAACCTACTGATATTTCTACCCAGGATAGGTTGGCGAACCATTTTTCAAACTATAAATATCCGAGATACAGAAATACATGAAGGTTGACGAACCAGTTCGCAAACCGCAAGTTCGGGAACAGTTCACGAACCCGGTTGACGAGCCGTGGTGAACTGAATTTTATAAGTTGGATAAATAGGATAGCAGTTTGCGAACCCGGTTCACGAACTGTTGTCAACTGAGTTAGGTAGTCTAAAAGGGTTGGCGAACCTGGTTCACCAATACTAGCATCCTGACTCGTGAACAAGCCCTACGATTAGCGAATCGTTGTAACAACTGTCCCGATAATATTTAGCAGATACCAAGGTAGTCAATATCGATTGTACAGGCCGATATTACAGGTTTTTATTGGATATTGGAAAATACCTATATGATATGGAAAATATCGGCGATAGAAAGATGGAACGATATTATCGGTTGTACAGGCCGGTACAGACCGATATATCGGTTTTACTTGTACACTGATAATATCAGTTTCGTGAATAAATTTTCATCAACATGCGTCTAGTCTTTACAGACAAGTACAATGTCAATTGGAGAAGGTGAAAATCCCTAATACATTTATAATATAAAATTAATGACTATATGGTAGGATATAAAAAGGAAAATATATTTCGATTGCAAGACAGGGAAATATAAAAGATAAATATGAAGGATAATAAAAAAGATTTACCGGCATAATGGGACAACAATCACAACGCTGGCTAATAAACCATCTTGTATGTTGGAAATTTGAGATATGTGTATGATTCTTATTATTTTTTATTATGGTTTTATAATTATTTGAAATTTTATAATAAATGATGTATCACCGATAAAAACCGATATTATCTTTTGTATAGGTGTATGGGACCCGGCCGATACAATACCGATACGCGATATTAACTACCTTGGAAGATACTTAAAGACTTATTATTTTAATATATGTTTAGCATTTCTAGAACTATCTTAAACAATTTTAAGACTTCATTGATCATTTAAGCACTTATGTGTGTAAAATCATGATTAATTTCTTAGGTGTTTAAATTAACATCAAATAGCATTCAGTTTTTTGGCTAACTTGCCAAACGGAACAGTCGTTATACACGGTCCCGTAACCAAACTTGTATATACTCTTCTGTTGTATTTTGAAGACCTAAAGTGTTTGCTTGATTATAAAGTTATCTTATCTTGAATTCTAAGCTAACCCTGGTCTTTGAAGACCACAAATAGAGCATCTATGATTCTATGTCAACTGGAAATTCAATTCCCGACACTTAGTCTCCTAATTGATTCTAGAGTCGTCCTCTATTGACCTAGGTCTCCTCTAAGAAACATAATTAGGTATATAACTAAAAAAAATTCTCTTTGGGGATTCGTGAATCCAGGTCCGACTATCTTTACCTTGATAATTCGTGAATCCTGATATTGCTTTTCTGCTATCGAGGTTCTAGTAATCTATTTCACACAAGATAGATAGTAATCGCAAAGTTCTCTTCATCTAAGAATTTGTGATTCCTCAAGATAGATATCTAAAGACTGATCTTATTTGATCTTTTGAAGGTTGTTCTTGAGAGGTGGTTAATAATCTTGGTTGCTCTTCCAGAGTTGTAAGTTCTGAAATTGTGAGGTTTGCTAGATTTTTCTATTGCAAACAGATTTTCACACACTAATCTATGATCTAAACGAAAATAAAATCAGCTTATCTATTAAAGGCAGATTGGTATCAAAAGTGTTTACTTCGGCTGAAGCAACTCTTAGGTTGTAAAAGATATCATCTAAGGGAATCAAGTGCGTAGAACCTTGCAAGATTCAAGAGACACGATGAGCGCGACTGTAACTGAATCGATTGAAGGGTGTATCAGGTCTCAACTACATTCCATTTCGAAGTCTGATAGTAGTCTAGTGTCTGTAGCGGCTTAATACAGTATGGTCTTCAATCTGGACAAGGTCCTAGGGTTTTTCTGCTATTGCGGTTTCCTCGTTAACAAAATTTATGGTGTCTTGCGTTTTTGCTTTTTCGTATTATATTGTTTATCTTTATAATTACATTTACACAAGTTTGAAAGTATTCAATCTAAGTAGATACGCCTGCTTAGTTGTAATCGACTACGAGACTAGTTTCTTATAGAATTCGTATCTTGAAATCTATACAACAAGTTTAATCACTTTGTCCAATTGAATTATTTGGATACGATTATATTTATCTTGGATATTGATTTTTGAGACCGTCCAAGTATTCTGCTTAACAATCAGGTTTGCAGATCTTGTGTCTATATACATAGTAATTCAGTATAGGTTGAGATATAAACTTTATATACATATTGTCAAGGATCATTTAATTGGTCAACTTGCTAGTGTATTGAGTTTTATCTATACAAGTTCTCGAAAAAAGTTGGGTGTATTTGGTATCCCCTGCGTTTTCAATTGGTATCACAGAAGGCAAACATTGTTGACTAATAAATCTTTGTTTGAAGAGATCTTTATTATGGACAAGAGTGAAATCTATATTAATGTAAATTACTTGTCGTGGAAAAATACTATGCATTTCTTCTTACAAGCTCGTGACTTTCAGGCATGTGTTCTTGTTATAAGAGGATAAAATGCTCTATTAGTTGGAGAAGGAACTGTTGTTGTTCCTAAAGGCATGGAAACATATGACGATGAAGAAATCAAAGATATTAAACGCAACTCTGATGGATTGAACTCCATTGTGCATACTATAAGTCAAGATCTTCAACGTCATGTGTCTACGTGCACTATGCTTGGGATATCTTAGAAACAATATTTGAAGGGATTCGCACAGAAGAAAGCCAGGCCTCAAAACCTAACTTATGTCTGGGAAAACCTTCGTATGCCTGATGAAGATTAGTTTCAGGTTTAAACACAATTTATCATAACTAGTGAATGCTTGTTATTCATTAGGAAAAACCATTATTGAACGGGATATTGAGATGTAAATTCTAGGATATTTGCCAGCTCGATACGAGTCTAAGAAACATGTTATCATGGAAGGAAATGATCTTGCAACATTTTCCAGAAGCACACTTATTGGAAAGTTAAAGATCTTTGATTAGTGAACTAAAGCTGATAAAGCTATTGCGTTCAAAGAACTTAAAAACAAGTGAAAGTGTTGGTATATCTGAGTAAGAGCTTGTTAGCGAACTTTCAGATGGAGATCTTGAAAATTTGGTTTCTCTTATTACAAGACAGTTTGGAGATCTTATCAAAAATAAGAATAAACGGTTCTCAAGAGAACGTACACCATTATCAGCCAAATCTCATGATCGTATTGCCCCTAAAAAGGATGATGATGAGAGTGATGATGAAGTTATGCCACAGTGCTTCAAGTGTAGAGGTTTTGGTCATTTTTCTAATGAGTGTCCAAACCGACGAAAGTACACTGGCAACAAGGGTCTTGCTGCAACTCTTGATAAAACTTCTGATCTTTATGATTTAGAAGAAGAAGAAAGTTCAAGCTTAGCACTTCTGGTTGAAACAACTAATCTTGATGGGAGTAATGATACTTACATCAATCTTGATAAGCTGTTTGAAGATCCATAATCCATAACTTTTGAGGACTTCATGAAATTTTCTTCTTCGGATAAACTCATCACTGATCTTCCAGAAACATCTCTGATGTGTTTATCAGCTGAAACTGGGAGTCTTCCTGATTCTCTTCCCAATCGTTCATATCCTTACGGTACTATTGAGGGTCATGAACTTCAACAATGCTTCAAGTACAAGCATAAAGTGAGGTATGTCAGTAAACTACAACGACGTCGTTTGAAAAATGTGCTTAAACTCTTCAAAAAGCCGAACCCTGCTAAGGTATGTAAATTTGTTTCTCCTTCTTCTTCCAATAGTAATACTGTTTCTAAGGAAAAGGTAAAGCCAAAAGGTGATAAGATATCATGATCTAAACGATCGAAAAAATGGAAATTCACAAACCAGTGCAGGAACCAAGTGTTGAGCTTATTGATACTCACCTTAACACAACCTAATTGTGTTGAACAATATGTCGTCTTGTCTCATGTGCCCTGAAAAGAGACAAGAAATATGCACGTCCAAATGGCTTTGGGACAAACTCTCTTGTTTGTGTCTTGAATCTTATTACTTGAATTTCCATCTATTTTCTTTGATATTTCATGTTGTTTGTGGGTAAAAACCGTTTCTGCTGATTTTGGTAATTTCAGGTGTGTGGATGAGAAACGAATCTAAACCCTAAACAATGCACTGCACGGGAGTACTTTTGATTCGAGAGATCAATCTGTACAATCCTGGCCTAAACCAAGAAATGGCCGTTCCAGGCTTGCTTCGGCCACAAAGTGAAGGAGAAGGTTTGGTCTTAGGGAGGGAAGTGAATAGAGTGTTGAGACCAGAATCGTTGATCCTGAAGGTGTGGTTGTTTATGACTTGTATTTGAAATTAGAACTGGCTAGCAGAATGGAAAGCTACCAGGTGATTTCTAGATACCGTATTGTTGCCGACCAAAACCTGTTCTTTGGTGAAAATAGGTGAAGCCTATTTATACAAGTCATATTAAAACTTACCCTGGTCTCGTAGGAAGTGGAAACGATTGAGTGGTGGAAGAATAGAGTAACGTGTAACCGTCAGTCATTATGCTTCCATGATGAAAGAAGTGAATTCGTTTACACCGTTACTTTTTACCACCACTAATTGTCCTGCTTCATGACACTTTCTTGAAACTGGCGCATTGTACGCCGCACGTTGTACACCTCCAGACCAATACCCTGATGAACATCCCCCAGTTTGTGACATGTTTGATGTCTCGAGTGTTTTCGTGGAAAACATGTAGCACTTTGCTACGTGTGGCAAGTCAAAGTCAATGGACTTACCGCAGGAAAATATCATGTAATAGTATTAGGCTCGTTTTGGCTAGTCGCCTAAAACTTTCCACAGGTTTTTCAGTTCGGTGGCCAACTTCGATGGCTGAGATCGCATCTCATGAAGGAGGGTAGCCGTTGATTATGGCTACCTTGTGTTGGCGCCTGATAATGGCGCGGTGGCGTTTTGGTGTACGCCAGTGGCAATGTGGCATGGCTGGCATGACTCGTGCATGCCAGTGGAACGGTGGTGCAAGTGGCGCCTGGCGTAGTCATGGCAACTAGATTTAGGCAGTTGGCTGCCTAAAACTTGCCACAAGTCTGTCAGTTCGGTGGGGAACTTGGATGGCTGAGATTGTAATTTAGGAGAGAGGGTGGCCGTTGATTATGGCCACATTCTGTTGGCACATGTTAATGGAATAATGCATAGCCGTGCCTGTGACGTTGTGGCATGGCCATGCCATGGCCAAAGCTAGGATTTTTCTCCGTGGTCAAAATTAGGCTTGGCGGCGTGGTCAATGCTAGGATTTTGAGTCGTGTCCAAAGTTAGGGATTGGCGTCGTGGCCAAGGCTAGGATTTTGCGTCGTGGCCAAAATTAGGGCATGACGGCGTGGCCAAGGCTAGGATTTGGCGTCGTGGTCGAAATTAGGGCTTGGCGGCGTGTCCAAGGCTAGGATTTGGTCCCGTGGCCAAAGTTAGGGCTTGGCAGCGTGGCCAAAGCTAGGATTTGGCGTCTTGGACAAAATTAGGGCTTGGGGCGTGGCCAAGGCTAGGATTTGGCGTCGTGGCCAAAGTTAGGGCTTGGCGGCGTGGCAAAGGCTAGGATTTGGATCCGTGGCCAAAGTTAGGGCTTGGCGGCGCGGCCGTGTCCATGGCTAGGATTTGGCGGCGTGGCCAAAATTAGCGCTTGACGGCGTGGCCAAGGCTAGGATTTGGCGTCGTGGTCAAAATTAGGGCTTGGCGGCATGTCCAAGGCTAGGATTTGGCGTCGTGGCCAAAATTGGGGCTTGGCGGCGTGGCCAAGGCTAAAGTGGCTCGTGGCATGTTACTGCGGCAGATTGGCATATTGGCATGCTGATTAATATGTTGTTGTGGCAGGGCGCGTTTGGCTTGCCAGTTAGTATGGTGGCGTGAAAGGGAGCGTTTGGCCTTTAATGTATGGTGGCGAGTTTAGAACGACTTGATTGGTCAAGAAAAGGGGCCGGACAAACATAAGGCGCGACCACATCTCTAGTTCGTGTGGCGCATTTTAAAGTGACCTGATTGGTTGGTAGGAAGGAGAGGGGACGACCTAGCATGGGCGTGGATACACTTCTGGTGTGAGTGTGGCGGCTTTACATCGACCTGATTGGTCGATGGGAAATGCGGCCGGAAAGTATGGGCCCAGCCACAACTTATGTGTGTGTGGCGAGTTTAAAGCGACCTGATTGGTTGAGGGAAATAGGGCCGGTTTAGGATGGGGCGTGGCCAATGGCAAGTGGCGCCAGATGGCCTAAGGCATGGCCACGCCTCCCTTTGCTGATGGGGCTCCCTGTTTTCTGATTCTGGGCAAGGTTTTGCACCTACTAATCCATGGAGGATTAATTTCCTAATTTTCCTAGGCTTACTTTCGAAAAGCAAGGTCTGATATACTGCGCAAGGCGCAAAAGTAATTGATTGAATTCTATATGTTGACACATAGTTCTTTAAGTTCATTTCCAGAGAGCAGCATGCTTTCTGATTGAATACCTTATGCAAAGACATTATCCTTGATATTTGGAAATTCGTGCTACTCTACTGCGAGTAAACAAAAATTGTCATGCCATATCAACATTAAGGGTTCAGCCGGGGAACATAGCATAGAAAGCATTCGAAGAAACTTACATTAAGCGAGTATAGGCAAGGCGCCGAAATTTACAGAACATCTGGGATGGTTGCTATATGCGCCAGTCTGGATAAATTTCATGTAAATATATTGAATGGCTCAATAAATATTCCAGTGGAGAGGTTAACACTCATGGCTCTGTTTGCTTACAAAGTGACGTCACATCAGATGCAAGGTTTTACAATTTTAATCCTAAGCTAAAAACCACCATCAACATTAAGTCCCCTGCTTAGCACATAAAAGTGATGTTGTTGCGTGGTAAGCATGAGATGGTGACAGATAAGAGTAAAATCGAAAGGGCAAGATGTGAAGAGATCACCAGGGAAATTCGACTAACCTTTGGCGGAAGGCATGAGGAATCCGTGATCCTTGTATTGGCGGTTTTGCATAAATTCGGCTTGGCCACGGGGTATTGGCATCAGTGCTGCAGCTTTGGCTATTGATCGGCAGAGGTGATATTGCAACTTGGTCCTCGGAACGGGCGCTGGTTTGCTAGGAAAGGTAGATGGCGTTGTTGGCTTTGAATGATGGATGAATGATGGACAGTGCTGCTTTCTTGGATACATCCATGGAGTGGTGCTACTGGCTAGATCCGCAGAGCAGCACTATTGGCTAGGTCCGCGGAGTGGTGTTGTTGGCTAGGTCACAGAGAAGTAGGGATGGCACGGATGGCTCCTGATTCGTGGAACGGTGGATGAGCGCTGCTTTGAACGGCCAAGATGGCGCTTCCTTGGATGGTGGAGGTGGCGCTCCCTTGAAAGGTTAAGATGGCGCTAGATAGGTCATGGAATGGTGGAAACTGGCTTCAGTCCATAGAATGGTCGAAACTGGCTTCAGTCCGTGGAATGGTGAAACTGGCTTCAGTCCGTGGAATGGTGGAAACTGGCTTCAGTCCGTGGAATGGTGAAACTATGGCGCTGGAACTTTGGCTACCAAATGGTGATGATAGGCTGGAACTTTGGCTACCAAGCGGTGATGATAGCACTGGAACTTTGGATTCAAATGGTAATGGTGGCGCTGATGGCTTCATTCCGTGGAACGGTGGAAATGGCACTTGGAAGGCTTGCTGGATGGATCACGGAATGCTGTAGCGCTGGCGCTAACTTAACCATATAGTGCTGGAGTCATGGAGAGTTGGCTTGACCACGGAGTGCTGGAGCCATGGAGAGTTGGATTGACCACGAAATGCTGGAGACATGGAGAGTTGGCTTGACCACGGAGTGCTGGAGCCATGGAGTTAGGTTGAGCGACTGGTGTTCCTCGTGCTGGCGCGCTGCTGGTTCGGTCATGGAGCAGAGATATTGGCACACTACTTGTTCGGCTATGAAGCATGAGTGTGGTGCGCCTAGTAATCTATTCCCGTTCATGGAGCAATAAGGAATCCTATTCTGTTCAAACTCTATAAATTGCGTTCGTATGAAAAGGAGTATCAATCCTCTTCTGTTTTTGTTGTTTGTCCGGCTCCGTGCTTTCATCTGCAACATCTGGCTCCTCTTCGTCATTTGTCAGTGGTGGTTTGAGCGAGCATTAATGGCAACAAAGCAATCTCCAATATTTATAATCAACGGCATGGCAATCCAGGAGAACTCAAAAGTAGGTTCTCTCGCATGTATCCACCCAACAATACCATCGATCTTCTCCAGAATGTGTAATCTTGGAGAAGAATGAGTATCTTACCTCTCCGGTGGATTTCAAAATTTACCAAACTCTATTGCGATCTTGGGATAGATGGATGAAATATATGATCGACAATGATAATGTCAGGGCTAATCTTGGAGATTGTGGTTGCGTTGTTGGTCCATCCTTGATTTTAGGTTATTTGGTGCCTGGATTTTCTGATTGCGATGATGATATGCTATGGATGCTTGCATGGTCGAAATATTCTAGAGTCATTGGGTGAAGTAGACGAGCTGAGAGCGTTCCATTGCCGATGTGTGGTAGCTCTCTAAAAGAGTCACAGAAATTATAACCGCAAGTGCACGGCGTCGAAAGTGGCAAATGTGCAAGTACGGGTCGATACACAAAGACTTGGGGATGTGTTGAGATTCTCCTAAGCTAATTCTATATGCAAGGCAGTGACAAAAGATAACTGTGAGATGTTGGCAGGAAGCAAAGCAAGTGACAAAGAATGACAGTGGAAAAAGTAGTGAAGAAACTGAAAACAGTGGGAATGGAAGTGTATGAAGATGGATGAGAATTCTCTTTCACCTAGCTAGTTCACCTAGGTTAACCTTGTCATGTGTCTAGTTAACTACCTAAAGTCCTTGGATTAACCCCTAGCATTGCCTATCTGATTAAAGCATAGGCAATCACAGGTCACTTAGGGTCTAGGTCTCTAACTAATATGGATTTGTTAATCCCTCAGACTATCACTGACTCCTAGCATTAATGGTCTGTTTAAAGCACCACTAATCACAAGCCAATGAACCCTTGGAAAGTCACTAACCTAACTGTTTTTAGCTCAACAGGGACTAACTCAAATGGCTAACCATTTGGCTCAAGGGTCTTCTCACCCTAGTGATGGATTAGAACATGCTGGAGTTAGGAGCTTTCATGTTGTCAAGCATTAAGACTCAAAACAAGAACATATAAGTAAACAGGGGAATTACAGGACTAACAGTAGAAGATTCACAAGACAACAAACAATTGAACATTCACACAACACACATTAACAGTGGATAAGAAGAAGATATGCAATTAAATTAACCCAATTAGGGGGTATCTTGGATGACCCAAGAACCCTTTAAACATTCTACATCAGTTTCTATTTATAGCTTACATCAAATCTCTAATTTCACAAAACCCTAATTTTGAAAACCCTAAATTGATTTGGGGAAAATCAAATTCTCTCACCCATGTGTGAATTCTGCTCGACCCATGCCCTGTTGCTGTTCCCTCTGCTCCTCCTCAGCTTGAACTGCTCCCAATTGCGTCTACTGATGCCCTAGCTTTTCTCTTTCTTATTTGTAGCACTTAGGGTTGATGCTAAGAACAAGAGAGGGAAATACTAGGGAGCTGGATGATGGTGATGGCTCTGATTTGGTCGGGAGAATGGAGATGGTGAAGCTCGAGGTGGTGATGGAAGAGATGGTGGTGACAGTGGAGTTGCAGGCGGTATGGTGGTAGGACTGTGGAGTTTTTGGGGAAGTTGAGAAGAAGAACCCGATGGAGAAGAAGGGTCTGTTTGGTTGGGTAATAGGGTTCGGTGACTAGGGTGTTAGACGGACGTATCAAAGGTTGATGCTCAGCGAAGAGAAAGCGTAGGATGAAAAGATGATGGAATGATCCAACGGCGCGATAGGAACGACCGTTGGATGATGAGATACAACAAAACTGACGGCTTCAGATGGAGTTAGGTACTATAGTGTTTGACAGGAGCTTCGGATTTTGATGCACAATGATGAGGCGACCGTTGGATGACAAGATGGATCCAATCTGACGGCTCTCATGGAAATGGGTATGGATAATGGAAATGGATTTGGGTAAGGGTTTTGGGTCTTGGGTATGCCAAGCCCATATCTTCTTTAAGAACAATTCTTCCTCTTCAAGCCCACTTCTTATTGATCCGGCTCTTGCAAACATCATTCTTCGCTTCCTCCTAGCGGGAGTCTTTGCCGTTCATTTGCTCTTTTCGTTCCGTGAGATAATCAGGCTTTATTTAGTACCTAAAAATGCAAAATTAATTAAGAAAAGTATTTATTCTTGAAAACAATGAAAATACAGAATATGGGATAAAATGTAGAATTAATGCACAAAAGATGAGTTAAATGCCAAGAAAAATATATAGAAATATGCACTTTTTAGCACTCATCAAATACCCCCAAAACTGAATTTTACTTGTCCTCAAGTAAAACAAAACTAAGGAAATCCTACCTATACCACTGTCGCTGGTCTCTCGAATGCATTTAGCGTATGCACTAAGCCTTTTAAACCACTAAGTGTCCCTAGTGGACGAGTTGAAGTCTCGTGAAGGTTTGCTTAGAACGTACCTACAAAGTTCTAGGACAAAATATAAGCTTAGATTCCATCAAATGTGACATGCGCAAGTCAGTAGAAGCTCACAGCAAAATGGAGATGTCAATCTAGCTATCGAAGGCACAATCCTAGCACTGATAACAAATAAAGACATGTGATAAGAGTGTAAAGTGTATCTACACATGTGTAAAGAAAGATCGGATGTTATGACTACTAATCACCAAGAGATAGTTTCTCAGGCTAAGAACCAAGGTCGAAATCTAGCTAGCTGTCCGGACTTTACGAGAATTGTGAATGAGTTGGAGGTATTTCACAATTACTCGCGTTGTACATCAATGGCATACACCCTTCCTTGCTTATTACAATAAAACACAAAAGATGACTCTTTACATGACTCTTATTTACATTGACTACTCTCTTTTATTTTTGGAACAAGAGAGAATGAAATTGAAAATACTTGATTTTTTTTTTTTTTTCTGATTTTTTTCTGAATATTACATCTTTTTTTTTTTTTTTTTTTTTTTTTTTTTTTTTTTGATAAGGAAACACTTTTGATACATATACAAAAGGAACAAAAGATTACATGACACTTTGCAAGAGGTAGCCCTTTTTGATGCACCCAGTTAAATTCGATGGTTGTCTTTCTTAATGTAGCCTCCACCTTCTATCCCAACCAACCAAAGAACAAGCTAGTCAAGTTTCGTTCAGTATTCTAAAGTGATTGGCAACTAAAACTTCCGATAGAACACCTCAAGGATGAGGCTATACATGTATTGGTAGATCGTGCGCGTGCAAATTTCTTATCACTATGTGAATTGTGCTAGAATCAGGGTGCCTAAATATCTAGACTAAGACTCCTAAAAATTACATATTTGCACAAGAGTCAACATTTCAAGGTAAATGAGCTCCATTTTTATGTTTTTTTCAATTTTTATTTTTTTATTTTTTTCAAAAAGAAGGAGTTCTTGTTTTCAATTATGGCATATTATCAAAGTATCTACTTTTCACCCCCAAACCTAAACTAAACATTGTCCTCAATGTTTCAAAATATGAACAAAATTATAATACAACATATGAAGAGGATCATGTTGAGTAGAGAAAAAGGAAAGAGAATACCCGATTTCGGCGAAAGCAATATTAGAACTCCGTTATTCAAGGCAAGAATCCACATATGTCAGCCGAGATCATATTGGATTAGCAAAATATATACAAAAGGAACAAAAAGGTTTTTAAGAAATTTTATCTACTGGATTATATACAAAAATTCACCATATACTAACAATCTAAAGAGTTGAGGATCAACCCAAAAGACAAAGTGTAGAGGTTTCAACAGCTTCACACAAATATAACAGGAAAGAAACGCAAGTGAAACTGTGAAACAAAATGAGCTACCCCCAAACCTGGATTTTTCAACGGATAAAATTTTGGAAACAAAATCTCGCAGTTTTGGGGGTTCATCATGTACAAGGTCTAACTCAAAGTGAACTGTGCTAGGGACGGGCAAACATGCTAATTCCAACTGTGGTTCCTCAAATGTATTATACTTAGAAGCAAAATAGTCCAAGAGGACTTGGGAAGCACACAGTTCCAAACCTAGATTAGGGACTCTCAGAAAAGTCGGTTTGACAATATGGGTACAAACCAAATCTAGGTTGGGTGGAAGGCCATCAGATTGTAACTTATGTAGGACGATAGGCACATCATTACTAATCACATCAACATCTCCTAAGTCTTCTACACGTGTCACAACATGCTCACAATCATCAGACAAATTGGCAAGATCACAATCAGAGTCATCAACATCATCAACAAATTTATTCTCATGCATCGGCAAATCAGGAGAAATATCACAATGTGACCTAGGTAGAGAATCATACACATCAATTATATTTTCATGCATAATAACATTAGTGTCTACAGAAGATTCAACCATTCCTATGTCATGCTCATCTTCACATAATAATTGTACAAATCCCATGTCAATATCAAAATCATATGAATTACAATGAGTATTAGAAAAAACAACATTCATGAAGGTCGAGGGCGAGAAGCCATATGTTATTGAACCAACAGGTTCCACAATATTTTCATGTTCTTCTAACATATCATCATAATCATCATCATGGTAGCATGCATATTGGTCCTCATTAACAGTGGTGGTGTCATTAGTCGATTCATGTTCCTCTAAATTAGGTTCATATTCAACATCATTTACATGAATGGGACTAGACACTTCATTAGGGACAACATACATTTCCTCATGAATTTCCTCCTTTTGTAGGTGAAGCAAAATCTGATCTAAATATGCATGAATTCGTGATGTAGATCTATCAAAGTTTTGCTTACTGAGTCTTAAAGCTTCTGTTGTGGAGTCTAAATTCATGAGAGTACAAAATTCTTCATGTTCAAATTGTGGTGAATGGTACATGTGTGCATGGTCATTAGGATTTACAAAATATTGATCGCAACCCTCAAAGGATTGATTATGGTCCCAATGACTACCATTCTCACAATTTATGGGCATTTCATACCTTGGATTTTCTCTAGATTGCCTAAAATTATGCAAAATATGACAATTCTCAACAAGATGGTCTGAACTACCACATGCGGGACATGCATAGATTTCAGGTTGCCTAAGAAAATTAGATGTGACAGATTCCTCATGTGATTGCATTTCTAAAGATGCGATTCGAGCTTCTAATTGATCGATCAGTGATGATTGTGTGAGTGAGGCACTAGCAAAATGTTCATTTTCACGTTGTGGTGAATGATGCATGTGTGAATAGTTATTAGGGTTCATGTATTGAGGCTCGGGACTTTGAAAATGTCCATAATAATTCCTATAACTATTGACATCATGGTCTATGGGAGGTTCATAACGTGGAGTATGTCCATACGCAAGTTCTCTAAGGGATTTGTTGTATTCCCCAACTGTAGACCAAGATCTAGACATGATTTGGCTCAAAAGCTAAGTAACTATGTTACAAAGCCCAAAATTTGGTTTTTAATGGGTTTGGATTTTTGGGAAAAATTTGGTTTTTATGGGTAACATTTGGTTTTGTCGGGTTTTGGAAAAAATTTGGACTATAATGGGTTCGAAGAACTTTGGTTTATTGGGTTTTGAAAACTTTGGTTTTAGACTTTGAAGACAAAGCCCATTTGGGAGCTTTTGGTTTTGATGGGAGCAAATTTGGTTTTAAAGAGGTAGAAAAATTTGGTTTTTAATTGGGAGCAAAAATTTTGGTTTTAGTATTGGGAGCAAGAATTTTGGTTTTAGTGTTGGGAGCAAGCCCACATTGGTGAGAGAAATTGCTTTGCCAAGGGAAGGTGAACTAAGCCCACAATGTGTATGCAAACTGAAGCCCAATGTAGCTTTTGAAATAGCCCAACTGTTGCTTGTTTGGTCTGAGGCCCAGTTGGGCTTTCAAAAGTTCAGTTTTTCTAATTTAAAACTACAGGCCCAAATCAATCTAACACCACAAGCCCACAAGCAATTCAACAAACAAGCCCACAAGAAATTAATTACAAACCCAACAGAAAAATGGAAAAAATTATTACAAGCCCACAAATTAAAAATGGAAGCCCACAGGTTGGGTTCTCTTAATGGGTTTAGGCTTACTTGCTTAAGCACAGCCCAGCTGCTCTGTTTTTAGTTGCACAACCCAGTTGGGCTTTGGTTCCCTTCTGCAGCTTACAGCCAAGTTGGGCTTTAATGGCTCAGTTTAGCACCAGGCAGCAGGGGTTGCAGCAAACTTGGCCTGGCACCAGCAGGAGCACTACAGCAGCACAAGTTCTAGCAACAATAGTGCAGCACCAGCTCCACAGCAGCAGCACCACAGGTTCAGCAGCACCACAAGCAGTAGCTGAACAGGGGCAATGTTGCAGGCTTGGCAGCAGCAGCTCTACAGGTTCAGCACAGAAGCAAGCTGCACAGGCCAGCAGCACAGGGAAGAGGAAGAAAGTAGCAGCAAGTGGCAGGCCCAGCTGCAACTCAATCAGCAGCAACAACAAGGGCTCAGCCAAGCAAAACAGAGTCACAACAGCACAACAACAGGAGCACCTGGAAAGCTCAACAGAAGCTGTCAAGAACAGCAAGGGAAAATGATGCAAAGATGAAAAATTATGCAAAGATGAAAATGCAAGTTATGATGCACTAAATGCTTACACTAAATGATTATACTAAATGCAAGATATGCAAGTGAATAGAAGCAAAAGAAAGCAAGGAAAAACAGCAACCACACAATGCCAAGTCCCCGGCAACGGCGCCAAAAACTTGGTCGCTCTCTAAAAGAGTCACAGAAATTATAACCGCAAGTGCACGGCGTCGAAAGTGGCAAATGTGCAAGTACGGGTCGATCCACAGAGACTTGGGGATGTGTTGAGATTCTCCTAAGCTAATTCTATATGCAAGGCAGTGACAAAAGATAACTGTGAGATGTTGGCAGGATGCAAAGCAAGTGACTAAGAATGACAGTGGAAAAAGTAGTAAAGAAACTGAAAACAGTGGGAATGGAAGTGTATGAAGATGGATGAGAATTCTCTTTCACCTAGCTAGTTCACCTAGGTTAACCTTGTCATGTGTCTAGTTAACTACCTAAAGTCCTTGGATTAACCCCTAGCATTGCCTATCTGATTAAAGCATAGGCAATCACAGGTCACTTAGGGTCTAGGTCTCTAACTAATATGGCTTTGTTAATCCCTCAGACTATCACTGACTCCTAGCATTAATGGTCTGTTTAAAGCACCACTAATCACAAGCCAATGAACCCTTGGAAAGTCACTAACCTAACTGTTTTTAGCTCAACATGGACTAACTCAAATGGCTAACCATTTGGCTCAAGGGTCTTCTCACCCTAGTGATGGATTAGAACATGCTGGAGTTAGGAGCTTTCATGTTGTCAAGCATTAAGACTCAAAACAAGAACATATAAGTAAACAGGGGAATTACAGGACTAACAGTAGAAGATTCACAAGACAACAAACAATTGAACATTCACACAACACACATTAACAGTGGATAAGAAGAAGATATGCAATTAAATTAACCCAATTAGGGGGTATCTCGGATGACCCAAGAACCCTTTAAACATTCTACATCAGTTTCTATTTATAGCTTACATCAAATCCCTAATTTCACAAAACCCTAATTTTGAAAACCTTAAATTGATTTGGGGAAAATCAAATTCTCTCACCCATGTGTGAATTCTGCTCGACCCATGCCCTGTTGCTGTTCCCTCTGCTCCTCCTCAGCTTGAACTGCTCCCAATTGCGTCTACTGATGCCCTAGCTTTTCTCTTTCTTATTTGTAGCACTTAGGGTTGATGCTAAGAACAAGAGAGGGAAATACTAGGGAGCTGGATGATGGTGATGGCTCTGATTTGGTCGGGAGAATGGAGATGGTGAAGCTCGAGGTGGTGATGGAAGAGATGGTGGTGGCAGTGGAGTTGCAGGCGGTATGGTGGTAGGACTGTGGAGTTTTTGGGGAAGATGAGAAGAAGAACCCGATGGAGAAGAAGGGTCTGTTTGGTTGGGTAATAGGGTTCGGTGACTAGGGTGTTAGACGGACGTATCAAAGGTTGATGCTCAGCGAAGCGAAAGCGTAGGATGAAAAGATGATGGAATGATCCAACGGCGCGATAGGAACGACCGTTGGATGATGAGATACAACAAAACTGACGGCTTCAGATGGAGTTAGGTACTATAGTGTTTGACAAGAGCTTCGGATTTTGATGCACAATGATGAGGCGACCGTTGGATGACAAGATGGATCCAATCTGACGGCTCTCATGGAAATGGGTATGGATAATGGAAATGGATTTGGGTAAGGGTTTTGGGTCTTGGGTATGCCAAGCCCATATCTTCTTTAAGAACAATTCTTCCTCTTCAAGCCCACTTCTAATTGATCCGGCTCTTGCAAACATCATTCTTCGCTTCCTCCTAGCGGGAGTCTTTGCCGTTCATTTGCTCTTTTCGCTCCGTGAGATAACCAGGCTTTATTTAGTACCTAAAAATGCAAAATTAATTAAGAAAAGTATTTATTCTTGAAAACAATGAAAATACAGAATATGGGATAAAATGTATAATTAATGCACAAAAGATGAGTTAAATGCCAAGAAAAATATATAGAAATATGCACTTTTTAGCACTCATCAATGTGCTGCTATCAAGTCTTTAAGGATTTCGTTCCAAACGACATCCTTTGAACCATCTTCTGAATCTTGGACTATTGCATGGAACGGGATGCGGTGAGCAGTCCCCATTTATATTTCTGTTATATCCGATGGCGTGTCCGGATATGTGAATGTATTTTTGTGGCATACTTTTGGGGTCATTGATGCGCGTGTACGGCTTCATGTTGAGAAATTCTTGCGGCTCGTAAAACTTCGACAATGATGATGTTGAAATCGGAAATAACCTAGTTGAGGGCAGTGAAGGCATCCCATTCTGGAAGTCCCCATGTGTAATTATACTGAACCTATTTTCTCGTGGAAGATGTGCTTCTGCTGCATTCACTGGTAAGGTGGTGACAGCGTTTAAGCTTCTAAACCTGAAGGAGGCTTCCGTCCCCAAATGTAGCCTACTTTAATTGCATCGCCTTGAATCCACGCCTATGGGATTTGATACAATATTATCATACTCTCCTAGATGTGATGTTGGGATGCTTGGAATATTACATGGACAAAACATTATGGATAACGAAGAGGTAAAAGTGAGGGAGTTATGTCGTTAATCGTGGCTCCCTCTGTCTCTTCAAGAAAAATGTTTCAGCCGCGTCTCTGGAGTTATCTCATGAATGCTTGATTGTTGTCGGGGATGAACCGTGATGAGCAGTCCCCAGTCGCACTTCTCTTTGGTTACTGAAGTTGTTTTCTTTGAGTAGGATTGGGATCCGCCGCGGCCTCGTAAAGGGTTGCAGGCGCCTTCTAGATAGAGAGGTGATGATATTCTTACGCTACACCTTTGAAGGGTGGATGACCTTGTCGTGGCTATGATTTTTGGTTGGTCGTGTCTTCTGAGCTTTGACAGTAAAGGGATCCCGTGTAGAGCCTCAGTCCCCAAGTGTGGTTTACATGTTTATATCTTGTATGGTCGGTGAATTGACCATGATAAAGGCATCATCTTGCATCCGTACTGGTGACTCTATTACTTCTTCCACGTGAAACTAAAACATGGATATGGATTACCTTTGTAGTGGTTGTTTCTATGGTAAAGCTCTGACAAACGAGCAGCAACAGTTCTTGGCAGCAGATGTGATCGGAAGAGACTACATCGTCGTGGGAACCAAAATAGGTTGGCTGAAATTGCATGGGCGTCCATGAAAGCAAAGGGATTGGATGGATGCTTAAGCGAGTAAACTGCCCACGACCACGAGGTTTGGCTGTATGGATCAAAAAGTGGCCACAACTACGAACCTTGGATGGTTGTGATCACGATCCTTGACATGGAGGAGTGTCGACTTCTGGAGAAAACATTGAAGACGAGCGGCTTCTGGAGATGAGACGTTGAAGAGGAGGTGTGATGTTAAAGCGGATCCTAGAGAGAAACGTTGAAGCGGAGCGGCTTCTGGAAAGAACGTTGAAGCGGAGAGGCTTCTGGAGCGAAAAGTAGAAGCGGCTCCTGGAGCAAAGTTCGAAGTGCCAACGCAACACGGATGAGAGCTTGAAAATATATCTCGGCGCTGCACCTTGGAGAAATAAAATTCTCACACACATGCTCGGTTATAGATTACATGATTTTGTGAACAGATTCCCCAGAAAGCATTAATGCATAACTCTACCAATTGATGCTCGGTCACATTTGGTTTATGATAATCTAACGCCCGAATCCTGAATCCGTTGACTAATCGTTCGGATGTTCATTGTTTCGCTCCTTTTGAGTTGTGTCCATGTCTGTATGCACCTTAGCAAAACTTCTTGTATTTCCATCAAATCAGCAATGGTAATAAGGGATCGGCTCCCCTAGTCTCTCGTCCTGATGGTGGAGTAGCAGCGGCTTTGGTGACTGTTGGAGGTGTCACACTTGAAGAAACGTTGGGGGTGGCGGCAGCGGCTCTGGATCTGGTGACTGGAGGTGTAACGCCTGAAGGAACATTTTCCGCGCCGCTGGTGTTGGCAGGTGGCATATTAATGCCACTGGAAGAAAGGTTAATACCAAGAGTAATCTCAACGCTAGTGTTTTCAGGGTTTGTCGCTGATCCGGACCTGAGTTCTACCATTTTATGATCAGGATTGAAAAAATGAAATTGGAAATTGGTATTGCAACTGAGAGATTAATCTCCCACTGTGGTCGCCAATTGTTTGTGGGTTAAAACTGTTTCTGCTGATTTTGGTAATTTCTGGTGTGTGGATGAGAAACGAATCTAAACCCTAAACAATGCACTGCACGGGTGTACTTTTGATTCGAGAGATCAATCTGTACAATCCTGGACTAAACCAAGAAATGGTCGTTCCAGGCTTGTTTCGGTCACAAAGTGAAGGAGAAGGGTTGGTCTGAGGGAGGGAAGCGAAGAGAGGTGTTGAGACCAGAATCGTTGATTCTAAAGGTGTGGTTGTTTATAACTTGTATCTGAAAGTAGAACTGGCCAGCAGAATGGAAGGTTACCAGGTGATTTCTAGATACCGTATTGTTGCCGACCAAAACCTGTTCTTTGGTGAAAATAGGTGAAGCCTATTTATACAAGTCATATTGAAACGTACCCTGGTCTCGTAGGAAGTGGAAACGATTGAGTGGTGGAAGAATATAGTAACGTGTAACCGTCAGTCATTATGCTTCCATGATGAAGGAAGTGAATTGGTTTACACCGTTACTTTTTACCACCACTAATTGTCCTGCTTCATGAAACTTTCTTGTAACGGGCGCGTTGCACGTCGCACGCTGTAAACCTCCAGACCAATACCCTGATGGGCATCCCCCAGTTTGTGACATGTTTGATGTCTCGAGTGTTTTCGTGGAAAACATGTAGCACTTTGCTACGTGTGGAAAGTCAAAGTCAAGGGACTTACCGCAGGAAAATAGTATGTAATACTATTAGGCTCGTTTTGGCTAGTCTCCTAAAACTTGTCACAGGTTTGCCAGTTCGGTGGCGAACTTCAATGGCTGAGATCGCATCTCCTGAAGGAGGGTAGCCGTTGATTATGACTACCTTGTTTTGGCGCCTGATAATGGCGCGGTGGCGTTTTGGTGTACGCCAGTGGCAATGTGGCATGGCTGGCATGGATCGTGCATGCCAGTGGAACGGTGGTGCAAGTGGCGCCTGGCATAGCCATGGCCACTAGATTTAGGCAGCTGGTCGCCTGAAACTTTCCACAAGTCTGTCAGTTCGGTGGCGAACTTGGATGGCTGAGATTGTAATTCAGGAGAGAGGGTGGCTGCTGATTATGGACACATTCTGTTGACACCTGTTAATGGCATAATGGCACAGCCGCGCCTGTGACGTTGTGGCATGGCCACGCCTGTGACGTCGTGGCATGGCCAAAGCTAGGGTTTGGCTCCGTGGTCAAATTAGGGCTTGGCGGCGTGGCCAAGGCTAGGATTTAGCGTCGTGGCCAAAGTTAGGGCTTGGCGGTGTGGCCAAGGCTAGGATTTGGCGTCGTGGCCAAAATTAGTGCTTGGCGGCGTGGCCAAGGCTAGGATTTGGCACCGTGGACAAAATTAGTGCTTGGCGGCGTGGCCAAGGCTAGGATTTGGCGTCGTGGCCAAAATTAGTGCTTGGCGGCGTGGCCAAGGCTAGGATTTGGCGTCGTGGCCAATATTAGGGCTTGGCGGCGTGGCCAAGGCTAGGATTTGGCGTCGTGGCCAAAGTTAGGGCTTGGCGGCGTGGCCAAGGCTAGGATTTGGCGTCGTGGCCAAGGCTAGGATTTGGCGCCGTGGCCAAAGTTAGGGCTTGGCGTCGTGGCCAAGGCTAGGATTTGGCGCCGTGGCCAAAGTTAGGGCTTGGCGTCGTGGCCAAGGCTAGGATTTGGCGCCGTGGCCAAAGTTAGGGCTTGGCGGCGTGGCCAAGGCTACGATTTGGCGTCGTGGCCAAAGTTAGGGCTTGGCGGCGTGGCCAAGGCTAGGATTTGGCGTCGTGGCCAAAGTTAGGGCTTTGCGGCATGGCCAAGGCTAGGATTTGGCGTCGTGGCCAAAATTAGTGCTTGGCGGCGTGACCAAGGCTAGGATTTGGCGGCATGGCCAAAATTAGGGCTTGGCGGCGTGGCCAAGCATAAAGTGGATCGTGCCATGTTACTGCGGCTCGTGGCATGTTGGCATGCTGATTATTATGTTATTTTGGCAGGGCGTGTTTGGCTTGCCAGTTAGTATGGTGGTACGGCAGGGCGCGTTTGGCCTTTAAAGTATGGTGGCGAGTTTAGAGCGACTTGATTGGTCTAGAAAAGGGGTCGGCCAAACATAAGGCGCGACCACATCTCTAGTACTTGTGGTGCATTTTAAAGTGACCTGATTGGTCGGCAAAGCATGGGTGTGGCTACATTTCTGGTGTGAGTGTGCGGGATTTAGAGCGACCTGATTGGTCGATGAGAAATGGAGCCGACAAGTATGGGCCCATCCACAACTTATGTGCGTGTGGCAAGTTTAAAGCAACCTGATTGGTCGAGGGAAATATGGCAGGTTTAGGATGGGGCGTGGCCAATGGAAAGTGGCGCCAGCTGGCCTAAGGCATGGCCACTCCTCCCTTTGGTGCTACGGCTCCCTGTTTTCTGATTCTAGGCAAGATTTTGCACCTACTAATCCATGAAGGATTAATTTCCTAGTTTGCCTGGGCTTAGTTTCGACAAGGAAGGTCTGGTATACTGCGCAAGGCGCAAAGTAATTGATTGAATTCTATGTGTTGACACAGAGTTCTTTAAGTTCATTGTCAGAGAGCAGCATGCTGTTGGTAGGCTTTTAAGAGTGTAAAATAAGAGCAAGAAAGAAGCCTACTTGTTATAGCTGCAAGTGCACAGGGTCTGTTGTATTAGATGTGTGCAAGTCAGGGTCGAACCACAGAGACTAGGTGTGTGTGATTGAAGGTTTCCTAGCTAAGCTAGATCTCTAAGTGTAGCAGTGGCAGTGAGCTAATGAAACAAAGGCAATGAGCCTAAGGCAGTGAAATGACAGCAAAGAAGTAAAGGGAATCAAATAAAAACAAGAAACAGTAAAGGAAAGAGGGATTTTGGGTGAAGACTAGGGATTAGATTCCACCATTTCACCTAGACTAAGTTAATCTCAGTTCAATACTGCTCTTGTCCCTTTTATAGTTATCAGTGAGCTTTTTGGCTCAACTGACTAACTAGATGGCAGTGGAGGCTCTATGCCTGCTGCTCATCAAAGGGTTGGGTTAGAAAGGAAGCTAAAGGCACTAAGATAATTCTAATCCTAGTAGTAGTTGGGACTCTCACACTGCAACTACCCACAGAGAAGCCACTTAGGTGTTTTAACAACCTAAAGGATGTTCTAATCACAACTAAAGTGCTTTGATTAAGACTATCCTAAACATTTCAGCACAACAAGCACAACATCTAGCTTGGATTAAATTAGCAGAAGCATCATGATTTCATCTCCCCCTTAGCAAATAAACTAGAACATGATGAATTTGATGAAACAACTGAAGATTAAAATGAACTGATATTGAAAACAAAATTAACATTTGAGGTCCTGGCTATTCCAGGCCTCTTGGTGGTGCTCTGGCTAATCCAGGCATAAGTTTTACATACACCCAATGTTCTCAATTTATAGTACAATGTTTCCCCCAAAATTTAGAAACCCTAGATTTTGAAACCCTAATTTTGATTTTGGGAATTTTCAATTCAACTCACCCACTGTGATTTCTGCTTCGACCCATGCTCGTACTTCTCCTCCTCTGCTAATGATGTTGCTCTTGTCGTCTCTGAAATACTAGCTCGAGATGTTTTACAAATCCCACACCCTAGGGTTCAGAGAAAGAGGTGCGAGTTTTGTAAAATGTCTAGGCTAGTAGAGGGATGGGTTTTGGGGGAAGGACTGAGCTGATGGAGGTGGTGGCATTGATAGAAATGGTTGCGGCAGAGGAGACAGTGGAGGAGGTGGTGTTGCAGACGAGAAGAGAGTTTTGCAGAGGTGAGGGAGGAGAGAAGAGAGGGGAAGAGATCGATGGAAATGGGATTAGGGTTCGTTTGGTTGAGGGTGTAGGTTTCTGATGCTAGGGTGTGAGGCGGGTGTATCAAAGGTTGATGCTCAGCGAAGCGAAAGCGTAGGATGAAAAGGTGATGGAATGATCCAACGGCGCGATAAGAGCGACCGTTGGATGATGAGATACAACAAAACTGACGGCTTCAGATGGAGTTAGGTACTATAGTGTTTGACAGGAGCTTCGGAGTTTGATGCACAATGATGAGGCGACCGTTGGATGATGAGATGGATCCAATCTGACGGCTCTCATGGAAATGGGTATGGATAATGGAAATGGATTTGGGTAAGGGTTTTGGGTCTTGGGTATGCCAAGCCCATATCTTCTTTAAGAACAATTCTTCCTCTTCAAGCCCACTTCTAGTTGATCCGGCTCTTGCAAACATCATTCTTCGCTTCCTCCTAGCGGGAGTCTTTGCCGTTCCTTTGCTCTTTTCGCTCCGTGAGATAACCAGGCTTTATTTAGTACCTAAAAATGCAAAATTAATTAAGAAAAGTATTTATTCTTGAAAACAACGAAAACACAGAATATGGGATAAAATGTAGAATTAATGCACAAAAGATGAGTTAAATGCCAAGAAAAATATATAGAAATATGCACTTTTTAGAACTCATCAGCTGTATGATTGAATACCTTATGGAAAGACCTTATCCTTGATATTTGGAAATTCGTGCTACTCTGCTGCGAGTGAACATAAATTGTCATGTCATATCAACATTAAGGGTTCAGCCGGGGAACATAGCATAGAAAGCATTCGAAAAAACTTATATTAAGCGAATATAGGCAAGGCGCCGAAATTTACAGAACATCTGGGATGGTTGCTACATGCGCCAGTCTGGATAAATTTCATGTAAATATATTGAATGGCTCAATAAATATGCCAGTGGAGAGGATAACAATCATGGCTCCGTTTCCTTACAGAGTGACGTCACATTAGATGCAAGGTTTTACAATTTTAAACCTAAGCTAAAAACCACCATCAACACATGCTTAAAAAAATAACATTAATTCATGTTGAGCTTTGCTCCAAGGAAATTAATTCTGTCTAGTTTTCTGGTTTTTGACTTGGTTATAATACTAAATGGTCGAACTTATTCTCACTTCCGCAAGGAAATTGTCTTGAATATTCAAAGTGTCTTATATATTTTGAAACTATTAGTTACGCTCCATTCACACTATTTTTCAAGTAAATAAGTATAAAGCCTTAACCTTGTACAAACTTTAAGAAAGGTGAAAAAACGAGGGTCTAACAACACCACCCAATATTTCGCTTAGCAATCTGTATGGACTAACTCTGAAATACTTTGCTAGAGAATCAACTAGACAGTCAGACTCAATCTAGAAGTATCTCAAGGAGTTAATATCTCTCTCTTGTTTTTGATATTACTCAAGCTAATAGAAATCAGCGAGTCCTAATCAAACACAAGGAATACTTGGACGGTACCAAAGACCACTGTCCAAGGATCAATCAAAAACCAAAGGTTTGATTTCCAATTGATGTTCACGAATGCACAACCTGTATTATTTAAATTATATAAAATATAATGCAGAAAAGAAATAACACAGACTCCAGAAATTTTGTTAACGAGGAAACCGCAAATGCAGAAAAACCCCGGGACCTAGTCCAGATTGAATACACACTGTATTAAGCCGCTACATACACTAGCCTACTCCAAGCTAACTTCGGACTGGACTATAGTTGAACCCCAATCAGTCCCCCACCGATCCAAGGTACAGTTGTACTCCTACGCCTATGATCCCAGCAGGATACTGCGCACTTGATTCCCTTAGCTGATCTCACCCACAACTAAGAGTTGCTGCAACCCAAAATCGCAGACTTGATAATAAACAAATCTGTCTCACACAGAAAAGTATATCAAAGGATAAATCTGTCTCCCACAGATAAACCCTAGGTTTTGTTCCGTCTTAAGATATGAAATCAAGGTGAACAGGAACCAATTGATAATCCGGTCTTATATTCCCTAAGAACAGTCTAGATTAATCAATCACCTCTCTACAATCCTTCCTGACTACACAGGCGGTTTTTCGAGGAATCACAAACAGTGAGACGAAGATGTTTGTGACTTCTTTATCTTGCCTATCGGAGAACTCTCACGATCTCAAGACAATCAATCGATTGTACTCGTACGATAGAAGATGCAAGATCAGATCACACAACTACGATAAAAGTAGTATCGGTCTGGCTTCACAATCCCAATGAAGTTTTTAAGTCGTTAACCTGGTTTTAGAGAAGAAAACCAAAGGTTAAAGGAGAATCGACTCTAGCGAGCGCACTAGTATCACACAGACGTGTGGGGATTAGTTTTTCCCAATGCTAGATGTCTCCTTTATATAGCCTTCAAATCAGGGTTTTTCCTTAGTTACAAAGCAATCCATATTCACCGTTAGATGAAAACATGATTTAGATTCAAGCTAATATTTCTCAACTGTTAGATCGAAAACTTATCTTGTCACACACACTTGGGTATACGTTTACTGGGTTTGCAAAAACCATGCCCAAACGTGTACTTGTATGTTGGTTCAACATAGTAACCCAAAAGGTTAACCATATGAGCATTTCATATTAACCTTGTTCTTCTTCACCATAACTAGTTCAAGTGACTCAAATGAACTAGTTAAAGAGTTGTTCAATTGCTATGAGATCTTATGTAACTACACAAGACACAATTGAAACAAAGATGATTCGATTTGAATCGGCTCATGAACATTATAGCCACGGTTTGCATAAAGCATTCCTTAGTAATTTAATGTTTCATGTTCAGAGCACATCTTTAGATCATAACCTGTTAAGTTCACAAACAAGTTCGCGGACTTAAGTAAACCGGTTGAGTTTTCCAAACTCACAGAAATTCTCTGAAAGAGAACTTCCACCAGTTTGCGGACTGAGTTTGCGGACTGGGTTCGCGGACTTGGCAAGCCAATTCCACAATCCTTCTGATTTCTCTTGATCAACAAAGTTCGAAAACTTCGATTCAAGGAATACATGGTTATATAATCTAAACTCTCATTCAATCATTGAGACATTCTCAGAGGATGCTATATAGCCGTTATTCACATACCGATTCACGTCAGAGCAGTTCTCAAAGTGATTGAAACTTTTCATGACTTTCGTCACTAGGTGAAGATAAACTTGATCAAAGCGAATCGCTTTACCAATACACGATTTCGAGAAATAGATAAGCAATGAATGCTCAGCTCGAAATGTAAAATGTGTATGATCTAGTCTATATAGCATACGACTTTTTGTCTCACAAGAAGTAGGAGATAAAATAGGTAGACTTTTGAGTGATAGATAAGTTCAAGTCTCCACATACCTTTTTGTTGATGAAGTTCCACGGTTCCTTGTATAGATCTTCGTCGTTGTATGATGAATCGCCATGAAGTCCTTGAGCTCAACTACACTTTTCTATCCTAGTCCGAGACTTAGCTGTGTAGGCTAGAAATCAAGACTCATATTTTGATCGTTAACATTGACAAACATGCTTGAGATAACAACGCATGAGAGGTCGACCGAGCTATGCTCTAACAATCTCCCCCTTTGTCAATTTTAGTGACAAAACTATTAATACATATGGGATACAAAAAGATAAACTTTAGTGGCTCCTATTCCATATTCTAATCTTCAACGTTCCCTGAAATCTTCGTCCTTCCAAGTACTCTAATGATCCCAAAGGTTGTAAGTTTAGCATCACCGTTGTTGAAGATCCGTATCTATAACAATGAGAGAAATCGAGATTCTCGATCATCATTATACAGTGACATAGTATTATTATGTAACATCAAAGTCCAATTGTATCACGACTTTAACAATAATACTACGGTGATATGTATCACTCCCCCTTAGTCAATACTCCATCTCGATTATTGAAACCACTCCCCCTTACACAATGATCCGAAAACCATATGTATTTGTAGTGTGAACTACATTATCTCTCCCCCTTTTTGTCAATAAAATTGGCAAAGGTACAAGAACGGGATCATAATGAAATTTTCACAAGAGATATTTCATAGACTAAAATAAAATACATACCAACGTAATTTAGATGCAATCATAAAGACGAAGCTAAATGCATTCATCAAGGAGTTTTAAGATACAAGATAACCCCTATAAAATTCCATAGCCGCATACCCAGCAAGATATTACCATTAAGCACAAGTTCAAAAGAACTCTCCCCTATTAGATGTCATTCCCGAAAGAACAACAAGAGCGACCTTAATTTCGAAAAAAAAGAAGGATTTTTAAATTGGACACCAAAAACCATAGAAATGATTTTTTATATCCAAAACTCAACCAAATTAATCACAAGTAAACCCCTGATTAATTCAATTGGAATACGCAACTAAATCAAACCACAAAAGTGATCAATTTAATTGAGAGTGCTCAACATAAGTAAACTTACGGAATATACGACTATGTTAACCAATAGAACATGATTAGTATAGCCGTTCATATACTCAACACAAGGATTTTTGGAATATATGAAAACTCAACTAGACTAATTACAAGAGAACTTATAATTAATCTAATTGGAATACAAACAACCAAAATAATCACAAAAGTAATCAATTTAATTGTCAAAAGATTTTGCTCGACAAAAGAAGACGTTCGGAGCAAATAACTAAATAACCAACCAAGATGATTAATTTAGTTCATAAAGCTCGAAATATAGCATCTTATGGAACAACCAACAAGCCAATAAGAATAATCGACATAGTTGTATCGTGCTCAACATAAGACACACAATGGAGCCTTCACAGTAATACATAACAAAATGGATCAATGAAGATCAATACCGTGGATAACATACAAGGATATATTCTATTTTCCATCATAGCGATATAATAGACTTTATCCTTGTCAAACAAAAGATTTTTATCCTATTTTCCGTCAAATAAATGACTGCATAGGCATAACTTTTGTAATTGTCAAAAGTCCATTCGTCCTTTCATCAATACGAATATCAATTTATGAACGACTTTACTTTTGACAGCATATGGGACCTTCAAGTTCATGGACGCAAACAATACATATCCCATAAACAAATTGCAATATCACAAAATCATAAAGATCAATACTGCAATAACATAATCCTCCAATGTTTTTCAGAATTTAATACTAATAAACAAAAAAATAACATAAGAAGATGAAAACAAAAATAGCTATGTGTAGTCACAATCATCGCGATTCAAAGCACTAGTTATTCTTCCAACTAATCCAAAAAGAAGACATACTAGGAAAACAACTAGAACCAAGATCAGACGAAAAACTAAATCATGTTTGCAACCAGGGATTGAACAAGAACGAGTTCCTCAGTTTCCTTCCTTAGTTCGTCTTTTAGGTAGTCTAGATTTCGTGTTGCGATACCAAGTTGTTCGCGAACGATCTTAAAGTCTTCAAGAAGATTTCCTACCAGTTGTGAAGAAATCTGAACTGGCAGTTTGTCTTCGTTTTCATGATCAAGAGCATGAAAGCATGAGATATCAATAGGACATGGCTCAACATCATCAACCTTGTTGCTTTCCTCCATTGTGCATTAAAAAGACTTTCAGAAAATCTTTTTGCACCTCTGGAACACATTATAAATATAAGAGATTCCATCAAACCCTAGGAAACAAGACATTCGTGAGGGTTGGTGCGTGTATTAGAGAATCGGGCCTATGATAGACCAAAGAATCCCAAAGAGAAAGAGAAATAGATGTTAAGGAGCAAACAGAATAAAGTAACATCGAATGCAGTACAGTCCTGACAGCTTTCTCAAGATGAAAATCCTGAGAACCATGAGCATCCCTTTTTAACAAGACAAAAAATTAAAAAGAGATGCAACATAAACATGTCAGGTTGTAATAAGATGAGCATCTTGCTCATTATTCACTTCTTTTTCTCTTTCATCGGTATTTAACAAACTACCTGGTTTAGTTGAAGAAGCATTATCAAGAGAAGATTTAGAAGTACCTGGGTTAACAACATTCCATGTTTTCCTGATATTCCGTCTCAGTCTGTTTATGTGAATCTTCAGATCATAGACTCGATTGTTGACATGTAACAAGTCTGAATTTGAAGTCTTGGATTCACAGTCCATTTTGAGAACATTAGGGGAACTTGACTCGTTTTTCTTTCTCCTGTTCCCTTTTCTCCTTCCAGACTGATTTACAACATCTTCCACACTTTTGTTGTTTTTCCTTCCACCATTGTAGGCATCCTTCGGTTTCAATACATAATTAGGAAAAGCCCTATCACAGTATGTCCCTTGAGGCCGGACATGAATGATTCCAATCTGTGATATAGGTTTAACAACTTCTGTAGACATCCATGTAAGAATGTTGTGAAGTTTTTCATTCCTTATCCGAAGGCGACACCTTCGCTCAGAGTGTCCTTTGTGTCTGCAGTAATATCAGTTGAAGGACCCACGTTCAGTAGTTCTCTTTTGAGCAGATTTAGAAGAAGTGGAATCCTTGTTTTTGCAAGATGACACAGGTTCTTCACATGGAGAAATATTAACAGCTTTAACAAACTTAGTCTTACCACTGTTAGGAGCGTCTATTTCTTTATATCCCAGACCACATTTATCATGATGTTCTTTACAGGCTCCCAGCATAGAAGACAGTTTTGTAGAGCTAGAAACGAACCTATTTAGATTCTCTTCCAGTGATTTTACCTTATTAAGAGCAGAAGTGATTTTGGTTTCCAAGGATTTCTCTCTGATAAGAAGACTGCGTTCTTTTTAATTGAGATACTTCTGTTGAGATTCACATCTTGCTTCACTTTCGGCAAGCCTATCTTTTAATATACAGAGGTTACGAAGAAGATCATCACATTCAGATTTTTTTGAGCGAACCTCTTCTTCATGATCTTTAACGGTAGATTGTAACAGTTTGTATCCACCATCATAACCTTGGAAGAGTTTTCTCAACTTTCTGTTTTCTTGACAGAGAGGACTCATATGCTTTCTCAAGAAAGAAGTTGTCTTTGTTTCCTTCAATTCACGATTAAACAACTTGATGTATTGAGAAACTTCATCATCAAGACTCTGTCCTTCTTCAGAATCACTATCATCCGAGAGATCATCCAACTGTTCATCAAGAGATTTCCTCCAGTTGGATTTGGATTCGGTTGAAGGAGACGAGATGGAGTTTTCCTCAGTGGTTTAAGATTTTTGAAACGTATCTGAGTATTCATGTACTGATGTTGCGTTGTCAGAGATAGTACTCTTGTCCATAGAGTCAGATCGCTACAAACACGGACTTGTTAGTTCTTAAACGTGTTTGCCTGCTCTCATACCAATTGAAAAAACGGGGGTCTAACAACACCACCCAATATTTCGCTTAGCAATCTGTATGGACTAACTCCGAAATACTTTGCTAGAGAATCAACTAGACAGTCAGACTCAATCTAGATAAAAGTATCACAAGGAGTTAATATCTATCTCTTGTTTTTGATATTACTCAAGCTAATAGAAATGAGCGAGTCCTAATCAAACACAAGGAATACTTGGATGGTACCAAAGACCAATGTCCAAGGATCAATCAATATCAATCAACAACCAAAGGTTGGATTTCCAATTGATGATCACGAACGCACAACCTGTATTATTTCAATTATATAAAATATAATGCAGAAAAAATAACACAGACACCAAAAATTTTGTTAACGAGGAAACTGCAAATTCTGAAAAACCCCGGGACCTAGTCCAGATTGAATACACACTGTATTAAGACGCTACATACACTAGCTTACTCCAAGCTAACTTCGGACTGGACTATAGTTGAACCCCAATCAGTCTCCCACTGATCCAAGGTACAGTTGTACTCCTACGCCTCTGATCCCAGCAGGATACTGCGCACTTGATTCCCTCAGCTGATCTCACCCACAACCAAGAGTTGTTGCAACCCAAAGTCGCAGACTTGATAATAAACAAATCTGTCTCACACAGAAAAGTCTATCAAAGGATAAATCTGTCTCCCATAGATAAACCCTAGGTTTTGTTCCATCTTAAGATATGAAATCAAGGTGAACAGGAACCAATTGATAATCCGGTCTTATATTCCCGAAGAACAACCTAGATTAATCAATCACCTCTCTACAATCCTTCCTGACTACACATGCGGTTTGTCGAGGAATCACAAACAGTGAGACAAAGATGTTTATGAATTCTTTATCTTGCCTATCGGAGAACTCTCACGATCTCAAGCCAATCAATCGATTGTACTCGTACTATAGAAGATGCAAGATCAGATCACATAACTACGATAAAAGTAGTATCGGTCTGGCTTCATAATCCCAATGAAGTCTTTAAGTCGTTAACCGGTTTTAGAGAGGAAAACCAAAGGTTAAAGGAGAATCGACTCTAGAGAGCGCACTAGTATCACACATACGTGTGGGGATTAGTTTTGCCCAATGCTAGATGTCTCCTTTATATAGCCTTCAAATCAGGGGTTTGCCTTAGTTACAAAGCAATCCATATTCACCGTTAGATGAAAACCTGATTTAGAGTCAAGCTAATATTTCTCAACCGTTAGATCGAAAACTTAACTTGTCACACACACTTGGGTATACGTTTACTGGGTTTGCGAAAACCATTCCCAAGCGTGTACGTGTATGTTGGTTCAACATAGTAACCCAAAAGGTTAACCATATGAGCATTTCATATTAACCTTGTTCTTCTTCACCATAACTAGTTCAAGTGACACAAATGAACTAGTTAAAGAGTTGTTCAATTGCTATGAGATCTTATGTAACTACACAATTAAAACAAAGATGATTCGATTCGATTTGAATCGGCTCATGAACATTATATCCACGGTTTTCATAAAGCATTCCTTAGTAATTTAATGTTTCATGTTCAGAGTACATCTTTAGATCATAACCTCTTAAGTTCACAAACAAGTTCGCGGACTTAAGTAAACTGGTTGAGTTCTCCAAACTCAGCAGAAATTCTCGGAAAGAGAATTTCCGCCAGTTCGCGGACTGGGTTCGCGGACTGAGTTCGCGTACTTAGCACTCAAACGAGTTTTGAAAAATCCAGCAGAAATTCTCGGTCGAGAACTTCCGACAGTTCGCGGTCTGAGTTCGCGGACTTGGAAAGCCAATTCCACAATCCTTCCAATTTCTCTTGATCAATAAACTTCGAAAACTTCGGTTCAAGGAATACATGGTTATGTAAGCTAAACTCTCATTTTAATCATTGAGACATTCTCAGAGGACGCTATGTAGCCGTTATTCACAGACCGATTCACGTCAGAGAAATTCTCAAAGTGATTGAAACTTTTCATGACTTTCGTCACTAGGTGAAGATAAACTTGATCAAAGCGAAGCGCTTTACCAACACACGATTTTGAGAAATAGATAAGCAATGAATGCTCAGCTCGAAATTTTAAATGTGTATGATCTAGTCTATATAGTATACGACTTTTTGTCTCATAAGAAGTAGGAGATAAAATAGATAGACTTTTGAGTGATAGATAAGTTCAAGTCTCCACATACCTTTTTGTTGATGAAGTTCCACGGTTCCTTGTATAGATCTTCGTCGTTGTATGATAAATCGCCATGAAGTCCTTGATCTCAACTACACTTTTTTATCCTAGTCCGAGACTTATCTATGTAGGCTAGAAATCAAGACTCATAGTTTTGATCACTAACATTGACAAACATGCTTGAGATATCAACGCATGCGAGGTCGACCGAGCTATGCTCTAACAAAAGGGTAAAATTGTATTTCACCTCTTTGCTTTGGTTTTTTGGTTCGTGAATGGATTTCTTTTTAAGTCGGTCGCTTCCTGAATTGATGGTTGTTCTTCCTTTTTATAAATCATTCACTAGTTTTTGGAATTCTTTTAAAAACTTAAAGTGACTTGAAGATCTATTTTTGTTTTACAAGAATTTTCGCAAACTCAAGTTTTTGAGTTATGGTGTCCTCAAGTATGATCTCTTCTGGTATACCTTTTACACCGATGGTTCCACAAAAAAAAGTGTTGAGAATTCTTTTCATAAGGAGAAAGATTACTTTTTAAAAGAAAAAGGAAAAACATGAAGAAACATATGGCAATCTGATCAAATTAGCAAAGGTTTGCAAATATTCTTGAAGAGCTTAAGAAGACCAACATGGAAGTGCAATGTCTTAAAAACATCCTGCAGAAATCTCTCGAGATTCAAGAAGCACTTTTCAAACAACAACGGAACAAGTTTGAAGGATCTAATGCTCTTCTTCATAAACCTTATGTTCCGATTTCAGTTGATTATGAAGAGTTCGAGAATGATCAAGCTTTCTTTAAAGATCTTTTCATTAGTTAACTCCTTGTAGGAATTTTGTTCTTATTGTTTAAGGAGGAATATTAGTTTTTGGAGTAGTTTTTATGTGTTACATTAGCTATTCCAAATATTATCATCTTGCATGTTTAAATTTATTAATTAATTAAATTTTATTTTGGAAGATGACTTGCAATACCTAATTCTTCACGGATTATATATCTGTATTGCTTATTTGTGACATTTGTTCTTTGCTATCATTTTTTGGTGATTAGGACATATATCTCATATTTTCTTATAGGTTAAGCTCTTTCACTCTTACGAAAGATGACTAAACTATTTTGAGAATTACAGTTTTTAATCTCTCCACGATTACACTTTTTGTGAATAAACTGTTACAGGATTCCGTAAGATGTTCTTTAGGGATTGATTTACTTCCTTGATTGTGTCACCTCCAGGGAATAAGTGGTGAACTTTAATCTCTATGTTCGTACATGGCTAGAGAAATTATAATTCTTATGTTGAGTCATATCAGACTAATTATTCTCTTGTTCGTAACTAGCGTAGAGAATAGTTTGTGTTGATGATTTTTCTCACAAATATATTGTATCTTAGTGCCTCTAACATCAAGATCGCTATTTTTAACTTCTTTATTCGTAACTGGCGATAAGAGAGAAGAATATTGGATACAAATTTATTTTGTTCGTAACTGGCGAATAAATATAAAGTCCAAGAAAATCCTTCTCTTGTGATTAGAGTAAAGGTCGTATTGTCGTTCTTTCGGGAATAACATAAATGGGGGAGAGTTCTTTTGAACTTGTGCTTAATGGTAATAACTTAATGGGGAGTGCAGATGTGCAAATATGCTTGTGCCTTATGTCTCCTAAACGCAAACCGAGATTTCTTGGTTGAAATCGTCTAAACTAAAGGTTGGTATGTGTTCTCTAGTCTTGAAACTATTTTGATTAATTCATGATTATCCCGATTTTTCACCTTTTACAATTTTGTTGACAAAAAGGGGGAGAAGTATTAAGTATTAACTTACTACGTTACATATGACATCATGTAAGGGGGGGAGTGAATTATTAACTATAGGTTTTACCTATTTTGCAAAAGTAGTATGTATTGACTAATGGGGAGAACATATCACCGTATTATTGCTTCGTGCGGTGTAATTAAACTTTGAGGAACATAACAATATTGTGTTTCTGTATAACGACTAATGAATATAGTGTGTTTACCTGATTCTATAACAGCTCTAGACGAGTATTCTCATAAGTTGTTATTGCTAGGGACCTTCAACAACAAAGTGCTGAACGAACACATGCAGAACATTAGAAGAACTTGAAGTACGAAAAATTCAAGACGCGTGTTGAGGAACCAAGGAAATCAAGCATAGTGGACTGAGATGAAAAGTTTATTTATTTTATTCGTATGTATTGAATAGTTTTGTCATTAAAATTGACAAAGGGGGAGATTGTAGAGCATTCCTCGATTGAACCCACAAGTATTGCTATCTCAAGCTTGTTGTAAATGGTAGAAATTAAAGACTGCCGGCATCCAAATCAAAACCAATTGGAAATGAGTGGAGTGGCCCTTCTATGTTATATTTTAAGTTATTAAGGGGACATTAACAGTGTGGGACTATTATCCTCAACACGCCCCCTCACGTGTAGCCTCGTCGGGTCTAACACGTGGACCTGCATTGTGTGGTGACCGTTGGGCCTACTCACACACGGGCCTAGCTCTGATACCAAATTAAAGACCGCGGGCATCCAACTCAAAACCAATTGGCAATGAGTGGAGTGGCACTTCCATATTATATTTTAAGTTATTAAGGGGACATTAACAGTGTGGGACTATGATCCTCAACAGTAAATGATCAAAACTATATCTAGATTTCTAGTCTACTAAATCAAGTCTGGGACTAGGTTAGAATTGTAGTTGAGTATCAGAGATCACCCTCGAAAACTGAATATCGACGAAGACATTTGGAGAACCTATATATTAGGTATGTGAAGACTGAATGATTCTATTTTACTCAATTACCATCATTCTATCTATTTGAAAAATTAAGGATGATAGATAAAGGAGTAACCTAATTACTATTGTCAATTGTTGGTGATACAAACAACGTCAAACTATTAACTAATATAAAAAGGATGATGCCAAAAAGAGCATACAACTCCAATTAGATCTTCCAAAATCACGAATATAACTATAATACAACAAGATAGGGCGATGACGATTTCTTTCTCATTTCCCTTCAGAAAAAAAAATGATGCGGAATTAATCCCAAAATTGATACTAACGTGGAATAATAAAAGACTCTGGTTCTTTGTTTCTGGTAAATAACAGAAAATGATCGTCACTGTAGAAAGTTGGTGTTTAATAGCGTGTTTGGATACACATCCAGAAATAGCTTATTGACTTAAAAGCAAGAAGTCAGTTTGCGCGTGGAATTTCAGAACGACTTATAAAAGTCGGAAGTCGAAAGCAGAATTGTATCCAAACATGTTATAAGCAAATATATTATAGTCCAACTCACTCAAATAGAGTTGAGCACCACTTTTACTCTCCTCTCTCATCATATTTTGTTCTCCCTCTACCAAAAATCTAAAAATTAGGCCGGTATAGGTTTAGGGCGTGAATATCAAATAATAACAACCTTGGTATAGGGCGGAATGATTTAGTAGAGGGGCGGCACTGTGATAGTAATGTCCCTTTAGTTGGTTAGGGGATGTCCTAAAGGGGATGTAAATTGACTAGATTACCCTTTTCACCTTAAATCAACCAAAATCAAATCAATTTTTTTTAAACCTAATGAATCAGAAAAAATCAAATCAGATTTTTTTCATCTTCTTCTTCATCTTCTCTTCTCCTCCATCAACCGTAACCTCCATTAAAACTGAAAATTTCACCGTCTTCGATTAATCGGAGATTTGAAAAATGTTTGGAAAAACCCAGTTAGGGTTTAGTTTATTTTGTTCGATTTAAGTTTAATTTCTATCAAAAATTAGGGTTTTAGGTGAAAATTGAAATTCAAATTTCTGGGTTTATGTGAGCGAAATGCCAACCGTAATTAGCTCTGAAAATGTAAGAAATTGAACTTTTTTACGTATTTGAGCAAAAAGAATCTAGTTGGGACTAATTTAGAAGTATACATGGTCATTTTCAGGCATTGAGTTTTCACTTTGTTGGTTAATTTCTTCAATTGATTGAGATTGACCTTCACTTTGGGTTAAAACTTCTCTACCATCTCCAAACTTTTTTTTAAACTCTAAAATCTGATTTTGTTTTGATTTTGAGTTAATATAAGTGAATTTAATCATTAACATTAAACTTGATTATCATCACTAAACTAGGTTATCAATTATGAGGGTTAATTTGTCATTTCCAAATTTTTTTGATAAGGGACACCTTGAATGATCATGTAATGACACTTTTTGTCTTATTAGAATGCCGCCCCTCTACTAAACTATGCCGCCCCTATACCAAGGTTGAATAATAAATGGCAACTTGTCAAGCCCTAACCCCCAGTGGGCCACCTCATATCCCATGACCATAAATGTGGTCAACTCCCCGAGAAGTCCCCAAATGTGCGTTCATAAAATCGAAGATGCTTATTCTGTCACCTAGTTATCCTCCAATAAAACATAAATCTCTGTATAATCTACCCAATTTCACATCTACTATGATCAAAAATCTCCATTATTCTTCTACTAGAAAACATCATCCAGAACGCTTACTTTCAGATAAACTTGTTTCTTACATCTTGTTTGTTTGCAGCTGACTCGGCGTCTGGATCTGAGTCAACCTCTGACTCGGGACGAGTCAGCAGTCAGACCGTTTGTTTTGCATTTTGAGTAAGATCTGACTCGACCTATGACTCAGACATAACCCCTGACTTGGACCCATTTGAGTTAGGTAACAAAATACCCCTGACTCACGGGACCAAACCACTGACTCACGTTTTTTGAGTCAGATGAGTCAGATCTGACTCAAAACAAACATATTGAGTTAGATCCAGATGAGTCAGGTGATTTCACTCAGATCCAGATGACTCAGATCCAGACAACTCAGATGAGTCAAGAATAAACAAACATAGTCTTACTTAGAAGGAGAATCCTGTAAAGATATCAATTCTCTGAAAAAAGTTCATGCTTACATAACCAGGTAGTTATTCCTTGGAGTTGATATGTCAGTTATTCCTTCTAATTGATATCGAATTATAGTTATTATTATGCTTGTCAAATGACATTTTCTTGGATATTTTTGTCAGTGATTCAGGTAGCAACAGATTTATTCTGAAAGATTCATACTGATTCTCCTGAACTAATGATTGTTCTTTGTTTACTTTGTTGTAGTGCTGAACAACTCAAAGTCTACAGATCCCAATGAGTTGAGTAACGAGTAAAACGGACGAGAAGCATGTCACGTCCTTTGCAAAGTTGAGACTCTTAAGACATCAGCAACTCTGTTGCAGGTTACTTGCAGAGGACTTGAAATTCTAGGAAGTAATTTCAAGTCTCTAACTTCCTCGAGGAGGAACATGCCACCAGCAGGGCCGTCTTACAGTTTTTGGGTGCCATAGGCGAGTGCGATATATGGGGCTTTTTTATTGTTACTAGATCAAAAGTGAAGTTAAAAAAATTCAGTTTATGGGGGGAGAAATTATGTATTTAAAGTGATAATTTGATATATGGGGCTTTTTTATTGTTACTAGATCAAAGTAAAGTTAAAAAATTTCAGTTTATGGGGGGAGAAATTATGTATTTAAAGTGATAATTTGATCCAATTATGCGGCCGAAGGTCGCGAAAATATTTTTACGCTAGATTTTAGTTTGTAAACTTGTTATTTGGTATAAAATAGGCCCCAAAAATTGGTTGTTAGTGACATTTATAGTTGATATAGACAATTTAGTAACAATTATAACTGTTACATTTATATTGTTGTTATAAAATAATTTCGTAACACTTATAACTGTTACAATATTTCAGTTAGCTTTTAAAAAATATTTTTTGGGCCCCAACAATTTGGGGCCCTAGGCATCCGCCTAGGTCGCCTTGCCCCTAAGACGGCCCTGGCCACCAGTAGAGTGGGAAGAGGCTGGAAAACTACTTGTTGCATAGATTAATCATGGAGAAGCGATGGTTGTAACTGATATAATGGCAAGTCTTTGCTATCTCGAGCTTCCTTATGGTTGATTTAGCGGTTGATGCATTGGTTGGGAAGTGCAAAATCTTACCCATCTTGGAATATTTGGGTTTGTTTGTGTGTTGGTTGATGGTGATCTTCTAGAAAAGTATGAATGTGTTGCACATGTCACGGGTCCTTGGGATGATTACGATGCCTTTTCAGACAATGATGGCGATGATAATGAAGCTGCAGCCTAGTCATCAGACTCGGATTCGGAGAAGTAAGGTACTCTAGCTTCTTACTCCTAAAGTTAAAGTGGTGTGTTATGGGGAGAAGCTAAAGTGGTGCTCCTACCTAGATCAGTGGCAGGAATTGCCAACATGAGCAAACTTTTTATGTAGCATGCATCAAGAAAAAAATAATTATGGAGACAGAGAAGAGGGAAGGTCCGCACCAAATGGGAAGGTCTTAATAGCCTTTTTTTTTTACATAGTAGAATTGTTTTTGTTAGCCTAAAGAGCAAGCTCATGAGCCACAGAGTTACAAGTACGAGGTTGAAAACTAAAAATACAGGCGACTAACTTAGAAGAGAAGAACCGAATATCCTTAAACACAACATCCGTACGCGAATCTCCATCGAACTTGTCAGCTGAAAATTGGTCGATGAGGGATTTCGCATCACTTTCAACAATGATATGTGTTAACTGTTGCTCCAAAGCTTCTTCAAGACTGCCTAGATGGCTTTGGCTTCAGCTTCTTCAGCAGAATGAACTTCAAAGACTATGGAGGCACAAAAAGAAGCTTTTCTTGAAAAGTCACGCATCACATACCCTGCACCATTTGCTCCAGAAATGTCACCAAAAGCACCATCAGTATTGCATTTAATCCATCCAAAGGAGGGGGGTATCCATGTATCATAAACACTGTCAGAAGTAGTAGGGGAAACAGTAATGCTAGAATTCCTAGCGAGGAACATATCTCTGGCTCTAGCTAGTAGTATGGTTATCATTCAGATTTTGGAATATGAAATTGTTTCTACTAGTCCAAATAAACCATAAGATAGCAACAAACAAGTTTGAGCTTCATCAGAAAATTTAGATATGGGATCAGTTAACCAAAAAAGAAGCCAATCAATGAAGGACTTTTTTTGAAAAAACTGGGTGTTTATGTTGAAATCAGAAATAAACCAAACTCTGCTAGCAAAGGGACAAAGGACCAAAGCATGCATAATGGATTCATGAGGATCAGTGCACCTAGGACAATCCACGCTATGCATAGGCATTCTAGTGTGAAGAGTAGTTCTAGATGGCAGAGCATTTTTAGCAGCTCTCCCGACAAACATTTGAATTCTGTAAGGAACTCTGATTTTCCAAATACGCTTCCAAAGATTTAGAAGAAAACTTTTCATTCTTTTAAAGATCCCAAGCCCTCCTATCAGGAGTGCAAAGCTGGCTTAAGGGAATGGTGACAATCTTCTGAACAGAAGCATTATCAAAGTGAGTGTCAAGTCTAGACACATCCCAACTTCTGGTATGTGAATCGATAAAATAAGAAACTTTTATACTAGTATCAGGGGAACAAGAGGGTTGGGTGTGGCAGAACCTGGATTAGGAATCCATTTGTCACACCATGGGTCAATAACTTGACCATCCCCTACTATCCAAGAAATGAAAGGCTTAATTAATAAGTTCTTTTATAGAATGCAAACACTTCCAGGTCCAAGGGAACTTACTAGTGTACTTGGCAATCAAGAAATCAATTATAGGAAAGTAAATGGCCTTATGAACAGTAGCTAACATGCAGTTAGGATTTTCCAGAATTTTCCAGGCATTCCTGGCCAGCATAGCCAGATTATTTAATTTAGCCTTTCTAAAGCCCAAACCACCTTCAGCCTTTGGGGAACATAAAATGTCCCAACCAAGTAGATGTAATTTCCTATCTTTTGGGTCCAAAGTTTCAGCCCACCAAAATTTACAGAGATGAGAATCCATTTGCTTACATAGGTGCTTAGGAATAAGAAAATCTCCCATTTAGAAAAGGGGGATAGCCTGGCCAATATGTTTAATCAGAGTACTTCTAGCTGCTTGGGACATGAGCTTATGAAGCCAGATGGAAATTCTGGCATCAACAGCTTGGAGAACCATGTGTGTCTGGATTTTAGAAGCTTGGAATACAATTGGAGTGCCAAGATATTTTTCTCCTAAGTCCCTGCTTTGGATCTCCAGAATATTAGACAAGAGGGCTTTCCTATGTTCAGGAATCCTCCTCCTAAATAGGATAACATACTTTTCAAAATTTATTTCTTGCACAGAAGTCAGACAATACTTTTCAAGGTAGTCTTTAATAACTTGAAAGTTTTGAGCATTAGCTTTAGAAAATAGGAGAGAATCATCAACAAACAACAGATGTATCATTTCTGGAGCATCCTTACAAACTTTAATACCTTCTAAAATACCCTTTTTTTAAGACTATCAATATAAGAAGATAAAGCTTCATAGCATATGATGTAAAGATAAGGAGAAAGAGGGTCCCCATGTCTCAATCCTCATTCAGGTTGGAAAAACCCAGTTGGGCTACCATTTAGAAGAACAGAGTAGAAAAAGTAGATTATAAGTTTAACCCAGTGGTTTGAGAGACCCATTTTAGCTAAAACTTTTTCTAAAAAATCCCACTCAAGCTTATCATAAGCCTTGGACATATCAAGTTTGATAGCAGCTATGCGTTCAACTTTGTAATTGTGGTTGACAGCATATATGACATCATTTGCTAGCAGAATATTATTAGGAATACTCCTTTTTGGAATAAAGGAACTTTGATTTTGGGGTATTATGTTATTCATAAAAGGTTTGAGCCTATTAGCAAGAGTTTTTGAAAGAATTTTTTAAATGAAATTAGAGATCCCTATTGGTCTGTATTGAGACAAGTTCAGCAAGATGAACTTTGGGAATAAGAGCAATATTGGTATGGTTAAAAACCTTAGCAATATGCCCAGTTCTGAAGCAAGTTTGAGTCATATAAATGACAGCATCTCCCACAATGTCCCAGTTCTTTTAATAAGAATTTCATCCTGGAATTTTTGAGGATGGGAAGAGTATAAGTTTTTAAAATACTATATGAAAGAAGTTCAAATACTATCTCTATCAGTTAGAATAGTATTTAAGGAATTCTTAATCCAGATAATAGTATTTCTTTTCCTCCTAAAGAGGGCAACTCTATGGAAATATGGTGAATTTCTGTCACTTTCTATAAGCCAAACCTCCCTAGATTTATCCTTCCAATATAACTCTTCTACATTATAGAGGTACTCAAGCCTAGCTTTGAGTCTAGAAGTGGTGCTGGCATCAGTAGGATTACAGACTTGAATCTCAGCTAAATCTTTTGTAATGGTAGATATATTAGTCAGTATATTACCAAAAGAAGACTTATTCCAATCCCTTAGACCTTTCTTAGTACTTAGAAATTTAGCTTTAAGCTTGTAAGCAGGGGATCCAACCACATTGACAGACCAGGAATTAACAATGATGTCTCTACAAGTGGGATCCTAAATCCACATAGCCATGAAATGAAAAGGTCTAGGAATACAAATATCCTCATAATTAAAACCTATATGCATGGGACAATGATAAGAAGAATCCCAGGGTAGATTGTTAACATAAAGTTTAGGAAAAAGGTCTTCAACAGTTTGGTTTATAAGACATCTATCTAACCTTTCAAGAATTAGATCAGGACCTTGTTGCATATTGGACCAAGTGAATCTAGGTCCAGAAAAACCAGGATCATGCAAATTAAACATAGAACAGAAATTTCTAAGGTTTTCAAAATCAGGATCATCAACTTCCAAACCACCATTTTTGTCCTCAGTTCCTAAAAGAGCATTAAAATCTCCTATGAGAAACACTGGTTCATCTAAAGGGGCATTAGCTTGTTGGCATTGTTGTTCCCAAAAAACTTGTCTCAAACTACTATTAATTAGGTTCACCATGCACAAAATGAATATGACAAGTTTTAGAATGAATGATATCAGTTAGATGTGACATAGATACCCCTCGAACTGGATGAAACAATGTTGAGATAAATCTCCTTTTTCCAAGCAAGAACAAGACAACCACTTCTACCAACACTAGGAACATTAATGGTGCAAGGGAATCCCATGTTTCTTAACTTTCTGGCCGCCGAATCTTTATTCATTTTTGTCTCAGATGGAAAGATGATATCAGGGTTAACATTCATAGTAAACTAAGTTCCTTATTAGCAGATTTTTTCCAAATCCTCTAATGTTCCAGGCAATCAGATTGATGTTATTGACAGGGAATTGATTTATAGAATTATTGGCACTATCAATAAAAGGAGTTGAAGGTGTTAGGTTTATCTGAGTGGTAGAGTCAGACCCACCACCAAGAGAAGTAGTGGTACCATCACCACTTTGAGAAGTATTTTGGGAGGAACCGAAATTAGAAGTAGCAGCATTGAGATGAGAATTATTACGGGCACCATTGTTGTTTGAGGAACCATCAACAGGTACATTGTAACTCCCATAAGAATCAATTAAAGGTTGGGTATTGAGAGAACAACTAGACAAATTGATAGCAGGTAATTCCCCCAATTTGGTAATTGGAGGACACATGAGCATAATCAGGTTCAGTAGTATCATGCTCTTCTGAGATGACTATAATACTTGCCATACTAGAATTGGATCTTGTACGTTTCCTCAAGTCAGACCTGGGATTAATTTTCCTTTTGAGGTTCGCTAAGGCATCATTCTCAGCAGACTTAAGTGCTCCTCTAGTGATAAAAGGAGTGGTATTTGGAATAATATCAGTCTTGAATCTTCTTGACGAGTTAGAAGTACGAATCGGACCACTAAGAGTTGTCTCGGAGCCCGAGATAATATCTTCAACAGTTACATTCTGAGTAATTACCTGTTTAAAGATGATTGGTAAACCATTATCCAGCTGAGTCGATTGTTGTTGAACCGGTCCAACATCAAAAATCTTTAGCGCAGTAGATCGGTTGACAAAAGGACCCGTTTGGAAGGTTTTTGATAAACCTTTTTTAGTAGTATTTTCCATCCCTTGATCAATATCTTTTGCTTTTCCTTTGTTGCTCATTATACCAGCAGGTGATTCAATTTGAGCTTCTGGCACAATCTCAGTTTGTTGCATGATAGTATCTGTTACAGCACTGGAACGAGGTAGAACTTGCTTGTTTACTGGTGGAGTTGGCATCATTAACCTTATATAACAGGGAGAACATACTTGCTGCTAGAAGACGTTGCTTCCTTAATTGCTTTATGTTTTAATTTCCATGCTGGACAATTTTGATCTTTATGATCAAGCACACGAAAGGAAGTGCAGAATTACCTTGGAACTTTGATATATCTACATTCAATCAGGAATGGTTGAGTTCTACCACTGGTGAAAAGGGGGATGCTTGCTGGTAAATCTTTTTGCACTGGAATTTTGACACACACCTTGACATTCTTCTTTAGTGGGTGATTACCATAAGGGTCTAGAGCTTCAAAATCGCCCGCCATAGTACTATCCCTTCGGTGGTTTATTGGAATCATGACATGTTGCATACATATTAAACTAGTGTTCATCATTTATAGCTCGGGCGAACAATTCAACTTCAATCATACACCCTCCCTACGTATATTATAAGGTGGAATGTTGAATTTTGCTTGTCCCATTAGATAGGTGGATTATTATTCTCAAGATGAATATTTACATGCATAATCTTATAAATGTTACATAAATTGCGTTTTTAATAGGCTCAGAGGTAAACCATGAAAAAACGTAAAAAAAAAAAAATTCACAATCCAATGCATTTTTCTTAACTAAGGAAATTTTCTCTCTTCACCTCTATATGTGGTACGTTTGGAGTACATGTCTAAACGATGCAGTTAAATGGATAAACTATAAAGAGTAGTCCATAAATGAGTGGGAGTATATGCCCATACCTATACAGTTAAATGAATACACCATAAAGAGTGGTCCATAAATGAGTTGTTTTGTTGCATACTCCATTGGTATGTTTTATTAGTTTATGCCAACTATTTTGAGACGGAGGTAGTATAACAATTTCCTTTGTATATTTCATTTTCTCTCTCCTTAATTTCCTTATCACCATGCGTCTTGTGCCTACTGTCGCGATGATTCCAGCATCAAATAAATTAATTTACAATTACCCATCCAGATGCAGGAATATCAATAAGTTTAAAAATAAATATAGTGCAAACCGGATGGGACGGAGGTAGTATAACATTAACTTATACATTAGTTTATAGTGATTTTTGTGGGAATTTTCCACCATGCATGGCACAGAGAGAAAGAAATATTAGAACTACATTGATAAAGTCTCATAAAAAATGATCTTAAATAGAGTTTACATCAGACTAAACTACTAACCCACTAATTAACCAACTAACATTTAATTCCTAATTTATTGGAATTATCCTCCAAATAAAACAGTGTCCAACTTCGTGCATCCCTCTAAAACCGGGGTGCACATTCTGGCTTTCGATATTGGACAATTTTTTCTTCACAAAACCGGTGTTGTTTTTTATTACTTCTTTTAAAACAAAAGAGATATATTTTATTCTAATTAAAATACAAGTTTTCATGTAAACGAAAAACATCTTTTCTCTTTTGTTTTTCAATCTTTGTTTCGTATTTCATACATCTAATATTCATACCTTCAAAAGCTACTATAACAAATGGTTTTTCAATTCACACTTGATATCTTCGTCAAAATCTACTTTTTGAAAGTGGTTGTCCTCAAGTTCAAGATCCAAACTGTTCAGAGTTTGATTCAACCCTCAAATTCACCTCGTATTGTTTATTCTTAACATCATTTTCAATCGCTCCTAAACTTTGTCCTAATTACAGATGTAGTCTTTATTGCAACAGACATGGTGAACACAAGTATATATTGATTGATGCAGGTACTTCAATGGTTAACTCACCATAAGATTCCTCATGTTGATTCTATCATTTGGACCCATGAACGTGATGATGCAGTATTTGAGTGAATCTCAAATCTTGATTCTTTCAAATCTTAGTATTTCAGATTTAAACTATTTTAAATCAAAAGGTTTTGGATTTCAATTGAATCTTTTGGATTTCAATTGAATCTTTTGGATTGAATATGTTTTCTATCATTCAAGGATTGTTAACTCTTCACCTTCAATAATAATGGTGGCTCAAGGTATAAAGTAATAATATTACGTCAATAAACGAAATCTAAGAAATTGATTGCAATTTGCAAATCTCTTTCTCGCTTTTGATGGTGCAAAACTTTTATGATGATGATCAAGCTACTGATGATCAACTGGTTACTAGTTGAAATATTCTGGTGCACCCTATCGAGTCTTCGAGATATTGTTTAAAAGAAGGAATAAAAAAAAAGTAATTGTAACCAAAAGGAGAAGGTGGTTTCGAAGGCGGTTTCAGAAGTTATCTAAACCAATTATGAGAGCCGGAATGTGCACCCCGGTTTTAGAGGGGTGCACAAAGTTGGACTCAATAAAACACGTCTAATTATTCCCAAATAATAAATAATAGGATCAGATCCTTATACCACTAGTTTCACTTTTTCGTACGTCCATAATATAGCACTCCAACATTACCTAAAACTAAGATTAGTTCCAACATTTTTTAAAGACTAAAGATACACTCATCTAGGTATTCCTGTCTTTATTGACGGATCAATACTCCAAATTTTTGATGGTATCATAGAAAACATGGAACAACGAGTTAAAAAATGGCTAGGAACTAATTTGTCTCAACCAAGTAGAACGGTTCTTAATGAATCTGTTTTATCTGGTATGCCCATGGGCTACTTTGTGCTACCTAAGAAAATTAGGCTAGGATTAATGCTATTCAACGAGAATTTTGGTGGGGGGAAAACAAAAATAAATAAAATCTAAAGGTGTATATATATCAAATCTTTTGAGTTTTTATGTTAACCAGTTCATCAGGGGGGTTTGGGGTTCAAAGATGCTAATAAGATTAATCAAGCAATGATTAGTAGAATTGCTTGGAGTATGGTTAGCCGTCCAGATGATTTTTGGGCTAAAATCTTAAAAGGGTAAATATTTTAAAAAAACGGGCGCTCTTCACTCTAAGAAGATGAACAGTTCTTCTTGGTTATGGAAGTGTATTCTTCGGGGCATAGAGCATATAAAGAAATTCAGTATATGGGAAGTAGGTGATGGAAAGTCCATCAGTCCATGGGAAGATAAGCGTATACCAGGAAAGGATATCACCTTATCTGAAATCTACCCTCAAAATTCTGGAAATCTAACACTTGTGTCAGAATTAATCAATCATGACACTCAGAAGTGGAACCTTGTTACTCTAAATGCTATCTTTAATAAACCTGTAGTCACCGACATTCTTAACATCATACTTTACACTGATGCTAATGGCTTACTGAAACCGGACAGGTTAAGATGGAGTCTTACAAAAGATGGAAATTTCTATGTGAAATCTTTATATGCTAAACTTCAAGATCCAACTAATTTTGTATCTACAGACTCAAAGTGATTCTGGAACTCTTTATGGAACATGGATACATCACAAAGTTTGAAACTGTTCATTTGGAATTGTATCAATATGCACTCCCAACAAGACACAAACTAGGGAACGTAGAAACTGAGTGTGTTTTTTGTAAGAGTACAGTAGAAACTTCTGAACACATGTTTTTCGATTGTGCTTATGCAAAAGAAGTTTGGAATCTGGCACCTTGTGCTTCTCAGGGAATAATTTCTAATAGTATCAATGCTTCTTCTTTCTTAGATGTTTATAATAGACGGAGATCGGGAAATTGAGACTTAATCTCTATGGCCCTAGCCTCTACGAAGTGATGGTTTATCTGGAAGGTAAGATGCTCCAGAATCTTTGAAAAAAAACTGCTCTCCATCTCAATTGGTTATGTCAATCACAAGAAATTATGATTACCGCCATCCACATCATCTTATCTTAAATAAGCTTCAAAAAATAGATAAATCTCCAACTGATTTCTTATGTAAATTTTCAGCTAAGGACGCTTTTAAAATTAACTGTGATGCTTCTTGGATATCAGCAACTTCTAATGCAGGTTTTGGTTTTATTTTGAGAATCTACATAGGAAACTTCGGAGCAACGGCTATGGGATATTTCAAAGCTTCATCAGCGGAAGAAGCAGAATATGGCGACTTCAATGGCCACTGCTAAGAAGATCAGACATTTGCTCATTGAAGGGGACAATATGGGGACAATTATGTATTTACAAGGGAAAGACAATTCAGTTCAACGGAAACGTATAAAAATCTACGAAGAAGTAAAGAAGTTGGCAACACCAACTGGAATTTTTTTTGGGTTTTCAATTTGCAGATAGGAAAGAAAATGGAGCTGCTGATATTTTGGCTAAAAAAAGGAAGAAAATCTAACTCAATTGCACTTTGGAAGAATCTGCACCTCTTTCTTAGTTTCTAGAATTACTTTTGATTATGTAAAAGCTCATAAAGAAAACCCTCTAATTTTTGTTGATCGTGTAATCTCTGAAACTCATAATCCATCTAATTCAGCCATCGCTGGGCAATCTCATTCTGAGATTCTTAGAGCACTGCTTGGTTGAACCCACTGGCATTGGTATGTCAAGTTAGTTGTCAATTTTAGTTGCCAAAATGCGTTCTTGATTTAGCATACTAAAGATAGTTTCAGACTAGTTTAGGTCTAAGAAGTTGAATCGAAGCTATCCTTAAAGGATGAAGATTGAAGATTGAAGACTACAAAAAGACATCAACAAGTACTTCATCAACAAAGGTATGTGATTGATTTCAATTGGATTCTTTTTCAATTCTACATTTCTAATCTATCGAGATAAATGCTCACTCTATGGAACAATTCCTATGACGGTAAATGTACATTTATGTATATATACTTGAGGTTATTTGATTTATGACCTTGGTGATAATAACCTTTATCCCTATAAAGGATCTCATGTTATAGTGAATGATCTTGAGAATCCAATGAGCCAAGAATCACTCAATTCCGAGTTATAACGACAAAGTTATGAGTGATTTAAGTTCATTAGTAGGAAACATTCCATGGGCTTTGGAGTGGTCCGCGAACTTGGGACCAATACGTGACTAAAAGGGATTTTTGGTCAAGTTGGTGATGTTTCCTTATCTAGGCAAGTTAGTTATTGGTCCAAACACTTTTGATTACCATATTAAAGTGTTTGTGATTCCTGCCTAAGTTAAAATTTGATTTATTCACATAAATATAATTTTTGCTAAATAAGTTATTTATTTAATTATTTTGGCAAGAGTTTTAACTTAGGAAAGACTCCTTTTTTTAGGAGAGTCTTGAAAAAGGAAAATAGCTTTGCTTAGCTTCCAATCTATTGTTCATTATAAATAAGGAGTTCGTGAGTTTACACGTTTTTCATCCCTTTGGAAAATTGGCGTAAGCTCTGCAGGTTGTTTTCCACGTCTTTCGTTCTTCGTGAACGAGAGTGAGATAAAAGTTTTTGTATTGGGGATCACAAATCCAAGTTGGATCTAATCTTCGTGGTTGATGATACAACTTGTAATCTTGGTTTTTCACTTCTTGTCTATTCTAAGGTTTTCTCTTCTGATATAAAACCATTCAAGAGTTGTTGATCATAAACCCTAGGTTTTGATAGATTTCAGTTTCCGATCGTATACCAACACTTGTTAGTCAAAATCGGAGACTAGAAAGAAAAACTTCTTTTGAGGCATCTCGTAAAAATCCTTGAGAAGTTTTAAACAAGATATCTCTAGATTTATTCTAGTTGTTCTTGGTGGTAGATTTATTAGGGTTTTCTTAACTTGGAAATTGATCTTTGGAATCACCCAAGTTTACTTACGAAAATCAGGTTCACGGACTCCTTGTGTGTACGCATACTGATTGTAAGTTAAAACCCTAATCTACAAGTTTGTTTTGATATTACTTTTACCTAGTAATTGTTTTTATCAAAATAAACACAAGATTTCCAAAACCTTGATTCACATCTAAAGGGAAATCAAACTGGTGTTTTGTGCAAGCAAAATATCAAATCGTATCGATCGTTGTGGTGTATCTTCTAAAGAGAACTTTGGGTTCTGCTAGAAGATTTGTGTGAAGAGTTCCTAAAGAGAATCGGTATTCTGCTAGGAGTTTTACAAGTGCTGAAGAAGGTATTACATCTAGTCCGAATAGGTTGTAGGAATTTGGTGTAACAACTTATTATCAGCTTGTGTTTATTCTGGACTAGGTCCCAGGGTTTTTCTGCATTTGTGGTTTCCTCGTAACAAAATTCAGGTGTATGTGTTATTTCTTTTCCGCATTATATTTTATTTGTATAATAGAAATATCACAGGTTGTAAGTTAAGATCAATCAGTTCTTGTATCCGGCCTTATGGTTGTTGAGTGAATTGATTGACACTTGAACATTGGTCTTTGGTACCATTCAAGTTAAACCTCTTATATTCAATCGGGATCGCAAATCCCTAGTTGGTGATTGCAGATTGAATCAAGAGATAGAGATGTAATACTCTTTGATATACTTTTGATAGATTGAGTCTAACTGTCTAGTTGATTCTCTTGAAAGTATATTGGAGTTTGTTTATTCAGATTCCGAAACGAAATATTGGGTGGTGTTGTTAGACCCCCGCTTTTTCAATTGGTATTAGAACAGGCAAACACGCTAAGACCTCATAAGTCTGTGTTTGTAGCAATCTGATTCTATGGAGATAGGTGTTATCTCTATAAACGTACCACCAACCTTCGATGACACTAATTACTTACGGTGGAAAATTGTTATGCGAGCTTTTCTTCAAGCACGTGATTTTTAATCATGGGTATATATAGTTAATGGCTATGATACAGTCCTGCCGAGATACTTGCTGCAAAGCAACACTCCGACGGTTTGAATGCTATCCTCCATGCCATTACCCCAGATCTTCAGCACCACGTGACTACGTGCAATAAGTCTAAAGATGCTTGGGATATCTTAGAAACCGTATTCGAAGGGAATGTCGCAGAGAAAGAAGCAAGGCTTCAAAATCTAGCTTCTGATTGGGAAAACCTTTGCATGTCTGATGATGAAACCTTTGATGAGTTTAACCAAAGACTTTCTCAAATAGTTAACTCCGTTTTTTCATTAGGAAAAACTATTCCGGAGAAAGATACTGTGTGCAAAATTCTCAGGTCTCTACCATCAAGATACGAGTCTAAGAAACATGCCATTGAAGAAGGAAACGATCTTTCTACACTCTCCAGAAGTACTCTTGATGCAAAGTTAAAGATCTTTGATAATGAACACGTAAGAAAAGAGGTGATTTCTCTCAAATCTGCAAACAATTTTGAATCCTCTAAGGATAAATCTGGTTCGCCAGATACTAAGGATGTTACTCCACGAAAATTTAGAAAATTCTTGAGAGACAGGAAAAAGAGTTTTTCTAAAAGTGTAACATCTCCTAAGGATGATGCACAATGCTATAACTGTCGTGGTTTCGGCAACTTGTCTGCAATATGTCCTAGCTGTAGTCGTAGACAATCGGCATATGCAGCAGACTTGCCTACTCTTGATGATGGACCTGAATATTATAATCCTCAAGATCTCATAGGCGAGGTTGCATTAGCTTCTGGAAAAATTCGCTCTGATACTAATTCTGATTTTGACGAAGAAGTGTTCCATGATGATCCAGAAGCTAATAATCTTCTTAAAGAAAGTCATCGGAAACTCTCGGAGGCTGAAAGCACCATTTTCAGTGAGAAAGTTAAATATGACAGACTTCGTAGTCGGATTAAATACTTGCAAGACCAACTTGATTCTATTGGTGCAAGAGATTATTTCAACGAAATACGAAAGCTTAAAGAAGAAATTACCGAAGGTCGAGATCGGGAAGTTACTCTTCAAGCAAAGCTAGATAACTTGGAGAATATTTAGATGAACTTGTTATTTGATTCGGAACGAGAAGATCTCAAAGTTCAATGTGAATCATCCAAGAATGATCTAGTTATTTCACTTGAGAAGGTAAAAAGTTTGGAAAAAGAAAACTTGAGCTTAAAAGAGAGTTTGTCTAGAAATAGCAGCTCAGATAAATTAACCTCGATATTGGAATCATGTAGAATTCATCGTGATACACGAGGATTGGGCTATGAAGGAATAGACACTCCTAGTATTTGCAAAGAGGTAAAATTTATCAAAGCTAAATATTCTTCTCAACCAAAACCTTCCACGGTTGACAAAAGTAAAGTATCTCTACCAATTACGGATGGCGAAAAGAATAAATCCTTCCAAGCTCCAAAGCAAGCACATACACATTCAGGTAATACTAAACATAACTTTTTCCATTATACTAAACATTGTTTTTATTGTGGAAAACCAGGTCACTTGCAAAGCAATTGCAGATTTCTTAAACGAGATAAAACCAGATATGATTCTGTTAGGATGACAAGATCTGATGTTCCAAACTGGAGAAAAACTGAGTCTCATAATATCAGTTCTTTCAGTATTCCCCCAAAGAAGTTTCACAATTATATTGGGGAGAAAAAGAAATACGTTGCTCCAAAAGCTACTCAGAAATGGGTACCAAAGAAGACCAATAAAGCAACGAGTTCTATTAAGAAGGATCTCCCAGACAAGAGTTTGACAAGGGATAATATCTTAAAAAGGTATGGAACATTTATTGAAAGTTTCAAGGAAGTTTTTAAATTCCTAGAGTGCATGCATGATTTTGTTTCGAATACCTGTAGTGAGCAAGATTTTGCTCACCTCAGCACAACTTGATTGTGTTGAAAGTGCATCCTCGCCAAGAAGCCCTAATAAATGCGGTGAGGATTGCAAAATAATTGGGGCGCACATATTAAGTTGGGAAATTTCAGAATATGTGGAAAAATTTATTGTTTCGAGCTGAGTTTAACTCGCTTATATATTCCTCGAAACATGTGTTGGTAAGCTTTCGCTTCAATCAAGTTTATATTCACCTAGTGACGAAAGTCATGAAAAGTTTCAATTACTTTGAGAATTGCTCTGACGTGAAACGGTCTGTGAATAACGGCTATATAACGTCCTCTGAGAATGTCTCAACGATTGGAATGAGGGTTTAGATTACATAACCATGTATTCCTTGAACCGAATTTTTTGAACTTTGTTGATCAAGAGAAACCGGAGGAAATGGCTTTTCCAAGTCCGCGAACCCAGTCCGCGAACTGTCGGAAGTTCTCTTACCGAGAATTTCTGTTGGGTCTTCGAAAAACTCGTTTGCGCATTTAGTCCGCGAACTGGCGGAAGTCTCCTTGCCGAGATTTTCTGCTGAGTTTGAAAAACTCTGTCGGTTATCTTAAGTCTGCAAACTTGTTTGTGAGCTTAAGTGGTTGTGATCTAAAGATGTGCTCTGAATGAAACTTAAATTACTAAGTGCTTTATGCAAACCGTGGCTATAAAGTTCATGAGCCGATTCATCGAATCGAATCATCTTTGTTTCAATTGTGTCTTGTGTAGTTACATAAGATCTCATAGCAATTGAACAACTCTCTAACTAGTTCATTTGAGTCAATCGAACTAGTTATGGTGAACAAGAATATGGTTTATATGAAAGTGATCATATGGCTAGATACCACATGTATGAGTCTTAATTACCTAACTTGATTTGTGATTTAAATTCCTAAATTTAACAGGTTAGAAGCAATTATCAAATCCATGGATGTTGGTTTTTATTGTCAAAGAAATTTTTTCATACTCTTATGGTAAACATTCTTGGTGTAAATCCTTGTGGAAAAGTTTATTCTTCCTTCTAAGCATATTAAGTCTTGTTTATACAAGTTTGTATCTTAGAAAAGATGATCATAATACTTGATCTTCATGATCACATATTGTGTATTGTTACCATGAGATAGTTCTAAACTTTTTTAGTAACATGATCTCATGAGAGACTTTCAATGATTGGTTCTTAAATCATATCTCCTTGTGGGTTTTCTAAAATCCAATTTATAAACCCTTATCTTTGGATTAAGGACGCTCTTATTGTTCTTTCGGGAATGACATCAAATGGGGGAGAGTTCTTTTGAACTTGTGCTTAATGGTAATATCTTGCGGGGTGTGCGGCTGTGGAATTTTATAGGGGTTATCTTGTATCTTAAAACTCCTAGATGAATGCATTTAGCTTCGGGTTTATGATTGCATCTAAATTAAGTTGGTATGTATTTTTCTTTTAGTCTATGAAATGTCTCTTGTGGAAATTTTATTATGATCCCGTTCTTTTACCTTTGCCAATTTTATTGACAAAAAGGGGGAGAAATAATGTAGTTCACACTACAAATACATATGGTTTTCGGATCATTATGTAAGGGGGAGTGGTTTCCATGATCGAGATGGAGTATTGACTAAGGGGGAGTGATACATATCACCGTAGTATTATTGTCAAAGTTGTGATGCAATGAAACTTTGATGTTGTGTAATAATACTATGATGGATCTTCAACAAGTACAGGATGAACACATGAAGAGTTGAAGAACCAAGGAAATCAAGATTCTCGTTTTTACTTTTAACAAGTACAAGCCATCTGTAAAATGGTTTTGTCACTAAAATTGACAAATGGGGAGATTGTTAGAGTACTGCTCGGTTGAACCCACTAGCGTTGGTAGTTGTCAATTTTAGTTGCCAAAATGCATTCTTGATTTAGCATACTAAAGATAGTTTCGGACTAGTTTAGGTCTAAGAAGTTGAATCGAAGCTATCCTTAAAGGATGAAGATTGAGGATACAAGAAGACATCAACAATTACTTCATCAACGAAGGTATGTGATTGATTTCAATTGGATTCTTGTTCAATTCTACCTTTCCAATCTATCGAGATAAATGCTCACTCTATGGAACAATTCCTATGACGGTAAATGTACATTTATGTATATATACTTGACGTTATTTGATTCATGACCTTGGTGATAATGACCTTTATCCCTATAAAGGATCTCATGTTATAGTGAATGAGATTGCGAATCCAATGAGCCAAGAATCACTCAATTCCGAGTTATAATGACAAAGTTATGAGTGATTTAAGTTCATTAGTAGGAAACATTCCACGTGCTTTGGAGTGGTCCGCAAACTTGGGCCCAATACGTGACTAAAAAGGATTTTTGGTCAAGTTGGTGATGTTTCCTTATCTAGGAAAGTTAGCTATTGATCCAAACACTTTTGATTACCATATTAAAGTGTTTGTGATTCCTGCCTAAGTTAAAATGTGATTTATTCACATAAATATAATTTTTGCTAAATAAGTTATTTATTTAATTATTTTGGCAAGAGTTTTAACTTAGGAAAGACTCCCTTTTTTAGGAGAGTCTTGAAAAAGGAAAATAACTTTGCTTAGCTTCCAAGCTATTGTTCATTATAAATAAGGAGTTTGCGAGTTTACACGTTTTTCATTCCTTTGGAAAATTGGCGTAAGCTCTGCAGGTTGTTTTCCACGTCTTCCGTTCTTCGTGAACGAGAGTGAGATAACAGTCTTTGTATTGGGGATCACAAATCCAAGTTGGATCTAATCTTCGTGGTTGATCATACAACTTGTAATTTAGGTTTTTCATCTCTTGACTATTCTAAGGTTTTCTCTTCTGATATAAAATCATTCAAAAGTTGTTGATCATAAACCCTAGGTTTTGATAGATTTCAGTTTCCGATCGTATACCGACACTTGTTAATCGAAATCGGAGACTAGAAAGAAAAACTTCTTTTGAGGCATATCGTAAAAATCCTTGAGAAGTTTTAAACAAGATATCTCTAGATTTATTCTAGTTGTTCTTGTGGTAGATTTATTAGGGTTTTCTTAACTTGGAAATTGATCTTTGGAATCACCCAAGTTTACTTACGGAAATCAGGTTCACGGACTCCTTGTGTTTACGCATACTGATTGTAAGTTAAAACCCTAATCTACAAGTTTATTTTGATATTACTTTTACCTAGTAATTGTTTTTATCAAAATAAACACAAGATTTCCAAAACCTTGATTCACATCTAAAGGGAAATCAAACTGGTGTTTTGTGCAAACAAAATATCAAATCGTATCGATCGTTGTGGTGTATCTTCTAAAGAGAACTTTGGGTTCTGCTAGAAGATTTGTGTGAAGAGTTCCTAAAGAGAATCAGTATTCTGCTAGGAGTTCTACAAGTGCTGAAGAAGGTATTACATCTAGTCCGAATAGGTAGTAGGAGTTTGGTGTAACAACTTATTATCAGTGTGTGTTTATTCTGGACTAGGTCCTGGGTTTTTCTGTATTTGTGGTTTCCTCGTTAACAAAATTCTGGTGTCTGTGTTATTTCTTTTCCGCATTATATTTTATTTGTATAATAGAAATATCACAGGTTGTACGTTAAGGTAAATCAGTTCTTGTATCCGGCCTTAGGATTGTTGAGTGAATTGATTGACACTTGAACATTGGTCTTTGGTACTATTCAAGTTAAACCTCTTATATTCAATCGGGCTCGCAAATCCCTATTTGATGATTGCGGATTGAATCAAGAAATAGAGATATAAAACTCTTTGATATACTTTTGATAGATTGAGTCTAACTGTCTAGTTTATTCTCTTGAAAGTATATTGGAGTTTGTCTATTCAGAGTCCCAAACGAAATATTGGGTGGTGTTGTTAAACCCCCGCTTTTTCAGAGATAACCTCAGACGAAACTGAATCACATGATTAGGAGTTTCCTTTTGGTATAATTACCTTAAAAAAAAGAAATACAAAATATTTTGAATTAATATTTCCAACAATTTTTATAATGGCGTTCTGTTATCACTACTTGTCATCATAATTTATGCCATCCTTCGGTGAACCCCATTGGCTGAGGCGTTCCGAGATGAGTCTATTGAACGAGATGTTGATCCCCTAACCGAACGCTACAATTATGGTATTTAGCACCAGATGATAAGTTAATTTCATCTAACCACGTTCAAGTGGATTTTTGTTCCCTGTTCACAAGTTGCAGAAGTAGGAATAATGGTATTAGAGATGACATCAAACATACACCAAAGGCGAACATGGATTGTATGTTTCTGAATATTTTATCACTTGAGGAACGCCGTTATAAAAATGTGATTTTACAAAAGAGCATGTGTTGTGAGTCCAACAAGTCGTGGTTCTTGTCAATTAATATGGGAAGAGTTCTCTTCCTAATTCAATTTTGACAATCTTCGTCCATCTTTTAAATAACCACCTGTATCAAATTGATTGTGAGATATTGACATTTTATGTGAACAAGAGTGTTTGGATATCATATATATTCAATAGTTTTCGGATTTAAATAAGTTGGAAAGTTAATAGTTAGTTTGGAAATTAAACCATAAAACAATTTTTAGGAGCAAAAAAGATTCCAAAACTAGTTTACAAGTAATTTTTGTTTGTTAAGCCAAACATGTTTGCTTTTGACTTCCGAGAAATAGTTAAAATGGTGTTTGGATTTCGGAAAGAAGCAAAGAAAAGAAAAATAAAAAAAAAAGCAATCCAAAAGTGAAGTTCTGGGAACTTACTTGAAGAAAAATCAAAAATAACTTTTGGCCCAACAGTGAAGAAGGTCTCTGTTAATTCTCAGGTGAACAAATATTGAGTAAATTAAGCTTCACTTTAGAGTAAATTAATCTTTAGTTCTTCAGACATCAGTTTGAGTTACAAAATTTATTGGAAGAAAAAAAGATGTCCCATTAAAATTTTAAGCGCCATCAAAATTGACACCCTTATTTCAAAGTATACGGTGAGATAAACAAACTAAAACATCGTTATAAACTAAAACATGTTATTGATTCATCTAGCTACAATTAGAAAACAACATCAATTAAATTAAGCCAATAGCTTAACTGAGTTTGTTGTGGAGTTCATCACTAAAGAGAGTCATATGAAGCCGACATCTTAGCAACTTAAACTTAAGTCATTTTAGTTACGCAAAATGTGGCTTGGTGATCGCAAAGTTTACTTATTTTTTGCTCTCTAATTTTACGTAGTCTCAAAAGTTATTCCATAACCAGGGATTTTGTCGAGTTCAAAGAGCTAATAAGCATCTAATCTGTAAAAATAAAATCTTTGGCTTTAATCAAATGTTTTTACTTTCTTTTACAATGAAATTTCAAACTTACAAATCAACATAAATCATAAATTTATGAATTATAATGAAATTTCAAACTTAAAAATCGACATGAGTTATAAATTTATGAATTACAGAGAAAAGAAAAAAAAAATACCACATTTGTTTTACATTCTTTAAGGAAGACTTTAGAACAGTGATTCTTTCAATCAACAAACTTCTCCATTTCAATCAACAAAACCTTGTACTCTCATGTGTCTCTTTTTTATTCAGAAGTAGATAAAACCTTACGATTTTTAATTCTCATTTCGTATCTTCCATTAAACTTGATTGTTGTAAAGTTGACATTACATCAATCAACAACCTTTATAATCCTTTCTTTACAAATATGAAAGATACTTGTTGATTCTTTATATTTTCTTTCATATTCATATCATCCCGATGCTTCAAATATAATCTGTATATTTTTTCAGTAATTGATTCTCTATGAGGGAATGCGCTAGATAGTGGGTGGATTCTTTTTTTTTTGGATAGTTCACGTTCTTGCATTTTTATTAAAGGTTCTAAAAATTAAATGTCTACATATATATAACTAATTTTCAGTGTTTGTACACAAAACTTTTCAAAATACGTGTTTACCACATTCTTAAATATTATTGTAACAACCACCAAAATGTAAACATATATGGATTTTTGCAACTTAATAATATTATTTTTATCCCTTATTAATATTATTATCGATATCTAATTTTTGGTTCCACGACTTTTCTTTTCTTTTCGAAATTTTTAGAGAAAGTAATTAGAATTTCAAACTGGTAGCACATTTTTACGCATTGTGCAAAATTAAAATAATATTTTAGTAAAATGCATCCAAAGTTTTCCAAACCCTTAAAAAGGACAAATTAATATGCATCATATGCATAAAAATATACTTATATAAAAAAATATATCGATTTTTCATTTTGGAAATATTCATATATGATTAATTGTTAATAAAAATTTGGGATTAATATTCATATATATGATTAACTGTTGATATATTATTAACCCTCTGATAATTGTGTTAACTGTTATTGATCTTAATTATTAATAAAAATAAGATTTGTTCATTTATTTAGAATTGACTGAATAATTTATTTCAGATTCACCGATCATTACAATTCAATTTCAATCATACATGTCTAGACCTATATATTTATAAAGAGTAGTCAATAACTGAGCCTGATGCATATTTCATTGATTTGTTTCTGGTTAGCTTAGATATGAAATCATTCAATAATCATCTTCATTTCTTGTTCTTATTACTGATTAATGTCACTCAGTTCTCACTTTCCTCTCAAGGCGCGGTGTCACGAAGAGGAAAGAAGGTCTCTATTGAACTTCAAGTTGTCTTTATAAGACCCTGCAGTGAGGCTTGAGGCTTCTCCGTTTACTTTCCCATTACCAGTTCATGTATTTCTGTCAAGACTTCGACAACTATCTTTTGCTCACCACTTTATATAGATATTATTAGTTTGGAACTAATAACACAAAAGATAATGCAGTGAATTGGAAGAAACCTAGGAACTTTAGGTTTTGCTTGAGAAAGACATTTTTGTGACTCACAGGAATCACTCTTATACCCAGGGTAGATAACCTAACAGAGAATTTTAGGGAATTGAAGTGAAATTGTGGTTGCTTATGGGGAACATTTTTGTGACTGGTAGGAAATGGAACCTGAGTTGGTCATTGAGGTTAGTACTTGTGTTTGTACGAAACTCTTCAATCAGTTGACAACTGTTTTAAAAAAATCTTTTGATTCACTTCGTGATTCGAGTAAATATTGAAAGGTTACGATATTGTGTATTGGAAAAGAGTTGATATGAACTGCATGGAATTTACTTTATGCTATTGTTAGTTCACTACTCGTCATAGAAAACTACTTGTTGCGAAGTCTCTAACTTCCTTGAGGAGGAACATGCCACCACTAGAGTGGGAAGAGGCTAGAAAACTACTTGCTGCGAAGATTAATCATGGAGAAGCGATGGTTATAGCTAATATAATGACAAGTCTTTGCTATCTCGAGCTTGCTTATGGTTGATTTAGCGGTTGATGCATTGGTTGGGAAGTGCAAAAATCTTACCCATCTTGGCATATTTGGCTCTGTTTGTGTGTGGATTGATGGTGATCTTATAGACAAGTGTGAATGTGTTGCACATGTTACGTGTCCTTGGAATGATTGTGATGCATTCTCAGACAGTGATGGCAATGATAATGAAGCTGCAGCCTAGTCATCAGACTCGGATTCAGAGCAGTAAGGTATTGTAGCTTCTTGGTGTGTTTTGGGGTGAGTCTTGATCTTTGTACCCATGCATTGGTGCTTCCGATGGTTAAGAAGGGCAAGGATGAGTAGGATAATCCCTTTGGGGTAAAATCGAAGGATTGGGGAAGAAGCTAAAGTGGTGCTCCGACCCAGATCAGTGGAAGGAATTTCCAACACAAGAATTTTTTTTATGTGCATCGAGAAATAAATAATTATGGAGACAGAGAAGAGGACATCCGCTGGTTCTTATATTGTTAAGAGTTTGGCATAAAGTTCGCACCAAATACGCAGGTCTTAATAGCTCTTTAAGAAGTAGCTCCAACTCTTTTATCAATTGGTCAACATCAAGCAATAAAATAGGCTAGGATCATCAGAATAAGAAACTCAAAAAGTAAGACCGCCAAAGCGGAAAGTCAAACCATCAAAATCAGCGGTCGTAGTACTATGGCTACTTATTTTCCCATAATATACGTAATGTATACAGCTCTGAGGATCGGATACTATGTAGTGTTGATACCTATGTTGAACTGATAATTCTAAGTTATAAAAGATACCCAAGATCACAATAAATAACGAAGAACACAAACATAATATAAATGGTACTAAGTTATCATGAGACACAAGAGATTAAGTGGTTCGACTTTTTTCTACGTCCACGGGATAATGAGTGATTGTTTGTATTAAGTTGTGGTGGTCACAAAGATCTTAAATGATTCCAAAAGTAATAGAGAGAACTCAAGTTGAAGTAAATACTTAAGTTCTAAACATTAAAGAGGTATAAGATTAAGACTAGATCTTCTTCTCCTAGATATTGAATGCCCTTGGTTTGTCAGTGAAGCTTGGTATTTATAGCCCCTTCTGCTCCAGATATATCTTTGCTGTCTTTGGGTCCATCGTTCCCTGATAATACATTCCGTACAAATGGTACCTTCGTTCACCGCATGCTTTCTCCAGTCGGATTCTGCCATCTCAGCTGACCCACGTTCCTTCGGGAATTTCCCAGCCTCAGTACAGATTGTACCTTCGCTCACTGCTAGCTTTTTCCAGTCAAACTCTGCCACCTCATCTCTCTCCACGTGCTCTGATTAAGCGTGTAAATAAGAGATTTGGGCATTAAATGATGATTAGATGCGTCATCTACCTTTGTCCCTTCGCCAACTGTCTCTCTCTAGATTAGGTTCTACTTTTCCATCTTGGCCTTTGAGGTGTCCCTCCTTGGGATGGGATAAAGTAGATCTGCGAAGGTGTCTTATGCAATGAAATAAAAAAAAAAATCAACTGAATCTATAGCTGAAATAAAATATTATTATTGTAACAAATCAAGAAACTGAAATTGAATTAAACTTATATTCACTAAATTCATTGTACAACCCTGACAAACTACGATTAATCAAGTTTTAAATCCCACGTGGATTTCATTTTGCAATGACAAACTACAATCAGTTCCAAATCTAAAATAATTTATGAAACATCCATAAATCTAAAAAGCAAATCATTGTACAAAAATTACAAAGGAAACATGAGTGAAGTTTTGAATAACCAGAATGCTTCTCCATAGTCCCGGTCCTTGTCAGGTGGTGTCTTTGAAGAAGAGGAATTTGCAACACTTGAAATAGGAAGTAGCTGCACTTGGTTTTAAGTCAAAAACTGATACGTCAAAGAGCTTGCTATTGCATTTTAAGATCCCTGAAAGCACAAAGAAAGAATCATAAATCCAGTGAAGATTAACAAAGAGACCGCTATATGCAAATAGACAACTAGATTTGAACTAATACGTAACCAGGATTTGGAGAGACTATTGTAATGACTGCAAAATAGTGGTCATCTCATCGGCTACAACCATTGTAGCGACTCCAAATAGTTTATTATCTCAGCAAGCATTAATCTTTTCCAGATAAAAATAACCAATCCTTTATTCCCAAACAATTTGGGGTAGGTGCCACATATCACAACAACAAACAAAATGAAAAATTGAAATTCGAAATGATGATTGACAAGAGCCATTACATTTCAGAAATCTGTGGTGATTGAGGGCAACGAGCAAGAGAGACATCCTGCAAAGAAAAGAAGACAATCTATGAGAGTCAAATACCAGGAGAAAAAGGTGTAAAATAACTATGGCAGACAAGCAGGAGCACAAGCTGAGAAAAAATTACAGACGCACATACAAGACATTAGTTAAGGTACAAAATCAGAGTTACCACTGCAATAGTAAGACCATGACACTAGGGAAGCGTATAGTTGTACCTCGGATGGATGTATACCAACGAACAAAATGCCAGGTTTCAAACTGTTAAGCCAAGAATAAAACAAATACCCAAGCGCATCTCGTTATTGCATCTCATTTCATAGTCAGATTCACATCCAAACTGTATGATTCCGCTAGAACCTACAGTGTATCAAATGGAGCAAACATAGTAAATGCAACTGGTAATACTTAAGAGACACACTGAATCATGACAATCATGAGTTTCAGAAAGCTACTCAACTAAAAACAAAACCGTGGGCTCATGTATTATGCAAGCCATACTACGAGTACACAAGTATGACTAATGTTTTAACTGGTAACTTGAGAAACTCTGCTAAACCTCTTATCATTTGAACAACTGAAATATCTAAATATCTCAATGACAGTTACAACTTGAAGGAAATATCACCAAAAGATTATTGAGAAGAAAAGAATTAGTGAGGTTGAAGTTGTGCATTTTCCGTGTATTAATCAAGAGAACAGTCAAAACAAATCACACGATGAAAACTGGGAAATGAGTGGAATTTGTGGCCACTTATAGGATATCAAAGAATATGATCTACCATAAGTTGAATGCCTGCATAGTACATAACTGCAAGTAATCATTCAGCATTGGACAACGCAACAGGTTCATCATTTCCAAGCACCACTTTCGGAAGTTTTTCAACCATCCTGTCACAAACTATTATTTAGATCTGAGACAACCAGTAAAATAAATGACCAAACTAATCAAAGCATACCAACCATTTAATGATCTCAACAATTTTTACTTCTATAAGTTCTTTCTCACCCAGCATAAGGGAACATTCAATAGAATCATGTGCTGCTACAACAGACACTTCATTCCTGCAATAAATTTAACATGAGAAACATTAGTCTCAACAATTTGACAGTTAAAATGAGTTTTTCTCTTAAGAGACATATCCCATGACTTGACAATTACTGCATGTTTCAAAGTCCTTCAAATAAAAGGATAGTTCTAGAGTCGAAAACCTTTTCAATTTGGGACCGGATAGTGAGATTGAGTATGTAAAACCATTCATGTCCTAAATATTTTATCCCAAAAGTTCATATACATTTCGTAGACAATTTTAGCTCACCAAAAGCATGAACTAGCTCGTCTTCGGAGTGAAATTACACTTTAACTATAGTCCACCAATAGCAGATACAAGTCCTTGTCTAACTTTTCCTGGAGGATGCTCACAAAGCAGCAAAAATACAAGGACATGTTTGTGTATCCCAAATTATGACATTACATATGTAAGCTTGAACAGAACATGAAATCTTTAATTAACATGGGCATAATGAGTTACCAATGAAGAGCCTTACATGAAGAAAAGTTGCCACTTGCCAGTGCCACTAGTGAAAAATGTATCCCAATACGAACTCTGAATACATAACAAAATAAAATTCTTCATCAAACACATTTGACAAAACAAATTAAGCTTCAGCAATGACAGAAGCAATTCAATCAACATTTGAACCCCAAAGCAGCAATACACACTAGCCAAAATCTAAAAGTTTCAATTTTCTGTATTCCAATCAAACAAAAACATAAAAACTAGATTCTAAAAACTTCAAAACCACAATAAATATTTAATAAATAGTCTGTATAAACCCTTGTGAACTTCTGACTATCAAACTAAAACCAAAAACAAAACCAAATTAGACCAATGCAGACAAATCAACCGAGAAAAACACAAGAAATTCTAAGAAAACACTGTTAACTTGAACAATATCATGAGAATCATAATATTGATACCAATCTATGATTGGGTTAAATCCTTCTTTGCGAATTTACAGAAGATTTCTTCAACCTAATAGACTCAAAAAAAAAAAAAAAAACCATCAGTTAGGGTTAAAAATAGAATTTTGGAGTAGTTATGTTCGGAATCAGATTTAGGGGTTTTTTTTCTTACCCTAGGAGAAGAGATCTTCAACCTACTAGAGGAGTTATCTTGTAGGGAAAAGTAGAAAAGTTAATACCTTACTGCAAAAACGAGAGAAGATTAGAGAAATTAAAATCGTTAATAATAAAGTCTATCAAATTTATGAAACAACAAGATTGATATTACCTTACGATTTCGGGAGCAAATCAAGTAGATCTCGGGTTCATGATTTCATAGCATGAATCTAATGAAAGAAAAGAACTAGAAGAGACTGAGTTAGAGAGAGACATGAGACTGTTTGGGTGAAGAGGCGAAGATAGAAAATGAACAAAGAGAGATACCTGGGACCATGTAAAGGCAGATATTTTTTTATTAATAAAATACCCTTCATTATTACGACTTCCAGGAGTGCTCGAGTTAGTTTTACGTGTGAAACGTCTTCCACCGGAAGCCAAGTCCATTAAGAAAACCTTTGGAAGTCGTTTTTATAAAACCTAAGCAGACTTAAAAAACCCATTTTCCACTAGTGAATGGTACATTTATAGCGCGGGAAAACAATTCAATTTCAATCATACTCCCTCCTTACCTATGTTGTATAATAGGTAGAATGTTGAATTTTATTTGTCCCATTAGATAGGCGGATTATTATTTTTAAGATGAATATTTGCATGCACGACTATATAAATAGTACATATAGATAATTGCGTTTTTAATAGGATAAGGGGTAAAACATGAAAAAACGTAAAAGAAATTATGAATCCAATGTAATTTTCTTAATCTAAGGGAATTTTATCTCTCGTCTCTATATGTGGTGTATAGACCTATACAATTAAATGTTTACATTTATAAAGAGTAGACCATAAATGAGTCGGTCTGTTGCATATTCTTTTGATTTGTTTCATTAGTTTATGCCAACTAATTTGGGACAAATCTAGTATAACATTAGCCTCTATATATTTCATTTTCTCCTTCCTAAATTTCCTTGTCACCATGTATCTAGTGTCTTCTATTGCGACGATTCCAGCATCAAATAAATTGATTTACAACTATCCATCCTGTGGCAGGAAACAATATACCAATAAGTCCAAAAAAGAATATAATGCAAACTGGATGGGACGGAGGTAGTATTACATTAGCCCACAAAAAAGAAATTCAAAAGTGAAGTTTTGGGAACTTACTTGAAGAATAATCAAAAATGATTTTTGTCCCAATAGTGAAGAAGGTCTTTGTGAATTCTCAGGTAAACAAATATTGAGTCAAATATGACTCGTACTAATTTCACTTTAGAGCAAATTAAGCTTCAGTTCTTCGGACATTAATTTTAGTTACAAAATTTATTGGAAGAAAAAAAAAGTTCCATTAGAATCTTAAGTGCCGTCAAATTGACGCCCTTATTTCAAAGTATAGGGTGAAATAAACAAACTAAAACATCGTCATACACTAGAACATGTTATTGATTCATCCGTCTAGAATTAGAAAACAACATCAATTAGATTAAGCCAATTGCTTAAACTGAGTTGGTTCTGGAGTTGATCACTAAAGAGAGTCATACGAAGCCGAGTTGATCACGAACTTTACTTATCTTTTGTTTCAAGTAGTTATTTTTTCCTCTTTACTTTCATGTGGTCTGAAAAGTTATTCCATATCCAGGGCTTTTGTCGAGTTCAAAGAGCTAATAAGCATCGAGTATGTTAAATAAAATCTTTGGTTTTGATCAAATGTTTTTGCTTTCTTATATAATGAAATTTCAAACTTAGAAATCAACAGAAATCATAAATTTATGATTACAGCGAAAAGAAAAAGATAGTACCATATTTGTTTCATATTCTTTAAAGAAGACATTAGAACAGTGGTTCTTTAAATCAACAAACTTCTCCATTTCAATCAACAAAATTTTCTACTCTCATGTGTTTTTTTATTTATTCAGAAGTAGATAAAACCCTAAGATTTTTAATTCTCATTTTGTATCTTCAATTAAAGTTGACATTATAGCAACCAATAGCCTCTATAATCCTTTATTTTAATAAAAAAAATTCTTGTTGGTTCTTTATTTCTCTTTCATATTCATATCATCCCGATGCTTCAAATATAATATGTATATTATTTCAATAACTGATTCTCTATGGGGAAATGCGCTCGATGGTAGGTGGATCTTTTCTTTTTAGGATAGTCTATGTTCTTACATTTTTATTAAAAGTTCCAAAAAATAAATGTCTACATATATATATAACTAGTTTTCAGTGTTTGTACACAAAAAGTTTCAAAATATGTGTTTACCATATTCTTAAATATTATTGTAACAACCACCAAATGTGAACGTATATGGATTTTTCCAACTTAACAATATTACTTTTTGTCCCCTATAAATATTATTATTGATATCTAATTTTTTTCGTTCCAAGACTTTTCTTTTCTTTTTAAATTTTTTAAATAAAGTAATTAGAACTCCAAATTGGTAGCATATTTATACGCATTGTCCAAAATTAAAAAAAAATGTTTTAATAAAATGCATCCAAAGTTTTTCCAAACCCTTAAAAAAGACAAATGAATATGCATCATATGCATAAAAATATAGATATATAAACAAATTATATCAGTTTTTCATTTTGGAAATATTCATATAAGACTAATTGTTAATAAAAATTTGGGATTAATATTCATATATGATTAAGCCTCTGGTAATTGTGTTAATTGTTGTTAATCTTAATTATTAATAAAAATAAGATTTGTTCATTTATTTAGAATTGACTGAATAATTTATTTCAGATTTCTATTAGGTATGTGATAGTTGCTTCTGGGTTATCTAACCTATCCAGAGGGTCGTGATTTTATTCAAAGATTCACCGGTCATTAACAATTCAACTTCAATCATATATGTCTAGACCTATACATCTATAAAGAGTAGTCAATAATTGATCTGTTTCTAGTAAGCTTAGACATGAAATCATTCAATAATCATATTCATTTTTTTTTATTACTGATCAACGTCACTCAGTTCTCACTTGCCTCTCAAGGCGCGCTGTCACGAAGAGGAAAGAAGGTCTCTATTGAACTTCAAGTCGTCTTTATAAGACGGATCGTTTTTTTTCTTGGAAAGAAGGCAGAAAAAACTACCGTGTATGGCATCGAAAAGTCCTTTTTGTAATCAATGTATATTTAGTGGTAAATGTCTTCTTCCTCTATGATTTTCAGCTTAATTTGAGTTAGGAATTTCTCGATACAATTGAATTTATGTTTGAAAGAATTAGGTAGGGTTTTAGATTTTAGGTTTCTTTTTCTTCTCTTGTTATGGAGGATGTTGAATGTATGTTTGATTGAACTGAGTTGACAATTAGGTTATTGATTTGTTTATCTTTTATAAATTTCTTATAACAGGGTGGAGTCATCACTTCGTATCAAAGAGAAGGTATCATCTGATAATTCAGTTGTAGATGAATTTCCGGGTTAGGTATTAACTAACTAAATTAATTAATCTAAATACATTATTAGTGTTAATTAAGTAAGGATAGATTAGGCATTTTGAAAATAAGTGGTTAAGGGGTGTTGTGTTTTACTTCAATGACCCGAATTTTGTCTTATTGGGTATACCCTAATTAATCTGGGTAGAACCCCATTTGGCCAGGAATTTTATCTTGGGAAAAATAAGCTTTTTGGTTCTTTAGAGCGTTCATAATCATGAGAGCAACCTAAAGACTAAAATCAAACTATAAACTAAAAAAAATTGGGGGAAAGGATCAAAATTTGGTCACACGTAGATTATATGTCCTCCCAAGTGAGGCGGACTTTATATGTTCGTCTGGTGATGATTCACCACACGTACCACAAATGTATGTAACTTAATATATATGTTTATATTAAATCGGCGGACTTTATATGTTCGCTCCACCATCGTGCGCACACTTAATCTCCATCCCACTCCAGGCGATTATTATACCAGCGTCCCGTTCCAGACGAACTTTTAGTCTCCGCTACCCTAGAAAACTCGACCATATATTGTTTTGTTCCGCTCCATTGCGATTGACTTTCTGACCAGTTTTGCTCCATCTTTTCCTTGTCCACTGTGGGACGCTCTGACATACAGGTTTAAATCCCTAAAATTATTGATGTCGCTCTAGTACGGTAATAATGTCACTTGGAGTAGCCTAAGTTCGAAACTCCCAAGTGCACATTCTTTATCGATAAAAACAATCTCAAGAATTTTATAGCGTGTTTGGATATCACACAAAAAAAAATAGTTTTCTCGACTTTATTAAATTGAAAAGTCAAAAATTAGTTAGGGAATCAAATTTCGGAATGACTCCTAAACAAAAACCTGAAAATAAATCAAAAGTCGGAGAGTGTTTCGATACCAAAAACAAAAGCCTATTCCAGAATTAAAAAAAAAAAAAACTTTTGTTGACTTGTAGAAGTCATTCTCAAATTTTGTTCTATATAGCTTACGAATTTTCTGCTTCTAGAAGCTAAAAAGCTACTTCATACAATTCTGTTTTTATATAAAGACGTTAGCCTATTTGGATACCACTTCCGAAGTTTTTTTTTGATTTCTGGAAGCAAAAAGTCAGAAGAGCGCGTTTGAGTGCCAGAAGCAGAAGTTAGAAGCAAAATTATTTTGCTTCACAAAAAATTAATGTTTTTTGCTCATAGAAGTCGTTTTAAAATTCTATACCCAAACTCACTTATTGTTTTTTGACTTCTAAAAGTCAAGTAACTTCTGATTGTTCATCCAAACCGACTTCTTGTATTTTGTCTCCTATCTTTGTTAGTGCCGTCTATAATGATTGATGAATCAAAAACTTTTAATTGGAGCAGATTTTGTCAGTTCTTTTTTTTATGTAATGTATACTTAGGTAAATGTTTTATCACCATATGTATAAAAAGAATGTATCTTATTTAGCTCCTTTATGCCTACTATAACTAGTTATTTCGGTTTTCTACTGGCGGCTTCAACTATAACTCCCGCTCTTTTTATTGGTCTGAGCAAGATACGACTTATTTGAAATGAATTGAATGAACAATTCAGAAGAAAAAAAAATTCTGTGATATTCTAGTTCTAGGTATTCTATAGTGATTTCCCGCGTCAATTGTCAATTCTTGATCATTCAGATTCATTTCTCGATTCAGATTTATATTTAAGAAAACAAGTAACTTCTAACTGTTTGTTCAAACGCGCAATTTGGGATACAAGATTACGGAATGATTTTTAAAAACCAAAAAGTTAACTTTTTACGAAACAAAATTGTTTGTGATTTCTGATTCTTTATCCAAACATGCAGGAGGCTTTTCTCTCCCTCTCCAACCTCTTTCTAAGCCCAACTCCACCCACAGACTATTTTTTTTGTTAAACCCAGATCTCCCATCCACAGATTAGATTATTTTATTTACGGTCCGCGAGTTATAACCCCAAAGGTGTCACTATCCATCCATAAAAAATCCATCAAAACAAAAATAACACAAAAACCCCATCAAAACAAAAGTAACACAAAAACCCCAAAATTTTTTGATGAAACCAATTTTGAAATTTGGAGTTTTTGTATCACTTTTTAAAAATTTGGGGGTTCTTATATCAATTTTGTTTAAGATGGAGTTTTAATTGATCCCAACATTTGAATGGGGTTTTTGTACCATAAGTTTGGTCACCTTGGATTTTTATGACTAGTTGTGTTTTATTTATTAGTTGTCTTTTAGACCTTAATGGTATCCTCAGATTCTTTCAAAAGTTTTTAGTTCTCGATTTCTAAACTAAATTAGCAAATCATCCTGGCGTTTGTCGGTTTATTTTGCCAGTTATCGTCAAGTAGAAGAAGGAACATGGTGACACTGGTAGTAGCGACAACGATTGATCCAGCCTCCATTGGTCCTGCTTCTGCTTTGTTATCCATGCCCGGTTGGCATCCTGGTCCTCCCTTAAAGGCAGGTTTTGTAATCCCAATCTTTGATTTTGTATTTCGTATAATTTCAGTTTATAAACCCTGATGATGCAATAATAATCAATTGTGTAGAAAATTTTGTGTAGGATATTCCGAGTTATGTAAATGGGCAAGTGAGATTATTAAAACATGATAATAGCATTGTATCCGAGGATCATCTAGATAAGCGTTGGGAAGAATCAACTGGGGAAGTTGTCGACGACGTTATATTTCTCAGTAAACATACCGCTGTTTCCAATCGTCCTGCCCTAACTGTTCATCCTATTGGTAATTTATATATGTTTTTGTATTTCGTTTTCAATTTGTGGATTCTCTTGTTATGTAGATTCTGAGTGTGTATGATACGGAAATGTAGGCATACCACATTTACGCGAAGGTGAAGTGTCGAATTCTGGAGGTAAACCAGGATGGGCGGCACCTCCGAATCCACGGATTGCTTCGTGGTTGAGGCTCTTGAAGAAAATTGCTCAGGAGCATAATCTAATTCCTGAATTTGAGGTATCTCACTGCTTACAGACATATATGTCTTAAGCAAAATCTTTAATACCTTACAAATTTAATCAATTGCCTGGAACATAACCCAGAACTCGGTTATATGCTAGTAAACATGATTAAGTAATTAAGCCGAACATCACTGGATCTTGTCATTAGAAACATCACATCAGGTAAGTAGTTGAGAATTTGTGTGCGGGATAATCTGCAGAGCATGGTTAAAAGTTTGTGACCCAGTTATTGTTGGATCATGGGTTGTTGGTTTTTCGTGAGAGATGCATGATCTATCCTGTCATGAGTTCAAGTTTTTATAAACTGTCTTCAAACGATTCCAAACTATTTACTATTCTTCTTGAGGGGTCTTTTCCTTGAAAAGGAACAGTTAAGATTGTAAAACACAAAGAGTTGTGAAGCTAGAATCTGAACATGGGATAGAAAGATTGCGATGTTGGAGAAAGCTAAATTCAAATAGTAATGAACAAGATGTTTATATGACAGCTTGGCTCAGGTGCATATCATATAACAAGAATATGCCGCACACAAATTCTCGTCAATGTTTGGGGACTTGGAAGATATTCGAGTAGTTCCAACCCGAGGTTTTCATTATGGTGCAACCTGCAGAGGCTCCTCCTGTTTTTGTCGTCTGCTTTAAATATGAGAAAGGTTATTTGGAGTTGACCCAGACTGATTCCGTGGATGTGGAGGGGGAGACTTTCATGCTACTTACTCCTCAGACCAAATGTCAGCACATCAAATCCTGGGGGTGCTAGAGCTGTAGGATTATTTTAATTGTCCTAGCCTTTATGATTTTATCAAATTTAAATGTCAAACATTTCTGTTTTTATATTTTTACTACGGCTTAACCCAATGCACGGGCATGAAGTAACCCTATATTAGTAGCATACATCGACTGGTGTATGACTGATCATTTCTATATTGTCCTCTAACAGTATAACTCGTAATTCGATCGTTATATTAGTATTAATGCTGTTGGATACTCTCTTCTGTGTTTCCTTTTGTAGTTCAGTGACATAGGAATCCAAACAACTTACTTTTGGCACTTGTAGTAAAAAATTTAATTGGTTAGCTCTTTCTGAGAACTAAATGGATTACAGCTCTATATTAACTTGATTCAACCGGGATGTGAACAGATTACAAGGATACTTCACCATTGTGTGCAGAAAATAGCTGTAGCCTTTAAGTAAAACTAATTTGAATCTCAATTTTAGTTGCAAGCTAAATGATGGGGATCTCTTTAAAATGGAACCCTTCTTGTTATATTGCCTATAACCAATCTACAGAAGGTGCTTAATTTTCTCATCTGTAGATAATGTGACAGGGAACACGCTTTCTGCTTAAATCTATTTCAAACTTCATTGTAATGTACTGAAATTTGTTTGCAGCATTATGTATCATTCTTCTTATTGTGGTTTCCTTGGTTGTAGATCACTATGGAGGCTACTCATCATGGACCTGAGATCAATTCGCCAACCATGTTCGTGGAGATTGGTAACCTCTCCTCGTCATCAACATATTCATTTCGTTATTTTCTGCAAATTCTTGCTGATCCATTTTTCTGTTTTGTTATAGTTTATCTATCATATTGGGTTCTAGGTTGGTCACTTTCTTTTCTGCACTAGTGTGTAGTTGTGTTTGCGTAATCTTCTTTGAATTTCCCAACCTTTACTATCTATATGATGGTAATTGACAACTCTTATTGTATGTCTATACAGTAAAACACTAGTAACTTGTTGGAAATGTGAACAAATGGCTTACAAATGAACTGATTTAGAGCTCTACCAGTTTAGCTGATTGCCTGATTCCTGATTCATTTGATTGAAAGGTAGTACGGAGGAGTACTGGAAGAGGCAAGATGCTGCTCAGGCCATTGCTCAAGTTGAGTATCTATTTTTTAGTTTATGTAGTGTCTACACTATGAGCAGGTTCAGTGGCCTATTTTTCCATCAGTGCTCTTTTTGGACTCCAATAGTTTCCTTTTTATAAGCACTGATCTAGACGGTTTTTGAACATTATCATTTGTCACATCTTCAGTCAAGCCTTTATGTTTCCCACAGCTCTCCTACTAGCTATTGAAGTCTTTGACCATTTCTGAAACTAACAAATTTCTTTGGTGCTTTTAGTTAGTGTGGGAAGGACTAGGCCTTGGTGGAGCTGGTGATATTGGAAATTGGAACAAGTATGGGAAAACTCGTACTTTCGTGCTTTTGTTGAGTCCTTGTTTACTATGAGACTGAACTTTGCATTTTCCGGAATTGGGTTACAGCTCAGTTTCTTTACTCTTTCTAGGATTCCTTCTTGTTTTAAAGTTGCAACAATTGTAGAGGTTAAATCTTTATTCTTGGTAATTGATGCAGAAATAACGATAAAAAGAAGGTGCTTCTTGGGCTAGGAGGTGGACATTATGTACCCAGACATATGGACATTGTTCTGTAAGTTATATGAACAAGCTGCTGTACTTTTAAAACCAGTGTTGTTGCTCAATAAACTCTTTTGATTGAAAAAAAATAGTACTAACTATCGAGCTATTTGCTTTCTCTTCGCATTTAGGTACTTATTTTTAGTTAACTAGGGTAAGGATAATATTATACTGCTGAAATGCTTGTGCCATTGAAAATGTTCAGGAAAGAGGACAGTGTTTGGGTAGGACACCTGCTATCTGGATATTCTTTGCCAATGGAAGATCCAAAACAAACGAATGACGGAAAAGAGGTAAATGGTATTGGCGGAACTTGGAAACAAGCCATTAAAGTCTCATATGATGCTACTTGTTCAGCTTTCCCTGGCGGAGAAATTATGGCTCATCTAGATCAAAAGTAAGTATCTGTCTGTTCTATTGCAGTTATTATAGAATAGATTGTTATGTGAATTTTGGGAGAACTGACCCAACGAATCTTTTCATGTGAGCTGTACAGTATTTAGTTGTAATAATCAAAGGGAATTACCATACCTTGTGTCCGAACTGAGGAACTCTATATGCGTCAGTCTCAGTCTTATTTGAGTGACAAGATAGAAATGCACATAATATGGCTAGCTGGGTGACATGTTATTTCCTTTCGATCATAAGCGTGCATTGACCGTTTCTTATTCTGAATGTTGGGTGCAGGAGTTTCAAGAGCTGGCAAAAAAATGCCATTACAAGTTTCTTGAATGAACAGAATATAAAGATTGGCAAACCAAGTGACTTCAGTTAATATTCCTGGACCTGCATTACAGGAGATAGTTGCATTTTTAGTTGCTCTTTATGATTTTCCTATAGCAATATATTCATTGGATTATCACAATCTCATTTGTAACCGCACCAAGGGTTTATTTATAAGGCCTGATATCAGCTTTCAGGAAAGACGGGTCCATGGCAGATTGCAGTGCTTTAACTGTTCTAAATTGATTCTTACAATTTTTTTAGTAAGGTATTAGACTGTAAGGGTGTTTATCTACTGCGAATTTTTTTTGAAATAGTTTTGCAGATCGTTTTATAATTATTTTGTCTTCTCTTTCGCTGAACCTTGGTTCTAATGCTAGCCTGATGCAGCTCCCCAATCCCCACAGCTTCTAGGAAACTGGAAAGCTCAATTTTAAGCCACCACTCAATTTTAAGCCACCATTTTATGTTGTTACAGTATTGTATTTCCATTTTATGTTGTTACTGTATTGTATTATTTGGCCAATTCATTTTTCGAAAATTGTGAGTTATTAGTGTTGGAATTTGAGCTTCATAATCATCGTTCTTTATGCTTAAATAAGATTATAAGAACCCTTATGCTGAAAACAAACCATAACCTAGTCTTATCATGCTCAACAACATCTTTAAGGCTACACAGAACAGTCAAGTAATAACTTTTAGCTGAACATAGTCACCATACGAGCACAACAACATGAAACATAACAATACAAGTTGAGAAGATAGAAATAAAAGCATATCAAACAGAAACATGACTTAGCTTCTACTTCTATTTCCTCTCATTCCATATAATGGATTATTTGCTGAAAACATATATTTATAAGAGGCTAGAAGAGAGCTTAGTCATAGCCTATGCGTTAACCAACCTGTCCATCATTAGTTGGTTGACACCTCACTAGGTGAGTCATAGGACAGCTAAGCAGCTGACTTAAATCCAGCTTAGCACTAATCCGAATTAACCAAACATGATTACCTTAAGCTAAGCAGGATTACCTTAAGCCAAGCAAGATTTGTTGCTAAACCAACATTAAGTCTAACATTCTCCCACTTTGGTTAGCAACAAAACTCTTTTCTAAAAGTGTATGTTTGTATCTGAAAAGTACGCTAGGATTCGACCATGGAGACCTGTACACCATTTAAGAGATGCATGCGCCATTTCTATAATCAGAAAACTAGACGGACCATATAATCTCAAGTAAACTGCACTTTAAACTTTATGCATACACTTTAAATGGCTTGACCTTATGCCCAAACAAACTGCACTTTAAACTTTATTTTTTCAAAACAAAAAACTTAAACCTGAATCAATCTTTATATGCTCTCACCGCAACTTTATTTGCTCTCACCGCAACTTTATATGCTTTTACCGCAATCATATCTGATTTCTAGATGCTTCCCATCGAGACAAATATACATCTGGCTCAATCAAGAGGCATGTTTCCGTCGAAACATATAACAAGTATACATCTGACTCAGTTGAGATATGTCGTACAAGACATTTAACATCTCCGAAGAGATTCTACTAGCTCAATTGAGTATGTCTGTCAAGACATTTAACATCTCCGAAGAGACATCTCCGAAGAGACATCTCCAAAGAGATTCTACTGGCTCATTTGAGGTATGTCTGTCGAGACATTTAACATCTCCTAAGAGATACATCTTCGAAGAGAATAACTGACTCAACTGAGGTATGTCTGACAAGACATATAAATGGCTCAATAATGAGTAACATCTTCGTCGAGATAAGTAAACATACCTGCCCAATAAGAGATATATCTCCGAAGAGAAAACTTTTGTCTTAAAATGAAACATGTCTCCGTCGAGACCCTTAATTCATCTCTTTATTGGATTAATCTCTGAGAGGTTTATTCTGTGTCTCAAAATAGACCTTGATTTTTAAAGAGAACTTTATCTATGCCCAAAGAGCTATGTCTCCAAAGAGACTTATTCTGTGCTCATTACAAGCTGTCTCGAAAGGGACTTTCTGCATTGATCTCCCACTGATCTTTTGTTCCTTGAACAACATAAACAGCAACCCAAGTTAAACAGTTAAGATGATAATCAAAATAAATGTTATAATGCTCCCACTGTTTTCCAGGACTCTACCTCCTTATAGTGCTGTTTGTACTTTAATCTAAACACCAATGAAACACTAGAACAGATTCAATACCATCACTGGTTCACCTTTGGGTAAACCATGATGCCAGAATCTCAAACACTTCCAAGTAATAATCTCAAACTCCAAAACCAAGACTCGGTATCATTGCAAAACACCTTTGGGCAGAATTGCAACATACATGAGTCTAACCTAACGAGTTTAAGATCAACATTTCATGCATAGAAATAACAACTCCATTAAACCTTTGAGTTCAATAGAGCACAAGATTCAATAAATAGGAAACATGATTCATTCCAAAATATCACAAATATGAATTGCCTTTAGGCAAAACTCATACTTATAACATCTGGAAAAAACATAAACAAACCTTTCTTTTACCGAAAACTGATGAAGAGCTTCTTTGCTACTTTCTGGTTTACATGGTTTGTACCACCATCAACTTCATCTCTTTCTTAACCTTGAACTTGACTGATTTTATCATGCAACCATTAGAGCCAACACCCTTTTCTTCATGACAGATAGTTCTGCGGGACTGTAAAAACCATCTTTGACTTTTACCAGACATTCTGCCATTCTGCCACTACTTGACTCAACATCTGGTGCATAACCACCAAAACCCTTCATCATTTTATCTACATCTTGGTCCTTGCCACATGCAACCAAAACTTTGTTTCGCAACACTTCTGGCATTGAGTTTCTGTAGTCACTTCCCAACTAACTAAACTACAGAAAAAAACTTCAATCTAATTAAAACACTCTCATTACTTTCAAAGCATCACTCTGCTTGTCGAGTAATAAAAGTACAGATTATCTTCGTTGTGACTGCCGAAGTCCAAATTTGCTTTGTAAAGTAAAAGCATACCTGACTGCTTCCGAAAAGAATAACTTAGAAGTTGAGAAATTACTTGGAGAAAAATCTTCAATGGTTGGTCAGCTCAACCCCACAGAGCTAAAGAATGCCACCAGAACTTGCATCTCCAGTTAGATACATGGATACAAGCTGACCTCCCTCAAACTCCAACTTCTGTCATTCATAAGGCTTTGCAGCTATGTTTCTTTCCTTAACACATGCAACTGTGACTTGTAGTGCAACATATCCGGAATTGCTTTTCTGCAATAACCCTTGCAAAACAACTAGACTACAAAAAACCTAATTGTCATTAGAAAACCCTTTCGTACTCTCAAAGTATCACTTTGGCGACACTTAGTTGAGTAATGGAAGGTACAAAATATCTTTAATAACAACTTTGAGACAATCGAAATCAAAATATCATGTCTTAAGTCAAATCGGCACCTTAAGAGAATAACATACCTTAAACTTGACTATCAAACCTTTGGGTTTAATAGACAAGTTAGATAACAAGATAACTCAATGACCTGCTAACTTGTCCTCAAGAATGAGTAGCCTTCAACAATTTTGAAATGCATTCATTTCAAAAGCACAGTGAATGACTTTGATGTGCAATCATACTCCTTACAACAACTAGGACAACACTTACACTATCTGTTACCGATAACTTCCACAGCTTCCCTGACATATGTACCTGCTGAGCAGGTCATAACCGATAATACTGAAGCCGAGAACATAAAAGACTGCCATGTGTGGAACCTACAGACGGGTTTGAAGTTGAGACTCTGACCTGATCCTCATCATCACTCCTTAACTTAGTAAACTGTATATATTCTATCCCAAGCATACAAACTCCATAACCAGCAACTTTCTTTTCATGGGACTTCTGAAATCACCACTTAGCAGCAATTACCATAGCTTCAAGTTTGTTGCTTTGTCATCTTACTCTTGCTGCAGTGTGTTGGAAGAGGCACAAAATATTCACCCACCAATAGTTTCTACACACCGCAAGCCTCATGCATACAATGAAACTTTCCAACAACACCTTTCAGAATTACAACCTTATGATCCAGGTACCTGAGAACAATCAGTCTATCTTGTGTAGCTTCGAAATGCAGGAATACCATTACAAAGCCAACATGTCTCCCACTGCTCAATAACACCCAAGCAAGCACCCACGACAACTTTATTTGGTTTGAAAAACAATCATGTTTTTCCCCTGTTGCTTGATTAGCTCTGTGTATAACCATTCTCAAGAGAACCACAAGTCCGCAGCAGTGGAAACCTTCATGGAAGTGCCAGAATTAAGAGATTCAACACTAACTCAAGTGGTGGTACAGTCTGACAAGTTTCTCCTTTTGATATTCCACGTCATCACCACAGGAAAACGCTGGCTATCTAATACTTGTACCGTCATCACTACCCAAAGCAGCTATATAGTGCCTTGTAAAAACAACAACAGCTGATCCTACTGATGCACGTCCAGGTACTCCACTTACATCCCATGATTGCTGTCACCTCAAAACAGAAACTTCAGCACATGATGGCATAAGAAATCATGTTAAGAGATTAACCAATAGCTTTCTAACAGAACTTTTGAGCTTCAATAACCTTGAACTCAGGAAACCGGTTCAAAACCCATTATATAGATTTGTTGTCTGAGAAACAATAGGTAATGATGGTAAACATAATTTCTTGTATAAATATTAAGCCCATAGTTTAAGATTTTCCACCATCAATCAATTCATGTTGCCCAAGTTCAGTGCAACTATTACCACTAGAACTCATCGTCTTCAACTGTACTTTTGTCCATAAATATCCAGATTTGTCGACCCGATAAAACTTAAGCTTAACAAGCAAGACCATGATGAGCAGATAAACAATCAAACACAAGTAAAATTCCATGTATAACTAACTAAAAAAAATCTTTATATGATGTAGTTGAAGAACATGAAGTTACTAGGGGAAATAGAATAGAATGTTGGGATTTCAGCTTCATAATCATCGTTATTTATGCTTAAACAAGATTATAAGAACGAACAGTCAAGTAATAAATTTTAGCTGAACATAGTCACCATATGAGCACAACAACATCAAACATAACAATACAAGTTGAGAAGATAGAAATAAAAGCATATCAAACAGAAACATGAACATGACTTAACTTCTACTTCTATTTCCTCTCATTCCATAATGGATTATTTGCTGAAAACATATATTTATAAGAGGCTAGAAGAGAGATTAGTCATAGTCTATGAGTCAACCAACTTGTCCATCATTAGTTGGTTGACACCTCACTAGGTGAGTCATATGACAACTAAGCACCTGACTTAAATCCAGCTTAGCACTAATCCGAATTAACCAAAACATGATTACCTTAAGCCAAGCAAGATTTGTTGCTAAACCAACATTAAGTTTAACAATTAGAACTTAGGAACCCCATAATTCTTTTTTTTCCCCTATTAATGTTGCCTTGTTTTAGCTAGGGATTTTTGTTTTTGTTCCTCACAAAAAAGAAGAAAATTAATAAACAATGTATATAGAAAAGCCAACATTAAGTAATTTTATTTTCTGTAAAATTCAAAAGATAAGCCTACTACGTAGTAAGGCTCGTTTTACAAGGCTCTACATTAAGGAATATGCTCGTTTTACAAGGCTCCATATACCTCCAAAAAAAATGAGGGCATTCTGAAATACTAAACTTCACCATCTACCAATCTTAATTTTAACGATTGAGAATTAGTTAATTTTCTACGGTTGATTTTCAAAGTAGTAGATGACAGAGTTATACATTTTGGAATGTGGTGATTTTTTATGGGCATGTATATCTTATTAAGGCAAACATATCCCCAAAATGTTAACTTCAAAATATGCTACCATTTAGATTTTGTAAAAAAATTAACGTTAAACGTGTGAGATAGTGTAAAAATAAGAGTGTGAAGAGATCCTCAACATGACCTAAAGCATTAAGTAGATGCATGCCCTCCAACATAACAATCGTATAGTAGAACTTGAAAAATCATAATCAAAGGTTGGGCATGGGCCTGAGTCCTAGACTTAGTGATCACAGTACCCGTTGCAAAACACCATAATCGAAGGTAGTTTCCAGAAGTAGAAGAGCTTCTGGAGTTTCCCATTGCAAAACACCATAATCAAATGTAGTTTGACAGCGAAGTAGAAGAGTATTCGAATTTTCAGAAGTCGAAAGCAAAAAATAATTGTTTTTGCTTCTAGAAATTGTTCTGAAGTTCTATTTTTAATTTATTTTTTAATTTAACTTTTCGACTTAAAAAGGAAAAAGTTACTTCTTAAAATCCATCCAAACACGACTTTTTTGGCACCAGAAATAAAAGTGTTTCAGCTCCCACATAAGTAGAAATACTTTAAGAAGCAAGAAGTTTGCGGATACCAGAAGCAGAAGTAAAAAGCAAGAAGTTTGTGGATATCAGAAACATAAGTAAAAAGCAAAACTATTTTGTTTCACAAAAAACTAATTTTTGTGTCTCTAGAAATCGTTCTTAAAAATTATTGCAAAACCGATTTTTGACTTTTAGTAAAGTTATAAACAACTTGTAAAAGTTGTTTTATTTCACGCAATTCTTTGACGTATCAAAACTAACTTCTAGCTTTTTGCTTCCAACCAAAAAAAAAGGGTTATTTTGTTTTTGGTACTCAAGTTTTGTCCAATTTTTGAGTTTGGTGTAACATTTGTCCAGATTTGGTACTTGGAAAAAACGTTGACCGTAGTTGACTGTTTCAAATCAGACTTTTATTAATTTTATAAGATACACATATTATAAATTACTAAATTTACAAGTGTATCCCTGAAGTTGGTCTCAGATCCAACGGCTGAAAAGAAAAAACTTAGTATACGGCTCAGATAAAAGAGACCTACTTACCTAATACCTAATTCTTCTTCCTCCGCCTCCATAGACAACTCGACCTTCGGCTTCTGCAACAGCTGCAAAGCCTAATTCTCTTCCAGGAGGTTAGTCCACGAGTGAGTTGGAGGGAGTTTAATGTATTTTGAATCTTGGGGATTTTGAGGGAGTGTAATAGAGTATAGGGAGTTTGAGAGAGTTTGGTGTGTTGAGTGTAGGGAGTTTGAGAGACTCTCCAAAATCTCTACTTTTTTGAGAGATTTGGAGTGAGGAAAAAATACACTATAAACTCCCTAGAACTCCCCAGAACTCTCAAAAAACAAAAAAACTCCCTATCATTCTAATTTTTACCACTAACAGGGAGTTTAAGAGTTTCTTTCAAACTCCCCCACGACTAACGGGGTTTTTTAGGGAGTTTGGGAGACTCTTCTAAACTCTCCCACGACTAACGGGGATTTTGAGAGACTCCCTCGAACTCCCTCACGACTAACGGGAAAGAACACAACTACACCCAACTCCCCCAACTCCCTTGAGGACTAACACCCTGTTCGATTCAATTGCACCTCATCCATCATTCTCGGAAAACTATTAATTCGCTGATCGATTCCAGTAACATTATGCCACCAATAAACCCCAACGACAGTAACCAAAAATCTTGATGGTTTTTATCTTCTGCAGCAACCATCACCACATACAACAACAGCATTCAACCGCTCTCTTCTCTTACCCATCGATATCTTCTCATCCTTATTCCAATGACAACTCACTTCTAAAAACCCTCGACAAACACCTACACATAAACAATCACTTTTTCGATTACTTCCTCGTAATTTCTCAGCTAACAACAAAACCCTAGCAGTGACTCCATCTTCCAAATCCCATCTACCTACTTCAACATCGACCACCATATTGTGCTTTTCTCCCCTTGATTTCAATATCGTTAACATCACCCTAAAGCTCATCGAATCCAGCCACTTCCGATCATTGACTGCTGATTTCAAATTCAAGTCAAACCCACTGTTAAAAATCATTCAATTTGGGTATTACCAATTGTAACAGAGAAGTCTTCAAATCTATCTAATTCTTCAACAACATCTATGTCCCTGCAACAATATTTTTGATTTCTTACTATTTTATAAAACCGCTCATTGAAACCCTTACTGAAACCCCTATTGGGTTGATTCGGCCATCAACCAAAAATTAAAACCCAAAGATAAATCGAAACCCTAATGTATCTTTTTATTTGAAAACTCAATTTTTCATACATCAAAACCCTAACTAATTAGATACAAATTGTACCAAAACTAAATCCAATTCATCTGTGAAAAAAATAAAGTAAACTCTAAAGAATCGAGATGACAGTAGAAGAGAGCTAGATTAGAGAGAGGGGGAGAATTTTTAATTGTGTTGTGAATCGAGATTGCAGTAGCAGAATGCCTTATCAGGTTATGCAGAATTGTGTCGAGGCGGAAGAAGTGATGTAGAAAATGAATGTGTGAGTTGGAAAGACTTTTTTGGTAAAGTAAAGGGGTAAAACAGTAAACTAGAGTATTAATTAGATTTTATCTGATTTTTATAATAATTATCAAACGGACGTCAAACTCTAACGAAGTCAACTACGGTCAACGTTTTTTCCAGGGACCAAACACCAAGCTGGACAAATATTAGACCAAACTAAAAAATTGGACAAAACCTGAGTACCAAAATCAAAATAACCCAAAAAAATTAAAAAGTTGAAAATTTAACTACTTGCAAGTCCTTGTCAAACTCGAACTCGTATCATAAGCGCCTTGGTTTCCGCTAGAACTTCTTTCCTCCAGAATTTCTCGATCTGGTCATTGGTGATTGGTCTCTCTCTTTCTTCGAATCCTTAACCATGACGACGATAACTACCAAATCACTCTGATTCCCGCCACTAGGTACATACTCAAATCTCTCAATTTAGGGTTTCAAATTCAATATTTACATTTGAAATTGACTTCAATTTATCTTACTAATTTTAGGTTTATCATCTTTTAAGCCAACTCAGTTGAAGATCCAATCTGAATTTGAAACATCTTGACAATAACCAGGTTAGAATCCTCAGCCCGATGTTCTGATTTTGACTACGGTTAAGATATTAAAGTTGTTGTATCCATTTAAATGTAACTGTAGCTAATTGTTCATTTAGAGCTGAAGTAAGTAAGATCGTAATCGACTAAATTTGTATGTTTTTGTGATAAATTTGATTTCATCAGTAGGAATTTAACTCTGCTGATGGTTTTTGGTTCCGATAAGGAGTTTCTTGAGTCTATCTAAGTGCGTGTAGAACGCTTTTTTTCCACATGAATTTATAATATCTAGAGAAGTTATCCTCAATTGTTTTTTACCCTAAGATCCTTTTATCAGATGAGTAACATAACCATGTTTGCATGTATGATTAGCTTACAAGATTAATGCATGTATAATTAGTTACCGAAGAACTATTCATATCAAATAAGAGCTAATGATAACTAGTAAGCTATACAGTCCACCACTGATTTCTAGGTCTTAGAAGAAATGGAATTTTCGGTGTTTTGGATAAGAAGTCAGCTTGTTGTGATTGCCTCTATGTGATTTCAGATGAGCGTACTTCAGAAAAGTTAGTCCTCTTCATTTGTTCGAGTAGTGCTGGGCATTTCTGATTCACATCGAAACTTAGACACTGCAACCTTTTGCTGTGTAGTTGATACAGATTTTTCTTTATTATGTTTCTATGATGCATGTCCTAAATTGTTTTACTTGTCTTGTTTCTACTGCAGGCAAAATGGATGGTTCTAATAGAGGGAACGCTGGTGCTGATGTGTTTTTACCCAATTATAAACTTGGGAAAACTTTAGGAATTGGTTCGTTTGGCAAAGTGAAAATTGCAGAGCATGCACTGACTGGACACAAAGTTGCTATTAAAATTCTTAATCGCCGTAAAATAAGGAGCTTGGAAATGGAGGAAAAAGGTGAGATGTAGAAACCTGCGCTGATGTCTTGTTTGTCCTGCACACTGCTATTAAAATTCTTGCACTCTGCCAAGTTGGTAGTTATTCATTTTTTTTCCTTATATCTTGAGTTATAGCTCATTACTTTTCTAGTGTCACATTCCACTCTAAATTCTTCTGTAAGCAACAGAAACAAGGGGTATGTTACATGAAATTCGATTAATTGGAGATATATTCTTTGTTAGAGGCTACTGAAACATTTCTATTGTGCTTGTTACCTTGCAGTTAGACGAGAAATCAAGATACTGAGGTTGTTCATGCACCCTCACATTATAAGGCTTTATGAGGTCATAGAGACCCCCAGTGACATATATGTTGTAATGGAGTATGTGAAGTCTGGAGAGCTGTTTGATTACATCGTAGAGAAGGGTAGGTTGCAGGAGGATGAAGCTCGAAACTTTTTTCAGCAGGTAGTGTTACTGGTTCTCTTGGTTCAGATTTGTTTTAAACTTCTAATGATGATTATGTTGTTTCACTACTGGGTTAAGGAATTGGTTGTTCCTTCTGAAATTTATGTTTGATACGGCTTTCATCGGATATCAGATTATTTCTGGCGTGGAGTACTGCCACCGGAATATGGTAGTTCACCGAGATCTTAAACCCGAGAACTTGCTGTTGGATTCAAAATACAATGTGAAAATTGCTGATTTTGGCTTGAGCAATATCATGCGTGATGGTCATTTCTTAAAAACAAGCTGTGGAAGCCCGAACTATGCTGCTCCCGAGGTATTCACTGAACAATCAAAATCTTGGTATTATTCATAGTTTAATGGGACTGTAACATGAGTTAAGATGCAATTTGATCTGAATACCAAAAGGCTCATGTTTCATGTATCTGCTTGTTAGGTGATATCTGGAAAACTATATGCTGGGCCTGAGGTAGATGTCTGGAGCTGCGGTGTTATCTTGTATGCCCTTCTATGTGGTACTTTGCCCTTTGATGATGAAAACATTCCTAACCTGTTCAAGAAAATAAAGGTAAAATCCTACTTAACTAATTTGTATTTGTGAACCAAGATGTATTGTGGGGTCAACCTGATTCTGTAGAATTCAAACTACCATTTTTAATTTTGCAACTGTGTCAGTTGTTGAAGTTGAATAGTGTGTCCTATCCGGGGCATGCAAATAGTTAGATGGATGCAGGGGATATATACTTACGCTTTATAAGTTTGTTACTCTCATGCTATCTTATAGTAATCTATTTAGTCAATATTATAGTCTTCCTGCCTTTTGTTTCGCTTGGTCCTGTACCTCAGGGTGGAATTTATACACTACCAAGTCATCTATCAGCTGGAGCAAGGGAATTGATCCCGAGGATGCTTGTGGTTGATCCCATGAAGCGAATGACCATTCCTGAGATCCGTCAGCATCCATGGTTCCAAGCTCATCTTCCGCGCTATTTAGCTGTTCCTCCACCAGACACAATGCAACAGGCAAAGAAGGTATTTGTGTATGATAAATTGGTATTTTATGTTCCTCCACCAAACATAATGATACATGAGTAGTGAGTCTGGTTGGCATTGTGTTATTTTTTGTTTGTTATTTAAAAGTAATATGCATCATATATGTTGAGCACATTTTGAGATGTCTTAATACTTTTTTACTCTATCATTCAAAAAAATTAAAAGAAATAATGAATACTAGTTTATCTGGCCAATTTTATTTATTTTTTTTGTCTTGAGATTAATTTTTTGAAGCTTTTCTGTGGTTAACAAATTTTCTGTTGAGCTCTTCTCCTAAGTTTTGCAAATGTGCTTTTTCACAAACTTTCTGTAGTTTTATCTCGCTGCAGTATGATTATGTTTTGGTCCTCTAGATCTCGCATTATGTAAACAGCGTTTATTCTATTCGAATTTGGCAGATGGATGAAGACATTCTTACAGAAGTAATTCAGATGGGATTTGACAGGAACCAATTGATTGAATCTCTTAGCAACAGAGTTCAAAATGAGGTATCTTCGTGCAGATAATTATAAACTACTCCATTTCTTAACTTTCTTGTGTGGTAATCGATAACAAATTTTCAGGCAACTGTTGCATATTATCTGTTGCTGGACAATCGGTTTCGACCTACCAGCGGCTATCTAGGAGCTGAGTTTCAGGAATCTGTGGTGCGTCTGTTTCCTTTTGCTCTACAATAATATTGGATGTCATACTGGGAAGTCTTTTATCCTTACTGGCAGAATTGATGACTTTCTTACTGTGTATCTAACTGGTGGAGAAAACACACTTCTTTTTGTTATACAATGATATTGTATGTCGTATTAGGAAGTTTCTTATCCATTACGGCGGAATGAGTAACTTACCACTGTCTGTTAAACTGGTGAAGAAAACGAAAACGCCCTTCCTTCTGAACAGTGTATTCTTTGTAGTGTTTTCTACTAAGATTGCTAGAAGGGCTGTATCATATTTTTCATATGGGATAATGATGTCTATATTTTCATATGGGATAATGATGTCTATTTTTTCAGGAAAAAAATGTCACTCCTGTGGAACAAATCCCAGTATATATGGATCACCAGGGTCTTGGTTTAAAACAACTCCCTGTAGAGAGAAAATGGACTCTTGGACTTCAGGTACAGGATATTGTTCATTGCATCTTTAGTCAATGGTTAAAGTAAACAAGTTATCTTCCACCTTTTCCATGCATGTGATAAAGATGCAGTCTTGCCCAATGGGTGTTATGCTATTATGGTGTAACACATCTCAGTACTCACTTTTGTGCAATAATACTCATTCGCTATTATTACTGAATTTTGTAGATAACATCTTCAAATGTTCAATATATATCTTATCAGATCTATCTTTTGTTGGTCTGCAGTCAGGAGCTCATCCTCGCCAGATAATGACTGCAGTTCTCAACGCTTTGCAAGAATTGCAGGTGGGATGGAAAAAGGTTGGACACTACAACATGAAGTGCAGGTGGCTTCCTCGCTCTGATGGCATGGTTAACAATTCCGCACATGGTAACAACTTCTTTGAAGATTATTCAGCTACAGTCAATAAAGATAGCGCTTCCAGTGGATCATCTAACGCTGTCAAATTTGAAGTTCAGGTATTTTGATTATCCATTAAGACTGTTCTTCAATTCCTTTGATGACTTCGTACTGATGATAAATTAGCCAGCCCATGAAATACGTCATGGCTTCTCAATGAACATTATTAGTTGTGATCTAGAATTCTTTTTTTACTTAAACAATGGCATTTGTGATGGACAACCTAGTATCAGCAAAACATCTGCTTCTTCTTTTTTTTAACAGAGCTGAGAGTTTTAAGTTGTTTTGCTTCCAACTTATATCTTGCATCTTCTTCTTGGCAGCTATACAAGACTCGCGAGGAGAAGTATCTGCTTGATCTACAAAGAGTAACCGGACCACAATTTCTATATCTGGATCTTTGTGCGGCTTTTCTTGCTCAGCTCGGGGTCCTCTAAAAGATTAGATGACTCTTGGGTTGGAGAGTAGAACTTGTATATAAGAGTAGTAATAGTCCTCATCCCATGTACTTATTATGATTGAAGGGCTAAAATTTTCGGTAAGATGATTCCTTTACTTAGTGAATCAAAGTTGTCAGTGTTAAGGTTGGCGTAAACTAGTAAAATTATCTTTTAGTGTTATAATGCTTGGGTAAATGTTAGAATTTTCCCAATGGTGATGCCAAAGTATTTGAACCATTATATAATTATTTGTACTATTTGATACGTGGCACAGTTTCTGAGTTCCTTGTCAAGGGATCACGGCTCCCTCATACACTGCTGATTTGTGTAGATACCTTTTAAGATGTTAACACATTTTCTTTTCTTGGAAGCTTGAGAGGGGTTTCAAGTGATCCCCAAACCCTGGAGTGGAGACTTGATCGGCTGACCTCAAGTATAAGAGTCAGGATTCTATTTTTGCCCCAGTTGGTTAGTTGGTAACATATATTGATCACAATTATTGTTGACGTGTGCACTCGCACATACGTTCTTCTGACTCGTGTTTGCTTTGATTTTTTCTTTTATAAATAGTAAGGGAGAAATTTTATTTTGTTTGATCATTTCAATTATGTAGAAAGAATGTCATATGATATAATTAAGCTTTCTGAAACGGCAAACTAGAAATGGGATAATTGGGATTATACCAATTCAAAGTATGCTCTTCCAATATCTCTTGTGTCTTCTCAACAATCTCTCCCTCACAGTAAAAAACTCGAGGCATGGCTACTTGATTCTTCTGATTGAAACTAAGTTTACTCGCTGGTTTTTTTTCTTCTCCTCTTCTGAGAAAGATGATAAGAAAATGAAGAGTTGGCTCTACAAAATGAATTTTATATTCAGAGGTAGAACAACACTCCTATTTTCTACCGTCAAAAGTAACTGCACCTATTTACTCTTGTACCTTCCCCAACTTTTGGTACATTCAACAACACGCCTATAAACCAAGACTAAAGACCTACAACAAGCAGTTGGCTCCATCTGGAAATTGCAAGACGTGCAACTGTTTTCTACTCCACTATAATCATTTCTCTAGCGTAAGCCCATTGAGGATGTTCCCTTTGGACATCCACTTCCATGGGCTTTCTAAAACGGATCACCCGTTGGGTTTTTTTCACAAGATTATGAAAGAACGATTTTTTTGGGATCATGGTTTTTTTGGGGACCATGATTTTATTTTGGGTAAAGACATTAGAAGTAAATCTAGGTCACCTCTTATCTAGATATTTATATTAATACCTAAATTACCCTCCTGATTAATTTTGGGTGATGATTAGTGAATGATTTAGTTAAAAACAAATAGTGAGATTAAATTAAAAGATGGGTTTATTATTAGTTGAGTAGAATTATTGAGAGAGTAGAGTTAGAGAAGATGAAGGAGAAAAACATGGAAAATAGATTTTTTTTCCAATTCACTAAGTTTGAGTATTCAAATGATGAAAACTCATCTGATTCTTCATCTCCATCCTCTCCTAGAATATTTGTTAATCTTCAAAATGATCCGGATTTGAACTGGATTTTGAACAGTTCGGTTACTTTATATGAAGAACAAGTAACCGAACTCATCTGAAGCTGTAGTTCGGTTACTTTATATGAAGAACAAGTAACCGAACTCATCTGAAGCTGTAGTTCGGTTGCCTCGCGAGATAAACAAGTAACCGAACTCATCTGAAAGTGTAGTTCGGTTACTTGTTCCAAACACGCAGTTTACCGAACTCTCTAATAATAGAATTTCTAGGAGTTACAGCATTATGTTCGGTTGGTTCGCAAACTGCATGCACTTTTTATCTAACCGAACTTTACGTAATATAAGAGTATATAAGTTTACAAAGTTCGGTTCTTTCGCAAACTTGAACCTAACAGCTAACCAACCGAACTTTGAGTTCGGTTTCTGCGATAAAATTGTGAAGTTACCGAACTTAACAAACAAACAAAAATATGAAGTTCCAACGTCTATTGACTAAGTTCGGTTACTTTGTAGTTTTAAAATTTTTGCGAAAAACCGAACTCTATTGGCTAAGTTCGGTTATTTTGGAACTCAACATAGTGGCCACAACAACACAGTTCGGTTACAATGGATTTGTTTTTCTTTTCGGTTCTAAGGGTGGAGTTCGGTTACTTTGTAGTTTTAATTTTTTTTGCGAAACAACCGAATAGAGAGTTCGGTGACTTAGTGTTAAATCCAATAGAACCGAACTGTTCTTCGTGTTCTTCATTTTCAAGAAGTTCGGTTAGTAATCTAGGATTTTTTGGAAAATCGGCCTAACCGAACATGGCTCTGTAACTCCTACTAAAACCCTATTTTGATGATTTATATTCGATTGAAGCAATCAAAATCAAATTAAAGTGAAGGGTTTGTTGGAAAATACCTCTGGAGTGGTCTCATGGCAGAATCAGGTTGCGGCTGGCGTCTTTTATACTCGATAAAATTATCATGTAACAAAACTTAATTGTGATTGCATTGATGTTGTTACATTTCTTAAATAGGCGGTGGTGGTGGTGGTGGTGGAGGGAGGTGGTGGTGGTAATCGGTGGTTGGTGGTGGTGATAATCGGAGGTGGTGGTGGTGGTAATCGGTGGTGGTGGTGGTGATAATCGGAGGTGGTGGTGGTGGTAATCGGCGGTGGTGGGCGGTGGTGGCGGGAGGAGGTGGTGGTTATATATATATATATATATATATATATATATGGTTATTAGGTTGGTTTTAAATTAAATTAGGTTAAGGGTAGGTTAGTCATTTCAACGTTTTAGGATACCCCTTATCACTATAGAGAATGTGGCCTAATAAAACCATGGTCCCCTCAAAAAAATCATGGTCCCTAAAAAATCGTTCTTATGAAAACGGATTGCCCCTTTACCAACCCATATGGGTCTTCAAAAATGGGTTACTCGTTAAATCAATTTCATGAGATCCAGATAACGGGTTACCTGATAAACTGGGATGCTGGCTTTGGTCAACAAAAAAAAAAAAAGTCCGGCATAGGCTCGGGGCTCCACTCCTATCATAGCACGTAACAAGGTACATTTCTTGATAACTACCTTACATTGTAAAATGTATAACAACATAGTACGTAACTTGTATTTTCCTTTCAGGTATCTATCCAAGGTACCGTTAGCCACCAAAAGACAAGACCTCTGTACCAAAGCCTTTTTCCTGAAGTACTTACCGCTATATACTACATTTCATGCATCACTTGTCTTGGTATAACATAAGCATAAGATCCAAATTCTATGATAGCAACTCTAATTACAACAAACATAAGCATACACGCGTGATCCTATTTCAAATTAAAGCCTACAATATTTCCCTCTCTCTGGAAAATAACTTAATTACCTATTGTTATTTCAGTGACTATCACCCCCCTTTAACTTTTCTTTCTTGTTTACCTCTACTATTTTCTCATGGCTCCCTCCTCTACGAACAACGAAACAAATATCGATAATTTGGTATCCCAAATGAATTCAGCTCTTAATCACCCAGAAGACTTGTTTTCAAAAGTCTTTCTTAACCCTGAAAATGTAAAATCTAAGCAACCTCTAGACTGGAAATGATGTTTTATTAGAAAATTATGCAGCAATATTTGCTTCCAAACCACTAGAGTGAGTAATTTTATCAATGCTAACTTGGAACTTCAAAGTAGAGTTGAAGTTGATGTTTGGAACAGAAGAAGAAATTACTATACTCTCCGACTTACTCATGAACAAGACTATTCCACTCTTAGAAAAGGAGGCACTAGAGGAGTTTTTGATAAGCTTATGGTCTTGGTGGGTGTTCATGTTGGTGGTCCGGAGCTGATTGATGAAGAACTCTTCTAAAAGGTCATGATCTGGTTACTCATTAAAAGAATTCCAACACACATTATTCCTGACATCAGAGACATAGTCAAACTAATTGCAGTTTACCAGAATGCTAAGAAGGCTTATGGAAGAGATAGATTTGAAAAAAAAAAATTGGAAGTTAAGCTCACCATAGATGTCACCAGACCTCTCAAATTTGGTATTGAGGCTTTTGAAACACCATCCATCTCCCACTGGCTGGAATTTGCTTATGCTCTTAATGGTATTAAATTATGCAAAGTATGTGGAATTCTTGATCACCCAAACCCATTATGTACTATTCCTCCAAACCACAATCAACCGCATCACCCTCATCTCCCAACTCCCCAACCCCCCCCCCCCCCCCCCCCCCCCCCCCCCCCCCCCCCCCCTAGAACTCAACAACAAAAAATAGTCCAAGATGGAAAAGATGTTATTTACAGACCTTACTCTGATGCAGATGCTGCAGCTGAGTTTGAAATTAGAATGAAGAATGCTAAGAGGTTGGAGGTAGAAAAAGCAATATCAAATATTGCATCCTCTTCTAATAGTCCTGTCACCTTTGGAGCCCAATCAATACCTATTTGAAGAATCAAATTCTCCCCACCCTGATGTTATAGCTTGCCAGATTAGAAACAAGTGGTTAGAAATGACCAAGAAAATTATGGGCACCTACAAGAAAAAACTTCCAAGGATAAAGACTGCTGCAAGAGCTCAAAATACAAACACTTCAGATAACAACCACTCCCCAACTGTTGATGTTGATAATATCTTTCCTCCATCTCCTCCACCAAAAACTTCCGTTACCCTCTCCACTCTGGCCAAAATTAAAACTAAAATGGACGCTGAAGTAGCCCTGAAGAAGATGGAAGCCTGGAAGAAAAAGCACACAGTTTTGAAGATCTTAGTGCTAACTCCTTAGCACCACCATTTCTAGACACTTATTGGAAGAAACCAAATCAAAATGATGATGATATGGCAATTGTTGTGACATTGAAAAATTAAAAAGACTCAAGGACTTGGATGAACTTAATGAGCAGAATGACACTATCCCTTTTATTTTGGCTAATGGTACCTGGGGCAGCTCCAATTATGAAAGCATGGTACACTCCTTTACTTATATATCAATCTAAATTATGTAGTTTATGATTTCATATGTCTAATAATTCAGGTATATATAACCAAAAGCTATGATAGAATCACTAGGAGATTGATTTCCAAGTATCCTAATGTGTCATATTTTTTGCAATTCTTTACTACCTTAGCTTGGAATTGTCAAGAATTGGGCACTAGAGATGCTAAATATTACCTCAATGACATGATCAAAAAACTAAATCCTGATATTATTTCCCTCTCTGAAACAAATCAAAAACAGGAAAATCTTAAGAAAATCATGCATTAAATTAGTGTCACCAAGTACTGGTGTGTCAACCCAAGAGGGCAAGTGGCACAACTGGAGGCTTGGCTTTGATATGAAAAAGTAATTTATCTATTGACATCATTGATTTCTCTTTAAACCATGTCGATAGGGGCTACTATGGTATCCCTAATGATATTTGTAGTAAAGTTGATTCTTGGAAAATGTTGGATAAAACTGCAGCCACCAACCAGCTTCCTTGGATGATTATTGGTGACTTCAATTTTATCCTGCATGACACTGAAAAATTCAGTACGAATCCCAATGATACTTCTGAAGCTACTTTACTCAAAAAAAAATTATGGATCTTGATTAGTGGATCTTGGTTTCACTGGATGCCCCTTTACTTGGTCAAACAAGAGAAGAGGCCATGATCTTACCGAGCAAAGATTAGATAGAGGCTTCGCAACTGAAGGTTGGCTCCTCCTCTATCCTAACACCACCACCTCTAACAGGCTGGCCATTGGTCAGATCATCAACCAATTATGCTTAATTCCAAACCCAATTGGAAGAATGACAAAATTCCTTCCAAATTTTTTGGTCCTTGGTTGGATCATGAGGATTGTAGGAAAATAATAGTTGAATGTTTGAGCAAAACCTTCTCTGGATCCAGTTCCTTCACCATTAATGACAAAAAATTGAAAGATATAAAACTCCAAAAAAGGGTCTGGAACAAGGAAGTCTATGATAACATCAAAACTAACATAGAATAATGCAAGCAACATGTAAACTGGCTACACAACAATTACTTCAGAATGGATAGAGGGCAAGCTTTAGCTAATGCAAGACAACAACTCAAGGACTGACATGACATTGAAGAGAAATTTTGGAAGACAAAGAGTAGGGATCAGTTAATCAAACTGGGAGATCAAAATACCAGTTACTTCCATATAGCCAAAATGCATAACAAGGAGAAACAAGATTGACACTATCCAAGATGACAAAGGGGATTGGATAACATACTATAAAGAAGTGAAAAACTTCTTCACTAATTAATCACTTCTCAAAAATGGCCACGGCTGAAATCACCAACATTAAACCAGAAATCATCAATCTCATACCCACTACTATAACCACAACTGATAACATTATGCTAAATAGGATCCCTGATTACAATGAAGTGAAATCCATTTTATTCAGCATGGCTAGAGATAAAGCTCCAGGACCTGATGCCTTTCTACCTAACTGTTTCCAAGCTAACTGGAAGGTGTTGGCGGATGACATTGTCAAAATGGTTAAACACTTCTTCACCTCTGGACACATGCTCAAAGAAATGAACTTCACCTTCATCTCCCTCATTCCTAAAATTGACAATCCTACTTTTCCATGTCATTTTAGACTTATCAGCCTCTGCAATACAACCTACAAAATTATTTCAAAGCTCATAGCCCAGAGAATAAAAGCATACCTCAACAAAATCATATTCCCATACCAATCTGCTTTCATTTTCGGTAGACAAATATCTAACAATATAACTATTGCACATGAAATCATTTACTATATGAGGTCCAAGAGGGGAAAACAAAGGTGAAAATGGATTTATAGGTATCAAAATTGACATGGAAAAAGCCTTTGACAGGGTAGACTGGGCACTTCTAATAACTATCATGTAGAAGATTGGTTTCAATGATTAGTGGTGCCAAAAAATTCTACAGTGCATTTCCACCTCCATCTCTGCTGTCCTTATTAATAGCTCTCTAGACATATTTTTCAAACCCTCCAGGGGACAAGGTGATCCTTTATCTCCCTATCTTTTCCTTTTCTACATGGAAACCCTCTCTAAAACCCTCATTCATGCTGAAGAATTGGGTCTCATAACTGGAATCAAGATCTGCAAGACTGCACCATCTATCAACCACTTTGTATTTTTTGATGACTGTATGGGATTTCTTTAAAGCTAACTAGATAGAAGCTCAGAACATTATGGATATCCTAAACATTTTTGGACAAACCTCTGGTCATCTTTGAAAAAGTGGGGGTACAACAACCACACCCAATATTTCGCTTAGAAAACCGTATGGACAAACTCCAATATACTTGAAAAAGCGTGGGTCTAGCAACACCACCCAATATTTCACTTAGTAATCTATATGGACTAACTCCGAAATACTTTTCTAGAGAATCAACTAGACAGTCAGACTCAATCTAGATAAAAAGCATCTCAAGGAGTTATTATCTCAATCCCTCAATTTGATCTTTACTCAAGCAAATAGAAATCTGCGAGTCTTTATCAAAGAGAGATAACTTGGACGATACCAAAGACCAATCTCCAAAGATCAATCAATATCAATCAACAACCAAAGGTTGGATTTCCAATTGATGATCACGAACGCACAACCTGTATTATTTCTATTATATAAAATATAATGCGGAAAATAAATAACACAGACACCAGAAGTTTTGTTAACGAGGAAACAACAAATGCAGAAAAACCCAGGTAAATAGTCCAGATTGAATACACACTGTATTAAGCCGCTACAGACACTAGCCTACTGCAAACTAATTTCGGACTGATCTATAGTTGAACCCCTACCAATCTCCCACTCATACAAGGTACAATTGTACTCCTACGCCTATGATCCCAGCAGGACACTGCGTACTTGATTCCCTTAGCTGATCTCACCTACAACTAAGAGTTGCTGCAACCCAAAATCACAGACTTGATAATAAACGAATCTGTCTCACACAGAAAAGTCTATCGAAAAGATAAATCTGTCTCCCACAGATAAACCCTAGGTTTTGTTCCGTCTTTAGATATAAAATCAAGGTAACATGAACTAATTGATAATCCGGACTTATATTCCCGAAGAACAGCCTAGATTAATCAATCACCTCTCTACAATCCTTCCTGACTACACAAACGGATTTTCGAGGAATAACAAACAGTGAGACGAATATGTTTGTGACTTCTTTATCTTGCCTATCGTAGAACTCTCACGATCTCAATCCAATCAATCGATTGTACTCGTACGATAGAAGATGCAAGATCAGATCACACAACTACGATAAAAGTAGTATCGGTCTGGCTTCACAATCCCAATGAAGTCTTTAAGTCGTTAACTCGAGTTTAGAGAAGAAACTTAAGAGTTAATGGAGATCGACTCTAGTGAGCGCATTAGTAGCACACAGACTTGTGGGGATTAATTTTTGCTCTAGCTAAATGTATCCTATATATAGCCTTTCAAATCAGAATTTTGCCTTAGGTACAAAGAAAACTCTATCCACCGTTAGATGAAAACCTGATTTAGGTTTAAGCCAATATCTCTCAACCGTTAGATCGAAAGACATAGCTTGTCACACACATTTGGGTACACGTTTACTGGGTTTGAGAAAACCATGCCCAAACGAGTACACGTATGTTGGTTCAATATGATAACCCAAAAGGTCAACCATATGAACATCTCATATTAATCATGTTCTTCTTCACCATAACTAGTTCAATTGACTCAAATGAACTAGTTAAGAGTTGTTCAATTGTTATGAGATCTTATATAACTACACAAGACACAATTGAAACAAAGACTATTCAATTCGATTAGAATCGGCTCATGAAAATTATAGCCACGGTTTGCATAAAGCATTCCTTAATAATTAATGTTTCATGTTCAGAGCACATCCTTAGATCATAACCTCTTAAGTTCACAAACAAGTTCGCGGACTTAAGTTGATCGGTTGAGTTTTCCAAACTCAGCAGAAATTCTCGGGTCGAGAACTTCCGCCAGTTCGCGGTCTGTGTTCCCGGACTGAGTTTGCGGACTTAGCACACAAACGAGTTTTGGAAATCCCAGCTGAAATTCTCGGTCGAGCACTTCCGTCAGTTCGCGGTCTGAGTTCGCGGACTTGGCAAGCCAATTCCCCAATCCTACCGATTTCTCTTGATCAACAAAGTTCGAAAACTTCGGTTCAAGGAATACATGGTTATATAATCTAAACTCTCAGTTCAATCATTGAAACATTCTCAGAGGGCGATATTCAGTCGTGAAGAACAACAGACCTTTCTCGTCAGAGCAATTTCCAAAGTGATTGAAACTTTCATGACTTTCGTCACTAGGTGAAGATAAACCTGATCAAATCCAAATGCTTTACCAACACATGATTTCGAGTAAAAGATAAGCAATGAATACTCAGCTCGAAATCTCAAGTGTATATGATCTAGTCTATATAGCATACGACTTTTTTCTCATAAGAAGTAGGAGAAGAATAGATAGACTTTCGAGTGATAGATAAGTTCAAGTCTTCACATACCTTTTTGTTGATGAAGTTCCACGGTTCCTTGGTGTAGATCTTCGTCGTTGTCGTTGAATCAGCATGAAGTCCTTGAGCTCAATTACACTTTTCCTATCCTAGTCCGAGACTTAGCTAATAAGCTAGAAATCAAGACTTTATAGTTTTGATCACTAACATTGACAAACATGCTTGATATAGAAATGCATGCGAGGTTGACCGAGCTATGCTCTAACAATCTCCCCCTTTGTCAATTTTAGTGACAAAACTATTAATACATATGGAATACAAAAAAGATAAACTTTAGTGGATCTTATTCCATAGTCCAATCTTCAACGTTCCTTGAAATCTTCGTCCTTCCAAGTACTCAAATGATCCCAAAGGTTGTAAGTTTATTATCGCCGTTGTTGAAGATCTGTAGCTATAACAATGAGAGAAATCGAGATTCTCGATCATTATTACAGTGTCATAGTATTATTATGAACATCAAAGTCTGATTGCATCACGACTTTAACAATAATACTATGGTGATATGTATCACTCCCCCTTAGTCAACACTCCATCTCGATCATGGAAACCACTCCCCCTTACACAATAATCCGAAAACCATATGTATTTGTAGTGTGACCTACAATATTTATCCCCATTTTTGTCAATAAAATTGGTAAAGGTACAAGAACGGGTTCATAATGAAATTTCCACAAGAGACATTTCATGACCAAAAGAAAGACAACATATCATCTTAATTTAGATGCAATCTTATAGCCGAAGCCAACAACATTCATCAAGTAGTTTTAAGACGCAAGATAACCCCTATAAAATTCCACAGCCGCACTCCCTGCAAGATATTACCATTAAGCACAAGTTCAAAAGAACTCTCCCCCATTTGATGTCATTCCCAAAAGAACAACAAGAGCGACCTTAATTTCGAAAGAAAAGAAGGATTTTTATTTGGACACCAAAAACCATGAGACTGATTTTTTATATCCAAAACTCAACCAAAATACTCACAAGAAAACCTATGAATATTCTAATTGGAATACGCAATTAAATCAAAACCACAAAGGTGATCAATTTAATTGAAAGTGCTCAACATAAATAAACTCACGGAGCAACAGCCTACGACTAAGTTAATCATATGGAGGTGACTAACTTAACCGTTCAAGTACTCAACATAAGGAAAACCTTACGGAATACATGACTACATTAACCAATAGAACATGATAGTGTAGCCTTTCATTTACTCAACACAAGATCTTGTGGAATATATGAAAACTCAACTAGATTAATTATAAGAGAGCCTATAATTAATCTAATCGAAAAGCAAACAACCAAACTAATTACCGAAGTAATCAATTTAATTATTTTGGGCTCAACATAAGAGATTATGGAACCCCGACTAAGATTATCATGGAACATGACCATCTTAACCGCACATGTACTCAACATAAGAAAGAAAACTTATGGAGTACAAAACTAAATAACCAAGATTGATTAATTTAGTTCATAATGCTCAATATATAGCATCTTATGGAACAACCAACAAAGCCAAGTTTAATCGTCTTAGTTGTAAGGTGCTCAACGTAAGACACACAATGGATCCTTCACGGTAAAACATAGCAAGATGGATCAATGAAGATCAATACCGTGGTTAACATACAAGGATCTATTCTATTTTTGTATCATTATATGCATAACAACATAATAGACTTTATCCTTGTCAGACAAAAGATTTAGTCATATTTTCCATCAATTACATGATTGCATAGGCATAACTTTTGTATATGTCAAAAGTACATTCGTCCTTTCATCAATATGAATACCAATTCATGGACGATTTTACTTTTGACCGCAATATGGGACCTTCAAGTTCACGGACGCAAACAATACATATCCCATAAAAATATTGCAATATAACAAACCAAGAAAATACTGCAATAATCATTATCCTCCAAATATTTTTAGAATTTAAAACAAATAAACCTAAAAAAAATAAACATAAGAAGATGAATCAAAAATAGTTATGTGTAGTCACAATCATTGCTATTCAAAGCACTAGTTATTCTTCCAACTAATCCAAAAAGAAGACATACTAGGCGACTAGAACCACGAGCATACGAAAAACTAAAACTTTTCTGCAACCAGGGTTTGAACAAGAACGAATTCCTCAGATGCCTTTCTTAGTTCGTCTTTTAGGTAGTCTAGATTCCATGTTGCGATACCAAGTTGTTCGCGTACGACCTTAAAGTCTTCAAGAAGATTTCGTACCAGTTATGAAGAAATATGAACTGGCAGTTTGTCTTCGTTTTCATGGCCAAGAGCACGAAAGCATGAGATATCAATAGGACACAGCTCAACATCATCAAACTTGTTGCTTCCCTTCATTGTGCACTAAAAAGGGCTATAGAAAAGCTTTTTGCACTACTCTAATATATTATAAACAAATATAAGGTATTCCATCAAACCCTAGAGAACATGACGTTTGTGTGGGTTGGTGCACGAGCAAGATAGTCGGGCCTATGATAGACTAAGGAAGTCCAAGGAGAATAAAGAAAAGATGTTGAGAAGCAAACGGAAATAACATCGAATGCAGTACAATCCTGACATCTTTCTCAAGATGAAAATCCTGAGAACAATGAGCATCCCTTTTTAACAAGACACAAATTAAAAAGAGATGCAACATGAGAACACTACACCATTTTTTCCGATTAGCAACTAAATTTTGCAACAACTCTTACGCAGTTGCGAATTCGCAACTAAATTCGCAACTGCTCAAATATTAGCAACTGCTTGCTGCAGTTGCGAAATTTGTAACTGCATCAAGCAGTTGCGAATTTTTGAGCCGTGTTGCAATCCGCAACGGATGACCGTATCACTTGTGCTGCCTGCTTGTGTGAAAAGTAACACCAGTATTGCACGTGTATGGCGAGTTTGAGTGGATGGAAACACTATTTTTGATGGTTTGGATTTTCTCTGAAAAAATTGGATGGTTAGATATATAATGTCTCCCCCAAACCTATCATTTATCCCAACCGAGAGAGAGCATATCATTCTCTCCGTTGCTATTACTTTTCTATCTTTCTGCTTCTCCCTCACCATTTTACTCTCTGCTTCACAAAAAAATTCCGCCTCACTTCTTCTATAACCAAAATACCACCACCATGAGCTAAGATTGAGAGAACAATATTAACACATACCATTTTCTCTTCCATCATTCGCTGAAAACCAGCTGCAATTTCAAAGTTAGGGTTTGCAAAAAGCTTGCGTTTTGACCTAATTCGAGATTTGGGTTCTTAGATCGATGCAGTATGACACCACTGACATCAATATCTTCTTCCTTCTCTTATTCTTATGGTAGTTTTATTGGTGGATTGGCGTTGGTTGGTTGTAGGAGAGAAGGAAGAGGTGGTGCTGGAGGAGGTGGATGTGGGAATTCAAGATTCGAGGTTAGTAATATTCTTGATTGATATGTTTATTGATTCCTCTGATGAAATCTTCCTTTGATTTATCAATTATTTTGAATTTTAGGATTTTATTGCTCTTGGACTGTCTGACAGGTGGTGGTGGAGGAGATCGGGGATGGGGTCTTGGTGGAGAAGGTCATGGAGGTGTTGTTAGCAGAAGGGATGGTGATTTTCTGCAGGATACTACGCTCGGCTGCTCTCAGGAACATATGGTGCTGTTTCATCTTCAGCCTTTGCGGAGATTGGTTTACTGTATGGATAGCTAACTCCCTCTCTCTGTTTTTGTAATCAACATATGTTGTTTGATGAAATGACTTGTACTATATGTAGAACAGTAGAAGTATGCTGGACGGTATCAAATGGAAGTTATGACGCCATCATCAGCTTCACTTGATGAGGGTGCTTAGCTATTGAGTTTCATATGCCTCCATTTTTTTCGCCAACCTAGTCTGCTTGCTAAGGAAGCACATCTCTTTGATAAAAAATAATTGTCCGATGATATTTTAAGATACATTGAATGACTCTGTTACTGTTAAGTTACATATTTCATACCTTAGAATCTGTAATCAACAAATCCAGTGTTTGTTTATCAACTTCTTAATTCCTCTCTCAAGTAAATTTGTTTTATCTCTTTCTTGGAAACCCCAATTTTGAATTTTTAGACTAATTTGAATGGGTTCTGTTATAGTGAAGATTTTTGGAGAAAGGGAGAAAGGGTCAGTCACTTAGAACAAACGCTCTTGAAGTAAGAGCGGAAAGCAGGTTGATATCTCACTTAGCCCGAGAGTCAGTTCTGTGATGCCTTTAAAAACTGTGACTATAACTGATCAAGCTGGTGTTCCTGATATAAAATCAGCTGCTGGTGAATCTTATTTTGATACCCTAGCTGTTATTACCAATGTTGTTTATTCATTTCTTGTGCAATTTTAGTATGAATTATTTTCTTGGCATTTTTTAGTGCAATCTTTAGACAGATATACAATTTGACCTGGCTTTGAATATTTAGGCTGGGATAAAAGCTATTAGCGGAGAATGGCCTCACATACACTCCTGATCAGGTTGTTGTTAGTAATGGTGCCAAGTAGTGTATTTTGCAAGCTTTGGTTTTAGTTTGTTCGCTAGGAGATGAGGTGCTCCTTATAGACTGTTTTGTAGTCCTTCATTTAGTCTTAGATATATTTTTTAAAATTTGTAGTATGCTTTTTTACTCATTTCTTCTTAGCTTTGCAGCCTTCACTTGTTAGAGCATTAGAGACCGTACTATTAGAATTGTGACTTTCCACTTGTTTAATTCTGCAGCTTATGTTTTTATTGACTTACTGTAATTACGTTTGTAGGTACATACTTTTCTTTATGCTTATGCTTTCATGTTTACATGGTTGAATACTAACCTCAATATACTTTTTTGCGAGGTAGTGATCACTATTGCTAAGTGACAGTAAAGTCGATAGACATACTTAAACTAATATGTTCTAATCAAGTTGTCATATGTTTACAAAGATCTTAAATTTTCTCTATTGTTTACATGCTTACGAGTTAAAAAGACTAATTATGTTTGTCAACTTACTCATGACACAAGTCATTAATCTGAGAATTCTGAGATTACAATGTACGAAACTTGTTTAAATAAAATTTGGTAGCCATACTTGGTTGGTATTCTTATAAATGATTTTGGATTGTTTTTGTGTAGTCTAGGTTGGGAATTAAGAACTTAAATCCATGGATTATGGAGAACAAGATGAAGAATGTTGCAAGGATAGCTTAGGAGATGATTTGTGCTTGGTGACTAGTGTTTGGGGATGGTACACTCAATCGAAATTCATCCTTCGCGAAAGCATTCCTGTGCGGTAAGATCCCTTATACAATTATCGTACTTCCTTGCAGTAACTTCATGTCTTTTCCCCTCTTGTCTTGCAAGATTAAATGGTATGCTTAATGCTGTCTAATTTAGTTTTTCAGGCAATGCATCAGGTTTATTATGTTGTCGTGCAGAAGAAGCGCATTGGGGTAAGTATTTATTTAATGATCCTTAGTCGATCAGAATTGGACTAATGACACATATTATCTCTACTATGACCCCTACATAGCAATTCAACGAAGTTTACATAACTCAAGTTCATTATTGTTTAGGTAGAGATAAGCTCCAATGCTGCTGCTCTAGGTACTTGGAGAGCTTAAACCTCTGTCAAGACTTTATGAAATCTTTGATGGTAAGTTGGAAATATTGCGAAAAAAATTGAGCTTTTCTCCATGACTTACAATTACTTTCAATGAGAGTCTGTTCTTGCCATTGTTGATGTAGGCCTTTTTTTAGATCTGTATCTCTTAAGAAAACTTTACACGTGGATGTATATTGGTTTTCCTGTGGTCTTGTGAAAGAATGCAAGGAGTTTGTGGAGTTATATACAAGAAGTTTGTATTCCTTGTTTTCTCTCGCTGCTAATAAATTAATTCTGACTAATTTTGTTATCAGGCAGTACACTAGGCTTATGATGTGGTCGTGCAGAAAAAGGAAAAAAAACATATTGAGGTAAGTTTTGCTTAGTATATGGGAAGTTTTCTCAGACTATGGCCTTAGCTTTGCTTAGGGTATATCCTATGATGACTTGTCCCGTTTTCCAGCGTAGTTGATATACCAAACAAACTGTTTGTTAAATTATTTAACAGTTCTTTCTTTACGCGTTTTAACAGAAAACTCTTCTGGATGATAACATTATTGTAATGGATCGATTGGTGATGAAGCATAATCTTCTGAGTGAAAGAAAGCTTTATACAAACATAAGGTTAGACTTTTAGTCTTAGCAATTATTTTGGTGTTTTTTCTTCCTCCACACTAACTCTGAGAAGTGAATAGATTGTTGTTTATTGATCTATTGCGATTTTTCAATCTTTTCTGATGTAGCTTTGAGGAATTAGGAATTGGAGGTGTAAATTGAGAGTTTTCAGTGTTTGCAAGTATTTGTTTAGTTTTGCTTCATGTATTTCTATGTCTGTTCGTTCTTTATCGAAAGCTTATGAGTCTTACTTGATTTCATTCGTCAGCAGCATCGTTCGAGAAACAATAGGTGCTTCGTATGCAACACTCCAACTCTTGGCATGTTCAAGGCTGCAAGCGATAGATCGTTCTCCTCATCCTTCTCATCGAAGTAAGTAATCCAATCTTGACTAATGCACAAATACATAAAATGAACTATTTTAAGTCGCAATTGTAGTGGTGCGTAACATCTTATGGTTATTAACTTTGTTCACCGCGTGGGATTAGTATATCAGATTTGATTTATATTGTTATACGATGGTGCTTAAAATTGATTTACTGGTTTAAAAATTTGAATCTCATATATAGAAATAGATCTGTGAGGTTTAGCCATTCATTGAAAACCCATGAATATTACTCAATTTGATCGTTTCTTGATTTGTTAATTGATCCGTGTTTATTTGAATCTCATATATGTTCTGAAATATTAGTCAATTTAATTTTGTGTGTTTTTTTCTGTCCAGGCCCTCTCCTCGGGCTTCTTCAAGATGATGTTGATCCCATGGTGTCTGTTAGGAAGGTGCATAAGGCACCGCTGGAATCATATGCGGACATTGGTGGACTAGATGGTTAAATTCAAGAAATTAAAGAGGAAGTTGAACGTCCACTAACTCATCCTTGTGTTGGTAACCGGTGAGGCAATTAGAGCTTGCTTTAGTAAGTGATATCCTTTCACATATATTTCCTAGGTCTACCAGGTAGAAGTTGATAATTTAGTACAACTACTCGGGGAAGAATGTTCAAATACCTGCGATGTGTTGCTGAGTCATAATTTTGGTGATTTTTCGGACTAACTTCCACTGAACTTATTCCAAAGCAGTGTGATTTGGATTTCGGACATTTAGGTTGTTTTATTTCAATGAACGACTCTCTTAGCTACTTATGTTTATATGTTTTGGCCTGAAAATGTTATATGGAACTCTTGACTAGGTCAACGACAAGTTGACTTGACTTTTTTTTTCATGTTGCAAAAATTTAGCAACGGCCAGAAACTGTTGCTAAATTTAGAACAAGAATAATAAATCCCGGTCCGGCTAAGTTTAGATGTTCTAAGTTTTTTTGGTTCTAAATTTCGCAACTGCTTCAAGCTATTGCGACAATAATGTAGCAACAGCAGCCAGCAGTTGCTAAAAATTTTCGCAACAGCCAAAATCGTTGCAAATCAGGGAAAAAAACACTTGGGTGAACCGAAAACCGTTGCGAAAAATTTTCGCAACGGCTTAGGATCTGTTGCAAAAAATATGCAACGCCACGTTTCACAACGGCTTGCTGCTGTTGCAAGTCCCTTTTGCAACTGCATGCAGCTGTTGCTATTCCGGAAAAATGTTGTAGTGGCATTTCAGGGTGTAATAAGATGAGCATCTTGCTCATCATTATTCACTTCTTCCTTTTTCTTTTCATCGATAATTAAAAAACTACCAGATTTAGTTGAAGAAGCATTATCAAGAGAAGATTTAGAAGTACCTGGGTTAACAACATTCCATGTTTTCTTGATATTCTGTCTTAGTCTGTTTATGTGAATCTTCAGATCAAAGACTCAGTTGTTGACATGTAAGAAGTCTGAATTGGAAGTCTTGGATTCACAGTCCTTTTTGAGAACATTAGGGGAACTTGACACGTTTCTCTTTCTCCTGTTCCTTTTCCTTCCAGAATGATTTACATCATCTATCACACTTTTGTTGTTTTTCTTTCCACCATTGTGGGTATCCTTCGGTTTGAATACAAGATTAGGAAAAACCCTATCACAGTATGCCCCTTGAGGTCGAACAGGGTTGATTCTAATCTGTGATATAGGTTTAACAACTTCTTTAAACATCCAATTAAGAATGTTGTGAATTTTTTCATTCATTATCTGAAGCCGACACCTTCGCTTAGAGTGTCCTTTGTTTCCGTAGTAATAGCAGTTAAAGGACCTACATTCAGTAGTTCTCTTTTGAGCAGATTTGGAAGAAGTAAAATCCTTGTTTTTGCAAGCTGACACAGGTTCTTCACATGGAGAAATATTAACAGCTGTAACAAACTTATTCTTATCATAGTTAGGAGCGTCTATTCCTTTATATCCCAAACCACGTTTATCATGAGGTTCTTTACAAGCTCCCAGCATAGAACACAGTTTTGTAGAGCTAGAACTGAACCTATTTAAATTCTCTTCCAGTGATTTTACCTTATTAAGAGAGCAACAGTGAGTTTGGTTTCCAAGGATTTTTCTTTGGTAAGAAGACTGTGTTCTTTATCATTGAAACACTTCTGTTGAGATTCACATTTTGCTTCACTTTCAGCAAGCCTCTCTTTTAATATACAGAGGTTCTGCAGAAGATTATCACATACAGATTTTTTTAAGCGAACCTCTTCTTCATGGTCTTTGACGATAGATTGTAATAGTTTGTATCCACCATCATAACCTTTGAAGAGTTTTCTCAACTTTTTGTTTTCTTGACAGAGAGGACTCATATACTTTCTCAAGCAAAAAGTTGTCCTTGTTTCCTTCAATTCACGATTAAACAACTTGATGTATTGAGAAACTTCTTCATCAAGACTCTGTCCTTCTTCAGAATCACTATCATCCGAGAGATCATCCAACTGTTCATCAAGAGATTTCCTCTAGTTGGATTTAGATTCGGTTGAAGGAGACGAGAAGGAATTTTCCTCAGTGGTTTCAGATTTTTGAAACTTATCTGAGTGGTCCTGTATTGATGTTGCGTTGTCAGAGATAGTACTCTTGTCCATAGAGTCAGATCGCTACAAACACAGACTGATGAGGTCTTTAACGTGTTTGCCTGCTCTAATACCAATTGAAAAAGCGGGGGTCTAACAACACCACCCAATATTTCGCTTAGCAATATGTATGGACTAACTCCAAAATACTTTGCTAGAGAATCAACTAGACAGTCAGACTCAATCTAGATAAAAAGCATCTCAAGGAGTTATTATCTCAATCTCTCGATTTGATCTTTACTCAAGCAAATAGAAATCTGCGAGTCTTCATCAAAGAGAGATAACTTGGACGATACCAAAGACCAATGTCCAAGGATCAATCAATATCAATCAACAACCAAAGGTTGGATTTCCAATTGATGATCACGAAGGCACAACCTGTATTATTTATATTATATAAAATATAATGCGGAAAAGAAATAACACAGACACCAGAAGTTTTGTTAAGGAGGAAACCGCAAATGCAGAAAACCCCCGGGACCTAGTACAGATTGAATACACACTGTATATTAAGTCGCTACAGACACTAGCCTACTGCAAACTAACTTCGGACTGATCTATAGTTGAACCCCTACCAATCTCCCACTGATACAAGGTACAGTTGTACTCCTATGCCGCTGATCCCAGCAGGACACTGCGTACTTGATTCACTTAGTTGATCTCACCCAAAATCATAGACTTGATAATAAACGAATCTGCCTCACACAGAAAATTCTATCGAAAAGATAAATCTGTCTCCACAAATAAACCCTAGGTTTTGTTCCGTCTTTAGATATAAAATCAAGGTAACATGAACCAATTGATAATCCGGACTTATATTCCCGAAGAACAGCCTAGATTAATCAATCACCTCTCTACAATCCTTCCTGACTACACAAGCGGATTGTCGAGGAATCACAAACAGTGAAACGAAGATGTTTGTGGCTTCTTTATCTTACCTATCGGAGAACTCTCACGATCTCAAGAAAATCAATCGATTGTACTCGTACGATAGAAGATGCAAGATCAGATCACACAACTACGATAAAAGTAGTATCGGTCTGGCTTCACAGTCCCAATGAAGTCTTTAAGTCGTTAACTCGAGTTTAGAGAAGAAAATCAAGAGTTAATGGAGATCGACTCTAGCGAGCGCACTAGTAGCACACAGACGTGTGGGGATTAGGTTTTTCTCTAACTAGATGTCTCATATATATATAGCCTTTCAAATCAGGGTTTTGCCTTAGGTACAAAGCAAACTCTATCCACCGTTAGATGAAAACCTGATTTAGGTTCAAGCCGATATCTCTCAACCGTTAGATAGAAAGACATAGCTTGTCACACACACTTGGGTACACGTTTACTGGGTTTGAGAAAACCATGCCCAAACGAGTACACATATGTTGGTTCAACATGATAACCCAAAAGGTAAACCATATGAGCATCTCATATTAATCATGTTCTTCTTCATCATAAGTAGTTCAATTGACTCAAATGAACTAGTTAAGAGTTGTTCAATTTCTATGAGATCTTATGTAACTACACAAGACACAATTGAAACAAAGATGATTCGATTCGATTAGAATCGGCTCATGAACATTATAGCCACAGTTTGCATAAAGCATTCCTTAATAATTAATGTTTCATGTTCAGAGCACATCTTTATATCATAACCTCTTAAGTTCACAAACAAGTTCGCGGACTTAAGTTAATCGGTTGAGTTTTCCAAACTCAGCAGAAATTCTCGGGTCGAGAACTTCCGCCAGTTCGCGGACTTAGCACACAAATGAGTTTTGGAAATCCCAACAGAAATTCTCGATCGAGAACTTCCGTCAGTTCGCGGACTGAGCAAGTCAATTCCACAATCCTACCGATTTCTATTGATCAACAAAGTTCGAAAACTTCGGTTCAAGGAATACATGGTTATATAATCTAAACTCTCATTTCAATCATTGAAATATTCTCAGAGGGCGATATTCAGTCGTGAAGAACAACAGACCTTTCTCGTCAGAGCAATTTCCAAAGTGATTGAAACTTTCATGACTTTCTTCACTAGGTGAAGATAAACCTGATCAAAGCCAAACGCTTTACCAACACATGATTTCGAGTAAAAGATAAGCAATGAATACTCAGCTCGAAATATCAAGTGTATATGATCTAGTCTATATAGCATACGACTTTTGTCTCATAAGAAGTAGGAGAAGAATAGATAGACTTTCGAGTGATAGATAAGTTCAAGTCTTCACATACCTTTTTGTTGATGAAGTTCCACGGTTCCTTGGTGTAGATCTTCGTCGTTGTCGTTGAATCACCATGAAGTCCTTGATCTCAACTACACTTTTCCTATCCTAGTCCGAGACTTAGCTAATAGGCTAGAAATCAAGACTTTATAGTTTTGATCACTAACATTGACAAACATGCTTGATATAACAACGCATGCGAGGTTGACCGAGCTATGCTCTAATAATACTTTCTAGAGAATCAACTAGACAGTCAGACTCAATCTAGATAAAAAGTATATCAAAGAGTTTATATCTCAATCTCTCGATTTGATATATACTCAAGAAAATAGAAATCTGCGAGTCTTTATCAAATACTAGAGAGATAACTTGGATGGTACCAAAGACCAATATCCAAGTGACAATCAATTTAAATCAACAACCAAAAGGTCGAATATTTTAATTGATTGAACAACCCACAACCTGTGATATTTCAATTATATAACAAAATATAATGCGGAAAGTAAATAACACACACACCAGAATTTTGTTAACGAGGAAACCGCAAATGCAGAAAAACCACGGGACCTAGTCCAGACTGAACACACACTGTATTAAGCCGCTACAGACACTAGCCTACTCCAAGCTAACTTCGGACTGGACTGTAATTGAACCCCAATCAGTCTCCCACTGATCCAAGGTATAGTTGTACTCCCTACGCCTCTGATCCCAGCAGGATACTGCGCACTTGATTCCCTTAGCTGATCTAACCCACAACTAAGAGTTGCTACGACCCAAAATCGCAGGCTTTGACGATAAATAAATCTGTCTCACACAAACAAGTCTATCAAAGGATCAATCTGTCTCCCACAGAAAAACCTTAAAGTTTTTTGTTCCGTCTTTTGATAATAATCATGGCGAACAGAAACCAATTGATTATCCAGTCTTATATTCCCGAAGAACATCCTAGATTAATCAATCACCTCACAATAATCTTAATCGTATGGTAGCGAAACAAGATGTTGCGGAATCACAAACAATGAGACAAAGATGTTTGTGATTACTTTTTATATCTTGCCTATCGGAGAAATCAAACAATCTCAAGCCAATCAATATGATTGTACTGTTACGATAGAAGATGCAAGATCAGATCACACAACTACGATAAAAGTAGTACCGGTATGGCTTCACAATCCCAATGAAGTCTTTAAGCCGTTAACCTGGTTTTAGAAGAAGAAAACTAAAGGTTAAAGGAGAATCGACTCTAGCACGCAAACTAGTATCACACGTAAGGTGTGCGGATTAGTTTTGCAGAGTTGCTAGATGTCCCCTTTTATAGGCTTTCAAATTAGGGTTTTGCCTTGGTAACAAAGAAATCAATATTCACCGTTAGACGAAAACCTGATTTAGATTCAAGCTAATATTTCTCAACCGTTAGATCAAAAACTTAGCTTGTTATACACAAATGAACTGCACGCTTCTAGGTTTGTTAACCGTACCCAAACGTGTGCTTTGTTGGTTCAACAATAGTTCAACCGAAAGGTTAACCATATGAGAATTTCATACCAACCATGTTCTTCTTCACCATAACTAGTTCAAATGACTCAAATGAACTAGTTAGAGAGTTGTTCAATTGCAAGGAAATCTTATGTAACTACACAAGACACAATTGAAGCAAAGATGATTTGATTCACTCGAATCGTTTCATGAACTTCAATAGCCACTGTTTGCAAATGAATTCCTTATTTTTTAAGATTAAGTTCAGAAATCATCTTTAGATATATAACCTTCTCAAGTTCGCAGACTAGGTTCGCGGACTTAAGACACCGGATAGAGTTTACAAACTCCAGTAGAAATTCTCGGGATGAGAACTTCGCCGGTTCGCGGACTGGGTTTTTCGGAATTAGCTCACGCAAGTAGTTTTTCAAATCCAGCAGAAATTCTCGGGTTTGAGAACTTCGGCAGTTCACGGACTGAGTTCGCGGACTTGGCACTTGCCATCCTTCTGGTTCTCTTGATCAACAAAGTTCAAAAACTTCGGTTCAAGGAATCCATTGGTCATGTAATCTAAACTCTCATTCCAATCATTGAAACATTCTTAGAGGACGTTATATAGTTGTTACACCATATCTCGTCAAAGCAATTTTCAAAGTGATTGAAACATATCATGAGTTTCGTTACTAGGTAAAGATAAACTTGATCGAAGCGAAAAGCTTACCAACATATATTTCGAGATATAGATAGGCGAGGTATACTCGGCTCGAAATACCAAATGTGTGTAATCATAGTCTATATATATAGCATACGACTTTTGTCTCAAAAAGTAGGAGATAGAAAATATAGATTTTTGAGTGATAGATAAGTTCAAGTCTCCACATACCTTTTTGTCGAGAAGTTCCACCGGTTCCTTGAGTAGATCTTCGTCTTGTATGATGAATCACCATGGAGTCCCTGAGCTCAACTATACTTACTATCCTAGTCCGAGACTTAGCTATAGTAGACTAGAAATCAAGACTTATAGTTTTGATCACTAACATTGACAAACATGCTTGAGATAGCAACGCAAGCGAGTTTGACTGAGCAGTGCTCTAACAATCTTCCCTTTGCCAATTTTAGTGACAAAACTATAAATACATATGGAATACAAAAAGATAATGAAACTTTAGTAGATCATATCCCACATGTATAATCTTCAACATTCCTAGAAATCTTCGTCACTTCCAAGTACTCCAATGATCCCAAAGGTTGTAAGTTTAGCATCACCGTTGTTGAAGATCCGTAGCTATAACAATGAGAAAGCATCGGTCTCGATCATTGTTATAAAGTGTCATAGTATTGTTACACAGTGTCAAAGTTCAATTGTATCACAACTTCAACAATAATACTATGGTGATATGTATCACTCCCCCTTAGTCAATACTCCATCTCACATGAAAACCACTCCCCCTTACACAATGATCCGAAAATCATACGTATTTGTAGTGTGAACTACTTAATTCTCCCCCTTTTTGTCAATAAAATTGGCAAAAGTACAAGAACGGGATCATAATAAAATTTCCGTAAGAGACATTTCATGACTGAGAGAAAGAAACACACATCATCTTGTTTAGATGCAATCATATAGCCGAAGCTAACAACATTCATCAAGGAGTTTAAAGATACAAGATAACCACTCTAAAATTCCACAGCCGCACACCCCTCAAGATATGACCATTAAGCACAAGTTCAAAAGAACTCTCCCCCATTGATGCCATTCCCGAGAGAACAACACCGAGCGACCTTAATTTCGAAAGAAAAGAATGATTTTTATTGGACACAAAACCATAAGAATGATTTTTATATCCAAAAAATCAATCAAATTAATCACAAGTAAACCCATGATTAATTTAATCGGAATACGTAATCAAATTAAACACAAAAAGTGATCAATTTAATTGATTATGCTCAACATAAGTAAACTTACAGATCCACGAATAAGTTAACCATACAGGAGAGTGATTGGCTTAATCGTTCATATACTCAACACAAGAGAAACTTATGGAGTAATGACTAAATAACCAAACAAGATGATTAATTTAGTTCTAATGCTCGACATATAGTAACTTACGGAATAACAACAAAGACAATCAAAAATAATCAACTTGGTTGTTTAGTGCTCAACATAGACACATTACTGAGCCTCACAGAAATACATAAGATATGGATCAGGGAAGATCAATACTGCGGAATACACAAGGATTCATTCTATTTTCCATCACTATTCGCATAACGACGGTCAATAGACATAATCCTTACAAACAAAAGATTTTAACCTATTTTCCATCAATAATTGACATAATAGGCTTAACTTTTGTATTTGTCAAAAGTCTATTCATTCTTTTATCAATACATGCATATCGACATACGAAAGACTTTACTTTTGACAAGGTATGGGACAATCATAGTTCACGGACGTAAACACACAAATCCCATAACAATATTGCAATATATAAAACCATACAGATTAATACTGCAAAAATCATCTTCCAAACAAAACATGAATATGAAAACGTTGGCAATACAATAATTGCTATTTCAAACTCTAGTAATCCTTCTCAAAAACAAGAATAAATTCTCATAAGAAGTTTCCTAGGCATCAATACAAACTCGTAATGCACGTATAAGATGATTTGTCCTTAGAGGGTAGAATCAATCTTTTTCGCCCGGATTTACACCAAGAATAGCTACCAAAGGCGTATAAAAAGATTTTCTTAACAAAGAAGAACATACAAATTCATTAATGACCATTCACCATAGTTCACAAAAATGATTGTGAACATTCAAGAATCCCATAGTAATGCGTGTTACCGCCCATTCTTGAACTTCCTTCTTTTTGATTCACCAACAACATTCTTGTAAAAGCTACAATGAGCTTAGAAGAGTAGTACTCCAAGAATACAAGTGCCCAAGTCTAAGAGAAGTGGAACAAGTGCAACGAAACGGAGCAAAACACTCAAAAAAAAGAGATAAGACAAATACCAATATTACCTCATCCAAATTCAGAAATTCTCATCTCCATTATGAAGATAAATCAAAGACGAAGAAAATGCAAAAAGAATGAGGTCATTCCGAGTTCGTACGAAGAAATTACGGCCAAAACAAGTTTACCGAATATCGACGTCTACAGGCAAGTATGCATACGGGTTTGCAAACGAATTTTCATGACTTGGAGAAGTTTGCAAACTGGGTATGCGAACTTAAACCCCTGGATTTTGATTTTCAATGATGGTATGCATACTTGGTATGTGTACCATGAAGTCCAAACATCCCGAACTATTATTTTCAAACATAAACATTTAAGAACCTTATACACAGATCAAGTTAGGTAGAAAAGAACGATAAGAAAGGTATGTGAATCATTATAATTTCTCTAAGCAAATAAAAGCACAAATATTTCTCAAGTTGATAGACATACCTTTTTAGATGAATCCAGTTGAATTCTACAGCCTTACCAAACATAATCTGTGCGCCCTAATTTTCGTGCTTCCCTCACCGTATACATAACATGGTATTCCTTGGTGAGGATACACTTACAACAGACTCAAGTTTTGTTGAGGTGAACAATGTCTTGCTCACCATAAGTGACTTTTGGATTATCATGAAAGAGATCGCTTTTAGAACCTTTCACATCCAAATCCATCTTCCCAAAGAACTCTTTAAGTTCCAGCATCATGGATACTACTTTCTCCATAGTCATGGAACTTTCTGGGAGATCATTCCTTTTCATACTCAAAACATCATTGACTTTCTTTGGTATCCACTTTTGAGTGCGTTTAGGAACGACCGAAACCTTCTTCCCATTATTCTCTTCAAGATTTTTCGGAAGAGAATTGGATTGACAATTCTTTTGCAAGTTAGTCTTTCTCCAATTGGGAGCATCGGATCTTGTCTTCGTCTTTAAAAAGTTATTCTTTTGATAATCATTACAATTGTGAAAAGACTTCGTATGGCATTTATAGGAAAATCTAGGATTATCACAGCACTGATTCCTTTGCCTAAAGGTTGGATGTTTACAACCCGTAATGTCAAGAGTGTTAGCCTTAACATATGATCCCGGTTTAATAACTTCTTTTGACACCCAAACAAGAATATCATGAAGTTTTTCATTCCTTATACAAAAACGACATCTCCTTTCCAGGTGACCTTTGTTTCCACAATAATGACAAATATAAGGAACGTTCTTACACGGATTCATGTGCGCTAGTTTTGGAGGTTGATATACTTTGCTCTTTTGAACCTTAACTGCCGGTGAAGGTATTTCACTTTTTCCATCAGTGGAAACCTTTTGTTGAGAAGAATCACTAGCCTTGACAAATTTTACCTCTTTACTAATACTCGGAGCATCTATTCCGTTATAGCCCAATCCTCGTGTATCACGATGATTTTTACTTGCTCCTAGCATAGTGGTTAATTTGCTTGAACTAGTATTGAACTTTTTCAAGTCATCTTCCAACATCTTGATTTTATCAAGAGCAGCAGCTAAATCAGCCTCAAGGTGTTTTTCTCGAGCGAGATAAGCACTTTCTCTGTCATCAAAACTTGTTTGCTGAGAGTTAAACCTTGCTTCATATTCTGCAAGTTTCTCTTCCAACAAAAAGTACTTTTGATAAAGATTATCACATTCAAGTGACTTCATACGTAGTTTTTCCTCAGAATCCTTTAGGATCGATTCGTTACAACGATTTGAAACATAAACAACTGCGTAACATCTTCTCAATTTCTTGTTTTCACGACAGATAGGAGTAAGAAGAGGAGTGACATGAGAAGTTGTCATCTTCTTCTTTTCTAACGAATTCAATACCTTCACATACTCAGAGACTTCCTCATCAACATCTCTATAAATATCTGAATCACCTTCATCAGAAAGTTCATCCAACTGTTCTTATAGGTGTGTTTCCCAGACTTCAACAGGTTTTACATTAAGAGAATGTTTAGATACTGACCTAGATGTGAAAGTCCTCTCCGGTGAATTCAAGCTTTGAAAATCATCTGGTAATTTATGAACAGGTACGTTATTAGAGATAGACTCCTCCATAATCAGATCGCTACAAAAACAGACTTATGAGGTCTTAAACGTGTTTGCCTGCTCTTATACCAATTAAAAAAGTGGGGGTACAACAACCATACCCAACAATTCGATTATCAAAGAGTTTATATCTCAATCTCTCGATTTGATATATACTCAAGCAAATAGAAATATGGGAGTCTTTATCAAATTCTAGAGAGATAACTTGGATGGTACCAAAGACCAATATCCAAGTGTCAATCAATTTAAATCAACAACCAAAAGGTCGGATATTCTATTTGATTGAACAACGCACAACCTGTGATATTTCAATTATATAACAAAATATAATGCGGAAAATAAATAACACAGACACCAGAATTTTGTTAACGAGGAAACCGCAAATGCAGAAAAACCCCGGGACCTAGTCCAGATTGAAGACACATTGTATTAAGCCGCTACTCACACTAGCCTACTCCAAGCTAACTTCTGACTGGACTGTAGTTGAACCCCAATCAGTCTCCCACTGATCCAAGGTACAATTGTACTCCCTACGCCTCTGATCCCAGCAGGATACTACACACTTGATTCTCTTAGCTGATCTCACCCACAACTAAGAGTTGTTACGACCCAAAATCGCAGGCTTTGACAATAAACAAATCTGTCTCACACAGACAAGTCTATCAAAGGATCAATCTGTCTCCCACAGAAAAACCCTAAAGTTTTTTGTTCCGTATTTTGATAATAATCAAGGAGAACATGAACCAATTGATAATCCGGTCTTATATTCCCAAAGAACAACCTAGATTAATCAATCACCTCACAACAATCTTAATCGTATGGTAGCGACACAAGATGTTGAGGAATCACAAACAATGAGACGAAGATGTTTGTGATTAATTTTTATATATTGCCTATCGGAGAAATCAAACAATCTCAAGCCAATCAATATGATTGTACTGTTATGATAGAAGATGCAAGATCAGATCACACAACTACGATAAAAGTAGTATCGGTCTGGCTTCACAATCCCAATGAAGTCTTTAAGTCGTTAACCTGGTTTTAGAATAAGAAAACCAAAGGTTAAAGGAGAACCGACTCTAGCACGCGAACTAGTATCACACGTAAGGTGTGCGGATTAGTTTTGCAGAGTTGCTAGATGTCCCCTTATATAGTCTTTCAAATCAGGGTTTTTCCTTGGTAACAAAGCAATCAATATTCACCGTTAGATGAAAACCTGATTTAGATTCAAGATAATATTTCTCAACCGTTAGATCAAAAACTTAGCTTGCTATACACAAATGAACTGCACGCTTCTAGGTTTGTTAACCGTACCCAAACGTGTGCATTGTTGGTTCAACAATAGTTTAACCGAAAGGTTAACCATATGAGCATTGCATACCAACCATGTTCTTCTTCACCATAACTAGTTCAAATGACTCAAATGAACTAGTTAGAGAGTTGTTCAATTGCAAGGAAATCTTATATAACTACACAAGACACAATTGAAGCAAAGATGATTTGATTCACTCGAATCGGTACATGAACTTTAATATCCACGGTTTGCAAATGCATTCCTTAGTATTTTAAGATTAAGTTCAGAAATCATCTTTAGATATATAAACTTCTCAAGTTCGCAGACTAGATTCGCGGACTTAAGACACCAGATAGAGTTTACAAACTCCAGTAGAAATTCTCGGGATGAGAACTTCTCCGGTTCGCGGACTTAGCTCACATAAGTAGTTTGTCAACTCCAGCAGAAATTCTCGGGTTTGAGAAATTCGGCAGTTCGCAGACTGAATTCGCGGACTTGCCACTTGCCACCCTTCCGGTTCTCTTGATCAACAAAGTTCGAAAACTTCGATTCAAGGAATCCACTGGTTATGTAATCTAAACTCTCATTCCAATCATTGAACATTCTTAGAGGAAGTTATACAGTTGTTACACCATTTCTCGTCAAAGCAATTTTCAAAGTGATTGAAACATATAATGACTTTCGTCACTAGGTAAAGATAAACTTGGTCGAAGCGAAAATCTTACCAACACATATTTCGAGATATAGATAGGCGAGGTATACTCGGCTCGAAATACCAAATGTGTATAATAATAGTCTATATATATCATACAACTTTTGTCTCAAAGAGTAGGAGATAGAATATATAGATTTTCGAGTGACAGATAAGTTCAAGTCTCCACATACCTTTTTATCGAGAAGTTCCACCGGTTCCTTGAGTAGATCTTCGTCTTGTATGATGAATCGCCATGGAGTCCTTGAGCTCAACTACACTTACTATCCTAGTCCGAGACTTAGCTATAGTATACTAGAAATCAAGACTTATAGTTTTGATCACTAACATTGACAAACATGCTTGAGATAGCAACGCATGCGAGTTTGACCGAGCAGTGCTCTAACAAGCTTATCAACTTCAACAAATCTGGAGTTTTTTCAGTAAAAATACCGACCATACTATCATTCCAACCATCAGCAACATAATGGGAGTCAAGGAGATTCAGCTGGATGACAAGTACTTAGGCTCCCCTCTATTTACTCACAAAAGCAAAATCAACTCCTTCAAACCTGGAGTTGATAACCTAAAAACAAGAATTTCCAGTTGGAAGAATATGCCTCTAAATCCTGCTGGGAGGGAAATACTCATCAAATCTGTTACTTCTACAGCAAGTATCTACCAGATGAATTGTTTCAAGATTCCATAACAAACCTGCCAGGACCTCAACAAGCTGCAAAGGGATTTCTTCTAGGGAAAGAGCTTGTAAAACCCTAAAGGTTACTGAAAAAGCGGGGTCTAACAACCTCACCCAATATTTCTCTTAGCAATATGTATAGACTAACTCCAATATAATTTCAAGAGAATCAACTAGACAGTCAGACTCAATCTTAAGAAAAGTATATCAAGGAGTTATATCTCAATCTCTTAATTCAATTCGCAATCAAACAAATAATAATTTGCGAGCCCAATTGAATATAAGAGAGATAACTTGAACGGTACCAAAGACCAATGTTCAAGGATCAATCAATTTCAATCAACAACCAAAGTTTGGATTTACCAATTGATCGATTCAGCGCACAACCTGTGATATTTCAATTATATAACAAAATATAATGCGGAAAAGAAATAACACAGATACCAGAAGTTTTGTTAACGTGGAAACCACAAATGCAGAAAAACCCCGGGACCTAGTCCAGATTGAACACCACACTGTATTAAGCCAGTACAGACACTATCCTACTACAAACTAACTTCGGTATGGACTGTAGTTGAACCCCAATGAATCTCACACTGATTCAAGGTACAATTGTGCTCCTTACGTCTCTGATCTCAGCAAAATACTACGCACTTGATTTCCTTAGCTGATCTCACACACAACCATTCTTAAAGAATATAATACTCAAATACGATAGAAACAACAAGATCAAATCACGCAACTACAGAGAAAATATTCGGGTCTGGCTTCACAATCCCAATGAAGTCTTTAAGTTGTTAACCTACAGGGTTTCGTGAAAAACCTAAGGTTAAAGCAGAATCGACTATAACTTATACAACCAGTATCACACAGGAGGTGTGGGGATTAGTTTTCCCAGTTGCTAGAGTTCTCCTTTATATAGTTTTCAAATCAGGGTTTGTAACATAAGTTAACTTGGTAACAAAGCATTCAATATTCACCGTTAGATGAAAACCTGATTAGATTCAAGCTAATATCTTTCAACCGTTAGATCGAACTTAGCTTGTTATACACACATGAAATGACCCTCATTTAGGTTTAATAACCGTACCTAAATGTGTACACCATGTTGGCTCAACCGTAGTTAACCGAGGTTATCTATATGAGCACTCTTATATCAACCTTATTCATCTTAATCATAACTAGTTCAAATGACTCAAATGAATTAAACTAGTTAAAGAGTTGTTCAATTGTTATATTCTCATAGAAGTATACAAGAACACAATTGAAGAAAAATCGGTTTGATTCACTCGAATCAATTCATGAACATTATAGCCACGGTTTGCAAAGAATGCATTCCTTAATATATAAATGTATTAGTTCATGAGCCAACCGATTTTAGAACTTTAACCACTCAAGTATGCAAACGGGTATGCATACTTAGTAGCCGGTCTGAGTTTGTGTTTGCCAGTATGCAAACGGGTGCGCATACTTAGTACACTTCCAACACCAGCAGAAATTCCCGGACCTATACCTTACGCAAGTATGCGTATCGGTATGTGTACTTGGTACACGGAATTTCACAACTTCAAGTACGCATACATGTATGCATACTTTAGTTACGGTCATGGATCACATACATGCAATAATGCACACTATGTTTATAATCCAATGATGGTTAAGTATTCTAAACTCTTCTTTCAATCATTGAAACTTTCTTAGAGGATGACAATACCCGTTTTCACACACTATCAGCATCAAAGCAAATTTCAAGTTATTGAAATAATCATAACGAAACATTCGAGGTCTACACCAAATGATTATATCACACAAACCATGTAAGATGTTACTCGACGATTTTCACATGATCAAGATGAACATGGTTGAATCGAAAGCTTACAATCACATATTTCGAGAAACATGTAAGCAAGTTAAACTCAGCTCGAAATCTCAAATGTGTAAAGTAGAAAACTATATCGTAACACGACTTATGTCTCAATATAGGAAATAGAGTAGAAATAGAATTTCCAAGTGATAGATGAGTTTCAATCTCCACATACCTTTTGTTGATGAAGTTCCACAAGCTCTCCTTAGTAGTTCTTCGTAGGTAAAGAGGAAAAAGAAAAAGAAAAAGAAAAAGAAAAAATGTCTGATCCCAGGTTCGAACTGGGGACCTTTTGCGTGTGAGGCAAACGTGATAACCAACTACACCAACCAGACTAGATTTGGTATTTCTTTGCGGTTTTTATTCTTGTCCGATATTGTTCTTGGGTGACAGGACCAGGGCGTCCAACTCCAAAGCCCACTAACTCTGGGACGAAATACACTTATGGGAATAAACCCTAACCCCTGGTAACTCTTTCCACATAAGGGGATCATTTCTTGCTGCCGCTTCTTCTCTGCCTCACCTCCTTCAACTCTCTTTCGATGTCTCCAATTTTCTTCCTCTTCCTCTTGATTCCACCACCACCATCCCAAGACTCTCTCAATCTGTCTCTCAAAGAGAGATCTGAAATTTGTCTAGGATAAAGAAAACAACGGTTTACTGTATGAGCTTGGGTAAGCTTCTTTCCTGTTTGTAATTCTAGGGTTTATAAACAAATTGATGAAATTTATGCGGGTTTTAATGTTTTGGATTGTGTTTCGGGTGTTCATTTCGAATTATTACTAATTAACCCTAATAATTAGAAACTAATTTGTCTGTCTCTAAACATATTTTGCAGGTAAGAACAAGTATGTCAGGATGAAAGTACTTCTGCCGCGCCACGGACGATAAGGTAGTCAGTGTTATCCTTCTCATTATTTGATGTTTGTTTTAGTGGATTTTGTTGTAATAGCGTGTTGTGGTACTCACATTCTGAATTGGTGCATACACAAATCATAAAACGTCTGTTTCTCCCCATTGTTGATGCGAATTGGTATTATTGAAATTGGCAAAGACTGTCCACAAAGTTGCACTCAATATTATCTGTTGATTGTTATCGTGTGAAATACACTGATATGCTTTCGTTATATTTGAGGTATACTACTTTTTTAGGAAATGCTCGCTGAGTTTGGTGTATGTAGTTGTTGATATGATATCACATGTATGTTCATTTTCAACCGTCATAAAGAGAACAGTAAAACATACATCTGAGTTTTTATTGTTGCTGAAGGAAATACAACCATACATGTTTGAGAAAACTTTTTCCAAACTTAAAATTTCAAAATTTTCTGCTTGTCGAATGCTATAATATGTAGGAACACTAAAATTTCTTCTCAGAGTAATAGAAAATACCTTGTACTGATAATGTTCATCTGGTTCTTGTTGTTATGTATATAAACTAATTATTTTATAAATTGGTGATGATTTAGGAGTATGACAGTCTTTAAAGGAGAGGGTTATGTGGTTCATGAGGATCTTCTAAAGAGTAAAAATTCTCAAGGACACCAAATACAGCAACATGGATGAAAACACTAGAGAAGTTGCAAAGCGTATTGGATCCGAAATCTAAAATGATGACCTCAAGACCTATTTTGGGAATGCCATAGAGAATTGGCTGATTGAGTACCTATTTGAGTGCAGTCAGATCACAATTACTGTACCAGCTAAAAAAGAGATAGAGAATGTACTAGCGCTGAGTGCTCTACTCAAGCAAATTACATTAAGATTTAGGTGAAGGAAAATTGTGGTCTCTGCTCTGCACAAGTTGACAGGATTTGGGCCGGAAAAGTTGATTCACAATTATTACTGGCTCTTAATGAATCTCAAAGGAAGTGGTATTGGGTACTATATCTGCAGTGTATTGTAACCACAGGTCAACTGTGAAACTTGTTTGGGGTCCACCTGCGACAGGAAAAACCAAAATCATCAGTATATTACTGTATAGCTTGCTAAGTATGAATTGCAGAACACTTGCTTGTGCCCCAAAAAAACAGTGCCGCTGCTGAACATGCGCCGCATATCTTAAACCTTCACAAAGATGCTTCCGGATTGAAGTTATGTGATGATCTTGGAAAGATTTATGTGGATCATCGTGAGGACAGTCTTCTCGAGTGTTTTGCTCCATTAACTGGTTGGAAGAAACATTTCGATTCCATGGTATTTTATTGAAAATTGTGCATCTCGGAATCGTTTACCTTTGGAGAATGAAGTAATTACAGAGGTTCATTACAAGTTTGCAAAAGACCGATTGAGAGCTTTTAGCTGTACCCGTCAAGAGAAGCATCAGAGTATTATGCATCCATCTCCCTAAAAGATTTTTATTTGCCGGAGAATCTTGAAAAGATGGTTACTGTTTGTGGTTTGCTTGAATCTTTTGAAATTTTGCTCTCTCAAAGTCGGGTAACTGGCTAGGAATTAGAGGAACTCTTTGCACGCCAAGAAAATTATTTCAAGGAGGCACAAGGAAGTCGGGCATCGAATGAGGATTGAAAGTGCAGGTCCTAAGATATGTCAGTCATTCTCTTGCTGATCGCCTTCCAAGTTCCAGCAACAGAAGTTTCTTAACAGAGTTCTGTTTGAAAAATTCATCCCTCATTTTTTGCACAGTGTCAAGCTCATACAATCTGCAAGAGGTAGACCTAGAACCACTGGATTTGTTGGTAGTTGATGAAGCTGCTCAGTTGAAAGAGTGTGAATCAGTGATTCCCATGCAGCTTGAATCTATACAACACGCTGTCCTAATTGGCGATGAGTGCCATCCACAAGCTAGAGTCAAAAGCAGGGTAAGTATAACATCAATTTCTTCATTTTAACATGATGTTTTGTTCTTAATATTTTTCAATGCATTGTAATCTAAGGTATCTGACAAAGCTGGCTTTGGAAGAAGTCTATTTGGAAGGTTGGGCTTTTTTGGGCATTCAGAGGACCTTCCCAACATGCAGTACAGAATGCATCCTAAAATAAGCTCTTTCCCAAACCACAAATTTTATAAAGACCAGATTAGAGATGTTTGAAGTGTTGTTTGAGAAAATCTTCAATATTTATCTACCGGGACCTATGTTTGGTCCCTACTCATTCAGAAAGTGAACATCCAATAGCACTAGGAGAAAGAGTGTTGATTTTGTTTTTACAGAGAGAAAAATTGGAAAATCCACTTAAATATACACTCTCTCTACTAGTGCTATTGGTTGTTCACTTGCTCGAATGAAAAGACCCATATTTCTAATGAAGGGAGGAGCTAGATGAAGCTGGGCATAGTATGAAAAATATGGTTGACGTGGCAGTTGTAACGGCAATAGTGCGAAACCTTTATAAAGGTATGATCAATGTGTTTTTTTGTGAAATGTAGGAGATTTCTATAGATGCTAATTTTGATTAAACATATTTCAGTCTGTGTTAATTTGTTGCATATTAACATTCCAGGCACTGCCTTTGGACTAATCATATCGTGCATGTATTGCTTTTTATCTAACTGTAACCTTACCCTACTTCTTTAGCTTCATGCCATAGATCACTTAGCGTTCACCTAGATTCTAGGCTTTGATTGACATTTTCTACTTTAGTTCCCTGTGTTCCCTGTATGCCCATTGCGGGGAGCAGTGCTGACTGCTGAGTCTTTCAGCCATTATTTTAAAGTAGAGGTGGTTCTGGTTATCATTTCTTATCTTAGTCTAAATTTTTTGATCATTCAGATTAGAGATAGCAAAACAAGTCTGATTGTGGATGCATGAGCCCAGGCTTATCCAGTCTTTGCTTTGAACAAGCAGGGACTTTTGAATTGTGTCCAAAGCGAGTTCAATCGTCCTAGTCTTTTAGTTTTCGCTGTCTGTTATCCTATATCATCTCAAATGGCAATGGGTGAATTCCGAGTTACTGAACCAACTCATTTACGTCTTAAGCTTGACGGTTGGGCTCATACTATATCTTGTTTTAGTCCTGGCTTATTTTCAGCCATAATGTTCATATAAAGAGACAGCTTTTGTTTTTGGTTAAGTTTGAAATCTTAGAATTGCTTTTTGGTGTAGATCATGGAGCCACCAGGCTCACCACCATCTGCTTCTTCAGAGCTGAATATTCTGTCTTTCTCTATAATGGGTTTGACTAGTTCATTTGGGAATCTCAACTTAATATTGCTGTGCTTAGTTCTTCAATAGAACGCCAAGGCCCCCCGTGCTTTATTGATACTTTTTTCTTTGCATTGTCGGCTCATAATCACTTTTCCTTATTCCATCTGGTTGCAGGAACTGATGGCCGATTCTGAAGTTCCGGAAGGCATATATTCACGGGCCCGCATCGAGGAGTTAGACTCTAAATGTCTGTGGCTGGGAGCAAATGTCGTGCTAGAATACACAGGTGCAGAGGTCCGTTTGTTGAGAATTTTTTCTTTTAGTAGTACTGCAGTACCAGTATTCAGGATAAGAGCACAAAACTGTTCTTTTTGACATGATGTCACTCTTCTGGACCCTTGGACACATAGATGTTAGCATGTCCTCGAGGGTGTATCTTATGGAAACTTTTTAAAAGAAATGTTAGTGACCTGTGGTGGTTATAGATAAATCTTGTATAAACTCTTAGTTAGATATGCATATTTCAGTGCCCTGTAATCTGTATTGGGTGGATGAGAAGTGATTCACATTCAGCAGCGAATCCAGGATTTCGAGGCAAGGGGAGAAGAAAAAAATGATACACAATAAAAATATCTACCCAAATATTTTCTTCCATTGCACATAATAAACTGTATATTACAATGCCTAATAGCCTTTGCTAAAGTATGCACTAAACTCCCAAAAAAAATTACTTCAATGCTTCTTTAGGAAGTTTAGGGAGGGCAAATATTTCTATGGGCTTGGATAACTAAGAGGCTCATTGAAGATCTGTGAAAGCAAGAGGTCGCACTTGCTTCACGGTAGATCAGCCACTGTCACATTACTCAGTTCTTCTTTAGTAACACAAAACAACGGAGTATAAGTGATTTGCTTAGGTAATGTTCATTAGTACTGAGCAGGTGTAGAATTTAATAGAACTATAGTTCCTCGTTACCCTAGTCAGTGTCGTTCAATTTGCACTTTTGTCTTCTTCATTTTTTTTCTTACATAGTCGAGAAGGATAGTTTTCCATGGAAATGCGGATTTTGGACCAGTTTTGATGTAATTTTATTCTTAGTTCGTGTGTTCTCAGTGTTGTTGGTTTTTCTTGTCAGTGATTAATATCGCTGTGTCTTAATTTTGGTGAAATCTGAATCTCAAACCTAATTAGGCCGCCGTGTTCTTATTACAGTTTTTTTATATCAGTAGGCGAGGCTGTGATAATTCTAGCTGACCTTGACCTGAAACTGAAAGTACACACAACTTGAAATTTATCTCGTGTCAAAGAATTCAGTTGCCCTAAGGTTGTGGCTTCATGCATGCACACCTGTTTAGCAAGAATTGGGTTATTGAATATTTCGAAAAAGCAAACCTTGTTCAATATAAACGAGGCAACACATGAGCGTTCATGAACAAATTGTCGGACCGAAAACGTTGCAAGTCTGGAAGAACTGAAAGTACAACTGGTATTAAGCTTTAAAGGTGATTGTTTTGCTCGAGGGCATACATCACAACTGTGATTGAAATAATGAGCCCCACAAGTATTGCTATGGTTTTAGATAATTTACTTATGGATTTGTGAATTTTTGGCTCTAGTGATGTGAGTCATGTTACTGCTCTTAATTATTATTTTTTATATATATTTTTTTTTTTTTTTTGAAAAACAAACTTTTATTAACAAAGAAGAAAGTTACGAGCATTCACAATCTGATCCCTCTCAAGATAGTTCAAAAAAGGAGGACAAAAAACCCAAGATGCTTTAACACATAACTTCCTAGCCCGACGTGCAAGCCGGTCTGCAAACTTATTCATAGTACGCCTAATATACACAAGCTTAAAGACAGAACTACTAGGAAGGAGGCTGCAACAGTCATTGAGAATATCTCTGCATCTCCATCTGGCCGAGTGACTGACTCCATTCACAAAATTCACCACTTGCAGGCAGTCACTAATAAAAAGAACTTTGGACAAGGTCAGCTCCCTTGCCCAGGAAACAGCCAAAAACAACACCATTGCTTCAGCACAAACTGCATCAGGAGCATGCCCAAAGTTCGATCTACAAAATTTTATTTTTCCTGCAACATCACATAAGATCAAACCAACTCCCATATTAAAGTTTTTATAAGAGCCATCAATGAAGAGAATGTGATCAACTTCAGAAATTGGAGTTTTAGCATCTAGACGAACAACAGACACAGGGGGAGGATGAATATAAGTATTCAACATTCTTCTAGTGTTGAGGATAACTTTATCCAGATTTATCGCAACTTTCTGAAAAACTACTTCGCATCTCAGCTTCCAAATACACCACATAACAACTGCACCTATACTAGGCCAGCCAACAAGGAATGACGACTGACCTAGCCTAATATCAAACCATTTCAGAAAGTAATCTTGAGGCCACTGAAAATCAAAAGATATCAGATGTTGAAGAGACAATGCGAACCAAATGTGAGACGCAACAATACATTGAAAGAAAAGATGAAGAACAGTTTCAGAAGCATTGTTGCAGAGAGGACAGGAAGGATCAATAGGGTTATTATAGGCATTCATAGTAACATTAACTGGCAACATATGAGCAAAAACCTTCCATATAAAAAAAACTTAACTTTAGGAAGACAGTTCAACGACCAAACCTTAGTCCAAAAAGAAGACTCTTCAGCAGTAGCAAACTCGTTTGTGTACACTTTATAAGCAGATTTAATTGCAAAATTACCATCTTTAGTGTGTGCCACATAATCTTATCATCACAAAGAGCATTCAGACGTATAAAAAGAATTTTAATCACATCCTCAGGACAAAACAGAGAATTCAGAATATCTAAGTTCCATGTATTATGAAGAGGGTCTATAAGCTCACTAACAAAGGTGTAATTATTATAATTAGGATCAATAGATAAAGGAGGAGCAAAAGAGAAGGGTAACCATATAGAAGACCAAATTCTAGTAGAGTTACCATTGTTAATCTTGCAAACAATATTGGATCTTAGAAAGCTTAGACTGTTAACAATGCCCTTCCAAATCCAAGAAGAGGCATCATCAACCTTATCGATTTCCAGCAAGTTTTGATTAGGAAAATATTTATCCTTTAGAAATTTTGAAATTAAGTGATCATGGAACTGTGTAACTCTCCATGCTATTTATAAATACCCTATTCAGAGTATAAGAATTTATAATGCCAAGACCACCACATTTTTTGGATTTGTCAATGTCGTCCAAGATCGAAAATAAACAGCCTTGCGGGGATTTTTCTGTCACAGTATGCATAGTAGGGGATATCTCTTTAGTCTGCTTTTAGCACTGTCTTGGGTGTATTTAAAAATTCTATTACTGGCTGATTACTAGCCACTTGATTATGGACACGTGTTTGTGATCCATTACTTAGGGTTAGGCCAATAATTGTTCTTTTAAGATGTAAGAAAACTTTGTTGGTTGTTATCTGAAAATTAATGAAGTGTTTATCTTTGGATGCGGATATTTTGCCCCGATAATTGGCTTGGTTCTTCGATCCAAGAGGTGTTAATCACCAATTTATCCCTCTTTTTCAGTCTTTGTTTGTCAATCTGTTGTGTAATCACAACAATTGGTATTCAGAGCCTTGTTTTCACCCAATTTTTTTTTCCAATGACGCTCAAAGATCTTGAAACAAAAACCTCAGCTAATGAAGCTGCTATCAGTAATCTTTAATCGGATTTCAAAACGCTTTCCACTGATCTTTCTACACAAATTGATATTGTGAAAGCTAGTTTCAGAGAAACCTTACAAGAGAATAACCGCAGTCTTATTCAGTTGCTCCATAAACCTGCAACTCACAATCGATCTGAACATCCCGAAGGTTCACATCAGCAAGATGACGATTACATAAATTATTCTCATCATCATTCTATCTTTCCTAATCACCATCATCGGATTCCAAAACTAGACTTCCCACGATTTGATGGAGATAACCCAAGAGGATGGATCCATAAGAGTGAAAGATACTTCCAACTCAATGATATTGAAGAACATAGGAAAGTCGACATAGCTGCAATCTATTTAGAAGGTAAGGCTGAGAAATGGTTTCTAAATTTTCAAGTTAATCGAAATAGAATTACCTGGCAAGATTTATCTATCCATTTATGTGCTAGATTTGAAAATCATGTAGAAGAAAATTTTGTTGGTAGCTTCAATAAATTAGTTCAGTCCTCTTCTGTGGATGATTATTATGATGATTTTAAATCACTCAAATCTTTGATGTTATGTATGAACCCTTCCTTGAGTGAATCCTACTTTGTTATGAGCTTCCTCAGTGGATTGAAGGATGACATTGGTGAAACTGTATCCATGTTCTACCCACAAACTCTAGCTAATGCCTTCTCATTAGCTAGACTCCAAGAGAAGAAACTTCAATTAACTAATGCAGCCTCAAATCCATTTACCAAATCCTTCAATACCCATTACAGCTCACGAAAACCTTACACTCCTAATCCCTTAACTCCTAAACCAATTATCACTTCATCCAAATCTAGCCCTTCCACCCCAAAATCTTTTTTCACACCTACACCAAAGTCCACCTCCACACCTCATATCATTAAAATACTCTCTCAAGAGGACATGGACAAGAGAAGAGCTCAAGGGCTCTGTTATAATTGTGATGCAGTATACAAGCCTAGCCACTTTTGTAAGGGTAAATAAAAGTTACACATGTTACACATGGACTCTACTGAATCACAGGAAACTGAGGAGGAAGAGGAAGTGTTTGTTGAGGCACCTGAATCTCCAGTTCAATCTGAGTTGAAGTATCTTTTCATGCTCTCACTGGCTCTGCCACTGGTGATACAATCAGGATCCCTGGCCTCATCAAAAAGAAGACTGTGTCTATCCTTATTGACACAGGTAGCACCACTAGTTTCATTGACAGTGGATTGGTTAATTCCCTCAAGTACTCTATCACCTATGTTGGTCACTGTTGCCAATGGAGAGCAAACAACAAGTTCAGTCGTTTGCTCTAAACTCCAATTGAGCATGCAAGGGCACCATTTTATGGAAAACTTGAGAGTATTACCACTTGGGGGGTGTGACATAGTACTTGGAGCAGATTGGTTGAAGAAATTAGGTGATGTGACCTTCAATTTTGCAAAACTTAGTGTTTCCTTTCTATACAAAACCAAACTTATTACATTGCAAGGCACTACTCCAAAACATTCATTCCTGATGATGACAGGAGAAGCAGTCAAAAAGTTCTTTCTAAAACATTCACATGGGGTAGTGTCTCAACTGTTCTCCATCCATACAACTTCAACACCCCCTACCACTCCAGCCATTTTACTGCCACTCTTGCAAGAATATACTGATATATTTCAAGAACCTTCCACTCTTCCACCTGAACGAAGTTTGGACCATAAAATTCCCTTACAACCCAACTCCTCACCTGTCAACCATAAGGATTATGAGTGTCCTTATGTGCAGAAAGGAGTAGTTGAACAATTGGTTAAGGAAATGCTTCAAACTGGGATTATTCAGCCTAGCCACAGTCCGTTTTCCTCTCCCATTCTTGTTGTGAGAAAGAAAGATAATTCATGGAGATTCTGTGTGGATTATAGGAAGCTCAACAACATCACTACTAAATATAAGTTTCATATCCCTATTGTGGATGAATTGCTAGATGAACTACATGGTGCCATCATCTTTTCAAAGATAGATTTGAGGGCAGGATATCATCAAATAAGAGTTCATGATCTTGACATCCACAAGACAGCTTTTAGAACTCATCAAGGCCATTATGAGTTTAAGGTCATGCCATTTGGCCTCACCAATGCCCCTTCCACCTTTCAAGCTCTAATGAATGATATTTTTCAGCCATTCTTAAGAAAGTTTGTGTTAGTCTTATTTGATGACATACTTATTTATAGTAAAAGCATGAGTGAACATTTGGAGCATCTCAGATTGGTCTTTACACTGCTCATACATCACCAACTATTTTCCAACGTGTCCAAATGTTTCTTTGGCCAACCTTCTTTGGAGTATCTGGGTCACATAGTCACAGCAGAGGGTGTGTGTGCTGATCCCAATAAAATTGCTTGTATGCAATCTTGGCCAATCCCAAAGAAAATTAAGGAGCTGAGAAGGTTTTTGTCCCTTATAAGTTACTACAGAAAGTTTGTGCAGCATTATGGAGTTATAAGCAAGCCACTCACTAATCTCCTCAAGAAAAACTCATTCCGGTGGAGCTCAGCTGCTACAACTTCCTTTGAGACACTCAAACAAGCATTGAGCTCTACAACTATATTGGCTTTACCTGATTTTTCTAAGCCCTTTGTAGTGGAAATTGATGCTAGTGACATGTGCATTGCAGCTGTCCTATTGCAAGACAAGAAACCAATTGCTTAATTCAGCAAGCCACTAGGACCCAGAGCTGCAACACTCTCTACTTATGAGAAGAAATTTCTTGCTATTGTTACTGCAGTTCAAAGGTGGAAGCATTATCTCCAAGGTACCAAGTTCATCATAAAAAATGATCATCAAAGCCTGAAGTACTTATTGGACCAAAGGGTTACCACTGCATTCCAACAAAAATGGCTCATCAAATTATTGGGGTTTGACTATGAAATTCAGTACAAGAAGGGCTGTGATAGTGTGGTTGCAGATGCACTTTCTAGAAGACCCTCAGATCTTTCTACTTGTCACACCATGGCAATGTCTATACCATCTTGGGTACAAGAAGTTCAGCAGAGCTATGTTAATGATGTCAACGCCAATAACCTTATATCTCAATTACTACTCAACCCTGATTCTATACCTAATTACTCATTCATTGATGGTGTTCTGAGATACAAGAATAAACTTTATATAGGTATTGGTGCTCAGATTAGAGATAAACTATTACACTCCCTACATACTTATCCCATTGGAGGCCATTCTGGAATTCAAGCTACTTCTGTGAGGGAAAGAAGTCATTTTGGTCAGGTATCCATAAAGATATAGTCTCACTTGTCTCTCAGTGTGATGTGTGCCAAAGAAACAAAGATGATCACACTAACTCTGCTAGCCTTCTGCAACCTCTGCCTATACCTGAACATGCTTGGCAACATATTACCATGGATTTTATAGAAGGTCTGCCTCTCAGCTGCAAGAAAAGTGTCATTCTAGTGGTGGTAGACAGACTGACAAAATATGCACACTTCTTAGCTCTGCAACATCCTTATACCGCTGCATCTGTAGCTCATGCATTTCTAACTCAGGTGGCCAAATTACATGGATTACCCTTTTCCATTGTGTCTGATAGAGATAAAGTCTTCACCAGCAATTTCTGCCAAGATCTATTTAAAGCATTGGGTACCAGCATCAACCTAAGCACTACCTATCACCCACAAACAGATGTGAAAGGGTCAATGCTTGTATTGAGAATTATTTAAGGTGCATTATTGGCCACAAACCAGGGAAATGGACTGAATTATTAGCATTAGCTGAATGGTGGTATAATACTACCTACCACACAATTTTAAAGACTTCTCTTTTTCAGGCATTGTATGGGTATGTTCCCCCTCATCTTGCTTTTCCTTCTGCCACTACCACTTCAGTTGCTGCAGTTGAGACTTATTTGAAGGACGGAGCTTCCTTACTTGACATATTCAAAGAGTCCTTTCTTAAAGCTCAGGAGAGAATGAAGCTATATGTTGACAGGTCCAGACAAGATAGAACTTTTGAAGCTGGAGACTTTGTCTACCTCAAACTCCAACCATACAGGCAATCCTCTCTTTCCTTGAGAATTTTTTTTAAGCTATCTTCCAAGTTCTATGGTCCTTATCAAATTCTTCAGCGCATTGGCAAAGTGTCTTACAAGTTAGACTTACCATCACACTCTCGCATTCATCCTGTATTCCATGTCTCTCAACTCAAGAAACACATTGGCAAGAAGCACATTCCCTCACTATCTCTGCCACTAGTGGATCATGAAGGCCAAGTGATTACGCTACCTGATTTTTTTTTTTTTTGATACAAGGACAATTCTATAGGGCACACAGCTTGTCAAGCAGGTATTGATTCAATGGACTAATTCTTCCCCATAGAATGCAACATGGGAACACTCCTCCAACATTTGCACTCACTATCCAAAGTTCATCCTTGAGGACAAGGATGTTTTTCAGGGGAAGGTAATGTCACAGTATGCATAGTAGGGGCTATCTCTTTAGTCTGCCTTTAGCGATATCTTGGGTGTATTAAACAATTCTATTACTGGTTGATTACTAGCCGATTGATTATGGACACGTGTTTGTGATCCATTTCTTAGGGTTAGGCCAATAATTGTTCTTTTAAGCTGTAAGAAAACTCTGTTGGTTGTTATCTGAAAATTAATGAAGTGTTTATCTTTGGCTGCGACTATTTTGCCCAGATAATCCGCTTGGTTCTTCGATCCAAGAGGTGTTAATCACCAATTTATCCCTCTTTTTCAGTTTTTGTTTGTCAATCTGTTGTGTAATCACAACATTTTCTTATACTACCAAAAGGTTCTTTGAATAGAATCAAACTTAGAAGTAAGCTTCTTAGGGAGAGGAAAACAAGACATATGGTACACCTCAAGACTTGACAAAAAATGTCTAGTAACAACAGTTCTACCAGCACCATTGAGATTGGTTTTCTTCATATTTCCATGCCTAGCATAAAACTTATCAATAAGAAATTGAAAGGATTTAGTTCTATCTCTATTTACAAACATAGGGGTGCCTAAATATTTTTCTGTGCTCGACAGAAACTTGATGTCTAAGGATCTAGAAAGAATTTTAATGTGTTTGTGATGCATATTCGCACTTGTAAAACAACCTGACTTTTCCAGATTAATAGCCTGACCCAAATCTTTTGCAAACTTATTTAAAATATATATAAGATTTTTTTCATACAAAATAGATGCTTTAGAGAAAAACATACAATCGTGTGCGAAGAATAAGTGGGTGATAGAAGGGCTATTGGCTCTGAGTTTAAAGCCCTGAATTAGGTCGTCCGATTATGCTTTTAATAACATCTGAAAAAGGACTTCCATACAAAGGATAAATATATAAGGAGAAAACATGAACAGTTTTGGAACCTGGCTTGATTGGGTATATACCCAGATTAATTGGGGTATTACCCATTTTGTTCCCATCCAAAGTAGTGTGCTAAGGGCTGTCTAAAAGATGCTAAAATACCAAATCACCCTTACTATTGATACCATGTCGACTGATCACCCAAATAATTTTCAAAATATATCTTCAAAACTCTATCGGAATGTGATAAAATCAAAAATAAAAACGAAACTAAAAAAAAAATATTGTGGCTACGAAATTTGAGATTGGGTATGATTTGGTACCCAATCTCAAACCTTGTATGATTCCATATTCTTATCAAAAGCCGGCAGAGTATTTATTTGTCGACCTTGCCGACTAGTATCTGTCGATAGGGTGTTTTTTTGTCGACCTTGCCGACTTTTCATCTCTGAAAATAGTATTTATAGGGTCGGCACATTATTTATCCTTATACCTTATAGTCGGCAGGTTACAAAACTAATATCTTGCCGACTAATCATACATCTGTAACACCTTTCTATGTATGTCAACAATCCTATAGTCGGAAAGGTATTTTTTGTCGACCTTCCCGACTATAAGGTAGCCTGCAAAGTAAAAAATCAATAAGCATGCCGGCCAAAGTTAGTCGGCATCTTCTTCATTTGTCGACCATGCGACTTTTCATAATTTCAGAACTGAAAGTATTGATTAAATTCTTTAATTTTGAGTATGATTTCATACAACAGCTTTACAATCCCCTTTTTAAAATTGTTTGGGTAGTGTGCTTTCATTTCCTTTACAAAAGATATTCTCAAAACAAATTTTTTTCATCAAAAATCTTCCCACATAAGTTCAATCAAAAACAAAATTTCATAACTTAAATTCATAAGTTTTAATTTACTCACTTAATTAATCTAAACTCAATTAATTAACCTAATCAGATTTTTTAGTGTTAATTAAACAATGGTATATTAGCCATTTAGAAAAAACATGGTTAAGGGGTGGCTTGTTTTACTTAAAAATGACATAGCTTTTGTCTCATTAGGTATACCCCAATTAATCTGGGTATACCCCAATCAAGCCAGGTTTTGTAAAGTCATTCCCCTCCACCACTAAGATCTGTAAGTGGTGGAGTTTTCGAAATTTGAATGGGATCTTCAAAAGAGTTCGAATGTTTGGATTTCATTGGTCCATATTTGGACCATACAATTTGGTGTATCTTTAGTTTTTCCGGTTTCAACTCCAATATCATGATCTGAATACACCGATGACCACATGATGTACAATTCAAGTTAGCGCGTTATAACGCATTGTTTGATTATTTTATCATGCACACCTCTAACAGTTACAATATTATAATATTTAATTTTGATTATTATATATACTTTTAATCAAAAGATAAGTAAATGCTCGAAGATTGAGGGAATATAAGGGTATATACACAACTTGCGATTTCTCATTATCTTCTTCCTGGAAAAAGAGAAACAAGCTATCCGTGCGACTCTCTATATAAATAGAGAATAACATAATAAATCGTGCAAAGTTGCCATTACATTTTTATTTTGCATAGTCATATTTAAAATTAAATCCATGTGAAGGCCCCATGTAATAAGGCTCTGAAGCAAAAAAAAAAGAAGGTCTATGATCCATGTGCATGCGGCTCTCTATATAAATATAAAATAATATAATGAATCGTGGAAAGTTGCCATTACATTTTTATAATAGAATAGTCGGATTTAAAATTATATTTTGTTTTGATTTAAAATTATAAATAGAGAATAATATAATGAATCGTGCAAAGTTGCCATTACATTTTTATAATAGAATAGTCGGATTTAAAATTATATTTAAAAACCACCATTTAATCAAAAGATAAGTAAACGCTCGAAGATGGAGGGAATATTATTTTAAAAAATGACATAAACACAACTTGCAATTTTTCATTACCTTCTTCCGGGGAAAAGAAAAATAACCTATATAAATATAGAATAATATAATGAATCGTGCAAAGTGACATTACATTTTTATAATAGAATAGTCGGATTTAAAATTAAATCCATGTGAAGGCTCCATGTAATAAGGCGCTGAAGGAAAAAAAAAAGAGTCTATGATCCATGTGCGTGCAGCTCTCTATATAAATAGATAATAATATAATGAATCTTGCAAAGTTGCCATGACATTTTTATAATAGAATAGTCGGATTTAAAATTATATTTTGTTTTGATTTAAAATAATAAATAGAGAATAATATAATGAATCATGCAAAGTTGTCATTACATTTTTGTAATAGATATTTCGTTTTGATTTAAAATTATAAATAGAGAATAATATAATGAATAGTGCAAAGTTGCCATTATATTTTTATAATAGAATAGTCGGATTTAAAATTATATTTGAAAACCACCTCTAACGCTTACAATACTATATTTAGTTTTGATTATATATGCACTTTTAATCAAGAGATAAAGTAAACGCTCGAAGATGGAGGGAATATTATTTTTAAAAAAGGACATATACACAACTTGCAATTTTTCATTACCTTCTTCCGGGAAAAAGAGAAATAACCTATATAGATAGAGAATAATATAGTGAATCGTGCAAAGTTGGCATTACATTTTTATAATAGAATAGTCGGATTTAAAATTAAATCCATGTGATTGCCCCATGTAATAACTAATAAGGCTCTGAAGAAAAAAAAATCTATGATCCATGTGCATGCAGCTCTCTATATAAATAGAGAATAATATAATGAATCGTGCAAAGTTTCCATTACATTTTTATAATAGAATAGTCGGATTTAAAATTATATTTCGTTTTGATTTAAAATTACAAATAGAGAATAATATAATGAATCATGCAAAGTTGGCATTACATTTTCATAATAGAATAATCGAATTTAAAATATTTTGTTTTGATTTAAAATTATATATAGAGAATGAAAAAGTGGGGATACAACAACCACACCACAAACTCAATATACTTTCTAGAGAATCAACTAGACGGTCAGACTCAATCAAGATAAAAAGTATATCAAAGAGTTTATATCTCAATCTATCGATTTGATATATACTCAAGCAAATAGAAATCTGCGAGTCTTTATCAAATACTAGAGAGATAACTTGGATGGTACTAAAGAACAATATCCAAGTGTCAATCAATTTAAATCAACAACCAAAAGGTCGGATATTCTAATTGATTGAACAACGCACAACCTGTGATATTTCAATTATATAACAAAATATTATGCGGAAAAGAAATAACACAGACACCATAATTTGTTAACGAGGAAACCGCAAATGCAGAAAACCCCCGGGACCTAGTCCATATTGAACACACACTGTATTAAGCCGCTACAGACACTAGCCTACTCCAAATTAACTTCGGTCTGGACTGTAGTTGAACCCCAATCAATGTCACATTGATCCAAGGTACAATGATGCTCCTACGTCTCTGATCCCAACAGGATACTACGTACTTAATTCCCTTAGTTGATCTCACCCACAACTAAGAGTTGCTACGTCCCAAAGTCGAAGGCTTTAATAAACAAATCTGTATCACACAGAAAAGTCTACGGTAATAGATAAATCCGTCTCCCACGAATACACCTACGAGTTTTGTTCCGTCTTTTGATAAATCAAGGTGAAAAGGAACCAATTGATAAACCAGACTTATATTCCCGAAGAACAACCTAGTATTATCAATCACCTCACAATAATCCTAATCGACGCAGCGAAAAAAGATATTGTGGAATCACAAACGATGAGACGAAGTGTTTGTGAATGTTTGTGGAATCTCAAGCCAATTATTACAATTGTACTCGTACGATAGAAACAACAAGATCAGATCACACAACTACGAGAATCTAGTATCGGTCTGGCTTCACAATCCCAATGAAGTCTTTAAGTCGTTAACCTGGTTTAGAAGAAGAAACCAAAGGTTAAAGGAGAATCGACTCTAGCTTAGCACAACTAGTATCACACAGAAGGTGTGGGGATTAGGTTTCCCAGTTGCTAGAGTTCTCCCTTATATAGTCTTTCAAATCAGGATTTTCAATCAATGTTAGCTTGGTAACAAAGCATTCAATATTCACCGTTAGATGAAAACCTGATTTAGATTCAAGCTAATATCTTTCAACCATTATATCGAAAACTAGCTTGTTACACACAAATGAAATGCACGTTTCTAGGCTTGTGTAACCGTACCCAAACTTGTACATTTGTTGGTTCAACAATAGTCAACCAAATGGTTAGCCATATGATCACTTTCATATCAACCATATTCTTCTTCACCGTAACTAGTTCAAGTGACTCAAATGAACTAGTTAGAGAGTTGTTCAATTGCAAGGAAATCTTATGTAACTACACAAGACACAATAAAAGCAAAAACGATTTGATTCACTCAAATCGGTTCATGAACTATATAGCCACGATTTGCATTTGCATTCCTTAGTTTATATAAGAATAAGTTCACAAACATCGTTTTTAGATATAACCTACTCAAGTTCGCGGACTGGGTTCGCGGACTTAAGTTCCCGGACAAAGTACACAAACTCCAGCAGAAATTCTCGGGACAAGAACTTCCGCCAGTTCGCGGACTGAGTTCGTGGACTGAGTTTGCAGACTTGACTCACGCCACCATGCCGGTTCTCTTGATCAAAAAAGTTCGCAAACTTCGGTTCAAGGAATAAGGACTTATACATATATGTGTTTCCACAACAATGCTTATATCCTCCAATGGTTATATAATGTAAACTCTCATTTCAATCATTGGAACATTCTTAGAGGACGTTGATATTCTATAATTGTTCACAAACTATTTTTCGTCAAAGTAAGCAATTTCCAAAGTGATTGAAACTTGTCATGACTTTCGTTACTAGGTAAAGATGAACTCGGTTAAAGCGAAAGCTTACCAACACATATTTCGAGAAATAGATAAGCGAGATAAACTCGGCTCGAAACAACAAATGTGTATAATCTAAGTCTATATAGCAAAACGACTTTTGTCTCAAGATAGGAGATAAATAGACTTCTGAGTGATAGATAAGTTCAAGTCTCCACATACCTTTTAGTCGATGAAGATCCACCGGTTCCTTGAGTAGTCCTTCGTCTTATATGATGATTGTCATGGAGTTCTTGAGCTCAACTACACTTTCTATCCTAGTCCGAGACCTTAGCTATAGTAGACTAGAAATCAAGACTTATAGTTTTGATCACTAACATTGAAAAACATGCTTGAGATAGCAACGCATGCGAGTTCGACCGAGAAATGCTCTAACAATCTCCCCCTTTGTCAATTTTAGTGACAAAACTATCAATACATATGGAATACAAAAAATAAATAAATTAACTTTTGTAGCTCCTATTCCATACGCCTAATCTTCAACATTACTTGAAATCTTCGTCAGTTCCAAGTACTCCAATGATCCCAAAGGTTGTAAGTTCAGCATCATCGTTGTTGAAAATCCATAGCTATAACAACGAGAAAACAAGAGTTCTCAATCATTGTTATACAATGTCATAGTATCATTACACAGCGTCAAAGTTCACAACTTCAACAGCAATACTATGGTGATATGTATCACTCCCTCTTGGTCAATACTCCATCTCACATGGAAACCACTCCCCCTTACATAATGATCCGAAAACCATATGTATTTGTAGTGTGAACTACATATTAATTATCCCCCTTTTGTCAATAAAATTGGCAAAGGTACAAGAACTGGATCCTAATGAAATTTCCGAAAGAGGTATTTCTTGACCAAAAGAAAGCAAAAATATATCATCTTATTTAGATGCAATCATAAAGCCGAAGCTAAATGCATTCATCAAGGAGTTTGTAAAGATATAAGATAACCCCTATAATATTCCACAACCGCACTCCCCACAAAGATTTAACAATTAAGCACAAGTTCAATTAAGAACTCTCCCTCATAAAATGTCATTCCCAAAAGAACAACAAGAGCGACCTTAATTTCGAAAGAAAATAAGAATTTTATTGGACATAACAAATCACATACAAGTATGAATTTGAATCCAAAAAATTCAATTAAACTAACCACAAGAGAACCCATGATTTATTTAATCGAAAATGCTCAACATAAGTGAACTTATGGAGACTTAAAAACACACAATTAGATTAATCACAAGAGAACCCATAATTAATCTAATCGAAATACACAATCAAACTAATCACAAAAGTAATCAATTTAATTGGTCATGCTCGACTTACGGAGCAACAACTAAATAACCAAACAAGATGATTAATTTAGTTGAATATGCTCGACATAAAGTACCTCACGGAACAACAACATAGCTAATCATAAAAATAATCAACTTGGTCGTTCTATGCTCAACATAAGACACTTTACGGAGCCTCACAGTAATACATAAAATATGGATCAGGGAAGATCAATACTGTGGAATACACAAGGATTCATTCTATTTTCCATCACTATTCACATAACAACATTCAATAGACATAATCCTTGCAAACAAAATATTTTAACATATCTTTCATCAATAATTGACATAATAGGCTTAACTTTTGTAATTGTCAAAAGTCTATTCATTCTTTTATCAATACATGCATATCGACATATGAAAGACTTTACTTTTGACAAGGTATGGGACAATCATAGTGCACGGACGTAAACACACATATCCCAAAACAAATTTGCAATATATAAAACCATAAAGATTAATACTGCAAAAATCATCTTCCAAACAAATTTAAAGTTTAAACCAATAAATCTAAAAACATGAAGATGAAAACGTTGGACATAGCTATGTGAAATCACAATAATGCCTATTCCAAACACTAGTTATTCTTCTAACAAAAAACAAGAAAAATATAATTCTTATCCGAAGACTTACTAGTCGTTGTAGATCTTTCTCAGAGCCTCTACAAAGAATTCCTTCTCATTATTGAAAAACCCATTGATTATGGGATCGTTCAATTCCTCCAAATCTTCAGAAATATCAGTTAACTCACTAAGTTCTCTCTTTAGCTCAGGTAAGGTGTTCTTTGAAAGAGACAACATTTGTTCATAGTGAGCTATCTCTTCTAAAGACAAAACAATTTGAGATTTTAAATTGTTTCTTTTGTTGATGAAATCTTTCACCAAACCCCTGAAGTTATCATCAAGTTGATAGAAGGACAAGAGGTAGTTAGAGGAAGAACCTTCTCCACAATTTGTAGTCTTCACTTTCTTCACCCTTGAGGAAGATATTCCCTTACAAAGGTACTCATTTATTGCTTCGACTGCATCTCTGTTTGAGACGCCTCTAGTTACAGGAGCCATAAAACTGTATCTTTTTAGGGAAGACAGGAAAAAAATCTACAAATGAAATAAATAGACTAGAGAGCGTCCAAACCCTAGAAGAACAAGTCTTCCGTAGTTTAGAGAATCAATATCTATATTGTTAGGAGAATATTTTCTTAACAACAATAAATACACTACTTGAGCCACAAAGACGCAGAGCCCCATTTTCTCAAGTTAAAAATGAGGATGCGAACGTCTCTTGTATTAGATAGAGACGCTGTGAGCTAAACGCTCTCCTTGTTTATCACATAGTGATTTACCAAGGTTTGTTGTGTAAACAGAATTCCTACCTCTTTTGATTCTGGAACACTGGTTTTATAGGAATCTTTTGCATGTTCTTCTGCAGTTTAGAGAGATTCTTATTGCTCCTTCTGAATCTCCAGCACGTACTTTGAACATGATTTGCGTGTCCACAAAACGAACAGATCAAGACTCCTTCGTCTTGTTGAGGTAAAGATGAACACTATTTTTCGTTCTGAATCTCCAGCACGTACTTTGAACACTATTTTTCGTCAAAGTAAGCAATTTCCAAAGTGATTGAACTTGTCATGACTTTCGTCACTAGGTAAAGATGAACTTGGTTAAAGCGAAAGCTTACCTACACATATTTCGAGAAATAGATAAGCGAGATAAACTCGGCTCGAAATAGCAAATGTGTATAATCTAAGTCTATATAGCAAAACGACTTTTGTCTCAAGATAGGAGATAAATAGACTTTTGGGTGATAGATAAGTTCAAGTCTCCACATACCTTTTGGTCGATGAAGATCCACCGGTTCCTTGAGTAGTCCTTCGTCTTGTATGATGATTTCCATGGAGTTCTTGATCTCAACTACACTTTCTATCCTAGTCGGAGACCTTAGCTATAGTAGACTAGAAATCAAGACTTATAGTTTTGATCACTAACATTGACAAACATGCTTGAGATAGCAACGCATGCGAGTTCGACCGAGCAATGCTCTAACATAGAATAATATGATGAATCGTGCAAAGTTGCCATTACACTTTTATAATAGAATAGTCGGATTTATAATTATATTTAAAAATCGCCTCTAACACTTACAATACTATATTTAGTTTTGATTATATATGCACTTTTAATCAAAAGATAAGTAAACGCTCGAAGATGGAGGGAATATTATTTTTAAAAAGCACATATACACTATTTGCAATTTTTCATTACCTTCTTCCGGGAAAAAGAGAAATAACCTATATAAATAGAGAATAATATAATGAATCGTGCAAAGTTGGCATTACATTTTTATGACAGAATAGTCGGATTTAAAATTAAATCCATATGAAGGTCCCATGTAATAAGCTCTGAAGCAAAAAAATAAATAAAAAAAAATCTATGATCCATGTGCATGCGCTCTCTATATAAATAGAGAATAATATAATAAATCGTGCAAAGTTGGCATTACATTTTTATAATAGAATAGTCGGATTTAAAATTATTTTTCTTTTTGGTTTAAAATTATAAATAGAGAATAGTATAATGAATCGTGCAAAGTTGACATTATATTTTTATAATAGAATAGTGATTTTTTTTCTTCCTTTTATTTTAAAAAAAGAGTTCTTACATAGTAGGCAAGCGAGCAACAAGCTGCGCAACAAGCCCTTTTTGAATTGCAAAGACTATCCTTTTAAAAACAAACTCTCTCGAACTGGGGGTCATGACATTACTGTGCATGACTTTATGGACTCTTTTGAGGAGTTCAACCGCCTCTGGAGCTAAGAAACCAAAAGTATCAAAAGCAAAGGGGATAAAAGCGTGCCCATTATCGATACATGCTTCGCTATCTTACCTGAGGCAGCCCTCAACGCTGCTTGGCCGACTGTAAATGAACCATATTCAATGCCTACTAACGGAGAAACCCCCGTGAGGTCGGCACATGCGTGTTTGCCATTAGCCCATCCAAAAATAAGTACATCCGCTGGCCTGAGTGTGGATCTCCACTCCAGTGGGTTTGTCAAAAAGTTGACAGGCGCTTCCTTCTTTGCTGAAATACTCGCTCGCCATAAAACATCATATAAGGTATCTCTCACATGATCATGTCTATACTTAAAACCAGGATCTACCTTACAATGGACTGCATGTTTCCCATATGCGTCTAAGCATCCTGTGAAGCAAGCAGGGCAGCGTGAATCAAAAGGGTATAAAGGGATCATTAACTTGTACTTAAGGATGGATCGGTACTCCACATGCGACATCTTCTGTCCAAGGCCCTCAATCGGAATTGCTAGGAGGATGTCTTGGGCATGCGCTGCTCGTAGGCAACCAAAAATCGCTTTCTTCCTGACAACTCGTAATCTCGATAATGTCTTTAACCACTTTACCAAAAAGAGCATTCTCCAGGTTACTTTGTGCTTTAAGGGGGGCGGTGTCCTTACTAGTAAAGCTGCTAAAGTCATAATCAGGAAGAGTCGCTTGTAATGCCTCCAAAGCCTTATGAAAATTTTCATCCATTCCCTCCACTCCACCATCCCTTAATATGTGATCTTGTAGACCCCAGGATTGCACACGTGATGCAATTACAATACCACCTCTAGCGCTTACAATACTATATTTAGTTTTGATTATCATATACACTTTTAATCAAAAGATAAGTAAACGCTCGAAGATGGAGGGAATATTATTTTAAAAAAGGACATATACACAACTTGCAATTTTTATTACCTTCTTCCACGAAAAACAGAAATAACCTATATTAATAAAGAATAATATAATGAATCGTGCAAAGTTGGCATTACATTTTTATAATAGAATAGTCGGATTTAAAATTAAATCCATGTGAAGGCTCCATGTAATAAGGCTCTTGTAAGGACCCTCAAGCTCGTCAACGCTATTACACTAGTCAAGAGATGAATTAACCACTAATGACTCGATTAATTTAACACGAACGTTAATTAATAGAATTTAATCTAACAACGATTTAGATACGAAACTAGTATCATCAAATAGGTTTCGTAAAGTTATGCGAAATGGACTACTCGAACGTGTCATTCGGACACTGGACGACGAAGATATCACTGGATGAGTATGAAAGGAAGATTGTTATTTCAATCTTAACCGCCTGGATACCCTTATCCATTTATCGGGTGCCTTTAGTTTTGTGATCGGCCTTATCTCTAAAAACAGATCGAGAAGAAAACATTTCTCTCTTTTCTTTCTCTTTCTTCTTCTTCTTCCCTGTCTCCTGTTGCTGGCGAGTTTTGAGAGATTTGAGAGACCAAAACAGAAGATTTGTGATCAGTAGATGGTATAGAACATCACGGGGTAGTTGACGACGATGGTATGTGTATCTCTAGTTGATTCAGATTCGTGAGAATAGGGGAATTAGAGAAAGAGGAACTAGGGTTTTTGAAAGATGAAGATTGATTGAGAAATTTGGTGGATTTGGGTAATAAGTCAGTTAATTGGAGATGGGTTTGTTCTTAGTTGATGTTTGATTGAAGTTGTAGAGTTATTGAGGATTGAATCAGTTAATTAGGGTTTCATCTTGATTATGAGTTTGAATGGAAATAAAAGGTATATTAAGTTATGAAGAGATAAATAGCGAAAGGGTTATGGTTTAACTGAGATTCAAGAGTTGTTTTGGGTAGTGAGTCGATGGATTAAGGTTCGATTATGTGTTCTGAAGACAGTTGGGGATTGGTTGTGATAAACTGAGTTGAAGAGGTTTGGGGATTATTTTTAGAGTCTTTCTGTGGATGAATAAGAACGATGAGGACTGTTGAGGGTTGATTAAATAGAATTAGTGGGGTGGTGTTAGTTTTGAGAAGATTGGTTGGGTGATGAATAAGAAGAATTAAGAACTGGGTTTGATTAATTGAGGAAAGGGTTGGAGTTAATTAAATATTGTAGAGCTATTCTGAGGAAGAATTGAAGAATTAGGGTTTATGTGTTCTTCCCCAAAATTAATTAGGGTTTCAGCGGAATTGGTTTGGTGAACTAGCAATTCAAAGGAAGCTAATGAATGGGTAAGTTTCTATGTTGTTTAAGTTCCGTATTTAGTGTTAACTTGTGTATAATCTGATGTAGTTGAAGAATGGGATGAGTTTAAGGAAGATGTAATACTGTTGTTATTTTTGGATGAGTGGGTAATTCCAAGAGATGGGATTGGGTAACTATGGTTGTAGTTAATTAGTCTTTATTAGAGATGATATAAGTATTTCTTGTGAAAATATACTGGTGGTGGTAATGGAGTTGGTTAAGCTGTATTGGGTTGTACTGAACTGAGTAAGGGAATTATGTTGTAGTCTGAGAAGGTAGTGGTAATGAAATAGATAATGAAGCTATAGTTGTGAATATCAGGAAGGAAAGATGGAATTGTAGGATAGTGATGAAGCTGTAGTTTATGAGATTGGTGTAGTTTAGATGAGATGATGACAGTGAAGTGGTAAGAATATAATGAATTGGTGGTGAATGAATATGAAGAAGTTATAAGCTGAGTTCCAGGAATGTAATGTGAGGTTAAGTTATGATGTGTGGGTTTGTGTTTTGATTTGTAATTAAGGATGTTATGTCTGGAATGGGAGTTATAAACTGAAAGAGAAGTAAATTGTGATGGTGAACTGTGGATGTTGGATTAAGTTACAGAAGGTGTTATTGCTGGAATGAAGATTAACGATGGTGATTGTAGGATTATAGAGGGTGACTCAGTGTTGGCTTGCAACTACTGCACTTTTAGGTAAGCTAGGTTTGTATTTGTATTTAAATTATGAAGTTTAACTGAATTGAATAGTTGCAAATGAAGGTTGAGTTGGTATTGCAGTTGAAGTAAGTGGCGTTGTAATACTGAGAATGGTGATTGCAGAGTTGTAAATAGTGATTGATGTGAAAGCTTGGAACTGCTGAACTGCTGCAGGTAGGCTATAGTTGTGTTTGTAATTGAATTGTTGAATTCTATTTGAATGAATTGATGTATGTATAGATTGAAGTTGAACTCGAGTTAGAGTTATAAAGTTAGAATTACAGTTGTGTAAGAAGTTTTGGCATGTATTATGGCCTAGTTTTACTGATCGTTGTGGTAGGCGTCAAAAATAATTACACTTTCTTACTACTCAAAATATATAATGAAGCAAGGGCAAGAAAGGATCGTTCCCACAGAGAGGTCTTGGGTTGTCAAGATGTTTCTGTTTCCTATATAAAACAATGGGGGTTTTCTGATTTTTATATAAACTAAAATAAAATAAAAGCAAAACAATGAAAAGTAAACATGCAAACCAATGATGTGAAATATTAGGTAAAGGTTTCATCTTCAATTGTAAACAAGTATTTAATGTATGATTAGAATTCGTATTTAATCTCGCTATCATCGAAAGTCCCAGAATACCTTATTGCAAGAACACTCCGTAAATTTCCTAAGTCATCAACACACACAGTCATCAACACACACATTAGAGCCGCGTATGTGAATTCTACCTAAAGAATAACCCAACGCCTTGCGCTAATTAAGTTCAATTCCTAGGAGCATTAAGTTTCAGAAATAGACTAATCAATGCAATTGTCATACATTGCGCATGACAATTCGGACAAAGGTCAAACTCTACATATGATTACAAGAGTGTATCACTACAAACCGCAATCATATCATGCTACTCGTATTCAAGGTTATCGCTCGATGATAAACCCTAAAATAGCATAGATAGTAAGTTCAATCAATTCTACACTTAACTAAATAAACATTCAATCATATTGCAGTACGTCAATCATGCAATTATTATAAACTGTAGAAAGTGAACGATGATTGTGAGAGAAAACTAATTCATAAATCAAATAACATGCTTGCAAAATCCGACTACATCTTTAACCAATAAAAATAAATCAAGTACTTGTGTTTATGGAGTTCATAACAAAAAGCATATAAGAAAGCATCATGTTCTAAACCCTAGAACCAAAGTAGAAGAAGAGATGATATCCTGTTAGAATAGAATTCTTCCTTTTTATACTTTCTCTGCCTTCATCTTCAATAAGTCACGTCCAAAAGTCAGTTGTTGAACCAGCCCATGAGTGAAGCCCAACAGGTTCAAGTACATCTGAGTCAGCTACCGGATCGGCAAGTCAACTCGCCTGACTCCGATTCAGGCAGAATTCTACTTGTATTTTGGTATATTTCCAGGCTATTTTCCTGCACAAAGTTTACCCATTCAATCCTAACATTCATCTAGTTTCACAACTCCTTCATTCCACCATTCACAGTCAAGGATTCATTCTAGACCATCATCAACATTTCGCCAAATTCAATCCAAACTGTCCACATAACCCACTGTGCCTTAGCCTAGCAGACTCTCCCTTAAATCTCCACCATTAATACCAGCTGCAACCAGCTACCGCAGCTTCTTCTCTCAGTTCAGACTCCACCAATGCCTTACTGCAGCTGCAATTTATCTCAACACCAAGATTACCAACTTCAGTCCTTTGCATACAACCTCATAACCAGCTCCTGCTTCATTCTCCATATCCCTGCACAGTTCCAGCATTCATCTATAATCCTGCACAATTCCATTACCACACAGCAGCATCACCTGTTCTTCTCAAAGTCAGCTCTGCAACACCGTAGCCTGACTACCACCAACAGCACGACAGCTTTAGTCGCAACTCTTCTTATAAACCTGCATTGCACTTATTGTTCGCAACTGCATACAGCTCCATCTGTACCTGCACTCGTTCAGCACCACTGCCTCACCAATTCCATCTCTGTACCCCTTCATTGAAGCTGCAATATCTTCTTTCTTGTCCAACTCCAATACAGGCAGCATCTTCTTGTTCTTCTCAGTATAAGCGAACCCGAATACCAGCAAACCCATTTCATTCATTTTCCCGGTTTCAATTCTTTGTTGTTTCACCTGCACTTTGAGTGGCAGCACAATTCCCTGCACTTCACAACTCAGATTGAGCTCCAATCAACACCAAACAGACTGCCATTTAAACCAATAATGTAGCAAGGCTTTCATCCATCTGCAACACGGCTAACCTTCTTTCCCTGTATAAAACCATTACAAACCCACAAACACACTTCAATACCCAGTTCTCAGCTACTTCACTCTATCATCATCTGAACCATTGCATCACCACCTGCAATTTCACCAGAACCACAACTCAACTCTACCCACTCCAGTTCAGTAACACATTCACTGGAAGCAGCTCATCTCAACACTAGTTCCATTTGTTGTGGCTTCCATCATTCACCAATATTCTTCCTTGTCTCAGATTGCAGCTACAGCATCAGCACATTATGAACATCTGCTACAATCTAACCATCCACCTTCCAGCCATCTCCTCTGTGTTCTTCTCAGTGAAACCATTCCAATAACACCTCTTCTTGACCAAATTCAGTACTTCACCCATCTGAAATCCAGTTACTGACAGATACCCATTCATTCACCATCTTTGATACCAACAGCTGCAGCTTCAATTTTATTGGACGTATACATATTGTGTGCCATGGCAGTGGCACCACAACCCCGGAACAAGTCTTCACAGCAGCCGAGTCTTCACAGCGACCTTCCGAGTCTTGTGTTTTTGTTGTAACTTTCCTATATTTCAGTCACAGTTCGTTTTAGACTAGGAAACATATCTTGTAGATATTCTGTTTTAGGTATGTATCTATATATATCGTATGTAAAGGATTGGCTAATCAATGAAAAGAATATATTCTCAAAATAGATTTTAAGATGGTATCCTTGTAGATCCTAGGAAACACATTCTTCCGCTTCATCTCTACTGCCGTCTCTCTAGTTTTATTTCTTTTCATCATGTCTGGCTCCAACCAATCTTCTCCCAACTCTCTTGTGCATGATAATATTCCATCACATAACAATGAAAATTTTCTCAATTCTTCCACTCATCCTAGAACTTTAGATCCTTATATCATCCATCCTAGTGATAACCCTGCAACCATTCTTTCTTCTCCTCCTTTACAAGGGGACAATTACGGTTCATGGGTTAGGGGCATTACCAAATCTCTGAATGCCAAAGGGAAGCTTGACTTTGTTGATGGCTCGCTTCCTCCTCCAACAGATCCGTTACAGTTCCAATGATGGAAGAGATGCGATGATCTCGTGGGCAGTTGGCTCCTGAACTCTTGCCAACCAGATATCAGGGCTAGCTGCTTGTATGCTGCCAACTCTCATGCTATCTGGAAAGATCTGCAAATCAGGTTTTGTGTCTCCAATGCTCCTATTTTGTTTCGTTTAAAATCTTCAATTGCTTCAATCAAACAGGATTCAATGCCTGTATCTCTTTACTATACAAAGATCAAAACTCTTTGGGATCAATATGACTCCCTGGTTGCTTCTACGGAGGCATGTATATGTGGTGCTGGCAAGCACATGATTGAGCGACTCGAACGAGAACGTGCCATGGAATTTCTTTTGTTGATCCATGGTTTGTGGACAGTGGGGCCACGCACCATATCTACAACTCACTGCATTACTTCACCTCTTATATGCCTGTTCAATCATCTATTCTCATGCAACTCCCGGATGGCTCATTCTCTGTGGTTAAACATATTGGAGAAGTTGTTTTTTCGCCTACTCTAAAATTTTCGAATGTACATCACATTCCTAATTTCAAGTTCAATCTCATCTCTGTGAGTCAATTAACTCGCCAAACTAATTGCATTGCTTATTTCTTTGAAAATTTTTGTATCTTTCAGTACCGTGTCACGAGAGCAGTGATTGGTCGGGGTGATTTTATCTCTGGTTTATATCATCTCCAAGCCCATCCGCAACAGTCTTTCAATAGAATCTTATGTAATAAAACTACTGCCGATGTTTGGCACTGCAGACTAGGTCATCCTAGTCTTGATCGTTTTAAATTGCTTTGTCGTACTTTTCCCTATAACAAAGCCGTTTGTCTTTTAATAAAAATTCAGTGTCTTCAAAACGATGTTTTGAACTTATTCATTGTGATATCTGGGGTCCTTTTATGACACCTTCCCTCACTGGTGCAAAGTATTTTTTAACCATAGTTGATGACTTTTCCCGCTGTACGTGGGTTTATCTCATGCACCTCAAGAGTGAAACTTTTAAATTTCTCACATATTTTTTTAATTTTGTTATTACTCAATATTCTCACAAAATAGATACAATATCCACTGGTAATTCCATTCCATTTCTTTCCATATTGCAAAGAGTACAATCCAATAATGGCTCTGAGTTCTTATCTCAAGACATGCAATCCTGGTTTAAATCCCATGGCATTCATCATCAACGCAGTTGTGTTTCCACCCCTCAACAAAATGGTGTTGTGGAACGCAAACATCGTCATCTTCTCAGCATAGCTCGTGCTCTTCGTTTTCAATCGCATTTACCACTCACTTATTGGGGAGAATGTTTACTCACGGCGTGTTATCTTATTAATAAAATGCCAACCCCCATTTTGAAGCATAAAACTCCTCATGAAGTTCTTCTCGGTGTTGTCCCTAATTATCGTCATCTACGTGTTTTTGGTTGTCTATGTTATGCTCGAAACACAAAGATTCATTCTAAATTTGACTCACGGGCTAAGCCTGGTGTTTTCTTGGGGTATCCTCATAACCACAAGGGTTACATCATTTTGGATATATCCAAAAAAACAACTTATGTATCTAGAGATGTTGTCTTTCATGAGCATTTGTTTCCCTTCAAAGATGCTAAATTCACTTCTGATACTGTACTTTCCCCTTCTACAGATACTGATTTTTTCTATGAAGACTCAATATCTGTTCCTCCTTCCCATTCTGTCATTGATACTCACTCTCCTAATTTATCTTCTTTGCCAGTTGCTGACTCGACTTCTTCTCCGCCTACTCTGAATGATCATAATTCACATGCAACTGACCCTCCTCTTGTGTCTCCCTCTCCGGACATCTCCTTTAATGAAATAACTCCTCCTAGTGATACTAATTTACGCATGTCACATAGAACACATACTCGTCCATCTCATCTGAAGGATTATGTTTGCTCTGTTTCTAAAGGTATGTCTAATTCTCTGTATCCTCTTACCAATTACATTTCTTTTGATAAATTTACTTCGCAGCATCGTGCTTTTCTCTCTTCGGTTATTTCTAATGATGAACCACGCTCTTTTACGGAAGCTATTAAACATCCAGAATGGCGTGATGCCATCGTAAAAGAGCATACTGCTTTACTTGATAACGATACTTTTACTATGACCACTCTTCCACCTGGAAAATCTGCTATTGGTTGTAAATGGGTATTCAAGATTAAATACAAGCCGAATGGTTATATTGATCGTCGTAAGGCGCGTCTTGTTGCCAAAGGATACACACAACAGGAAGGTATTGACTATCATGACACTTTTGCCCCTGTTGCTAAATTAGTTACTGTTCGTGTTTTATTATCTGTAGCTGCAATTTTTAATTGGCCTCTTCATCAACTCGATGTCAATAATGCCTTTTTACAAGGGGATCTTCATGAAGAAATATATATGAAACTTCCTCTTGGTTTTCAAACAAAGGGTGACACTCGTGTTTATAAACTCAATAAATCTCTATATGGTCTTAAGCAAGCGTCTCGTCAATGGTTTGCTAAATTTTCTACTGCTTTACTGGAGGAAGGTTTTATCCAGTCTCGTGCTGATTATTCACTTTTTATTTTTCATTCTGACGCCATTTCTATTTATCTTTTGGTTTATGTCGATGATATCATTATTACAGGAAATAACAATCTTGCTATCCAGCAACTCATCCATAAACTTGAAGCCAAATTTTCACTCAAAAATCTAGGCCGTTTGCAATATTTTCTGGGCATTGAAGTTTCTCGTTCTCCACATGGTATTTTTCTGGGACAACGTAAGTATATTCTAGATATTGTTCAGGATTCTGGTCTATTAGGTGCTAAACCTGCTCTGTCTCCTATGGAGCAACACCTTAAATTATTACCAAACCCAGGTGATCCTATCTTTGATCCAAGTATTTATCGACGCTTAATTGGTCGTCTACTATATCTTCAGGTCACTCGTCCTGATATCACTTTTTCTGTGAATTATTTAAGTCAATTCTTGCAACATCCTTGTTCTGGTCATCTGGATGCTGCTTATCGAGTTGTTCGTTATCTAAAGGGTACGGTTGCTCACGGCATTTTTCTGTCTGCCACTAGCTCACTTTCCCTTGTTGGTTATACTGACTCGGATTGGGCGGGTTGTCCGACTACTCGTCGTTCTACGGCAGGTTATTTCACCATGTTAGGTACTAGCCCTCTTTCTTGGAAGTCCAAGAAACAACCCACTATTTCCCTTTCTTCTGCTGAGGCAGAATATAGAGCTCTAGCCAGGGTAACTTCTGAGTTACAATGGTTATATTATTTATTCACTGATCTTCGTATTAATATTCCGAAGCCAATTCCAGTCTATTGTGACAATCAGGCTGCTATTCACATCTCTGAAAATCCGGTATTTCATGAACGGACTAAACATATTGAAATCGATTGTTATTTTGTTCGCGAAAAAATATTTTCTGGTCTTATCAAGCCAACTCACATTCCTTCTGCAGCTCAATTAGTTGATCTCTTTACTAAACCACTTGGTGTGGATCATTTTAGACGTCTTGTCAGCAAGTTGGGCGTCCGACCTCACGATCCTCCCACTCCAACTTGAGGGGGGTATTGGACGTATACATATTGTGTGCCATGGCAGTGGCACCACAACCCCGGAACAAGTCTTCACAGCAGCCGAGTCTTCACAGCGACCTTCCGAGTCTTGTGTTTTTGTTGTAACTTTCCTATATTTCAGTCACAGTTCGTTTTAGACTAGGAAACATATCTTGTAGATATTATGTTTTAGGTATGTATCTATATATATCGTATGTAAAGGATTGGCTAATCAATGAAAAGAATATATTCTCAAAATAGATTTTAAGAAATTTCGAGTCATCTCTCTGCCAAGCACAAACACATGGCAACAGCTCAATCAAATCCATATCATCCAACAGTTTCAGACCCCCTTTCTTCTTCATTACTGTCTTCACGAGAAACTCAATAAATTCATCAGCAACCATCATCATTCTTTCTCTCTAATAACGACTCCAACACAGACCCATGCTCTTATTCTTTACAAACTCTTCAAACCCTTGTTCTTCATCACTGATATGAACAACAACGAGATATTCTTTCAAAAACCTCAAACTCAGAACCCTAATTTCTAATTATTTTCCCTGTTTTCTTAACATCACAGTTCATCATCTCCTTTCTTCGATTCAACATCAGAACCTTCATTTCCATATCAATCAAAGACAAACCCCATCTGTTCTCGTCACCATTCCTCACTGCAAGCCGTCATCCTCTCTACTCTCTGTGCCGCCATACTCTTGGTTTCAGGTGGAGTGAAAAAAAAAAGAATGATTATAATCTCTGAATTCCAGGGTTGTTGTAGGAAATGGATGTGGATATAGCCACCCAGGTGAAGTAGATAAGGGGTAACCAATAATGTTTTCCCTTGCTTCTCTAGACTGAGCCGCATCCGTTGTCCCCCGTCGTTGACTTGGCTCGGCAACGCTCCCAATAACAGTTGTACATGAAATGATGTTTTTGTCTTTTTAGCTTAAAATGGATGTTTTCTTCTTCTTTTACTCCGAATGACTCTATTGCACCTAATAAACTCAAAAGCAATCATAAGATAAATAATTTACAAGAAAACTCGCAAAGAAAGCATGAACAATAGATAAATATCAAGGTGTTTATAAAACCTATCATTTACCATTAGTCATCCTAGTCAGTTGACTCACTTAATCTGACTGAGTCACATGTGTACCTGAATTAGTCTTATTGACTGAATTGACTCGGACCGATTCTTGTTTGACTCATTGACCGAGTTAGACTTTAACCTTGGACTGTTGACCTGACCTTGACCGTAGACTTGTCTTGACCGTTGACTGACATTTACCGTTAGTTGACCCCTTTGACCGTTAGTAACTGTTAGCTGACTCAGATGGACTGGACCTTAGTTAATGGGCTTGTTTAGTGGACTTGGGCTTAGGGCTAATCTTACTAGTTTGATGATTTGGACCTCTTGTGGTCTGAATTAGCCTTTGGCTTCTTCTACAAAGTTGTAGATATTCATAAGACTTAGCTAATAGACTATAGTGCCAACCTAATTGAATTATTAAACTTTAGACATGCTAAAGATAGATAAAAAAAATGTGTAGAACAATAATTGGGCTTAGAACAATTAGATAGTTCACTTAGCTTATAACTGGAACTTTTATGAAATTATGTTATGAGCCTTGTGTGAGCCTTTTTGGCTAAACTTTTAGAGTTTTTGTGTGATTAACAATTAGTCTTTATTAACAACGATCGATTCAAAGGATGAACCAGTGGATCTCGAGGTAGGCATGGCCTGTCATCAAAAGAGGTGGGAATACATTTAACTCTTTTGTAATCATTGTTTCTTTTGCGAAAGTTTATGTTTATCAACTCATGCATTGTATGTTATGCATTCCATGCTTTATTTAAACTGCATTATGATAATTCTGTGGATTCTGTTAATCTTTCCATGATTTGGAAAGGACTTGTAATGTTTGAATGTCGATATGAATTTTTATAGGAAATAAGAATTTCCACATGTGGTATATAGGATGCGCTCCTTCACATTTATACCTAGAGCTTTTATGATATATTGGTCGGCAGTTGATACGTGCATATTTCACATATATTTAGTGTCAATTCCTTGCTAGTATTTGTTGTTTTTCTAGCAAATTATTGTATATTACGCTTGTTTTCTTGTATTTGTCTTTCATTAGGTGAATCATCCAAAAAGAAGTGAAAATAGCTACAAAAAGTGAAGTCACAAGTGAAGAAGGGCCAAAGACCCAGTGGAACTCGTTCAAATGGAGGATTTTTAGTTATCATTTCGTAGAGGATGAGAAGACGATGTCAATGGCATAAGAACGGAGTCATTCTGAGATCGTGTGAAGAAGTTATGTGCAAAATAAGAACTTGGAAGAACAACGGGTAAAATGGTCACTTCAAGGGCCACTACGATTGGTATCCCCTCGTTCGTTAAGGGGCGTCGAATCTGTTAAGGGGATGCCATTTTCAAAGGAACTGCTAAGGGGAGTCAGGTTTTCTACTTAGGGGGAAGCCACAATTCAAATATTACTAAAGGCACCAGCAGTTTCTCTAGGGGCACCACTATCTTCACCCCCCCTTTCGTCGTTAACAGAAGATGTGATCCATAGTCGAGATGGAGTTCCCAAGAACATGGAAAGAGCTGGAAGGAGGAGATACGCTGCCATTATTGTCAGCATTGGTGACTGCGTTGCAGTTGGAGGAGTCTGTGCTATCGATAATGAAAAGCTAAGGACTCGAGTTTGTTGTGATGATGGAGCTTGGGTTCTACAAAGAAGTGAACGAGATGGCATTCATGGAGTTCGAACGAGGAAGGGTTGGCTTACTGCCATTATCGGAATTGGCTGATGATCATAGTTCCATGACAGTTGACGGTGATAAATATGGGAGCATTTGAGAAGAACCCGAGCAAGGTGCTGTTACCATTGATAAGGAGGAGTTTCGGAGTTCAGGAAGATGCTGCCATTGTTAACACTTGTGAGTTATGAAGCTGAGACAGACTCGAGATTTGATGTTGAAGATGAATGAATAGATTTGGGCCTCGAGCTGGAGAAGGAGCTGACGGGTAGTTGGATTTGGATGAAGTTGGGAGAGTCTGAGAAACCAGTGGAAGATATGGAGAAGATAAGAGATACGGCACAAGACTTTTAAGATCAGGATGAAATATTTCTTGAAAGAGGAAATTCGCTGCAGCTATAATATTCAAGTTGATGTATAGTGAGCCTTAAAAGAAGACACATTGGCGTCACATGGGGTCCACTGCAGTCATAGCCAATCATAAGCCGTATTCATCATATTACGAAGTCCCCTGTCGCACAGAATTAGCAGCATATGTTTCCCAATATTTCAAAACTGTGCTAACCGACCTTGCATCCTTATCAAATAAGGAATTCTCGGGGGAATATGGTCGGTGCAAAAGCCTATATAAGGCCGAGTTGCTGCACCTTGGAAAAACAACATGTTGGGAGAGAAAAATACACAAAAGAATAGAGAGGAAAGGTTTTATTTCATATCTAGGGTTTACCCCTTTAGGGAGAAACCAAGTTTTCTTCTTCTAATTCTTTTTCGATATATTTTTTATGGGTTTTAGTAAAATGTGTAGCTGAATTTTTATTGATTAGGGATGATTCCAAAGTCCTGATTAATGGAATTTTAATTCTTTTCACAAGTTTATTTTGAGTTTAATTTCTCGTCGATTGTCTCTATTATTTTTATCGTCTAAGATTACTATTGGATTATTCAATTGGCCATTTGAATTAAACTGATAGTAATTCTTCTTCTAGTATTGGGGTTGGTGATACGTGTAATAGTCACTCAATTCCATACAGAAGTAGTAAATCGCAAAAGCTGACAGAGGGATTCTGTTAAGCAATTGTGTACAGAGATGACACTAGTAAGCAGACCGAATTTATGTGTCTGATGCTAGGATCAACCTAATTCACAAAACATAATGCGTTCGATGGGTTACACCTTGAGAGCTTATTCATGGCGGATCAGATGGATAGAATCTGGTAGTCGAGCGCTTCCGTATCCAGTGGCAACATTAATTCCGGGGATAGCAGAGCTTATTGGTATTCTACGGTTGGTGACAATAGAAATTTTACAAGAAATAAACAAGTACTTTTATTAAGTTTCTGTTCAGTGGCGATGAATGATTCCCTGACCATCTTTGTTTTCTTATTATATTTTTATTTTACTTTCATCAAATCAATCCCCCCTTTTTACTTTATTTTGCTGATCAAATAACCTATCAATTACACATCTCTCTGTGGGAACGATCTCTTACTACCGCTATATTACGAGTTAATTAGTGGGAAATATCTTTATTAATTTGTTGTGTAAACGACGCGGATAAAAATTTTGGCGCCGCTGCCGGGGAGCAGTTGCTAATTGATTTGTTATTTGTTTAGCTTGTTTTATTTTTTAGATTTTTGTTTTTATTTTCTTTTTCTTGTGAGTCGTCATGTTTCCTTACGGAAATAACATGTACGGTGCACAAGATTACACATACAACAGTGGTAATCGTTATGGTTTTCAATCTCATTCATATGAAAACTACCAACCATCTAATGGGTATAATCAAAATCAATCTTTTGTCTATGATCAATATCCCACGGAACCTTATGGATATTCTCATACATGTCAACAACCTTATGACGGGCATATAAGTGAACAATCACGAAGATGTAAGGATAGTTATGCTTCTGATCAATTGTTTTCTAGTAATGTACATATAACAGAGAGTTTGGAGCTAAAGAGCGATCATAATGAATCAAGGCCTACTCCTGTTCATCGTGTTTTTCCTTCACTCTTTCCAAAAGAGGAGATTGTGCGCAACGCTGGAAAACGTGTTAATGTCAAAAAACTTTTTAAGCAACACGAGCAGCTAGAAAAAGCCGGTGCATCACAAGAGATTCTTGACGGAATTAACAAGGCCATAGACATGGAATTCGAACGTCGTTTTGATGTTGATGATTCCGAGGTTGACAGTGATTCCGATGAAGATGAACAATCTTTTGAAAGTCCTTTCAATAATGATACGATTATTCCAACTCCGGATCATAACAACGATCACTCGCCTATTCAAAAGGAGGAGAAACGGATATGACATAACTGTTGTTATCAATGGTGTAACGTACAAAAGTGAAGATTTTAGGATTCGCACCAATGAACTAGACTTTTGGGGAGAGGATTCTGATTCCGATGACGGGGTTGTTGAAGAGATAGAGATTGAGAATGAAACCAAATTGATTGAAGTCGTGGAAGACCCAATTGTGCTTGCGAAGGATTATAATGATGCTGAGATTTCGGTTGAAGCAGAAATTAAGAGTTCAATAGAGGACCACGATATACTTGAGGTAAATAATTCACTAGAGATAAAGGATGAGGATCTCGAACAAGGTTTGTCTAATCCCTTTACATAATTCTATATATGTTGATCCTTTCAATCCAATTGAAATAGCTTCTGAAAGAGTTGTTAACCTAACTTTCAGGAAAATACCTCACTTAGAATTGGAGTTATGTGCTTCCAAAGTTTTAATGGATTATTTTTCTCCTAAGTATCCACCACCTGATGAGTTTGATTCTAGTATTGAGCAGGTTCACCAAGCCGAGGAACCTTTTGAAGTTCCCGAATTCTATGTTCTCTATCCACTTCCGAGTGTAGAAAGGACTAAGTGTGGGAGAAACTTCAATAAAGTGATAACTTCTATATTTATTTCTTGTGCTAATCATTGTGTGAAGTTGTTACTAGTATTGCAGATTGCGGTCTGGGAGGACTACCAGATTTTCAGATTGTTGGTATATGGCCGATAACAAGAAGGTCGTACTGAGGACGTTAAACTAAGCGTTGCATGGGAGGCAACCCATAGTTTTTGTATTTTCTATCCTTTTGTTTTTATTTTTCTTCTTTTGCATAACATATTAGGATTTCCCACCTTGATTTTACTTAGGATGAGTCAATTATATTGAGGACAATGTAAAGTTTAAGTGTGGGAGAGTTTTTTGCATATAGCGTTTTTAACCTATTAGAGTCAAATTTTCAAATTTTTTGTATATATTTGAATAAAACCTCCAACTTGTAGACATTTTAGAGTCACTAGCATACTTCTAGGTATGTTTACATAGAGAATTCTGACCGACATAACTGAACTTGGAAGTGTTAGGGAACTACGTTCGGATTTCTTACTTGTTAGAGTGTTAAATAATGAATTTAATCATGTCGGTGATGCAAATGTGGTGCAGGGAGAAATGCATTATTAGAGTTGCTGATCAATCATTAGTGGAGACTAGCTATTTTCAAATCAACAGAGGCATCATACCATATTTTTTTTTGTAATTGACTAAAAATCTTTCTTTTGAGTGTGTTTAACCGTACATTAATTCCGGGTAGAATGGTGAGCTACCCAACCTCCCACCAATAGAAGCACTACTCTTTGATCTCTTGAGTGCTAATTTTGTCAATCATGAGGGTTACGTCTATAGATGAAAACCACCTTCTTGTAGTTTGATTTGCAGTTAGCACCATTCTCTCTCTCACCAACAACAAATCCATAGAAACACCATCATCATCAACAAGGGGGCGACATCAAAATCTACAAGGAAAGTTGAAGACGTTTGAGGTTTACAAGCAACAATACAAGGAAGAACAAATTTCATATCCGAGTAAAGAAACATACAAGGAGCAGATTTTTAAATTCAGGTTGAAGACTTACAAATAAAGAGCGGAATTTTATATCCAAGTTGAAGACTTATTTACAAGAGCGAAGAAAATCAAAAGATGAGAGTTATTGAAGTTTATGATACGAAGACATTACAAGTTGTGAAGATCAAAGTGGTAAAGTACTTCTTTCATGGCCATGTTATTTTAATTCCGTTATTATTTTTGTAGTTGTAATCTTTTTGTTTGAAAAAAAAATAAAAAAAATACGAAATACAAAATACAAAATACAAAAAAGAAAAAAAAATATATAGAAAAAGAAAAAAAAACAAAAGACAAAAAACAAAAAACAAAAAACAAAAAGATTTGCATTTAGGTTGTTATTTGTTCCATAAGGCCATGGGGAAGAAAAATATATAAAGAAGTTTCAAGCAACAAGAAAATTGAGGAAAAGAGTTACAAATTGTCAGAGTTCTATAAAGTTTAAGAGTTTATCATCAATAGTTGAAGACCGAAGACGAAGACCAAGAAGACGAGTTGAAGACTACGTTTCTATTGGATGCTGTGAAAGTGGTGTTATCATCATTGCAATCAGATGTGAAGGTGGTAAGTACTCTCATCCTCGCAATAATGGTTGATTTCCTTTCTTAGTGATCATCAGAAAAAGTCTTTTATTTCCCACGATTTTGTGGGGCCTCCAGAAATAATTCGGAAGGTTTCCTTCCCACCACTCAACGTGTGTAGGATTTCTATCTTCATTCCTACCTGCACACATGTGAGACCCATAAAAAAGCCGTCTTATTGAGTGGAATTATCATAAAATCCTTTCAAGTAAGGCAGAAGTCGAGGCGAAATGCTTATTGATCGCTCTCAAACAAGCGTTCTCTCACATGGTGTGGTTATTTCTCACTCAACATTTAATAATGAGAATATGTTCTTTGGTATTTCTAACTTCTTATTACTAGCATGCAGAAACTCTATATCCTCATACCTCTTTGGATGCTTGGGAAGCTGGAACGCTTTGAAGTTGGAGTAGGTTTTGTGGGCATACCTCTCGTAAGCCCTCACGAGACTATAACTCGTCCACTAGGGACACCTAGGGGTTTAAAGGCTTTTTACACATGCTAAGTGTGACCGTATCCTCGGCGAAATGAAGTTGTTGTAGTTTAGTTTAGTTTGCTCGAGGACTAGCAAAAGGCAAGAGTGAGGGAATTTGATACGTGCATATTTCACGTATATTTAGTGTCAATTCCTTGCTAGTATTTGTTGTTTTTCTAGCAAATTATTGTATATTACGCTTGTTTTCTTGTATTTGTTTTTCATTAGGTGAATCATCCAAAAAAAAGTGAAAATAGCTACAAAAAGTGAAGTCGTAAGTGAAGAAGGGCCAAATACCCAGTGGAACTCGTTCAAATGGAGGATTTTTAGTTATCATTTCGTAGAGGACGAGAAGACGATGTCAATGACATAAGAACAGAGTCATTCTGAGATCGTGTGAAGAAGTTATGTGCAAAATAAGAACTTGGAAGAATAACGGGTAAAATGGTCACTTCAAGGGCCACTACTATTGGTATCCCCTCGTTCGTTAAGGGGCGTCGAATCTGTTAAGGGGATGCCATTTTCAAAGGAACTGCTAGGGGGAGTCAGGTTTTCTACTTAGGGGGAAGCCACAATTCAAATATTACTAAAGGCACCAGTAGTTTCTCTAGGGGCACCACTTTCTTCACCCCCCCTTTGGTCGTTAACAGAAGATGTGATCCATAGTCGAGCTGGAGTTCCCAAGAACATGGAAAGAGCTGGAAGGAGGAGATACGCTGCCATTATTGTCAGCATTGGTGACTGCGTTGCAGTTGGAGGAGTCTGTGCTATCGATGATGAAAAGCTAAGGACTCGAGTTTGTTGTGATGATGGAGCTTGGGTTCTACAAAGAAGTGAACGAGATGGCATTCATGGAGTTCGAACGAGGAAGGGTTGGCTTACTGCCATTATCGGAATTGGCTGATGATCATAGTTCCATGACAGTTGACGGTGATAAAGATGGGAGCATTTGAGAAGAACCCGAGCAAGGTGCTGTTACCATTGATAAGGAGGAGTTTCGGAGTTCAGGAAGATGCTGCCATTGTTAACACTTGTGAGTTATGAAGCTGAGACAGACTCGAGATTTGCTGTTGAAGATGAATGAATAGATTTGGGCCTCGAGCTGGAGAAGGAGCTGACGGGTAGTTGGATTTGGATGAAGTTGGGAGAGTCTGAGAAACCAGTGGAAGATATGGAGAAGATAAGAGATACGGCACAAGACTTTTAAGATCAGGATGAAATATTTCTTGAAAGAGGAAATTCGCTGCAGCTATAATATTCAAGTTGATGTATAGTGAGCCTTAAAAGAAGACACATTGGCGTCACATGGGGTCCACTGCATTCATAGCCAATCATAAGCCGTATTCATCATATTACGAAGTCCCCTTTCGCACAGAATTAGCAGCATATGTTTCCCAATATTTCAAAACTGTGCTAACTAGAGCTGGAAAACGGGCGGGACGGGTCTGGCTTGTGACCAACCCGCGGGTTACAGGTTAATACAAGCCTGAGCTCGCGGGTTGAAATTCTTCACGGGTGGTCATTTATCCCACCCGTGCCCGTCCCGGTTAAAGCTTGCGGGTTCACGGGTGCTCACGGGTTACTTGGTTTTTATTGAGTCAACTCGCCAGAAATCGATTTCTGGGCTATTTCCTTCCACATTCAGGGCATCTAAAGTTCCTTTCCTACAAGCTACAACCTAAGTATCTAACATTCATCCAATTCATTTGGTATATTAATTCAAAAACTCAAAATTGCAAAACTAAACAAATTAGTCTTCTTAAAGAAACACAGACACAGATACTATCATAGTATCATACATTCATACTAAACTTACTAGTCATTAGTAGTTTACTTTAGTACTTAAGTACTTTAGTTACAGTTACACAGCACTTCATCAGTTCATGATAATTGATAAATAATGAAAATAAACTTCCGAGACCGAGATTGTAGATACCATTGTTTCTAATTTGTATCACCAAGTGCGACAATATCACAATATTAATAACCACTTCCTGCACAAAATATATATTGTGTGGTTAATCAAAAAAAGTGTTAACTATCAAAAAAACATCTCCAATCTCTTTTCTATGCAATATTTGGAGATACTGGTAAGTGATTAAACATTCTCATATTCCATGTTTATCTTTGAGTTGCTCCAACTATTCAATATGAATCTGTAATTTCAAGAAAAAATAAACCAAAAAAAAAAAAAGATTCAAGTCAAAAACATGGAATTTGCATAATTACCCCGCTTTATATTGAAGAAGTACGCATACTAACTAGACGCATAAGAACTTAATTCCTCCACATCCTCCACTGCCCCATCCTCCACTGCGTCAGGTTCAAATCCTAATATATCTTCTTCAACGATCACATTGTCCTCATCCATATCTTCTTTTCCTATATGGATCATAATAGAACAACCAATGTTATAGATAAGATTTAGACACTCAACTAAATAAAATATTATTGATTTACTTACCAATTCCATATTCCCAATCACGAGTTGTTATTAACGCCTCAGCATTTTCAGGTAATAAGGAACTGCGAAATCGATCAATCACCCTTCCTCCAATGCTAAATGCAGACTCCGATGCGACGGTTGAAATAGGAATTGACAAAATATCCCCTGCCATTCTTGAAAGTACTGGATATTGTTGTTCATGGTTCTTCCAATAGTTTAGGATGTCTAGTGAATTTAGACAACCTCTGTACGTCTCGCCAATATATTCATCTAACTCTGACAAGTCAGTTAATACATTACCACCACGTTCCTGTGTTGCAACATATTCCTGTTGACAAGACACTAGATATCAAGACACAGAATCCCAAACAATCCAACAACCAATTCTTGGGTACATTCCTCATTCTATCATAAGTAATTACAATGACAAATAAACGATATATGGCATGCTCAGAGTTTACATTGACATATTAAATCTGGGTTCAAAGTTATCATCTTGTATTAAACATTTATAGCATCAGAATCAGGCATCATTGAAAGATCAAACCACATAAATACTTAACATAGATTCCAATTGTGAATTATCAAGAGAAACTAACAAAGTTATCATCTTTCTATCGTAGGAATTACAAAGTTATCATCTTGTATTAAAAAAAAAAAAGAACATGTTTTGCAGACTTATACCAATCATGAAGAACTCAAATGAATTAAACTGAACATAAAAGTTGAAATTACCTGAAAAAAATCACTCCCTTCTTGGGCAGCAAAATTCCCACCATTTTGAACACTCAAATTTTGAGCTGCACAACTGTTGGAAGCTCTTGAACTTGACAAGGTGTAATACTCATTAAAAAGTGATTTTATATTACTATGCACTTTATTAACTTGACATTCTAATTCTCTCTCATCAGGATACAACTTGGAGTAAGTAAATTTCACAAAATTCATTTTCGATCTAGGATCTAACACAACTGCAATAGCCAGTATAGGACTCAACTCCTTCCAGTAACTATCAAATTTTGCTTGCATCTCTTTTACCATGTTCCTAATGAATTCAATATTACTTCTGCTCTCTTTCTTTAGTAACACCTGAACTTGACAAATTCTTTCAAAATACAGATTGGAAGTAGGATACTTACTACCAGAAAAAACCTTTGTGAGTTCATGAAACACCTTGAGAAACTTTGTGACTACTTCAATTTGTTCCCATTCTTCATTAGTTGGACAGTCTCCATAGTCTGAATCCACCAACTTCAAATGAGAGAAAACTGGCTTATACAAGATACAACTGTCTAACATAAGATAAGTTGAATTCCACCTGCATAAAACAAACATTCAGTGAGTATCTAAAAAAACATTAATACAAATTATACAATTCTCCAACTTTGTAATTTATAACAGAATAGAAGTGGAATCCCACCTTGTCTTTACGACTTGCCGAATACCCTTTTTCAGACCAGACATTCCTAAAGTTTCAACAATGTCCAAGAACTTTTGTTTTCTTACTTGGGACTTTTTAAGGGACTTCACTGACGCTCGAATCTTAAGCACGGCTGGATCAATCTTCGTAAGTCCTTCTTTTACAATAAGAGCTAAGATATGAGCACAACAACACACATGAAAGTATTTTCCATCGTTCAACAGGATCTTCTTTGCAACAAGTCTACTCTTCATAATTCCAGCACAAGCTCCGTTATTTGCAGCATTATCCAAGGTGATGTTGGATACCTTTTCTTCAATTCCCCAATCTTCTATCATTGCAAATAACTTAGAAGAAAGGTGTTCACCTGTTTGAGGTAGTAGAAAGGGGAATAAGTTAACATGAAATTATATTTAAGATAATAAAGAAATAAAATTAAGTGATTTACCTGTATGAGGTGGTGGAAGGGGAGAGAAATTCAGAAGCTTCTTTTGCAATACCCAATCTTTATCAAGATAGTGCGCAGTTAAGCTTATATATCCAGTAGTTGTTACAGAAGTCCACATGTCTGATGTTAGACATATCCTACCTGTAAGGGTAAGTCATACACATTAGCTAGCACATCATATTAATCAATTACTCATACATAAAAGTATAAACAAATCATATGGGTCATTAGGATTTGAAATTTTGAATCATACCTGGAGCAAGTTTCAATCTGTTGCGAATAACTTCTTTTTGTGCTTTATGTTTCTTTACCACATCGGCTTTCCCAGTATTCCTTGATATTGGTTTAAAGTCATCATTTAAATAAGCACATATATCCCTAAACTCTTTCCACTCCACCAAAGCAAATGGAACATTTCTTGCAATGAGTAAAGCTGAGAACAAATCCCGTAATTTCATTTGATCAACCTTGCGTACACGGGTAGACAGCTGGCTATTTTGTGAAGCTAATATCATCTGCCCTACGTCCATAGACTGACGTTTAATGCACTTATGCATTTTCATGGCTGAGGTTCCACCTCTTTGGCTTTCATATTTATATCCTACATTACAAGCCTTGCACACCCCCTTCGTTGTACCATCCTTATACTTAACGAGTTTAAAAAATTCCCAAACTTCGGATCTAAGTCTATTTTTCTTTCCACGTGCAACTTGTGCAGGTGCACAACCAACAGTTGGATCCTCATTCACAGAATCTAGCATCTCAACATCATCATCATCATCTTGACCGTCACCACTCATAACATCGTTGTAATGGTCTGGTTCTGGTAACTCTTGTTCTTGTACACTTGACATCCTGAAATGGATGGAGCCACAAAGAACAAGTCAAAGAGTCATTCAGAGAATCAGAAACGTGAAAAACTGGCAATGTAAAGAAAAGAAAAAAAAAATCAACTGTCTATTGAAACCTAACCATATTTCAGAAATTCTAAATCTGTTGTAAGTATTTATACAATTCTTCTTCTAAGCATAATGCTCTGATGGTGGTGGTGCTATTTATGTTGCTGGCTGTGTTGGTGACTAAAATGTATAGACTACCAATCTATTGAGAATTTGTCACTTGTATGAGTTGTTTGTGTAAAAGCTATCTTCATCAGGTGTATCATTGATTTCTAAGAGAAAGAGACATCACAGAACAAATTGACCTACCAGTCTCGTACCTAATAGTTCATCATATATAAACCTAATGTCAATGAAATTCAGACCTCAAATTCCACTACTGATATAGTCGAATATTCCAACCAAATCATACAGCTAAACACAACATTGAAGAATAACTTGAACTGAAAAAGATGCAGTAACTGATAGCAATAACAACACATGGAGGCAAAAGGACTCACTCTCTCCCCAGTACATTTAATCAAAGATGGTGCTTGATGTCCCCCCTGAGTTCCATGGAAAGGTTACATATGAGATTTTGTTCATCACTAAACAGTAATTAAGTTGCAGGACAGAGAGACAAGAGTATTCAGATAAATTGTGTGGGACAAATCGATAAACACAACCAAAATTACCAATTAAAGAATCTAAATATCCTATGTGCAAACTACAGCAGAGATTACCAACAATAAAATTAGAATTGGGGAAAAAATGCTAGTATTTCATCTGCTGGTATGAGTATTCTCGGTAGACTGGATGAATAAAAAAAGTAAAGGGGTTAGATTTAAGAAATTAACAATTGATTACCAAAACCCATGTTTTATTTTGATGATATTTACGAGAAAAGAAAAGAAAACTTACTTTTGATTGTAACTGTAAGAAGATGAAATCCGAAATTCAAACACGAGATCTGAAGTTAACCTTTACAGTGAACCTTTAAATACATGAGATCGATCTTCTTCTGCTGTTACACGAAAATTTCAGAGACAAAAAATGATATCTGGAAATAGTGAAGAGAAAAATCTTGGGTAAAACTTTGAAGTATGTTGTTGTTACGTGCTAGCCTTTAAACTTTGATCTTTAGATTTCAATTTGTTGTTCTGTGACTGTGATTCGTACCTGCCATCAGATTCAGAAGACTCAGCAGGGAAGAAGAAAAGAAGAGGAAGAATGAAGGCGGCAGCGGCTTAGGCTTAGGGAGTTAGGGTTTCTTTCTTCGTTTTTAACTTTTTATATGAGGGAAACAAGATATTGTGACACGTACGTAACAGGCTTACATTACTGTGACACGCGGCCTAGTGGTGGGGAATGAGCCGGGTTAACCCGCGGGTTTCACGGTACGGGCCGGGTTAACCCGTTTCTTCACAAGCCACTAATTATACAACCTGCGCCCGTCTTGTTTAGTTACGATCGGGGACGGGTGCGGGTTTTCACGGGACGGGACGGGCTAACCCGCGGGTTTTGGCTTGGTTTGCCAGCTCTAGTGCTAACCGACCTTGCATCCTTATCAAATAAGGAATTCTCGGGGGAATATGGTCGGTGCAAAAGCCTATATAAGGCCGAGTTGCTGCACCTTGGAAAAACAACATCTTGGGAGAGAAAAATACACAAAAGAATAGAGAGGAAAGGTTTTATTTCATATCAAGGGTTTACCCCTTTAGAGAGAAACCAAGTTTTCTTCTTCTAATTCTTTTTCGATATATTTTTTATGGGTTTTAGTAAATTCATGTGTAGCTGAATTTTTATTGATTAGGGATGATTTCAAAATCCTGATTAATGGAATTTTAATTCTTTTCACAAGTTTATTTTGAGTTTAATTTCTCGTCGATTGTCTCTATTATTTTTATCGTCTAAGATTACTATTGGATTATTCAATTGGCCATTTGAATTAACCTGATAGTAATTCTTCTACTAGTATTGGGGTTGGTGATACGTGTAATAGTCACTCAATTCCATACAGAAGTAGTAAATCGCAAAAGCTGACAGAGGGATTCTGTTAAGCAATTGTGTACAGAGATGACACTAGTAAGCAGACCGAATTTATGTGTCTGATGCTAGGATCAACCTAATTCACAAAACATAATGCGTTCGATGGGTTACACCTTGAGAGCTTATTCATGGTGGATCAGATGGATAGAATCTGGTAGTCGAGCGCTTCCGTATCCAGTGGCAACATTAGTTCCGGGGATAGCAGAGCTTATTGGTATTCTACGGTTGGTGACAATAAATTTTTTACAAGAAATAAACAAGTAATTTTATTAAGTTTCTGTTCAGTGGCGATGAATGATTCCCTAATCATCTTTGCTTTCTTATTATATTTTTATTTTACTTTCATCAAATCAATCCCCCCTTTTTACTTTATTGTGCTGATCAAATAACCTATCAATTACACATCTCTCTGTGGGAACGATCTCTTACTACCGCTATATTACGAGTTAATTAGTGGGAAATATCTTTATTAATTTGTTGTGTAAACGACGCGGATAAAAAATTTGGCGCCGCTGCCGGGGAGCAGTTGCTAATTGATTTGTTATTTGTTTAGCTTGTTTTATTTTTTAGATTTTTGTTTTTATTTTCTTTTTCTTGTGAGTCGTCATGTTTCCTTACGGAAATAACATGTACGGTGCACAAGATTACACATACAACAGTGGTAATCGTTATGGTTTTCAATCTCATTCATATGAAAACTACCAACCATCTAATGGGTATAATCAAAATCAATCTTTTGTCTATGATCAATATCCCACGGAACCTTATGGATATTCTCATACATGTCAATAACCTTATGACGGGCATATAAGTGAACAATCACGAAGATGTAAGGATAGTTATGCTTCTGATCAATTGTTTTCTAGTAATGTACATATAACAGAGAGTTTGGAGCTAAAGAGCGATCATAATGAATCAAGGCCTACTCCTGTTCATCGTGTTTTTCCTTCACTCTTACCAAAAGACGAGATTGTGCGCAACGCAAGAAAGCGTGTTAATGTCAAAAAAACTTTTTAAGCAACACGAGCAGCTAGAAAAAGCCGGTGCATCACAAGAGATTCTTGACGGAATTAACAAGGCCATAGACATGGAATTCGAACGTCGTTTTGATGTTGATGATTCCGAGGTTGACAGTGATTCCGATGAAGATGAACAATCTTTTGAAAGTCCTTTCAATAATGATACGATTATTCCAACTCCGGATCATAATAACGATCACTCGCCTATTCAAAAGGAGGAGAACGGATATGACATAACTGTTGTTATCAATGGTGTAGCGTACAAAAGTGAAGATTTTAGGATTCGCACCAATGAACTAGACTTTTTGGGAGAGGATTCTGATTCCGATGACGAGGTTGCTGAAGAGATAGAGATTGAGAATGAAACCAAATTGATTGAAGTCGTGGAAGACCCAATTGTGCTTGCCAAGGATTATAATGATGCTGAGATTTCGGTTGAAGTAGAAATTAAGAGTTCAATAGAGGACCACGATATACTTGAGGTAAATAATTCACTAGAGATAAAAGATGAGGATATCGACAAGGTTTGTCTAATCCCTTTACATAATTCTATATATGTTGATCCTTTCAATACAATTGAAATAGCTTCTGAAAGAGTTGTTAACCTGACTTTTAGGAAAATACCTCACTTAGGATTGGAGTTATGTGCTTCCAAAGTTTTAATGGATTATTTTTCTCCTAAGTATCCACCACCTGATGAGTTTGATTTTAGTATTGAGCAGGTTCACCAAGCTGAGGAACCTTTTAAAGTTCCGGAATTCTATGTTCTCTATCCACTTCCGAGTGTATAAAGGACTAAGTGTGGGGGAAACGTAAATAAAGTGATAACTTCTATATTTATTTCTTGTGCTAATCATTGTGTGAAGTTGTTACTAGTATTGCAGATTGCGGTCTGGGAGGACTACCAGATTTTCAGATTGTTGGTATATGGCCGATAACAAGAAAGTCAGGCTGAGGGCGTTAAACTAAGCGCTGCATGGGAGGCAACCCATAGGTTTTGTATTTTCTATCCTTTTGTTTTTATTTTTCTTCTTTTGCATAACATATTAGGATTTCCCAACTTGACTTTACTTAGGATGAGTCAATTATATTGAGGACAATGTAAATTTTAAGTGTGGGAGAGTTTTTTTCATATAGAGTTTTCAACCTTTTTGAGTCAAATTTTCAATTTATTTGTATATATTTGATTAAAACCTCCAGCTTGTAAACATTTTAGAGTCACTAGCATACTTCTAGGTATGTTTACATAGAGAATTCTGACTGACATAACTGAACTTGGAAGTCTTAGGGAACTACATTCGGATTTCTTACTTGTTAGAGTGTTAAATAATGGATTTAATCATGCCGGTGATGCAAATGAGGTGCTGGTAGAAATGCATTATTAGAGTTGCTGATCAATCATTAGTGGAGACTACCTATTTTCAAATCAACATAGGCACCATACCATATTTTTTTTGTGGTTGACTAAAAAGCTTTCTTTTGAGTGTGTGTCATCGTACGTTAATTCTGGGTAGAATGGTGAGATACCCAACCTCCCACCAATAGAAGCACTACTCTTTGATCTCTTGAATGCTAATTTTGTTAATCATGAGGGTGACGTCTATAGATGAAAACCACCTTCTTGTAGTTTGATTTGCAGTTAGCACCATTCTCTCTCTCTCACCAACAACAGATCCATAGAAACACCATCATCATCAACAAGGGGGCGACATCAAAATCTACAAGGAAAGTTGAAGACGTTTGAGGTTTACAAGCAACAATACAAGGAAGAACAAATTTCATATCCGAGTAAAGCAACATACAAGTTGATGTACATTGAGCCTTAAAAGAAGACACATTGGCGTCACATGGGTCCACTGCAGTCCCAGCCAATCATAAGCCGTATTCATCATATTACGAAGTCCCCTGTCGCACAGAATTAGCAGCATATGTTTCCCAATATTTCAAAACTGTGCTAACCGACCTTGTATCCTTATCAAATAATGAATTCTCGGGGGAATATGGTCGGTGCAAAATCCTATACCTGCACCTTGGAAAAACAACTTTTTGGGAGAAAAAAATACAGAAAAGAATAGAGAGGAAAGGTTTTATTTCATATCTAGGGTTTACCCCTTTAGGGGTAACCAAGTTTTCATCTTCTAATTCTTTTTCGATATATTTTTTATGGGTTTTAGTAAATCCATGTGTAGCTGAATTTTTATTGATTAGGGATGATTTTAAAGTCCTGATTAATGGAATTTTAATTCTTTTCCAGGTTTATTTTGAGTTTAATTTAACGTCGATTGTCTCTATTATTTTTATCGTCTAAGATTACTATTGAGTTATTCAATTGGCCATTTGAATTAACCTGATAGTAATTCTTCTACTAGTATTGGGGTTGGTGATACGTGTAATAGTCACTCAATTCCATAGACAAGTAGTAAATCGCAAAAGCTGACAGAGGGATTCTGTTAAGAAGTTGTGCATAGAGATGACACTAGTAAGCAGACCGAGCTTATGTGTCTGATGCTAGGATCAACCTAATTCACAAAACATAATGCATTCGATGGGTTACACCTTACGAGCTTATTCATGGTGGCTCAGATGGATATAATATGGTAGTCGAGCACTTCTGTATCCAGTGGAAACAGGAATTCCGGGGTTAGCAGAGCTTATTACTATTCTACGGTTGGTGATAATAGAAATTTTTTACAAGAAATAAACAAGTACTTTTATTAAGTTTCTGTTCAGTGGCGATGAATGATTCCCTAATCATCTTTGCTTTCTTATTATATTTTTATTTTACTTTCATCAAATCAATCCCCCTTTTTACTTTATTTTGCTGATCAAATAACCTATAAATTACACAACTCTCTATGGGAACGATCTCTTACTACTGCTATATTACCAGTTAATTAGTGGGAAATATCTTTATTAATTTGTTGTGTAAACGACGCGCATACAACAGTTTGCGAGTTCGGAATTGTCGACATCCATATATACGATTAGGTGTGGATTTGCGAGTTCGGAATTGCGCAACCATATTATACATTGTTTGAAGAAGGAGTTTGTTTATATACATGTTTGTTTATTACAGTGACTTGGTCACTTTTTAATGTTTGGGAAAACATGTATTGTTTTCCATGTCTTGCCATGATTTCTTGAAAGTTAAATGTTATTCCTACTGGGCACCCCTTTTAGGGATGATGTGCTCACCCATTCCCATCTTTAGTTTCAGAGACAGATCAGAGTTGCGCAGCGAAAGCTTCAAGGGTTGATTCTGTTAGTTGATTAACTTCTGCTACTATGTTTATTATGTTGTAGATACATAGTTTGAAAACCAATACACTATTATATATGTATCATATGAGAGGAATTCATGTATTTATTGTCAGAGAGGGTTTAGTTTTGGGTTAATCTTATTTTAGAACTTTTAATTATCGCTTAATTAGGAGTTTTATATCCTTGATGCCCCAGATTATAGAATGTTAGTCTAGATTTCTAAGTAGGTGGACTTAGGGGCGTTACAGTGTTTGTATCAGAGCTCACTATTAGATCTTACATGGGAATATGATAGAAATAGCCAGTGCCAGTTAGTGAAATATATTAGTTTAGAACTGGGTTGGGGTTGTGAGATAAATCTTAATCACTAAAAGCTATTAATAATTAAAAGATTTAGTTGATTGATTGATTTGTTTGTTTGGTTGTTTGTGTATGTAATGATGTGAAAATTGTAGGGTATACCAATAACTTTAACTAATACAGATTAGAGAGTAATTAGTCTAAAAAATATGAACAAGTACACAAACCAATACTAAAAATAGTGAGATTAATATTATTGATAAATCTTGAAAGTCACGTAGAAACTGAGTACCTTAACTTATATGTAGAATCAACAGTTATAACTGCATAAGTGTTAGTAATATGTTTGGGTCTCAATAATAATTGAAAGAGTAGTTAGAATAATAGTTCGACCATCAATATAAAAATATTATAATAGTAATTATAAATGCAAATAACAGTAATAATAATTTTAATAAAGTAGTGTTAGCATTTATCAATTAGTACCATGTTGAACCTAACGTAACTAAAATTTCAATAAGGATATATAACAATAAAATAAATAAATAAATAAATATATATATAAAATAAATAGTTATGATTAAATAATTATGGAAAATTATTAATATTTATTTACGGTTAGGTTTTATTAATTAAACTAATTGCAAATTAGAAAAATATGTTTGCGTTTAAACTAGATAGTTAACATAATTTTGAGGGAGGATCCTCTCACACCCTTCTTTTCACACTATCTCACACGTTAAGAGACATTTTCTTAACCAAAATCAAATGGTAACGTATTTGAAGCTAATATTTTGGAAATATGCTCGTCTTACAAAGCACTACATACCCACAAAAAATGAGCTCATTCCGAAATACTAAACCTCACCATCCACTAATCTTAATTTTAACGGTTGGGAATTAGTCGACTTTCGACGGTCAATTTTCAAAGTAGTAGATGGTGGAGCTATATGTTTCAGAATCATCTCATTTTTTGTGGATATGTAGATCTTTGTAAGACGAACATATTTCGAAAATATTAGCTTCAAATACGTTACCGTTTAATTTTGGTTAAGAAAAATGTCTCCAAACGTGTAAGATAGTGTGAAAACTGATGATATCTTCTTCATCCGATATCCGATTGACACATTCGAGTATTCCATTCCGCGTAACTTTTCGAGATCTATCTAGCAGTACTAATTTCGTATCTAGATCGTTGTTAGATTAATTTATATTAATTAACGTTCGTGTTAAACTAATCGAGTCCCTAGCGGCTAAATCGTATCTTGATCGTCTCTTGACCAGTCTAATAGCGTTGACGAGCTTGAGGGTCCTTACAAAGGCCATGTGAAGTTATATTTTTTATGATTTTCAAAAATATCTCCACCTGGGTAATATTTATCCTGAAGAGATTTTGCCATAATACTGGATTTATCTATACACAGTTTCCTTGCAAACTTCACAAGAAGTGCCCTATTAAAAGTTTGCTTACCACGAAATCCCAAGCCTTCTTCCTTTTTGGTTTTACTATTTCTTTTCCAGATAACTATACGCCTTCCTCTATTTGTTTTTGTTTTTTTTTATTTCTACAGAAAGCTTGCTGAGATGAATTCATCTTATTTATTGTAATATCAAGCAGTTTAAAACTAGACATGTGATGAATATGAATAACATAGTTACATTTATGATCATTACACTTCTCGCTTCGACATATTGCTTGCATTCCACTTGGAGTATTTGGTGTCCATTTTATCAATAAGAACATAAAAAGGAATTTGCTTACTTCTGCCAAAAAAAAGAAAGGAACACCAACGTATTTCTCTTCTTTAATGTCAAAAATGCCTGACTTGTGGAATTCTACAAATATCTTGACAATCAGCTAGATCCAAGTTACCACTAAAGTAGACTGCAAATTTACTAAAATTTATAAGCTGACCTGAACAAGAGTTGAAGTCATTAATAACTTGAAGAAGCTTTTGTCTGTCTGAGTGAGATTTGCCTTACAGAAAAGAGACAATCATCCACGAAAATAAGATGAATAATCTTAGATGTTGAACGTGAAATCTTCACACCAATGAGCTGATCAGTTATTTCACAATGAGCTAAATCTGGAAAATGATTCCATAGCTAAAAAAAGTGGGTCATCTTTCTGTATCCCACGAGTTAGATGGAATGCTTTAGAAGGAGAGCCATTGACCAAAAGATCGAGTTGGGTTGTACTTATGCACTGAGAAACAAGATGACTGAATTTACTACCTAAACCAAACCTCTTAAGAATATCAATAAGAAAACACCGTTCCAGCCTATCGAATGCTTTGGACATGTCCACTTTTAGAGCCAAATTACCACATTTTTCTTCTTTTTTCTTCATTGCTTGAACAATTTCTAGGACTAAACAAACATTCTCAGATATCAACCTTCGTGGAACATAAGCTGCATAAAAATGAGTAAAAATTAACACAGGAGGGTATTTTTATCTGTTTTATATTTTTAAATACCAAAGGACTAAACACACATGAGACCCCCTAAAAAAGGAACAAACAATATTTTTTCCAAAAAAAGAAAGAAAAGGCTAGTGTTAGGCCTTAGGCTTGGGGTGATAGGATAGGACCATAGCATCCAAAGCCCACTTTAACTCTGGGACGAAATAGTGCCACTTATGGGTGTTTACGGCTTCCTACGCATACCAATAAACCCTAACCCCTTGTAACTTTTGCTCATAAAGAGAATCATTTCTTGCCGCCGCTTCTTCTCTGCTTCACTCGGGTTCTTTCGATGTCTCCAATTTTCTTCCTTTTCCTCTTGATTCCACCACCACCATCCCAAGACTCTCTCGATCTGACTCTCAAAAGAGATCTGAAATTTGTCTAGGATAAAGAAAACAAAGGTGTATTGTACCAGCTTGGGGTAAGCTTCTTTCCTGTTTGTCCCTTCGGATGTAATTCCAGGGTTTATAAACAAATTGATGATTTCTAAACAAATTTTTGCGGGTTTTAGTTTTTGGATTGTGTTTCGGGTGTTCATTTCGAATTATTACTAATTAACCCTAATAATTAGAAACTAATTTGTCTGTCTCTAAACATATTTTGCAGGTAAGAACAAGTATGTCAGGATGAAAGTACTTCTGCCGCGCCACGGACGATAAGGTAGTCAGTGTTATCCTTCTCATTATTTGATGTTTGTTTTAGTGGATTTTGTAAAACGTCTGTTTCTCCCCATTGTTGATGCGAATTGGAATTATTGAAATCACAAAGACTGTCCACAAAATTGCACTCGATATTTGTATCTGTGCGAAGTGCACTGATATGCTTTCGTTATATTTGAGGTGTACTACTTTTTGTAGGAATTCCTCGCCGAGTTTGTAGTATGTAGTTTCTGATGCGATATCACATGTATGTTAATTTTCTACCGTTGTAAAGAGAACAATAAAACATACATCTGAATTTTTGTTGTTGCTGAAGGAAATACAACCATACATGTTTGAGAAAACTTTTTCCAAACTTAAAATATCAACTTTCAAATTTTTCTGCTTGTTGAATGCTATAATACGTAGGAACACTAAAATTTCTTCTCGGAGTAATAGAAAAAACCTTTTACTGATAATGTTCATCTGGTTCTTATTGTTATGTATATAAGCTAATTATTTTATAAATTGGTGATGACTTAGGAGTATGCCAGTCTTTAAAGGAGAGGGTTATGCGGTTCATGAGGATCTTCTAAAGAGTAAAAATTCTCAAAGACACCAAATACAGCAACATGGATGAAAACACTAGAGAAGTTGCAAAGCGTATTGGATCCAAAATCTAAAATGATGACCTCAAGACCTATTTTGGGAATGCCACAGAGAATTGGCAGATTGAGTACCTATTTGAGTGCAGTCAGATCACAATTACTGTACCAGCTATAAAAGGGATAGAGAATGTACTAGTGCTTAGTGCTCTGCTCAAGCAAATTACATTAAGATTTAGGTAAAGGAAAATTGTGGTCTCTGCTCTGCACAAGTTGACAGGATTTGGGCCGGAAAAGTTGATTCACAATACTTACTGGCTCTTAATGAATCTCAAAGGCAGTGGTATTGGGTACTATATCTGCAGTGTATTGTAACCACAGGTCAACTGTGAAACTTGTTTGGGGTCCACCTGCGACAGGAAAAACCAAAATCATCAGTATATTACTGCATAGCTTGCTAAGTATGAATTGCAGAACACCTGCTTGTGCCCCAAAAAAACAGTGCCGCTGCTGAACATGCGCCTCATATATTAAACCTTCACAAAGATGCTCGCGGATTGAAGTTATGTGATGATCTTGGAAAGATTTATGTGGATCATCGTGAGGACAGTCTTCTCGAGTGTTTTGCTCCATTAACTGGTTGGAAGAAACATTTCAATTCCATGGTATTTTATTGAAAATTGTGCATCTCGGAATCGTTTACCTTTGGAGAATGAAGTAATTACAGAGGTTCATGTACAAGTTTGCAAAAGACCGATTGAGAGCTTTTAGATGTACCCGTCAAGAGAAGCATCAGAGTATTATGCATCCATCTCCCTAAAAGACTTATTTTGCCAGAGAATCTTGAAAAGATGGTTACTCGTTGTGGTTTGCTTGAATCTTTTGAAATTTTGCTCTCTCAAAGTCGGGTAACTGACAAGGAATTGGAGGAACTCTTTGCACGACAAGAAAATTATTCCAAGGAGGCACAAGGAAGTCGGGCATCGAATGAGGATTGAAAGTGCAGGTCCTAAGATATGTCAGTCATTCTCTTGCTGATCGCCTTCCAAGTTCCACCAACAGAAGTTTCTTAACAGAGTTCTGTTTGAAAAATTCATCCCTCATTTTGTCCACAGTGTCAAGCTCATATAATCTGCATGAGGTAGACCTAGAACCACTGGATTTGTTGGTAGTTGATGAAGCTGCTCAGTTGAAAGAGTGTGAATCAGTGATTCCCGTGCAGCTTGAAGCTATAAAACACGCTGTCCTAATTGGCGATGAGTGCCATCCACAAGCTAGGATCAAAAGCAGGGTAAGTATAGCATCAATTTCTTTTTCTTCATTTTAACATGATGTTTTGTTCTTAATCATTTTCAATGCATTGTAATCTAAGGTATCTGACGAAGCTGGCTTTGGAAGAAGTCTATTTGGAAGGTTGGGTTTGTTTGGACATTTGGAGGACCTTCCCAACATGCAGTACAGAATGCATCCTAAAATAAGCTCTTTCCCAAACCACAAATTTTATAAAGACCAGATTAGAGATGTTTGAAGTGTTCTTTGAGAAAATCTTCAATGTTTATCTACCAGGACCTATGTTTGGTCCCTACTCATTCAGAAAGTGAACAACCAATAGCACTAGGTGAAAGAGTGTTGATTTTGTTTTTACAGAGAGAAAAATTGAAAAACCCACTTGAATATACATTCTCTCTACTAGTGCTATTGGTTGTTCACTTGCTCGAATGCTAATGCACAAGATGAAAAGACCCATGTTTCTAATGAAGGGAGGAGCTAGATGAAGCTGGGCATAGTATGAAAAATATGGTTGAAGTGGCAGTTGTAACGGCAATAGTGCGAAACCTTTATAAAGGTATGCTCAATGTGTTTTTTGTGAAATGTAGGAGATTTGAGATTTCTATAGATGCTAATTTTGATTTAACATATTTCGGTCTGTGTTAATTTGTTGCATATTAACATTCCAGGCACTGCCTTTGGACTAATCCTATCGTGCATGTATTGCTTTTTATCTTACTGTAACCTTACCCTACTTCTTTAGCTTCATGCCATAGATCACTTAGCGTTCACCTAGATTCTAGGCTTTGACATTTTCTACTTTAGTTCCCTCCATTGCGGGGAGCAGTGCTGACTGCTGAGTCTTTTAGCCATTATTTTAAAATAAAGCTGGTTCTGGTTATCAATTCTTATCTTAGTCCAAATTTTTTGATCATTCAGATTAGAGATAGCAAAACAAGTCAGATCAAGCAGGGACTTTTGAATTTCGTTCAAAACGAGTCCAATCATCCTAGTCTTTTAATCTTTTAGTTTTTACTGTCTGTCATCTCAAATGGCAATGGGTGAATTCTGAGTTACTGAACCAATACATTTACGTCTTAAGCTTGATGGTTGGGTTCATACTATATCTTGTTTTAGTCCTGGCATATTTTCAGCCATAATGTTTATATAAAGAGGCAGCTTTTGTTTTTAGTTAAGTTTGAAATCTTCATGAACAACTTCTGTTTATTGGTAGAACTGCTTTTTGGTTTAGATCATGGAGCCACCAGGCCCACCACCATCTGCTTCTTCAGAGCTGTATATTCTGTCTTTCTCATAATCACTTGGGAGAATTGCTTTTTGGGTTTGACTAGTTCATATGGGAGTCTTAACTTAGTATGCTGTGCTTAGTTCTTCAATAGAACGCCAAGCCCCCCCCTGCTTTGTTGATACTTTTTTTTTCGTACTGTTGGCTCATAATCACTTTTCATCATTCCATCTGGTTGCAGGAACGAATAGCCGATTTTTGAAGTTCCGGTAGGCATATATTCACTGGCCCGCACCGAGTCAGACTTTATATGTATGTGGCTGGGAGCAAATGTCATGCTAGAATACACAGGTGAAGAGGTCCGTTGGTTGAGAATTTTTTCTTTTAGTAGTACTGCAGTACCAGTATTCAGGATAAGAACACAAAACTGTTCTTTTTGACATGATGCCACTCTTCTGGACCCTTAGACACGTAAATGTTAGCATGTCCTCGAGGAAACATTCTTACAAGAACTTGGCTTTGGTTTGTATTTTATGGGAAACGTTTTAAAAGACATGTTAGTCTCCTCTGATGGTTATGGGTCATCAATGAATCTCGTTTAAACTGTCAAAGAGCTAATTGGCTATGCATATTTCAGTGCTCCGTAATCTGTATTAGGTGGATGAGAAGGAGAACTGTTGATTCCCATTACTCAGTTCTTCAGCTAGATAATCTTGATACTCACTGATTTACATTATCTAGGAACACAAATCAAGGGAATGTAAGTGATTTGCTTAGGCAATGTTCATTAGTACTGAGCAGGTGTGGAATTTGATGGAACTATAGTAAGTTGAAGTGAAAAAAGAAAACGAAAAAAGAAGGCGCGTTTCTGGTCTTAGGCAACAGTTATAGCTGGCTTAGTAAAACACATAAGGGAACACCCCACGTGATCCCCTTAATCTATATTATTCTTTCACCCTTTAAATTCACTGCACTTCATAACGATGATCATATCAGTATTGAGCTACAGTCACCTGTTTTATCGCAGAATTACAACCCACTATATTGGTATCAATCAAAATCAAGGAATACTAACTTCTAGGATGATTTTTGGCAGGCCAGTGCTCTTCTACAAAAGAAGCTTGATGCAAGCTTAGGGGTCCTTATTGGTGATCTACAATTCTTAAGAGACCAAGTGACGATAACACAGGTATATCTCTAACTTCCAACTTTCTTTATCCTATTTTATTTGAACTTTTCGCTAACCATCAATTGCTGCTGTACCAGATCACTATCGCTCGGGTGTACAACTGGGATGCTCACCAGCGCAGAAGTAAGCAAGTTGCTGCAACTGCTGTGAAAGACTCCTGAAGGCTTTTTATTATTGCATGGCCTTTTCCTAGTTACCCTAGTCAGAGTATGTTGTTCAATTTGCACTTTTTGTCTTCTTCTTTTTTTTTCTCTACATAGTCAAGAGGGCAGTAATATATGATACTTTTCCATGGAAATTCGTGTTTGATTTTGGACATGTGTCTTAATTTTGGTGAAATCTGAATGTCGAACCTAACTAGGCTGTGTTCTTATTACAGTTTTTTTTTTATATTAGTAGGCGAGGAATTCGGTGGCGATCAAATCCGAAGCTTCGCTCTTGAAAGCAATAGTTTTCATGTCTCACTCGGAGACATTATTGGCATCGGGGTCTGATGTTTACAAGATCTGGACAGTTTTGCAAAGTCGTACTTTTTGCCAACATTGCCAACAAGATTCGAGTTTCAACTCCAATAACCAGATAAATACACTAGCGACCAGATGGTGTACAACTCAAGTTAAAGCGTTTACGGTATTGTTTGATTATTTTATATTATACTGTTTAATCTTGAATATCATATGCAACTGTTAATCTATATATATATAAGTAAACCCTGGAAGATGGTGGGAATATAATTTTAAAAAAGGGCATATACACAACCAGCAGTATTTCTGTTGTATAATCTATATACGTGCGTGCCACTCTATATATATATATGGATATACGAGTAATATATTGAATCGTGTAAAGTTGTCTTAAACACTTTTAATTGAATAGGATTAATAACTAATATTGTTGCTCTTAGTCAATTTAAATCCATGGAACGCCGGCCCCATGTAATGACACAACAAAAAGTCTATGATCCCCAAGGTCTATATATATAGATAGATACACTTGTATCGTAGGAATTACACAACCAAAAATTTAGACAAGATCATCATCATTTTAGTAATAACAAGATCAATGGGGAGTAAGATCGCAAAGAGTTTTTTGTGTGTTTCTTTTGTTCAGTCAATTCAGTGCGTTAGTGGGTTCGGCCAGTGCTGCGATAATCTTGCTTGCAAGATAGTAGATGAAAGCCTTAATTTGTTCAGATGTAAAACATGTAAGTGGGAGAATGAGACGTGTGTGGACCACCCGTGCTGTGGTACACTTCAGTGCAGGCTAATAATTGGTTCGGCTTCCGTGACATGTAACGGACCACCATGTCTGAAAGAGAATGGGGTGTGTGGTGACGGGCCGAGCGGCTGCTGTGGTGAGCTTACTTGCCGGGGGGACGATGCTAGTGATGCTCTTGCATGTAGACCATGTTTGAAATCGGGCCAACCTTGTGAATGGGCCACGTGTTGTGATGGATTTAAGTGCGATTGTCCACGTGGTAATTGTAAAGACGGGGTTGGGTGTGTTAAAATAAGTAAGGATGGCGTTGAATGGATTTATTAGCGGGTTTATTTATAAATTTATTTAGTCCTTGTTGTTGTGTGTTATTTCTTCAGCAACAACAAGATCATTCTGAGGTGTTATATATATATATATATATATATATATTGATTGGCCAAAAACTAGGTGTTCAAAAAAAAACTACATGTGGTCAAGTGAGATCACATATTAGTACTTGGTCCATCGATATATATATATGCAGCTCGATCATCATTTTCTTTCAAATCTTTGTGTGCTTTGCTTTGTAATATCCGTTTGAAGATATTATTATGAGCCCCATAATCATTGTTTTGATGTAGCTTTTATTAAGACCATCAATTGATGAAATGTTTGGCAAAGGAAAACAAGCTGTCAACGATACACATTAAAACTGCTGCCAAGCTGGTCATACAATATGTTGCTGGAGATACCTTGCTCGTTCAATGAGAGAATAGGAATATAATAAAAGAGATAAAACATCTAACATCGTTTTGTTAATAGGGATGATAATCAAGTAGCCGATGCAAAGCTAAGTGTCGGAGAGAAAGCTTCAAATGTTGAAGCATGTGATAACTATAGTACTGGATATAGTCTTTTAGAGCAACCACAGTCACGGTCAAATTTGGGGACTAAACTCAAATTTGGTCTCAAAATATGCCGCAACGGAAGGGACCAAACCCAAATTTGATCGCCAAAATTAGGGTTTGAGACCAAATGTGGTCGTTACCCAGACTAAACGAAATATAGTGGGACGGAAGTATTAATAGCGTATGAAAGCAGACGAGATTTTAGTGACCGTATGAAATCAGACGGAAGTATAATTAACGTATGAATCAGGCGCATCTATAAACTCCGCCTAACCAAACGCATGTAATACATACGCCCCAACACAGACGTAGTTATATTGTACGCCCCAATGGGACGTTGGTATATTTTACGTCCCAATGGGACGTTGCTTTAATGTACGCCCCAATGGGACGTTGGTATATTCACTCGTTTAGTGGGCTAATACGTTATTAGAAGAAGATTAGTGGGCTAATACGTTATTAGAAGAAGATTAGTGGCTAATATTTATGTAAATTCACTAATCAGGCGGTCATTAAAAGTGCGCCTGAATCAGGCGGTCATTGAAAGTGCGCCTGAAATCAGGCGATCATTAAAAGTGCGCCTGAATTAGACGGACATTAAAAGTGCGTCTGAATCAGGCGCACATTAAAAGTGCGCCTGATATCAGACGGTCATTAAAAGTGCGCCTGAATGAGGCGGACATTAAAAATGCGCCTGAATGAGACGGTCATTAAAAGCGCGCCTGAACTGGGACGGTCATTAAAAGTGTGCCTGAACTGGGGCGTTTGTTATACTTCCGCCTGACTAAAAATAGTCTTCCACGACTGTGGTTGCTCAGTGTAAAATGCCAACTTTTTTTAGCTTTTGGTCTGCTATTTGGCATTTGGTCGACTCCATAACTGTGGATGCTCTTAGCGAAAGACGTCCTTCAAAACACTACTTGATGGATAATCAATAAAATTCTTATTTTATCACAAAAGAAAAGGAACAGGAGCAGGTTTGGAAAGTCCTGCTTTTTAGGAAAATCGTCAACTCCAATAACCTGATCTGAATACCCTGCAACTCGAGTTGGCACGTTTACAGTACGTATTGTTCGATTACCATATGCACTTTTAACCAAGGATAAGTAAAAGATGGAGGGAATATAATTTAAAAAGGGTATATCACACAACTCATATTTTCAGTAATTAATTTTAAGGTTTTATATTTTTCATTCATTAACTACCTTGTTCTTGGAAAAAAAGAGAAATAATTAATAAGGAACGCGAAATTGGGATATAGGAAAAGGACAAAAAATAGATCCAAATATCAATTCAGGGTCACCCCTTATCTAAGTATTTTTCTAAATCCTAATATACCCCTCACTAATCAGGATTAGTGATTAATAATAATTAGTAAAATCTTAAGATTTTTGATAAGTGATTAGTGATTATATTTGAGTGAGGTGAGAGTAGAAGGAGGGAAAAAATTTGAGAGGGAAATTATTTAGGTGAAAATGGAGGAGGATTGTGAAGAGAAAATTGCTGCTAAGAGGTTGAAAATTTGATTTTTTTTGCTTTGAGTCCACCATTTTTGCGGCTGAAAAAGCTTGGTGCCGGCATGGTGTTCAACCAAAAAACCATGCCGGTATTTGTTGGAAAATTTCATAAAAATTTGCCACTATCCCGGGGGGGTCCGAGGAACAAAATTTTTCTGGTTTTGATCTTCAAAACCTATTTTTTCTGGTTGTAATCAGTCCACTTCCGGCACAGTTATCTAATTTTCGAGCATGCCGACACCACTTCCGGCATAGTATTTTGCTTAAATTTCTATGCCGGCACATGATGAAAAGTATCCAGAAAATTGAATTTTTTTTCCACTTGACTACCGGCATTGATAGATTTCTATCGAGCATGCCGGCACTCAGTTCCGGCATTGAATGTTAGTTACCAAGCATGCCGGCACCACTTTCTGGCATGGTCTTCATCAATTCCGGCATGATATTCATCACTTCCGGCGATGTAAAAAAAATTATTTTCGACATGGTCTTCATCACTACCGGCATGGTCTTCATCTATGCCGGCATGGTCTTCATCACTACCGGCATGGTCCTCATCGCTTCCGAATGATTAAAAAAAAATCGTTTTCAAGGGAGTGGGGAAAACTCTAATTTGAAAGAGAGTGGGATAAATGGGGGATATGATTTTGTTTTTTGATTTTAAGTTTTTTGATTTTTATTTTGAGCAAAGGATATTTTAGTACTTTCATACCCAAAAACACCCCTTAGCACACACCATGGGGTTGGGGAAAGTAATCAATATCCCCCAATTATTTGTTTTATCCCCCAATTTCGCGTTCTTAATAAGTGCATGCGACTATGTAGTCTGTAAATACGAAGCATATACCCTATAATTAATCGTGCAAAGTTATCATTGCATTTTTATATTTTTATAATCCATGTGAACGCTCCTTGTAATAAGGCTGTGAAGTAAAAAATTTATGATCCCCTAGCTTTATATGTAGATACACACTTGTAATGTAGGAAACAGTACATCACATTCGTTTCCAAAAAATTTTGACCAGATCATCAGTTTAGTAACAAGATCAGATGGAGATCAGCAAAAATGCAAAGAGTTTTTCGTTGGTGGTGGTTATGATTTCTTATGTTTTGTTTTATTCTGCTAATTCACAAGATCTACCACCGCCACCACCACCACCATGTACGGTGGAGAATGAGTCGTGCACGACGGATAGCCAGTGTTGTAATGGTCTTAGTTGCTATCTTAATGATGATCTTCGATTTCGTTCGGCGAGATGTAGACCAGATACATGTAAGCCAGCGGGTAAGACATGTCTGGAGGACTACCATTGCTGTTCTGGACTTAAGAGCAGGCTAATAAGTGGTTCAGATTTATTGGAATGTAAAGAACTAACATGTACGGAAGAGAATTCGAGCTGTGGTGGGATGATTGATCTAAAATGCTGTAGCGGACTTACTTGCAAGGACACTGGTACTAATACTGATGCTCTTCAATGTAGACCATGTAAGAATTTGGGAGAATTTTGTGTGTCGGGCGACTGTTGCGATGAATTAAAGTGCGACTGTTCAGGTAATAATTGTGAATCTAAGTGTGTTCATGATAATGAGTATAGACGAGGAAAATCCTACAACTACCTCCAAAGAAACACATACACACACCTAATGAAGTAAGCAAGCAAGAGATGCACAAAAACACAAGATATATGTGGTTCGGTATGATTACCTACGTCCACGGGGGTAAGGGATGATCTTTATTACTTGATTCAAGGTTACAAGGAATGTCTCTTCTTACAATCTCACAAGTCTCACTCTCCGGCTCTTAGTATTCTCTCTTTCCTCACTGATCACTTGCCCTCTAGCTCTCTACATGGCCCTCTATTTATAACTACAAGTGATGATACATCCAAGTTACAGTGTAAGTCGCGGCGTATCTTCCTTGATTTCCTTCTCGGGTAGCAGGCGATGTCTTTTCTGAGATGTAGGGCTAGGCCTGGTGATATCTTCTCCCGACATCCATTCATCCGATGTCGATCAGTTAGTGAGTATGGACGATGTCGCCCTTGATATTCTTAGCCGAGTCTTACTTTGACCAGATTCTTCTTATCTTCTCAACTACTTCGTCAATGTATTTATTGCTCTTGTACTCGATGGAAGTCTCTTCTGTCACCTCCGACCTTTACACGTATCGTCTGTACGGGTTTCCTTGGTGTCTCTTTTCTCGCGCCTAGGCCAGGTAGAATGATTTGGTGCTTCACGCCTCATCTGTTGTCGATGCCCCCACTACCTAGGATTGCTCCACCTGGATCTGTGGATTATTTACAGCTACATTTATGCCCCTTCTTTCACTCGTGTGATCGAGACGAGGGGAAGAAACTGCTTCTCCTTCCACGTCCGTTGCCATGTCGTGTTTCACGCCATGATGTTCCCCACTACACTCGTCTTCATGACCTGTTTACCCTCTCTGCCGGTTACAATTGTTGGGACTATAAATTCGAGCCTTAAACCCTTGGCTTTTCACTTTTACTTTCTCCGAAAATTTACATTCTCTCTCCTTAGTTTCTTCTTCCAACTGCTCCTATGATATTCCTTTATCTCCTGATTCTCTGAAAGTTTCAATCATCCTTTGATCCTTCCATTGCTTTCCCCTTGCTGCTGTTGCGATTCTTGCTGCTTTTTATCTTCTTTGGTTTGAAGTTTCTCCCCAACAGTTCTTCCATGGCTTCTTCGACTCCCTCCATGACAGAGAAGAGGTGTGTTAGTTATACCTTTTTTTGAGGATGATGGTGTTCCCATTGATTCTTTGTTTATTGTTGACAACCCTTCACACCATGATCATCATGCCCTTAACTCTATCCTCTCTGATGGTTCTCCTTCATTTGTATGTAGGAATGACAAGAAAGTTGCCAAAGACTTGATTGATGAACAGTTCATCAAGCAGTTGAAGATTGATTTTGATCTTCAGGGTTACGACATCAGACTCTTGTCGGGACAAAGGGGTGTTCTGAAGAGAAGTGATGTTGTGAATTTCCCTCACTCGGACGAGGCGACCGTCATCACCAAAGGTCTATTGGAGCTCGGTCTACGCTTCCCTCTGTACAACCCTAGTCGTCCATTCATGTATGAGGCTCTTTCAAAGCTTCGTCCTCATCGTGCCTTAGCTCAGTGGAATGGTAATACTTTTCGTTTCATAAACGAGTGGGAGAGACGAAGTCGGGGCAGTTGCACTCCTACGGCCTGGTCCACCTATGATCCGTCCGAAGCAGGCGACTATACCCCCGCTAGTTTTGCTGGCAATTATCGGAGTTGGACTTCCACTAATGGTGACCTCGCCGGTTTTGCTGCTAGTCCTCGCCGTAATAAGACTATCCCTGATGGTTTCAAGAAGCTTCTCCTGGATGAGGACCCTGAGGGGAAGACGACTAACAAGCATGCCCGACATACCAGTGATGTGGCTTGGGACCGAGTTCCGCTTGCTATCTACGGTCCTCTTCTTAATGGACAATTTCCTCCTCCAGCCGAGTCCTACCCGTTCTGGGTAGTCAATGTTGATCGAGTAAGTCGCTCCGTATGTTTTAACTTTGTCGGCTCGGGTATCCAGATGGGCCATGTTTTGATTCATTGTTGTTTTGCAGTCTCAGTCTCAAAGTAGTCAGTTTAAAGCTTCGGTTTCCAAGAAGAGGGATAGAGGTCCTAGCACAGGAGTCGAGGGAGAGACAGGGAAGGTAAAAAATATATTGCTCTTCCTTCAGTACATGTACTTTCCCCTATTTGTTGCCTTGAATGGATCTAACGAAGACTCATGTGCAGAAATCGAAAGCTGATGGAAGGGATGTGGAGAATACTCCGGCGACTGAGGGTGAGGACCCCGACGAGCGGCTTCCCTTGTCTCATTTTCTGAGGAAGTTGTCTCAGAAATATTCTGATGTTTCTTCTACCATTGTAGGTGGTAAGACTAGTGGAGGGGATAAAGAATCGAAGGTCGATGAATCTGCCCCAGGGGAAGTTATGCCCCAGCAGTCTATTAGTAGAAGTGTCACTCTTGCTGATGGTGTTGTTCTCCTTGTTTATGATGGTGAGGATGATGACGATATTTTTGAAGAGGAGGATAGTACTGGTGGTGTGGGAGATAAAGAGGATGAGTCTGGTGCTGGTGAAGAAAATGTTACCCCTGAGGGTGTGTTGTTGGAAAAGGTCTCTCCTGTTATTCCTTCCCTGAGCTCGGGTGGGGATACCTTCTTTACTATCTCGGGTCCGATGTGCAATTCTCTCGGGGCTCTCACTTCTCCCGACTTTTCCTCATTGTCTGATGATCAGATGATCAGTGCCGTATCTTTGTACTCTGCCGGTCTAAAGGGAACTTTTGATCAAATGGTGAGTCGTGTTTCTTTATTCATACATTTATAACGTGGAGTGGTTGCTGACGTTCATAGTGTTTTCAGGTCGCCAATAAGGAGTTGTTGGAGGCTTCTCTTCGGTGAAAGGAACTAGCAGAGAAGGAGAGTATTCGTCTCCAATTAAAGAAAGAGCAGGACCGAGCCCGAGAGTTAGAGAAACGACTGGCCGAGACCCAAGGTATTTGTTTAGAACTTAAGTAGCTATGATTGATTTCGTAGTGCCAATATCCTGAACTTAGTATTATCTTGTTAGCCGAGATTTCTAGTATAGATGCCGATGCATCTTCTGAATATCGTTTGTTAAAGAGAAAACTGGATATTGAGCTGAGCCATGTTGAGAATCTCCGCCAAAGAATCGTTAACAAGGATGACAAAATTGATCGTCAAGAAACCGAACTTGAGGAGCTCCGAGAAAAACTATACCACTATGAGACCTTCGAATATGTGCCCGATGAGATAGATGATATGCGGGCGAGTCTTTCCCGTGCTCAAGGTGTTGCCGCCAATAGCGCTCTGTTGGTTGATAATTTGGAGGGCCAGTGTGAACGTTTAAGGCGTCAAAACGTGGATTTGCATGCTGATCGTCAGTACATTTTATAGGAAAAAGATGTTGCTGATAGGTCTAATCAGGAATTACAAGGGAGGCTTCAAACTTTGGGCCAAGTATCCGAAGAGTTGGAATGGGTTCAGGCTCAGTTATTAGGTCTGCAGAAGGCACATGATCGACAGAAGGCCGATTGGAGTGACCATAAGAAATATTGCCCCACAAATGAGTTTAATGAACAACGTTATCATGAGTTAACTTCCAAGATTTCATCTCTTGAGTGTAGTCTACTTAAGTCCGAGGAGACCGTTAAAGTAATTTTTCCTTTGCTAGAAGGTGTTGTAGCCCATATTGTGTTGTGTTTGTTCGTGTTTTGGTGCTATGATGTGGGTGCCCCTGTTACTAATCGTCTTTCTTATTTGTAGCTAAGCAAGGATAAGTGAAGTCGTTGAAGGAGGAATCTCGGTTAAAGGAGAGAGAGACCCAGCTTCAGGCGAGAGAGACCCAACTACTCGGGCAGGTCGCTATTGCCGAGGCGGCATCTCTTCAATTGACTCAGGATCTTGCGACCGAGAAAGAGAAGTTCAATACTGAGCTTATAGTCAAGGTCAAAGAGGGTGTGAAGGCAGTCATGGATAAGAAGCGAGCCAATGCTGCTGCTAAGAAGGCTGGTTCGGGATCAGTTCCGCCAAAGGCCTGAGTAAATCCTTTTGTAGTGCTGCGCCACTATTATGCTCCTTATGTTGAGCTGTAAATCGTTTGAACATCCTTATTTTCTCTAACATTTTCTTTTTAAGGGGTGCTGCGTCGCCACCTAGTTTGTTTATTGAACTTCTGAAATTTTCATGCTTGTTGTTACGAGTATCTTTCGTTGTTTTGTCAAGGCATGTCGACGTTTTCCTGCATGAAAGTAGTTGAACTAGTTAGTATAGAGTCCATTTCTGTCAAACACACTCAACATGGAGGGTCATCGGGCCCAATGCCATGTCCCGATTGAGGTATCTCATCACCGTCATTTAGATCTAGTGGTATCGTATTCGGTCATTCCTAGGTTTTATTGGCTCGATATCCCAAGAAGTTATCAATTAACTAGCTTGGGCAAGTGATTTCGTCCACTTGCGATGGGAGCAATGTTGTATGCTCGACTATCGGGTACTCATGCCCCGATAATCGGCCACTGGTTTCCAACCACCAGGGCCCTTAGACTACCTCAACACTTGCACACTGCCACTGCCCCGAGTTCGAATATCCCGTCGAGTGTAAGACACCTCGGCACTTGCACACTGCTATCGCCCCGAGTACGAATGTCCATTCGAGTGTAAGTCACCTCGGCACTTGCACACTGCCGTCACCCCGAGTACGAATGACCATTAGATGCAATTGTCACATTCCCTACCCCACGTGGATTTTTAAGGAAATAAATGACAGAATATCATACCTGGTGATACACCTTCATGGGTGATATAGCTTCAGATGTTGGGTGTTCCACGGTCTCGGCTCGGGTGTTCCGTCTGGTTTCAATATCTTATACGCTCCTTCGCCGACTTTTTCCACTATAGTATAGGGTCCGCCCCATTTTGCCGCCAACTTTCCATCCTTATTATCACGTTTGTAACTGGGTAGCTCCTTCAATACCAATTTTCCAGGTTGAAATTCTCTCGGTTGAACCCGTTTGTTGTATTCACGTTGTAACCTCCTTTGGTAGTTCTCCATTTTTTGTAGGGCCATTCCTCTAGTTTCTTCTAAATCATCCATCTTAGCCAAAATGAGGTCTGCCGAGATGTTCCTTCTCCACGCCTCAGTCCTTGTAGTAGGTATCATTGCCTCAGTTGGGAGGATAGCTTCGGTCCCATATGTTAGCATGAAGGGTGATAAGTCGGTTGCTTCCCTGCGGGTGGTCCTATATTCCCATAGGACATTGTAGAGCTCCTCGCACCACTCGCCATATTCTCCATCCAACTTTTTCTTTAGGTTTTCGGCTATGGTTTTGTTTGTAATCTCAGCTTTCCCATTACTTTGTGGGTAAATAGGCATAGCCTTGCTTTTGCGGATGTTATAGGTGTTAAATAACAGGTCAATGTTTTTTCCTTGGAGTTGTTGTCCATTGTCGGAGACAATTGCCGCCGGCACGCCAAAATGACAGATAATGTGCTCCCAAATGAAGCGAAATACGTTTTTATCTCGAATGTGCCTTAGTGGTGCCGCTTCCACCCATTTGGTGAAGTAATCAGTAGCCACGATCAAGTATTCTCTATGCCCCGACCCGACGTGTAGGGGCCCCACGATATCGATCTCCCACTTGGAAAAGGGCCAGGGGCTGATTACTGAGTTCAAATTTATTGCAGGTTCATGTACCTTTTTTCCAAATTTTTGGCATTCATCGCAGGCTAATGCCATGTGTTTTGCGTCGTCATTCATGTATGGCCAGAAATACCCCATGGTCTTAGCTTGGGATGTCAGGGTTCGACCCAAGCTGTGATTGCCCGCAGCCCCATAATGCAATTCATTCAAGATAGAGTGTCCTTCTTCTTTGCTTAGGCACCTCAATAGTGGTCCTAGGTAGAATTTCCTATACAGAACGCCGTCTCGCAATTCGTATGTCGGCGCTTTGCTTTTAACTTTATTGATCTCGGGTCGTCCCTTGGGAAATTCTCCCGTCTCCAAATATTGGTGAATGGGTTTGCGCCAATCGTCGTTCTCGTATTTATCAGCTGTAGTTACCGCTACATATGCTTTTGTGGATACTGGCTCAGGGACAGATGGCATCATGATTCTCATGACTCTGATGCCTTAAATGCTTGAGTCTGTTAGCATGGAGACGATATACACCAGTGCATCCGTATGTCGATTGTCTTTCCTACAAATATGTCGGAATTTGATGTTTGGTATCTGGCCGATATAGAATTGGGAGATCTCCCAATACTTCTGCAATACTGGATCATGTATAGCATACTGCCCAGTGATCTTTCTAATGACCAGCTGGGAGTCGCTGGTCAGTCTCACGTCGTGGATCCCCTTTTCTATTATCATTCGTAAAGCATGTATCACGACCTCGTACTCGGTGACATTGTTTGTTACCTTAAACTCCAGCCTGAAAGAATGAACCATCTTTTTCCCTTTTGGTGTGGTGAAGACGAGCCCTAGGCCGGACCCATCTTTGTTGGACGGCCCATCGTCGAAGACTTCCCATCGCGTCGGGATGCATGTTTCAAGGAGGTCGGAGGAGTCTTCTCGGTCTTCTTCCATGCCCGGGATATCTTCAACTCCTTCCTCATCGTCTAAAGGGAAATCTGCCAGGAAGTCGGCCACCGCCTGTGCCTTTACTGCTGTCCTCATCTTATAGAAGATATCAAACTGCTTGATTTGAGCACTCCATTTAGAAATCCGTCCTGACCTCGCTGCATTGTCGAGCACTGACTCTATAGAAGACTTCGTAAGCACTCGAATTCTGTGGGTCTGGAAATATGTTCGAAGTTTTTGTGTTGCAAATACCAAGGCTAGTATTAGCTGCTCAATTCTAGTGTAATTTTTCTCTACCGGGTTCATGGTTTTGCTTATGAAGTACACAGGATTCTCCTCGGTCCCAAAATTCTTGATTAGAACTGCGCTTATGGCATAACCTATTGCCCCGAGATACAGGGTAAGCAATTCATCGGGCTCGGGTCTTTGCAAGGCATCCTCACATTCCTCGCTCCATTTGAATTTTTCTCCTTTCTTTAACGTCCCGAAGAAATCTTTACATTTATCTGAGGATCGTGAGATGAATCGTCCTAGTGCCGCCAAGTTTCCGTTTAGCCGTTGTACATCTTTGATCGTCACCGGGGACGGCATTTCCAACACATCCCTAATCTTCTCTGGATCGGCTTCTATACCTTTATCAGTGATTATGTATCCCAGAAACTTACTCGAGGTAACCCAAAAGGTGCATTTGGCCGGGTTTACTCACATCTTATATTTTCTCATGGTTCGAAATATTTCCCTAAGATCACCAATATGATTGTCTGCCACCTTGCTTTTGACTAACATATTGTCCACATAGACTTCGATGGTGTCGTGTATTTTGTCCTCAAACATGTCCTCTACCAACCTTTGATAAGTGGCACCGGCGTTCCTCAATCCGAACGACATTTTGGTGTAGCAATACAGTCCTCTAGGTGTGAAGAAAGACGTATGTTCTTGATCCTCGGGAGCTAGGGGAATTTGATTGTATCCCGAGTACTCGTCCATCAGTGTTATCGCCTTGTACCCAACTATGGACTCTACCAATTGATCGATGTTGGGGAGGGGAAAACTATCCTTCGGGCAGGCCTTATTCAACTCGTTGAAGTCAATACATATTCTGACCCCTCCATTCCTTTTAGGGACTATCACCATATTAGATATCCATTAGGGGTATTGAGCCTTCCGAATGATCCCTGCTATCTGTAGATTTTTTAGTTCGGCCTCTACTGCTGCCTGCAACTCGGGTGCAATCCTCCGCATTTTTTGTCGGATCGGTTTGAATTTTGGATCTATTCTTAAGTGGTGTGATCATACTTCTGGGTCGATTCCCTCCATATCATGCATCTTCCAGGCGAACACATACAGGTGTTCCTTTAATAAGGTTATTAGTTGTTCTGTTTGTTCGTTTGATAGTAAGGTCCCAATTTTCAATATCTTAGGTTCCTCCTCAGTCCCTAAGTTGATTTTTCGGGTAGCCTCTAAGGCCGAGAAGTTAGGCTTTGATTCCTCGGCCAACGTCGCCTCCTTTGATTGCTATAAAACTTCTTGCTCGCCTGTTTCATAGGTCGCAATGGATTGTGAGAGTACCTTCTCTAACTCCTCCGCTTCCTTAGCCTCCTTAGCTTTGATCTTTTCTCGGCGCTGTCTTGATCGCCTTTCCTCATTTTGTTGAATATCCAGTTGCATACATTGTCTTGCAGCCTGTGGATCACCCAGTACTTCCACAACCCCTCGATAAGATGGCAACCTTAACTTCTGATGGTATGCCGATGCCACACCTTTGATACCCGCGATCCAAGGTCTGCCAAGGATATCCTCATAGGGCGATACGACATCCACTACACAAAAGATGGTAAGTGTGTCCAAGTATCCCTGTCCGTCCGAGACTCTGAGAGTGACCTCCCTCTATGGCACTGTCACCATACCGTTGAAGCCGTAGATTCGATAAGTTGAAGGGATCAGAATGTCATCTGATAGCTCCATCCTCTTGAACGTATCGTAAAATAGGACCTCGACTGAGCTCCCACCGTCCATCAGTATCCTTTTCACCCCCCACTGCTCGATGAGTAAGGTAACTACTAAGGGGTCTCCATGTGCTTGGCCATTCGATGGGACGTCCTTGGCCGAGAAGGTGATCGGCTGCATCATCCAGGGTTCCATAGGCAAAGTTTTGGCTACACTAAGGATCTCTTTTCCCGCCCGATCCCTCTTGAAAATTCTAGAAGTGTGGTGTGTTTTCAAAGTTGTTGTAGATAGTGATAAAAGGGTTGTTTTAAGACTTGTGAAGGCAATGAATTTTAGACTTAATACAAATTTAAAAACAAACAAAACTTATTGCAAAATCAACTTCAAGATATTAGAAAACAACCAAGACACTGATTTCACTATTACACATGAATAAATTATGGTAAACAATCCAAGACTCTAATTATCTTTTAAGACTCTTATTTCTTAATTCACAAATAATCTGGAAAATTCAAAAATTAATTGTATCCCTAAGCATAGATTATCTAAACAAAGCATAACCTATCTAATTGAATCACAACTAATGAAGAAATTTTTTGCAAACAATTAAAAACTCTGCAAAAGCAGTGATTGAGTGAATTATAAATTATAAATTAGAGGAAATAAATGATTATCAATTATTCATGCGTAAATAGCTTCCTCATTGCCTTGGTTGTGGGAGAAATTAGCCTCTCATCATGTTGGAAATACGCTCAAAAGTTGATTTCATTTATGCTCAAAGATGGGTTTACAAATGATAAAAGTGTGAAAATAATTAAAGTTACAGAGAACGATATATGTTGACTGTCGCTGTCGCTGTAACAAATAAGACTGTCCTGCGACAGTCGCTGAAACTGTAGCTTTTAAGACTGTTCTGCAACAGTCGCAATCATTGTAGCATAAACGACACAAGGGTGTGCGTCTTATGTTCTTCGTGTTCTTCAGCAGCAGCAGAAAAATGGCAGCTCTGTAACTTGATTTTTTTCGACTTTCTGGTCCTCTAAAAATCTCCCCCAAACTATCCGTCCTTCCATGATACCTTGTGAACATATTTATACGTGATTGCGACATCGAATCTCCTCCATTAACTCCAAATAATCTTCATTTACTCGGGTTATTTTCTTTTCATTTTTATCACTGATACTGATTTTCACGCGTTCTGAAGCTTCCATATTCCCATATTTAACTTCTTAACACTCCAAATAGTGGTTAGGTTCTTCCAAACACGAGCATCGCACGTGTAACTCGTTGTAATCCCGTGGATATCTTCTTCCGTGTACGTGCTGCCCTGTTTTCTTCTCACGGATTTTGCAGCCAAATTTGATCGAAACAAACACCCATACCAGCTTTGTTATGACATATCACGTCTACCCATTAAGTTTCAGCCCTTTAGTCTACCCAGAACTCCTTCAAGAATCGATCGAAAGTTACACAGTTGAGAATAAAATTTCCCCGCCAAAACGAAATTTTGAAATGTTGAAGATGGTGTCCCCCTAACCAAACTGGGGGTACGAATAGCAGATGCCCAACTGAGGTGCCCCTTATCCAAATTGAGGGTGCCTTTAGTACTTTTCTCCGGGAGTCCAAATAGCACTTTTTGAGCAACTTTTTCCACACAAGTGTATTTCTCCAAAAACACCTACAAACACACAAAGCATCAAAATTAGTACAAAAATCGAGCACTAACAATAGAGACATTGAGTATAATTTAGAGACAAAAATGTGTCTATCAAATACCCCCAAACTTATTGTTTGCTAGTCCTCGAGCAAAACTAATAAAAAATAAAACCGAGTTAATCTCGGGAGGGTTTACCAGAGGTGTACCCACAAAACCAAGACTTCTAATTGGTCACAAGTATCCAAAGAGGTATGAGGACATACATATTCTCAACCTATCTCCAAGTAAGTAGAATGCTAGAGAAATTAAAGGTGTCAGCTCTTAAGCTGACTAAAGAAAAGGGGAGACACATCCGCAACACTGCTAGATAAAGAGATATCCGCTACACAGCTAGATAAACATTGTAAGATGTGTCCGCTGATTTACATCTGGATAAGATTAGGAGAGAGATAAAGATGAGAGGGACATCTGCTACACAGCTGGACTAATTACGTGTGATGAGTTAAACCAGTGCTAGAAAGATCTTGTGCCAGATTGAAAGCGGACTAACAAAGCAACCAAATGTATCTTTCTTCGACTCTCTCATAGTGCTTAGTAGAAACAACGTCTTCTTCGGTCTTCAACTATTGATGATAAACTATCGAACCTCATAGAACCTTGACAATTAACTCTTCTCTTCGATTTCTTACTTGACTTATAAATTTCTACTTCCCTTTGGCCTTATTGAACAAAACGTAACGATGATTTTTTTCATTCTTCATTTTTTTCATTTGTTTCTTTTTTTTTCTTTTCAATTTTTTTGTTTGTTTTATTTTTGAAACAAAAATTACAAGACAACAATTTACATGGCCATGAGAGAAGGACTTTCAAAACTTGGATCTTCGCAACTTGTGATGTCTTGGTATCATGAATTCTAACAACTTATATCATTTGCTCTTATAACTTCAACTTTGATTTTTGAATTATTCTTTTCTATTGTTGCTTCTAAACCTAAAACGTCTTCAACTTTCTTCATAGATTTTGATCTCGCTCCGCTTGTTGATGATGATAAGTTTCTACTGAGAGAAAGTTGCAATCCAGTAACTAAGGCTACATTGTGAGGTTGCTTTGTCTTTCTGGCATTTCCTGACCTACTCACTACGGGAAAATATACATCTACAACTGGATATTTACAACTCTTCGCTAAACATCGTAGAAAGTCATATGTTTTACAACTGGTTTCAAAGGAAGAGTTGTCGTATCAACCCTTAGGAAACAAGGGGTTGCGCTAAGAAAACAAACGACAACTCCTTAAGCAAAAACGTTGTGACGACATTTAGATATAACAACTCTGTTCCATAAAGGTAGTGACTAAGCCTATCACAATTTTCACAAGAGTTGTTGAAGAACACCAAAATATGATGATGAAAAATAGTGTTAGAGGGGATATTCGAACATGAACCTACTGCTTGGAAGTCTGGCTCATCAACCATCCTTACAGTTCACAAGTTTTGTTTTTTTTTCTTTTTTTTTAATAAAAACGTATAACAACACTTATAAGTGTTGTTGAAGTAAAAATATAGAATGTTGGAAAAAATGAGATTAGAAGGGAGATTCGAACATGAATCTACTGCATGGAAGTCTAGCTCATCAACCATCCTTACCGTTCACATGTTTTGGTTGTTTTTTTTCTTAATAAAAATGCATAACAACACTTATAAGTGTTGTTGAAGTAAAAATATAGAACGTTGGCAGAAATGAGGATGGGGGGATTTGATCCTCAGCCTCCTGCATGAAAGTCTACACCACTAACCATTCCTACACTATCACAAGTTCTGTCAAGTTTGTGGTTCTTTAATATGCTAATTTTAAGACAACCCTTTATAAGAGTTGTGAAACAAAATATAATGTCCAAAAACAATGCTCAGGTGACTAAGCCGAAAAATATTCTGAAGGAATCTTACTTGTAAATGGATGGATTCGTCGTTCTTACCAAGTTTCCGACTTAAAGTAGTCCACTCACGGCCAGGTTTCGATCTCGGAGCCTGGTTTGCATACAATATGGAGAAATAGGGTTTGTTTAAGGTTTCGTAGAATATTCCGAAGGAATTTTATTTGTAAATGGATGGATTCGTCGTTCTTACCAAGTTTCTGACTCAAAGTAGTCAACTCGCGGCTAGGTTTCCATCTCGGAGCCTGGTTTGCATACAATATGAAGAAATAGGGTTTCTTTAAGGTTTCGTAGAATATTCCGAAAGAATCTTACCTGTAAATTGAGGGATTCGTCGCTCTTACTAAGTTTCTGACTCAGAGTAGTCCACTCCCGACGAGGTTTTGATCTCGGATCCTAGTATGCATACAATATGCATAAATAGGGTTTGTTTAAGGTTTTGTAGAATATTCCGAAAGAATCTTACCTGTAAATGGATGGATTCCTCGTTCTTACCAAGTTTCTGGCTTATAGTACTCAACTCGCGGCCAGGTTTCGGTCTCGGAGCCTGATATGCATACAATATGCAAAAATATGGGTTGTTTAAGGTTCCGTAGAATATTCCGAAGGAATCTTACATGTAAATGGATGGATTCGTCGTTCTTGCCAAGTTTCTGACTTAGAGTAGTCAACTCGCGGCCAGGTTTCGATCTCGGAGCCTGGTATGCATACAATATGCTGAAATATGGTTTGTTTAAGGTTTCGTAGAATATTCCGAAGGAATCTTACATGTAAATGGATGGATTCGTCGTTCTTACCAAGTTTCTGACTCAGAGTAGTCAACTCGCGGATAGGTTTCAATCTCGGAGCCTGGTTTGCATATAATATGAAGAAATATGGTTTCTTTAAGGTTTCGTAGAATATTCCGAAGGAATCTTACCTGTAAATGGATGAATTCGTCATTCTTACTAAGTTTCTGACTTATAGTAGTCCACTCGCGGCCAGCTTTCGATCTCGGAGCCTGGTATGGATACAATATGCAGAAATATGGTTTGTTTAAGGTTTATAGAATAATTCGAAGGAATCTTACATGTAAATGGATGAATTCGTCGTTCTTACCAAGTTTCTGACTTAGAGTAGTCAACTCGCGGCCAGGTTTCGATATCGGAGCCTGGTTTGCAAACAATATGAAGAAATAGGGTTTCTTTAAGGTTTCGTATAATATTCCGAAGGAATCTTACCTGTAAATGGATGGATTCGTCGTTCTTAATAAGTTTCTGACTTAGAGTAATCCACTCCCGGCCAGGTTTCGATCTCGGAGCCTGGTATGCATACAATATGCACAAATAGGGTTTGTTTAAGGTTTCGTAGAATATTCTGAAGAAATCTTACCTGTAAATGGATGGATTCGTCGTTCTTACAAGGTTTCTGACTTAAAGTAGTCAACTCGTGGCCAGGTTTCGATCTCGGAGCCTAGTATGCATACAATATGAAGAAATAGGGTTTGTTTAAGGTTTCGTAGAATATTCCGAATGAATCTTATTTGTTAATGGATGGATTCGTCGTTCTTACCAAGTTTCTGACTCAGAGTAGCCAACTCGCGGCCAGGTTTCGATCTCGGAGCCTGGTTTTCATACAATATGAAGAAATAGGGTTTCTTTAAGGTTTCGTAGAATATTCCGAAGGAATCCTACCTGTAAATTGAGGGATTCGTCGTTCTTACTAAGTTTATGTCTTAGAGTAGTCCACTCCCGGCGAGGTTTTGATCTCGGATCCTAGTATGCATACAATATGCATAAATAGGGTTTGTTTAAGGTTTTGTAGAATATTCTGAAGGAATCTAACCTGTAAAAGGATGGATTCGTCGTTCTTACCAAGTTTCTGGCTTATAGTAGTCAACTCGCGGCCAGGTTTCGATCTCGGAGGCTGATATCCATACAATATGCAAAAATATGGGTTGTTTAAGGTTCCGTAGAATATTCCGAAGGAATCTTACATGTAAATGGATGGATTCGTCGTTCTTACCAAGTTTCTGACTTAGAATAGTCAACTCGCGGCCAGGTTTCGATCTCGGAGCCTGGTATGCATACAATATGCTGAAATATGGTTTTTTTAAGGTTTCGTAGAATATTCCGAAGGAATCTTACATGTAAATGGATGGATTCGTCGTTCTTACCAAGTTTCTGACTCAGAGAAGTCAACTCGCGGCTAGGTTTCAATCTCGGAGCCTGGTTTGCATATAATATGAAGAAATAGGGTTTCTTTAAGGTTTCGTAGAATATTCCGAAGGAATCTTACCTGTAAATGGATGGATTCGTAATTCTTACTAAGTTTCTGACTTATAGTAGTCCACTCGCGGCCAGCGTTCGATCTCGGAGCCTGGTATGGATATAATATGCAGAAATATGGTTTGTTTAAGGTTTATAGAATAATCCGAAGGAATCTTACATGTAAATGGATGAATTCGTCGTTCTTACCAAGTTTCTGACTTAGAGTAGTCAACTCGCGGCCAGGTTTCGATATCGGAGCCTGGTTTGCAAACAATATGAAGAAATAGGGTTTCTTTAAGGTTTCGTATAATATTCCGAAGGAATCTTACCTGTAAATGGATGGATTCGTCGTTCTTAATAAGTTTCTGACTTAGAGTAGTCCACTCCCGGCCAGGTCTCGATCTCGGAGCCTGGTATGCATACAATATGCACAAATAGGGTTTGTTTAAGGTTTCGTATAATATTCTGAAGAAATCTTACCTGTAAATGGATGGATTCGTCGTTCTTACAAGGTTTCTGACTTAAAGTAGTCAACTCGTGGCCAGGTTTCGATCTCGGAGCCTGATATGCATACAATATGAAGAAATAGGGTTTGTTTAAGGTTTTGTAGAATATTCCGAATGAATCTTATTTGTTAATGGATGGATTCGTCGTTCTTACCAAGTTTCTGACTCAGAGTAGCCAACTCGCGGCCAGGTTTCGATCTCGGAGCCTGGTTTTCATACAATATGAAGAAATAGGGTTTCTTTAAGGTTTCGTAGAATATTCCGAAGGAATCTTACCTGTAAATTGAGGGATTCGTCGTTCTTACTAAGTTTATGTCTTAGAGTAGTCCACTCCCGGCGAGGTTTTGATCTCGGATCCTAGTATGCATACAATATGCATAAATAGGGTTTGTTTAAGGTTTTGTAGAATATTCTGAAGGAATCTAACCTGTAAAAGGATGGATTCGTCGTTCTTACCAAGTTTCTGGCTTATAGTAGTCAACTCGCGGCCAGGTTTCGATCTCGGAGCCTGATATCCATACAATATGCAAAAATATGGGTTGTTTAAGGTTCCGTAGAATATTCCGAAGGAATCTTACATGTAAATGGATGGATTCGTCGTTCTTACCAAGTTTCTGACTTAGAATAGTCAACTCGCGGCCAGGTTTCGATCTCGGAGCCTGGTATGCATACAATATGCTGAAATATGGTTTGTTTAAGGTTTCGTAGAATATTCCGAAGGAATCTTACATGTAAATGGATGGATTCGTCGTTCTTACCAAGTTTCTGACTCAGAGTAGTCAACTCGCGGCTAGGTTTCAATCTCGGAGCCTGGTTTGCATATAATATGAAGAAATAGGGTTTCTTTAAGGTTTCGTAGAATATTCCGAAAGAATCTTACCTGTAAATGGATGGATTCGTAATTCTTACTAAGTTTCTGACTTATAGTAGTCCACTCGCGGCCAGCGTTCGATCTCGGAGCCTGGTATGGATATAATATGCACAAATATGGTTTGTTTAAGGTTTATAGAATAATCCGAAGGAATCTTACATGTAAATGGATGAATTCGTCGTTCTTACCAAGTTTCTGACTTAGAGTAGTCAACTCGCGGCCAGGTTTCGATATCGGAGCCTGGTTTGCAAACAATATGAAGAAATAGGGTTTCTTTAAGGTTTCGTATAATATTCCGAAGGAATCTTACCTGTAAATGGATGGATTCGTCGTTCTTAATAAGTTTCTGACTTAGAGTAGTCCACTCCCGGCCAGGTCTCGATCTCGGAGCCTGGTATGCATACAATATGCACAAATAGGGTTTGTTTAAGGTTTCGTATAATATTCTGAAGAAATCTTACCTGTAAATGGATGGATTCGTCGTTCTTACAAGGTTTCTGACTTAAAGTAGTCAACTCGTGTCCAGGTTTCGATCTCGGAGCCTGGTATGCATACAATATGCAGAAATAGGGTTTGTTTAAGGTTTCGTAGAATATTCCGAATGAATCTTATTTGTAAATGGATGGATTCGTCGTTCTTACCAAGTTTCTGACCCAGAGTAGTCAACTCGCGGCCAGGTTTCGATCTCGGAGCCTGGTTTGCATACAATATGAAGAAATAGGGTTTCTTTAAGGTTTCGTAGAATATTCCGAAGGAATCTTACCTGTAAATTGAGGGATTCGTCGTTCTTACTAAGTTTCTGTCTTAGAGTAGTCCACTCCCGGCGAGGTTTCGATCTCAGAGCCTGGTATGCATACAATATGCAGAAATAGGGTTTGTTTAAGGTTTCGTCGAATATTCCGAAGGTTTCACAGTTTAGGGTTTGTTTAGGGATTCATAGTTTGTTTGTCGTTATACCGAATTTGAAGTTTGAATCGCACCGAGCTTCATATTTATCGATTTCGATGATGTATCATGCTAAGTTTGAAGTCAGAACCCTCCTAAAGCTTCATGATTCATATTTTGTTTGTCGTCATACAAAATTTGAAGTTCGAATCAACACTGAGCTTCATATTTATCGATTTTGATGATGTATCATGCTAAGTTTGAAGTCAGAACCCTCTCAGAGCTTCTTGGTTCATAGTTTGTATGTCGTTATACCACATTTGAAGTTTGAATCGACACTGAGCTTCATATTTATCGATTTCGATGATGTATCATGCTACTAATGTGAACTAAATCTACTTCATGACCTATATGACTAGTCGAAATTACTTCATGACCTATGTAACTAGTCGAAATTCAAACCGGAAGCAGAAAGAGAAAGCACAAAAGCACAAAGAAACACACCAATTATCGAATTCATTTCTTATTTTTCAGCTTCATTCTTATACATTTTTTGGATTTTTTTATATTAGAATGTCGATAACAATATGCTAAATTTATTCATATTTTTTTTGAATTTTTTTCGTGTCGAAGGTTGATAATAAAACCGAATACATGAGTGCGTATTAGCACAAAGAGAAACACACATGCTTCTTAATCCGTATGAGCATCCCAAAAAACAATCTCAACCGTGAAATTATTTTCCCAATCCGTATGAGTGGATCAAACAAAATCTGGTCCGTCCAACATTTTCATTCACCCACTAAACCCTCCCTCAACCACTCGAACTCTATCTCTTTCTCTCTTTCTTCCTCTCCTCTTCCTCTCCCCCGAAGAACACCTCTCTTCTTCTCTCAATCCCTCTTCTTCATCTTCATTTCTTGATTGAATCGACCCATATTAGTTCTCATCTGCAATTTCCGGTGAAAAACATCACAACCTCAGTCACAAAAACTCATCAATCGAATACCTCAGATCCACCTTCTACAAACCCTAAATCAAACGAAACCCAACTTTAATTCGTAATATGCTACCGATTTCTTCTTTCACCGATTCAATATCAGAACCCCTTTCAATTCGTAATATGTGATTTAGGGATCAAATCTGGATGAATTTGCATATTTGTTGTTGTTGATATTCATGGGAAGTTAGGGTTTTTTTAAGATGATACTGTGGATTTGATGGAGATTGCTTAAGGGTCTGTTAATGACTAGATTTCGAAGTTTATAAGGAAACTAAAGATTGGGTTCAAGTTAGTTCTGAAATCAGTAAAAAGGTGAGCTCAAGATTAAAGATGGTGAAGAATCAGAGGAGAAGAATTTAAGATTCTCAGGAGTGAGGGTTTGAGAGTAAAGTTGGGGGTTTCTCTCGATTTGATTGTTGTTGTAGCCAAGAACAAAAAATCCAGGGTTTGATTGAGATATGGGTTATGACTTGAATGAATTTGAGCTGATGAATTGAACCTAGATAGAAGAGATGGTAGTGGATTTGATTGCAGAAGGGGGTGTTGTGTTTTATACCAATTGTTTTTATGGGAAAGAGGACTAGCTTGGAGTTGAGATCGATGGGGGTTTCATATTTGTTTAGTCAAGAACAAAAGATGAAGAAGATACATCTACTGAGAAGGTAGATTTGTCATGAGCTCAATAACAAGAGTAGGATTAAGTTTGTGAAACCGAAATAGAGTGAATTTGATGTATGGTTAGGACAGGCGAAGCTCCAGAATGTGATGTTGTGTGAGTTGTAAGCAATATTGCAGAGCTGAAGAACAATGTGTTGGTGGTGTTAATTCACAACAAATATGAAGTCCAGATGGTGGTGGTGATTTATTATGATTAGCTTCTGGTGGTGCTGTGTTGTTGTATGCAGTGAAAGAAGGATGGGTTTGGTTTGTTTCTGCTGTTACCTGTGAGAACAACACTGAAAGATGGAAGAAGATGATGGACTGGACCTGTTGGTATGAGGAATGGTGGAGGTCTGCATGGATGGTGATTGAAGTGATGAGCATTTAGAACTGAACTGGTGGACTGGTGTGTACTTGGAGATGCTGGTGAGTCATGCTTCCTCAAACATGGTTTTATCTTTAATTCTGACTCGTGGATTCTATTTAGTTTGATTAAATTTCCTCTCATGTGATGTATCATGTTATTGAGTTTTGTAAGAAGTTTTATCACTCGTACTTAAGTTGTACATGTTTCTTAACGTGGACAGGGAACATGCGCCTTCAATCATTTTCATGGAATAAATTGACAGTATTGGATCAGCTCGTATGGAATGTGGAACTGGTAATGGTGATAGTGAAGTGCAAAGGACCATGCTTGAGCTGCTTAATTAGCTGGATGGATTTGAAGAATCAAACAAGATCAAGGTATGCTCAATAGTTTTATGATGCGTTGGGCCTTCGTAGGAAATCGATTAATATTGTAGCATAAAGTTTGACATTTCTCCTTGGTGCTTATTTATTACTACTCAATACGTAATTTTTACAGTTTCTGATGGCTACAAATGGGATTGGTATTCTGGATACAACACTCCTAAGGCCTGGACGTATTGACAGGAAGATTGAGTTTCCAAATCCCAACGAGGAGGTATGTAATACGTTCACCTTAAGTAGTGTTCACTTCCTGAATCATTGTGATCTTGTGTGATGGGATTAATAGTTGTTTTTTTCATGATTCTATGCCCATCATTTAGTTGTTTGATAATATTACAACAGTAGATTTTTTGGGTAAAACAACTTTGTAGATGAAATTGTAAATCTGAAAATTTTGTAAATAATGTGCTCTGATTCAGTTTTCATGATTTACTCTTAGCCAGCGTCTCACGATTTTTATTTCACATCTTCTTGTAGTCTCGATGGGATATTTTGAAAATCCACTCAAGGAGAATGAACTTGATGCGTGGAATTGATCTGAAGAAGATAGTAGAGAATATGGGTGGGGCATCTGGCGAGAACTGAAGGTTTGTTACTACCCCATATTTTCATTTTTGCTAAATTTTTTGTTGTTATATCCTGTAAATATTATCTGTATCAACCGGGATCCTCTCTGTTTTGCAATTCACTCCTTAGTCCTTAGCAATGCGGAAGCACAATCTTATGTTTTGAAGACGAGGCAATACCATTATTAAGATATTGCCTAACCTTAACATTATAAGATATGTGTTGGATATGATATCCGTTGGATATGATATGTGTTGGCAACGGAAAACTTAAGTTCATCACCTAATTATAACATGCTAACTATTTTCTATAATGAAATGATTGCCTTGTTAAAGTTTGGCATTAGGTTTGCACTTGCAGGGTGAAGGTTTAAATCTTTGTCGGACTGATGACCTTGCAAGTACTTTTTAAACTGACGAGCCTACATTGTGTGTGTGATTACTCCTCATGTGGATGATGCTCATGTCTACATGCCGACTTCAGAGTTCAAGTATGTTAGTGATGCTGTCGAATAGTGTTCTCATAGACATCTTAATCTTCATAATATTTTTGGAGTCAACTTTTTGTAACAAACATCTATATTACTGCCATTTTTTGGATGTGTGTGTTTAACACTGGTATGGTAACTTGAATGAATGTAAATGTGTTACACTGGCAGGTTAATATGAAATTATGAATGTCAAATACTTTCGGCAATTCGGTTTCAGCTATAATTTTTTTTCAAAATATTTATATGCACACAACTTCTAATAAGAGTTGTGTTCCATATTTCAAATACACAAACCAAAGGTTGTGAAAGAATGTCTTTACGACATAATTAGGTGTTGTCCAACATAGCTCTACAACTCGAACAAGTGTCGTGCAAATCTTATTCATAAAGTAATAAGAGTTGTTACATATTTCTACAATACACATCCTAGGTTGTCTAAGATAGTCCTTCAACTTATACAAGTGTTGTGTTACAAATTTCTACGATACACATCCTAGGTTGTCTAAGATAGACCTTCAACTTATACAAGTGTTGTGTTACATATTTTTACGATACACATCCTTTGTTGTGTAAAATAGTCCTACAACACAATCAAGAGTTGTGTTAGGCTTTCAAAAAAAAATCGAAAGAGAATCACAACTTTGCCAAAATATTTTCGAACCATGAATCACATCACCCTTTACAACCTTAGTCAAGTATTGTAGAAAAGCTTGGACTTTCTACAATACCCCCCATCCACAATGCATAAAATAGAGTTTTTGTAGGGGTACTACAACGCTAATACAATGTCGTCAATGATGATTTTTCCCGTAGTGACTTGCCTTTCCATCATGTATGGTTAGGTCCATCACGGTTACCCTCTAAAAGGAACAAGTTCTCTCCTGAATTTCAAGGATCTCAATGTCTTTTTCTCTAATGTCTCAAAAGGTTGTTATCCCTAGCATTCCAGTTTCTATCTTTTCGGTGAGAAACAGTATGTAAACTTAGCTAACCGGATACCATGTGACGCTAGAAGTTTCAAAAGTGCAACTAAAAAGTTCTTCCCCACCCCCAAACTTAAATCTAACATTTTCCTCAATGTTTCTAATGAAAGAGCAATACCAAAAGTAAAATAACACGAGGAGAAGTTGGAAAGATAGTACCTGGGTGAAGAAAATCAAAAACTAATATACAACATACAACTTCCTCGATGGTCAATCAAGGGTAAACAGGGTCCTCCAGAGGGACCTCCTCAACATCACCTGTAGGAAAGGGCTCTAAAAAGGGTTTCAATCTCTGACCGTTAACCTTCGAAGAACTACTACCATCCGGTGTCTCAATTTCAACAGCTCCATGAGGAAAGACAGTGCGAACAATAAAAGGACTCGTCCACCGAGAACGTAACTTCCCAGGGAAAAAATGTAAACGGGTATCATACAAAAGAACTTTTTGACCTGGAGAAAATGACTTCCGTAAAATATTTCTATCATGCACAAGTTTCATTTTGTTCTTATACTCCTTTGCACTATCGTAAGCATCTATACGAATCTCGCCCAACTCATTGAGCTGGAGTTTCCTATGGGCTCCTGCCTTGTCAAGTGAAACATTTAGCTGCTTAACATCCCAATAAGCTCTATGTTCTAACTCAACGGGTAAATGGCATTCCTTGCCATACACAAGCCGATAAGGCGACATTCCAATGGGGGTCTTAAACACAGTACGGTAAGCCCATAAGGCATCAGTAAGCCTAGACGACCAGTCTTTCCGATTAGGATTAACTGTTTTCTCTAATATACTTTTTATCTCCCTATTGGAAACCTCTATCTGACCACTAGTCTGCGGATGATACGGGGTAGCTACCTTATGTGTAATACCATATTTCTTCATCAAAAGCCTAAAAGGTCCATTACAAAAGTGCGACCCTCCATCACTAATTATAGCTCGCGGTGTACCAAAACGTGTAAGTATATTATTTTTCAAGAACTCAATCACAACCCTATGGTCATTGGTTTTACACGCAACCGCCTCAATCCACTTAGAGACATAGTCTACGGCGACAAGGATGTATAGGTTACCAAAAGAATTAGGAAACGGACCCATAAAGTCAATACCCCACACATCAAAGACCTCAACAACTAAAATAGGGTTCAAGGGAATCATATTCCTACGGGAAATGGTTCCTAATTTCTGGAAACGCTCACAAGTAACACAGTAACTATGGGAGTCTTTAAACAACGAAGGCCAATAGAATCCACAGTGCAATATCTTAGCAGCAGTCTTCTTAGCACTAAAGTGACCTCCAAAAGCATGATCATGACAAAAGGAAATAATACTGGACTGGTCACTCTCAGGTATACATCTCCTAATAATCTGGTCTGGACAATACTTAAACAAATAAGGATCATCCCAAAAGAAGTGCTTAACCTCGGCTAAAAACCTAGAACGATCTTGTTTACCCCAATGTTGGGGCATTCGACCAGTAACAAGATAATTCACTATATTCGCATACCAAGGTGCTTGGGTAACAAAGAAAAGTTGTTCATCAGAATAACTATCCTTTATAGGAAGGGAATCATCAGGGGAATCAACAACTATCCTAGACAAGTGGTCTGCTACTACATTTTCGGCACCCTTTTTGTCTCTAATGTCTGGAGAAAACTTTTGCAACAAAAGTATACACCTAATCAATCTAGGTTTCGTATCCTTCTTAGACAAAAGATATTTCAAAGCAGCATGATCAGTATATATGACGATCTTAGAACCTAAGAGATAGGGTCTAAACTTGTCTAAGGCAAACACAATGGCTAACAGTTCCTTCTCGGTAGTGGTATGGTTCAACTGGGCATCATTCAGAGTTTTGCTAGCATAGTAAATGACATGAAGTAATTTGTTTTCTCGCTGACCTAGCACAACACCAATAGCATAATCTGAAGCATCACACATGATCTCAAAGGGTACGTTTCAGTTGGGTGCCTGGACTATGGGGCGGTAGTGAATAAAGTCTTAATCTTCTCAAAAGCCTCTAAACAAGCATCATCAAAGAAAAACTTAACATCTTTTGCAAGTAAGTTGCAAAGAGGTCTAGAAATCAAGCTAAAATCCTTAATGAATCGACGATAAAAACCTGCATGCCCTAAGAATGACCTAATATCTCTTACGGTTTTTGGGACCTGTAAAGTCTTGATAAGGTCAACTTTGGCTTTATCTACCTCTATACCCTTAGAAGATACGATATGCCCTAAGACAATTCCTGATCGAACCATGAAATGACATTTCTCCCAATTAAGCACTAGATTCTTTTCCTTACACCTAGTCAACACTAATGACAAATGATGCAAGCACTCATCGAAAGACGAACCAAACACTGAAAAATCATCCATAAAGACCTCTAAAAACTTTTCTACCATATCGGAAAATATGCTCATCATGCAACGCTGAAAAGTTGCAGGGGCGTTACACAGCCCGAAAGGCATGCGTCTATACGCAAAGGTACCAAAGGGACAAGTAAAAGTAGTTTTTTCTTGGTCTTCTGGGGCAATAACGATCTGATTGCATCCTGAGTAGCCATCTAGAAAACAGTAATGACTATGTCCAACTAATCTCTCTAGCATTTGGTCGATAAAGGGAAGGGGAAAGTGGTCCTTCCTAGTGACCTTTTTCAATTTCCTATAATCAATACAAACACGCCAACCCATGGTCACTCGGGTCGGGATTAACTCATTGTTATCATTCTGGACTACAGTAATACCGGATTTCTTGGGAACAACTTGAACGGGGCTGACCCACTTACTGTCTGAAATGGGGTAGATAATGCATGCATCTAACAGCTTAAGAACCTCGGTTCGAACTACTTATTTCATATTAGGGTTTAGTCTTCGTTGCATCTCCCTAGAAGGTTTGGTATCTTCCTCTAAATAGATCTGATGCATACGAACAGTAGGACTTATACCCTTAATGTCTGCTATGGTCCACCCTAAAGCTTCCTTGTTGTTTTGAAGGACGGTCACTAGCCTACTTTCCGGATCACTATCCAAGTCGGAAGCAACAATCACAGGTAAAGTTTCAGACTGGCCTAAAAACACATAATTCAGGATATCTGGCAATGGTTTTAGGTCCAACTTAGGAGGCTCTTCTAACGAAGGAACTAGGGTAGACTTAGAAACTGGTAGTGGTTCGAACTTAGGTTTCCATCTGTTACTAGTGTCTAACAACGGGGTTGAATCTAACAAAGCATTCACCTCATTAATCACATTATCATCATCGAAATCAATCCCAAAGTGAGCTAGGAATTTCTCTAACGGATCTTCTAACAAAGTGTTTGGTAATGAATCCTCGACTAATGTTCCTATTATGTTTACCTATTCTATGCTCGAGTCATCTAGTTCAGAGAGTAGCTTACTAATATGAAAGACGTTCAGCTCAATAGTCATATTACCAAAAGACGAGTTCATAATACCAGTTCGACAATTAATGATCGCATTGGATGTTGCTGAAAATGGGCGACCTAAAATCACTGGTATCTGGTTCTCTGGGTCAGGGACAGGTTGGGTATCTATGATAACAAAATCCACTGGATAAATAAACTTTTCGACCTCAATAAGAACATCCTCGATCACACCACGAGGAATTTTAACGGACCTATCATCTAACTGAAGTGTCATCTGGGTAGGTTTCATATCACCAAGTCCTAGCTTGAGGTACACATGTAAATTCATACTGGCTCCTAAGTCAAGCAAATCTTTCTCAACACGATATTTACCTATTGTGAAAGAAATGGTAGGGGACCCTGGGTCTTTATACTTAGGAGTAGTGGTATTCTGAATAATGGAACTCACGTGACTAGCTAGGAAGGCTTTCTTTTGGACACTAAGCTTACGCTTTCGTGTGCACAAGTCCTTAAGAAACTTAGCATACGCGGGAATCTGCTTAATCACATCCAACAATGGAACGTTGATGGCTACCTGCTTAAAAACCCCAATATATCATTAAAGGTGGACTCCCTCTTTGTTGGAACTAGTAGTTGTGGGAATAGGGGTCTAGGACCAAATCCGGGCTCAATATGACCCTCATTGGTCTCTTTAGAGACTCTATCAGTCTCCTCAGTTTCTGGTTCATAAGGGTGAACTTCAGTGTGTTTACTATCAGGCATGGCAACCTTGTTGTCTATCACTCTACCACTCCTAAGGGTTTTAATATCATTCACATGATCGGATGGTATTTCACCTATTTCATTAATTCCTCTAGGGTTGGGTTGAGTCTGACTAGGAAACTTACCTCTTTATCTTAAAGACTCATTTATCTGACTAACCTGGGTTTTCAACTCGGAAATAGCCTGAGAGTTAGCCTGACCTATTCTCTTATTTTCTTCTAAACTTTGAGAAACAGATTGCTGAAACTGCACAGTGTTACGAGTTAACAAAGCAAGAGACTCTTCTAAACTCATAATCTTTTTATCTGAAGGGTTCTGAAACTGTACCGGAGCTGAAGGATTCTTAGTGTAGCCAAAACCTGGGGGAATCTGAGCATTACTAGACTGACCTTGATTCTGGCCCTTAGACCAAGACAAATTAGGATGGTTTCTCCAACCAGGGTTGTAGGTCTCTGAGTATGGGTCAATCTTCTGACGGTTTTCAAACCTAGCGTTGTTATAGACAACATGGGCTTGTTCTTCACTAACCTGACCTTCCCAAAATGAGTTATTGGGTTCTAATCCATAACTATAGACTTGAGAGGCTCTAATCCTCTCATCAGGTTCAACAAGAGACCTATGTTTAGACTGATTCAATTCCAAAGCTTCTAACCTTCTAGACAAAGCAACAAACTTAGCATCTGACCCAAAGCTTGTATCTACCATATTGGTGCTACTTCTATTGACCAAGAGTCTTTTAGGAGGTTCAACACAAGACTCCCACTGTTGGGATTTTTCAGCGATAGTTCCTAAGAAGGTAAAGACATCATCAACACTTTTACTAGTGAACTCACCAGCACACATAGACTCGACCATGGCTTTGGTCGAATAGTCTAGACCATCATAAATAATCTCTACGAGTTTCATCTTATCAAATCCATGGTGAGGACACTGGGATAGGAGATAATTGAATCTCTCTAAAAACCTATAAAGAGATTCTCCCTCTTGTTGCATACTGGAACTTTTTTTCTGCCTAGCAGCTGCAGTTTTATGCTTAGGGTATAACTTCATATAAAAAGCAGCAATAAGTTCTTGCCATGTTTCAATGGATTCAGATGGAAGGTTGTTTAGACAGGTCTTGGCTTTATCTCTCAAGGAAAAGGGAAACATCTTAAGTTTCAAAACTTCATCAGTAAGGTCTTTTATTCTAATTGTCCCACAAATTTCCTCAAAGTCCCTAATATGAAAATAAGGGTTCTCATCATCCTTTCCTACGAATATAGGGATCATCTGAAGAATACTAGGTTTTATCTCGAAATTATCCGTAGTGGCTGGCAATTTAATGCACGAATCTCAGTTGGTCCTAGTTGGGAACATGTAATCTTTCAAAGTTGTCATCGCTGGCACAGCTGAAGTACTAGGGGTACCTTCCTCACGAAGAGACAGATTTTCAAAACTGAAGTTTCCAAAAACGGGGCTCTCAAAAGAAGAGTCTTAGAGCTCTCCGCCTTCACAAGAAGAACTACTAGGTTTATCACTAATCAAATGAGCTCTCCGCCTTCACAAGAAGAACTACTAGGTTTATCACTAATCAAAAGACCTAGAGTGTTTCTTTTCGAAGCCCTCTCTCTGATAACCTTGGGCATACACTAGAAAAACAAAAGAAAAAGAAAAGTCCTAAAAGGAAGGGAAGTTCTATGCAAACACAAACAAGGATGACTCCACCACAGAAAACCTACTGATTTCTAGCAAACATAAAGCATGATGGCTCCACTTAGATTGTTTCTAGACCAGCTTCTAATCCTTCGAATGGGAATTCGTTACAATTTGAGAAGACCCCTCTGGAATCAATCCTAGTCAAAGTAAGTTGAATAGAGGCGAGGGAAGCTCGTAGAGCTTTGATACCCAAGGCCTCACCGCATTCCAAGGCGGCGCAGTCACGCATTCAACTCACAGAAACCATCATGAACTTCGAAGTATGCTCAAAAGAGTAACCAATATTTTTCGAACGACTTTCCTATTAAGCTCGTTACCTTACATGTCTCGTTCTATTCCAAATCTTAGGTTTAGGTTCGCGTTTGGTTTTGTTTTCCTAAGGCGGGCAAGAAGAGAACGGTGATGAAATCCGAACCCTTATCTTGTATGGCCAGTCCTTGCCCTTTACTAGGAAATTAAAGCAGCCGTTTTCAAGTCCTCTGCATATATGCAAACGAAAGAATACAGTAACTCGCTGACAGGGGATTCGCGAGTGTTTCGACAAACTTACCTCCCGTTCCAGACGGGGGATGAACCGCTGAAGTCGACTCGGGCCACAACTCCAATGTCGTGTACGAACCCGAGGGGCCGAGGTGATATCGTAATCACCGTCCTTCTCTGCAAACAGTTTAATATTTAATACTACCCTTCCGTAGGGTTTAAAAATAAAAGAATGTCCAAATGTCCAAGTCTAAAGTCCAAAAGAAAAGGAAAGTCTAACAAAAATAAAACGTCTCTCTTTTTTTCTCTCTTTTTTTAATAAAAACAAAAAAAAAATTCTTCTTTCGCTCCTTTCGCTTTGTCTTTTACTCCAAGTCTTTAAATATTCACCAAAACTTTGGCAAAATTTTCTTTCGCTCTCAATTCCAAAATTTGTAAGGAAAAGACAAATACAAAAACATAAAGAAGAACAAATAAAATAAAAACAAATAAAAACCTAAAAAAAATCTAAAAACTCTAGCCTAAAGACAAGTCCGCGTCGGCGGCGCCAAAAATTTGGCGTGTTTTCAAAGTTGTTGTAGATAGTGATAAAAGGGTTGTTTTAAGACTTGTGAAGGCAATGAATTTTAGACTTAATAAAAATTTAAAAACAAACAAAACTTATTGAAAAATTGACTTCAAGATATTAGAAAACAACCAAGACACTGATTTCACTATTACACATGAATAAATTATGGTAAAAAATCAAAGACTCTAATTATCTTTTAAGACTCTTATTTCTTAATTCACAAATAATCTGGAAAATTCTCAAAAATTAATTGTATCCCTGAGCATAGATTATCTAAACAAAGCATAACCTATCTAATTGAATCACAACTAATGAAGAAATTTTTTGCAAACAATTAAAAACTCTGCAAAAGCAGTGATTGAGTGAATTATAAATTATAAATTAGAGGAAATAAATGATTACCAATTATTCATGCGTAAATAGCTTCCTCATTGCCTTGGTTGTGGGAGAAATTAGCCACTCATCATGTTGGAAACACGCTCAAAAGTTGATTTCATGTATGCTCAAAGATGGGTTTACAAATGATAAAAGTGTGAAAATAATTAAAGTTACAGAGAACGATATATGTTGACTGTCGTTGTCACTGTAACAAATAAGACTGTCCTGCGACAGTCGCTGAAACTGTAGCTTTTAAGACTGTTCTGCAACGGTCGCAATCACTGTAGCATAAACGACACAAGGGTGTGCGTCTTATGTTCTTCGTGTTCTTCAGCGGCAGCAGAAAAATGGCAGCTCTGTAACTTGATTTTTTTCGACTTTCTGGTGCTCTAAAAATCTCCCCCAAACTATCCGTCCTTCCATGATACCTTGTGAACATATTTATACGCGATTGCGACATTGAATCTCCTCCATTAACTCCAAATAATCTTCATTTGCTCGGGTTATTTTCTTTTCATTTTTATCACTGATATTGATTTTCACGCGTTCTGAAGCTTCCATATTGCCATATTTAACTTCTTCACACTCCAAATAGTGGTTAGGTTCTTCCAAACACGAGCATCACACGTCTAACTCGCTGTAATCCCGTGGATATCTTCTTCCGTGTATGTGCTGCCCTGTTTTCTTCTCATGGATTTTTCAGCCAAATTTGATCGAAACAAACACCCATACCAGCTTTGTTATGACATATCACGTCTACCCATTAAGTTTCAGCCCTTTAGTCTACCCAAAACTCCTTCAATAATCGATCGAAAGTTACACAGTTGAGAATAAAAATTTTCCGACGAAACGAATTTTTGAAATGTTGAAGATGGTGTCCCCTTAACCAAACTGGGGGTGCGAATAGCAGGTGCCCAACTGAGGTTCCCCTTATCCAAATTGAGGGTGCCTTTAATACTTTTCTCCGGGAGTCCAAATAGCACTTTTTGAGCAACTTTTTCCACACAAGTGTATTTCTCCAAAACACCTACAAACACACAAAGCATCAAAATTAGTACAAAAATCGAGCACTAACAATAGAGACATTGAGTACAATTTAGACACAAAAATGTGTCTATCAAAATGATACTCCCCCCCTAAGTCGTATCGTTGGGTCGCCGAGTGTAAAATGGTGTTGCAGGTGAACTGAGTTCCTCGGTCGATCCTCACTTAATGTACGGGAGCATCGGGCTGTTGGATCGATGTCGGCGCTGTCTTAAAAAAATGTCGTAATTATCCATCTCGGATCAGATGTTGAACAATGTCCTTTACCTCCCGGCAGTTGTTAGTCGAGTGTCCTCGGTACTGGTGGTAATGGAAAAAATCGGGATGGTTTCTTGTCTCGTCAAACTGGATTCCCCTCGTCTTTGGGTATCTGATGTCGTTTCGCTTTTTTACTTCCTTGAATATTTCCTCTAATGGTGCATTCAGAGTCGTGTACGTCCTTGGTTCATGACAAGGTTTCTTTTCTTTCTCAACCCATTCCTTCTTGCCCGAGCCTTGCTGTGGTGCCATCGGCCTTTTCTCTGATCGTTTTGGGTCTTCTCGAGGAACAGGTTACGTCGACGCACTATCTTCTTGTACTCCTCTATCCTGCGCTCCCTCTTGTATCTCCTCTAAGGCGATGTAATGCTCTTGCATCTTTCTCATCTCCCTTAAGGTTTGCGGCTTCTCAGTATACATAGCTATCCAAATAGGGTCGGATTTTCCTAATGAATTTTCGAATCCGAAAATCTGCTGGTCGACTGGTACTTTTCCGATATCCATGCACAGCTTCCTCCATCTGTTCGTTAGAGATCTTCAAGGTTCCCTGAACCTTCGTGCCAGTGTGAACAGTTTGTTCACCCTTGGGCGAGAAATGTTGTTATGCATATATGTTTCGAGAAATGTTTCCACTAAGACGCCATAATTTCCAATGGACTCATCGGGCAAAGTATAAAACCAGTTATTCGCCTCGCCTTCTAGGCTTGCTGGGAAAAACTTACACATAACACGTCATAGTTCTTCCATTGTAGTAGGTACATGTTGTACATCTTGATGTGCTCTTCTGCGTCACCAGTGTCGTCAAACCTGGATGGGAAGGTTGGAAGTGTACATTTTGGGGGGAACGGTGCTCGTTCAAGTTCCTTGGTGAAAGGAATTTTCTGTGCTTCGCTAATTACCTCTGCCAACTTGTCGTCCTCGCCGTCTCCAGCAAATTTCTTGACCATCTTCTCAAGTTGCTTGAGCTTAGCCTCCGTTGCCGCCTCAGATCTCCCATTATGCACTTCTTCGTCGGTTGAAGAAATTTCGGGTGGATCATACCCGCTTCTCGTCCGGTTGGGGTCAGGTGCATGTCCTCGGGTCAAGGGAGGTGTTTGAGTTCGTCCTGATCGGGTGTGGCTGCTAGAGGATCCTAGGCTCGATGACCCTCGTGACCCAAATCTCTGATTTCGAAGTTGATAGTTTTCATGCTCCAACGCCAGGTTACTTCTCCATAATTCCCTCATCATATCCTCATGTCTCCTCTGATTGGCCAGAATTGACAGCAGTGTCGGGTCGGTTCTCTCGTGACTGGAATGACCATTGTCTTGGTTCCCTACCGTATTGGGTGGTGGAACTGGTGGTGCCACAGGAGGAGATACGGGGGGAGAGGTTGAAATTGGTGGGATGTCTCGGGTGGTGTTACCTAATTCTAGGTGTACTCGCCTAAGCCTCTCGCCTTCTTGTTCCAAAGCCCTATAATACTCCACACGTTGTCGAGCTCGTCTACGGTCCTCTCGCATTATTCGTGCCTCCTCGTCTTCCTCTGTGTCCGATGCAGTCATTCCGTCCATCATCTCCTCTCGTCTCATTTGACTCGGGTCAATTCTTAGTTCTCTCGGGGTGAGTTCATCGTCTTGGCCTAAGTCGACTTCCTCATTAACAGTTGTCATGCCTCCACCCGGTGCCTGAGACTCTCCTTGTTGATGTTGTCGACTGTTTTTTCGAGAGTCTGTTACTCCCTCCTGCGCGCTAGTTCCTGTTACAGTTCGATTCCTCAGAATCCTACCCGTCCCGGAAGTACTTGCCATCGGCTCGGGTCTGATTGATACTCTTCGGCTCGCCCTTCCCTACCTACGTCAGAAAAAAGACAACACCTCACTTTGGAATGTTTTTGAAAAAGTTAAGGATGAAGTACAACAACTCTGAATTTCAGAAAAAGAAAAAGTTCAACCAAGTACGATTCCTTTTTGCTTCATCTTGCTGAACTCAAGAAAAAAAAGTTTTTTTGACAAATAAGACAATCTTTAGAAATGTTGTTTTGTTACATCTCTTTCGGTACTTTTATTATGCATTAATCATCGTTTTTCCCAACATTCTTTGTGCCAGAAATCATTAATTACCCGTAAGTTCGGTCGGAATTTTTTTTTCTTGACTAAGATTTGTGGTGATGACCTCCGTCAATCGATCTGTCGGTGTCTCACCAGCACACATTGTCCTAACAAGTTTTCTCTTCCTTTTGGCTTTGTGATGATGTTGTAGGGCTCTTGTGACAGGGTTAAGATGAGATTATTGTCAAAGTACTCATCGCACCCTTTCTAGCCATAGCTTTTGGAAAACCCTAACTCAACGATTTCGAGCTGATTTTACCGCTGCTACTGTTGTTATTAAGTTACCCACGACCAGCGGGGTGGTGTTTTTTCTAGCTTATACCAAACATAAAAGACAATTCTTTTTGGATTTTCAGTCACAAAAGAGAACATAACCGAAACCATAACCGATCAAAACTTAAACCGAACTTCTTAATCAGAACTATTTGACGTAAAGAGAAAGTTTTCAAAAGCATACCTCACAAGCTTTTTTTACAAGAGAACCTTGTAAGGTAAAGGAAATTTTTATTAATATGCAACGAGAATCTTGTTTTACAAGAACACGGCAGCTCTGATTGTTGATACGAGTCTAAATCAGAACTTTGCAAACTCGACGAAAATTAAATGAAATCGAAAGTAACACACCGAGTTTCAAAAAGGTAAGGAAGACAAGAAAAAAGCTTTAAAAGACTCGTCCATCAACCCATATTTCCCAACCATAAGAGTCTTTCACTTAGCGTAAACTAACATCGAAGGATGTATTTAGGAGCTTGTGAATCTCTCTTTAATGGCCTTGATGGAAGGTATCAAAAGATGTTATACGGTCCCCTTAGTCGGCGCCAGAATGTAGATGAGGAAAATCCTAAAACTACCTCCAAAGAAACACATACACACACCTAATGAAGTAAGCAAGCAAGCAAGAGATGCACAATAACACAAGATATACGTGGTTCGGTATGATTACCTACGTCCACGGGGGTAAGGGATGATCTTTATTACTTGATTCAAGGTTACAAGGAATGTCTCTTCTTACAATCTCACAAGTCTCACTCTCCAGCTCTTAGTATTCTCTCTTTCCTCACTGATCACTTGCCCTCTAACTCTCTACATGGCCCTCTATTTATAACTACAAGTGATGATACATCCAAGTTACAGTGTAAGTCGCGGCGTATCTTCCTTGATGTCCTTCTAGGGTAGCAGGTGATGTCTTTTCTGAGATGTAGGTCTAGGCCTGGTGATATCTTCTCTCGACATCCATTCATCCGATGTCGATCAGTTAGTGAGTATCGACGATGTCGCCCTTGATATTCTTAGCCGAGTCTTACTTTGACCAGATTCTTCTTATCTTCTCAACTACTTTGTCAATGTATTTATTGCTCTTGTACTCGATGACTGTCTCTTTTGTCACCTCCGACCTTTACACGTATTGTCTGCACGGGTTTCATTGGTGTCTCTTTTCTCGCGCCTAGGCCAGGTAGAATGATTTGGTGCTTCACGCCTCATCTGTTGTCGATGCCCCCACTACCTAGGATTTCTCCACCTGAATCTGTGGATTATTTACACCTACAATGAGTAAGGATAATGTTGAAGCTATGTTGTTAAGTTATATATATGTTGTTAATTTAAATTTACCGTGTCGTGTATTGTTTCACATATTCGTTTGCATTGTTTGCACCTATGATTGTGTCCATGTTTCAACTGTAGTTCATGAATTTCACACTGAGATTTTTTATACCATTAGTTTCTACGTGAATCTCATTGGAGGTTTTAGCCTTTTTGAAGTAAATCAGTGAATAAATTTTTTCGATTTCTATTAAGCATAAAGCTAAAATTATTGGGAGGATAAATTTGTATTTTTTCAACCGGGGACGACTTAATGTCAATCAAAGGGGAGAATCAAACATCAAGATTTTCCTTTTTAAGCACCAGGATGGAAGATGATTGAGTTCTTTGGTAACTTTTTTTATTTCTGCCCTAATTATCCTTAATCAACTTTATTTGACCGGAAGTTAGGTTTCCCTGTAAACAGTTTAGCTTTCCCCGAAGACTATTATTGAAGCGTCACATTCCATTAGAGGGGCGTCACCTAATAGGACAAAAACGGGTCACCCATAAGTAATATCAAAAACGCCTTATCTCAAATAATTTTGTAATGACCGAACAACCCTTTAGTTAATTTTAATTTAATTCAATTTTATTAGATAATAATTAATTTCTACGGTTGGAATCAATCCAAACCTGGACGTAAAACCAAAGTTTATGGTTGGAATCAATCCAAACCTGGACGTAAAATGAATTTCTGCGGTTGAAATTAAAAGGAATCTGGACGTAAAATTGAAATTTATGGCTAGATTGACGAAAGGAAAATTCAGTAAACTAAACCTAGACGTAAAATTGAAAATTACGGTTGGAATTCAACTAAACTTAGACGTAATACAACATGCAAATCAAAGTTTACGGTTGAATTGAACTAAACCTAGACGTAAGTTCTTCAAAAACTAAATTACGGTTGAAAAATCTAGTAACATACCCAGACGTAACGCTAGCAAAAAGTAAATAAAACCCTAATTTTACTTCGATTTCATTCAATCTAACCTATTTTAAGCACAAAAACAAGTAAACAAAGATGGGTATGTTCGATTATTACCTTACATACACCATGGGTTTGTTCGATGAAATGAATTCAAATGGATTTACGATGAAAAGGATGAAAAGAAAGAGGAGAGGAAGAAGAAGAGCAATTGAAATGTGAAGAATGAAGAATAGAAATTAGGTTTTGTTTCTGTTTTTAAGTTTTAATTTTAATTAAAGGGTAGTTTGGACAGTTGTTATTGAATCAAAAGTACCCCAAAACCAGATTTTTGGTCACTAAATATCCAAGTGAATCCCCTCTATTGGATGGTGACGCCCCAATAATGGCCTTCTAACAAATATACTTTTCTTCTTGAGTTAATTAGTGTTTGGGTCGTAAATTTTGGTACCCTTTAGTGTTTGGGTCCTAAGTTTGTCCGTTAGATTGGGTCGTTGACCCAGTTAGTCAACTAAGTAGATTAACGTTTTTGGTCAAGCTGTTAGTTATGGTTAACTTTAGGTTGTTAAATTTTATTATTCGGTAAATTTAGCAAATCTAAATAACCTTGCTCAAAAATCCCTGATCATCATCCCGTTATTCTTCAGAAAACAAAAAAGATCATCTACTCAATCGAAGAGATTTCACCAGGTTTTGCAGACTTCCTTGCACCGCATCGATTGTTCAGAAGATAAGCGAGAAAAAGTATATCGCTAAGAAAAAAATTCAAACTATTTTATAGAATTACAGATTACTTATCTGAATAAATCATTTCTGTAGCAAAAAGCTTTCTACGTAAAATATATATTGATGTGAACACTCTTTTTACACTAGCCGCTGCAACTGGCAAACCTATGTTGAAAGTAGATTAATGTGAGTATGGTCTTCGAACTTGGCCCCTTACATACTTAGGATTGAAATCAGGTTTCTGCCATTGGAACTTTAAATGAACTGAAGAGATTAAACAAGTTTGCATCCATTAAGTCAGAGTTCCATAAGAAATAGGGGAGGGGTTTGTTTGGATTGGATTGGAATAGGATTACAGCAAGAAATCAGTAAGAAAGGGGGAGGTTTTGCTGCCATTTAATTAGATTCGCTTTCGACGGGTTGTCTCATTTAGGCTTATAAATGATCATAAATGCCTGGTTTGTTTGGGATATGAATTTGCAGGGAAGTCGAGAGAGCAGCAGAACATCATTCGTTACCATGTCCTGCCTTTCAAATGTTTGACAAAAGTTCCCAACTAGTCTGGTTTGGTTTTTCTACCACCGTAAGTCATAACCAGGTCCTGGACATTTGACCACTTTGACTAACGGGTTTACGACCCAAATACTATAACGGACAAATTTAGGACCCAAACACTAAAAAGTATCAAAATCTACGACCCAAATACTAATTAACTCTTTCTTCTTTTTCATCGAGCCAAGAAAATAGGGTCAATAGTCCACAGGTCAAACGGTGTTGGATATAAAGACACTAATATACACTACACTCTAGACTCTCGCCCTAGGGACACGTAGCGGATCCGTGATCACGAAATAATACTTCCATTTTTCACTCTATTGGTCTATGTTGCTGAACAGTCTACTTGACTGCTTTGGCTTTACCCCACCAAAAGTTTGCACCCAAATATTTCTCTCGTGATGTGTCGCCACATTAGTGGCCCAGTCCAATGCTGACGCCCCCTGTTTGCTCTAGAACCATAGAGGAGACGCCATATCACGGGGGGAAATGGTAGGGGTGTGAATGGGGGTATGTAGCAGTGTCGGTTGGTATTAGCAAAAGATGATGTTGGGTGTATATTTGTTGTGTATCCTGCATTTTCACATACATGCAGTGCTAATGGCCAAATACAGAAGAAGAAATCACATAATATTCTGCTACATACATCCCTTAATCAGTGGAGTCTGTGATAGATATGTAGTAGCAAATGTTCAGGCCGTTAGAGATTATTTAACTTTCTTGATATCTATTTGTTGTGATACCTAATACGTCAGTTGTATTACTCTATATTTCTATATAGTATATACGCTCAAAATATGTACTTTATCTTATTATTAAGAATTTTTTTCTCTTTTACTAGCATTTTTTTAATGATATGAGAGGGAAAACCCTATCTGTTTTTCCTTGCTTGATTATGTTTTCACATTTTTTATCTTTTTTCCATTAAAGATCTTCATCTCATTTTCAATTACTTTTATTCATTTTCATCAACTCAATAATCTGATTCAGTTGAAGTGTAACGAAGATAATTGCCTTACCTGGAAAGCTCTATTGACTCCAGTTATCAAGAAGTTCAAAATGCAGTCATTTCTCGATTATATTCATGTTGCTACCATTCATGTTACTTCTCGAACAAACATAAACAATAATGTAAAGGACTTAAAATTTTGCTTCTTGGTAAAAACGGAGGTCAAACAATCATTTTGTGGATTCAGTCAATAATTTAAGATTTAGTGATTGCATATTTCGCTGAGGCAAAGACATGTTCTTGTTAAACGTGTTATCCTCAGTTGGTTAGTTGGTAACACATATTAACCACAAGTATTGTTGATAAGCTAGGAAATTTGCTAGAGGGTACGTCATTTTGACACGGTATTCCTTGTTGAGTTTTCTTTTTAGAAATAATAACGGAAAAGTTTCATTCTTCTTTTATATATTTTTTTAAGAACTTAGTAATCTAAGATTCTAAATTGGGTTGTAAAGTATGTCTAAAATTACAAGCTTAAATCCGGTGTAGATAGTTGGCAAGCCTAACTAGCTTGTCAAGCTCAGCCCTCACTAGATTTCTAATTTTACTGTTATTGTCTAGATATTCATGTTGCATATATAACTTCCGATAATCATACCTTAGTTAATTATTTTGTGGGAATTTTGATAAACTGTCCCACTTCCAATTTCCAGTTTAATAAAGTGATTCCGTTTTTTTTTTTAACTTTTCAGAACTCCCCTAAAGTTATTCAAATATTTTTTGGTCAACCAGGTCAACACGTTGTCAAAACACCCAGAAAATTACGTGTTTATCCTTTGGTCTTTATGACCTGTCCTGAGAGAGAGAGAAAGTTCATTTTCATTTTTTCTCTTAGGTTTCAGTTTAAGGTTAGCAGCGACGATTGAGAGGGAGATTTCCAGATCGAGATATCGTTCTGTAATCTTAAGTGAAATCGAGAGTGATTGAGAGATTTAACTTGGGTATTTGCTTGATTTGACGATGAACGAAAACGAAAAGAAGAAGAAGGTTGCAGACAAGTTAGTTTTATGAAAACCCTAGTTTTGATTTATTCGTTTTGATGATGATTTGTTCGTTTTGATGATGATTCTGTAGTTGTATGATGATGATTTTGTTGTGGCATGATGAATATGTTACTTTATTCATCATGATTATTTCACTGTAATGTGTTTATAAAGTTACGGTTTAAAAACACTTCCCAATTTTTAACAGTATTTGATGAATCTTTTCTCGAATCTGTGACATTTAAAAAATAAATAAAACAATCCCCATAAAAAGATAAATTGTTAACAATATTTGATGCATGTTATTGTTTATGTTTGTAATGTATTGTTTAACAAAGTTTCTTGAATGTGGGTATGATTCTAATGTATTGTTTATGATTATAATGTACTTTGTATGCTTGTTTTTTAATGTTTCAGTGGAAATACACCATACAAGGATATAACTTGTTACTGCACATAAAGCCAAAATCAATTTTTATTGAAAAACTTACACAAAGATGACTTTAAAGATGCTTGAGCAAAAGATTCACAGCAGGTTACAACTGGAAGATATTGAAACTGTTGATTTGATGTGGATGGAAAATGGAGTTGACTGTAGCTTAATGAATGATGAGGACGACTTCACATTTTGGGAGAAAGCTGATCAGAATTGTAATGGTTGTTTACTATTACAAGTAAGGATATTCAATCCAGAAAGGTATACTTTGCAGGGTATTATGAACACACCTAAGAAGACTACAGTGTCAAAGTCATCAATAGTACCAGTGAGAAGAAGCCTTAGACTTAAAGGTAAAGGAGTTACAAATTCTATTTCAAATAATTTGTCTGGTGAGATAGGTGGTTCAAGTACTAAACCAGTTGTGCTTGATAATGATGAAGATATTGAAGATACAGAAATGAGAGCTGCTCAAGCTGAAGATATTGAACATAAAGAAGGTAATGAAGGTATTGAACATGTAGATGCATTTGATCATGATTATTGGGTAAATCAAGCCATGCTAGATAGATAAATGGGAGCTGCTCAAGCTGATGATTATATTGTTGAACTTGGGAACATTTTTGAGGATGAGTGCCACCCTGTAGAGGATCCTGATGCTTCACCAATATATGATAGTGTTCAAGATAATGACTGTATGGAGTATAATTCAGAAGAAGATAGTGCTGATTCAAATGATGATGCAAGAGAATATAGTGGTGATTCATGTGATAATGCTGAAGAAAAAAATGATGAAGTTAACTGTTACACATTATTTCCTTATTGTTTTTTGTTGCACTAGAATGAGAACTAACTTATTTTTGTTGTTGTTGTGTAGGTAATGTTGAGGACAATGCTGAGAACAAAGATAATGATCATGAATGGTTCAAGAACTTTAAAGTTGAGAGGGCATTGAACCTACCTGATGAAGTTATTGAACAAAGAGATAAGGGAAAAGATAATGGAGGTAACATTTAGAAGTTATTGTACTAACTTATTTTTGTTACATTATAAGTCTTTTGGTTACACTGCTTGTACTAACTCATTTTTTGTTGTTGTTGTAGGTATTGCTGAGATGAAAGATGATGATCCTGAATGGTTCAAGAATTTTAAAGTTGAGAGGTCAATGAACTACCCTGATGAAGTTATTGAAGAACAAGATGAAGAAGAATTGCTCCCAGATCAAGAACATGATGAACCTCTTGACCCCTCACAGATGGTGGTAGGTACATTATTTCCTAATAAAAAATACATTTCAAAGGCATCTTAGAGCCCACTGTGTACTTGAAGAGCATGAATATAAAGTAAAAAAGAGTGATAAAAAAATACTTAGGGTTTGGTGTCCAAATAGAAAAGAATGTAATTGCAATTGGTTTGTGATTGCATCTAGAGTTAAGAGAGAGTCCACATTCAAAATCAGGAAAGTTAACCTCATACATACTTGTGAAGGAAATTTTGAGAGTAGAAATAGATATGCAGATCCAAGGTTTGTTGTTGATGTTGTAGCAGACAAGTTGAAGCATAGTGCCAAGAAGGTGATTCCAAAACCAAGACAGATTAAAGAGGATTTTAAAGTTTTTCACATGACTAATATTCCTTATCATACTGCATGGAAGGTTAAGATAGTTGTAAGATGGTAAGTAACAAGGACAAGGACAATGTTGCAAACTTTTCTTACTGCAAGACTGGTAATGCATTTGAAACCATGACTATTAGCTTTGGGGCAGCAATTAAAGGATGGCAACAAAGGTGCAAGAATGTTATTGGGTTTGATGCTTGCCATCTAACTGGTAAGTTTGGAGGTGTTACTTGCTGCAATAGGATTAGATGCAGAAAACAGATTAGTGCCACTGAGAATTGGTATTTGCAAGTATGAAAGCATTGAGAACTGGACACAATTCATCACTGATTTGAAGACAACAATAGATGGTCATCCTATGCCTCCTACCTTCATCTCAGACAGGCAGAAAGGCTTACTTGAAGTTGTTCCTGCTGTATTTCCTGGAAGGCCTCACAGATATTACTAGAGGTATGTTGATTCCTTTAGTTTTTTTTGTATGTTCACTGCATCTTATGATTTTGTTAGGTTTATTGATATTTATTTGTATGAAATACACTGCAGACACTTGTATAAGAACTTTTGTTAGAGCATAGCTCGGTTGAACCCACCAAGCTTTGGTATGTCAAGTTTGTTATCATATTTTAGTGAAGCAAAACTCATTTAAAAGTCGCTTGATTAAATGTACTAGAGTCAACTTCGTATAGGTTAGCTTGAAAGTATTAGGATATGAGACATTACAAGTATTGCGAAGACTTGAAGAAGTAAAGAAGTAAGGAGCTACAACCACAACATCATCCTTCCACTTGAGGTTAGTGATATTTGACTTGAACTGTTTCATTCCCTAACCTATCTTTCAAGTCGTGCATATTGAAAACAGAACTGCGAAGCACGAACACTCTAGATAGACATAGGAAGTTATTGCTTAACCATTAAACTTTGTAGATAAGACATCGACATAATCGTTTGAATGCTATTGTGATTATGTATGTGTATGAGGTGAGGATTTCATCCTAGGAAAAATTTTTTACATGCGCTTTAAGGAAGTAAGTTCATGAACTTTATTTGCGAATCGAAAAGGAAATCGCCAGGCATTATTGGGATTGTTCTTCATTGCATATCTTATGAACGACCAATATGTGTGATTAGTATAACCGTTCATGACTTGTTTGTGTTCTTGGTAAAACTATTCACATGAGGCCTAACTTTTGTATCGGTATGACTTTTATTAGTGAAACCGATATTAAGTAATTACCTGATGGTATGATCGAGTTTGTGTAGTTTGTAAGACCTAACACTGGGTAAAGGGGAACCGATCCAAGTAAGAGGTGCAACACATCACAAAGGGGAATCGATGCTTGTATGGGGTGCAACAAGGTTGTTGAGAGGTGATTGATTAATCTAGGTTGTTCTTCGGGACCATAAGACCGGATTATCAATTGGTTCTTGTTCACCTTGATTTTATATCTTAAGACGGAAAAAAAACCTAGGGTTTTTCTGTGGGAGACAGATTTATCCTTTGATAGACTTTTCTGTGTGAGACAGATTTGTTTATTATCAAGTCTGCGATTTTGGGTTGCAGCAACTCTTAGTTGTAGGTGAGATCGGCTAAGGGAATCAAGTGCGCAGTATCCTGCTGGGATCAGAGGTGTAGGAGTACAACTGTACCTTGGATCGGTGGGAGACTGATTGGGGTTCAACTATAGTCCAGTGCGAAGTTAGCTTGTAGTAGGATAGTTTCTGTAGCGGCTTAATACAGTGTGTATTCAATCTGGACTAGGTCCCGGGGTTTTTCTGCATTTGCGGTTTCCTCATTAACAAAAATTCTGGTGTCTGTGTTATTTCTTTTCCGCATTATATTTTATATAATTGAAATAATACAGGTTGTGCGTTAAGATCATCAATTGGAAATCCAACCTTTGGTTGTTGATTGATATTGATTGATCCTTGGATATTGGTCTTTGGTACCATCCAAGTTATTCCTTGTGTTTGATTAAAGACTCGCTATTGTTTTAGCTTGAGTAAATCAAAACAAGTGAGAGATATTGACTCCTTGAGATACTTTAATCTAGATTGAGTCTGACTGTCTATTTGATTCTCTAGCAAAGTATTTCGGAGTTCGTCCATACAGATTGCTAATCGAATTATTGGGTGGTGTTGTTAGACCCCCGCTTTTTCAGGCATCAATACAATTCTTTATGATTAAAAGTATTGATTGCAAAATCTTAACTATTACCTTTGGTGATTGAGAATAAGATAGATCTAAGAACCTGATGAAGGAGTTTATGTTAAGATAAACAGAAGAGCCTTTGTCCGACTCATACCACTTGGTTGAATAGAGTTGATACCAAACAGATTTGTTGTTCCTTTACTGTTTGGAATACGAACCAAAGGAATTGTTCCAAGTACTTGACTTATTCATAAGTTGGAGGCGTGGGAATACAGACGGAACTAGGTGAACTATAGGTTTAGTTACTTGGTCTCAACTATACGAAGTTAGGTTTAATTTTGTGTAGCGGATTAATCCTGAGAGTATTCAATTCTGGACAAGGTCCTGGGGTTTTTCTGCATTTGCGGTTTCCTCGTTAACAAAATCTTGTTGTGTCGTTTACTTTATATTTCTGCATTATAATTGTTTTATTATAATTTAAGTAAATTACACAAACGTTAATTCCTATTTACTTGATAAGCAATCCTATTGTGTTTGGTTAATTTCAAACTTTTTTATCAAGTAAACATACTTCGTTGTTGTATTGTCTCGATCTCGTATCCATAGACGATCACACGAAGTGTGAACCGATTAGTTGCATTATCTCGACTCAGTCCATAAACAATCACTTTCGGAGAAAGGACTTATAGGTAGGAAAGTTTTAGCTTGAGGTATATTTGGGTACCCTCGCCTTTTCAATTGGTATCAGAGCAGGTAAACACGAAAAAATCTAACAATCTGTGTTTGGTGCGATCCAACCTATAAGAATGAACTCGAGTTCTCATAAATCGACTTCAATTAACGTACCGCCAAGATTTGACGGAACAAACTATCTATGGTGGAAATCTGCTATGAAATCTTTTCTTCAATCACGAGACTTTAACACATGGCTATTAGTCGTTGATGGTTATAATTACCCAATGGTAGAAAATTCCGAAACTGAGTTTAAACGCTTAGTGGAGTTTTCAAACGAAGAAAAGGCACTTGAAAAAAAGAATTCAGATGGTTTGAATGCTATAATACATCCTGTAAGCCATGATCTACAACATCATGTATCAACATGTCAAACTTTGAAAGAAGCTTGGGATAACCTTCTGATCGTATTCGAAGGAAACACTTCAGAGAAAGAAGCTAGACTTCAAACTCTTACGTCCAATTGGGAATACCTTCGAATGGATGACAACGACACCTTTGAATAGTTTCATCTTAAACTCTCTGAGATAATTAATGCCTCTTTATCTCTTGGAAAGACAACTCTGAAAAGGATATAGTATGAAAAATTCTCAGATCGTTGCCATCTAGATACAATTCTAAAAAATATGCAATCATTGAAGCTAATGACCTGTCGTCCTTATTTATAAGTTCCATAGTTGGAAAACTAAAGATATTTGATCAAGAAAATTTGTCTAAACAAAAGGACAAGCTGGCCTATAAATCCATAAAAGGGGTTTCGGCTCAATACTCGGAAGATTCCGAAGATCAGGAAGATCTAACTGCTGAAGATGAAGCTGAACTAAATCATCATTTGTCTCTTATTACTCAACGATTCAAGAAACTGTTGAGACATCGAAAAAGAGAATCGCCTTTGTCAAAAAGAATAAATTTTCCTCCACATAAACGTGAAGGTACCTGGGATGATGATGATATTATTCCTCAATGCTACAAATGTAGAGGGTTCGGCCATATCTCTCCTGACTGTCCAACCAAGGACACACAGTGGAAAAGAAATGCTTACGCTGCCACACTTGATTATTGTCCTAATGAGAATGATCAAGTTAATGAGATAGATCACGTTGCAAATATTGCAGACTCTAAAGTCCTTCCGACACTAGATACTGAAGAAGGGTTTACTCCATCGATTTTCAAAGAATTGTTTTCATGTAAAGACAAAAGAACTCACCTTCTTGAATCTGACATCATTGAAATAAAATCATCGCTTGATCAACTTAAACTGAGTCTTCTGAATAATAAAGAAAAATGCAACAAGCGACCAAAGAAAATCAAGGTTACTCAATGTTTTGAAAAGGTACAAGTATCTAAACTCATTCTCGATATTAAGTCTTGTCAAGATGAGATAAGGAAGTTAAAAGAAGAAAATAAGAAATTGAGAAATAGACTCAATTGCTTTGATAATCTTCATCTGGTATGAATGTATCAAGATACAAGGAGGTAAGACTAAATAAGTCTGTGAAATCTAGATTCAGAAAACACAACGATTCTGGTGTGTGCTTCTTGTGCATGCAAAAAGGGCATCTTCAAAGGCAATGTCCTAATACTAAACAGAGAGAGAGACTGTATAAAATCGAAAATATAGATCTAAGTACAGATCAGAGATTTCTTCAAAACGGGAGAATAGGTTCTTCGAACATCATGATCTTACATCAAGATTAAATATTGAACCTAAAAATTCAAACATAATGTCTCCTAAACGATGTAAGAATGTTGAAATCTTCAAGGGAATAAATTCAACAACCAAAAGGTCAGCTCTCGCAAAACCGAAAAAGTCTGGACTATATTGTTTCCCAACAAGAAACTTCGTCTCGAATCATCTGATGGCGATTCTGATTCATCTCCATAACTTCAACAGGATGCTCCTAATGAAGAGATCTCTTCTCTAAATGATAATCTTCTCAAGAATCTTTCACTAAAATTAGATCTAATTTTATGTGAAGTAAGGAACATGGAAAAGGATTTGCGAAAGGAAGTTAAGGAAGTCAATGACAATGTTGTTAGCTTGAATCAAGACTAGTGATTATAGAAGATGATTGGAGTCCGATAAAATCCTCTGATCCGCTTTCAACCTTGAAGGATGACCTAAAAGGCTGAATTTAAAAAAGGAAAATAGACATCAATTTTTGATTTCTTTCAATGATTTTATTAAGTCTATTCTGAATAAAAACTATTATGAATAAAATTATTTGATTTATAATTTTTCTTGTGATGGTTTTTGATTTACATAGCCTGTGCTTGAATGCTTTATTATTTCTATGGATGTTTATGGGATGTTTGATTTCGGTTTTATTACCTTGATATTCGATCTCATAATATTGTGAACCCTTATGGTTTGGGTGACTTTTTGATTTGCAGGATTAAGTTATATCCCATGTTGGTAGGCTTTATCAAAGGATCATGAGGGGTTCTGGTAGAAACAATATGTGAAAAAGTCACAATATGTTGAATCGGTTTTGGTTTAGCATAAAAGCGTATGTGTTTCGACGGTTTTCAACTTTTGCTTACAATTGTTAAAACCGATTTTCAACCTTTCTCTGGTAAAGGTTGGTTGTTGTTATTCTTTTTTTTTGCATAAGGATGACAACATAATGATATTTCGATATCAATTTTCCCTGGAAGAAGATGCAAACATATTGGAGAAGTGGATGCGAAATTTGAGGTAACAATGTTGTTAGTTAATTGTTTTCATGTTTAAGAAAAGCCTAAGTTTATTTCATATATGTTTTGCTTTTGCTTAACAAAATTTCGGTACAATTGATGTTTTATTCCATTATGTGTGTATAAATATATGTGTGATTCAATTGGTTCTAGTTAAGAAAAACTATTGTTATCTTACTTTATTGTGTGGTATCAATTGTTTAGGCTTACAAAATTTCGGTGCAATTGCGGTGTTTTAATGCTTATGTTGATTCAATTGCTTCCGGTTGCGGTGAGTCATTATGCAAGTTAATTTATTTGGTTTGTATGAATTATTTATGGCTTAACGAAAGAAAAGGTTTACGTGATGAGTTGTTTAGTCCAATTCGATTCGATTCCGGATAAGAGAAACTAAGTTTATCTTAGTTAGACTTATCAAAGTGGAGGTCTCGGTTATTCAAGTCTAATCGAATGCCTTAACAAGAAATGCTAGTTAACTAACCTAGTACTTGTCTTGTTTAAAATTGAAAGGTCTAAGTTATATGGATAATTAGAACCTGATGAGAAAAATAGAGTTATCTTTACTTTCGTCTTATCGAATGAAGCGGTTGTATTTGTACAATCAGTTTAGCAAAGGGACTAAGTTTCTTAGTTGATTTTTTTGGTTTGCTAAACTAAATTGGAAAAATTGCTTCGTACAATTGTTTCCTTGATAACATATCAAAACAAATTACTTTGTAGTTTCAGTTTTGATATTGGTTATCAAAAATGGTGTGTGGAACCCTCATGCTTAACTCTATAGGTTTTCAAGTCTATTTTGAGATTTGTAAGATTCTTTTCGTGTTGTCCTTTATTTTTTCGTTTCTTTGTTATTTTGTGACAAAAAGGGAGAGAAATATATGGAGTAAACAAGTGATACTGGTGATAATATATTTTTTTGATGATGTTGTAGTAATGAGGTTCAAACTCTCGGACTTGTGAAGATTAAATTTAAAGATTTGATAAAATTATATATACAAAAATATTAACAATGGGTGCGAGAGGTAACCAAGACACTAGATTCCACTATTATGCAAAATTGAATGATAAATATTTCAAAACTCTATTCAATTCTTAAGTCCTCTTTTATCTTTAATTCACTATCAATCATACAGATTCTCAAACATTATTTGTAAACCTTAAGCATAGATTATCAAGAGATTAATCCAAGCATAACCTATCAAACTGAATAAAAAATAATTAAGACAATCATTCAAATAATTTAAAACTCTGCAAAAGCAGCGATTAGGTGAATTATATAATTAAATGAAATAGTTACCCATTTATGTTGCGTGAATAGCTTCCTCCATTGCCTTGGTTACGAGGGAATTAGCCGCTCATCATGTTGGAAAACCTCTCAAAATATTTCATTGATGCTCAAAAATGGTTTACAAATGATGAAAATATGAGAAATACAATAAAACCGGGTTTGTAACAAATATAATTGTTACAAACCAGAGAACTACGACCCTCAGTGACAAAATAAGACTGCTGCAGCTGTGTCGCAAATGTTGTAGCAAATAAGTCTGCCTGATGTACGACCCACAGGTGTGAGTCGTTACTACTGTAGAAAAACGACTGTTGGTGCAGGTCCGTTCTTCATGTTCTTCAGCAGCAGCAGCAGCAGAAACCGAGTTTGGGAAAACTCTAATTTCTTCTTCTCTGGCTCTCCTCAGCCCCCCAGACTCTCGACACCCTTTCTACTCAACCCCAGCAACCTATTTATAGCCAACAGACCCATCGAATCTCGCTCATTCACTCCATATAATTCTCTTTAACTCGGCAGTAAATAAAATATTTCTGGGAATATTTTCTTTCCTGTTTCATCTTCTCACGCGATTTCAAGCCTCCAAATTACCATATTTAACTCCTTCACGCTCCAACAGGCTGTGAGGTCTTCCATGCACGCACAAAACACGTTGAATCTTCTCAAAATCACGTGAAACCCGTGATATACACGAACTTCCCTGTTTTCAACCCGTGAATTGTTTAGCTGATTCTAGCCAATTCTGGTCGAACCAAACGCCCACAGTGTGTTTCATAGGCCAATTCGTTCAAAGAGGCGTTTTGAGATGGCTTGCGAGAGAAGTGGGAAATACAAGGAGAAGAATAGCCACAAGAGAAAGGATTATGTATATCCAAGAAGACTAATAGGGTATACAAGACTCGGACGAGGAAGAATGATTGCCCGTTTAAGCTAGTTTTCCGTTTAAATGACATGAATAATTGGGATTGTGAGGTTTTGTGTGGCTTTCATAACCACCGGGATCCGAAAGATTTTGTTGGTCAATCCCTAGTTGCGAAGCTGAAACCTCATGAGTCCGAGGATGTAAAGAGATTGACCAAAGCACTTATCAAACCGAGACAAATTCTCAGAGGCTTCAAGGAAAAGGATGAGTCCAACGTGTCTTCTCTACGTACAATTTATAGCGCACAAGAAACTATTATAAGGGTGGAATGGGAAGGGAGGTCTGTTATGCAAGAATTTGAGAAGATGGCTTGGGATTACAACTACACGTGTATCATTAAAAGAGGTCCGCACGAGAAGCCCCTTCAAATATTCATTTCGCATCCTTTGCTTTCACAATAGGCAAATATATGTTGTGGTGCTCTTATGATGGATTGTACCTACAAGACAAACAAATACAATATGTCGTTGTTCAACATCGTGGGGAAAACCTCGGACAAGGTAACATTCACATTGGCTTGGTGTTTAATGGAAAACGAGAGAGACTATAATTATCATTGGGCATTACGACAATTGAAATTATTCTTTCCGGAAAATCAACTTCCAAGGGTGGTCGTAATCGATCAAGATGATGCATTAATGAAAGAAATATCCGACGTCTTCCCGGATGCACAAAATTTCCTATGTACATATCATATACGTCAAAATATCATAAAAACTTGTCATGCCTTGTTTGAACCCACTAAGGAGGATATTAAAAAGATAATGATTGTTCAACTAGAGGAAGATGTTCGAAAGAACAAACTATCCCCCGAAGAAGAAGAAGATGAGAGAGGCAAGATAAAGGAGCGAGTGGACAAAGAACATGCGGAAAATCATAAAAAGTGGTTGGAATTTCTAAGAGATTGTGAGAAAGTTTATTGGTCTCTTCCGAGGTTATGTACGAAAAGAGATTGGAGAAGTTTATTGCCGATTGGAACGAAGTTTATCCGACTGCCGTCTGGTATTGTCGGACTCAATGGTTGGATAAGTTCAAGGAAAAATTTGTGCGTGCATGGACAAACCGGTATAGACACTTCAAGACTGAAGCAACTAGTGCAGCGGAGTCCGCTCATGGGAGATTTAAAGATCTCATCCATTCCGGTCAAGGCAATGTGGTTACGGTCACCGAGGCAATGGAGCAATACTTTAAGGCTGATATCAATAGGATCAAGGTGGCTTTTGATAAAAGCTCAATGGAAAGGATGACTCGATTTCTTCGTTATCGTAAGTTGCTCCAAGGAATATAATTCAACGTCTCTCATTGGGCAATAAAACATATGATGAGACAAATGGAATATGAGAAAAATTACGGAAAACCGGGTGATGTGTGTATTTGTCCCGACATGTCCTCATTGGGGCTTCTGTGTCGTCATATGCTTGTGAAGTATGAAGAAGTGATACATATTGAGGTTATTGATCCATTTTGGAAGCAACTATCTTTCGACCCTCCCCCTTCGGGAGATCCTGGGCAATCTCCATGGGATATGAAAGAAGCAAAGGAATTCTACGAAGCTTACACACGTGGCACCTCGGTAAGCCGGCAAGTCTTGTTGAGCCAACTAAGGCTAATTACTCGTCCATGGATCACACAAAGCGAAGAGCCAGGAAAGGGAGATCCAATAGGTAGACCCCAAACTAAAACGTCAAGGAGAAAACAAAGGGTAGAATTGAAAGGAATGACTCAACGTGAAGAAGAACGCGCAGCAAGTAAGAAAAGAGATCTAACCGCAAGTGAGATTTCGGAACAAAGGTTCGTGGAAGCGCAGGTTCCAAACAAAAGAGGTAGGCCGAGGAAGGAACCGCTATCAATTCAACAACAAACGAAGGATTACGTATCCACACCAAAAGCCAACTCATCGGAGGTTTCAATGAAGAGGGGTAGGCCGCCAAAGGTATCAACATCAGGTTACAAAGAACAACAAAGTGAGCATTCCGAAGCCATACCCATAGTCGATCTAGCGGAGGTTCCAAGGAAAAGGGGTAGGCCACCAAAGGTATCAACATCAAGTGACAAAGAACAACAATGTGAGCATTCCGGAGCCATACCCTTAGTCGATCTAGCGGAGGTTCCAAGGAAAAGGGGTAGGCCACCAAAGGTATCAACATCAAGTGACAAATAACAACAAGGTGAGCATTCTGAAGCCATACCGATAGTCGATCTAGCAGAGGTTCCAAGGAAAATGGGTAGGCCACCAAAGGTATCAACATCAAGTGACAAAGAACAACAAGGTGACAGTTCCGAAGCCATACCCATAGTCGATCTAGCGGAGGTTCCAAGAAAAAGAGGTAGGCCTCCAAAGGTATCATCATCAAGTGACATAAAACAACAAGGTGACGAGGAAAAGTTGGTGACAAACCCAAGTGATATCAAAGTTGATGTAGTTTTAGTTCCAAGGCGAAGGGGTTGGCCAAGGAAGTACGGACTCCCATCACATATCGAAGACAGTGCAAGTGTAGAGATTTCAGAGGATGGTTTGGATATAATCAAGTTAGAAAAGGGTAATATGAAGATGTATAAGGATCCCAGAACAGGTAGGAAAATTAGAAGTTATCATACCAAGATACAATCTTACATAGACCAACTTCCTGAGGTTATTCGCGAGTATATTGTATATACGGATGATGTCGATGAAGATGGAAATTGTGGCTATCATGCCGTGACAGAACAATTAGGAATCTTTGACACGGCGGTTAGTAGAGGTATGACACCATGCTGATATGTTAAAAAAATCAAAAAAATGCTTTCATTATTATTCACATTTTAATATATTACCTGTTTTGACCAAGTCACTTACGAAACCATTACGAATTTTGGTTTCTAAATGCAGTTTGACCAGTAAGAAAATTGGTTTTGGTAATATGGTACCTGAATTAATCATATTTAATTTGATATACCTTTGCTAACAGTAAATGAAACAAATTCGACTCAAATTCAAACCATTGGGCTCATTATGACTTGAGTACACAATTGGACAATTGATATGAAAATCACTTTCATGGAAAATGACTTGACTACCACTATTAAACCCTCGACCTCTGCCACATCTATTCCACCAATTGAAAACGAAAAAGCTCATGCTCTTATGTTTATCAAACGACATATTGACCCCAACCTAGCATCCCATAACTCTTTTGATTTCCTCGAATGATCATATACTGTTGGGTGTATAATCATTCGAGGAAATCAAAAGAGTTATGGATTCCCTCAAAGACCGTTTTGGGAACATTCATGATTGCTTGCTCCCCAAAATGACAATTGTTTTTGGGTGAAAAACAATGTACTGTAAAAGTACTTTTTTAGGTTTAAGATATCAATATCATACAAGACGAGCCTAAACCAAGAAATGACTGTCCACGTCTTGCTTTGGGCAGAGACGATGGGTTCATCATAGGGTAGGGAATTGCATAAAATGTTGAGAAATCACCGTGTGTTGAATTTTGCAAGATGAAGTTGTTGAACTACGATGAAGGTTATCTATGAGATGTCTGCCTTTTTAAAAGATGAATCATTGATTTACAATTGTAGTGAACACACTGATTTCTCATAAGTTCTGGAAGTTGTGAAAAGTTGGAGAAATGATGGCCATGGAGGTAGTGGTGAAGTCATGCCCTCTATGTCAGGAAGAATGTATGATCATTACTCCCACATCCTCTCAATTGCTCTTAACCGTCTCACCACTTGTTACCTTCTCTTCATGGATGTGTTTCCACATCGCACACGTTGTCATAAACCGTTATGAATATACCCCAATGAGAAATCTGACATATTTAATCTCTCGTAGAAGATAGTGAAGTCATGGACTAGTATTATTTTGGTTAAGTCATGGTAATGACTTGTTGAGACCAACTGACTATTTGAGACCAAGTGCTCAACTATGTATTTAATTAAGTAGACTGATTAACGTCAAGTCCAAGAAATAATAAGACTAGTAATAATTTAGATTTTAGCAGGTTAATTTTAGTAAGTCTAGGAGTAAACTGCATTGCCATCTCCGATGATGATGTAATGACCATCTGAACAAGATGATGCTCAGTAATGAGCATGAATTACTAGTGATGATGTCTTTGGGTGATCTCAGCTGAGAAATTTACTTGTAAAATATTTGTACCTCGGGAAATCAAGCAGGTACAAAGACATGCTTGAGTGATGAAGATACTTGCACCAAGGGAAGACGGATGCCTAGTCTAGATGGGCATTAGGCCAACAGTCAGAGTAGCTTGGTGATGCGCGTCATAAGTATAAAAAATTACTCAAGGTTTTTCTCACTAATACTAACAAGTAGCATATCACTAATACTAAGCATAAATGTAGTAAGGATCGCCCCACAAAGAGCTGTGTAACCAATATGTTATTTAGATTAACAAAACTATAATAAAAGAAAATACTAAAAGGGGTTGGTTTGACTAACTAAGAAAATAACAAAAGACAATAAGAAGAGGGTTTCGGATCATGGGACTCATGGTTTTGAAAAAATAATTGCAAAAAAATTTCTATCATTATGATACTTGCCATCCAACAGTAATAAATCTTGCTGAGTTGGCATTTTAGTTTTCACTCAAATTGATTCATTTTACTTATTTAAATTCAAGTAAGTATATATATATATGTGTGTGATTAATTTGTTTGATTTTTTTTATTTGTAGTGTCACGGGTAATCCGAACTTGTCTCCGAGCAACAACAACACATCAATCCGCAGAAAATAGTACTAAATCTAGGAATCCTTCATCAAGCAACCACAAAAATATATAATGTCTGCACTACAAACAACTATACTTAGAAATGTAATATACTTCCAACCCCCATTAGGCGCAAGAAACATTTTTTAGTTCATATTGTAGTTAAATATTATAGGACCTCCCACCGTCCTGTTTTTTCTTTCTTTCTTTTTTTTTTGATGGAAAAGTACTTATATTAATCAAGAAATACATATAGTACAAAAGATTTATAAGCTCATTTTTATCAAAAAAAAACATTGAAAATAACACTAGATTTTAAAACTCTTTGCTGAAGGTGGGATGACATCTGATGAAGATGCTCTATGCGAGCTTTGCAATGTAATCCGCCGCTGAGTTATATTTACTATTTATATACTTTACTTGAGCTTGCGGTAGTTTTTCCAGAATTGAGATCGCTTCAGGTACGGTATTATCCGCGCTCCAAGGAGAATCTTTGCAAGACTTGTTGATCGTCTCCGCAAGAATTTTGCAGTCCGTTACTAATGAGAGACTAGATAGTATATTTTTACTTAACCAAGAAGACGCTTTTAGCAAGGCTTTTGATTCTGCATGCAAAGCCGAGGAAGCCTACTCTGATTCAGTTGCAATATGCATGAAAGTTTCGTTGTTCACAGAGTAAAGTAAAAAAAAAACATATCCCATGGCCGAATCTTCTCTTTTTAAAGCCGCATCAATAAAAATTATCCAATCCGAAGATAAATCAGACCATTTTTCTTAGGGAAATTTCTTCTTTTAATCTTTATTGTTTTTTGGATCTTTTCCTGAGAATTCTGGTTCAAGAATTTCTTGATTTGCTCCATGAGGTGATTTGGATTTGGGTTGATTTTCTCGAAAATTGCCAAACACTTTTTCTTCCAAATAAACTAGAATAGAGTTGTGATTTTATCCGACCATTGGATGAAATCTTGGTCCATGATCGACCCTTTTATCCAATTTTCTATGGAATCCAAACGAATTCTAATGTTCACCGCTTCTAGAGAAAGACCAAACCAAATAGCTCTTGCGAAGGTACAAAATCGAAATAGGTGTTGTTCTGATCTTGCTCCTTGGAACTACACATTGGGAACTCTGTATTTATGTATGTATTATGCGCTTCGAGTCTCGAATTAGTTGGAAGGGCTTTTTGAGCTAATTTCTAGATGAATAATTTGATTTTTGGAATTACTTGGATCTTCCATATCTTTTTCCAAGGAAAAATATCTAATCTATTGTTTTCTTGATCTTGATTTATGAGAAAGCTATAAACATTTTTTGCCGAGAAAAATCCTTATGGATGATGTTGCCATCTGATTTTGTCTTGTTCTTGTCTTTTTGGAGTAATGGCTAGAATTTTCACTTTTATATTTGGATCAAAATAAGTATCAAGTTTGTCTTGATCCCATATGTCTTCAGGAGTTATCAACTCATATACCTTCTGCGGAACCGTTTCTTGAACATTAATGGGTTTTTGAATAATATCTGTATTAGGAACCCATTTGTCTTCCCAATTTTTTTTCGATGCTCCATTTTTTACTTGCCAGATAAAATTACCTTTAATGAGATCCAAACTTTTTTTATGCTAGTCCAAGTCCAGGATAATTTGGAAGACCTAGAGAATCCAGAGGATGAGAGTTTGGGAAATATTTTGCTTCGAGGAGTTGAGCCTAAAGTTGATCTTGATATAAGATGAGACGGCTTGCTATATTTAGTAAGGAAGCAATACTAAATTAGTGTGAATTCTTGATTCCTAGACCTCCTTGGGATATAGGCTTGCAGATGCTGACCCAAGACTTTATGTATCCTCATTTGCTTTTAGGCTTATCTTTATTCCACGAAAAGCCTCTTTGGATTCTGTCAATTTGATCTAGCGTTTCTTTAGGAAGAGCAAGCACTTGCATCTGGTAAGTTGGATAACCCTTGAAGGATGGACTTTATTAGAACTGTTCTGCCAGCTTGAGAGAGAAATTTAGATCTCCATCATTGAAGGGTGACATAGTATTTTTGTAACAAAGGTTTGAAATTTTCTTTTCTATTGGGTTTCCAGATATCTATCATTTTTTGTCATTAAGGGAACTTTTAGAATTCTCGCAGTGATTTTCCAATGTTTCAGATGAATATTCTAGTACTTAAGTAGATATTGGATTTCTGGAGGTTGATCATCTGACGCGTAATCTCGCCAAATCTTGATAGGATGTCTAACAAGTTTGTTGCCTCACCTAGATCGACTTTTGTGAATAAGAAGCAGTCATTTGCGATGAAAAAGTGAGAAATGTTCAGGGCATCTTTATTTATTTTAAGGCCCGAAATTTTCTTTCCAGACATTGTTTTTTCTAGGAGTCTAGTAAGAATACCCATGCAAATTAAAAACAAGTATGGTGAAAAGAGGGTCGTCCTGTCTTATGCCTCTTGAGGTGGTAAATTTCAGACCCGGATAACCATTTATAAGGATAGAAAAAAAGGTGATCGATATGCATTGCATTATGAGCTTTACCCATGAATCACTAAAGCCTAACGCTGATAAAGCCGATTTGACGAAATTCCACTCCACTCTGTCAAAGGCTTTTGGGAGATCTAATTTCAAAGGGAAGTTACCTTTTATGGATTTTGAGTTATTTATAGAATGAATAAGCTCATGTTATCCGCGATTTGTCTCCCCGGAAGAAAGGCAGATTGATTTGGGGATATTATTATCTTATTTAGGATTGGCTTTAGCCGGTTTGCTAGAATCTTGGATATGATCTTGTATATTGTATTACTCAAGCTGATGGATCTGAAATCTGATGGGATTTGTGGAGTGGTTATTTTAGGGATCAGGGTTATGAAGGAATAGTTCAATTCCAGATTTGAAAAAATCTCGAACTGCAAGAATTATATCCGGGCCCATTATATCCCATTTAGCTTTAAAGAAGCCTAGTTGAGACCCATCTGGTCCCGATGCTCCCCACTGGTTCATATTGGAAATTGTATTCCAAATTTCTTCTTTTGAAGGGATAACAATTAAGGAAGAATTTTCAACCTCGGAAACACAAGGTTCAATAAAGCTTGATAAATCTTCCACAAAGTTGTTGTTGTGCGAGGTGCCTATTTGAGTAAAATGATTTACTAGGAGAGTATTGATTTGATCTTTATCTGAAATCCATAGACCCGATGGTTCTCTAAGGGAGTTTACAGCATTGATTCTTTTCCTATTGGAAGCTGAAGCGCAGAAGTACATACTCAGTGTTTTAGTCGTATTCCTTAAAAAATTTATCTCTTGAATTTTGATGGTGGTAATCATTTTTTTTTGTACCATTTTTCTAATTCAGCTTGGAGATTTCTAATTTTATCTGAGTTTTCGGAGAAATTTCCAGATCTATGTAGGCATTCAATCCTATTATTTAGGGATTTTATATTTGTATGAATGTTTCCAATTACATCTGAATTCCATTGAGATAAATTCGAAGATAATGGTTGAGCTTCGAACAGATGTTCCTATCCTGGGTAATATTGAAGTGGAAATTCCAATAGCTGGAAACTGTTGAGGATAATGTAGGATGTGACAGGCAAGATCTAATGCATTTAAATGGCTTTTGAATTTTTTGTGGCCCCTGGATAATGGTTTTGTGGACTAAATGAACGGGACATTTAATGCACAAAACCATTGTCCAGGGGCCACAAAATATTACTCCCTCCGTCCCTAATAAGATGACCTACTTGTAGTTTGCACAAATTTTAAGGCAAGGAGGAAAGTGAAGTATATTTAACTATTTTTTACAATTATATCTTTATGGACAATAATTAGTAAAATTTAGAAACGATTTATCTTTTAAACTATACCACGGTTTTTTTATAAACTTTATACCGTTGAAAAACATTTTAAAACACCTACGCAACGAATATAAACATGACTATCAAATTATACATATTTCTTATAGAAAAAATAATCAATTAAAAGGGTAGTTTTAGAAATATCCCTTGATTAGTGAAATAGGTCATCTATTTATGGGACAAAGTTTAAAACCAAATAGGTCATCTTATTAGGGACGGAGGGAGTATAATTAACTTTGCTTCCTACCAAACTAAGAAAAATATTGGGACTTCCTATGCGATACAAACTTGAAAAAGAGAAAACCGAACATAGAAAAAGAACATGAAACATAACACTGGAAAGATGAAATGTTGTCATTCTGTGTCATGCAGGGGAAGTTCTCTTGTATGATCATCCGACAACAAAACAGTCCCTGTGTTATCTACGGCAGTAGCAGAGCTACTTTCATTTCTCCTAATAGCATTAAGTTTGTCTAACAAAATATAGTAACAAATGAAATTTGGCATATCACCTCTCCAAGAATTGAAGAGAGAAGATTTCGTACCATTCACCGCCAGTGTATCTGCCACCTGATTACCGGTTCTTCTTATTTGGGTATGTGCATCCCTACCAAAAAAAACTAAGGTAAACTTGGGGACTGGTAGTGGCATAGTCGTATTTGTTCCGTTGCATAAAAGGTTTGATCTGATACAATGCATTTGTGCCGGAAATTAAGCAAGACATGTTAATATTTGGATACCATTTTTTTGCTCAACATTTATCTATGCTTTGGACTTCGAAATGTCTACTTAGCATAAGCTTATGGAAACTGTATAGAGCGTTGCAATTTAGCATAAGGCAAAAAATTGAAACGAATTAATTTCACCCATGAAAAAAACTACCAAAGAAAAATGAAGAACTAATTCTAGTTGATTGATTCAACTGATAAAAGATGACAAATAATGACAACTCTGCTGCGTAGGTATAGATAGCTAGAAAGTTAAATGCCGAGTCGCTGGCAAAATAATAATAATGATAGTCCCACATAGGCCAGAAAGGAAAGAGCAGAAGGAAAACAGCCCTATAAGAATAGCTTGAATTGCAGCTGAAATTCATACTTACCTGGACGGGGTCAATGGCTGATCAAGAAGGGTCATGGCCTAGGTTAGTGACTTCCATTGCACTTTGGAAGGGCGCTCGCCTAAGATCTCCCCATTGAGGGAGAGTCTACGTCATAATTTGTTCCTGAGGGGAACGCGTTCGCGCGGCCCCTGCCAATTTCATAAGCCCAAACATTCACTGCTGCCGAGTCTCTAGCTCTAGCAGTCTGTTGTTTGAAGCAATTGACAACCCAAAATTGCGCTTGCTAACACCTCCTGAACAGCTTGAAACACAAGCTGAACTTTCCAGTTAAGTGAATAAATCTACTTTCTGTTGGTGTCATCATTGTTACCTTTTCACATCCAGGATTTTATAGGCCATGAATTTGCCATCTATTTAGCTTATATTTTTTTGATGTGAATGGGCATATATTTTTTGTACTCTAATTTTCATGCAAATGCAAGAACAATTCTGCACAACAGGAACAATTGTTTGACTCTGAGACAAATCTTTTGATCCTATTGTGCAGTCTTTTGAAGCTAGGCTTAAAAACTGGAAGAGTACAAGTTTAAACCAAACTGGAAGAACCACCAATGGGTGGTTAAATCTGTACTCAACTATAATACTTGAGGTGGAATGCTGAGAAACTTGTTGGTCTTGTGATTGAACTCTGAATTCCAGTTTATATTAAATGATTCTCATAACTGTTATCATGAAATTTGTAAGATAGAGATCCTTGAAAAGAAAAATGCTGTTGCTGCGGCTGCACCAAGCCAAAGCAGAAATAGAACTGAAACCAAGACTCATACACTATGAACTTATATTCATAATTCAAAAACAAACCAGGAGTGAATTACCAAGAGGCTTTAACTTTAGAGGTTCAACGGGACACTGCTTCTCAATGGCCTCAGAATAATGCTCCTTAATCTCCATTTCCACATCCTGAACAATAAATGCACACAAATATCCGACCTGAAAATTGCCATCTATCTCAATGACACGCCTAACAAATTGCCATCTGCTTGTGAAGCCGTGGTGATTGAGCTAGGCAAGCAGGGCGGCCTTTGTAGTCCAGTCTGAAAACAAATGCACCACCTTCACTTGAGCCTTCTATGAATTTTGTGTATAGGTTCCAGCAAAATCTTTCAGATAACAAAAATGCCTTATTCTATTTTCAACCTTACATGGAGTGCGAAAACTTGCTTGGTTAACAGGTGTACGCCCATACAGTTTTAACCTGTTTCCTGGGTAATTAACATGAACAAGCTGTTCTCTAGCCTGCAGAGCTTTTCTCGAAAAGCACTTCACTCCGTGCAACAGTAAGAACACACTGAGTAGTGAAGCCTTTCTCTCTCAAAACTAAGAATCCAATATTTTTACCAACACGACAGGTTGTTTATCCTTGAAAGAGTTCCCCATTTCTGAAATAGACCATGAAATAGATCTACAACAAGAAGACAGTTAGAAAGACTTCAAGTTTGTAAATCTACAACCATATTTGTTGGGCTTACAATTGCAGTTCTTTGGCTTAAAATTGCAGTTCTCCTACAAAAAAAAAAAAAAGATTTGCCTACTGATCGTCACACAGTCTCCGTTTGATATTAACCTATAAAGATTTGCCTACTGATCGTTATTTGGGAAAAGATAACAAATAACGATGGCATTCACTTCTTATTATAGCACCTGTATTCACATCCCTGAGTCTGGTTTGAATAATGTGGGACTAAATCACGACAGAAATGAGCAAAAAGGCATTGTGAGCATTGCGATAATGTAAATACAAGGAACCTGGTTGCAGAGTTTCACTTCCAAGTGTACATGATAGTAGGTATGTTTAAGCGATGTCAAAGAGTAGATGTCTGTTAGTGTTAGAAAAATGTATGAACACGAAACAATTTAAGCAAACTCATGCACAGATAATCCTTACAGGACTTGGAAACAACAGTTTCGCGATTAGTCGTCTTTTAGCTTTTTGTTCAAACCCATTTCATGGAATCCCTATAACCTACTCAACTCAGATTTTTGATCAAATTTTCAAACCCACTATATGTATTTGTAATACTATGCTTAAAGCTTTTTTACTCAAAGGGGAACTCGATAAAACTTTAGAAATGTATAGTCATATAATGCACATTGGTCTCTACCCTGATAATTACACTCTTCCCTATGTATTGAAAGCCTGTGCTCACTCCCAAAAGGTTCAAGTAGGAGAACAGATTCATGGGGGTGTATTCAAGTTGGGTTTTGATGGTGACATTTTTGTAGGTAATACGCTATTGCTCATGTATTCTACTTGTGCTAGAATGGTTGAAGCACGCCTTCTGTTCGAGGAAATTCCGGAAAGAACTGCGGTTTCGTGGACAGTTATGATATCTGGGTACTCTAAAAGGGGTGATGTTGATTCTGCGCGGTTAATATTCGATGAAGCACCGTTCAAGGATAGAGGAATTTGGGGTTGTATGATTTCTAGTTATGTGCAAAACAATTGCTTCAAGGAGGGATTGGAAATGTTTCGTTTGATGCAGTTGACGGATATAGACCCTGATGAAGGAATTTTTGTTAGCTTACTTAGTGCCTGTGCTCATTTAGGATCTGCTGATATTGGAATATGGATTCACAGGCACTTGAAGAGAATGCAGTTTCCGATGTCTGTTCAGCTTAACACTGCTCTTATAGATATGTACGCAAAATGTGGGAATTTGGGTTTAGCTAAGAATTTGTTTGATGGGATGCGGGAAAGAGATGTAATTTGTTGGAATGTGATGATTTCTGGATCGACAATGAATGGGGATGCCGAGAATGCACTTGCACTGTTTGAGCAAATGGAGAAAGATGGTTTAAGACCCAACGACATAACCTTCATCGCGGTATTAACTGCGTGTAGCTATTCAGGTATGGCTTGTAAAGGACTGCAGATTTTTGATAGCATGAAGTCGGTTTACAGAATGGAACCTAAAAGTGAGCATTATGGATGTATGATCAACTTGCTTGGTCGAGCTGGGCGTTTTGAGGAGGCAAAAGAAATTATTCGGAAAATGCCAACTTCATGTAGCCATTCAGACGAAGCAATGGCTTGGAGAGCATTACTGAGTTCTTGCTGTAGTCACGGAGAAACCAGTCTAGCAGAGGTTGCTGCTGAGAGACTCGTACAGTTAGAACGTCATTGTGGGGTGTATGTTTTACTATCGAATATGTATGCAAGTTCTGGTAAATATGACGATGCTAGGAGAATAAGGAAAGATATGAAAGATAGAGGAGTAGAGAAGACACCGGGTTGTAGCTCGATTGAGGTTAATGGGTTTATTCATGAGTTTGTTGCTGGTGAGAAAACACGTCCTCAGATGCAAGAGATACATAAAGTTTTGGAGAAGATGAATGGTCAGTTGGAGTAATACGAAAGCATGTTAGAGTAAGTGAATTAGCTGCATGGAAAATGGCCAAGTGAGAGAACCAATTCTACACAGCCAGTGATACCGTGACAAGCGACTTGACCTCAAGCAAAGGTTCTAGTTTACTTATCAGAAGTTAGAGCTTTCTTTTCTGAAGCATCTCTGTCACTTGAGGTTGTCCGGTTAGATCAGTTACAGCTGACAGTGAAATAATATCAGAAGTTGAAGATGGTATTTCGAAACTTGCTCTTGTTATTCACAGAATTACTGGTCTCTGTCCATTTAGAAAGTGCTCTCATGTCCGAGGCAGATGGAAATATGGTCTTGCAGAGTTTATTGGATATTGAATGACTCTGTAACATGTTGTCAAACTGAAGTTAATAGAGAGGTTGCAGGGAGGCTATCTTATGCAGTCATGCAATTGTGTAAGAGTATCGAGCGGGTCATAGTATCACAGCCATCGAACGATCAAGCTGAAATTCTTTCTGACTGGATGATGAAGGCCAAGCAGTTAAAGTTTCCGGCCTTTTGAGGTTTGGTGATATAGAATTAAGTCCTCAAAGAAAGATTGGTGGCAGGTCTCAGTAACATCAACGATGCCACAATCAGCCTTTGGTCGTGTTTATTTTTGTTTGCTCAGGTTGGACCTGACATTGTTCAATTCCAACCAAACTCAGGTTCATTTCCAAAATGATGCAAGTGCCTAAAATTTTCAATTTAAATCATTCATCAAAACTTCTGAATCAATTTTAAACTAGAGAGATACAGAGAGTCATAACTAGTTTGATGAAGGATCAAGGACATGCCCCATGAATTAGCTCCTCTCGCCATTCCCCATGAGTTAGCTCCTCTCTGATGCAAAATGTGACTTTCTTGCGTCACCTGGTGCAGCAATAAAACTGAGTTTTTGGCCACCTGGTTTAAAATTTATGTTTTCTTTTAGCCTCGTAGATTCTGCTTTCATACAGTGGATCACAGCTCTTTCTTTCCAGGTAGTTTCTTATTCATATTTGCTGCTAGATATACTTTCTAATGCATGAGTTTCTCTAAGTGTGATTCTGGATTACTATGAGAATGTATAACAAAATCACCTCACGTTTTATTTTTTCTTCTTACTTGATTTTGTTTCCCATGTAGTTTGGAGGCCAAATTTTACCCTCAACCTTCCCCCTTAGCTAACCATTTGTCTATCAGGTTAGCTAGGACCTTACAAGATCATTGTTACACTCAAAACACAGGAAGAGAATTGCATAACAGTATTTACCCCACGGTATCTCTCTTATTATTATACTACGTACTCTGCTTATTTTTGCTGAGGATTATATGCTCATAGTTTCTTCTAATTGGTTTTACATTTGACATGATTTTATACCGGATATGAATGATCACAAGTAGTCCCTCGAGTTACTTTTTACCCTTGTGATTACTCTATTTGTGATGTTTCAAGTTTCTTCTGTTTAGGGTTCCAATCTTAAGCTGTTTAAGTCTTTTTTGCTGTTAGACTGAAAATCTAGACAATGTAGTCTTATGAATAGTAAACTCGACATCTATTTGTTAAGGCAAGCAGTAGAAGACTCTTTTCACTTCTCTTTGTCTAAAATAAATTAACACAAGGCTGAATCGCATGTATGTTTCTTCTTGCGAGGATGAAATAATCCTAGAGTTCATCTTAGGGAGGATTATTTAGACAAAATAAACCTTGTTATAGTGGTCTAATTAGTTACAGATACTTTAGTCCTGCTGCTAGAGTTAGGATAATTCACTTTAGTTTTTAAACCTATTTTGAAGTAATGATGTTTGCTCAAATTTCCTACACTATAGGAGTTCGGTATTTTGATCCAGAAATGGAGGGCAAGTACTTGGCGGAGATGTTCAAGAGAGCTCTCCTTTTACTTTCTGTTCACATCATCTCTTTGTCGTATGTTTAAACCTGAGTGAGGTCTAAATGCAACTTTTTGCAGGCACTTGGAGAAGCAAAGTGAAGTCCTAGAATGAAGTTGATCAACAGAATTGAACCTAAAAGTGAGCATTATGGATGTATGATCAATTTACTTGGTCGAGCTGAGCTTTTTGAGGCGAAAGAAATTATTCTGAGAATGCCAACTTCATGTAGCCATTCAGACCAAGCAATGTCTTGGAGAGCATTACTGAGTTCTTGTTGTAGTCATGGAGAAACCAGACTCGCCTACTATTGAATCTGGTATTCGCAGAATTACTGGGTTATGTTTAATATGGTTTTGGTAGAACGATTTTTTCTAGGGACCATGGTTTTTTTGGGGACCATGGTACTATTAGGCCACCTACACTATAGTTATAAGGGGTGTCCTAAACCATTGAAATGACTAACCTACCCTTAACCTAATTTAATTTAAAACTAACCCAATAACCACCTATATATATATATATAACCACCACCTCCCACCATCGCCGATTACCACCACCACCACCTCCGATTATCACCATCACCAACCACCGATTACCACCACCGCTGATTACCACCACCACCACCTCTGATTATCACCACCACCAACCACCGATTACCACCACCACCTCCGATTACCACCACCACCACTATATATATATATATATAGCTTAATTTAAAACATTAACAAAGATATTCTCACAAACCCATTACTTGTCATTCGTTTTTGGTTGAATGAATGAGAAGTAATCATTAAAATGAGTTGAAAATGGAAGTTGCAGAGAGGTTTAATGGAGGTTTTTTTTTTAGAGAAAAGTTCGGTTATCAAGAATTAATTTTTTCTTAACCGAACTCAGAGTTCGGTTGATTCACAAAAAAATACTTTTAACCGAACTCCTTGTATTAGAACAACACAAGTCCATAAGTTCGGTTCCTTCGCAAAAGAAGGATATCACCGAACTTTAGTTTACGAAAATAATGAGAAGTCCACAAGTTCGGTTCGTTCGCAAAAATGTTAAGTTTTCTTTGTAACCGAACTCGACCTTTGAAACTTCGTAACCGAACTCTACCTAATTCACCAAGAAATAAATTTCGTAGTAACCGAACGTTTGCCTAATTGCATATATGCATATATAAGCCCAGTTCGGTTGATTCGCAAAATATGTTGAAGTTTGCGAACCAACCGAACTTCTAACACTAGGTTACTTTTAACCTGCAGTTCGGTTGGGAACTTGGTTGCGTTGAAGTTTGCGAACTAACCGAACACATAAGATGTACCCAAATAAATTGTTAAGTTCAAAATTTGGTTTTATCCTAGGTAACCGAACATTACACTGTACGACCAAAACCTCCATTAACGAGCGAGTTCGGTAACCTGCGTGTTTGGAAAACGTAACCGAACTACACTTTCAGGTGTGTTCAGTTACATGTTCTTGACATATGGTAACCGAAGTGGCCCAAATCTACATAAAGAATTTCATTTTTTTTGAAAGTTTGGAGCAATTCAACCAACATTATCTAAGTTTGAAGCCTACCTGGGTACCCAAATACCCTTCCTACGGTTGTGGTTGGTAAAATCCATCGTTTTTCATGTTTTCCTTCTTCATCTTCTCTAACTTTACTCTCTCGATAATTCTACTTCTTTAAAAAAAAACCATCTGATTTTTTAATCTCACTAATTATCTTTAACTTAATCATCTCACTAATCATTACACTAACTATTATTAACACTAACTAATCATCACCCAAAATTAACTTAATCATCTCACTAATCATTACATTAACTATTATTAACACTAACTAATCATCACCCAAAATTAATCAACATTAACTATTATTAACACTAACTAAATTAATCAGAAGGGTAATTTAGGTATTAATATAAATATTTAGAACTATTATTAACACTAACTAAATTAATCAGAAGGGTAATTTAGGTATTAATATAAATATTTAGATAAGGGTGACCTGGATTTAATTCTAACCCAAAATAAATTTAATTCTAACCCAAAATAAAATCATGGTACCAAAAAAACCCAAAATAACATCTTGGTCCCAAAAAGATCGTTATTTTAATCATGGTCCCAAAAAAATCGTTCTTTTCTTTGGATAGGGGTGTGCCTAGTTTAATATGGTTTTGGTAAGGGTGCGCCACGCCAAGCCTTTGCAGTAGTGCAACGCAGAAACGACGCGTGAGAACCCAACAACAAGCTACTATGGTGGAAACTCCCCCGTACAAAAATTAATTTAATATCACGTGAGCCAATGGCTCACATGATGAGAACCCAACAGCAAGCTACTATGGAAACTCCCCCGTAAAAAAATTAATTTAATATCACGTGAGCCGATGGATATCAGATATTAAACTGATAAGAACAGATATTACACTTGATCTTAGCCAAAAGGTAGAGAAAGGTATGTTTGGGCTCGATTCCAGCTTCTCTATTTGTAGTTTCCTGTTTCCGTCCCTCTGCTTTAACTGGTCTGTGTGGGACTAAATCACAGGCAAGATGAGCTAAGTTTGGATTTGATGAGTATGGGCATGGGATGAGTGACATGAGTCCATATTACATATCTTTGGTATGTGTATTTCAGAAACAATCAAGAGCAAGGAAATGAATCATTGTTGTATCCGTTAGATCAGCTTATAAGTTGAATAACACGACGCCGCGGTTCACACTTGCATTGCTCAGCTCAGTAGTTTCGGCTGTTACTAGCACTTACTTACTGGGATATCATTGTAGATTAGGGACTTCTTGAGGAACTCAAAAAATCGATTTTTGCGAGAGAAAATTCTTGCCACGACGAAATAATGTATACTTTTTAGAGCCATTGTGAGTCACTTACTACTGGCACTAGTATAAGTTAATATTCTCGAGACTCAAATGACTTGAAGATTTAATGCAGTTTGTACATCATTAACAATACCATGGAAATGAGCATCTTGCTTCCATGTGCCTGGTTGCAGACTGTATTCAATTTTAAACTTCCCTTTTGCATATGGAAGCTATGGTCTCGCGACAACCCAAATCCCAATATTCGTAAATGATGTTAGCTAGCTTTCGATTCTTCGTCCCCACTACCCTTCGAGGTAAAACAGAAGCCCAATTTCTAAAGGACTACTTCTTCGGTTCCGTTTTACTCGATGTTCTGGAGTTTTTCACGCAGATTAAGAAATAATGGAGAGAATAAATTTTTTCTAAAAAATAATGGAGAAAATAATTTTTTTCTAAATCTACCCATACTAATAGATTCCTAAAAATTTGAAGCACATAATTTTTAATTTCTAGATTTAGTGTAAATCACGACTCCCCTTATAATTTACTTGGGATAAACCAAATATTCCTCTAAAGATTTAAAAATTATTTATCTACTGATTATGATGAGAATAATGGTATGTTGTGATTCCAGGACAAATTAGTGAGAATGGTTTCACCTAATTTTATTAAAAAACCTTTAAAACCAAAAACCACTAACCCTAGGTTAGGATTCTGTTTAGAGATAATTGGGTACTCAAGCTTAGAGCAACACTGGACTTTGATCTCACATTTGTCTAATGTTAGGGTTTGGTATCTGGACTGGACGTTGACCTGCATTGACTGTTTATGACCAAACTTTACTTGATTTTCTAAAATGAAAATATTGTGAAATTCTGGGTTTACAAGTCTACCCCGATTAATCTTTCTCTTTTTCATATGTATCAGTGGGCGGTGGTTTATTCACACCACAAATTCTTCTCCACTCTTTTTTCTTTCTCTGCTACAACCATCACATCTATAATCTCGGTTGTATAATTTTTTTATTTTTTTTCCTTGAAACCCATCACGTAAATGTATGAGGATTTGATTTACTTGGATGCGAATGATGAAAAAAATATTGTTTAAGAGATTTAGAACCCAGGGTTTGATTCTGATGAAAGAAGAAGGCAAAGAGAGGTGATGGACTCTTCTATACAATAGCTGATATGCATACTATAAAGATGGATGGAATGTTCTAACAGGTCTCAGCTTTGATTTACGCATGTTGCAGATTGTGAGTTCTTTAAAGTGTCATGATTACAGGGGATGGTCATTTTTTTTGTTACAAGTGCAGATTTTATGGTACATATTGCATTGTCTCGGTGGGGCAACTTTTGGTTGTTCTATTTCCAGGAATGTAGTTTTCGATATGCTCTTTCATGCGACTCTCAAGATATGAGCGTCTATTGTCAGCAGCCAGTCTGGCACAAAGTTTCATGACTTCCCCAGGACTTAAGCTGTTGGGCTATTGGGCTCCTTAGCCACTAAACACGAGAACCTTAACCTATGTTTGTTTTTTTTGTAATATTTTTTTCCTGGACTCATCTGGATTTTGAGTCACGGGTATTTTGTTCCCCGACTGAAATGTGTCCGAGTCAGGAGTTAGTCCTGACTGTTATTTTTAGGTCAGGAGAAAACAAACAGGCTGTTATTTTTAGGTCCAAAAGAGGGTCATGCTTATTAAGCATTGTATGTTTGAGCCACTAGCCAATTAGACCTCTTCTGCTGGTCTGTAGAGTATTCCACAGTTTCAATTTAGTAGAAGGTATTTTACCTTCGATATGGAGGTGCTGCACTTTTGAAGCAAGATCGACACGTCTTATTTACTAAATAGAAACAGATGAAGACGACCCCCTTGTATTAAAGCAGCATCTAAAAGATCTTTTTTGCTCTTCTTCCTTGTTATGATCCCTATAACACTTGCTGCATGAATTCATATTTGCTGATGTTCCAAAAGTCCCACATCCAGTTGGCAAAAAATTGATGTGTTTCAAGAATCCGACGTCTTACAATTTAACCAGGCTAGCGATCCATGATTTGGCCCAGTCCAGCACCGAAATTCCTTCGTAAATTCTGACGGTAAAACAAGAGTACCTTCATGTAGTTTACTAGCTTTTGATGATAATGTTGTCAATCTAGAATTTTGTGATGGTCAAAGGCAGTCTTACACTATGGTTGTTTACCGGCCGAGTCGTCTGGATCTGACAAAAATCACACGTCTGAGTCAGATCTGACTCAAACTGAAAAATAAACGATCTGACGTCTAATACGCCAGGATTGACTCAGATCAAATCAGATGTAAACACAAACAAACATGGTGTTAGATTGTGTTTTGTTCATTGAACTTCCGTTTCTACTCGAGTACAGAATCAATTGCTACTCATTTTCTGCCAGGTTGTCCGCATTTAGAAATTTGGTTAATGTTAATAACCAAAAGAAAATCGTAATTAGGAAACCATTAATTATGTAACAGATAACCTGTATGCATAAAATTGTTTTTGTTCTCTGTTGCCTTTCTCATATTCATGTAACTATGAATTGTTTTAGCTAAAGTCTGAGCAGAGAAAAAAAAATGAAAAACGGAGAAGTGGGAAATGAAAGAAGAAAATAAAAATAAAGATGGAGAAGTGGGGCATCGATTCCCATACCTCTCGCATGCTAAGCGAGCGCTCTAGCATCTGAGCTACATCCCCAACATGTCTGATCTGCAGCTTAATAATTTGATACCTTCTTTTGGGTTCTACAATAACACGATTTCAATGCTGCACCACCACTAGGACCAAGGTGCATTTGGTGGAAAAACTTAAGTCTACTAAACTCATTCCATTAAATTAACAAATCGATTGTACTGTGTAGTTCAAGGTCAATGTTACACTGCTACAGACACGGCACTGATATATCAAGGGGAAATTAGCCGGAAGACTAACAACTACTATGTGCTTTAAATACAAATCACATTTCTAAAAATGATACATCACATGTATCAAATACGCTTGCAATGAGCTTATTCAGCTTCTTGATTCACTGGAAAGGGATTTACCTACAAGTACCCATTGCGGTTCTGATTCCCCGCAGGATGTCATGAACGCCCCTTATTGACGCACTTTTTGGAGGTGTTGTACACAAAGGGTTTTCCAAGGAAGTGACGAAGAAGAAGAAGTACCTTGCTGCTGCAACTCATGATAACGAAGGATCGCAGATTCTTCTCCTGCGAGCTATTGGTTATTTCTGTGAAAAGTCTGGCCCCGAGGTTGTGAAGGAGATAGTGATACCATTAGTTCTGAAAACACTCTATGATGAGGATGTGTTGGAGGAAGAGCACATTGTTCAGTGGTTCAATGAAGGGATTGCTGCTAGTGGTAGCAAAAAATCACAGATATTGAAGAATGTCAAGCCCTTGATTGTGTGGTTGGAGAGTGCTGAATCTGAATCCGAATAGCATTCAGTAAAGACAATTCTAAGAAAGTAATAAGGAGGTCGGACAAAATGGTTGAGGTTTTTGAAGATGTGATTCCCATTATCCGACGTAAAACGTCACACTGAAATCATGGAAAGGGATTTAACTACAAGTAAAGTACAGTTGCAGTAATATTGGCTTAGGATTTTATTGCAGTTCTCATTCAAACTTTCGAATATTGCAACCTCGGAATAGTGCTCCTTAATCTCCTTTTCTACATCGAGACCAAATATATTCACCAAAAGTTGTTGCCATCTGCTTGTGAAGCTGTGGTGATTGGCCTTTATAGTCAAGTCTGAAAACAAATGCTCCACCTTTGTAGTCCCACATTGAACAGTTAGAGTGAATTTTGTTTGTTTAAATAATACCGGGATGAAAGTATCTATCGAGCAATGATATAACAGGCGCGATGTGGAAAGGGTTCCCATAGTTTTCAGATCTTCTGAAGTGAACGTGCCAATATGAGCTCAATTCTTTTCTTTAAATCCAATTGACAAATTTTTGGCGTGTTCTAACAATCCAGCTTTGTAAAACAAGCATAAGAACTTTGAGCTTTGTAAATGGATCTCCCTCGAAGGGTACTAGAAAAACGATGACAATGTCCTAAACTTATGTCTAGCCCAAAGTATTGTACATGTGCCGTATTTTGTTAACATTACATCCTAAATTTTTAAAGCAAGAATTAGAACTATTACCTGATTTATTGATGTTTCTAACATGAATTAAGATATATGCCCCATCCAAATTAAAACATGGGAGAAGGGAATAGAGGGATTGAAGTCTATCCTATAAGTGCAATGGAAGTCACTTATAGGATCGTTTTCCTTCTCCTCTTTCCTGAACGGTCTATGTGGGACTATTGTTACGTTTCGTTAAAAGCAGTACATCTCTTTGGCCATATCAACTGGAGTACAAAAGTATGACAGTGCCAACCAATGCTAACGCGTTATGAATTAAGATCAGGAAAGTGAGGCAATGTTCCATCCAATATGAGGGTCCAAGGCAATATGAGAGTCTTATGCATCAACAGATTATTGAAAACATCAAAAGCCTAGTTGTGCAAAAATCATACTGGCTAACTGCATTTAGGCGTACTGAAATCTCAAACATCAACCCTTCCGTTTTAGTGTAACAAAGTTAACATGTGCTCGAAAAACTTGGGTTCCCAGTGGAAATCAAAATGCTTCGAAGCAAACAAATAAAGACACACCCAAAACCACCACAAATTGCCATCTGCTTGTGAAGTTGCGGTGATTTAGCTACGCAAGCAAAGCGGCCTTTATAGTCAAGTCTGGAAACAGATGCACCGCCTTCATTTGAGCCTGCTATCGATATCAGATAACATAAACTCCCTAAATCTATTTGCTTGGTTAGCAGGTGTGCGCACATCTAAAGCCATAAAGCTTGAACGTGTTTCCTGGGTGCAGAGCTTTCTCGATATGGATTCACTCCGTGCAACTGTAAGAACACACTGAATGGTGAAGCCTTTCTCTGTCAAAACTAAGAATCCAATATTTTTACCAACTGGACGGGGTGTTCAAATTCGGACAAGGACAAAAACTGTTTTAACCTTGAAACTTTAGATTTAACGATCCAATTTCAGTCCATGTTCGGCCGTTTTGATTGCAAATCTTGAAGCACAACTTCCCTATAATTTCCATTCTATCGAGGCAGCTTCTTAACTGGTCCCAGACATATATCCATTTCTTGCTTCATGAAATTTTAAAGAGTTTCAGAGGATCCTATCTTAAAGTAGATTAACTGATCCTATCTCATTTTTTTTTTCCTCATTTTTTTTCCTCATATCTGTTTGTTCTTTTTTCCCCTCATATTTGCTTGCGGAGGTTGAGCGTTTGGTTGTTCTGTGGCTAAGAATTTAACCATCACTCAGGTTCAACGAATTAACTGGGAATGTGTGCAAAGAAGTCATGGTACCAATCCAGTGTTAACCTTCAGGAATAGAGCTTACTTCAAAACCATTTGAACTTTTCGTTGTAAGCAAGTCTCGGAGTCTTCCTTTGGTGCTTTAGAAGTTCAAAGGGACACTGCTTCCCAATGGCCTCAAGTTTTTTATTGCAGTTTCTCATTCAAACTGTCGAATATTGCAACCTCAGAATAGTGCTCCTTTCCCACATCCAGATCAATAAATTCACACACCTGAAAACAAGGCCTATCTCAATGGCACTCCTAAAATCACCACAAATTGTGAAGCTGTGATGATTGGCCTTTATAGTCAAGTCTGAAAACAAATGCTCCACCTTTAAGCTTGCTATGAATCAGTAATTAGTGAAAGTAAATCTTTCTGTTGAAATTAGTTATAGCTGGCAGTGAAAGAAATATCCGAAGTTGAAACGTGTTTTTTGAAACTGCTCTTGTTATTCACAGAATTACTGGTTTCTGTTCATTTAGAAAGTGCTCTCATGTCCGAGGCAGATGAAAATATGATCTTGCAGAGTTTAATGATCCGTGTGAGGTTCTGACTGAGTGTACTTGAAGGCGAGAAATGTGATCTCATAATGTGGGGTGTCAAACTTAAGTTAGTAGGAGATTGCAGGCAAGGTATTGGATGCAGTCAGTTGCGGAAATGTGCCGTTGATGGCTCACATATCAGATACTAAACTGATAAGAACAGATACTACACTTGATCTTAGCCAAAAGGCCGAGAAAGGTATGCTTTTTCTAGTTTTCGGCTTCACCTTTTGTAGGATGGGTTTGAGCTGTAGTGTGGATTTTGGGATGAATCAATTGGATTGTAAATTTCTTTTTTCCTTTTCTTAATAAAATTTTACCCCTTCCGTCTCAAAAAAAAAAAAAACCCAACTCCTGGCCTAGTTAGCAATTCTCCGAATCATTCGCGAATTTTTACGAACAGGTCGTTCCCGCACTAAACGGCCGTCCTACTGAATTTCCGAACCAGGTCAGCAACAAAGTATGGGTAAATCAACGACCAAGAATAAACTGAACTAGAAAACAGAAACTAGATCAAAAAGATTCACCTATCAAACTCGGTGAGTGCTGTGTGAGACTCCTGTCTAACCTTCCCAAGCCTGTAAATCTTTTTGTTCATCTCAGTCCGGTGGTGGTATCCGTTTTGACCAGCCCTAGCAACTGTGTAGAAAACCCTTGCAGGATGCCAAGCACCAATACAAGCAACCTTACGCAAACCTCTGTGAGTCTTACGAGGAAGACGGGCAACACCCCATCGAGTAACCACACCTTCATAACCCTTACCCTTTGTCACACCAATTATATCAATCATCTCGTCCTTCTGAAATATGGCATCGACGGGAACCTGTTTCTCAAAAAAGCCGTAAGCAAAGTCAACCTTTTGAGAAATATCTCCACCATTTATTTGGATCTCCATCAGATGGGCTTTCTTTTGCTTCAACCCCTTCATCTTTCGAATCTACAAACAGACAAATCCAGGCTCAGTAAAAATCTAACAAAGTCAAAGAGCCAATTGAATTCGGATTAAATGGTTATCCATATTTTAAAAAATGCATATGATGTGGGTGGAGTTTCCCGGATAACATGGTACTGAAGAGCCATACATAAATCAGAATGGCCACAATTACGTATAGCAACCCAACCCATTATCTCCAGTCAATCTTCCCGAATTGGTAATGGGTGCAATTGTTGATAAACAAATGACTGCAATGTACAGCTTTAGACGAAATAAAATACCTGGGTATGAGCCAAGACACGAATCACAGTACAGTACTTCTTCAGTTTTTCCAATTGAGACTGGATATCCTTCTTCCCTTCCTCAGTTTCATATTTCTTGGAGTACTTGACAAATGCCTTTTTCTTGGACTTGGCAAAATTATTGTAAAATCGCCTCTTCACTTCCTCGTTAAGATGCTGAGCCCAAACAGTCCCAAGTGAACGCAAGCCACGGGGTGTTTTAATATATCCAACAACCCCAACTACAACCGTAGGTGGTGTTTCTATGATTGTCACTGCTTCACAGGTCTCCTTCTTATGCAGTTCTGTAAAAATAAAACAACTGACTTGCTTAAATATAACTGACTTCCAACTTAAATATGAAACACTGAGTTGTTATTATAAAATGACTCGTGAACTGTTTGGGCTATCTATCACGTGAATTGCTTTAAGGATGGTTATAAAACAACTGACTTGCTTAAATATAACTGACTTCAGCTGACTAGTTGTTATTACTTGCTTAAAGCAATTCACGTGATAGATAGCCCAAACAGTCCAAGTAAATACAACTGACTTCAACTTAAATATGAAACACTGAGTTGTTATCTTAGTCACCAGATTCGTGAAACTCCTCACGAATTTCCCTGAGATTCGCGAATTTGCGCCCCTTATTGAAATTCGTGATGGGAGCGCCCTCCTATCGGGCGAGAAACGTTTCACTCTATCCAACTGTAATAATTATGCGGAAGCATATCTAATATCTGGCTTCATATCCTACTAACCGTATATTCTCATATCTTCCTATCTTTATCTGGTAAATCATGTATCTAGCTAGCTCCTTTATTTTCTAGGTTAACTTTCATATAACAGCTGTATTACTTACCTAGCTATGTTTTAGTATTTTTCTTGTCAAGAAGTTAGGATCATTGTATATCTCTGACTCCTATATAAATGGATATAAGGAAATATTCCATCCTCCCCTACACCATCTACACCTCCACCACCAACCCAAGTTCACAGGATACATAAGAACAAAATCACATCCACTACCAACCCCAAGTTCACAGGATACATAAGAACAAAATCACCTGCACTACTAACCCCAAGTTCACAGGATACATGAGAACAAAATCGACTTCAGAAAGCTCGAAACAATAAGTGAATGATTGGGATATGTCTGTAGGAAATTAGAAAGTAGACACTTTGTTAAGATTTTCTAATGTTTTACTATGTTGTTTTAGGAAAATTAGCAGTATAACTAATATATCTATGAAACCTAATTTACGCTCCCGACACGCTCCTCGAATTTCATTTTTGAAAATTTTACGAATTTCGATTTCGATCTCGCTCCTGTTCCTGACCTCGCTCCTGCTCCTTGTGACTAAGGTTGTTATTATAAAATGGAAGGGGAAAAAAAAAACTCACTTGAACCAGGTTTCTCAACCTCTCGAACAATGTGAGTCATCCCAGCCTTGTATCCTAGAAATGCAGTTTATCTACATGGCCTGGATGGATCATCCTTGGGGAAGGACTTCACTGCACAAACATCATCAAACTGTGAGGAATAGCAACAATGCAAGTAATGAACACAGCTAAGCATAAGGTTGCCACTACATTGTTTCTTAAAGCTCTAATTAAAACTTTCATGGAGACAAAAAATAATCAAACGTGAATTAAGAACAAATGCATCAACGCATTAACAAGCATGAAAACTAAATGAAGTTGCAAGGTTGACAAGCTACTCTATTCAATTCCAAGAACGCACTGAACAAAATAAAGATTAGGGAAAACAACAACCTTTTCCTCTATGCCGCACAGCCCTTTTCCTAGGAAGAAATCCCAACGAACCATGTCTTGGGTGCTCAAACTTTCGGTGAGACATCTGCAGAGCATGTTTATTTTAACACGGGGATCTTGTTTCTTAAACTATATGCAAATGTACTTAACCAAGAAATAAGAAACATCATCAACATAGCAAATTGCAAACGATAGAGAATAGAAAAAAATATTAGAACACACAAGTAGTTGAAAAACATAATGCAAAGGCAGACGAAACCAATATTACGCCTCATATGTCATCAACCATAACTCACATTGTTCTTTTTGATCCAAACTACTACAACATGGTTTTACATTGTCCAGCAAGAATTGATGAACAGTTCAAATCAAATACAGTTCAGTTAACATCCTTCACTGACCAGGTTACAAATTAACATGTGATCAATTCGACAAAACTCATTATTCAAAACCAAACTGAGTGATTAAGATCAAAGCATTCTTCGACAAAATACATTATTCAGAACCAAACTGAGTATTAAGATCATTTACATGTAATGTAATAAAAATGAAATAATCGGATCATAGTCAGATCAAAGACAGAATGAAGAAAACACATAACCAGTTCCACCAAATACACATTGATTCCAAAAGCAAGCAACGAGGACAGATAATCAAATCCAGTACCCCCACATTCTAACAATCAGAAATCACATTATTCTTTTTGACACCTATTGCTACTACAACATAATGTTCACATTCCATATCAAATAGAGATTAAACAACATTCTTAGCAAAGTAGATGTGAATAAATCTACACATTAAATTTTTTTCTCAAAACCTTTATATGTAGAAAAATAAGAAATATTTAAGATCATTTTTTTTGTTGAATCGAATAGAAAACATATAGATGTAACATCCAAGTCCAATAAGTAACTAAAAATGGTCCTGTACCAAAGGCGTATGGCACAAAAGAGTACCAATTCTCAGGCTAGTTTGTTTATCTTTCTCCAAAACCACAGTATGGTTATGTGAAAACTAGCCCTTTCTGAGATTCAAGCCTTGATTAAAATTGTTTTCAGGAGTACATTTCAGTCACTACCAGATAAAGAGATTACATCTAAATGCTTTCAATAACAACAGATTACTTTGAAAACACAAGAAAAATACAGATACAATTAGATTCATATGACTAATCAGATCAAAAAGATAGAGTTCAAGCAATAGATTGATATTACCTCGTGAGTTGAATGAGAAAACAACCAATCTGCTGGAACGAAGAAAAACAATGGCGGCCTCTCCCTAAGCCAAGAGTTGTGATGTGTAGTGTTTATTCAGGATAGCTTATGTAAATACGAAACCCTAGAATAGATAGATTCGGGATTATTGGGTACCTATGTACGATGATCCAGCCCGTTGGGATGTATTGGGCTGATAACTTCCGTCCATTGTTCATTTTGACTGAAGATAACTTCGGTCCATTGTTCGGTCAACCATTTTTTTCGACGGAAGATAAAATTGGTCTATTATTCGGCCAATTATACGTTATCGGGGATATATACTTGTATAATTCGTTTTAAATATTTGAGTTCAGGGTAGAAAATTCAGTCTATATATAATTAAATAAATAAGTATTCGTAATTTTAAAGAACGCGCGATTGGGGGATATCAAAACTAATTGGGGGATATAGCTACATGGCAAAAACTGGATCCAAATATCAAATCTGGGTCACCCCTTATGTAATTATATTTTTTAATTCCTAATCTAGCCCTCACTAATCTGGTTTAGTGGTTAATAATAATTAGTAAAATCTTAAGTATTTGGGGGATAAATTAATGTATATTTTTATTTGAATTTGTGCGAGGTGAGAGTAGAAGGAGGGAAAAATATTTTTGAGTTGAAACTTTTTTGTGAAAATGGAAGATGATTGTGAGGAGAGAATTGTTGTTGCTGAATCTTTAGCTCAACTACAACAAGAAGCATGTCTTCAATCTTCGGTTAATGATAACAACTCACAATTGGACTTATCTAATGAACCAACACCCTTGGAATATGATTTTCGTGAGCATGAAGTGTTTTTTGAAGAACCAACCCAAGAAAGTAAACAAGTTCAACATACAAGCATTCCCAACACACAGGTAATGCTGCCAAGAGGTCGAAAATTTGATTTTTTTTTTAAACCGCCATTTTTTCTCTGAAAAAGCTTGGTGCCGGCATACTCGTAGTATGAATACCACTGCGGCACCAACAGAATCGGCACGGTATTCATACTATTTTCATGCCGGCGGAAATTATCTCCCATTTTGAATCAACCGCTAGCGTGGTCTTCAACCCAACAATTCCATGCCGGCACGCAGTTAACTTTTTACCTACCACCGAAAATTCCATGGAATATCCAAACCGGCATGGTTCACTCCTAACTTAACTATGCCGGTTTCACAAGAAAAACATCCTGGAGTTAAAGATTTTTGAACTTAACAACCGGCGTAATAATTAAATTTCGAGCACGCCAGCACCATGTACCGGCGTGGTTTGTAAACTACGGACAAAACCGACACAAAGTACCGGCTTGGAACCTTACTTATCGAGCATGCCGGCGTGGCGAATCCCGACATTAATGTTCAAGAAAATCAATGCCGGTACTGTTAAAAATGAACTCCTCTTTTTCAAGTGCAATTCCGGAATGCCGGAACATTAATCGAGAATGCCGTCACATGTTTCCGACTTTGATTGTTTTGGAGGTACTGTCGTCGAGCATGCTGGAACAAGTACCCGGCATAGTAATTTAATTTTATTTGGAACTAATTCAATTTTCTTTTCATTCATCCCTTAGATTGTGACATACATTGATCCAACAAATTCCAAGCTTGGTCCGGATACGTCCGAATACTATAAAATGCCTCCGGTATGTTACCAAACACCTAGTTTTTAGAACTTTATGTGGGGATTGCTTGTAATTAACCTTATAATCTCCCATTGTTTTCCTTATATAGGGAATAAAATCTCCAGAGGAAGCAATTGTTTGGGAAAAAAAGACGGCTCTTAAGAACATGTGTGTGTTGGTGAGGAATACCCAACATTCAGATAATCGTTTTGAGATGGTTTGTGAGAGAAGTGGGCAATACAATAAGAAGGATAGCCATAAGAGAAAGGGTTACGTATATCCAAAGAAGACTAATAGGGTATACAAGACTCATACGAGGAAGGATAATTACCCCTTTAAGCTTGTATTATATCTAAGAGACAAAGAAAAAGGAATGGGATTGTACGGTGTGGTTTGGCAGTCATAACCACCAGGATCCGAAATATTTTGTTGGTCACTCCCTAGTTGCGAATCTAAAACCTCATGAATTTGAGGATGTAAAGATAATGACCAAATCATGTATCAAACCAAGAGTGATTCTCAGAGGCTTAAAGGAAAAGGATAATCGGAACGTTTCTTCCCTAAGTACAATTTATAGCGCACAAGCAACCATTAGAAGGGTGGAATGGGAAGGGAGGACCGTTATGCAAGAATTTGAGAAGATAATTTGGGATCACAACTACACACATATCATTAAAAGAGGGCTGGACGAAAAGCCCCTTCAAATATTCATCGCGCATCCTTTGCTTTCACAATTGGCTCATACCTGTTGTGGTGTTCTTATGATGGATTACACCTACAAGACAAACAAATACAAGATGTCGTTGTTCAACATCGTAGGGCAAACATCAAACAAGGTATCATTCACATTGGCTTGGTGTTTAATGGAAAACGAGAGGGATCACAATTATCATTGGGCATTACGACAATTGAAATTATTATTCCCGGAAAATCAATTTCCGAGGGTCATCATAACCGATCAAGATGACGCACTAATGAATGCTATATCCGACGTATTTCCGGATGCGCAAAATTTCCTATGTACATATCATATAGGTCAAAATGTGATAAAACATTGTCATGCTTTGTTTGAACCCTCTAAGGCGGATATTAAGAAGAGAATGGTTGCTCAACTAGAGGACGATGTTCGCAAGAAGAAACTATCACCCGAAGAAGATGAAAGAGGAAAGATTAAAAAGCGAGTGGACAAAGAACACGATGAAAATCATAAAAGGTGGTTGGAATTTCTAAAGGATTGAGAGAAAGTTTATTGGTCTCTTAACGAGGATATATATGAAAAGAGACTGAACATGTTTATTGCCAAATATAACGAAGTGTATCCAAGTGTCGTCTCATATTGTCGGGATAAATTGTTGGATAAGTTCAAGGAAAAATTTGTGCGTGCATGGACAAATCGGTATAGACACTACGGGAATGAATCAACTAGTATAGAGGAGTCCGCTCATGGGAGATTTAAAGATCTCATCCAGTCCATCCAAGGAAACATGGTTACGGTCACCGAGGCAATGGAGCAATACTTTAAGGCCGATATCGATAGGATCAAGAAGGCCTTTGAGAAAAGCTCAATGGAAAGGATGACATCACATTTTCGATATGGTAATTTGCTCCAATGAATATAATTCAACGTCTCGCATTGGGCAATAAAACATATGATTAGAGAAATGGAAAAAGAGATAAACTACGAAAAAACGGGTGATGTGTGTATTTGTCTCAACATGTCTTCATTGGGGCTTCCGTGTCGTCATATGCTTGTGAAGTATGAAGAAGTTATACCTATTGACAAAAATAATCAATGGAAAAGATGACATCACATTTTCGATATGGTAATTTGCTCCAATGAATATAATTCAACGTCTCGCATTGGGCAATAAAACATATGATTAGAGAAATGAAAAAAGAGATAAACTACGAAAAACCGGGTGATGTGTGTATTTGTCTCGACATGTCTTCATTGGGGCTTCCATGTCGTCATATGCTTGTGAAGTATGAAGAAGTTATACCTATTGACAGAAATAATCAATAGCTCGCAGGAGAAGAATCTGCGATCCTTCGTTATCATGAGTTGCAGCAGCAAGGTACTTCTTCTTCTTCGTCACTTCCTTGGAAAACCCTTTGTGTACAACACCTCCAAAAAGTGCGTCAATAAGGGCGTTCGTGACATCCTGCGGGGAAGAACCACCACTGTTAAGAGATCCTAAAAAGGATTTTAACTGTCCAACAGTACAACCCTTTAGATTCCCTTGGATCTTCTCAACTAGTTGTTTGTGAGCACCAATGCTCTCAGCTGTGGTACTTGTATGTAAATCCCTTTCCATAATTCCAGTGAGGCGTTTTATGTCAGATATATAGTCACAAGTGAGTGCGTACTTTATCCTATTATTTTGGAGGTTGTTATTGCATCCTGACATAGAACATTATCAGCAAAGGATGGATAAAGTTGTAAAAGTAGATTGGCACATATATCCTTGTGAAAGCTTAGTAGGGTGTTTATCTTTTCATCCTCAATATAATTTGTCGGATTGTTCAGAATATCCCTCATACGCTTCCTGGAAAAATCAAAAACAACTTAGCCGCCGATTGCAAACACAAGAAGTAAAGATACTAGATGACCGGATGCAGCCGGAGCCGACAGAGAAGCCTAAGCCTAGGTTCAAGATCTTACCTGTAAGCATCAGAATATTTATAATCCTCCCGACGACACTTATCAATGATCTCCATAAAATCAGACGTCATCCTGCAGAATTTGATGAAGGAACCAAATTATAATATTAATAAAAGAAAATGATAGGAAACATAAAAATAAAATAAAAATCTAGATTAAATAGTACCTGCGAGATTTCTGGAGGATCTTTTCTATAGATCCACGCCTCATGTTAGCTTTTGATTGATACTCACGATTGGTTTTGGAGATGAAACGAAATAGGGTTTCTGGGTTTGGTTGGATGTTTCATGTTTGAAAAGTAGCAAAGAGAAGTTCCGAGAGTTCAGAGTCCTTTCAAGTTCATTTCTCTTGTATTTATACTACTAGATTTTGTGCCCGTGCTACGCTCGGGCAATTTTTTTTCTTTTAGCCATATTTTTGATTTGGTGTGATGAGGCTTCGCCTCGTGCCGTCGTGCATTTTTTATTAGGTGTCGTAGGGTTTCGTCCGCCTCGTCGCGATACATTTTTGATTAGGTGTGTCTCGGCTTCGGCCTCGCCCCCTCCTGATGCATTTTTGATTTGGTGTTGCACGGCTACGCCCCGCCCCGTGCCTTTTTGATTAGGTGTGGCTCGGCTTTGGCTTCTTCTCGCCCCGTCCTGATGCATTTTTGATTTGGTGTTGCATGGTTACATCCCGCCTCGTCCCAATTCCTTTTTTATTAGGTGTGTCTCGGCTTCGCCTCATCCCGGACCGATGCATTTTTGATTTGGTATTGCTCGACTTCGCCCCGCCACAGCCATAGCAGCCACATTAAAATAGCGTTTCTACAGAACTTTGACGGGATCCCTTAACTCGAACATAAATCATTGTGGACATATCTAATCTAAACTGATGGAATCAAAGGCTCCAAGCGCCACAATTGGAATGGTTGTAGAAGACTATTTCGTGAGAAAAAAAAATGCAATTGAAGAGATGAAATCAAGGAATAATATTGAAATGCTTATGGTTAGAAAGTTTCAAAGAATCGAACCAAAGCACTTACCATTGTTCATGCTCATGAAATGGGACTTGTTTCTCTCCTCCATGTGATTGACCCTAACATACTATCACTTCCATTTCTTCTGCCTGATTGGGACGGGATATGCTTGTACCCTATTAAAGTATACAAATTTAAATGGGTAAAAGTGAAACGGATAAAAGTAAAAACTAAGGTGGTCATTTTATACTTTATATATTCAGACGTCAAGATACCTAGTTCGGACAAATGCTTCAAAGAAAGAAAAAGAAAAACCCTAGTTCGGACATTGCAGCTGAAATTACTGTCAAGCTAGTCTGGACATCGCAGCTGAAATTATCGTCAATCTAGTCTGGACATCGCAGCTGAAATTATCGTCAATCTAGTCTGACATCGCAGCTGATATTATTGTACCAGATATAAAATTGTACTCACACATTGTGAGCAAGGCCTCTGAAACTCAAAGCTAAAATCAAAGATTTAAAGAAAAATCCTAAAATCACCCAAGAAGCTTGATTTCACCATTAAGGAGAAAACGATAAATGAAGTATACGCGTGAGTGTAGAAATTAAATGAGAGAACATAAACATTAGAAATTCAAAAATGTCAAGTTTGAGAGGCCTGTAAACTTAAACATTAGAAATTATATGAGAGAACATGATTATATGACTTAGAAAATTATCGAGGTGCGCATAAACGAAATCAAAGACTTCAAATTATTAGCTTAAGTAACAGACTGACGTACTCTCAAAAAAAGATCACTTACTCGTCTTTATTACTGTGGAAAATGTATAAGCTAAGTGACCACATATATGCAATGGCAGAAGTGATGGCATTGCTTCTTCTAAAATTCAAAGATGTCAAATTTGAGAGGCCTGTAAACTTAAACATTAGAAATAATATGAGAAAACATGATTATATGGCGAGTACCAAGCTTGATAATACATCTAGACAAAAGGAGAGGACTAAGGACAAAAGGAACATATCCACTCAAAACTAAAAAATACATCTAGACCTATGTGGCGAGTACCAAGCTTGATATCCCACCACGCTTAGTGATTTCTCTCAGAAAGAGACAAAGAAGGCTATTTTCCTAGAATTAAGATGTTTTAGTGCCAATAGTAAGAAAATCAGAGGTGAAAGGACATCTCTCTGCTTGTGCATCTCATACCGGTTAACACGAACAGAAGTATGAAGACTTCCTCTCTTTGCCTGGTGGAAAACGAAAAAAATAATTAAAATACTTTTTTTAATTATCTCATCTGAGCAGAATATTTACAGGAATGGCGTTTTCAAAAGAATTTTGATAATAACATACCCTTTATAGTCGATCTTCCAACTGGTCCTTGACTCTTTTCCTCTCGATTTCACGTTGGTGATAAAAAAAATTAGCAACACGTCTCACTTCCATTAACCTAGCTTGTGTTAGTCTCTTCTCTGCTTCCAACAATCCCACCGCTTCTTCTCAGCTGCTGCACGTTTTTGACAAATTGAAGCACGTACGCACACACTCTTTATATCTGCTCTAATCATACCAACGTCTCATCTGGAAGGATAATAACTGAAACATGTTATCACAATATGAAGAGAGATTAAAAAAAAAGATGCTATTGATACTATTGGATATCATATATCATATGCATGTAATTATTGATATAGCACAAATTGAGTTTCAGTATATAAGTTCATAATTGTAAGACATTGAGAGGCCGGAAAAATGTCAATTAAGGAACAACTGGGCACCTGTTAGGATATAGATCACCCTGTGAATCCACTCAACTCTTTGAAACAAACAAAACCTGTTTTCTTCATTGTATTCATTGTAAGAAAGGGTGTATGGACAACAAAACATCAACCTGCATACCCAACAATAAGAGATTAGAATGCACCTCTCAAAATAAACCAAATGAATTTCTATCACCATTTTTCTCCGGAACTTCCATTTTCATTATTAACCCTATAATCTAACAAAATCAACATGTATTGGGTAGTATTGACCATAGAAATTTTAATAAACATCAGTTAATCCTTCGTCTCTAAAATAAGTGAAACCACTGTCCAAGAAAAAAAAATAAAAAAAATAACCAAACACAAAAATCAGCCCGGGGATAGATGGTAAGCAAACCTTTTCTTTGTTTAACCTGGCGATTGTTGTACAGCAAAAACCCTAATCGTATTAACCTATCATCAACTGCAATATCAAAAACATTGAAACAAATCAAAGACTTATAAAACCAAAAAACTGTGTAGGATTGATTGACTGTAGACTTCGGCAGGAGTGAAGAGAGAGAATTGGGGTTTCGTTGAATCTAATAACAGTATTAAAAAAAAAAGTTATGATTCTCAGTATAACAGAGAAAACCTAACATAAACGGATCATACTCTTTCACATCGTTAGACCTTACAGCACAACGAAATACAAATAGAGAATGGGTTCAGTAGAAAAATAGATTGAATATTAGGGTTTAATTGCGGAGATAAATTATTTCTGCTGATTGAGACGTAAGGATTTCTTTCTTTTTTTAGGTTTGATATTCGCTGGGTAAAAAATATACCTTGTTCTCTCTAACTCGAACAGCAGCTAAAACCCATCTTCTTCATCTTAGATGATACTGGGAGCACGGGGCATTCCCTGTTGGCAGCATGGATGGATCATTACGTGTCTTCAATTGATGTCGCCATCTTTACTGCTTCTCATCAGTTATCACCAACCCAACATATCAACTTCCCTCGAGCTCCATCATCGATCACTACAATGTCTCTGTTAACCACTCCACACTGCCATCGTCTCTGTTAACAACTCCATTATTACATACATCACTGAGTAATGGTGGCAGAGAATAGAGTCGCATTTTTCTTGGAGACGAAAAGTGCAGAATTGGTGGTAAAGATTTTAGGTTTCTTCGCGGATGCTATTTAGGTTTAACCCCGGGCCCAGACCAATAGAGTCTCGCCAAGTGTCCTCTCCAGGCTTATTCTAAATACTCTAATACTCTTCTCTGAGCGTCTTTGATCGTTTTTCCTCTCTAAGAGAACGGTGACGCTCATCATTCAACGTGGGGCTCCATTGACTTAGGATTTTAAAGGATTAGATGGAGTAGGGGGTTTCGGAATGGGTCATTTCTGTAATCATTTACTAGTACCCTTTGAGGGACATCCATTTACAAAGCCCGAAGTTCTTATGCTTGATTTGCATGAAATCAATCGCTTCAACTTACATGTTGGAACTCGCGCTTCAAGATTTGCAATCAAAACCTGTTAGTGTCCGGAAAGAAGAGGTTCCTAATTAAACCAGGTCTGTTACATAATTAATGGTTTCCTAATTACCATTTTGTTTTGGTTATTAACATTAACCAAATTTCTAAATGCCGACAACTTGGCATAAAATGAGTAGCAATTGATTCTGTTCTCGAATAGAAACGGAAGTTCAATGAACAAAAACACAATCTAACACCACGTTTGTTTGCGTTTGCATCTGATTTGATCTGAGTCAACCCTTGGGGAATCAGATGTCGGATTGTTTATTTTTTCATTTTGAGTCAGATCTAATTCAGACTGGTGATTTTTGTCAGATCCGGCCGAATCAGCTGTAAACAACCATGGTGTAAGACTGCCTTTTGACCATCACAAAATTCTAGATTGACAACATAATCATCAAAAGCTAGTAAACTACATGAAGGTACTCTTGTTTTACTGTGAGAATTTACGAAGGAATTTCCGTGCTGGACCTATATTGGGCCAAATCATGGATGCTAGCCTAGTTAAATTGTAAGACGTCGGATTCTTGAAACCGATTTTGTATTTTGTATTCTTACATCAATTTTTTGCCAATTGGATTTGCCAACTGGATGTGGGACTTTTAGAACATCAGCAAATATGAATTCATGCAGCAAGTGTTATAGGGATCATAACAAGGAAGAAGAGCAAAAAAGATCTTTTAGATGCAACTTTCAACAGTTCAATGCTGGATCTACACCCAACATGTTGGATCCACACCTTAATTTTTTCATACTCTCTAGTTTCTTTCTTTTGGATTCTACCATAACGAAAGAGTTCAATGCTGCACCACCACTAGGACAAAGGCGCATTGGTGGAAAAACTTGAGTCCACTAACTAAGGACGATTTTCTAGGGACCATAGTTTTTTTGAGGGGACGATGGTTTTATTAGACCACCTTCCCTATAGTTATAAGGGGTATCCTAAAGCGTTGAAATGACTAACTCATCCTTAACCTAATTTAGTTTAAAATCAACCTAATAACCACCTATATATATATATATATAACCACCACCACCTCCTCCCACCACCACCGCCCACCATCACCGATTACCACCACCACCACGTACGATTATCACCACCACCAACCACCGATTATCATCATCACCACCTCCTCCCACCACCACCACCCGCCACCGCCGATTAACACCACCACCACCTCCGATTATCACCACCACCAACCACCGATTACCACCACCACCAACCACCACCACCTCCGATTACCACCACCACCAACCACCACCACCTCTATATATAACTTGATTTAAATCATTAACAAAGATATTATCACAAACCCATTACTTGTCATTTGTTTTTGGTTGAAAAAAATGAGAAGTAATCATCAAAATGAGTTGAAAATGGAAGTTGCAGAGAGGTTTAATGGAGGGTTTTTTTCAGAGAAAGGTTCGGTTACGTCGCAAAAAAACAAGTCACAGCCGAACCTTTAGCTCGGTTACATCGCAAAACGTTCGATTTCATCGCGAAAAGTTCGGTTATCACGAATTAATTTTTTCTTAACCGAACTCAGAGTTCGGTTGATTCGCAAAAAATACTTTTATCCGAACTCCTTGTATTAAAACAACACAAGTCCATAAGTTCGGTTCCTTCGCAAAATAAGGATATCACCAAACTTTAGTTTACGAAAATAATGAGAAGTCCAAAAGTTCGGTTCGTTCGCAAAAATGTTAAGTTTTTACTTTAACCGAACTTCACTCAGATATTGAGTTCGGTTAGATATGATGTTGGGTAAAAGTTTGTGAACCAACCGAACTTCTTACACTTGGTATAAATTTTTTTTTACGTAAAGTTCGGTTAGATAGTTGGTTGGTATGGAGTTTGCGAACCAACCGAACTATGTACACTTTGTAAAATCTTATGTTCACGTAAAGTTCGGTTAGATATTTTTTGCGAACCAACCGAACTTCTAGACCCTAAAGTTCGGTAACAATGCGAACCAACCGAACACTACTCTGTAAATCCTATAAACAAAGTTCGGTAACATGTCTGTTAACCGAACGACTAAAAACCTCCATTAACGAGCGAGTTCGGTAACCTGCGTATTTGGAAAAAGTAACCGAACTACACTTTCAGATGTGTTCGGTTACATGTTCTTCACATAAGGTAACCGAACAAGGCCAATCTATTTCAAAAATTTACATTTTTTTGAAAATTTGGAGCAATTCAACCAACATTATCTAAGTTTGAAGCATACCTGGGTACCCAAATACTCTTCCTCCGGTTTTGTTCGGTTACATGATTCAGATGAGCCATCAATTGAATCATCACTTGAATACTCAAGCTTAGTGAACTCAATTTTTTTTCCATGTTTTTCTTCTTCGTCTTCTCTAACTTTACTCAATAATTCCACTTCTTTTTAAAAAAACTCATCTGATTTTCTAACTAGTTATCTTTAACTTAATCATTTCACTAATGATTATACTAACTAATATTAACACTAACTAATCATTACCCAAAATTAATCAGGAGGGCAGTTTAGGTATTAGTATAAATATCTACACAAGGGGTTACCTAGATTTACTTCTAAATATCTTATTAAAAATAGAACCATGGTCCCCCAAAAAAAACCATGATCTCAAAAAAATCGTTCCTAACTAAACTCTGTAGTTCAACTAAGAAACCTGTTTTGAGGCATACTGAATTTTTTTGAGGCATACTATATAATACCAAAATAGGGTCACAAAATAAAAAACATCGCCCCTTATCCACCCTTTTTGATAATGGCATAACTACCCTTACATAATTAATGTTAATGATTATAATTAGATTTGATTAGCTAGGAATTTTAAGGATTGATTAAAAATAAAATTATTAGTGGTGAATTAATAGATAAATCAAATTTATGTGAGAGAGTTGGGATTTTTGAGAGGAAGAAGAAGAAGTGAAAAAACTTGGGTTTTGAATTTTGAGATTTTAGTGATTAGAAGTGACCAAAATGGGTGATTCAAATCAGAGGTAGACTTCTATACGAGGTTTAATTTCTTTTTATAAGTTGAATCTTTCAAAAAAATGAATTTTTAAAACCCAGATCTACTGACCAGATGAACAGTTCGGCTGATAACTTTGCAGCCGAACCTCCGTTTTTTGAAAATATACCTAGGTTCGGCTGACAAGTTATCAGCCGAACCTAGGTATATGTTTAAAAAATTGAGGTTCGGCTGAAAAGTTGTCAGCCGAACTTCACTCTGAAACTGAAAAATTTAGGTTCGGCTGATTCGAACAAAATTTAGCAAAGTCGCGTGAGCCGAACATAGTGTTTCTCTAAATCATACACTAGGTTCGGCTCAAAATTGATACTCCAAGATCAGCCGAACTGATCTTCTGAAAACCCTAATTTCATCTTTGAAATCATATTCTATCGATCAAACAAAATAAAATCAATCAAAAACAAGATGGGTTTGTTACACATACATTCTAAAATACATCTAAGAGCAATTGAGGTTTGGATTTCGTACTTCAATATCGCTCACTTTGATTCGTGTTTGCTTTACTTGATCAATTTCTTGATTGAATTAGAGTCCAAGATGTTTAAGTTTAAAGTTTATTTTGATTTTTGATTTTAGGTTTTTGAGGATAAGGGCGTTCTTGTAATTTAAATTGTTTAAGAATATATAGGTAATTGAACTACATTTAGACACCCTTTATAAACCCACCCTAGATGGTGTAATGACTGAGTATGCCTCAAAAAATTTGAGTATGCCTCAAAACAGGTTTCACAAATATTTAGACTTAAACTTTCCTTTCAGAAAATGGGGAACTTAGGCGCAGGCCCAAAAAAAAAAAATTCTTACCGCCAGGCCCACAATTAATGTTTGATACAGTCGCACCCATAATTATTTAAAAATATTTAAAACGTACTGAAAGACTCTATTACCCTTCATCGTTTTTGGGCATAATTTTTTTTCCTCTCCGCCGGTTTCTTTCCCTATTCCTCCATTAATCTCTGTAACGGATCTGCAAAGATTTTTTCTCCATCATTTAAAGAAATAAATCATTTAAAATCGATGATTCAAAGAAGTAAATCATTTTTGACTAAACCCTAGAATACATTTCAACAAAAATGGATGAAACAGACGAAGAAGAAAAAATCAAGTAGAAGAAACAGAAAAAAAGTTATGCAGCTAAATTTTCCCTTATATTGTCATGCAGAAGACATAAATCAGAAAAGTGAAAAAAGTAATGCATAAGACAATATGCAGCTAAAACAAAATAATGCATAATGTCTTATGCATCTAAAAAAACTGATGCATAACCAGAAAAAGTGAGAAAAGTAATGCATAAGACATTATGCAGCTAAAACAAAATAATGCATAATGTCTTATGCATCTAAAAAAAACTGATGCATAACCAGAAAAGTGAAAAAAAGTAATGCATAAGACATTATGCAGCTAAAACGAAATAATGCATAATGTCTTATGCATCTAAACAAAACTGATGCATAACCAGAAAAATGAAAAAAGTAATGCTAAGACATTATGCAGCTAAAACAAAAATAATGCATAATGTTTTGTGCAGAAATAATAATGGCATAATGTCTTATGCACTAAACAAAATGATGCAGAAGACATTATGCACGTGCATAAAAATCCATAAATCATAAAAGTGAAAAAAGTAATGCATAAGATAATATGCAGTTAAAACAAAATAATGCATAATGTCTTATGCATCTAAAAAAAAACTGATGCATAACCAGAAAAGTGAGAAAAGTAATGCATAAGACATTATGCAGCTAAAACAAAATAATGCGTAATGTCTTATGCATCTAAAAAAAACTGATGCATAACCAGAAAAGTGAAAAAGAGTAATGCATAAGACATTATGCAGCTAAAACAAAAATAATGCATAATGTATTATGCATCTAAAAAAAACTGATGCATAACCAGAAAAGTGAAAAAGTAATGCAAAAGACATTATGCAGCTAAATTGATGCATAACCAGAAAAGTGAAAAAGTAATGCATAAGACATTATGCAGCTAAAACAAAATAATGCATAATGTTTTATGCATCTAAACAAAACTGATGTTATGCATAAGACATTATGCATAACATCTTTAATTCAAATCTAATCATAAATTTCCGATTGAGATCAAAAACATGGTGACAAATAAGGTATGAAAATTTCCAATTCAGTTGATATCGAAATACTGCAACACACTTCTTACCCTTTTCAACTTCAATTTTAATTTCTTTTTACTTCTCGAATAATCAAAGACAACAGAAATCCAAAATCCCCAGATTTAAACCGCAGATTTTGAAACAGAAACCCTAGTTTTATTGAGAAGATTATTCAGAAAAGGATTTGGGAAAAGATTTGACAAAGGGAAAAATCCAAATGTTAAAAACGAAGAATCGGAGTTCACCATTGTTTTCTTCTCGCTTCTCTCTGTTCGTTGCTCGAAGAAAAGGGTAGTTTGGCCTTTTAAAAACTGAGAAGCAGAATTTCATAAATTATGGGTCTGCTACGAATTTTTGACGGGAAAATGGGTGCGCGCCTGAATTTTTCTTTCCGTAGGTTTGACATTGGAAAAATATGAGAGAATGGGTCTCCCTGTAGTTTTCACAAAAGATAAACTCAAACTTCTTCTTCTCTTCCTTGCAGAAATTTCCATGGCAACTGTTGCAGGTACCATCTTTTGTCAATTTTGATTTTTGTAATTTCTATATAAATTAAGATTATGTGGGGTTTTAGTATATTACGTTTTGTATTGAGTTTTTGATAATTTATCTTCAGTCTCCATATTTGTTCAGGAATGGCTAGGTTTTTGACCGTAACCAAGAAAAAGACAACACCAGAAATAGAATTGCCTTCAACTTCAAGAATGGATGCCGCTGTAAAATTTCCTATTCAAATACCTTTCCTTATCAGTTTACTCTTATTTTAGGTGTGTATTCCTTCATCAAAAAGGGGAAATTCTAAACCCATCCCACCCATGAATTTTGAATTTTGGAGGATTTTCAATTCCCATAAGTTATGGAGATGGCAGCGAAAGAGATGAGAAAATTTAAGGAAGAATAAGATGAGATTGTCAAGGGAGAACAACATTAGAAGAGTGAAAGAGATGAATGATAATACTGCTGCTGCTGCTGCTGCTGCTGCATATCCTCTGGGATGACATCGAAAGAGATAAGAGCTTTAAGGAAGAACAAGATGAGAATGTCAAGGCAGAAGAAGAAGATGAAAATTGATGATGCTGCAGCTCAGCCTTATCTTCCTGAGGAGATGAATATTGATGCTGCCCCTGCGCCTGCCCCTGCGCCTGCCCCTGCGCCATATCTTCCTGAAGAGATGAATATTGATGCTGCTGCGTTGCCATATCTTCCTGAGGAGATGAATATTGATGCTGCTGCTGCGTCGCCATATCTTCCTGAGGAACTAGTAATAGAAAACATTCTCACCAGATTACCTTTTCGGACTCTAGCTCAATACAGCTGCATCAGTAAGTTATGGTGCAATTCAATTTCAAATGATGCACAGTTTGCTAAGACTCACTTTGCTCACAACAAAAATCGTAAGTTAAATCTAGTCTTCAATTTACTTAATGTATGGACTTCTAAAGGAGGAGCTGCTTTTTTCAGTCTAGACAGTGATTACAAATTTAGATTATTAATGAACGTAGAAAACCAAAGCAGAGCTGAACTAGTAGGTTACTGTAATGGGTTTGCTTGTATTACACTAGTTCGTAAAAAAGGGTCTGGTCGTAATTTTGTGAATATCATCAACCCTATCAGGAGGGAAATACTTTCTCTCCCCTATACGTATCCTAAGGATGGAGGGGAATGCCAATATTTATGTCATGGTTTTGGTTTTGATTCATCAACAGACGAATACAAGGTTGTAATCATTTTTACTTCCAAAGACATTGAGGAGTACTTTATAAGTATGGTCTTTACTTTGGGTACTAGATCATGGAGAAAGAGTGTTACAAGTGTTGCTCAAATCTCCCCGCCACCAGGTTGTTCTCCTTTTCCTAGTCGATTGGTAACACGCAGAGCAGCCACTCTTTGCGGGGGCGATCTTCTCTGGAAGATAACTGCTAACAGTGCAGTAGAAGAAGAGGCGACAGTCGTTGCTAATAATCATACTGAAGAAGTTCGTGATAATAATAATAGGATTGGCATGTTGCTCTCGTTCGACATTCACAAGGAGAAGATTCAGTTCATTCGACTCCCGGATGAATGTAATTTGACGGCCCCAATGCCGACAACAATGAATGTAGTAGTTGAACATCATCTTCTGGAGCATAAAGGTCAAAGGATATCCTTGTGTTGCACAGTCCGAAAAGGCAATGGCCTGTTGTTGCCGTGATGGTCAGAGCAGTTTTTGTTCTGGCTGTTGTCGCTTTATGGTTCAACTGTATTTATTGGAGGACAAGGAAAAGCAGGTGTGGATCAAGGGGGAGAGTTATGGTGTTCAAGTTAGCGATCTAGGTTCACCACCAGCTCCCTTTTGTTGTTACTTTGATACTACTGCTACTACTACTGCGAGATATCCTACGCAAATTCTGAGCGTCTCCGATCAGGTATTACTGCATTGGTTTGATGGAAAATGTCTTAAAATTTACAATTTGCAGACAAAACATGTCGATGTGGTAGGATCCTCTTCCTGCTGTGATGAGCAAAGTAGTTTACTTTTTGATATTAAGATGTATGGATTTCCCCCCTTCAATGGTATTGGCAATGATGGTTATAGTTATCGCCTGTACGCGGATTGACAGCTGCACGTTCAAGCTGAAAGCATCCTTTCTCTGAAAACTTTCATTCCTGCAGGAGGAGAAACTAGAAGGTACTATGATACTAAGGTTCCGAAATATGAAAAAAATAATCCACCTGCTGGATGGTTGAGTACTGAAAGAGAATCAGTAAAATATCGTGCTTTCTTTTAGGTTGTTTGTACTGCTATTATCTGACTGACTTCAGTTATGGTTGTCTGGTCACTCAACATTATTAAGGTTTATGGCATTTGGCTACCTGTAATTAGTGAATGTTTGTTTGCACATTACTTCATTTTTCGCTTTCATGGCTGCTAATAGGGTATCGATTGGGGATGCACCATTTGAGCAAAAAACCTTATGATAAGAGAAGGAGGAATGATTCCTATCGACCACCCAAATCCCAATATTTCCAAATGATGTTGTCTTTCGATTCTTCACCCAAATCCCAAACAGAAGCCCAACTTCTAAATGACTAGCATTTAAAGTTTGAAATACAGCAACGTCAAGTTAAAACCAGCTATACCTATGATTCTAGCATGATACAAATATCCCTTGGATGCCCACATCAGATTCCTTGGTTAAACCAGCTAGTTGCAAGCTTCACCATTTGTCCACTAATGAGATTATCCGCAGCAGTAGTAAGGACACACTGAATAGCAGCAGCAGCTGCAGCTGGTTTGATTTAATCCCTAAGTCAGAAATATACAAGTTTGCGCGACAACTAAAAAAGAAAAGGAAAAAAGATTCAAAGCCCACAAAAATGTTTGCGCCCCCTCAAGCCCATTACCCAACTAAACTTAAAACGAAATCAGTTCTTAAAAAAAAAAATTGATCGAGGGAACCACATAAATACTACCTCCGCCTTAGAAAAATAGGCTGGTTTGTGTGCGAATTTACACAGAAACCAGCCTAAAGAAACGGAAGGAGTAGATAAATTCAGGGCCGACTCAGAAATATTCTTAAGGTAGGGTTGGAATACTACCAAAATTGGTAATCGGGATTCGGTTATCCAATACATTTTTTTTTTGCTGAGAAAGACACTATTTCATTAAAAGAAAAGACTATTACAAACTGCATCTAGAGATACCTTCCTCATAACATCTTCTAAGAATAGAGAAGGCGAATCCCAAATGTTACTCAATCTAAACCTTCTAGCCCTACGAGCAAGTTTGTCTGCCAACTTATTTTTACAACGCTTAATATAGCCAACCTTACAAGATAACAAACTAGTTAGGTAAAGACGAAAATCTTCTAAGAGATCAAGACTTCGCCAATCCAGATCACCCTTGCCGCTATTTACATAACCAACCATCTGAAGACAATCGCTAACTAAGAGGACTTTAGACAGATTCAAATCTCTTGCCCAAGAGATCGCCAAAATGAGCGCGGTTGTCTCAGCCCCAACAGCGCTAGAAATCAGTCCAAAATCCGCTCTAAGACTCTTTATTGTCCCTGCAATATCACAGAGTATAACACCAACACCCAAGTTAAATTTTTTAAAAGAACCATCCATAAACATGATATAATCAAAATCCTGCTTTTGGAAAGTAACTTCCATACTGACTGAATTAAGAGACAAAGAAGGAGATATATAAGTATTAATAAATCTTTTAACATCCAGCACAACTATCAAGATTGATTTGCACATGTTTAAACACAACATCAGATCTCAGCTTCTAAACAGACCATAAAGCAATGGCTCCAACAGTTGGCCAACCCACAAAGTAAGGAGAAACACCAAGAGAATTATCAAACCAGGATATAAAGATGTCTTCAACCCAGTTCTTATCAGTATACTCTAAATGTTGCAGAGAAAGAGCAAACCAGATATGGGAGGAAATCGGACAGAGAAAGAACAGATGCATCACAGACTCATAATCATTTTTACAAAGAGGACAACAATCATCAATATCAGGATTGTAGAGCTTAAGAACAGAATTAACAGGTAACATCTGCGTGAAGATTTTCCACATAAAGAATTTTATCTTAGGTAAACAATCCAGATTCCAAATTTTCTTCCAAAAAGAAGCTTCATCAGTTGAATAAGCTTCATTTAAGAAGGTTTTATAAGCTGATTAACAATGTACATGCCATTAGAAGTATGAGTCCACATAATTTCATCTTTCTTGGTTGTATTAATTCTAATAGATCTTATTCTAATTACATCTTCAGAGGAGAAGAGAGAAGAAAGAGTAACTAAATTCCAGTTATTATCAACAACATCAATAAGTTCACCAACATACTTATAATCATCACAGTTAGGATTAGCTGAAAAGGGAAGAGAAGAACTACCTGGAATCCAGCTTGAAGACCAAATTTTAGTGGAATTACCATCATTTATCTTGTACACTATGTTAGCTTTTAAAAATTTAAACTGTTAAAAATATCCTTCCAAATCCACGAAAAATTGGCAGCAGCCTTATCAATATCCAAGAGATTTTGATTTGGGTAGTACTTATCCTTAAGAAACTTAGACATCAACTGATTTGGATTCTTTAAAAGTATCCATCCCAGTTTTGCTATAAGAACTCTGTTCACAGTGAAAGAATTCCTAATGCCAAGACCACCATTCAATTTAGATTTACCAATGTCACCGCTAGATCGAAAATAAGCCGCTTTTCTAGGATATTTCTTAGACCACCAAAATGTTCTCTGAATGGAATCAATTTTAGAAGTAATCATCTTAGGGAATGGAAAGCAAGACATATGATACACAGCTAAGCTAGACAAAACATGTTTGGTAACCACAGTTCTCCCAGCTACATTAAGATTTGTTCTCTTAGTATTGCTAAGCCTAGAATAAAACTTATCAATTAGGAATTGAAAAGATTTAGTTTTTATCTCTTTTAACAAATAAAGGAGTTCCAAGATATTTTTCAGAACTGCTAAGAAATTTGATACCTAAAGTTTTTGACAGTAATTTAATATGCTTATGATGCAGCTTACTACTAGTAAAGAAACCGGATTTTTCTAAGTTAATAGCTTGGCCAGAAGCTTTTGCAAAAGTGTTAATGATTTTCATAAGATTCCTAGCATAAGTAAGAGAAGCTTTAGAGAAAATCATACAATCGTCAGCAAAGAATAAGCGAGAGATTTCAGGGCTATCCTTCCTAAGCTTAAACCCTTGAATAACTTTACTCTTTTCACCATTGAGTAACAGTTGCAACAAAGTTTCCATGCAAATTATGAAAATGTAGGGAGAAAGGCAATCTCCCTGCCTAATACCACGAGAAGGGACGAAAACTTCACCTGGAGAACCATTAACTAGAATGAAGTAAGACACCGTACTTATGCACTGAGAGATGATTTGACACCAATCATCCGAAAAACCGAGTTTCTTAAACACTGCCAAAATGAAGGACCATTCTAATCTGTCGAAAGCCTTTGAAAGATCCAATTTTACAGCCATATACCCATCTTTATTGTTTTTCCTTTTTTTATATTTAAAAGAATGCAAGATTTCATGACTGATTATGATGTTATCTTGAATGTTACGGTTTGAAATGAATGCAGATTGATGTGGAGAAATAAAAGAATCCAAAATAGGTTTCAATCGATTTGTTAAAATTTTAGAAATAATTTTGTAGACTGTATTTGTTAAACTGATCGGCCTGAAGTCATTAGGCGTAGAAGGATTACTAACTTTGGGAATCAGAGCAATGAAATAATGATTTAACTGTTTAAAAAGAAACTTACTGCGGAAAAAACTTTGCACATGATTAATAACTTCCCCTGAGACTTGGTCCCAATTATCCCTGAAAAAACCACCCGGAAAGCCATCAGGCCCCGGGGATTTCCATGGCGCCATACTGATAACAATAGAATGAATTTCCTCACTAGTAGGAACATCTACTAGACTAACATTACGTTCATCTGTTATTATAGGCTTAATATCTTTAAGCAAAATTTCAATATATGTAGCGATGTGAGAAGAAGAGGAAAAAAATACTTTTAAAGTGATTAGAAAGAAGGGAGACCACATGTTCCCTACTTTCTAACCAGTTCCCTTGAGTATCCTTCAACATGTGAATAGTGTTTTACATGTTTCTCAGATTAACATAATTATGAAAGAAATTCTTGTTTCTATCATACTGAGTAAAATATTCAATTCTCGATTTTTGTTTATAAAAGGACTTTTCGATTTCATACCAGTAGTCCAACTGTCTAGAATAATTCAAAATGAAACTACCCAGAGCTGGCGTATAGTTCATGCTTTGCAGCTTTTCAATTTCTGAATTCAATCTATTTATTGTAGTTTTGATGTGACCAAAAGTATTCAAATTCCACTTACTGAGATCATACTTCAGTGATTTAAGCTTTTCGGCAACTATAAAACTAGGAGAACCTTTCGATCCTTTTTCCCAGGAATTTTCAAGAACATTCTTAAAGTCAGGACTAGCTTGCAAACATTTAAAATACTTAAAAGGAATCGCTAAACTTTGATCATGAACAACGTAGAAGAATAGGGCAGTGATATGAAAAAATTCTTCCCAAATTAGTGACCCTAGTCTGAGGCAGCAAAGACACTCATTTATCGTTTATGAAACCCCTATCTAGTTTTTCAAAAATCAAGTCAGAAGGATTCCTAAATCTTCTATTACTCCACGTGAAAGGATTCCCATAGGCAAAAACTTCATTCATTTTTAGTTGAGTTAAGGAGTTTCTAACAAAATCTGGAGCCAGAGAGTTATCAGCATTCCCTCCTTGTTTTTCAGAAGCATCTAAGATAAAGTTGAAATCTCCCAGTAATAACCATGGTTTATTATCTGTATTCCAGTTATTCAAGTGGTTCCATTGATTCCTAATACCCAAAGAATTTAAAGATCCATATACAAAGGAAACAAAGCAATTCTTAATGGCTGGCGTAATGTCACAAACTACATGTATCATGTTAAAAGCATTTCCAATAATTTCTATATTCGAGTTTTTAAAGTATCCAAAAGCTAGTCCCCCTGATTTTCCAACAGCTGGAACAATATACCAAGAATCAAAAGGAAGGTGATGCGTATATCTATTAACTACATCAGTGTCGACCATGGTTTCGAGAAGGAAAATAGCGTTTGGCCTAAACTTTCTAAACATGCTCAAGATATGCAACCATTTCTTATCTGAACAACAACCATTCATGTTCCAACAAATGAATCTCATACTTTCTAACTAGAAAACTAACAAAATTCAGAATTTAAGGAAATTAAACAAGTAGATATCAAAGGCAAAAAATTTAGAAGCCAATCAGCGAGCAAGAACAATCAGAGAGGAAATATAAAAACTTACCAGGTCATGAGCACCGGAGGGTTCCGCATCCATAGAGTCAGTTTCCATCATCATCAAATCAATTTCCTTTTCAAACTCTTCATTTGAAATTTCAGGCTCAGGTGGCAACATTGATAAGGGCATAGGCTTTAGCATCACTGGCACAATGGGGGCTCCCTCATAAACAACAGTAGAAGAGTCTCCAACAACTGAGCTTAAAGGCATAAACATGTCAGACAGTAGTTCATCTTAGAAGCAGAGTTGTAAATAAATCCTGAAGTTGAGCATATAGTCTGAGCAAAAACTGAAGTCGATGTAGACCAGACCATGTTAGCATCAACATTAGACAAATTTGCAGAAAAGTTTGAAGAGCCCAAATTGAAAGAAGTATCAGCAGGGGGGCTAAAAGGGGGAGCTGAAGATAATGCTGGCCAACGGGGAGTCGGAATCATAGTAAAGGAGGATGAACCTGAACTAACTTCATGAAAAACAGACTCAAAAGAAGTTCTGGTTCTTTTCCCTTTCCTATCATGCATGAGACCATCAGCATCGAAAGAAATATTTTCACATGAATGACTAAAACATCACGATTCAATAAAGAGAGTGAAGGAACCGAGTTTGAAGGAGCTTTGTTAACTGGTTCCCTAATGGTAAGAGGAGCAAACTTAGATCTAGCAGAAGAGGAAACAAGAGAGAAAAAGGAAGAACCCGAATTTCTGAGAGATGCAACTGGCTTGAGGCTGAGAGAGAAAGCAGATGGCTTCGACTGATTGTGAGCTGCTGCATCTTTGGCCACAAAAGCAGTGTCAGAGCTATCCTTTGGAAAAGCACTTTCTTCAGCTTCAGAGGAGGATTGAAAATTGGATACCGCCACATGAGAAGCCCTTCTAGTAGGAACTGGTAGGGATCTTACTAAGATCCTCATCTGGATATCCTTGCAAAGAGGAAGATTGTGATGCAGTACAAAACAAGTCTTACAGAACCTGAAAGGCAACTTTGGATAAAAAGCATGCATAATGTAAGCTCTCTTGGGAGTATTAATAACCACTTTCCTAGTCAGTGGTGTTCTAAGAGGGACCATTAGCTTAGCTTCAAAATGATTCCCAACTGGAGATTCAGCTGAAACAAAAGTCCCTATTTGATCTAAAACTTCCCTAGCTCTGCCCTTATTTACCAAGTCTAAGTGAATATCAATCAAAACTGGCATCAAAGTCTTATCCCAAACAAGATCAAAAATCGACTCCAAGCTTCTAAGTGGTTGCACTGCAAAAAGCTTGCCATAGAGCAAGGTTGGCCTTGCAGCAAAAGCAATCTCCATATCCTTCTTAGTTTTGAACATCACAACAAAAATATTCTGGATTCCATTTCCTTGAATAAACGGTTTAGCTAACTTAAAATCTGAAGCTTTGATTGTCCAGATTTTGTTGAGGTTATGCTTGACAGAGTTTTTATAGTAACTTTTAGAATCATCACATAACAGTGCAAAAAACATAAAAGGAAATTCCTCAAAGTCTTCATCTAAGTCAAGTACCCTAACTTGATCAGCAGGCATTGCCATTGCTAGAGCTAATAAATGAAGAAGTATACAGTTGAAGCAGTGTATTGAAATTGCAAAGGACAATAAGAACTGAATTGTGATGAGTTTAAACAAAACAATTAAGCATTTATATAGGTCTAAAAGAAGATGTAGTGATTATCTTTGTATCAATAACAAGACATGACAATGAATAAGGAGAGATAATTGGGTTTTGCCAAAAAAACCATAATTAATTGTGCCATCAAACAAAGTAGAGATAAAACCAGACAAGGAGATGTAAATGATAAGCATGCTTAAGAGAGTAAGTTGACAACACCTTCTTTGATGACTGACAATAAGGAGTTGGTTACATTGAGATGACAAAATGACTTGATTACTCACTTCAGAAAACCAATGGACAACAGAGTAATGAGTATAATGCATGTCAAAATATAAATATTCTTATTCCATCCATTCAGATTAACTCATAGACAGAGAGATATTAAGAAAAAATTGCCAAATGTAAGAGAAAATCTGCATAATTGGTAGTAAAGAGATATCCTAATCCATACATGAAGATTCCATCCACTTTTGATATAAAAAATTTCTTTTTATTGCTAATTAATAATTATAACACAAATTTTGATAATCTTGGGAGAGATGAATTGATTAATCAAGCTTTAAAACAGTGTAATTCATCATTTCCTAAACCTCTAATTACTCTTCAACTTTTCCATATAGAGAAGTAAACTCCGAGAGAGAATCAACCCTTGATGTCTCAAATCCAAAAAAAATTTAACTCTAGAAAAATATAAATTGCAGAAGCTATTGAGGTCGCATCTAATCCCTACTGAGTAGGATCTCATATTACTCATATATCAACAAAGCAGGGTATCCTTATCAGTTATCAAAAGATTCTAATTCAGCTCATACCCCCAATAAAGAAGACCCCTTATAAGCAGAAGTTGATGAAGTTTTCACGGCCAGTTCTCCTTGCAGATTCATGATGATGATGGACTGAAACTCTATGGGTGCACTTCCATTAGCTCATGACCTAAAATTAAAAAAGAATAGGAGAAAAATTAATCAATAGAGATTAAGAGTTTAAATCAATTTCACAGAAGGCATATCAACTTAAAACTTAACAGAAATCATTCAATTAAACCAAAAATTGATTGTGAAAACCAAATCGAGAAACTTCAGAGTTTTAAAATTAGGGTTCTCCTATATTCACGAAATCATAACTCAAATAAACAAAAAAACTATGGGAAATATTCAAATTTAACAGATAATCAAAGCCTAATAATTGATTCAAACAAATTGACTGAGATTCGGTTCAAGATAAGGAAGAAGATTAGCGTCTGACTAAGTCAGCGTCGCAGGACCAATCGCATGACTCGACCTCAACTTCTTTCTGTCTAATTAGGTTATTATCCAATACATAGATATACATGTAACCGACTAAAATGCGCAAATTAAATTGATTATAAATCGTGGTTGGAAGAAAAAAATGATTTATAGTAGAAAACTGGAAAAATAAATAGAATAGAGTAAAAGGTTCCCTGATTTAACATACATAATGGGCTAAAAGTTATCTAGGATCAACACAAGTTAAACAAATTTTCGCATGTAAAATTTTTTTGAGCCAAAAAGCAGGGACAGGCTATAGCCTGAGTTAGCCCCTTGCTAGGCCCTTCCCTGGATAAGCTCAAACTTTTCTTCTCTTCCTTGGATTCTTTTTTTTATAAATTGATTGAGTAAGTTCGTTAACTTTAACTAGAAGTGGCTATTGTCGTGTTGTTGATTTTTAGCGTCTTACTTCAGTTATGGTATACGTCTTATACCACAATAGGATGAAATCTAGATTCAGTTTTTTCTATGCAACTTGAATAATGCGCCATCATGGTGCAACATTGCTCTCAGCAAGTTACTAGTGATGTGCCATGATGGTGCAACATTTTCCTCGGGAAGTCACCACTGACGTGTTCCACCATGATAATGAAATATTATCTCTTGGCCAATGTAACCTGCGTGATGCACCACGATGGTTGAGTACTGAAAGAAAATCAGTAAAATATCGTGTTTTCTTTTATGTTGTTTTGTACTGCTATTATCTGAATGACTTCAGTTATGGTTGTATGGTCACTCAACATTATTAAGGTTTATGGCATTTGGCTACCTGTAATGAGTGAATGTTTATTTGCACATTACTTCATTTTTCGCTTTCATGGCTGCTAATAGGGTATAGGTTGGGGATGCACCATTTCAAAGACATTTAATATTTTATTTTATATGAAAATTGGTACACTCCTAGTTAATTTGGTACCCCTATTAGCAATTTTGGTGACTTTTTCGTGGAAAATGTATATATTTTTTTGCGTCTCACCTTTTGGTCTAGGTAGCTAAGCAAATCTTGGTGTCTTTCTTTTTTTCCGAAAAATAGACGCCTCGAATATATTGATAATATTTTGGATTAAGATGACTCCAGATAGACTTTAGAATAGAATTGGCTTGATATGCTCAGAGGCTTTTAACCTTACACAAATGTGAATTGCAGCATTTTATTCAACAGAACAAATTCACTTACTACTTAATTACTACTTAGATCCGGTGGTGGCCAATCTTTGAGTTCCAGTAGATGTATCCATCTATGGGATATTTCTTTGATTCCTAGTGAAATAATCTTTGAAATGAACACTAAAGTTTGAAAAGCTACAACCGGAATCACAATATTTGAGCAAAAAACATTGTGATAAGACAAGGAGGAATGATTCTTATCTTTTTTTATATAAGAAAAACAAACCATAACACAATTACAATATAGTTGAGATATTATGGTTCTCAGAGTACAGGTTCTGAGTTTCATAGTGTTGATTAGTGTTGTCTCCTTCCCCGCCCACAGCATCCAAATCACCCCTGATTTGTTGCATCAAGTTTTGGATCTTAGATCCTTTCTATTGTCTAATATTACAATTTGAGCATAAATTTGCTAATTTTAAAGCCATATAGTTTTGGGTAGAGTTGATGGTACTCCACTCAGCTATTTCAAAAAGTTTAGAATTGCTAGAGTTTAGTTTGAATCTCCTGTGCATTTGCTCAGCATGAAGTTTTCTCGTCAGCTTTATCAGGTCGCAAGAGTGTGATTCGATCTCTATTCGGCTTCCGAATTCTGTTTCCCAATCAAAAGTCTATTGAGTAGCCTCCTGGTGAATCTCTGGACTGCTCCCTTGGAGGTGCCATATCCCTCTTGCTCCTGTGCACTCCCTTGTAAAATCAAAAAGAGTTAAACCAATTCCATAACCGTTCAGGGATGTGTTGAAATACACTGCTACATTCAGTTTCAGAGTAAAGATTGGAGGTGGAAGCCATTGTATTCTAAAATCAATAGTTTTTTTTTCCTGCTGCCTGTTTATTCTACTCCCTCCGTTCCACTTTAGATGATATTTTAGGGTTTTTTGTATGTTCCAAAATAGATGAGAGTTTAGTTATTTTCTATAAATTCTCACTGATTTACCCCTGCTTTGGAAGCACAACATAACATTCATTGCTCTTGTTATAAGTGAGAGATAATTAATCTAATTTAAGATTTCAAATCTATTCTCTATAATATTTGGTCATCCCAAGTGGAATTACATGGGGATTCATAATTTATACCAGAATCTAGAAACAAAAAACTAAAAGGTTCAAATTTTTAGAAAGGAATTAATATGGGCAGATTTCAAAAAAAAAAGTACTCTCTTTGATATTTCTTAATCTCCGTGAGAAACTCTACAACATCATCTAAATCGGAACGGAGGGAGTATCCTGTATGCATGAAGTTGTTTTTATCTTTAGCAGTAGCAGCAAGCCTAATGTTTATATAAAGTTTAATGGTCTTAGCTACATTTTTTGCTGTGGATTTTGTATTGTTAAAGTTAACATTACATCTCTCCTTCCAAACACGCCATAGAACAATTATGTATAGCTCAACCCATTCATTATTGTCAGCCTGGTTTCTTTTTTCTTCTACAATTTGTGTTAGCCAAAGATGGAAATCATTATGATCCCCATAGACATATCTAGGATTAATCCTTAGCTCATCCAGACATCAGTGATTAAAGGACAATGCATGAATAGATGAGTTAGAGTCTCCCTTTTGCAGTTGCAGATTTTGCATATGTCTGCAATGTAGTGGAGGTGTTTTCTTACCGCTGCTCCAGTTAGTAGAATTTTGTGTACTGCTTTCCAAGGAAATAGCTTAATAAAAAGACTTGTGTTCAGAATCCAAACTGTTTTCCAATTCTTTTTCCTTTCGATGAAATTACTTCTACTCTTAGTTAGTTCCTTATATAATGTTTTGACAGTGAAATTCCCATCCGTTGTAAGAGGCCAGATTACTTCATCCTCCTGGTTACTATGTATCTCAGTATGGCGAATGTTGTTTGATGTTTCCACATTGAAGAGCTCAGATATGATTTCCTCATTTCATTGAGTGTTATTGATAATTAGATCACTCACTCTCTGTATGTTTTCATTACAGTTGGATGGTTTGATCAGAAGTTCATTCTGGTTGAGGAACCATTTATCAGGCCAAATATGTATCTTTTCTCCTTTGCCTACTTTCCATGTGCTGAAATTTTGAATATTTTCAATACCAGAGATAATGCCCTTCCAAACCCATGAGTCAGTGGGTTTTGGACTAGTAGGCATATGCATAATGTCCTCCTCTGGGTAGTATTTTGCCTGCATTACTTGAGCACCTAGAGTGTCTGGATGTTTCATCATCCTCCATCCTATATTAAATATCATTGCATTATTGAATTTTTCAAGATTCATAAAACCTAACTCCCCCTCCTGTTTGTCTTTATAGACAACTATCCAAGCTTTTGGATATGTGCCTTTAATCTTTCCCTATTCCTTTCCCCAGAAGAAATCACTCTGGATGTTGTTCATTTCCTTAATGGTTGTTTTGGGTATTTTAAAAGTACTCATTTGGTAGTTAGCCAATGTAGAGGTTACATGCTTTATCAAGACCATTTTCCCAGCTGGGTTAATGGTTTTTCCTTTCCATCCTTAACTTTCCTTTTAGGTTCACAATGATGGGATGAAGGGACTTTACTTTAGACTTGTTTGTGAAAAGTAGGGAACCCAAATATTTATCATTGAGTGGTATTGGTTCAATTTTCATGAAGTTAGTGATATCATGAGCCATTTCCATGGCTGTGTTTTTACTGAAGAATATTCTTGACTTTGCTAGGTTTATCATTTGACCAGAGAAAGAGCTAAAATCTTCAAAGATTTGAAGGATTTTTGAGCCTCTTCTCTATTTGCTTTGCAGAAGATTATGCAATCATTAACAAATAGAAGGTGGCTCAAGGAGGTGCTTTTTTTACTATTTTTATTCCATGAATTTTTCCTTTGTTCTCAGCATCTAATAGTGTTCTTGATAACACTTTCATACACCGAATCAAGAGGTAAAGAGATAAAAGATCTCCTTGTCTCAACCCTCTTGTAGGTTTAAAGAAGTTACAAGAAACTCCATTTCGCATTATAGATGATTGGTAGTTGATATGCATTGCATAATCAGGTTACACCATTTTTTGGAGAATCTCATTCTAGTGAGCACATCAATGAGGAAATCCCATTCAACTCTGTCAAATGCCTTTGACATGTCAATTTTTAACCCCATCCAGCCCTGAATGTCTCTTCTAACCATCATATTGTGGATTATTTCATGGGATACCATGGTATTATCATGTATCTGTCTACCATGGATGAAAGAAGATTGGTAGGGAGATATAATGTTATGGAGAAGAGGTTTCATTCTCTTTGCCATTAGCTTAGAGATAACCTTATAGGTGGTATTACATAGTGTTATTGGTCTAAAGTCCACAGGGGAGCTATGGAATTGAACTTTTTAGGGATGAGAGAAATGAAAGTGAAGTTGATTTCCTTGAGCATAAAGCCAGTGTGTAGAAAGTTTTGAACCATCTTGATAAGGTCAGGTCCAATGGTATCCCAATTATCTTGAAAGAAATTTGGGGGGAAATCATTTGGTCATGGAGCCTTGTTTCCATCCATGTCAAATAGAGCATTTTTTATTTCCTCAGGCCAATGAGTTTCAGTGAGCTTTTTGTTATCCTCTTCACTAACAACTTTAGGTATTAGGTTGATCATATCCATGTTGAAAGTGGTATTAGAGGTGGTAGAAATGTTGCTGAAATGCTCAGTGAGACAACTTGCTATAGTAGTTCTGTCATGTAGCCATTTTCCATCTTTTCCTTTGATGGTATCCACCCTATTTCTCCTATATCTTGTTCTGGCAGAGTTATGAAAGAAAGTAATGTTCCTATCTCCCAGATTAATTGTATTGTTTCTACTTTTTATCTTCCAAAAGTCCTCTTCAATGTCTTTCCATTGACTTAGAGTTTCTCTAATCTTTTGATGGTAATTGGACATCTATTGATGTTATTAGATAGAGTTTCAATCTTCTTTTTTATGGTATCATTCTGTTTTTAATATTGCCAAAAATATTTTTGTTCCATTTTTTAAGACATTTTTGATACTGTATAAGTTCTTTGCAAGGGAGTAACTCGCAAAGCCAGTTTGATTAGAGTCCCATGTCTTCATAATCAGTCTTTTGCAGTCTGGATGTTCCATCCATCCTCCAAAGTATTTGAATGGATAAGCTTCATCTTTCCATCCAGGATTTGTTTTTAGGATGATAAGGCAATGATCTGAGCCCCTTTCAACTAGATGGAACAAGTTGGATTGTGGGAACAATTCAATCCATTCATCATTGCATAGGGCTCTGTCAAGCCTTTCCTCCACTCTATTACTATCCATTCTTTGGTTACACCAAGTGAATGGGTATCCTGTAAATCCAACATCTTGTAATCTCATATAGGAGATAACATCATTGAAAGAATCAGCCTCATTTCTATCAAAGGGCTTCAGCTCTTTTTTTTCCTCATTTGTTAGAACAACATTCAGATCTCCGATAATCATCCAAGGGATGTTTATTTTGTCTACTATTTTTATAACATGCTTCCAAGACTCTATCTTATTAGAACAGGGACTGCCATAGAAGGCAGTGACCAAGTAATTTTTGTGAGTAGTATTATCGGTGACCATGGCATCTATAATATTGTGTTTATGATTTTGTATGTTCACTTGCATATTGTTTTTCCAAATCATGGCCATTCCTCATGCTTGTCCTCTAGGTGGGACAAGGCAGTAGTTTTGAACATTTAGAGCTTTAAGAATTTTATGCATTTTCTTGTCTTGTTGCTTTGTTTCTAAAAAACAGATTAAATCTGGATTTTCATAATTAGAAGGTCTTTCAAATAGTCTTGAGTTCTTTTTTGGCCTAATCCTTGGCAGTTCCAAGACAAAAAAATAACAAACTCCCAGAAGTAAGAGACTGTTGGGTAATCTAGTTTTTCCTGATAGTGCGTTATCTGAGCCAATCTAGAGTGTGTTATGTACCTACTAAGCATTATCAAATATGGAAAATGTATGAGGAAACAATGCATTGGTAGGAAGTTTAGGGGTACCTTTCCAAATTTTGTGTTGTACCAAGGATTTGGGCTCTCCAATTTTGGTTCTTTAGTATCTCTAGTCCCTGTTCCATTTGGAGCTGAGTGATTGTTCATGTCCTCACTTCCTCTTTTCTTCTTTGAGGAAGTGAGGAATGATTCTTATCGACCACCCAAATCCCAATATTTGCAAATGATGTTGTCTTTCGATTCTTCACCCAAATCCCAAGCATAAGCCCAACTTGTGAATGACTAGCATAGTAGCATTTAAAGTTTGGAATACAACAACGTTAAGTTAAACCAGATATACCCGAGTTATCCCCTTGCTAGGCCCATCCCTGGATAAGCTCAAAACTTTTCTTCTCTTCCTTGGATTTTTTTTAATAAATTGATTGAGTAAGTTCGTTAAATTTAACTAGAATTCGGCTATTGTAGTGTTGTTGATTTTTAATGTCTTACTTTAGTTATGGTATACGTCCTATGCCATAATGGGATGAAATATAAATTCAGTTTTGCTATGCATCTTGTGTAATGCGCCATGGTGGTGCAGAATTCAATTTTTTCCCAACAGCCGTATTGAATGATGCACCATGGTGGTGCAGAATTCAGTTTTGGCCCAACATCCGCATTGAATGATGCGCCATTCCTCTCAGCAAATCACCCACTAGAGTGATGTGTCATGATGGTGCAACATTTTCCTCGGGCAGTCACCACTGACGTGTTCCACCATCATAATGTGATATTAGCTCTTGGCCAATGTAACCTGCGTAATGCACCATGATGGTGTGATGTTGGCCCTTGGCCAATATTCCTCTTAGCACGCAACATTATCTTGAGATAACACTTCATCTCATCTAAATGACGCATCTTTGAGCATGAACCATACTAACAGTGTAAGGAGAATCTTTTCTAATCAAGGTTCTCAAACTCAAAAACTAGGTTCGTGAACTTAAGTAAGTTTGGGAATCTTTCTCTCTCCACTAGTTTTGCTAACTCAAACCAAGCCAAGTGCAAGAAATTTTCTTTCTCTTCAAGGTTTGTGGACTTAAAACATAGGTTCACGATCTAATATGTATAAATTTCAAATAAGCTTCTTAAATAGATTTTTGAACCTATACTTTCGAAACTCATGAGAGAAAATTTAGTTTCTATTAGTTTCGAAAAAGCGACAAACATGAACTTGACATCGAAACTTCACTAAACTTTATCCAAACATCTAGTCTATGACAAGAACCGTCTTTTTGTTATTCAATTATTTACTAAAGTATTTGATTTTGCTATGATAGATAAATATAATAGAAAACATTCTGAAAGAAAAATCAATCCTTTTTACTAACCTTCGATGAATTATTTCATGTGATCTTAAATCTTTAATCTTAACGACTAACTTAGATGAACCTAAGAGTTTACTACCTAATCTAATTTAGACCAAAGCTAACTTACGTAGGTTATAAATCGAGAAATAGTTTTGGCATCTAAATTTGACAACATACTTTCCATATTAATGCGTGAAGGTTTAACCGAGCATTCTCTCTAACAATATCTCCCTTTTATCAATTTTAATGACAAAACTTCTAAAATACATATGGACATTTACAAGTTTAACTTTCGGCACAAACGTCATTATGCTTTCTTGATTTCTGGAATGTTCAATTTTATTATTCTACGGTTATTATTCATGTGTTCGTTGGGTACAAGTAATTTAAGATTCGTAAGTAATAGATAATAACTTTAATATTCTTACCCTTCATAATTTGCATGGATGATTTTCATTTCGCTTATGGTTGTTATCACAATGAGTAATATAGTTTGTCGTTTTAAATCACAATATACTTTTTCATACATATAGTGATACTACTTCTTATTTTTGATATGTATTCCCTCTTAGCGTTTACGTGTCAATTTTTTTCTAGATAGGACGATGAGCACACATATTAATTAACTCCCCTTAAGATAATGTTCCGAAAAACCGTAAGTCATTAGTAGTAAGCTATTATTTTTTCCTCACCCTATTTGTCACAAAGTTGACAAAGGTGGTGAGAATTGACTTCCTCATGAATTAAGCCATTACGAGAACAACCGACACTAAAAATTCTATGTCGTTAATGATGATTCCATTAAGTTTCACAACTTAGTTTCTTTTGCCTTAAAGAGATTAAAGAGACTTTTTCTCTCCCAAATTCCACAAACACACTTTTCCTAGAGATATGTTAATTATTTAAATTAAGAACTCATCTCCATTTGGTGTCTTTCTCAAAATAGAACAATAAATGCGATGTTTTTACTAGAAAAATAATTTTCTCGGATTTTAGAGAAATCAAAAGAAGATATAAGACAAGGATCAATCGTCAAAAGTATTTATCTTTAGTTATTCATGCAAGAACATGAGAGTTATAAGCATAATTGTTGAAGATTATTATGAGATTGGCCACAATGAAAAATCGTAGAATATAAATATCATGGAAAATAATACATAGAAGATCTATTCATGAAGATCAATTATTGCAATTATCTTCAGTGAACAGTTTAATTAAATAAATTCAGTAGACAATAATATAAACAAGTAGTAATTGCATATTACATATTACAATTATCTTCATTAATGTATTTACTATACGCATTACTACTAATTTAATTGTCTAAATGTTACGTATTAAAAACACAACTTGTGATAAAATCTTATTGCATATAATTTTTCTAGCTAGTACAATATAATTCTTTTTTGTTTTCGTTTAATTTTTTTGGCATTTAATGTTAGTATGGATTTTTTGGTAAACATTTTTAAAATACAATTTTTTCTCATTTCAAATAATCCATATAAAAACAAATATCAATTTGAAATGGCGTTTATTTTCTCTATATTTTCATAGGAGTGTAAAAGTACAATGTTGTTTCATAAAAAAATATTATATATATCCTTACATTTAGTGATAATGTATTACAATAATATATAAAAATATGGGTAAAAATATGCTTCAAAAGTTGTGTGTGTAAACACTAACTGTTAGTTTCGTATATGTATGAACATTAAATTTGTTTTAGAAAAAATTATAATAAATTGGTGCACTTAAAATGCCCAAATTTAGAGGCACGCCTAAAGCCTCCAGAAAGTGTGAGACGGCCTTGCCCAAAGGAGTGTTTCCACATCGTGAAACAGCAGATGAACTTAACTCATCTTTCCAAACAAATAATCCATCATTACAGTGAAGCTTTTATGGGCAATGACGTTGAATCTGATAGACTGGGCAAATCTGAAGATGCACTTATTGAAATAATCGCAAAGTTGCGACTTATGAAAATTGTTTCACCAAAAGTTTATCAGGGGTTAGTACAACTCGAGGATTTTGAATCGATGGTTGGTTTATTAGATAATTGTGGGAATAACTTAGCTAGTCATATTATTTTAGCATTCGAAAAGCTAACTCATGGCGATATTCATGTTATGCACGGTGAAAAAACTGTCGCGTTCGTTGATTTGTTAGTAAAATACAAAGCCGTAGAAGCATTTGTTTCATGTTTTCTTAGGTTTTCCGAAGATTATTATGTTGTTTAAAGAGCACTTCAAACTAGGGCTGTCAATGGGTACTGATGGTTTTCAAATAGTGATTGTAGTAGTGGTAAAAACTGGGTCTTTCAGACTTGTGAAGAAAACAATTTTTATAGATTTAAATTAAACAGGCAACTAAATAAAATAATTCAAAGTTTTGGAGAAAAATACCAAGACTAGGATTCCACCATTGACCAAATAAATAGTAAACTCTAAATAATATTCATGCAATTTTATCTTTAAAAATAATTCTAATATTTGCCTCAAGTATATTCTTGAAGTAATAGTTGTAATCAAAGAGTATAAAACATCAAAAGTATTTAAAACCCAGCATGCTTCATCAAATTAATTCACAACTATTCAATAAGAACTAATATTTCAATTCAATCCCATGCAAATAATCAAATAATAATATTGCAAATAAATAATAAAATTAGAATTATACCAATTAATGTGGAACAATGGCTTCCTCCGTCGCCTTGGCTAATGGGTTTAGCTCTTCATGGTAAAAACACACACAAAATAATCACTCATGGCTGAATAGGTGTTTTTATTGAAGAAATAAGATGAAACAGAAATTCGCAACGCTGTAGAAGTGTTACAGCGTCGCTGTTACAAAACAGATGATGCTGTTTATATACGATAATAATGATATGCTGTAGATAAACGACAGTTTGATTTCGCTGTAAGCACTGTGGAAAAACGACTGACTCTGCGAGTCCGTTCTTCCTTCTTCGTCTTCCTCCTCGAGCAGCAGCAGCAGCAGCAGGTATGATTTATGTTCTTCGTTTCGGCTCTGAACTCTCTCCTAATTCTCTCCTCAGGTTTTTTTTAACCCTTCTATGACAAAAACCCAACTATATATAGCCTTCAGATTCCCTAGAAACTCGATCAAATTCGAGAATAAATCTCTTATTCTTCACGTGCAGTTTTAACAATAATTCCATCTGTCGATCTTTGTATGCGTCTGTTAGCTATTCTATTGCTCCCAAAATCTTCTCTGACTTGAACTCAACTGTTTTGAAGTATATCCCACGCAAGAATCTCTCCCAAATCTTTCAAACCAATTTAAAACCCTAAACAGGGACCGTGTGCACTGTCTTGACTTTGTGTGGATTTTCTGACTTATCCAGCCCAATTAGATGGGTCTAATCGCTTCTAACAGGTCCCTTATGTCTTGTAGAGTCCGTGGGTACCAAATTTGCCCATTGAATCGCCTGCTAGGTCGCTCAAATCCTTGATCCAAAACTGTTGACGCTGCTGCCTTTTTTCCCGCCAAAATCCAGTTTTGAAACTTTGAAGATGACCTCCCCCTATCCAGTTCCGATCTCCCTTTAGCAGATGCCTGGAAATGGGTCACCCCTTAGTAATTAGGTTACCCCTTATCCAAAATGAGAGTCCGTATAGTAATTTTCTCCCACGGGCGCAAAAACCAATTTTTAGCCAATTTCGCCGCAAAAGCTTTATTCTTCCAAAAACACCTACAAATACATAAAATAACCGAATAAGTACAATATCGAGTACTAACAATATATACAAATGAGCTATATTAGACACATAAATGCGTCTATCAAATACCCCCAAACTTATTATTTGCTAGTCCCGAGCAAATCAAAACTACAAAATAAAATCCTAACTCACTGTCGCAGGCATCGTCGATTGCATTTAGCGTATGCAATAAGCCTTTAAACCCCTAGGTGGCCCTAGTGGCCGAGTTATAGTCTTGGGAGGGCTTACCAGAGATATACCCACAAAACCTGTACTCCAGACCTTAGCTATCTACGCAGAACCTTGGAAGGTACTAAAGAATCTCCTTGGTTGGCATACTTATTTACTACAGGAAGAAGTACCCTGATGCGAAATTCCAATTGCTGTACACGAGTTTGCACTCAAGCATACTAAAATTCATATAAAGTGACAGAGCTCTACTCAGATAGTTGCACTATGGACATCATATTCGGAGTCAAAACTAATCACATGGATAGATCAAGAAGATGGATATAGAAAAACATGTATGGTTTTGATGTTTACTAAGTGAACTGCGTTTCCCATATCTGTCTGAAGGCCTCCGCCAAAATGAACCTATCCTAATGGATTGAGATACCAGTCTGACTAATATCAACACACTGGAATATACAAGGGTACCAGTGGTCGATAACCTAACTCTAGGTCAACACAACTGGCATATACAAGGGTACCAGTGGTCGACTTTATTGAATTTATTCCTTTTGGTCAAATGGTCTGGTCTCAATTTCTTTTTTTTTTTTTTTTTTTTTTTTTTTTTGGTTATTTTTTTTTTTCTATTTTTTTTTTTTTTTTTCTTTTTTCTTTTTCAACTTTTTTTTTTTTTTTCATGGTATCTCAATCACTCTAATTCACCCTAGCATTGGTAACAACTTGAATCGTGGGCCCCACCTATCACTTAGAGAAACATAGTTTAAAAACAAAATAAAATAAAAATAGAAGTGAAAAGGACTCAACGAGATATGGTGAAACTATCATGTTATTTCTAACACCTGAGCTCTGTGCTTTTATGAATAGACTCTTTAGATGTTTCCATCTAATCAGATTGGTTCCTCAAACTCCTACAATCAAAATGCTTCCATCCACTTAGATTAGTTAGTGCAATCCTCAATAGGCATAAATTTCTAGGCTCTGGAGTTTATTTATTGCAACTAAAAGCTAACAAAAAGTTTCTTCCCCACCCCCAAACTTAAATCTAACATTGTCCTCAATGTTTCTCATGAAAGAACAGTACCAAGAATATAAGTAACATGAGGAAATAGTAAAGAGAGAGTTCGGAAAGATAGTACCTGAGTGAAGTGAAACCAAAAACTGAATACAAAAATTATACAACATACAAATCGCCTCGATGGTCAATCAAGGGTAAACAGGGTCCTCCAGAGGGACCTCCTCAACATCCTGTAGGAAAAGGCTCTAAAAAGGGCTTCAATCGCTGACCGTTAACCTTTGAAGAACTACTACCATCCAGTGTCTCGATCTCAACAGCTCCATGAGGGAAAAACAGTACGGACCACAAAAGGACCGGTCCACCGAGAGCGCAGTTTCCCGGGGAATAGATGCAAACGAGTGTCATACAGAAGAACTTTTTGACCTGGAGAAAATGACTTCCGTAATATGTTTCTATCATGCACAAGTTTCATTTTGTTCTTATACTCCTTCGCACTATCGTAAGCATCTATACGAATCTCGTCCAACTCATTGAGCTGGAGTTTCCTATGGGCTCCTGCCTTGTCAAGTGAAAAATTTAGCTGCTTAACAGCCCAATAAGCTCTGTGTTCTAACTCAACAGGTAAGTGACATGCCTTGCCATAAACAAGCCGATAAGGCGACATTCCAATGGGGGTCTTAAACGCAGTACGGTAAGCCCATAAGGCATCAGTAAGCCTAGACGACCAGTCTTTCCGATTAGGATTAACTGTTTTCTCTAATATACGTTTTATCTCCCTATTGGAAACCTCTACCTGACCACTAGTCTGTGGATGATACGGGGTAGCTACCTTATGTGTAATACCATATTTCTTCATCAGAAGTCTAAAAGTCCCATTACAAAAGTGCGACCCTCCATCACTAATTATAGCTCGCGGTGTACCAAAACGTGTAAGTATATTATTTTTCAAGAACTCAATCACAACCCTATGGTCATTGGTTTTACACGCAACCGCCTCAATCCACTTAGAGACATAGTCTACGGCGACAAGGATGTATAGGTTACCAAAAGAATTAGGAAACGGACCCATAAAGTCAATACCCCACACATCAAAGACCTCAACAATTAAAATAGGGTTCAAGGGCATCATGTTCCTACGGGAAATGGTTCCTAATTTCTGGCATCGTTCACAAGTAACGCAGTAACTGTGGGAGTCTTTAAACAACGAAGGCCAATAGAATCCACACTGCAATATCTTAGCAGCAGTTTTCTTAGCACTAAAGTGACCCCCACAAGCATGATCATGACAAAAGGAAATAATACTGGACTGGTCACTCTCAGGTATACATCTCCTAATAATCTGGTCTGGGCAATACTTAAACAAATAAGGATCATCCCAAAAGAAGTGCTTAACCTCAGCTAAAAATCTAGAACGATCTTGTTTACCCCAATGTTGGGGCATTCGACCAGTAACAAGATAGTTCACTATATTCGCATACCAAGGTAATTGGGTAACAAAGAACAATTGTTCATCAGGAAAGCTATCCCTTATAGGAAGGGAATCATCTGGGGAACTAACAACTAGCCTAGACAAGTGATCTGCTACAACATTTTCGGCACCCTTTTTGTCTCTAATGTCTGGAGAAAACTCTTGCAACAACAGAATCCACCTAATCAATCTAGGTTTAGTATCCTTCTTAGACAAAAGATATTTTAAAGCAGCAGCATGATCAGTATATATGATGATCTTAGAACCTAAGAGATAGGGTCTAAACTTGTCTAAGGCAAACACAATGGCTAATAGTTCCTTCTCGGTAGTGGTATAGTTCAACTGGGCATCATTCAGAGTTTTGCTAGCATAGTAAATCACATGAAGTAACTTATTTTCTCGCTGACCTAGCACAACACCAATAGCATAATCTGAAGCATCACACATGATCTCAAAGGGTAGGTTCCAGTTGGGTGCCTGGACTATGGGGGCGGTAGTGAGTAATGACTTAAGCTTCTCAAAAGCCTCTAAACAAGCATCATCAAAAACAAACTTAACATCTTTTGCAAGCAAATTGCAAAGAGGTCTAGACATCAAGCTAAAATCCTTAATGAAACGACGATAAAAACCAGCATGTCCTAAGAATGACCTAATATCTCTTACGGTTTTTGGGACCGGTAAAGTTTTAATAAGGTCAACTTTTGCTCTATCCACCTCTATACCCTTTGAAGATACAATATGCCCTAGAACAATTCCTGAACGAACCATAAAGTGACATTTCTCCCAATTAAGCACTAAATTCTTTTCCTTACACCTAGTCAAAACTAATGACAAATGATGCAAGCACTCATCGAAAGACGAACCAAACACTGAAAAATCATCCATAAAGACCTCTAAGAACCGTTCTACCATGTCAGAAAATATGCTCATCATGCAACGCTGAAAAGTCGCAGGGGCATTACATAGCCCGAAAGGCATGCGTCTATACGCAAAGGTACCAAAGGGACAGGTAAAAGTGGGTTTTCTCCTGGTCTTCTGGGGCAATAACGATCTGATTATATCCAGAGTAGCCATCTAAAAAGCAGTAGTGACTATGTCCAGCTAATCTCTCTAGCATCTGGTCGATGAAGGGAAGGGGAAAGTGGTCCTTCCTAGTGACCTTGTTCAATTTCCTATAGTCAATACAAACACGCCAACCCGTGGTCATTCGGGTCGGGATTAACTCATTGTTATTATTCTGGACTACAGTAATACCAGATTTCTTGGGAACAACCTGAACGGGGCTGACCCACTTACTGTCTGAAATAGGGTAGATAATTCCTGCATCTAATAGCTTAAGAACCTCAGTTCGAACTACTTCTTTCATATTGGGGTTTAGTCGACGTTGCATCTCCCTAGAAGGTTTGGTGTCTTCCTCTAAATAGATCTGATGCATACAAACAGTAGGACTTATACCCTTAATGTCTGCTATGGTCCACCCTAAAGCTTCCTTGTTGTTTTGAATGACGGTTACTAGCCTACTTTCCTGATCTATATCCAAGTCGGAAGAAACAATCACAGGTAAAGTCTCAGACGGGCCTAAAAACACATACTTCAGGGTATCTGGCAATGGTTTTAGGTCCAACTTAGGAGGCTCTTCTAAAGAAGGAACTAGGGTAGACTTAGAAACTGGTAGTGGTTCGAACTTAGGTTTCCATCCATTACTAGTATCTAACAAAGGGGTTGAATCTAACAAAGCATTCACCTCATTAATTACATTATCATCATCAAAATCAATCCCAAAGTGAGCTAGGCATTTTTCTAATGGATCTTCTAACAAAGTGTTTGGTAATGACTCCTCGACTAATGTTCCTATCATGTTCACCTCTTCTATATTCGAGTCATCTAGTTCAGAGGGTAGCTTACTAATATTAAAAATTTCAGCTCAATAGTCATATTACCAAAAGACAAATTCATAATACCATTTCGACAGTTAATGATCGCATTGGATGTAGCTAAAAACGGGCGACCTAAAATCACTGGTATTTGGTTCTCTGGGTCGGGGGACAGGTTGGGTATCTAGGATAACAAAATCCACTGGATAAATAAACTTGTCAACCTCTATGAGAACATCCTCGATCACACCACGAGGAATTTTAACGGACCTATCAGCTAACTGAAGTGTCATCTGGGTAGGTTTCATCTCACCAAGTCCTAGCTTAAGGTACACATGATATGGAAGTAAATTCACACTGGCTCCTAAGTCAAGCAAAGCTTTCTCAACACGGTACTTACCTATTGTACAAGCAATGGTAGGGGACCCTGGGTCTTTATACTTAGGAGTAGTGGTATTCTGAATAATAGAACTCACATGACTAGCTATGAAGGCTTTCTTCTGGACACTGAGCTTACGCTTTCGCGTACACAAGTCCTTAAGGAACTTGGCATAAGAGGGAATCTGCCTAATTGCATCTAATAATGGAAGGTTGATATTAACCTGCTTAAAAACCTCCAATATATCATTAAAGTTGGACTCCCTCTTAGTCGGAACTAGCAGCTGTGGGAATGGGGCTCTGGGAACAAAGCCGGGCTCAACAGGACCCTCATTGGTCTCTTGGAGACTCTATCAGTCTCCTCATTTTCTGGCTCAGCAGGGTGAACTACAGCATGTTCACTATCAGGCATGGCAACCTTGTTGTCAACTTTCTTTCCACTCCTAAGGGTTGTGACAGCATTCACATGATTGTACGATTTCTCTCCTTTTGGGTTGGGATCAGTACGACTAGGGAACCTTCCATCTTCTCTCTCACTTATGAACTTAGCTATTTGTCCTACTTGAAGTTCTAATTTGGCAAGACTCTGGGAATTATTCTTCAATTCTTGCCTAGTTTCTTGTTGAAAGCTCATGTGGTTCTTTGTTAGCATTTCATGGTTATTTGCTAACATAGTGAGAGTATCCTCTAAGGTAGAGATCTTTTTCTCGGAAGTGTTCTGAAACTGGGTTTGACCTGAAGAGTTCTTAAAACCAAAACCTGGGGGAGGCTGAGAATTGCTAGACTGGCCTTGACTCTGGCCCTTAGACCAAGAGAAATTAGGATGGTTTCTCCAACCAGGGTTGTAGGTTTCTGAGTATGGGTCAAACTTCTGACGGTTCTCAAACCTAGCATTGTTATAGACAGCATGGGCTTGCTCTTCACTAACCTGACCTTCCCAAAATGAATTATCGGGCTCTATTCCACAACTAGAGACTTGAGAGGCTCTATTAGGTTCAACAAGGGACCTATTTTTAGACTGGCCCATTTCCAAAGCTTCTAACCTTCTAGATAAAGCAGCAAACTTAGCATCTGAACCAAAACTGTATCTACCATTGGTGCTACTTCTATTGACCAAGAGTCTTTTAGGGGGTTCAACACAAGATTCCCACTGTTGGGATTTTTCAGCGATAGCTCCTAAGAAGGTAAAAGCATCATCAGCATTTTTACTAGTGAACTCACCAGCGCACATAGACTCAACCATGGCTTTGGTCGAATAGTCTAAACCATCATAAATAATTGTACAAGTTTCATATTATCAAATCCATGGTGAGGACACTGAGATAGGAGATCATTGAATCGCTCTAAAAACCTATAAAGAGACTCTCCCTCTTGTTGCACACTAGCACTAATTTTCTGCCTAACAGCTGCAGTTTTATGCTTAGGGTAGAATTTCATATAGAAGGCAGCGATAAGTTCCTGCCATGTTTCTATGGATTCAGACGGTAGGTTGTTAAGCCAGGTCTTGGCTTTATCTCTCAAGGAAAAGGGAAACATTTTAAGTTTCAAGACTTCATCAGTAAGGTCTTTTATTCTAATTGTCCCACAGATTTCCTCAAAGTCCCTAATATGGAAATAAGGGTTCTCATCATCTTTTCCTAAGAATATAGGGATCATCTGAAGAATACTAGGTTTTATCTCAAAATTAGCCGTAGTGGCTGGCAATTTAATGCATGAAGCTCGATTGGTCCTAGTTGGGAACATGTAATCTTTCAAAGTTGCCATCGCTGGCACAACAGAAGTACTAGGGGTACTATCCTCACAAAGAGACAGACTCTCAAAACAGAAGAGTCCCTTTCAACCCTACATTTCTTAAATTTATATGTCCCTTTCTCTAAGTTACTAAATAATTTGTCAGACTTTATAGTATGAACAGGAAAAACAGGCATATAACACATTGGTGTAATTGTTGTTGGTTTCCTTATGTCTAAGATTTGGCACTTAATTATTTTCTTGTGATGAGCTATCATCTGGTGCGGTCTTATATATTTATGTATTTTTTGCGTGTGTGAAGAACCATTAGTTTGAATACCTTTCCAGATTTCAGCGCCACTGAGAGCTGTTTCGAAATAACATTTAAATTCTCTGATGGCTGCTTATGTTGTTCAGATGGCATTACCGGTAAAAAAATATTGAAAAAGCGGGGGTATAACAACCACACCCAATATTTCGCTTAGCAATATATACGGACAAACTCTAATATACTTTCTAGAGAATCAACTAGACAGTTAGACTCAATCTAGATAAAAAGTATATCAAAGAGTTTATATCTCAATCTCTCGATTTGATATATACTCAAGCAAATAAGAATCTGCGAGTCTTTATCAAATACTAGAGAGATAACTTGGATGGTACCACAGACCAATATCCAAGTGTCAATCAATTTAAATCAATAACCAAAAGGTCGGATATTCTAATTGATTGAACAACGCACAACCTGTGATATTTCAATTATATAAAAAAATATAATGCGAAAAAGAAATAACACATACACCAGAATTTTGATAACGAGGAAACCGCAAATGCAGAAAAACTACGGGACCTAGTCCAGAATGAACACACACTGTATGAAGCCGCTACAGACACTAGCCTACTCCAAATTAACTTCGGTCTGGACTGTAGTTGAACCTCAATCAATCTCACACTGATCCAAGGTACAGTTATGCTCCTACGTCTCTAATCCCAGCAGGATGCTACGTACTTGATTCCCTTAGCTGATCTCACCCACAACTAAGAGTTGTTACGACCCAAAGTCGAAGACTTAAATAAACAAATCTATATCACACAGAAAAGTCTACGGTAATAGATAAATCCGTCTCCCGCGAATATACCTACGAGTTTTGTTCTGTCTTTTGATAAATCAAGGTGAACAAGAACCAATTGATAACCCGGACTTATATTCCCGAAGAACAGCCTAGTATTATCAATCACCTCACAACAATCTTAATCGACGCAGCGAAAAAAGATATTGCGGAATCACAAACGATGAGACGAAGTGTTTGTGATTACTTTTATATCTTGCATATCAGAGATATCAATCTCAAGACAATTATTACAATTGTACTCGTACGATAGAAACAGCAAGATCAGATCACACAACTACAAGAAAGTAGTATCGGTATGGCTTCACAATACCAATGAAGTCTTTAAGTCATTAACCTGGTTTAGAAGAAGAAACCAAAGGTTAAAGGAGAATCGACTCTAGCTTAGCACAACTAGTATCACACAGAAGGTGTGGGGATTAGGTTTCCCAGTTGCTAGAGTTCTCCCTTATATAGTCTTTCAAATCAGGGTTTGCAATCAATGTTAGCTTGGTAACAAAGCATTCAATATTTACCGTTAGATGAAAACCTGATTAGATTCAAGCTAATATCTTTCAACTGTTAGATCGAAAACTAGCTTGTTACACACAAATGAAATGCGCGTTTCTAGGCTTGTGTAACCGTACCCAAACTTGTACATTTGTTGGTTCAACAATAGTTAACCAAATGGTTAGCCATATGATCACTTTCATATCAACCATATTCTTCTTCACCATAACTAGTTCAAGTGACTCAAATGAACTAAAAATTAAAAATTAAATCCTAAAATTGTCCCTTTTTTCTTCTCTTTTCGCTTTTCTCTTTAAGCTTTTTCCTCTCCAAGTCCTTAGTTTTCACTTTGAACCTGCAAAATAAAGACAAAAAGAAACGTAAAAAGGAACAAACAATTATAAAAAAAAATAATAAACCTAAAAAAATAAATCAATCCATATACAAGTCCGCGTCGATGGCGCCATTTTGTTGTAGTTTTGAAAGTGGTAGTATAAGTTCGTTGCTCGGATTTGTAAAGATTTAAGAATAAAAATATATACACAATATTTGTCACAATGGGCGAGAGTACTGGGACTAAAGATTCGGCCATTTTTCATTTTCAAGTGGTTCAGAATTTAATTCTAGGGCGATTATAATTCAAAACAAAACAAATATTAACTCTAGTTTATTGCCAAGATAGATTTTATAAAATATTACTTGTATTTCTTAAGCATGGCATATCAAAAATCCCTAGGACTAAGCATACTCCATCAAATGAAATCACAAGTAATTAATTTAAAATCTTATTTCAATTAAAATTGGTGCAAAAAGTAATTAAAGAATTAATTTAAATTACCACATGGATGAAACACGGCCTCCTCCGTCGTCCCAGTGTTGGGTTTAGCTCATCATGTTGGAAAACCTCTCAAAGAATTTCATTGATGCTCAAAAGTGTTTTACAATGAAGAGAAAGATAATTAAATAGTATTACACAGAATTCTGTGACCCACAAAAGGCGTCCAAATTAAACGACACAAAGAGGTGCTATTGTTACTGAATCCCTAAGACCCACACCTACGACCCACTCGTGTGAGTCTGTTTCACTGTTGATAAACGACTGCTGCTGCGAGTCCGTTCTTCGTGTTCTTCGTGTTCATCATCAGCAGCAGCAGCAGCAGAAACCGAGTTTGGGAAAACTCGAATTTCTTCTTCTCTGGACCTCCTTTCCACCCCAAACTCTCGAAAGCCCTTCTACTCGACCCAAGGAGTTAATTTATACCCAACAGAAGCATTTAATCCCTCGCAATAACTCCATATAATCCTTCATTATTCGGTTTAAAGAAAAATATTCTAAAAATATTTTCTTCCCTGTTTTGTTTGATCACGCGTCTGCAGCTGAAAAATCACCTTAATTGTCTTCTAAACGGTCCAAAAGTGTGCTAGAGTCCTCCATGCATCATCATAACACGTCCGAATCCCTCAAAAATCCTCTCAAACCCGTGATTGCCCTGTTCTCTGATGATGACTTATTTAGCCGATTCTAGCCAAATTAGATCGACCATAACGCTTGCAATAGGTTTATATATATCCTAGGAACAATCTCACCAAGTTTCATCCATTTAATCACCCTAAAACACCTTCAAAATTGGATCGAAAATTCTGCCAGTTGAAAGGAAGCTTTTCCCGCCAATTTTGATTTTTCAAATAAAGAAGATGACCTCCCCCTAATCCTGTACAGGTGTCCCTTTAGCAATTTGGGCTGAAATAGTAATTCTTGGGTGGAAATAGTAATTTTTCTGGGTTCCTCCGGGACATTTCTGGGGCGTTTCCGGTGCATTTCTGGGGTGCCTTTAATACTTTATCATGGGGTGTAAATCATCACTTTTTGAGCAACTCTTTCCATACAAGGGTATTTTCTCCAAAAACACCTAAACAAACATAAAAACACAATATTAGTACAAAAATAGAGTTCCAACAATACAGACATTGAGGACAAATTAGACACAAAAATGTGTCTATCAAATACCCCCAAACTTATTATTTGCTAGTCCTCGAGCAAATTTATTCTTGAAAAGTGACCGAGTTAATCTCGGGTGGGTTTATCAGAGGTGTACCCACAAAAACCAATACTCCAGACCCTAACTATCTACGCAAAATCTTGGAAAGCACTAAAGAACCTCTTTGGGTGGCATACTTATTAATTATAGGAGGAAGTACCCTGATGCGAAATTCCAATTACTGCACACGAGTTTTCACTCAAGCATACTAAAATTCATATAAGTGACAGAGCTCTACTAAGATAGTTTCACGATGGACATCATACTCGGAGTCAGACTAATCACATGAAAAGATTAAGAAGATGGAAAAATAAAAATGTAGATGGTTGAAAAGCGAACGGTGTTTCCCATATCTGTCTGAAGGCCTCTGCCAAGATGAACCTAACCTAAATGACTGAGATACCGGTCTGACTAATATTAACACACTGGCATACACAAGGGAACCAGTGGTCAATAACTTAAATCTAGATCAACAAACTGGCAAATACAAGGGAACTAGCAGTTGACTACACATAACAATAACCATTTTTTTTAACTTAACGACATGAATAGATCTTTTTGATCCAAGAGCATGCTTCTTGTCAGCAGATTACACGATAGTTCCCACGGGTCCTGCATTCCACGCTTGCTTAGGCGACGGAAACAGGGAAAACACACGCATATTGCTATCCAAGTGTTAATACTTATTCCGATTGGTCTAACTGGTCCAGTTTTTTTTTTTTTTTAGTAATCTCAGTCACTCTTATTCACCCTAGCAGTGGTAACAACTTGAATCGTGTGCCCCACCAAATCACTTGAAATAAAAGAAAACTAAAAATAGAAAGTGAAAAGGACTCGACGAGATATGGCGAAACTATCATGTTATTTCTAACACCTGAGCTCTGTGCTTTTATGAATAGACTCTATAGATGTTTCCATCTAGTCAGATTGGTTCCTCAACTCCTAAAACAAAAATGTTTCCATCCACTTAGATTGGTTAGTGCCATCCTTAATAGGCGTAAATTTCTAGGCTCTGGAGTTTATTTATTGCAACTAAAAAGTTTCTCCCATACCCCCAAACTTAAATCTAACATTGTCCTCAATGTTCTAAAGATGAAACTAAAAGCATGAACAAGGAGAAACTGTTACCATTTGAAGCGAAAGAGTTAAGGAAAGATATTACCGTGTTGCATGAGCATGGGATACCTCCCAGGAAGTGGTAAGTTTAAAGTCTTCAGCCAGACTTAGAAAAGGATTGGTCAACTCGAACCATAGAGTAACAGTCGAAATAACTGTGGGTCTTCAAAACCAAAAAGAGCTGACCATAGGAAACTGCAGTGAACCAAGAAAATGGACAAGAAAAGCATGCCCTTACCTAGTTTCCTGATTAAGAAATTTATATCTAATTGTGGTTCAGGTTCTACGAAAGGGTCTAAATAGAAAATTTTCATTGGCTGCATTTCTTCATAGGTGGGATCCGAATCATTAGGTCCTAGAGTCTGGAAAAACTCAAATATGATCTTAGAAGCGCACAATAATAACCTAAATAACTGAGGATCCTCTAAGTCAATAAGATTTGACTTACAAATTTGACCACAATAAGAGTAGTGGTCATTCTTAAGAAAATGTGTCGATTCTAATTTCCTAAAGCATTTAGGTCTAGTCTCACAACTTAATATTTGACACATTTGGAATATAAACGTTCCCACAGTTGGAAGAAAACTATTTGGTGGGAAAACAAAGTCAATCTGGGGATCATAGCCTGGGCAAACCACATCAACCAGAGGATGGGTTTCTAACGACTGAACTTCTTCTTGGAAATCATTAGGTTCGGGAAAACGAGTATGAAGGTAATCTTGTAAAATGGTTGAGGCACATATGTCAAGTCCCAAGTGAGGGACCTTTCTAAGAGTTAAAGGTAAGGCACTAGGAAGGTGATAATCACCCCCAAACTTAGAGTTTTCAGTGTCTCTAGCTAGACTAGTCACAATCTCCCTAATTTCTGGATCATTAGATTCTTGAAAATTGTCAATTGATTCTTCTAAGTTATTATCAGGTGGTGCATCTTTACTCATATTTAAAATCTCTACGAGTTCATGTTCTTCGTCTAAGACTAATGTTTCTAAATCGCTAGACTCTAAAACAATATTCTCAGAATAAACTCGTTCCTCTAGACCATTATCGGCTTCGTAATCCTCGTATAAAACTGTGATATCTCTAGTCAAATCCTCGTCCTTTTGAATAGGTGAATAATTAATAAAATTATTTGGATTTGAACTAGAAATAACATTATCATTATAAGGCTCAATTGGAGAAACAAATTCCTGATTACTCTGCCTACATATTTCAGATTCTTCATCATCACTATCCTCATCATCATGATACAATTTTTGAAATTCAAGAATTCTCAATCTTTGTTCCAAACTACATGGTCTATGTTTAAAATATTTCTCATAGATCGTTAGAGGTGATTCCTCAATAAAAGTTGGAGTATCCATATATCGCTGCCCACGCATATATTCACCAAGAGTCATTTCCGAAGACGTCTCTTGATAACGAGAATTCCTAGACATATATTCTCGCAACGTCATCGTAGGTGGCGTCTCCTCAAAAGGATTCATCACCGAAGAAATATAAACTACAGAGGGATTCTATACAATCACAAACAAAGGCCGACTCGACTCCACCAAAGCAAACCTAAAGATTTCTAGCAAACAAAAAACATGATGGCTCCACTTAGATTGTTTCTAGACCAGCTTCTATCTTTCGAAAGGGAATTCGTTGCAATTTGAGCAAACCCCTCTGGAATCAATCCGAGTCAAAGTAAGTTGAATTGAGGCGAGGAAAGCTCAGTGGAGCTTTGATACCCAAGGCCTCACCGCTATCACAAGGCGGCGCAGTCACGCATTCAACTCACAGAAACCATCATGAACTTTGGAGTGTGCTTAAAGAGCAACCAATAATTTTCGAACGAGTTTCCTATTAAGCTCGTTACCCTATCGGTCTCGTTCTATTCCAAATTTTAAGCTTGGGTTCGCGTTAGGTTTAGTTTTCCTAAGGCGGGCAAGAAGGGAGCGGTGATGAAATCCGAACCCTTATCTTGTATTGGCCAGGCCTTTCCCTTTACTAGGAATTTAAAAACAGTCCAAATTCGTCCTCAATCAATGAATCACCTTAAGGAATACAGTAACTCGCTTACAGGAGATTCGCGAGTGTTTCGATGGACTTACCTCCCGTACCAGACGGGGGATGAACCGTTGTCGTCGACTCGGGCCACGAATCCTATGTCATGTACGAACCCGAGGGGCCGAGACGATATAGTAATCGTCGTCCTTCCCTGCACACAGTTTATATAATATATATTTTTTTTAACCGTAGGGTTAAAAAAATAAAGTCCAATTGTTTATAGTCCAAAGTCCAAAATAAATAAAAAAAAAACAAAAATTACAGTTTTCCTCACACACTCTAAAAAAATTAAAAATTAAAAATTAAAAATTAAATCCTAAAATTGTCCTTTTTTTCTTCTCTTTTCGCTTTTCGCTTTAAGCTTTTTCCTCTCCAAGTCCTTAGTTTTCACTTTGAACCTGCAAAATAAAGACAAAAAGAAACGTAAAAAGGAACAAACAATTCTAAAAAAAAATAATAAACCTAAAAAAATATATCAATCTATATACAAGTCCGCGTCGGCGGCGCCATTTTGTTGTAGTTTTGAAAGTGGTAGTATAAGTTCGTTGCTCGGACTTGTAAAGATTTAAGAATAAAAATATATACACAATATTTGTCACAATGGGCGAGAGTACTGGGACTAAAGATTCGGCCATTTTTCATTTTCAAGTGGTTCAGAATTTAATTCTAGGGCGATTATAATTCAAAACAAAACAAATATTAACTCTAGTTTATTGCCAAGATAGATTTTATAAAATATTACTTGTATTTCTTAAGCATGGCATATCAAAAATCCCTAGGACTAAGCATACTCCATCAAATGAAATCACAAGTAATTAATTTAAAATCTTATTTCAATTAAAATTGGTGCAAAAAGTAAATAAAGAATTAATTTAAATTACCACATGGATGAAACACGGCCTCCTCCGTCGTCCCAGTGTTGGGTTTAGCTCATCATGCTGGAAAACCTCTCAAAGAATTTCATTGATGCTCAAAAGTGTTTTGCAATGAAGAGAAAGATAAGTAAATAGTATTAAACAGGATTCTGTGACCCACAAAAGGTGTCCAAATAAACGACACACAAGAGGTGCTATTGTTACTGAATCCCTCAGACCCACACCTACGACCCACTCCTTGAGTCTCTTTCACTGTTGATAAACGACTGCTGCTGCGAGTCCGTTCTTCGTGTTCTTCGTGTTCATCATCATCATCAGCAGCAGCAGAAACCGAGTTTGGGAAAACTCGAATTTCTTCTTCTCTGGACCTCCTTTCCACCCCAAACTCTCGAAAGCCCTTCTACTCGACCCAAGGAGTTAATTTATACCCAACAGAAGCATTTAATCCCTCGCAATAACTCCATATAATCCTTCATTATTCGGTTTAAAGAAAAATATTCTAAAAATATTTTCTTCCCTGTTTTGTTTGATCACGCGTCTGCAGCTGAAAAATCACCTTAATTGTCTTCTAAACGGTCCAAAAGTGTGCTAGAGTCCTCCATGCATCATCATAACACGTCCGAATCCCTCAAAAATCCTCTTAAACCCGTGATTGCCCTGTTCTCTGATGATGACTTATTTAGCCGATTCTAGCCAAATTAGATCGACCATAACGCTTGCAATAGGTTTATATATATCCTAGGAACAATCTCACCAAGTTTCAGCCATTTAATCACCCTAAAACACCTTCAAAATTGGATCGAAAATTCTGCCAGTTGAAAGGAAGCTTTTCCCGCCAATTTTGATATTTCAAATAAAGAAGATGACCTCCCCCTAATCCTGTATGGGTGTCCCTTTAGCAATTTGGGCTGAAATAGTAATTTTTCTGGGTTCCTCCGGGACATTTCTGGGACGTTTCCGGTGCATTTCTGGGGTGCCTTTAATACTTTATCATGGGGTGTAAATCATCACTTTTTGAGCAACTCTTTCCATACAAGGGTATTTTCTCCAAAAACACCTAAACAAACATAAAAACACAATATTAGTACAAAAATAGAGTTCCAACAATACATACATTGAGGAAAAATTAGACACAAAAATGTGTCTATCAGCATTCCTTAGTTTATATACGAATAAGTTCACAAACATTGTTTTTAGATATAACCTACTCAAGTTCGCGGACTGGGTTCGCGGACTTAAGTTCCCGGACGGAGTTCACAAACTCCAGCAGAATTTCTCGGGTCGAGAACTTCCGCCATTTCGCGGACTTAGCTCACGCCATTATTCCGGTTCTCTTGATCAACAAAGTTCGCAAACTTCGGTTCAAGGAATAAAGACTTATACATATATATGTTTCCACAACAATGCTTATATCCTCCAATGGTTATATAATCTAAACTCTCATTTCAATCATTGAAACATTCTTAGAGGACGTTGATATTCTATAGTTGTTATTCACAAACTATTTTTCGTCAAATTAAGAAATTTTCAAAGTGATTGAAACTTGTCATGACTTTCGTCACTAGGTAAAGATGAACTTGTCTAAGCGAAAGCTTACCAACACATATTTCGAGAAATAGATAGGCGAGATAAACTCGCTCGAAATAGCAAATGTGTATAATCTAAGTCTATATAGCAAAACGACTTTTGTCTCAAGATAGGAGATAGATAGACTTTTGAGTGATAGATAAGTTCAAGTCTCCACATACCTTTTAGTCGATGAATATCCACCGGTTCCTTGAGTAGTCCTTCGTCTTATATGATGATTTCCATGGAGTTTTTGAGCTCAACTACACTTTCTATCCTAGTCCGAGACCTTAGCTATAGTAGACTAGAAATCAAGACTTATAGTTTTGATCACTAACATTGACAAACATGCTTGAGATAACAACGCATGCGAGTTCGACCGAGCAATGCTCTAAAAATATCCTCCTTTGTAAATTTTAGTGACAAAACTATCAATACATATGGAATACAAAAAATAAATAAATTAACTTTTGTAGCTCCTATTCCACATGCCTAATCTTCAACATTACTTGAAATCTTCGTCACTTCCAAGTACTCCAATGATCCCAAAGGTTGTAAGTTCAGCATCATCGTTGTTGAAAATATGTAGCTTTAACAACGAGAAAACAAGAGTTCTCAATTATTGTTATACAGTGTCATAGTATCATTACACAACGTCAAAGTTCAATTGTATCACAACTTCAACAACAATACTATGGTGATATGTATCACTCCTCCTTAGTCAATACTCCATCTCACATGGAAACCACTGCCCCTTACATAATGATCTGAAAACCATATGTATTTGTAGTGTGAACTACATATTAATTCTCCCCCTTTTTGTCAATAAAATTGGCAAAGGTACAAGAATGAGATCCTAATGAAATTTCCGAAAGAGACATTTCATGACCAAAAGAAAGAAACACATATCATCTTATTTAGATGCAATCATAAAGCCGAAGCTAAATGCATTCATAAAGGAGTTTATAAAGATACAAGATAACCCCTATAATATTCCACAGCCGCACTCCCCACAAAGATTTGGCAATTAAGCACAAGTTCAATTAAGAACTCTCCCCCACAATATGTCATTCCCGAAAGAACAACAAGAGCGACCTTAATTTCAAAAGAAAATAAGGATTTCTTTGGATACATACGAGTATGAATTTGAATCCAAAAATACTCAATTAAATTAACCGCAAGAGAACCCATGGTTAATTTAATCATAAATATACAATCAAATTTACCACAAAAAAGTGATTAATTTAATTGGCCATGATCGACATAAGAGAACTTACGGAGCCTCACAGTATAAACATAAAATATGGATCAGGAAAGATCAATACTACGGATTAGACAATGATTCATTCTATTTTCCATCACTATTTTCATAATGACATACAATAGACATAATCCTCGTAAATAAAAGTTCATCCTATCTTCCATCAATATTTGCATAATGACATAATAGGCTTCAAACTTTTGTAATGACAAAAGTCCATTCATTCTTTTACCATACATGCATATCGACATAAGAAAGACTTAACTTTTGACAAAGTATGGGACAGTCACAGGTTCACAGACGTAAACAACATATCCCATAACAATTTGCAATATATTAAATCATAAAGATTAATACTGCAAAAATAATCTTTTCCCTTTGAAGGTAGAATTAATCTTTTTCGCACGGATTTACACCAAGAGTGGTTACCAAAGGCGTATAAAAATATTTTCTTAACAAAGAAGAACAAACAAAGTCATTAAAGACCATGCATCATAGTTCACATAAGATGATTGTGAACATTCAAGAATCCCATAGCAATGCGTACTACTGCCTATTCTTGAACTTCCTTCTTTGTGATTCACCAACATCATTCTTGTAAAAGCTACAAATGAGCTTATAAGATAATTACTCCAAGAATCCAAGTGCCCTAGTCCAACAGAAGTAGAACAAGTGCGACGAAACAGAGCAAATTACTCAAAAACAAGATACGGGACAAAGAACAACCTCAACTCGTTCAAATTTAGGATTTTTCATCACCATTTTGAAGATAATTCAAATAGGAAGAGAATGCAAAACTAATGAGGACATTCCTATTTCGGACGAAGAAGTTAAGGCCAAAACAAATTTACCGAATATCGACGTCAAGTATGCATACGGGTTTGCAAACGAATTTTCGTATCCTGGAGCAGTATACAAATGGGTATGCGTACTTAAACCCCTAGATTTTGATTTTAAATGATGTTATGCATACCTGGTATGTGTACCATGTAGTCCACACATCCCGAACTATTATTTTCAAACCTAAACATTTAAGAACCTTAAACACGGATCAAGTTAGGTAGAAATGAACGATAAGAAAGGTACTTGGATCATTATAAGTTCTATAAGCAAATAAAAACACAAATCTTGCTTAAGTTTATAGACATACCTTTTTAGAAGAATCCAATTGAATTTTACAGCCTTACCGAACATAATCTGTGCGCCCTAATTTTCGTGCTTCCCTCACCGTATACATAACAGGGCATTCCTTTGGTGAGGATGCATTTACGACACAATCAAGTTGCGTTGGGGTGAACAATGTCTTGCTCACCACAAGTGACCTTTGTATTATCATGAAGGAGATCGCTTTTAGAACCTTTCATATCCAATTCCATTTTTCCAAAAAACTTGTTAAGTTCCAACATCATGGAAACTGCCTTCTTCATGGTCATGGAACTTTCTGGAAGATCATTTCTTTTCACACTCAAAGCATCATTGGATTTCTTTGGTACCCACTTCTGAGTGCGTTTAGGAATAACCGGAACCTTTTTCCCATTACTCTCTTCAAGATTTCTCGGAAGAGAATTGGATTGACTATTCTTTTGCAAGTTAGTCTTTCTCCAATTGGGAGCATCGGATCTTGTCTTAGTCTTTACGAGGTTATACTTTTTATAACCATTACGATTGTGAAAAGGATTCGTATGACGTTTATATGCAAATCTAGATTTATCACATCACTGATTCCTTTGCCTAAAGGTTGAACAGTTACAACCTGTAGCGTTAAGGGGATTAGTCTTAACATATGATCTTGGTTTCACAACTTCTTATGATGTCCAAACAAGAACATCATGAAGTTTCTCATTCCTTATACGGAAACGACATCTCCTTTCCAGGTGACCTTTATTTCCGGATTAGTGACAAACATAAGGAATGTTCTTACCTCGATCTGTGTGTGCTGACTTTGAAGGTTGATATACTTTTCTCTTTCGAACCTTAACTGCCAGTGAAGGTGTTTCACTTTTTCCATCAGTGGAAACCTTTTGTTGAGAAGCATCACTATCCTTGACAAATTTTACCTCTTTGTTAGTACTTGGAGCATCTATTCCCTTATAGCCCAATCCTCGTGTATCACGATGATTTTTACTTGCTCCTAGCATAGTGGTTAATTTTCTTGAACTAGAATTGAACTTTTTCAAGTCATCTTCCAACATCTTGATTTTATCAAGAGCGGCAGTTAAATCAGCCTTAAGGCGTTTTTCTCGAGCGAGAAAAGCGCTTTCTCTGTCGTCAAAACTTATTTGCTGGGAGTTAATCCTTGCTTCAGATTCTGCAAGTTTCTCTTCCAACAAAAAATAATTTTGATGGAGATTATCACATTCAAGTGACTTCATACCTAGGTTTTCCTCAGAATCCTTGAGGATTGATTCGTTAGAACGATTCGAAACATAAACACCTGCGTAACATCTTCTCAATTTCGTGTTTTCTCGACAGAGAGGAGTCAGAAGAGGAGTGACTTGAGAAGTTGTCATCTTCTTCTTTTCTAACGAATTCAAAACCTTCACATACTCAGAGACTTCCTCATCAACATCTTTATTAATATCTGAATCACCTTCATCAGAAAGTTCATCCAACTGTTCTTCTAGGCGTGTTTCCCATACTTCAACAGGTTTTACATTAAGAGAATGTTTAGATACTAACCTAGATGTGACAATCCTCTCCGGTGAATCCAAGCTTTGAAAAATCATCTGGTAATTTATGAACATGTACGTTATTAGAGATAGACTCGTCCATAATCAAATCGCTACAAACACAGACTTATGAGGTCTTAAACGTGTTTGTCTGCTCTATTACCAATTGAAAAAGCAGGGGTATAACAACCACACCTAATATTTCGCTTAGCAATCTGTATGGATAAACTCCAATATACTTTCTAGAGAATCAATTAGACAGTCAGACTATATCTAGATAAAAAGTATATCAAAAAGTTTGTATCTCAATCTCTCGATTTGATATATACTCAAGCAAATAGGAATTTGCGAGTCTTTATCAAATACTAGAGAGATAACTTGGATAGTACCAAAGACCAATATCCAAGTGTCAATCAATTTAAATCAACAACCAAAAGTTCGGATACTCTAATTGATTGAACAACGCACAACCTGTGATATTTCAATTATATAACAAAATATAATGCGGAAAAGAAATAACACAGACACCAGAATTTTGTTAACGAGGAAACCGTAAATGCAGAAAAACTCTGGGACCTAGTCCAGATTTAACACACATTGTATTAATCCGCTACAAACACTAGCCTACTCCAAATTAACTTCGGTCTGGACTGTAGTTGAACCCAAATCAATCTCAAACTGATCCAAGGTATAGTTATGCTCCTACGTCTCTGATCCCAGCAGGATGCTATGTACTTGATTCCCTTAGCTTATCTCACCCATAACTAAGAGTTGCTACGACCCAAAGTCGAAGACTTTAATAAACAAATCTGTATCACACAGAAAAGTCTACGGTAATAGATAAATCCTTCTTCCACGAATATACCTACGAGTTTTGTTCCGTCTTTTGATAAATCAAGGTGAACAAGAACCAATTGATAACCCGGACTTATATTCCCGAAGAACATCCTAGTATTATCAATCACCTCACAACAATCTTAATCTACGCAGCGAAAAAAGATATTGCGGAATCACAAACGATGAGACGAAGTGTTTGTGATTACTTTTATATCTTGCATATCAGAGATATCAATCTCAAGCCAATTATTACAATTGTACTCGTACGATAGAAACATCAAGATCAGATCACACAACTACAAGAAAGTAGTATCGGTCTGGCTTCACAATCTCAATGAAATATTTAAGTCGTTAACCTGGTTTAGAAGAAGAAACCAAAGGTTGAAGGAGAATCGAATCTATCTTAGCACAACTAGTATCACACAGAAGGTGTGGGGATTAGGTTTCCCAGTTGCTAGAGTTCTCCCTTATATAGTCTTTCAAAACAGGGTTTGCAATCAATGTTATCTTGGTAACAAAACATTCCATATTTACCGTTAGATGAAAACCTGATTAGATTCAAGCTAATATCTTTCAACCGTTAGATCGAAAACTAGCTTGTTACACACAAATGAAATGCACGTTTCTATGCTTTTGTAACCGTACCCAAGCTTGTACACTTGTTGGTTCAACAATAGTTAACCAAATGGTTAGCCATATGCTCACTTTCATATCAACCATATTCTTCTTCACCATAACTAGTTCAAGTGACTCAAATGAACTAGTTAGAGAGTTGTTCAATTGCAAGGAAATCTTATGTAACTACACAAGACACAATCGAAGCAAAAACGATTTGATTCACTCGAATAGGTTCATGAACTATATATCGACGGTTTGCAATTTGCATTCCTTAGTTTATATAAGAATAAGTTCACAAACATCGTTTTTAGATATAACCTACTCAATTTCGCGGACTGGGTTCGCGGACTTAAGTTCCCGGACGGAGTTCACAAACTCCAGCAGAATTTCTCGGGTCGAGAACTTCCGCCAGTTCGCGGACTGAGTTCGTGGACTTAGCTTACGCCACTATTCCGGTTCTCTTGATAAACAAAGTTCGCAAACTTCGGTTCAAGGAATAAGGACTTGTACATATATGTGTTTCCACAACAATGCTTATATCCTCCAATGGTTATATAATCTAATCTCTCATTTCAATCATTGAAAATTCTTAGAGGACGTTATATAGTTGTTATTCACACACCATTTTTCGTCAAATCCATTTTCAAATAATTGAAATTAATATGACTTTCGTCACTAGTAAAAATGAACTTGGCCAAAGCGAAAGCTTACTAACACATATTTCAAGAAATAGATATGCGAGATAAACTCGACTCGAAATAGGAAATGTGTATAATCTAAGTCTATATAGCAAAACGACTTTTGTCTCAAGATAGGAGATAAATAGACTTTTGAGTGATCGATAAGTTCAAGTCTCCACATACCTTTTAGTCGATGAAGATCCACCGTTTCCTTGAGTAGTCCTTCGTCTTGTATGATGATTGTCATGGAGTTCTTGATCTCAACTACACTTTCTATCCTAGTCCGAGACCTTAGCTATAGTAGACTAGAAATCAAGACTTATAGTTTTGATCACTAACATTGACAAACATGCTTGAGATAGCAACGCATGCGAGTTCGACAGAGCAATGCTCTAACAAATATATATTGTTAGATAAGCTTGAGGAGAATGATTACAAAATAATTGCTTGGATTTTGAACGTCTTTACACGACATTACACCCTACATGTTTCGTTGTCTAACTTACACTTTTCCTTTATCAAAGCTAGGAGTTGTATTTTGATTTTATTCTTCATAAAAACTATTAAAAGCACTGGATCAAGAGATGTCCGACATTGCTTAACGGGCTTCTGATCGACTTAATATCATGTAGATATTCCGTAAAAGTTGATGCAAGGATGAATCAACTCAAAGACAAACAGGTTGCACGCATTGTCATTTCGCTTTTTTCTCATGATATCAGCTTGAAGTTTATCTTTTTCTATGTCAAATATATTATCTATGTGCTTATCTCTTTTTCCTATGATATACAGGTGGACTAGTCTGATCTCTACTATGAAAAACTAGAATATGGATTGTCGACGCTTCATGTCAGAATTGTTCTTGCGGTCTTGCTTTAATATTGTCATAGTGATAAGTATCACAACTGCAAATATAATTTGGATAAACTAATACATTTACATCTTATGCTTTTAAATAAGTGGAAAAAAAATTAAATATAGTTGGAGCTTAGAAGTATTTAGAAAAATATTGTTGATGAGAAATCTCCGCTCCTTTAAAACACTGAGTCATATGAGCTCCCACGTCGCACGGTAAGTGTGACACCCCTCTCAAATTAAATTAGATAAAAGCTTTGAATTAGAGCTATTCTGGAGAGGACAAGTGGCGGGACTCTATTGGTGAGAGCATTAAAATTTGAATAACACTCTGTTTACACCCTGTACTTACCGACCGTTAGTAACACCGTTAAGATAAAGGTGGGTAGACAATACTTTTGTCGGATTTTGTGCCTCAATAATTCTTTACACTTTGTTTACACCGAATATTTAACTGGACGTTAATTAACGTCGTTGGAGTGGACAATACTTACATCTGCCGACTCTCTATCTCCTCTAGATTTTCATACTCTTCGTTCTTTATTATTCTTCTCCTCCTTATCTCTTCTTATTCTCTTCACTTGCAATTGATAATCGAAAGATAAATGGAGGATTTGAGATCATATAAAGAGCAAATCGAGTGATAGTGATTATGTGAGTTTGTGTGGTTGATTCAAATGCAACATAAAAGGTAAATCTGGGTGTATAATCTGGATTACAAAGACGACGCAGAGGAAAGGAAGCACAAGGTAAACATGGGGAAACCCTAGATTGTTAAATCTGTAATTTTTTTTTAAAAAATCAGATTGAGTTTTAACTTGATGTAGGAAGATTGATTATACTCTCTAGACGTCTTTAAATTGTTCAGGCTGATTTTCGTTTGTTTTGCTTAGCAGGTGTTTCAAAAGTATTTTTTTTATCGTGTTGGGCAATTAATTTTGCAAAAACAATAAGATGATTAGATCAAAAGAAGTACTCTAATATGAACAAGTTACAAAAAATAATTTAATTGTCGTTTCCTTATCAAATGGCTATGAAAATTGTTTTATACATAAATTAAGGTTTTTCGATTGACTCTTAAATATACGTGAAATTGAATTATAAACTGAGTAATTAGTGATGGGTTTGTTCTTAATTGAGGAATATAGAATTGTATAGGATTTAATTTTAGTTTCTTTTGGAAACTGAAATCTTTAGTTAGAGTTTTTATGAATTGAATCAAAAATTTGATTAGTAAGGGGTAGAAAGAAAAACAGGTGCTGATTGAAGGCAGCTAATTTGATTGAAGGGTTAGAAAGAAATTTGATTAGAGTTTTTGTGAATTGAATCAGAGTTTTTGTGCTGATTTTATATGGGTTCTCGAAACTAAGACAAGGCAGCTAGGACTTGATTAGAAACTATAGACAGGCAAAGAAAGACAAACAGGTGTTGTAAGAGTTGGGTTAGGGCATGTCAGTTTCAGTGGTGCAGAGATTTAGTCAAGGAAAGCAAGAAGTCTATCCCGACACTGCCATCAGTTGTAGTTAAGTGTAACGTTATTTTGAGTCTTCCAAGGGTTTGAGGAGAACACACTCAACTCAACTATGGTAACATCATATGTAGAGCTGGCAATCCGAGCCAAAACCCGCGGGTTGGCCCGTCCCGTCCCGTGAAAACTCGTGCCCGTCCCGGATCGTAACTACACAAGACGGGCGCGGGTTGTATAATTAGTGGCTTGTGAAGAAACGGGTTAACCCGTCCCGTCCCGTGCAACCCGCGGGTAACCCGGCTCGGTCCGCACCCACTGCCACTTAGGCTGCTGCGTGTCACACAATGACACAGTTATCTGTTACGTGTCATGTAACATGTTCGTTCCTCTTCATATAAAAGGAAAAAACCCTAGCTCGCCTTCCTCTTCTTTCTTCCTCTTTTTTTCTTCTTCCCTGACCCTGCTGCAGCGCTGCTGAGTCTCCTACTCTCCTGAGTAAACTTCACAGATTCACAGAAGTGACAGAAAAATTATTAGATTCATCTAAAGATCAAAGACAGGTAATCATATTTTCTTATTTGTTTTCTTCTTTATATAAATTTTTTGATTAGCCTGCTTGAATAACAAATTGTTTGAAGTCTTGAAGAGAAATACAAGAGCGGATTGATTTTCTGGGCTCGTGAAGATCGGAGGAATACAACAACGAATTGATTTTCTGGGTTCGTGAAGAGTGAATTGATTTTCTGTTCGATTAATAATATGTAAGATGTTTTTTTTTCATTCGATTTGAGTTCAGTCTTCAGTTTGACTTGTTCTTAGTAGATCTGTTATTCTGTTTGATTTTGAATTTGATTTGATTAAGATTTTTTTGAATTTCACATGTTTTAGTTTATTGTATGATTGTAATTGGTGATGAATCTGATGATTATATATACAAGATCTGTTTGATTTGGTCATGTACTCATGTTGTTCAGTTCCATACTTCCATGATTTATTTGTTGTATTCGTATTCAACAGTTTTGCTTGTGAAATTGAAATGATAGTAATGGTACTATGGGTAATGGGTTGGAATTGAATGAGCAGTTTAGAGTTTGCTTGTGAATTTGAGATATTAATTGTATGAGCTTCAAATTGAATGAGTTTAGTTTGAATTTTGGTTGAGATTTAACATGCTTGATGTGATTGAAATCATATACAAAAGGTTTTTCTTTGTTTATCTTGTTTATCTTTTTCGAAGTATCATTCATATTACCAACATTTTTCTACATTTAAACCAGTGCTGTTACTGCTGTACTTGCATCCTTTTTGTTTTGTAGATTGGAGTTCTAGTGAAATCTTTAAATTTTGGTTTGAGCAGTTTGGATAAGTGGTTGTCCCCTAAATCTGTAAGTACATTTTGTAAATTTAAATCAAATAAAATTTGACTTCTTTATCTTTTATGGTAATTTTCATTCTTTCTGTACACAATCACCATCTGATCGTGTGTTTGGGTTGCAGGGAAGAATACCATTGCTTTTTCTTCCAGCCTCGGGAGAAGTAGCACCAATCTACAAGTACACTACACTAGTACTGGTTTGTTTGTACCTCCTGTTTATTCATCTTCTTATTAATTTCATGTACTCTTTAAGAAGATAGAGAGATCCACATATTTCTGTTTGGTTTTGTGTTTTTTTTGGCAATTAATATCATGTTCGGATCTAGGAAAATGGATATGATATTTGTTTCGGTACATTTTATCATGTTTGGATGTTGATGGTAAAGCTCATAGCTGTAGCACATCGAGTTTAGGTGCTGTTAGTGAACTGTAATTATTTCTCTTCCTAAATTGTTTTCTCTATATATTTTGGGCTAATTTTATTTTAGTGTTAATTCATTGGTTAAATTTCTAGAATGTCTCAATATAGAGATATTGCCTCCTGCTCTAAACTAAGATGTATCATGTTTGTGGTCATGAGTAGGTTTTACTAATCAGTGAAATCCCTTAGGATGTAAGTTTAATGCCACATTATGACGATGAAGCTGTTTTGCTGTGCAGTCACATGAGTGCTTTACATTGTTGGATTTAGCTTGTTTTCAACTGTGGATGTAATATGTGATGGCGTTAGCTTGTTTTCAACTGTGGATATAATATGTGATGGTGTTAGCTTGTTTCTAAGACTTTTAAGACTCGTATATTCATAGTTCACCCACTTCTAGGTTGTTTCATGCAGGAATATGTTGCAACACAGGAACGTGGTGGTAATGTATTAACTGACTTGTCAGAGTTAGATGAATATCTTGGCGAGACGTACAGAGGTTGTCTAAATTCACTCGACATCCTAAACTATTGGAAGAACCATGAACAACAATATCCAGTACTTTCAAGAATGGCAGGGGATATTTTGTCAATTCCTATTTCAACTGTCGCATCGGAGTCTGCATTTAGCATTGGAGGAAGGGTGATTGATCGATTTCGCAGTTCCTTATTACCTGAAAATGCTGAGGCGTTAATAACAACTCGTGATTGGGAATATGGAATTGGTAAGAAAATCAGTAATATTGTATTTATTGAATGTCTAATTCTTATCTATAACATTGGTTGTTTTTATCCATGTAGGAAAAGAAGATATGGATGAGGACAATGTGATTGTTGAAGAAGATGTATTAGGATTTGAACCTGACGCAGTGGAGGATGGGGCAGTGGAGGATGTGGAGGAAGTAAGTTCTTATGCGTCTAGTTAGTATGCGTACTTCTTCAATATAAAGCGGGGTAATTATGCAAATTCCATGTTTTTGACTTGAATCTTTTTTTTGCTTGGTTTATTTTTTCTTGAAATTACAGATTCATATTGAATAGTTGGAGCAACTCAAAGAGAATGTTTTTTGGACAGACAGTTATTTATCACTTACCAATGTCTCCAATTTGCATAGAAAAGAGATTGGAGATGTTTTTTTTGACAGTTCACACTTTTTTGATTAACCACACAATATATATTTTGTGCAGGAAGTGGTTATTAATATGGTACAGTCTCGGAGGTTTATTTTCATTGTTGGAAACTATGTTTATTTTCATTGTTGGAAACTTGGAAATATCATCATGATTCATGAACTGTAAGTCTGTAAGTTGTAACTAAAGTACTTAAGTACTAAACTACTAATGACTAGTATAGTAGTATCTGTGTTTCTTTAAAGGCAAAATTAGTTTAGTTTTGTAATTTTGAGTTTTTGAATTGATATAAAAATGAATTGGATGAATGTTAGGTACTTAGGTTGTAGGAAAGGAACTTTAGATGGGCTAAATATGGCCGGAAATAGCCCAAAAATCGGTTTCTGGCGAGTTAACTCAACAAAAACCAGTTCACCCGTGAGCACCCGTGAACCCGCGAGCTTTACCTGGGACGGGCGCGGGTAGGATAAATGACCACCCGTGAAGAATTTCAACCCGCGAGCTCAGGCTGGTATTAACCCGTAACCCGCGGGTTGGTCACAAGCCAGACCCATCCCGCCCGTTTGCCAGCTCTAATCAGATGACATTGTTTCATCATTTTGTATGTTTTAACTTTTCTTATTGTATTTATCTGCGTACATTCTGGATTTATGTATTGAACAAGATTTTGGATTTATCTGCTGGGTTAATTCATAGAATGGATATTGAATGGTCTGTATAGGGAAGATGGTATTAGGAGGTTTAGTACCAATGCTTTTGAAATGCACAATAATTTCATCAGTAATCCACAAGTAAGCAACTAAGACTTTACTCGCTAAACATGTTAGCAAAATTTGTAGGAATTTTTCTCATTTGGTTATAAGAACATGTTGAAGTACTTCTTCCTAGCACAACATTTCTAAACATGGTTGAGAGGTTAAGACCGAATCCTAAGCCTTCAGATTATCAAATACAACGATGCTGTGTGAGAAACATCGAAGCGAGAGCAAAATGTAGTCTCAAACAGGTGGTTGATGTTTGTGACTAGAGAGAAGGAACTTGAGCTTATTTTTTTTGGATGAAATGCCCGGCAATTCACATTTATGGTCTACTTTCTATGTTCAGGTACCTAATATCTTACTACTTTGATATTGTTCTCATCCTTGAGCTTTAGCTCGGTCCACGCGTCGGTGGACCCTCGGCCAAAGCATTAAATAGCCATTTGTTTGTTATCTCGATCTCGAGTGTTCACATAACGGAATACGGATCAAGACATATCAAGTAGGCTCACAAAACTCCATGAATTATCATAACCATAATAATTGTGTTGGGTAAAGTCACTGACGGTAGTTTTTATTTTTTCACAGGGTGGTAACGGATATGCAAAGGATTGGTACTTTAAGAATATCAATGTTGATAGTGTTTCCAACCCTATAATCACTTATCAATATTACTACGCAGTGGCAGGTGCCTGCGCGCTTCAGGTAATGAAATGTTGCTTCATGTCCATTGAAAGACGTCAAGTTTGCATATTAGATGCAATAACCACAGCAGAATGCAGTCAAATAGAAACTTCTTATAATTCTTATTTGACTCTCCTTTCTTCTGAAAACCGTTGTTCGAATTAAGAATGTGACATACGAGCATTTCACTGGAACATCAGCTACACAAGCATCAGTGGTTGTAAACTGCAGTCCAGCTATTCGTTGCACTGACCTAACGTTTAATACCATACGATTATCGCCTGCAAAATGGGGAGAAACTGTTAAGTCAGTTTGTATTAATGCTCATGGATAAAGAGCTGGATTGCTTCATCCTAAGATACCATGTCTGCTTAATTGAGAGATAGTTAATCGTGCAGATTGCGGCACCTAGGAACATAATTGTTCGATTGAAATATGAAACTTTACTTAGTTGTAGGAATCTGAGTAAGCTGACTCGCAGTAATATACTCTACTTGATCACGCCAGACTTTATCTTCTGGGAGCATACAAATGTGTACTGTTTGTAATAAGATAGTCGATCTAGATAATTGATTGGAAATACCTTTTAATTGTGAGATCATTTCCTTTTCCTTCAGAAAATTAGACACTAAGTGAATACAACATTACCTTACCAGATACTGGCCATACCAGCGTCATCTAACATGGAATTCCCTTTGGTTACCCAAGTACTCATTGGCATCAAATGTATGATAGTAACCAAAACTATCCAGGACTGGATCTTGAATCTGTGCAAGGACTGTTTTACAGTAAGAATTATAGAATCACAAAATGTTGGGTAAGAAGATGTGTAAAGGCTTAGCCATGGATTTGACAAGCAAGACTTTGTGCACCGCCTGTTTTTAGGTTTTGCCCCAGCGCCACTTTGCGAATAAAAAATATAGGTCCCCAAACATACCCGCCCCGCTACACCAAAATACAAATGCATCCCCTGCCACACCAAATCAAAAATCCTAAGCCACACCACCATAAGCATCCGGACGGGCGAAGCTGAGAAACACCAAATAAAAATCCTATGCATGCATTGGGAAAGGGAGAGACGAAGCTGAGCCACACCAAATTAAAAATCCTAGACAATGGGGTGAGGCGAAACCGAGCCACACCAAATCAGAAATTCTAAGCGTGCGTCGGGACGGGGCGAGGTGAAGCCTGGCCAAGCATGCATTGGGACGGGGCGAAGCGAAGCTGAGTCACATTAAATTAAAAATCCTAAGCATACATTGGAACAGGGCGAGGCGAAGCCAAGCCACACCAAATAAAAAATCCTTCGTAACAGGGCGGGGTGAAGCCCCACGAAATCAAATAAAAATACATAAAGGTGCAGGCGAAGCCGCATTACATCAAACCAAAAATATGGTTAAAATAAAAAATTATGATAAATGGTGTTCGGGTCAGCCCGGTGCGCAGCACGAGCACAAAATCTAGTACATAAATGAAAAAGTCGTACTTGCCTTTCCTTTTTACAGTGAATGATTTTCTTTTTGTCTTATATATTTTCTCTTTTTGACTCTAATTTGTTCCCATTATGCATCTGTAGTTGATTGTTGTTATTCTTGTTTATCTTTGGCTGTCCAAGTGAGTGTTACTATCTGTTGTTTTTTTTTTTTTTTTTTTTTTTATCTTTATCTGTAATGCATGTGGTATTTGATGATCGGTAAAGAAATTGATATTTAATTCAAGATTATTTTATTTTTGAGGAGAAGTATTATAAGAGCTAAAATTGAAGAACTAAAGAAATATGTGCTGGAGATTACCAAAGTATGTATTCAAATAATTTTTCTCATTTGTGTATGTGATTGCTTTTTATATATGCCTTATTTTATAATCCAATAAGCTGGAACTCCACATGGGCTTCCAATATTCTGTAATTTGTTCAATGTGTCTTGTCTTTTTCAGTTTTTATATGGTTGGAATTGTTGAAATATTTGAACTTTTTAGGGTCCTATGATTTGATAGCAGTGATAACCGTTGTTAAGAGTATAGTAAGAAACATCCTCACGGGAACATTTTATCTTTTATTCATGACAGGCATATCGTGACAACATTGACAATGAGGATGAATCATAAGAAATTGCAGCAAAGACAATGATCAATGAGTACATTGTTTCCCTTGAGAAGGTAATAAGTGTTTAATTATTAGAAGCTAAAACCTTGGTAGGAGTTAAATATGAAACTTATTTATCGGAACTTGTTATGTTTCTATCATGCATGGCAGGAAGAAAATCCTAACCACGGGGTGAATCAAGAAATGAGAAAGAAAAAAAATCCTAACCGGGGGGGGGGGGGGGGGGGGGGGGAGCATGATGTGAGGGAGCAAGATGTGAGGATCATCAAGCGGGCAAGACACTGATCAGTACCTTTGAGGCTATAAAATGTTAGAGTTGGTTAAAATCTTTGTTAGGAGTAAAGTAGAAAACATACTCATTTGAACTTTTTTTTTCTGTCATACATGACAGGAAGAATGGTGATCTAGATAAGCTAGAAAGTGAACAAACACAAAGAGTACAATTAATGGCTTTGAATCTGTTTAATTTCGAGTACCTGGGGAGAGGGAGACAAAGGAAGAATAACTTAAGTTCTGGACCTAAAATCATCGTTCAGTTATTCGTCTGTGGATGCAAGTATATAATATTATTAGACCTTGTTTTGCTAGGTTATTTAGATTTCTTCACAATGTTATCAATGAGACGAGAGTAGTCCATATTTTCTATGAAGACTCGTATGCTCGTAGTATCTATCCCTGTTAAGGTGGATACAAAGTTGGGCTTCATCATCTACAAGTATGGTCATACTGTATGGCCCACTGGGTTTCGGTGAAATCTTAGTCAGAAAATGTGCATATCCTGTTTGTAGGGGTGAGCATTTGGCCCGTGGATTTAACCGGGACCAACCGGGTGTGGTAAAGATTAGAGCTGCAACCGAGCTGAAACCCGCGGGTTTACCCGTGCCCGTCCCGTGAAAATCCGAACCCGGATCGGCTGGTTTCTAAACTAGCCGGGTTCGGGTTGGAGAAATGGTGGCCCGTCAAGAAACGGGTTAACCCGGCCCGGACCGTAAAACAACGGGTTAACCCGTTAACCCGCACATTCACTTCTGCCGCGTGTCCCTCCCATTTACTATATGTGTCTCCTCTCCTGCCATGGGTATAAAAACAGAAAATACCCTAATTATTTTGTCTTCTCCGTCCGCAACGGCAGCCTCAGTTCACAGACACAATTCTTTCGTCTTCTCCGTCTGCTTTCTAGGTCTTCGATCTTGATCTGTATAGCATGAATTGATTTGTATAGGATGAATTGATTGGTATTGATGTTCTTCTTCTTTTTATCATGATTTGTTATGATTTAGTTGCATACTTGCATAGATAGAAAGATTATTTGCAGGTGTAAAAATTGATTGTTTGGAGTTTAGTTTTGTACTTAATTTGATGAAATTAAGAAGGGATTGTGGCTAGGTAAGAAGATGAAATTTGATGTTATATTATTGGGTTATTAGATGAAATTCTATCAATTTATTTGCTTAATTTCATGAATGGAGTTTGGGTTTTTGTTTATTTGCAATCACTAGGGTTTCTTGGTTGGTAAATTGTAATTTAGAATGAACAAACTGATTTAAGTCATTTGGTTACAAACTTTTAATGTTGCTCTTCAGTTGTATTTGTAATTTTGTCTTTATCCAGGATGTCAAGTGTGCAAGAACATTATAATGATGTTATGAGTAGTGAGGGTGAGGATAATGATGTTGAGATGGTAGATTCCGAGAATGTCTCTGCAACTGTTGGTTGTGCACCTGCACCTGTTTCAATTGGAATGAAAGGAAACAATTCAAAGGAATCTAGACTTAGGAGTTAGGTCTGATTCTAGTTGGTTTGATTAAGGTTTTGAGATGTAATTTGGGTGGATTTTTTTGAATTTCACATGTTTTAGTTTATTGTATGATTGTAATTGGTGATGATTATATATACAAGTTCTGTTTGATTTGGTCATGTTGTTCAGTTTTTAGTTCAGATCCATGATTTACTTGTTCCAGGTATTCGTATTCAACAGTTTTGCTTGTGAATTGAAATAATAGTAATGGTATGGCTTGGAATTGAATGAGCAGTTTAGAGTTTGCTTGTGAAATTGAGATGGCCTGAATGTGGCCGGAAATAGCCCAAAAATCGTTTTTTGGCGAGTTGACTCAACAAAAACCAGTTAACCCGTGAGCACCTGTGAACCCGCGATTTTTACCCGGGACGGGCACGGATGAGATAAATGACCACCCGTGAAGAATTTCAACCCGCGAGCTCAGGCTTGTATTAACCCGTAACCCGCGGGTTGGTCACAAGCCAGACCCGTCCCGCCCGTTTGCCAGCTCTAGTAAAGATACTGAACAATAACGGTTAAACTTATCCGCTATATTTTAACAGTATTCATTAGGTCTTGGAATATAGGAGTCGGTGGTACATGTAAGGATTTATCAAAAATCATCAAATTTATAAAAAATGCCTATAACTCGTGACATCCTTCAGCCGTTCGTGCCAACATTCTTTAAAACGCATATCTGCCCAGGATCGTGAATATTCTTTCTTGGACATTAAAATTTAACCAAAAATCAAAGCTACAGAACTCCTCTCCTTCTAGTTTTTAACAGACCTTCAAACCACCGAGCATGATGATATTATAAAAAGACCCTCATATGTCAAGATTTTCCACTGATTTTTTTTTTTTTTAAATCGATGATTAAATATTATAAGGATAACGGGCTCACACTGCAATTTATATAAATCTTATCATAAAGATTAAATATTATAAGGATAATGGGCTTACACTGCAATTTATATAAATCTTATCATAAAGATTAAATCTTGGAAAATTTATATGGAGGGAGGATCCATGAACACTCCTATATGCACATACATGATTTCCGTTATTTTTTCAATAAAACTCAAACGGCAATCAATTTGAATCTAATATTTTGAGATACATTTCTCTTGTAAGATTCTATATTCCTACCAAAAACGATGAATAAGATAAAGAAGAATAGCAAATGAAAATATGGGTATTTGAATTATAAAATCCATTGAAAGCATAATGGAAGTTAGAAAGTAATTGAAATCTTAATAATATCTTTGGGAAAGGAGATGGAATTGGAGGTATGGAGATGGAAAGTTGAAATGGAGTATAATATAATACGATATTATTCATATAAATGGTATGTGTATATATCGATGTAGTACTTGGATTGGATTTTTTCGGATACATATGTCATTGTCCCCATATCCGTATCCATGAACATAACATTTCGAATATTTTTTATGGATATCCGTATCCTATATCTTACTTCGGATTTTATCGACAATTTCGTTTATGGATATCGAAGTCTTAGGGTATTAGACCACAACATTTCAACACCAACTAATCATTGTCTTATACAAGCATCAACAAAAATATAGTAAACTATAAACTCAAATACACCACAACTTGTCGAAAGCTTCGGCAATGATAAACTCAAACTCAGGCATTCCCAACCAACCATTTTTATTTATGCCTATATTTAATTCTTCTAACACTTTTTTACACCATATAGCCTCTTGATTCTATATTCCATAGCATCGTCTCTCGCAAATACGTATAAGGGTTGTGATGCTTTACTTTGAGAGTCAGTTGCTTTAACTAAACGTGATTATCGCGATTTTTTTCCCATCGCATCTCATGTGTAGCAATGAGAATTGCTACGTTATCGAAGGCATTAGACTCAAGCATTGTGGATTAGTTAAGTTGGTATCTTTTTTTTTCTACTGCTGGCATTTTACGATACCTTTTTTCTCCCAGTTTTGCCATAATAGCCATAATTTTATTGAAATGCTCGTGGAAAGATGGATCTACTTTAGCGGATCTATCTTTTATTAGTTGTTTCTTGGACTTGCGCCCCCTTTGCACTTCTGACACTTCCGTCTCTTAAATGTTTGGAAATGCAATTGGTTGCAGTTGGGCTCGCATTCTCATTTGTTTGTTTTTTGTCGCTCGTCCCTATGCATCTCGTATTGCATAGAACTCAGGTGTCTCTTCAGATGGTAGTGTCCCCCGGTTTGGACACAAAAGTGTACTACTCAGCTGCCTCCAAAATTGATCAATAGTATCGAGTTCTACAACTTGACTTTGTCTTCTCAACGCACGTATTTCACATGCACATGGAAGCCCATTAATTTTACGAGCCAAATAATTGCATGTCATATCAACATTTATACTGTCGACAGTCTCAGGTATCTCATTATATATGATCTTCAAAGCTTTAATCGAGACAAAATTAAGGATTTCCGTGAATAAGTCCACCTCTCTATGAGGATGCATTTGTGTTGTTTTGCTTCTCTCAAACTCAGACTCAACATGAACACGTTCATTCTCGTAAGAACAATGCGTACGAAGGAAGCAATTTGCGAAAGTGCTACACGAGTTCCATAAGTATAGTGTAACTTGGCATGAGCACTCTCAACTCTATTTGTTGCAACGTTATCGAAATGTTCAATGTTATTGGTCCAATCCGAAACAAACTTCTCTTTATATGGGTCTAACCAAGTTTTAATAACATGCCTTACAATATCCTTGTATGTCGGCTCCCATGTAGAGATAAGCTTAATTATATTTGCTTGGTAATCCTCTTCGGACAGTGACTTAATAATATCTTGCCATGCCTCATACCACCTTTTAAGTTCCTTCTTTTTTGGTCTTGTGTTTTCCTTTAGTTTCCTCATTGCTTCTTTCTGGGTTATGATGGTATCAATATTTTTCGTTTTGTCTTCATCATTAGTTGTTGTAGACTTGAGCTTGAAAACTTTTGATCGTGAGCGTATACATTCATCCATATATGCCATGCACAAAGTAGATGAGACGATGTGGAAAACATATGTTTAATTCCTCCAATCAAACCAACTTCACAATCTGTCACAAAAACTGATAGAATCTCATTCTCTTTGTATAGTCGTTTGACACACTTTAAAGCCTAAATGTAGTTTTCTTATTTTTCAAGGCTCGTAGAGGCTACTTCAACCGTGAATGTTGCCCCCGTTAATATATGCGATACAAATAAAGGTAAAATATACTTGTTAGTTTTACATGTGCAATGCAATCCAATAGAAGAAACTCATGAAAAAATTGTGCCAACTTTAAGGACTCCTGATGGGCGAAATATTGAACAATTACCTTGTTTATTATAGGATCAAGCTTATACTCAACCGCGTAATGGTGTTCTTAAGTTAACTTGAACAAATGTTGCATCAATGATCTACCGTGCATTGCGTATATTTTTAGTTTACGTCTTGCATTGTAAATGGTTCTCATGGTTGAATAAATTCTTTCGATTTTTATGCTTGATACTTGTAAGAATTTACCGAGGTCGACATCCACTATTTGTCAAATCAAGAACATGCAACTTTTCATTTTCCGCCAACCCTCCCTGCATACGCATGTCCAGTAAAATGTAGTTGGAATTTGTTGATTGTGAATACCGCAACGAACTCGAATATTCCATTTCTCAAATTTATCAGAACTAGCATTTAGATGAAACAAACACTCACATTTAATAATACCACATTTTCTCTTTTTTGTAGTGATCATTGAAAAAGCGGGGGCCTAACAACCACACCCAATATTTCGCTTAGCAATCTGTATGGACTAACTCCAATATACTTTTAAGAGAATCAACTAGACAAGCAGACTCAATCTTATTAAAAGTATATCAAAGAGTTATATCTCACTTTCTCGATTCAGTACTTACTCAAACAAATAGAAATCTGCGAGTCTTATTGACTACAAGAGAAATCACTTGAACGGTACCAAAGACCAATGTTCAAGGATCAATCAATTTCAATCAACAACAAAAGGTTGGATTTCCAATTGATTGATTCAACGCACAACCTGTGATATTTCAATTATATAACAAAATATAATGCGGAAAAGAAATAACACAGACATTAGAAGTTTTGTTAACGAGGAAACCGCAAATGCAGAAAAATACGGGACCTAGTCCAGATTGAACACACATTGTATTAAGCCGCTACAGACACTAGACTACTACAAACTAACTTCGGTCTGGACTTTAACCCTAATCAATCTCACACTGATCCAAGGTACAGTTGCGCTCCTTACGTTTCTGATCCCAGCAGGATACTACGCACTTGATTCCCTTAGTTGATCTCACCCACAACTAAGAGTTGCTACGACCCAAAGTCGAAGACTTTAATAAAAAAATCTGTATCACACAGAAAACTCTAGGTAATAGATAAATTTGTCTCCCACAGAAATACCTACGAGTTTTTGTTCCTTCTTTTGATAAATCAAGGTGAACAGGAACGAATCGATAACCCGGACTTATATTTCCGAAGAACAGCCTAGAATTATCAATCATCTCACAATAATCTTAATCGGCTAGCGAAAGAAGATATTGCGGAATCACAAACGATGAGACGAAGGTGTTTGTGACTTCTTTTATATCTTGCATATCAGAGAAATCAATCTCAAGCCAATCTTACGATTGTACTCAAATACGATAGAAACAGCAAGATCAGATCACACAACTACAGAGAAAATAGTTGGTCTGGCTTCACAATCCCAATGAAGTATTCAAGTCGTTAACCTATAAGGTCTCGAGAAGAAACCTAAGGTTAAAGGAGAACCGACCCTAGCTAATACAACTAGTATCACACAGGAGGTGTGGGGTTTAGGTTTCCCAATTGCTAGAGTTCTCCTTTATATAGACTTTTAAATCAGGGTTTGCAATCAATGTTAGCTTAGTAACAAAGCATTCAATATTCACCGTTAGATGATAACCTGATTAGATTCAAGATAATATCTTTCAATCGTTAGATCGAAACTTAGCTTGTTACACACAAATGAAATGCACGTTTATTTAGGTTTGTGTAACCGTACCCAAACATGTACATTTAGTTGCTTCAACAGTAGTTAACTAAATGGTGCCATATGAGCACTTTCATATCAACCATATTCTTCTTTACCACAACTAGTTCAAATGACTCAAATGAACTAGTTAGAGAGTTGTTCAATTGCTTAGATCTTATAGAAGTATACAAGACACAATCGAAGAAAAAACGATTTGATTCACTCGAATCAATTCATGAAATTTATATCCAAGGTTTGTAATTATGCATACTTTAGTTTATATAAGTTTGGGTTCACGAATAACCGTTTTTAGAAAATAACTAACCTAAGTACGCGGACTGGTACGCGGACTTAAGTACCCAGAATAAGTTTGTTTTCAATTCACAAATTCCAGCAGATTTTCACGGGACATGAATTTCCGGTGGTGCGCGTACTGGTACGCGGACTTTAGTTCTGGTTTTCCTGAGAAGCAAAGTACGCATACTGTGGTTCAAGGAATAAGAACTTACACACATATGTGTTACCACACAATGTTTATATCCTTCCAAGGTTATATATTCTAAACTCTCATTTCAATCATTGAAAATTCTTAGAGGACGTTATTTTGGTGTTTATTCACAAACCATTTTTCGTCAAAGCCATTTTCAAGTAATTGAAACTAATATGACTTTCGTCACTAGTAAAAATGAACTTGGCCAAAGCGAAAGCTTACCAACACATATTTCGAGAAATAGATAAGCGAGATAAACTCGACTCGAAATAGCAAATGTGTATAATCATAGTCTATATAGCAATATGACTTTTTTCTCAAGATAGGAGATAGAGTAGATAGACTTTTGACTGATAGATAAGTTCAAGTCTCAACATACCTTATAATCGATGAAGTTCCCCAAGTTCCTTGAACGGTTCTTCATCTTTGTATGATGATCTCCATGGAGTTTTGAGCTCAACTACACTTTCTATCCTAGTCCGAGACTTAGCTAATAGTAGATTAGAAATCAAGACTTATAGTTTTGATCACTAACATTGACAAACATGCTTGAGATAGCAACATGCGAGTTCGACCGAGCAGTGCTCTAATAATCTCCCCCCTTTGTCAATTTTAGTGAAAAAACTATCAATACATATGGAATACAAAAATAAATAAATAAACTTTGTAGCTTCCCTTCCACATGTCTGATCTCCTTGGTTCTTCAATATTACTCGAAATCTTCGTCACTTACAAGTACTCCAATGATTCCAAAGCTTGTAAGTTTAGCATCATCGTTGTTGAAAATCCGTAGCTATAACAATGAGAAAATAAGAATTCTCAATCATTGTTGCACAGTGTCATAGTATTATTACACAGTATCAAAGTTCAATTGTATCACAACTTCGACAACAATACTATGGTGATATGTATCACTCCCCCTTAGTCAATACTCCATCTCACATGGAAACCACTCCCCATTACACAATGATCCTAAAACCATATGTATTTGTAGTGTGAACTACACATTAATTCTCCCTCTTTTTGTCAATGAAATTGGCAAAGGTACGAAAACTAGTGGGATCCTAATGAAATTTCCATAGAGACATTTCATGACCAAAAGCAAGGACATATCAACTTTTTAGATGAAATCATAAAGCCAAAGCTAAATGCTTTCATCAAGGAGTTTATAAAGATACAAGATAACCCCTATAATATTCCACAGACGCACTCCCCACAAAGATTTGTCAATTAAGCACAAGTTCAATTAAGAACTTTCCCCTGTAAAATGTCATTCCCGAAAGAACAACAAGAGCGACCTTAATCTCACAAGAAAAGAAGGATTTCTTTGGACATAACAAATCACATACGAATATGAATTTGAATCCAAAAATACTCAATTAAATTAACCACAAGAAAACTCATGACTAATTTAATCGGAAATGCTCAACATAAGAGAACTTATGGAGCAATAACTAAATTAACCAAAAGAGAATGATTAATTTAATTGGTTATGCTCGACATAGGGAACCTTACGGAGCAACAACTAAGTGAACCGTAAGAGAATGATCAACTCGGTCGGTTATGCTCAACATAAGAAACCTTATGGAACAAACACAGTATATGCAAAAAAATGTGGATCGGAGATCGACCAAATACTGCAGAATAGACAAGGATTCATCCTATTTTCCATCACTATTTTCACAATGACATACAATAGACATAATCCTCGTAAACAAAAGTTTTATCCTTTCTTCCATCAAAATATGACATAAAAGGCTTTAACTTTTGTAATGTCAAAAGTTCATTCATTCTTTTATTAATACATGCATATCGATATACGAAAGACTTAACTTTTGACAAAGTATGGGACAATCATAGTTCACGACGCAAACACACATATCCCATAACATATTTGCAATATATAAAACCATAAAAATTAATACTGTAAAAATCATCTTCCAAACAATTTTTTTAGATTTTAACCAAATAACCCTAAAAAATAATGAAGATGAAAACATTGGACATAGCTATGTGTAATCACAATAATGCCTATTCCAAAAACTAGTTATTCTTCCTAAAACACAAGAAATAAATATTCTCATAAGAAGATTTACTAGGAAAATAAAATTAAGGAGTTGAACATTTACTCATCATCTTCATCATCGAAAACAATCCAAGATGCTTGAATCATGTTCAAGTCTTCCTTGATCTCCGGAAACTTAGATGCAATCAGCGACAATTGTTCTTGCACGCACTTGACCTTTGAATTAATTTTACACACACCTTTGTGAATTTTTTGAAGAAGACTCAAGGTGGTAGGATCACAAGAACCGTCAATGGAATCATCTCTTTGGCTTTTGCACACATTCTCCCTTATACGTCTGAAAGTACAGGGACGAACAAGTTTGGGAGCTCCAAGGGAATTTCCAATTGGGTCAAAGCCACGTACACGGTAAATTTGACTAATCAAGTAAGGAAAACCTAACTTGTTTTTGGGTGAAGTCACTGAAGTCATTTGAAAAATGATGAAACCACAAATATCGAGACTCGGAACACCCAATTCAAGGAAATAGACCAATTCCGCAAACTCGCGACTCCACCGAGAATTCTCAATTATGGAGGGACAAAGATTAGAGATACCGAGTTTTCCGAAAGTCATCAAGGGTATACTAAGAACATTAGTATAGGAAGCTTCCCTTGATTCCAAGCAACCTTCTTACCACAAAGACCATGAGAGATGTCTTCATACGATGGTCGTTCATCACTTGGCCTAGGTAAACGAATATTACCCAAAGGAATTTTGGTAATCTTCGAAATCAACTCTCTATTAACAAGAAACCTTTCTCTATTTATCATGGTTTTGAATTCCATTTTTTCGAGATCAACATCATGAATGTTGGCATAGAAAATTCTTGTGCGAGTATCAAATCCTTGACCAAGACCATAAAAGATGTTTCCAAGATTAAATTTTTCAAAGAAGACTAAATCCTCTTTATGTCCACTAGATGAATCCAATTTATTTTTCTAAAATAAAACCATTAGATGAAATTTTTTCAAAGACATCAGCACAAGAATCATTGACAAACCTAATTCTAAGAGAATTTTGGTCTAAAAGAAGATTCATGCTAGAAGAACCCAAACTTTTTGAAGTTCTTTTTGAAACCTTGAAATTCATCATGAAATCTAGAAATTGGAAAGAACCAAGAGGAAATCACTTACTTGAAATGAACTTTGACCACCCCTTTGTCTTATTTTCCTCCAAGGAATTTTAATGGAGGAACTTCATAAACCCTAGAAAGTTTTCGTACGCGGACTGATGGGATGAGGAAGAAGGTACGCGTACTTATTCTTTATATCCCTCACTAATGGGCTTGGACCCGTTTATGAACCGCGACCCACAAAAGGAAAGTGGGATTTTTCTTTGATGTTCACACACCAAGGTTATGCATCCCGAGAAAACACAATTCGTGAGAGGAGATGGATGCAGTAAAAGGCTCATTAGAATATCCTAGATCAGAAGGATATGTTCAACCCAACTGTACACAAATCAAACCATTTCTTACCCCATCTCAAGATATGTACAAATGGGGTAGTGCCGGCCTTGTTACCAAGAGGCATGAAGTCCAGAGGAATCCTCATGCACCATTTCTGATTGATATTTGTGAGTACCCAGTGATATAATCAAAGTAATGATGATAATCAGGGTTGTCAGAGCTTTCTAACTTCCTTTATATATGACTAGAAAGAAGATTCTTCCGATACCTTGAACTTGTGTCAAAAACATGAGAATCCGATTTGGATCTACTTGTGTTGACAGCATGTTCAATTCGTACATCATTTTTCCATAGATTTATATGTACAGAACTTTTATCGGGTCGATTCTTAAACTTAACTGAATTAAGTTTTTCTAAGAATCTAAAAACGCTTTCAAAAGCTCTAAACAGATCTTTGTCAATTGATCCATTATGATAGTATTTCTCGAAAAGATTAAGAGTTAATCTCGTGAGAGTCCATATATTTGAGCGTAACGAACGTTTTCTCAATCTTCCCTTCTTTTTAATTCTTCCTTTAGATTGTCTCTCATCATCTAAGTTTTCCAAGATCTTAGATGAAATGAGATAATTATGAGAAACCGGAGGTTTTGTCCATAATAATCTTTGAACAATCTTTAAGGGTTTCTGGCGTGCGACACAGCTGTCAAGAGCAAGTTTTCCAAAGAAATTTCCCATAGGGAAATTTTTAAGGATCAAACAAACACAAACTTATCAGGTTTAAAGTGTTTGCCTGCTCTGATACCAATTGAAAAAGCAGGGGTCTAACAGCCACACCCAATATTTCGCTTAGCAATCTGTATGGACTTACTCCAATATACTTTTAAGATAATCAACTAGACAATCAGACTCAATCTTATTAAAACTATATCAAAGAGTTATATCTCACTTTCTCGATTCAATGCTTACTCAAGAAAATAGAAATTTGCGAGTCTTATTGATTACAAGAGAAATCACTTGAACGGTACCAAAGACCAATGTTCAAGGATCAATCAATTTCAATCAACAACCAAAGGTTGGATTTCCCAATTGATTGATTCAACGCACAACCTGTGATATTTCAATTATATAACAAAATATAATACGGAAAAGAAATAACACAGACACCAGAAGTTTTGTTAACGAGGAAACCGAAAATGCAGAAAAAAACCCGGGATCTAGTCCAGATTGAACACACACTGTATTAAGTCGCTACAGACACTAGCCTACTACAAACTAACTTCGGTCTGGACTATAGTTTAACCCCAATCAATCTCAAACTGATCCAAGGTACAGTTACGCTCCTTACGTCTCTGATCCGAGCAGGATACTACGCACTTGATTCCCTTAGATGATCTCACCCACAACTAAGAGTTTCTACGACCCAAAGTCGAAGACTTTAATAAGAAAATCTGTATCACACAGAAAAGTCAATGGCAATAGATAAATATGTCTCCCACATAAATACCTACAAATTTTTGTTCCGTCTTTTGATAAATCAAGGTAAACAAGAACCAATTGATAATTAACACGAACTTATATTCCCGAAGAACATCCTAGAATTATTAATCACCTCACAATAATCTTAATCGACTAGCAAAAGTAGATATTTCAGAATCACAAACGATGAGACAAAGGTGTTTGTGACTTCTTTTATATCTTGCCTATCGGAGAAATCAATCTCAAGCCAATATTACGATTATACTCAAATACGATACAAACAGCAAGATAAGATCACGCAACTACAGAGAAAATGGTTGGGTCTGGATTCACAATCCCAACGAAGTCTTCAAGTCGTTAACCTACAAGGTCTCGAGAAGAAACCTAAGGTTAAAGGAGAATCGACTCTAGCTAATACAACTAGGATCACCAGGAGGTGTGGGGATTAGGTTTCCTAGTTGCTAGAGTTCTCCTTTATATAGACTTTCAAATCAGGGTTTGCAATCAATGTTATCTTAGTAACAAAGCACTCAATATTCACCGTTAGATGAAAATCTGATTAGATTAAAGATAATATCCAGCAACCGTTAGATCGAAAATCAGCTTGTTACAGACAAATGAAATGCACGTTTATTTAGGTTTGTGTAGCCGTACCCAAACATGTACATTTAGTTGGTTCAACAGTAGTTAACCAAATGGTTTGCCAGATGAGCACTTTCATATTAACCATATTCTTCTTTACCACAACTAGTTCAAATGACTCAAATGAACTAGTTAGAGAGTTGTTCAATTGCTTAGATCTTATAGAAGTATACAAGACACAATCGAAGCAAAAACGATTTGATTCACTCGAATCAATTCATGAACTTTATATCCACGGTTTGGAATTATGCGTTCCAATTTATATAAGTTTGAGTTCACGAATAACCGTTTTTAGAAAATAACCAACCTAAGTACGTGGACTGGTACGTGGACTTTGAAAAAGCGGGGGTCTAACAACACCACCTAATATTTCTCTTAGCAATCTGTGTGTACTAACTTCGAAATACTTTGCTAGAGAATCAACTAGACAGTCAGACTCAATCTAGATAAAAAGTATCTCAAAGAGTTATTATCTCAATCTCTCGATTTGATTTCTACTCAAGCTAAAATCAATAGCGAGTCTTTATCAAAGAGAGATAACTTGGACGGGACCAAAGACTAATGTCCAAGGATCATTCAACTACAATAAAAGACCAAAAGTTGGATTAGAGAAGTTGATGATCACGAACGCACAACCTGTATTATATCTATTATATAAAATATAATGCGGAAAACAAATAACACAGACACCAGAAGTTTTGTTAACGTGGAAACCGAAATGCAGAAAAACCCCGGGACCTAATACAGATTGAATACACACTGTATTAAGCCACTACAGACACTATCCTACTCCAAGCTAACTTCAGACTGATCTATAGTTGAACCCCTACCAATCTCCCACTGATACAAGGTACAGTTGTACTCCTACGCCTCTGATCCCAGTAGGACACTGCGTACTTGATTCCCTTTGATGATCTCACCCACAACAAAGAGTTGCTGCAACCCAAAATCACAGACTTGATAATAAACGAATCTGTCTCACACAGAAAAGTCTATCAAAAGGATAAATCTATCTCCCACAGATAAACCCTAGGTTTTGTTCCGTTTTTAGATATAAAATCAAGGTAACATGAACCAATTGATAATCTGGACTTATATTCTCGAAGAACAGCCTAGATTAATCAATCACCTCTCTACAATCCTTCCTGACTAGACAAGCGGATTGTCGAGGAATCACAAACACTGAGACGAAGATGTTTGTGACTTCTTTATCTTGCCAATCGCAGAACTCTCACGATCTCAAGCCAATCAACCGATTGTACTCGTACGATAGAAGATGCAAGATCATATCACACAACTACGATAAAAATAGTATCGGCATGGCTTTACAATCCTAATGAAGTCTTTAAGTCATTAACTCGAGTTTAGAGAAGAAACTCAAGAGTTAATGGAGATCGACTCTGGCGAGAGCACTAGTAGCACACAGACGTGTGGGGATTAGGTTTTCTCCTGATTTAGATTCAAGCCAATATCTCTCAACCGTTATATCGAAGGACATAGCTTGTCACACACACTTGGGTACACGTTTACTGGGTTTGAGAAAAACCATTCCCAAAAGAGTACACGTATGTTGGTTCAACATGATAACCCAAAAGGTCAACCATATGACCATCTCATATTAATCATGTTCTTCTTCACCATAACTAGTTCAACTGACTCAAATGAACTAGTTAAGAGTTGTTCAATTGCTATGAGATCTTATGTAACTACACAAGACACAATTGAAACAAAGATGATTCGATTCGATTAGAATCGGCTCATGAACATTATAGCCACGGTTTGCATAACGCATTCCTTAATAATTAATGTTTCATGTTCAGAGCACATCTTTAGATCATAACCTCTTAAGCTCACAAACAAGTTCGTGGACTTAAGTTAATCGGTTGAGTTTTCCAAACTCAGCAGAAATTCTCGGGTCGAGAACTTCCGCCAGTTCGTGGAATGAGTTCGCGGAATTAGCACACAAGCGAGTTTTGGAAATCCCAGCAGAAATTCTCGTTCGATAACTTCCGTCAGTTCGCGGACTTGGAAAGCCAATTCCACAATCCTACCGATTTCTTTTGATCAACAAAGTTCGAAAACTTCGGTTCAAGGAATACATGGTTATGTAATCTAAACTCTCATTTCAATCATTGAAACATTCTCAGAGGGCGATATTCAGTCGTGAAGAACAACAAACCTTTCTCGTCATAGCAATTTCCAAAGTGATTGAAACTTTCATGACTTTCGTTACTAGGTGAAGATAAACCTGATTAGAGCGAAACGCTTTACCAACACATGATTTCGAGTAAAAGATAAGAAATGAATACTCAGCTCAAAATATCAAGTGTATATGATCTAGTCTATATAGCATACGACTTTTGTCTCATAAGAAGTAGGAGAAGAATATATAGACTTTCGAGTGATATATAAGTTCAAGTCTTCACATACCTTTTTGTTGATGAAGTTCCACGGTTCCTTGGTGTAGATCTTCGTCGCTGTCATTGAATCACCATGAAGTCTTTGAGCTGAACTACACTTTTCCTATCCTAGTCCGAGACTTATCTAATAGGCTAGAAATCAAGACTTTATAGTTTTGATCACTAACATTGACAAACATGCTTGATATAGCAACGCATGCGAGGTTGACCGAGCTATGCTCTAACAATTTCCCCCTTTGTCAATTTTAGTGACAAAACTATTAATACATATGGAATACAAAAAAGATAAACTTTAGTGGCTCCTATTCCATAGTCCAATCTTCAACGTTCCTTGAAATCTTCGTCCTTCCAAGTACTCCAATGATTCCAAAGGTTGTAAGTTTAATATCACCGTTGTTGAAGATCCATAGCTATAACAATGAGAGACATTTCATGACCAAAAGAAAGACAACATATCATCTTAATTTAGATGCAATCTTATAGCCGAAGATAACAACATTCATCAAGGAGTTTTAAGACGCAAGATGACCCCTATAAAATTCCACAGCTGCACTCCCCGCAAGATATTACCATTAAGCACAAGTTCAAAAGAACTCTCCCCCATTTGATGTCATTCCCAAAGGAACAACAAGAGCGACCTTAATTTTAAAAGAAAAGAAGGATTTTTATTTGGACATCAAAAACCATGTGAATGATTTTTTTTATATCCAAAACTCAACCAAAATACTCACAAGTAAACCCATGAATATTCTAATTGGAATACACAATTAAATCAAAACCACAAAAGTGATAAATTTAATTGAAAGTGCTCAACATAAGTAAACTCATGGAGCAACATGCTACGATTAAATTAATCATATGGAAGTGATTAACTTAACCGTTCAAGTACTCAACATAAGGAAAACCTTACGGAATACGTGACTACATTAACCAAAAGAACATGATAGTGTAGCCGTTCATATACTCAACACAAGAACTTGTGGAATAAATGAAAACTCAATTAGATTAATTACAAGAGAACCTATAATTAATCTAATCGGAATACAAACAATTAACCAAACTAATCACCGAGGTAATCAACTTAATTATTTTGGGCTCACCATAAGAGATTATGGAACCCCGACTAAGATTATCATGAAACATGACCATCTTAACCGCACATGTACTCAACATAAGAAGGAAAACTTATGGAGTACAAAACTAAATAACCAAGGATGATTAATTTAGTTCACAACGCTCAACATATAGCATCTTACGGAACAACCAACAAAGCCAAGGTTAATCGACTTAGTTGTAAGGTGCTCAACATAAGACACATAATGAAGCCTTCACGGTAAAACATAATAAAATGGATCAATGAAGATCAATACCGTGGATAACATACAAGGATCTATTCTATCTTTACATCATTATATGCGTAACAACATAATAGACTTTATCCTTGTCATACAAAAGATTTAATCCTATTTTCCATCAAATACATGATTGCATAGGCATAACTTTTGTATATGTCAAAAGTCCATTCGTCTTTTCATCAATACGAATATCAATTCATGAACGACTTTACTTTTGACCGCAATATGGGACCTTCAAGTTCACGGACGCAAACAATACATATCCCATAAAAACATTGTAATATTCATCATCCTCCAAATATTTTTAGAATTTAATACCAATAAACCTAAAAAAATAACATAAGAGAATGAAACAAAAATAGCTATGTGTAGTCACAATCATCGTTATTCAAAGCACTAGTTATTCTTCCAACAATCCAAAAAGAAGACATCCTAGGCGACAATGCCTTTGAGAAATTCAGCATCATTCCCAAACTCTTTGTTGTCAACAACCATTAGAACATACAGTTCACGAAGATAGGAGCTTATATCAACGAACTGTCTTGGCTGACTATGTCGTACCAGGGCTCTCTGAATTTCTAAGGACTTTGACACAAAAGCCTTTATTTCACGAATCTCCTTTCTTACTTCCTTCAACTCATCAAGAACATCGGAAAACTTCTGAGAGTTAGAAGACACTGCCTTTGGCTTTCTTGTATTCCTCCTTTTTCTTTTTCGGGACGGAGTTACAGGAGATTTTTCTTTTTCCTTGATTGATAGCTTAACAATCATGTTGACATCACTTACCTCCATAGACATGCTTTGAGTACAGTTATAACCAACTGATTTTTGTGGATGGAATTCACAATCTCATCAGGTCTAGAGATAAAAAGGATATCAAGAAGGAAAAATGAATATAGGGTTCGAAACTTAAAAACAGGTTCGTGGTCGTCCAACTCTAAACCCTATAAAGAGTATAATTGTCGATAATAACCCTTTCTTTTGTTTGATAGACAAAAAACAACAATCCTAAAGAAACACTTTTCCACAAGCTGCACGTTTGCGATCTTGTCTCTTTTGAACAGGCACATGAGACAAGATTTGCATAACAACACAATTAATTTATGCTGTGGTGAACAACAATTTTTCCACCACTTTCCTTAAGAGAGGAATCTTCAGGCTTATGTCTATCAAAACGATTTGACCATACTTTCTTTTCAAATGGTCAAATTCTATCCCTGGAAACCAACTTCTTTGAAGAAGATAAGATCCTACATACCTTGGAGGTCTTCTGAGCAATTTCCAACTTTCTTGCTAATCGATCTGCTCTTCGTTGAAGTTTGTTGACGTGCCTCATTTGATGTTTGTACTTGTAACGTCTTGATAGTTCGTGACCCTTCATCGAACAGAACGAGCACATCAATCTTGGATAATATTCAGGTATCCGTGGTGCCACGGCGGCTAAACACATAGTAGATCCTGAAACATCACGATCATAGTTTCCATAGGATAAATCAATCCAATCTTCCAGCTTGATTGGGTTTCCTTCTTCCCTGAACCCATTGAGGTTGATATATGTATTGCTACAAGTATCAAAATCGATGTTTTCACCAAGAAGCCCTACACTTTATTTCCTATCTTCATCGGAATCATAGGTTTCAGACTTTTCATCAAGTGTTACAGCTGGACCTTTGTTCCCAATGTATTTTCTGCGATTAGGGCATTTGTTTGCAAAATGGACAAACCCCTTACACTTAAAGCACTGAGGCATGTCCTCGTCATCAGCCTCGTCAGCATCCCTGTTTTTAGGAGGTATGTGATCGTGAGGTTTGTCTGATGACCTAGGTTTGTCTCTTGAAAACCGTTTACTTCTCTTCAACAGAAGATCCCTATAACTGTCTTATGATCAAGGAGACCGACTTGTCAAGGTCTTCATCTGAAAAATCATTCTCAGACTGATCATCCTCCGAGACATGAACACTTTTACCTTTGGCAAGTAATTTAGTGGTCTTCTGTGCTTTAAAGGCAACATCCTTACCGACTTTGGATGTATTATCATGATCAAAGATCTTTAGCTTCCCAACCAAGGTGTTTATGGAGAGATTATTAAGGTTATTCCCCTCAACGATGGCATGCTTCTTAGACTCGTATCTGGATGGCAGCGATCTGAGAATTTTCATCACAATGTCCTTTTCAGGAATAGTCTTACCAATTGGCAGGCTTTGAAAAAGTTCCTAAAAATTATCCCCGGCCAAAAGCTTGGTGGGCCCGGAGATATGTATAAAATTAAGCGCAGAAAAACGGGGGCCTACAGTAATACCGCAAGTGCACGGTCGTCAGTTGTAGCTCGTGCAAGTACGGGTCGATCCACAGAGATCGGGTGTGTTTTGGAGTTTTCTAGCTATTTGGGTTCCTAAATTGTTGTTGGGCTTTGAATACCCTTTGAGTGAATTGGGCTTAATGGTTCACTTGTGACTTGGGCTTGGTAGTGAACTAGGCTTTGGCCTTAACTGGGCTTCAGAGGCTTTTGGGAGTGAACTGAACTTTGGGCTCAGTTGGTTGGGCCTTTAGCCTTTGGTTTCACTGAATTGGACTTGGGCTCAGGAGTGAAGTGAGCTTTGGAGCAGCAGCAGCAGGCAGGAAAAGGAAGGCAGCAGCTCAAGTGCTGCACAGCAGGTAGTAGCAGCAGCAGGAGCAAGAGCTGCACAGCAAGGCCAAGAAAAAGAAGTAGCAATGCAGCAGTGGTAGCAGGGTAGCTGCAAGGGAAGTGAGGTGGCAGCAACAGCTGCAGCAGTGCAGGAGAAAGAGGTGGCAGCAACAGGGAAGGCAGTGCAGCAACAGCACAAGTGCTGCACAGCAGCTGCAGGATAAAAGCAACAGCCACAGCAACTGCAGAGCAAAAGCAACAGCAGCTGCAGAGGGAGGCAGCAACACAAGGCAAAGAAGAGAAAGCAGCAAGCAAAGACAACACAGGGCAAAAACAAGGAACAAAGCAAATGAAAACTAAACAGCAACAAATCAGTGAACAAAAACAAACAAAATGGAGCAAAGTGAAAGTGTCACAAAGGCAATTAGCCTAAGGCAGGGGAGATGGTTTTTGGTTGTTGGGTGATAGGGTGATGATGGTGGAGGTGTGGTGGTGGCAGTGAAGGTGAAGAAGGTGGTGGTACGGTTGCAGGGGAAGGTGATGGTGGTTCTCTGCTGTGGAGAAGTGAGGGAGGAGAGGTCGACTGTTTTGGGAAGAAGGGTATTAGGTATTTGGGTGTTAGGCGGGCGTATCGAGTTTGATGTTCTGCGACGCTGAGTCACTGGATGCGAAGCTGGAAGGTGGATCGGATGGTTCCTCCTGATGAGGTTGGTAGCGACCGTCAGATGTTTTGATACAACGAAGTTAACGGCTCTAGATGGGGTTAGGTGTTGTAGTGTAAGGCGGAGATATCAAACGTTGATGCACAGCAAGGGAGCGACCGTTGGATTCAACTACCATCTAATCTGAAGGCTTGGAATTTCAGAGCTGCGGTGCTCGGCAGAGACTTCAGATTTTGATGCTCTATGAATGAGCGACCGTCGGATGCTTCTGAGAACTGATCTGATGGCTGAGAAAGGAGGCGCTTTTGTGTGTAGAAAATGAGGTTGTGCGCACCATTCTTCGCGGCTTCCTTGCGTATTTTCTCCCGGCTTTTCACTACTTTTCTGCTCTTTTCGCTCCGTGACTCATCCGAACTTTATTTATTACCTAAAAATGCAAAATTAATTAATAAAAATATTTATTCTTGAAAACAATGAAAATACAGAATATGGGATAAAATGTAGAATTAATGCATAAAAGATGAGTTAAATGCCAACAAAAAGGGATAAATATATACAATATTTGGCACTCATCAAATACCCCCAAACCTGAATTTTACTTGTCCTCAAGTAAAACAAAACTAAGGAAATCCTAACTATACCACTGTCGCTGGTCTCTCGAATGCATTTAGCGTATGCACTAAGCCTTTTAAACCACTAAGTGTCCCTAGTGGACGAGTTGAAGTCTCGTGAAGGTTTACCAGAGGTGTGCCTACAAAACCTAAGGACAAAATATGAGCTCAGATTCCATCAAATGTGACATGTGCAAAACAGTTTAAGCTCACAGCAAAATGGAGATGTCAATCTAGCTATCGAAGGCACAATCCTAGCACTGATAACAAATAAGGACATGTGATAAGAGTGTAAAGTGTATCTACACATGTGTAAAGAAAGATCTGAAGTCATGACTACTAATCACCAAGAGATAGTTTCTCAGGCTAAGAACTGAGGTCGAAATCTAGCTAGCTGTCCGGACTTTACGAGAATTGTGAATGAGTTGGAGGTATTTCACAATTACTCGCGTTGTACATCAATGGCATACACCCTCCTTGCTTACAACACCAAAACACAAAAGATGACTATTTACATGACTCTTATTTACATTGACTATTCTCTTTTATTTTTGGAACAAGAGATGATGGAATTGGTAAATACTTGATTTTTTTTTGGTATTTTTCTGATATTTTTTTTTTTTTTGAATATATACATCGTTTTTTTTTTTTTTTTTTTTTTTTTTTTTTTTTTTTAAGAAGGAAACACTTTTGATACAAATACAAAAGGAAACAAAAGATTACATGACACTTTGCAAGAGGTAGCCCTTTTTGATGCACCCAGTTAAATTCGATGGTTGTCTTTCTTAATGTAACCTCCACCTTCTATCCCAACCAACCAAAGAACAAGCTAGTCAAGTTTCGTTCAGTATTCTAAAGTGATTGGCAATCGTAACTTCCTATCAAACACCTTGAAGATCGAGGCCATACATGTATTGGTAGATCGTGCGCGTGCAAATTTCTTATCACTATGTGAATTGTGCTAGAATCAGGGTGCCTAAATATCTAGACTAAGACTCCTAATAAAAATACATATTTGCACAAGAGTCAACATTTCAAGGTAAATGAGCTCCATTTTTATGATTTTTTTTTAATTTTTTAATTTTATTGAATTTTGATTTTTCAATTTTTTTTTTGGAATTTTTCAATTTTTTCAAAAAGAAGAAGGAGTTCGTTTTCAATTATAGCATATTATCATCGTGGTATCTACTCTATACCCCCAAACCTAAACTAAACATTGTCCTCAATGTTTCAAAATATGGAAAGAATTAAAAAGCAACATATGGAAAGGGACATGCTGAGTAGAGTAAAAGGAGAGAGAATACCCGATTTCGGCGAAAGCAGAATTAAAACTCCATTATTCAAGGCAAACAATCCAACATATTTCAGCCGAGATCATATTGGATTAGCAAAATATATACAAAAGGAGCAAAAGGGTTTTTTAAAATTTTTATCTACTGGATTATATACAAAAAATTCACCATACACTAACAATCTAAAGAGTTGAGGATCAACCCAAAAGACAAAGTGTTGAAACATAGACAGTTTCAAAACACTAAAATTGGACTGAAATGAGAGAAAAATAAAACTTTTTTATTTATTTATTTTTTTTTTTAACAAAGAAAATAAAATTTGGTTTTTGAATGGGAGCAAAAGAAAATTTTGTTTTGTTTGTTTTTTTTTTTTTAGAAAAAGAAATAAAATTTGGTTTTTGAATGGGAGCAAAGGAATTTTTTTTTTTTTTTTTTTTTTTTTTTTTGAAAAAAAGAAAATAAAATTTGGTTTTTGAATGGGAGCAAGCCACTGTTTGTCCTCTTAAGTAATAGAAGGAAGGCTGCGGCTCAAGAAACACTAAGTTTTAATTTTGAAAGTTTAATTTGGCCCAGTTGGTTAAGGCCCGACGTTTGTTTTAAAACTTTGGTTTCGAGGTCCACTTTTGAGTGGAATACAAGTCCACAATCAGTTATAAGCTCAGCTGGGTTTAAACCCAGAGTCCAAAATACAAGTCCAATGAAAGAATTTAAACAAGCCCACAAATTAAACAAACAAGCCCACAAATAAATTATTACAAACCCAACAGAAAATAAGAGAAGCCCAAAAATTGGCTTTAATATTACATGCCCACAATTAAAAAAATTGGAAGCCCACAATTCGGGTTCTCTTAAATGGGTTACCTTTTAAGCACAGCCCAGCTGCTCTGATATTGTTGCAAAAACCCAGTTGGGTTTTGGTTCTTTTCCTTGGTGGCGTCCCAGCAGAGAAAAACAGGCTCAGAACAGCAGGTCCAACAGCAAATGAAGTGAAGCAGATGCAGATGCAAATGCTACGCAGTGAAATGCAAAAATAGCTAAAAAAACAACAAGAAAAACACAGCACCAATCCCCGGCAACGGCGCCAAAAACTTGGCAGGCTTTGAAAAAGTTCCTAAAAATTATCCCCGGCCAAAAGCTTGGTGGGCCCGGAGATATGTATAAAATTAAGCGCAGAAAAACGGGGGCCTACAGTAATACCGCAAGTGCACGGTCGTCAGTTGTAGCTCGTGCAAGTACGGGTCGATCCACAGAGATCGGGTGTGTTTTGGAGTTTTCTAGCTATTTGGGTTCCTAAATTGTTGTTGGGCTTTGAATACCCTTTGAGTGAATTGGGCTTAATGGTTCACTTGTGACTTGGGCTTGGTAGTGAACTAGGCTTTGGCCTTAATTGGGCTTCAGAGGCTTTTGGGAGTGAACTGAACTTTGGGCTCAGTTGGTTGGGCCTTTAGCCTTTGGTTTCACTGAATTGGACTTGGGCTCAGGAGTGAAGTGAGCTTTGGAGCAGCAGCAGCAGGTAGGAAAAGGAAGGCAGCAGCTCAAGTGCTGCACAGCAGGTAGTAGCAGCAGCAGGAGCAAGAGCTGCACAGCAAGGCCAAGAAAAAGAAGTAGCAATGCAGCAGTGGTAGCAGGGTAGCTGCAAGGGAAGTGAGGTGGCAGCAACAGCTGCAGCAGTGCAGGAGAAAGAGGTGGCAGCAACAGGGAAGGCAGTGCAGCAACAACACAAGTGCTGCACAGCAGCTGCAGGATAAAAGCAACAGCCACAGCAACTGCAGAGCAAAAGCAACAGCAGCTGCAGAGGGAGGCAGCAACACAAGGCAAAGAAGAGAAAGCAGCAAGCAAAGACAACACAGGGCAAAAACAAGGAACAAAGCAAATGAAAACTAAACAGCAACAAATCAGTGAACAAAAACAAAACAAAATGGAGCAAAGTGAAAGTGTCACAAAGGCAATTAGCCTAAGGCAGGGGAGATGGTTTTTGGTTGTTGGGTGATAGGGTGATGATGGTGGAGGTGTGGTGGTGGCAGTGAAGGTGAAGAAGGTGGTGGTACGGTTGCAGGGGAAGGTGATGGTGGTTCTCTGCTGTGGAGAAGTGAGGGAGGAGAGGTCGACTGTTTTGGGAAGGAGGGTATTAGGTATTTGGGTGTTAGGCGGGCGTATCGAGTTTGATGTTCTGCGACGCTGAGTCACTGGATGCGAAGCTGGAAGGTGGATCGGATGGTTCCTCCTGATGAGGTTGGTAGCGACCGTCAGATGTTTTGATACAACGAAGTTAACGGCTCTAGATGGGGTTAGGTGTTGTAGTGTAAGGCGGAGATATCAAACGTTGATGCACAACAAGGGAGCGACCGTTTGATTCAACTACCATCTAATCTGAAGGCTTGGAATTTCAGAGCTGTGGTGCTCGGCAGAGACTTCAGATTTTGATGCTCTATGAATGAGCGACCGTCGGATGCTTCTGAGAACTGATCTGATGGCTGAGAAAGGAGGCGCTTTTGTGTGTAGAAAATGAGGTTGTGCGCACCATTCTTCGCGGCTTCCTTGCGTATTTTCTCCCGGCTTTTCACTACTTTTCTGCTCTTTTCGCTCCGTGACTCATCCGAACTTTATTTATTACCTAAAAATGCAAAATTAATTAATAAAAATATTTATTCTTGAAAACAATGAAAATACAGAATATGGGATAAAATGTAGAATTAATGCATAAAAGATGAGTTAAATGCCAACAAAAAGGGATAAATATATACAATATTTGGCACTAATCACCAATGCAAAAGATGCATTAACAATTTCAGACACTTTGTGATTAAACTCATCAAATGTTTCTTCATCTGCCATACGAAGGTTCTCCCAATCGGAATTAAAGTTTTGAACCCTAGCTTCTTTTTCACTGGAGTTTCCTTCAAATACGGTTTCTAAGATATCCCAAGCATCTTTAGACCTAGTGCAATTTAGACACATGGTGTTGAAGACTTGGGGCAATGGCATGTATGATAACATTCATCCCTTCAGAATTCTGCTTTGCAGCAAGAATCTCGGCAACATTATATTCACCAATATTCTTGGGAACAGTTCTGTTTCCGGCTGCAACAACTGGCGCATCATAGTCATTGACTACATATACCCACGATTGAAAATCACGCGATTGAAGAAAAGCTCACATAGCAATTTTCCACAATAATTAATTTGATCCATCGAAGACTGGTGGTACGTTAATAGAGATAGCACCTCTGTACATAGAGTCAGATCGGTACAAACACAGACTGATGAGGTCTTTAACGTGTTTTCCTGCTCTGATACCAATTGAAAAAGCGGGGGTCTAATAACACCACCCAATATTTCGCTTAGCAATCTGTATGGACTAACTCCGAAATACTTTGCTAGATAATCAACTAGACAGTCATACTCAATCTAGATAAAAAGTATCTCAAAGAGTTATTATCTCAATCTCTCGATTTGATTTCTACTCAAGCTAAAATCAATAGCGAGTCTTTATCAAAGAGATATAACTTGGACGGTACCAAAGACCAATGTCCAAGGATCAATCAACTACAATCAACAACCAAAAGTTGGATTAAAGAAGTTGATGATCACGAACGCACAACCTGTATTATTTTTATTATATAAAATATAATGTGGAAAATAAATAACACAGACACCAGAAGTTTTGTTAACGAGGAAACCGCAAATGCAAAAAAATCCCGGGACCTAGTCCAGATAATACACACTGTATTAAGCCACTACATACACTAGCCTACTCCAAGCTAACTTCGGACTGATCTATAGTTGAACCCCTACCAATCTGCCACCGATACAAGGTACAATTGTACTACTACGCCTCTGGTCCCAGCAGGACACTACGTACTTGATTCCCTTTGATGATCTCACCCACAACAAAGAGTTGCTGCAACCCAAAATCACAGACTTGATAATAAACGAATATGTGTCACACATAAAAGTCTATCAAAAGGATAAATCTGTCTCCCACAGATAAACCCTAGGTTTTGTTCCGTCTTTTGATATAAAATCAAGGTAACAGGAACCAATTGATAATCCGAACTTATATTCCCAAAGAACAGCCTAGATTAATGAATCACCTCTCTACAATCCTTCCTGACTACACAAGCGAATTGTCGAGGAATCACAAACAGTGAGACGAATATGTTTGTGACTTCTTTATCTTGCCTATCGAAGAACTCTCACGATCTCAAGCCAATCAATCGATTGTACTCGTACGGTAGAAGATGCAAGATCAGATCACACAACTATGATAAAAGTAGTATCGGTCTGGCTTCACAATCCCAATGAAGTCTTTGAATTGTTAACTCGAGTTTACAGAAGAAACTCAAGATTTAATGGAGATCGACACTAGCGAGAGCACTAGTAGCACACAGACGTGTGGGGATTAGGTTTTCTCAATGCTAGAAGTCTCCTTTATATATCCTTCAAATCAGGGTTTTGCCTTAGATACAAAGCAAACTCTATTCACCGTTAGATGAAAACCTGATTTAGATTCAAGCCAATATCTCTCAACTGTTAGATCGAAAGACATAGCTTCTCACACACACTTGGGTACACGTTTACTGGGTTTGATAAAAACCATACCCAAACGAGTACACGTATGTTGGTTCAACATGATAACCCAAAAGGTCAACCATATGAGCATTTCATATTAATCATGTTCTTCTTCACCATAACTAGTGCAATTGACTCAAATGAACTAGTATAGAGTTGTTCAATTGCTATGAGATCTTATGTAACTACACAACACACAGTTGAAACAAAGATGATTCAATTCGATTAGAATCGGCTCATGAACATTATATCCACGGTTTGCATAAAGCATTCCTTAATAATTAATGTTTCATGTTCAGAGCACATCTTTAGATTATAACCTCTTAAGCTCACAAACAAGTTCGCGGACTTAAGTTAATTGGTTGAGTTTTCCAAACTCAGCAGAAATTCTCGGGTCGAGAAATTCCGCCAATTCGCGGACTGTGTTTTTCGGACTGAGTTCGCGGACTTAGCACACAAACGACTTTTGGAAATCCCAGCATAAATTCTCGATCGAGAACTTCCGTCAGTTCGCGGACTGAGTCTGCGGACTTGGCAAGCCAATTCCACAATCCTACCGATTTCTCTTGATCAACAAAGTTCGAAAACTTTGGTTCAAGGAATACATGGTTATGTAATCTAAACTCTCATTTCAATCATTGAAACATTCTCAGAGGGCGATATTCAGTCGTGAAGAACAACAGACCTTTCTCGTCAGAGCAATTTCCAAAGTGATTGAAACTTTCATGACTTTCGTCACTAGGTGAAGATAAACCTGATCAAAGCGAAACGCTTTACCAACACATGATTTCAAGTAAAAGATAAGCAAAGAATACTCAACTCGAAATATCAAGTGTATATGATCTAGTCTATATAGCATACGACTTTTGTCTCATAAGAAGTAGGAGAAGAATAGATAAACTTTCAAGTGACAGATAAGTTCAAGTCTTCACATACTATTTTGTTGATGAAGTTCCACGGTTCCTTGGTGTAGATCTTCGTCATTGTTGTTGAATCACCATGAAGTCCTTGAGCTCAACTACACTTTTCCTATCCTAGTCCGAGACTTAGCTAATAGGCTAGAAATCAAGACTTTATGGTTTTGATCACTAACATTGACAAGCATGCTTGATATAGCAACGCCTGCGAGGTTGAACGAGCTATGCTCTAATAGACTTAAGTACCCGGAATAAGTTTGTTTTTATTTCACAAACTCCAGCAGATTTTCACGGGACATGAACTTCCGAAGGTGCGCGTACTGGTACGCGGAATTTAGTTCCGGTTTTCCTGAGAAGCAAAGTACGCATACTCTGGTTCAAGGAATTTGGACTTACACACATATGTGTTACCACACAATGTTTATATACTTCCAAGGTTATATATTCTAAACTCTCATTTCAATCATTGAAACATTCTTAGAGGACGTTATATAGTTGTTATTCACAAACCATTTTTCGTCAAACCCATTTTCAAGTAATTGAAACTAATATGACTTTCGTCACTAGTAAAGATGAACTTGGCCAAAGCGAAAGCTTACCAACACATATTTCGAGAAATCGATAACCAGGATAAACTCGGCTCGAAATAGCAAATATGTATAATCATAGTCTATATAGCAATACGACTTTTGTCTCAAGATTTGAGATAGAGTAGATATACTTTTAAGTGATAGATAAGTTCAAGTATCCACATACCTTTTAGTCAATGAAGTTCCACAAGTTCCACTACACCATTTTAAGGTATTAGAAACTTACAATAAATGTTGCTAAACATGGTCGCAACAGGCTTTCGCTGTTGCTAATGACGGTGTTGCAATTTTTAGCAACGACATAGGCTTTGTTGCGAATCTCGGTAAGCAACGGTAATTCCCAACAGAACTTGCCGTTGCTACATTTTTTATTAGAAACAACAGTGTGTTGTTGCTAATCTGTTGCTAATTATAGGAATACCCTTACCCGGAACCAGATGTTGTTGGTTCTGGTTCTAATTTATTGGTTCTAGTTCTAATTTGGCAACAAAGGACTGAGGTTGCTAATTTTTTGCAACCACAAAAAAAAGGTCAAGTCTATGTTTATTAACCTAGTCAAAATTCATTTTCCCCACATTTCCACCCTGCAATCACCCAGTTCCCCATATTCAACATCCACACAGATATACAAACTACAATGGCAATACAAAACTGATACAAATGTAGTTGAGAATCACCACTGATAATATTATCATAAAAGAAAGGATTCTTCAATTGAATGTACACAAGTAAACTTATGTATGTTGTGACTCACATACAATATTCGATCTATGTTGATGTTTTTAAAATGGATGGGTAACCTAGTTTGTGTCAACTGACAAAGGCATTGAAAAACAGGGAAAGAAAGACTAAATATCACCAGAAGTATCACCAGACTCCGCTTGCATAACCAATCTCCTCAACAAAGATTCAACCGCTTCTAAAATATCACCAGAGTACGTCTTTTTGACTTAAGCCCAAATATCTGCATAATAACCAACTTGATATTTCAGTACTGATGTCACAAACAAAAGACTAAACCACAAGTCAAAACCATGTAAAGCAAATATCAACAAACTCTGTTATAAGTGAAGTAAATGGAGATGTATGAGAATAAGAGAACAATAATACAATCTCTATTGTGCCAGACGCATTAGTTGATAATTAATGGACAATAATGTCTAAATTTTCAATTCGATGTAGCAGACCAAAATAATGAAACATAAAGATATTGTTATAAATGCTATCAATCATTCCTTGACCAGGCTCCCCAACCCCACATGCACATACCCTTACCCTAACACACACATTATTCAAGGACTAAATCTATTTTATTTACAAGAATACACTAAATGCCTTTACCTTATTCACCTTTGCCAGGAACGTTGTTAGGAGTGCAATCTGCTGATGGGGATCCTACAAGAACAGATTCATATAGAGTTAGAAAATGCCCTTGTTTTCTACTTGCATAGATATATTGGACTAGAGAGCATGTACATTAGTAAAAATTCAAATGCCTAAAGATTTAAGAGATCATGAATTTATAAGGCCACCAACACTTTCAGCTCATACATAATACTTTATCAAAACACTTAAGTGCATCCCGGAAAATCACTAGGCTTGCTATGAGGACAAATTGGTGAGGTGGAGATGATCCACGGATTGACATGTTACTGATGATGAAGTAAATGAAAAATTTCCACAATTTCAATCAAAAATTGGAAGTCCCGTGTATAGCTTCAATTTACATGAAAATTTGGATCAAAAATTGAATTTACATGTATATTTGGATCAACAATGAAAATTTGGGTCCTATCTTCCTAAAATCTAACCTCAATACCATACAATCACACAAGCAAATAGTATCATGTTCAGAATTGGTTACCTAATCCAAAGGAATGAAATGATTGTTCAATCAGATAAATTCTAGTTTGCAAGGTCTGGCATTATAAACTTATGACTTATAGACGAAAGCTTTCAAAAGAAGTTTGTTTACCTTCGTTTCAGAGTAGTTGTTGATCATGAACATTCAGAAACTACTGCTGCTGTGAGTGTATCTACATCATGTTGAAGGAAAACAAAGGGAATTGGAAATTCACAGGTCGGTGCAGAATGGGGAGCCGGCCAGCACAAGACATAAGATTTTGCTGATTCCTGCGAAACTTTAAGATTGTTAAAATAACTCCTACATCACATATAAATCTGAAAACATATTGATACAATAAATCTAAGAGTAAGTAGTAACATTACCTGAATCTATCTTCATATTTTGTTGTTAATAGAGATAATGAAACTGCCAATTACACAAATATGAAAGAGTTAGGCACTTGTTGAATTATGAAAACCCACCAGACCCAATGGCTTCATGGGAGCAATGGAAATCACAACAGAGACTTACCGGAGAAAGGTCAGCAACAACATAATCCCGTAGCAACATCACGAACAACATATTACCTCAAAAGCAATTATATACTGAAGATTAGTATCCAACAGAACTCAATATGATAAGCATAACCAAAAGAAGTGTACTTACCAGGGATTGATATCCCCCCGGGTGGCTACTACTTCAATTGACCTGCACTGCAGTCACCTGCGCAAAAAAATACAAGAGAACCCAAACCACACACATCCATAAAGAAAGACTGATTATATTAATACTGCCGGTTCACATAGATACATTACGATTCGAAGTTTTTTAAGCACAACTGCTTGAGAGTCTTCCTTATGCAGAACTGCATAAGAATTTGCCTGAGAGTCTTCCTTATGCACAAATGCATAAGAATCTACATGCTAGCATGCTAAGCACATGTAAAAAAGTGTTTCAAAAAAAGAAAAAAAAGATAAAGCACAACTGCCTGAGAGTTTTCCTTATGCACAACTGCATAAGAATTTACATGTTAGATGCTAAGCACATGTACAAAAGTGTGAACATATATAAGAAAAAAAAAGATAAATCCATGTATGTTTGTCAATTATCGAGCATTAGATGATGGCTGAGATATCAAAAAAGTAGGTCGACCGCCGAATCGACTAATCATTTCTGATGCACATCTTTGGATGAAACACGTACCCTTCAACAAAAACATCTCTAAAGGTCTGAAAAAACTTGTTAGATTTTGAGACTTTTTCACCTGGCATGAGAATCTTATCCAGCAACACCTTTCCAATATTAGCTGGTACAATAGTGCCGTGACACATACGTCCCTGTGCACCAGTACACAATCTACCCACAGCCACAACTTCTTCATCAATGTTCAACAATGAAACTGGAGGCATTTCAACACCTACTGATGATCGAGATGGTGATATGTTTTGCCCAGGTGAAGGTGTTTGAGTAGGTGCAGGAACAACAAAATTATTCTGAAGAGGTGAAGCTGCATGACCTGGTAAACACCCGATGTTGCTTGATGCCACAATTGACCCCGACATTGCATCCTGGATATCCATCAGAGTGCGAGATAGTGATCCCAAGCTTTGAATCAAAATCCCCACCTTGTTACCCAGGTCCTCCAACTGATGCTTAACAGCTCCATCCTTAGATTTCAACTTTTGTACTTTGGCACGTGCAGGAGCAGAATAATCATACTGAGTACGACTAACATGACCAACATCACGAACCCGTCCTCTTCACTCCTTCTGAAAAGCTTTACTCATTACATCTAAATCTGATACAGAAACACCAGCAGCTTTTTTCTCCTTGATATCTTCTTGGGCCTTAACAAGCTCATCCTTCCATGTCGAGCATAATACTGTCAGATATTAACTGAAGCTGCTTGAAACTGAAATCAAAATACCTAGAATCTATTAACTGAAATCAAAATCGTGAAACCCTAGAATCTATTAACTGAAGCTGCTTGAAACTGAAATCAAAATCCCTGGAATCTATTGACTGAAATCGAAATCGTGAAACCCTAGAATCTATTAACTGAAGCTGCTTGAAACTGAAATCAAAATCCCTAGAATATATTAACAGAAATCAAAATCGTGACTTACCAGATCGAATACAAGACTGCAACTGAAGATCGATTTTAGACCGATTTAGATCGAGACATGAACTGAATCTTCAGTTGATATCAAGGGAAGAAAATATCTTCTGGAGCAGAATAATAAAGAGCGAGCAGATGAGTAATGAAATGGCTAAAGAAATTCTAAGGGTAAAGAAGAGGGAGTAGTACTGTAGTAGATAAGGATGAAAGGGTGGAAACCTAAAGAAGAAGAGTGACCAAACTTTGACTTTGGGTGGAAAAAAATGTCAAAGTGTTTCCGACCACACGCGTGCTTCGCATGCATGAACATCTTGTCGTTTCTATTCGCAACCGAGGTACGGTTGTTGCTACATTCAAAACAGAAATATGTTGTTGCAAAAATATAGCAACGGAGAGTAGCAACAGAAATTTAGCAACGACACTAGTGTTGTTGCTACTCTAGTTTGCTATATCCTTAAAATGGTGTAGTGTTCCTTGGGTAGTTCTTCATCTTTGTACGATGATCGCCATGGAGTCTTGAGCTCAACTACACTTTTTATCCTAGTCCGAGACTTAGCTAATAGTAGAATAGAAATCAAGAATTATAGTTTTGATCACCAACACTGAAAAACATGCTTGAGATAGCAACGCATGCGAGTTCGACCGAGCAGTGCTCTAACAATCTTTGGAACATGGTTTTTCGCTTGGTGACTAATTGTATTACCACCTTTTTCATAACACAATTGTAACCAAGATCCTTGAGCAGAACCACCTAAGTCCTTAGTGTTTGAGGATTTACATACAATTACAAAATTGTGTGTTTTACCAACACATATACATCATGATTGCAACTCTTCTCTAGACCCAAAACCATTCGGTCTTTGAAAATATTCATTAAAATTGAGATGTTTAGATGGCACTGAAGATAAGAGCATATAATGAGTTTCTGCATTCCTAGGGAGAGTCGCAAATGGAATAACCTAAATATCCAAATTAAATGTGATATCACTACACTTAGACTAACCAAACAAAACTATGAGGAAGAAAGGAAATAAATGAACTGTACAATGTTTTATATATATATCACCATTACTAAAATGGGAGAGAAATAATGCATTTCACCATCCTTCTGGTGACAATTTAGAGTTGCATTTCACTACTCCTTAGTTGGGAGTAAAACTTGAGTTTCACTATACTAAAATGGTAGAGAAATATGGTATTTCACCATCACCTCGTGATCCTGAAAATTTTCATTTTACCGCTATTTGTCCCACGGTCAAAAATATTGAGCTTCATCGTATTATTTTGTAGGGAAATTTGCAATTTACATTTTAAACTATTGACTCGAATTTGATTTCTCTCCTACAGGTACGAATGAACGAAGGTTTTACAGATAATTTTTTTATATATATATATACATACATACATGCTTTGATCGTTTGGGGACCTGGGATTCTTCGTTTCCAGCAAACTTAGGAACATCTGATGAAAGAGATTCACATAATGGAAAAGGCAGTATTACGGGTGTTGATGGTGGTTTTTTGACAATGGAAAAACTTGTAAAAATCGCTTCTGAACCTACATCAAAGCCATATCTATAATTATATATGTACTAGGGCTTCACCCAGCTGAACTCTTGGTATTCTATATATGTTTATAAATATGTGTAAATTCCTGACCCGACATCAGAATTATAGATTCTTACTTCTACACTATATTCCGCAAGAGAATTGAGAATCCGTATCCATCTAATGGCTATACTGGCCTTAAATATGCCTGCAAGATTTTAGAGCTTCACTCGGCTGAACTCTCATTACTTTATGCACGACCATACAAATTGTCATGTATCAATTAGTATATACTGATGGTACAATTTATAAAAATTCATAATAAGCTACAACGCTATTCTGAATTACCAGAAGCATAATATTTGGAATATTACTTCGAGTCGCAGAACCTCCACGGATGAATTTATCGAATATGTTCCCTATGCTACAAACGAAGTGCCAACGCCAACATGGCCTCATTTCATATCCAGGCTAAGCTGGATGAGTCTCAGAACCTAGCCAGGGTCACCAATTTCCTATCTAGCCAACTAGATAGCCAGGCTGTGGCCACCAATTTCTTGTCTAGCCAACTAGATAGCCAGGATGTGGCCACCAATTCCCTAGCTAGACAACTAGCTAGCCAGGCCACGGCCTCCTTTTCTCTCGGCCTAAACTAGCCATCATGCCACAACCTTCTTGTCTTCAGTCCTAGCCTGTCTGTAGCCACATCCACCTTTCCTTCAAGTCTAGCCATGTCTCGTCCTATACTAGCCATCAGGCCATGGCCTCCTAGTCTCTTGGTCTGGCCAAGCTAGTAGTCACGGCCTTCCTATCTCCTGGATTGGCCTATCCAGTGGCCACGTCCACCTTGTCCCTAGCCTAACTAGTTACGGAGAGTTACGACCTCCTAGTCTCTTGGCCTGGCCAAGCTAGTAGTCACGGCCTTCCTATCTCTCGTCCTGGCCTAGCCAGTGACCACGCCCCCTTGTCTCGACCTAGCCATGGCCAAGATGCGTCCATCTTGTCTCCTATCAAAGACCACCTTGTCTAGCTTGTCCTAACTAGTAGCCACGACCTCCTTGCCTAGCCTATCCATATGGCACGTCTACGATGCTCCAAGCCTAGCTCCCATGCCCATGCCGACTCGACTGGTTATCGACTAGGTCGCGTTCTGCGTCACGACTTAGATAGCTATTAACTTGGCGCACTATGCTATCCACGTGTATTATTATGGCTAGATGATTACAATTCCATCTTATGGAAAACTCATTATTAGTCACACATAACCTTGGAGCTGAGTTGTTTCTTCCAGCTATGCCACTTCGACAAAGTATGGCTAGCTTAGGCTATTCCTCAGTCAAGTATATCGTGGCAACCTGAATAAGACTGGAGACACTCCGTGACTCTACTAATTCAAACGATAAATCAAAACATGTTACATGGGAATTATTCATGGGTATCGGTTTGGTGGTTTACAGCAACGTACAACATGGCAACATCCCATGATAAGGAAGTTACAAGTAATGGCAACGGTTGAGGGTGGTTAAAATAAGTGGCTAAGTAATGGAATGATGGTTTATGGGTTTCAGAAACTTCCCTAACATCATGGGCGCAAGCACACCATTATCCCACTATCTCCATCTCTCCACAACCTCCACTACTTACGAGGAAACATTGAGTGTTCCCTACAACTATAAATAGACTACCTTATTTATTTAGAAGACAAAACAAGCTTATCATTCCCAAGATCTTCTTCTTCCATAGTTCGATAACCTCATACCCAATTCAATCACCACTGATTTCCTCAACTTTTTTTGCTTTCCCTCCCCTAAGATCAACCCATTTTCTCTCTTTGTAACCGAAGCAAAACGTGAACAACCAACTTCTTTGTTTAGGCTCGTTTTATACGATTTTGAGTTTCGAACCTAAATAAAGTACTTTGACAATACATTATTTTAACAATTGGTTTGTATGGCTAAGTATGGTCACGATCCTTGGCATGGAGGAGGCGTGGTGACTACGACACAGACCTTGTCTGGCTACGGTCACGATCCTTGACAAAAAGGAGGTTTGGTGGCTACGAGCACGAACCTTGGAAGGGAGAGGCGTGGTGACTACGACACAGACCTTCCAAGGATCGTGATCGTATCCAGACAAAGTCTGTGTCGTAGTCTGCATGCCTCCTCCATGCCAGGGATCGCGACCGTATCCAGACAAGGTAGGTGTCGTAGTCACCACGCCTCTCCTTTCCAAGGTTCATGCCCGTAGCCACCAGTCCTACCTTTCAAGGATCGTGACCGTATCCAGCCAAGGTCCGCGATCGTAGCCACCACGCCTTCTCTATGCCAAGGTTCGTGCCCGTAGCCACCATGCCTCTCCCTTACAAGGTTCGTGCCCATAGATACCACTCCTCCCTATCAAGGATTTTGATTGTACCCATCCAAGTCTCTTCTCGCCACAGTTGCTGCCAAGAACCTTTCCTATTCATTTTTTGATACCAGCCAAAGCTTCACCATAACAACCACTACATGAAAAGGTAATTATTACTTCTCCATATTTTAGTTTCCCATGGAAGAAGTAAGAGTCACTGGAAGTACGGATGCAAGATAATGATCTTTTTATCATGGTCAACGTCCACCGACTATACAAGATAGAACCACGTAAACCACACTTGGGGACCGAGGCTCAACACGAAATCCCTTCATTGTCAAGGATCTCTTAAGCCCGGAAGATATGGTCAACCAAGAAGTAATAACCGTGCGAGGTCATCCACTCTTCAAAGATGTAGCGTAAGGATATCATCACATCTTTGTATGGAAGGCGCCTGACCAACAAGCAGCATTTGGTTCAGCCATCCATCAGCGTTGTTACCAATTAAGAATCAAAGAGTAAAGTCGCGCCTCAGTAAGCCACACAGACCAATCGCATCATGTCTACCACATCACCTACAAAGAACTCAGTACCGCCTACCTAAGGTCTGCACGAAGTTGCGCATCAACAACCACATCAGCCGACAAAGTCGGATTTGGTGTTTCTAGATTTCCAATTTCCTATAAAAGGGTGCGTGGGCTGCTAGATATTTGGATAAAATACTAGTATATCAAGTGCGACTCCCGCCAATTGATCAACAAATACGGATCCAAAAGATTGCCGCTTTCGTCAATTCATCAACCACCTTATCAGCAAATGCAATGGAAGTACATCTTCCAGGAGAAAATAGGCTCGGGATAATTACACATGGGGAATTCCAGCACGGGATGCCTTCACGTCCCTCAACCAGGTTATTTCTGGTAAATACTTATCCTTTGCCGAAAAAGCCGCAGCTCCATACAAACCTCTCTCTGAGATCAAGATCAACAAGAATGATATGAAGTCCAACCGGGGACTCCTTATAACCTCCCATATCGGGCAAGTTGAATTTGAGAAGACGTTATTGATGCTGGATCAGATGTTAACATCATCAGTGTCATAGATTTACGAGCCACAGGAATTTTCTCAACATGAAGCCGTACACGTGCCTGTTATGATCAAAGATCCCGAAGGAAGATCCAGAGATACTTATGGCCGTGTCACCCTTGAGCAAAGCCAAATAAGACGCACCTCAGCTGCAGAAGTTACTATCAACGGACTCGACTGATTATCAACGGTAAAATAGAACTACAGTTCCTGTGAACGTTCCGAGACTCTTCAACAAACAAAAAAAAAATGCATTAACTGTTGCATGAAGCACAACTGCATACGAAGAATCACGTGAATCATACTTGGGGGATTGAAGGTTGGCTTAAGATCCCCTCATTTTCAAAAATATCTCCATCTCATAGAAGATATACAAGCAGGGAGTCGCACATTTGAGGATTCCTTATCCTCCAAAAGTAAGCCACAGAGATATCTTCACATATCCGACCACGCCATCGTATCTAGTACGCATATACAACTCCTTACAAGACCGCACTGTATTCCCAAGCTGACTCAAAAATACATCTCTAGTAACCAAACAGAATTGTAACTGGGGACTGCTCTTCGCATCTCATTCCGTACGAAAATTCAAGATTCAGAAGATAGTTCAAAGGATGTTGTTTGGAACGAAGTCCTTGAAGACTTGATAGTAGCACATCGGCAACGGAACGCCTCTCATCTCGTTTCACCCAACGCATCCGGAAGATTTTGCCCATACAATCATTCCAAGCATATCATAATCGCAATCAGAAGGGCAAGAATAAGCCTATAAGCTAAAGAGTCAGAAAAAACACAATTTCATTTCAGTCAATGCTTGGGAGTTTAAAGAACATTTTAATTGCGATTCAGTAGTCCAAACACCAACAAGGGCTTCAACTTCAATTCCATCTCTTACTCCAGCCTCGGCGCAACAGAAACGACAGCAATATATGAAGACATCAACCGGCATGTCTTTCCTTATTTGATCACAGCCATGACATGGGGACTCCGCCTCTGTCACCGTCAATTTCGATCACAGTAGTTAATTACCGAAAATACGTTGCATCAATAATTCTCAAGGTGACACCGTCAATCTACAAGCAAGCCTGAGACAAATAAGTACTTGCAGTCACAGTACTAGTTTCGGCTATACATCTTACAAGATGCTCTCAAAAGTTCAGAAAATCGATGAGGAACGGGATGATGCATCCTTCAAAAGAAATTTTTGTCTATGTATCTTCTACGACATACTAAAAGGGAATATCAAGCGGATACACGAGCTAAGAGATATGAATCTTTTACTAAAGTTCATGGAGTTTCAAGAATTGCACGGGATTACAAACTGCAAATATCCATGTATGGAATACCGGCCATACAAACTCCAAATCAAGTGATTCCTTTTGCATATGATATCCTTATCCGTTAGCTTAGAAGGTTGGGGTCAAGCGTCGAAAACCGAAATCGTATGAAGACTAGAAGACTCCTGGAGCGAATGATGTGCAAATAAGGGTTTCTATACCGGATTTTATAAATTCGGCAACAGAGAGACCTCATCCACCTACAGGTTCTCACCTACTCAAAGAGATCGTCATTATAGGTGATATGTTGTCTCTTAAAATATCTCACGATATGAGAAGACGTTACCAAGATTCACCTCTGTGATTATTTCTATCTCAACTTCTGATTTTGATGCCGATGTTGCCAGCCATAGTACTTAGTGTTCATGGTTGATATGATACAAAGACGATGGATCTTCTATACTTCAAGAGTTGACGTATTCAAATCTACCTCAAAAGAAAATGTTGGAGTCCATTGCCAGCCTCATCCAGATTTCCAGTCTGTCATCAACTCCTCATTGATGGATTCCGCTATTTCCAATCTTGCTACAACGGGATATGACTTCGGGCTTCATCTATATATGTTCATCACATTGTTGCCTCTCTGATGTTACTGCTAGTGCCTGTCACTATATAATCAGATCATGAGCAACGGAGTCAATTACTTGCTCACAAAAGAGTCTAATCCTAAGTTTGTGCCAAGGAAATTTCATAGAGGAGATAAATACTATTTAACTGAGTCTTAAATTTTGAAAATTCTTTAGCGTTATTGTAACCATCTAGTGCTTATGACGAAACAGTACTGTTCCATGAAAAGAAGGGGACTTAATGTTGATGGTGTTTTTTTGAAAAGGGCAAAACTTGTAAAAATCACCTCTGAACCTACATCAGGACATATCTACAATTATATATGTACTAGGGCTTCACCCAGCTGAACTCTTGGTATTCTATATATGTTTATAAATATGTGTAAATTCCTGACCCGGCATCAGAATTATAGATTCGTACTTCTACACTATATTTCGCAAGAGAATTGAGAATGCGTATCCATCTAATGGCTATACTTCCTTGTATATGCCTGCAATATTTTAGAGCTTTAGTCGGCTGAACTCTCATTACTTTATGCATGGACATACAAATTGTCATGTATCAATTAATATATACTGATGGTACAATTTATAAACATTCATAATAAGCTACTACGTTATTCTGAATTACCAGAAGCATAATATTTGTAATATTACTTCGAGTCACATAACTGCCATGGCCGAATTCCTCGAATATGTTCCTTATGCTACAAACGAAGTGCCAGCGCAAACATGGTCGCGCTCCATATCCAAGTTAATCTAGTTGGGTCTCATAACCTAGCCACGACCACCAATTTCCTATCTAGCCAACTATATATATAGCCAGGTCGTGGCCACCAATTTCATGTCTATCCAACTACATAGCTAGACTGTGGCCACTAATTCCCTAGGTAGCGAACTAGCTAGCCAGGACACGACCTCCTTATCTTTCATCCTCTCTATGCCTTTGGCAACGACTTTCTTTTCTCTCGGCTTAACCTAGCCATCAGGCCACAACCTCCTTGTCTTCAGGCCTAGCCTGTCCGTGGCCACAACCACCTTTCCTTTCGGTCTATCCATGTATCAACTTAGACTATCCATAAGGCCACGGAATCTAAGTATTTTGGCCATGCGAAGCTAGTAGTCACGGCCTCCCTATCTCCTGGCTTTTCCTATCCAGTGGCCACGACCACCTTATCCCTAGCCTAACTAGTTACGGACTCCTAGTCTCATGGCCTGGCCAAGCTAATAGTCACGACCTCCCTATCTCTCGGCATGGCCTAGCCAGTGACCACGCCCCCTTGTCTCGGCCTAGCCATGGCCAAGACGCAACCACCTTGTCTCCTAGCCACGACCACCTAGTCTGGCTTGGCCTAGCTAGTAGACGCGACCTCCTTGCCTCTCGGGCTAGCCTAGCCATATGGCCACGTCTACGATGCTACAAGCCTAGCACCCATGTCCATGCCGACTCGGCTGGCTATCGACTAGGTCGCGCCCTGCGTCACGACTTAGCTAGCTATTAACTTGGTACACTATGCTATCTACGTGTATTATTATGGATAGTTAATTACAATGTCATCTTATGGAAAAATCATTATTAGTAAACATAACCTTGGAGCCGAGTTGTCTCTTCCAGCTATGCCACTTCGACAAGGTCTGGCTAGCTTAGGTTATTACGTACTCAGTCAAGTATATGGTGGCAACCTGAATAAGACTAGAGACAGTCCATGACTCTACTAATTCCTACGAGAAATCAGAACATGTTACATGGGGGAATTATTCATGGGTATTGGTCTGGTGGTTTACAACAACATACAATATGACAACATCCCATGATAAGGAAGTTACAAGTAGTGGCAACGTTTGAGGGAGGTTAAAAGAAGTGGCTAAGTAATAGAATGATGGTTTACTGGTTTCCAGAAACTTCTCTAACATCATGAGCGTAAGCACACCATTATCCCACTATCTCTATCTCTCCACAACCTCCACTACTTACGAGGAAAGACTGAGTGTTCCCTACAACTATAAATAGACTACCTTGTCTATTCAGAAGACAGAACAAGCTTATCATTCCCAAGCTCTTCTTCTTCCATAGTTCAATAACCTCACACCCAATTCAATCACCACTGGTTTCCTCAACTTTCTTTGCTTGCCCTCCCCTAAGATCAACCCATTTTCTCTCTTTGTAACCGAAGCAAAACGTGAACGTCCAACTTCTTGGTTTAGGATTATTTTGTACCATTTTGATTTTCGAACCTAAAGAAAGTACTTTGACAGTACATTGTTTTACTTAGGAGTGATTTTTAGGTATTAACAAAGGGTTGACTGTCATCTTCCCAACCTGCAAAATACTTATATTCACCTGCTTCGTAACTTTGTCAGAGATATAATTTCAGTCGAAAAGTGTCCAAAATCCGTTTGATTTCATGTTTACATAAAAAAAAATCGGGTTTTAGGGATTTTATCTGTTGATAAGGAATAAAGCGAACTAATAAATCGCTGGGTTAGCATTATAAATATCTAGTGAGTAGACTTTAAGGAATTAATATTTTTGTCTACAACATATAAACATTCTTAAATCACTGAGTTAATTATGAGGTTTGCACTCCCTTGATCCAAAACTCCTACTAATAAGAGAAGTGAAAAAATATGCTACGTGCCAATTATTACACCACAACATACACGGAGCGCTTTCTTTTCCTACCTCCAATAGTTGGCAACAATCATATGTCACTAATATTTGTGTACCTGTGATGTGATTAGATAGAAGTTGCCATCTAGGTATAAGTTAGAACAAAAACTCTGGACAAACCGTCAAAACATACCACAAATAAAAACCGCATAGACATAATAATTTAATTCCAAAACGGGCCCCATGTTTTTCCAGCAAGTCAGAACCCACCATTCATGTTTCTATGCGGTCTAAAGGGACGGTTTTTCCAGAACCAATGTAAGTTGAAACAATAAGCCCCTGGTATTAATTTAGTAAAAGAAATTAAATATTGAAGCTCTAATTTTAATTTATGTACTTTTGATTATGTTAGAGATGATAATCAGATGGCTGATGCAATACCCAAGACAGCCAGAGAGACAAGATTACCAATTGAAAGTTATAGTAATTTTGAGTCTACTATTTGTAATCTCTTGGCAGGAGATCGAAACTTCGCCCATTAATAAAATTTCTTCTTAGTTATCAAAAAAAAAACCTGGTATTGGGGGATAGAGGACGGAATTGTCTCAGTATATTATATATGGGTACATGCTGGTAGTATTATTAAACCGGCTTTATGAGGAGGGGTTTGCACATAACGTATTACTTCTGTTTGGTAGACAAACAGAAGAGTGATAGAAGTAACATTAAACAGGTGATGCATTAAAAACAATCAAAGCTAAACAAGCTTAAATGGTGATAAACTGTAACAAAACATAGTTTGCATGGAAGGGGAGAGGAAATGTATAAATGTGAAGATTGAAGAATGAAAAATATCAAGAATTGATGGAGAACTTTCCAAGGTGTCAGAGAGTGGGGTAAAAGCAGTGGTAGACTAGTACCAGTGAGGAAGAATTGAAGACCGATATGATAAAGGGGGTGGTGAATAATAAAAGTCTGAATGGGGGAGTATGGTGTCATAAACTCATTAATTTCATCCATTTTGTCTCTCTACTGTTCCCATCCATCCCTGACATTGACTATACAGCAGCCCTACAAATCTGACAATATCATGTCATACTCATAAATAGTCATTCTCAAATCATCATAATTCTTAATAACTAAACAAGTCAACAATAGAAGCGGTGAAATGCAAACGTTGAAGGGGATCAACAAAAAACATGACGGAAACATTTAACAACCACAATCGAAAAGGAATTTTTTTTGCAAATTAATTGAACACATGATATGATGTATTGGACTAGATTCTTTTCTCCATTGAAAACATTTCTTGAAGAATCTCTGAAAGATTTTATACATGTCTAAACAGAAAGGAAAAGAAAATGAAAGAAAGACAAAAGTTTATCCATGGTTAGTAGAGTATAATACCAGAGACTAACCCAAACCTTTCTTTTTCTATTATTGCTATTGTTTTATGATCATCGTATTGTTTTAGAGAAAAATATGAGGATGTCATGGGTCATGACTATTTTCTCTATATGATGAGATTTACTCTCTTTGCTGCCTTGTCTTACTGTTTCTTTCCATGTTTTTTCGTATTTTTCAGGACAAAACGTAAATTTCCAACTCCAAGCATGGATCTAGTTCCTCCTCTTTTAACATGTTGACCAAGTCCTGCATCAAAAGTTAAGCAAAGTTAAAAGGCTTGTAGAATCATGCACTTAATAATTCAAACAAAAAGAAGAATAGAATAACAATTCCTTGAGTCCCTATCGTGTAACGTACTCAGTGTATTTGGCTTATACGGTACGTTAGGAGTCGAATGAAAAGACAAGAAGAATCGCATCACAGACTCAGACTATATTTGGGAGAATTTAATGCAATCCTCTTCTCATCTATTTCTAAATAATATTAACATGTGGGAGGTTTTGTTTACTTAAAGTAATCGAATAACCATTCAAAGTAATTAATTGACTCTACCAACTTCAAAGAATATGATATATTAAGTGAAAGAAAAGGGACACAACACAACACAACAGAGTTAAGTGTGACAGAACATACTACTACTTCTTTTCTACTCAGTCCTACTGGATGACTAGTCTGATTTTTCTATCTAGATATCATGATTGCAAAAAAATACAGCACCGGCCAGTAATAATAAATACTAGTAGTATACTGAGTCTGATTAAGTGACACTTAAATACATGCCAGGGTTTTACCCCCCTAAGAAAATACTTAAATCAACTAGGTGTCTTCTTTCTACTTCTCTTTTTGTTGACTACTATACCCCGAACTCCCTGATAAGTGTTTTCAAAGGATTGATCACTAATCAAGAAGATATGCACCAAAACAAACATGTGCCTCAGTATATGTGATTAGTTGTTTGTAACAGTAGCCACTATGAAAGATGAAAAATCAAATATTAACCAAGGATAATACCAGAAAATGGCAAACTGGCACAGGTTTTTTTTTTTCTTTTTTTGTAAGAACCTGGTACTGAAGTTGCATTATTCCCAGGTGCATGTAACATTTTTTCTTGCTAGGAAAGAGGCTTAGCTAGCGATGGACGAAGGAGAGTTCATTTGTGTCTTTAAAAATAAGGCAGGCAGCAAAAACCATATATTCGCACGCATTTCTCAACAACCAAAATCGGATCCTGAAATACTAACAGCTTTTGACTTTTCCCATGATCACCCCTCCCAAGATTCAATCAAAACCATACAGCAGTAAATTTGATCCTTGAAATTCAGGGATTGGGTCACTCCCAATATTTATAGCACACAACTTACGAAGTAAATCAATATCCATCCCGTTCCCAAGTTCTAAATCCTTATTTCGAGATAAGAATGTGCAACTAACAGGGGCATTTTAGTACGTTCACAGATATTTCACACATGCAACGTCCCCCTGGTTGCACGAACGCGATATTACATGTGCAAATAATTATTTTTTGAAGCAATGTGTGCAAATTAATCAACGAATGTCAAAACATTAAAGAAACACGCAATATTTTTTTAATAAAATCAATAATGAGGAGATAGAGAGTGAGAGTCGTACCGATCCAGGGCGGAGCAGTGAGAGACTGAGAACGGGGGAGTAATGAAATCAGAATTTTATGAAGATGGTCCACCAACACTTGTACCCTCATCGCTCCCCGACCTCTGTTGTTGTGGTGTTTCTGGTTGAATTTGCAGTTGAGGTGGTGGTTGTTGATGTTGCTGAGGTTGATGATGATTTTCTTGAATATGTTGTTGTTGCTGTTGTTGTTGAATTTGAAATGGACTATTGTTGTTGTTGTTGTTATCGAATGTAACCAAACTCAACGGCGAAGGCACACCAGAACCCATTTGATTAAACAAAACACCACCACCACCACCAGTTCCATTAGCAACTCCATCAAAACCGCTATTAAACCTGACAAGTTCTTGTTGTTGTTGTTGCTGCTGTTGCTCATAACTTCTCATCATATCTTGTTGTTCTCTTGCTGCTATAACTGCAGCTAATTGTTGTGGATCAATTATATGTTGCTGCTGCTGCTGCTGTTGCTCCCTCATCAGCAAGTGAGCTTGTTGTGTAGGTCCAGTTGGAAGCCCTAATCCCAAAGAAGAAATCCCATAAGCACCACCACCACCACCGGCAACTACACCAACAGGAGAATTAGGGTTCTGAGCATGATGCAAAAGGGGATGATGATGAGGATGATGTGGATGTTGAGCAAGAGGCAACAAAGCTGCTGGACCAATGAAAGTAGAAAGTTCTTTCTTAGCATTGTAGAGATCATGTTCTACTTGTTTCAATCTATGTTGAAGCGTTGATATGACTCCAACACAACCATAAACCGGATCGCGAAGCCGAGCTTCAGCTTCATAAGCTAATGAATTGACAGCATCTTCTCTCTGTGTTGGTGTGATTTCGTTGAGTAACTTTGCTACATTACTTGCTCCAAAGACTTTATGAACGTTTGCGAATTTCTGAGGCTGGTCTGGTGGGAAGTAGGGTGCAAACACACATTCTTGTGTGCATTTACGACGGAGAAATTTACACGCCGCGCAAGGTGAATTCGATGACGACGCCATTGTTGAATCGACAGCAAAACTTGACTGAATCATCAAATAAAAGAGAAGAACTCACATTAAATATCGAAGTAAATAGCAAATAATTCATGGGCTGTCTTCTGAGTCGGTGGTTCAGTAAGTGACTCGGCGTTTGTGGTATGGGTCGGACTCTAGATCTGGTACACCATTTCCTACACCCGAGACGAGGTCCGAAATTTCTGTAATTTTACTGTATACCTCTGTTTTTTTTCCAGATTTGAATAAACTAGGGTTTTCAATAACTCACCTTATTACGACTTGTGAAGCTCGTATTGATCTTTAGAACCAAGAATATCTGCAAATAATAAGATTATTTCAAAAATCAACAACAATCTCTACATTTCAATCAGCTGAAAAGAAAGAAATCAAAATATGTCTCTAAAGAACTTACAGAAATTCTAGTAAGAACATTGAGCCGTTTCTTGGTTAGTGAATCGACGAGATTAGGTCATCTCCTTCGTTGTTGTTTTCATCCTCCTCCCACAACTTGTGCTTCTTCTCTCTATGGTTCTGGTTTTTACAGAACCAGAAAAAAAAATGCCCTAATCAAATCTTCTATTTTCTTCTTCTTGGTGACGGGTTTTAGGATCCCAACAGAATGAGAGAGAAGAAGATATAAGAAGCGAAAAAGGCGCTTATTTCACGCGACGCGACTTCCACGCAATCCACAGTTGGTAGGAGGGGGATGTGGACTTTTTCAACGTTGTGTGGGCAAGACAGAGAAAGTAGATCCAAATCCACTTGTCATAATTTTATTAGTCCACGTGTTCAGCACTGGATGAGGAATACTGATCAACCAGGAGTTCAAGGCAGTATGGGAGCAAAGAGAACTCAAACTTTGGCGTCTCAATTTGAGCAAGGCCATGGACAGGGAGGAACCAAAATTTCTAGGTTGGGGGTGCAAAAAAATTTGGTTTGGGGTACATGTTTAGGCAGCAAACGGTGACTCTTTTCTTGTGCCCCTAAATCCACAAGTAACAGTGGAGGACCAAGAGATATCAGGAACGACAAAAAAATGGGATATGTTGGAATGATAAAATTTTCTCTTTGCCAAGGAGAAGGTGCGGGTTCGATTCCCGCTATCCGCATAATTTAGGGAGTGCAACTTGCACACCCTTGCACTGGGATTAGGGGTGTGCAACGGACGGACGGTTGCGGATTAGTGGTCACCCGTAACCAAACCGTCAAAGCTGCGGATTTGAAAAATCAAACCGTGACCGGCTCAATCATCCGCGGATTTTACATCCGCGGATCCGCGGATTGTGTGGTCCGGTTGCGGATTAACCGCGGATTAGGGATACTACCGTTGGTAGTCGTTACTTTACTATTGAATTGGCATCATGTTTTTAGTTGGTAGTCGTTACTATCGTTGCGTAAAGCCTAGTGGAAGCTCATTTAAGGTTTTACTTTACTATTGAATTGAATTGGAAGCCTAGTGGAAGCCCATTTAAGCCTAGTGGAAGCCAATGCTATTGAATTGGAGTCTGGGCCTGTCTTATGTTATAAGGTTTTACTTTACTAACCTACGGCGCGGGTAATCCGCGGTTTTCAATATCCAACCGCACCCAAATCGCTAAAACGTGCGGATTTGAAAATCCCACCCGTATCCGGTCCATACGTTTTGCGGTTTGGATGAAATCCGCAATTTTACGGACGGATACGGGTCAAATCCGCGATTCCGGTTTTATGCTCACCCCTAATTGGGATGGTTCCAAAGCCTAAATTAAGCCCAATAACAACATGCTTAATTTTGTGTAAATTCTCCTAAAGTTCCATTCAGGGAGCTCATGAGTCTTCCATTTTGTCATCTGGATGACAAAACACGAGAATTCTACTAGTAGAATTCCTATTTTCATCGGTACTACTCCGATGGAAATAGCTATGTAAATAGCTTAATATTTACTATTGGGCCTACTTTAGGCTTTGGAGTCAGCCTAGTGCAACTTGCACACCCTTGCACTCGGCTGGCTCCGTCCCTGGCCATGGATATTGCATTGTTTATGAAATCTGTTTTGAGGCATACTAAATAATACCAAAATAGGGTCACCAAATAAAAAACAACATCACCCCTTATCCACTCTTTTTGATAATGGGCATAACTACCTTTACATGATTGGTGTTAATGATTATGATTAAATTTGATTAGCTAGGAATTTTAAGGATTGATTAAAAATTATATTATTAGTGGTGAATTAGTAGATAAATCAAATTTATGTGAGAGAGTTGGGATTCTTGAGAGGAAGAAGAAGAAGAAGTGAAAAAAACTTGGGTTTTGAATTTTGAGATTTTAGTGATTAGAAGTGACCAAAATGTGTGATTCAAATCATAGGTAGACTTCTATAAAAGGTTTAATTTCTTTTTATAAGTTGAATCTGTCAAAAAATTTAATTTTTAAAACCCAGATCTACTGACCAGATGAACAGTTCGGCTGAAAAGTTATCAGACGAACCTAGGTATATTTTCAAAAAACTGAGGTTCGGCTGAAAGGTTATCAGCCGAACTTCACTCTGTAACTGACGAATTTTGGTTCGGCTGATTCGAACAAAATCTAGCAAAGTCGCATTAGCCGAACATAGTGTTTCTCTAAATCATACACTAGGTTCGGCTCAAAATTGATCTCCAAGATCAACCGAACTGATCTTCTGAAAACCCTAATTTCATCTTTGAAATCATATTCTATCGATCAAACAAAATAAAATCAATCAAAAACAAGATGGGTTTGTTACACATACATTCTAAAATACATCTAAGATCAATTGAGATTTGGATTTCGCACTCCAACATCGCTCACTTCGATTCGTGTTTGCTTTGCTTGATCAATTTCTTGATTGAATTTGAGTCCAAGATGTTTGAGTTTAAAGTTTATTTTGATTTTTGATTTTTGATTTTTGATGACAAGGGCACTCTAATAATTTAAATTGTTTAAGGATATATAGGTAATTGCACTACCTTTAGACACCCCTTATAAACCCACCCTAGATAGTATAATGAATGAGCATGCTTCAAAAAAAATGAGTATGCCTCAAAACAGGTTTCTTGCTTATTCAAGTTGTTTGCCAGAGTGTTATACTGGGAAGTTTAGTTAATATTTTTGGAGGTTTGGGTTGTTACCTTCTACTCAATTTTTTTTTCTTTCCTAATTGGTAAAGATAAAGAATTTGATGTTGGCGGGTTTCAAACTTTGGTAACACATAACATCACCTGGACTTTACTACAGTGACACCGGCACATTCAACTCAAGTTATATACTACTACCTTCGTTTATGGAAAAGATGCACTATCACTTTTTGATTTTTAGCCTAAAAATAGACCAAGTTGAAAAAGCGATAGTAACTGTTCAGAAACCAGGAAGTTGAACTTCAGTTTTGTTTCTTGTTATACGTTTAAGTTCTAAAATATTATTTGGAGATACCGGGAAGTTTAGTTGTACTGGGAGGTTCAACTTAAGTTTTTTGTAATACGGTCAGCAACATTTTGAGTTACTGGGAACTTTCTACTGACTATTTCTATTTCCATTTAATTGTCTTAAACAATTTGTTCAGGTAGTCTGTTGTTTTGCCTAGGAAGAAGATTCAAGTAGAAAACGTGGATTTACTACCCGGCCGTATCACAGTGCTTGTACAAGTATATATGTGCAAAGTGGTAACTGCTATTTCACATACAAACTACTACTGAGTTAACACCACCAATGGGTGAGAAAATTGTCACCCACCAAATACCCAGTTTAATTGCAATGTCCAGTGATTTCAAATGGTTTCTCCATGACTACAACAAGAACTCAGTAATGCTCTCCAAGCCATTGCTTCGTCTGAAGGGCTGTGTAGTTGGCATTCTCAGAATAGTTTCTTTTGCTTCTTCAAAAAGCCCAGCTTGACCAAGCAAATTGATCATACACCCATAATGCTCACTTTTAGGTTCAATTCTGTAAACCAACTCCATGCTATTAAAAATCTGCAGCCTTTATAAGCCATACCTGAATAGCTACAGGCAGCCAATACCGCAATGAAGGTTATGTCATTATTTCTATCTTTTTTCTTGGCCATGACTCTCCTATTCCTTTTGAGCCAAATGACCCAAAGTACAGCAAAAGGTAAGATGCTCCAGATTTTTCTCGAAATCCTCTTACCTCTCCTTTCCTTCCAATGCTCAAACTGTTCTATGATATTGTCTTTATCAATCCAATCAGTGTCCATCCTTGAGCTGAAGTAAGACCAGATAGTTTGAGCAAAAATGCAGTTGAGCAAAAGGTGATCAGCAGATTCAGTTTGACTGTTGCAGAGACAGCAGTTCCTTTCCTCAATCTGATAACCTCTTTTAAGTAATTTGTCAACAGTTGCCACTGCATTTTGGATTGCTAGCCAGGCAAAAATTTGAGCTTTAGGTTCCACACACTCTGCAGGACACTAGGGCCAGGAGGTTGTTGATGCTGCATTATATAGTTGTATCCCTCTTTGGTGGTGTATTCTCAGCCTTGAATCTGATTGTGTCCGCGTTCCCATTTATCTGTGGAGGAGTGCCAAGGATTCTCATCATGTCGGTTCATTTAGTTCAGCAGTGACCTCACTTGCAGGTGGAGCTCTTAGTTGAATTCTCCAGACACCATTGTGTATCATCTCCACTACCTTTGCTTTCTTGTGCATCGCGGCTTTAAAGGCAATTTTGTGAGTGGTATTTAATGGAACTAAACCCTTCCAATTGTCCGTCCAGAACTTAATCTCAGAGCCACAGCCAATGCTGATACTAGAGTTCCAGTACACAATTCCAGCTTATCTTAGAAATTCCTTGTGATTTGGATCATATTATAAGAGCAGTATTAAGCTGAACAGTCATCGGCAACTGCATTCTCTTCAAACGCTTGTGAATCCATATTCCAATATTCACAGATCCTAAATGAGCACAGGAACTAAGTAAGCTAACAAAAATTCCTTCATCAGGGTCTATATCCGTCAACTGCATCATAATAAACATTTCCAACCCCTCCTTGAAACAATTGTTTTGCACATAACTAGAAATCATACAACCCCAAATTCCTCTATCCTTGAACGGTGCTTGATAAAATATTAACCGCGCAGACTCAACATCACCCATTTCAGAGTACCCGCAGCTCTGTCCGGAATTTCTTCGAACAGATGTCGTGCTTCAACCATCCGGCCGCAAGACGAATACATTAGTGACAACGTATTACCAACAAAAATGTCACCATCAAAACCCAACTTGAAAACACCCCCATGAATCTGTTCTCCAACTTGAAACTTCTGCAAATGAGCACAGAAATTTGTCAATTGGATGTTTTGTAAATAGGAATCATAAAAAATAGTTCGTGCAGGAAAAAAAAAATATAAAAAAATGAGCTCATATGGGCACGTTATCTTCAGAATATCTGATAACTATGGGAACCCTATCCACATACGTGCTTGTTATATAATTGCTCGGTCGTTTCTGTGTTCCTGGTGATATTTAAACAACGGGAATTCATACTGACTGATCAGTGTGGGACTAAAAACTTTAAGATACGATTCTCTGAAGCTTCAAGTAAAGACTTAAAAGTGTTTCTTTCTGATTGTCTTGTTGTGGATCTATTTCAAAGTCTATTCCAGAAACGGGGAACTCGCGAGGAAAACGGATCACTGACAACAATATATTACCTGAAAATGGATCTCGTGAAATATACAATGTTCTCCATGTAACTTTTGGGGGGGAACTGCTGATAGACATGATGTAAAATTGACAAACAAGTTATGTTTCCCTAAACTTTTAACTTCCCGCCAGACCATCTTGAAGCTGTCTAACCGAAATACCCGTACAGATATTCCAAGAATTCGCACCAATAAAAGCTCAATTGGCATGATATCTCTAATATAAAAAAAGAAAAAAATTACTCACTCACTGAGAAAACGTCGGAATTCAATATTGATAAAAAAAAAATTAATTGCCAAGATTGGCAGGGATCGCGCAAATGCTTAACCCCGCAGGTACAAATTATGACGTACACTCGTTCAGCGAAGTTATTATTACATTGGCCTGGCAATTATCTGACTGCAAAATCCAGCAAGCCTCTCAAGATTGGCAATTATGATATAGACTACAAATTATGATACAGACTCGTTTAGCGGAGTCATTACGTTATCTGACTGCAAAATCCAGCAAGCCTCCCCAAGAGCCTCCTCTTGAATACAGGTAATGACTCATTAACGTCTTCCCACCGCAAAGAACAAAAACCTAAGGCAATGATTGACCAAAGAAGGAATAAATTACTTTCCCATAGAAATTAATATTGGAAAGATATTTGGCATTAAGTAAGAGGTGCAAATGAAATAAACAAACATGAGAGTTAACCTTCCTTAAAACGTATTTGCTACCTTGAAGGCAAGGTACGGGTTCAAGCCTACTTTGCTCGACTGAATTTGTTTTCTCTGGCCACAAATTTATCCAGGAAGTCAGCCTAGATAACTCATTACGAAGTAAAGAAAATTTTCCAGAAAATAACCATAACTTTAGTTGTTGAACCAGTTTGTGTAGCTTATTGTTCTTACTCGAAATCTGTGCTCAAATATATGAAAAAGAGAGTTATCAGGTACATCTCTGTATAATAGAACCCTGACTTTTTTTAAAGAGGAAGAACAATCTCACATCTTGGTTTCGTACTTTAGAAATTTCCCACACAGTTCATACCTCCTACTACTAGCACGACTGAGTATGACTATAGAATCACTTGCATGAATTGCCAAAATCAGATGAACTTACAGTATTTTGGTTAATTCTAGAAGTTAAAACATGTTCAAGTACCTGGTGTGTTGATCTCCGGTACTGAATCCACCAACCATAGACAGCCATTTTGCACAATGAATATCTGGTACTTAATCCTATAGCCAAATTAAGCTTGGGGTATTGGTGTGCTGGTCTACGCTACTTAATCCTATAGCCAAAGCTTGGCATATCCTAAAAGCCTGTTGCATATCCAAGGCAAACAAAAAGCACCCAACAGAGTCACAAGAATTACCGAAAGAACTGCCAGAGGTCATACCTGTACGACTCGAACTTGGAATGCCATAGACGCGGATGGAAGTGAATGCAGAAGAACCAACAAAAGGTCGGACATGCTCTAACTGATGGTCATAGTCGTAAGATTTAGCCCGTCATCTGTTGAAGAAGAATTTATCTGGAAACGGAAAATGCACTTCTTAAGATTCTCATATGCAAGCAAGAAAGTACTCATAACGATTGAGGGTGAAATATCTAGCAATATCCATACTCAAATTTAGCATCATCACTACAAATGCAAATTTGTGCAACAAAAATGTGTAAGACATTGACGTACTGCCCGATGTAGAGTAAAATGGTCACCAGTAGAAACAATAAAGATTTTAAGTTCTTTATATGTTTTAGCATCGAAATGCAGTGAAAACTTTGTAATCAATCACAACCAACACACAGGGAAGCAACAATATCCCAAACAAATTTGTACCATGCAACTCTCACCTGTACAAATCTATTATTAATTGATCTAATGAGAGTATCCGTCAGACATACAAGTTCTGGGATAATTCCTTTACCCAAGTCAATGGAATACCTAGAAACTGAGGTCCAACTTAGATATCTGGAGACAAAGTACCATCAGATATCATGTAAAACACTTTCAAGAAAGACAATGCTATTTACTCTCTATAATAATGTTACACCGTCTGAAAGTCATGAAGGAAGTAAGTTAACAGCAGTAATCTCTAAGAGCAAGAGCCTGGGGAGAAATTAGTGAATGATGAACAGACTACTTCTCGTATAAATGTAGATACTCTTCCAGGTTATACCAAAAATTGGTACATTCAGACCATAAGATCAGAATATATGTTGACATTTATAACCACGATGGTATTACAGATATATGTCATTAAATGCAGGCTGTCGAAATGCATAACTGAAAAACTTAGAAATGAAGGTATGGAAAAGTAACAATGTATCATATTAACATGCCTTGATTCACATGCAAATTGCAAACAAACCCCTCAAGACATATGTAACAACTGAATGGCAATTGGAGAATAATATATAACTCTATCTTTCAGGAATTAGTTGATTGCATGCATTTGTTGTGCCTGTCTTTGAAGCGTAAAGAGAGAATAGCAAATAAAAGAAAGAATAGATAGACATACCGCTGCACCCAACAAGGCCATGGCACGTTAGGCTACTTGTCAGTTGTCATATGCCTCTGTGAAGCAGCTTGTAAAGCAAAAAGTAGCAGAGAAACTTTAAAGGCAAACGTTGTTCCACCTCCATAGTGCCCCTCCATTACCCACAATGCTAACGGGCATATTCTTAGGAGCAGCAATTTACTGAATTTCAGTTGTCCTGATGTTACTAATGCACCTAATAGGCTGATGATTCGATAAACAATTTTCGAATGCAGTTTTCACACACTATTAGCATCAAAACAATTTTCAAGATATTGAAATCATCAATATTGAAACCTTCCAAGTCTTACACCAAATGATTGTATCACACAAACCATGTAAGATGTTACTCGGAAATTTTCTCATGATATAAGATGAACTTGGTCGAAGTGAAAGCTTACCAACACATATTTCGAGAAATATGTAAGTGATATATACTCAGCTCGAAATCTCCAATTTGTATAAAGAAAACTATAACGTAACACGACTTATGTCTCAATATAGGAGATAGTAGAAATAGACTTTCAAGTGATAGATAAGTTCAAGTCTCCACATACCTTTTGTCGAAGAAGTTCCACAAGCTCCCCTTAGTAGTTCTTCGTCTTCAAAAGATGAACGTCGAGAGATTTAAGCTCAACTACACTATCTATGCCCTAGTCCGAGACATCTACAAATAGGCTAGAAATCAAGACTTATAGTTTTGATCACTAACATTCACAAACATGCTTGAGATAGCAACGCATGCGAGTTCGACCGAGCAATACTCTAACACTATCTAGCTAGACTAGTCTCACTAAATAGTTTAGAAATTCTTCTTCTTTGAACATATGATAATTTATCCATAGGTTTTGAATTCTAATGAATTCTTTTAATTGAAATTTTCAAGCGATTACCATTTTCATCATCTTTTGCCTATAATTTGACAAGAAAATTTAGCTAAATCGTTTTATAGATGAACCTGAATCATGTTGAAATAGAATAATCCAGGTCCAGCCTGAGCAAACGACAAAATGCACGATCAAAGATTGACCGTCACAACATCAATATTATTGAAACTTTCCGCAAGCTTCTCTTTGCATACTTAGTTCTATTACACCAAACCTCAAAAGGCCTCGCTCAAGTCAGGAAACTTTAATTGTTTGGCATTCATCATCCAGTGAGAGAGAAATTAACTTGATCATTCGGCGATATTGCCAATACCAGAGATAGCATGGCTCCCTCAATAGTCTCGCATAATGTTTTATTTATCTTTCACATTAATAAAATCCAAATATTTGCACAACCGAAATATTAGAAGCGTTGAATCAAGATAGATAAATATAACAATATCCACTTCATAGTACAATGTGAACATTCAAGAAGCATTCATATAACATATATGTATGTATTATATAAAACTTTTTATCCCACATGTATTTAAATTAAAAATAGGAAAAACTCTCCCTTTAATTAAGTTTGATTGGCGAGTTCAAATATACACAATTTATATTTAACGGTCTGACGAGTAATGTAAAAGTTTTACGTACTGACTTTATATTTTGATTTAGGCCATGATATAACTTCATAAAATTTGTGCGTCAACATCTACTTTCTTACATTCAAAAACAAATAAACAATGTAGATATAAGGGATAAAAATCACTCTAAAACCGATGTTAGTAAGGTTATTAATCAACGGGCCGAAATATGTATATAACACGTGTTCTTACTAGTTTAAAAAAAATAAATGAATACAATATTAATTTAATTAAAAGATAATGGTTTCTTAAAATTGGTCAGTTATCATTACAATTAAAAGAAAAACATGTGTTTTTGTCATTATAATTGGTTTGTTTTATGCATATTTTTTTAGAGACCATATTAATTACATATCGATCTTAATGATATGTCATATTTTTTAAGGGACCAAATTAATTACATATCGACCATGTTGTGCAACAAGCCAATATATCAATCTTAATGATATGTCATATCACTCTTTAACTTTGCATTTGCAGTAACTTTGTCTCATTATTAAAATATAAATTTCAACTTATTTCTCCTATTATTAAAATATAAATTTCAACATCTTTCTCCTATAAATTTCAACCTATTTCTCATATATCTAATGATATGTCATATCACTCTAGAGCAAGTGAGCAATTATCAAAGAGCTAGCCCGGGACAAAAATAATGATAGTATCAATCAGATGAGAAATAAGCAATCCCAGAACCAAAGTTGGGTGATAAAAATCCAATCTTTTATGTTTTCTTCATCAAGAAAAAAGTTTTTTTTTTTAAATTTCTCGGCACTGGTTTCCATCAAAGTCTTTTAGATTTGGAATTCATATATTCATAATCAAATCAGCATCAATCAGATGATAAATAAGCAAACCCAGAATCAAAGTTGTGTGATAAGAACCCAATCTTTTTATATCCTTGATCAAGGAAAAAGACTTCTTTTTTATTTCTCTGCTCTGGTTTTCATTAAAGTCCTTTTTGATTTATCTAGAGAACAAACACTGCTACTCCTTCTTTTTCCTGAGTCTTTGTTTATTTTCTCTTTGGATCTACATGATGGTCTTTTTTCTCTTTGAAAGAAGAGTTTTTGTTATTTTTATCATTATGGTTTGGTCAGTTCTTCTAATGATTCAATCATGTTTGATGTTTTTTCGTTCAATTGTTTTTTTTGTGTTTTTTTCTTTTTTTTAATCATCTGTTAATGTAATTTAAATTTTATTCTGATCCAAGGGCTAGGATTAACTTTTGATTCAATGGTTACGATCTTCTCTCTAGTGCGAAGATTATGTTTGATTATTCTCACGGTAATTAAATTATATTTAATCAGACAACAAACACAACAAAATCCTTGAGCATTCAAGACTGCAGTAGCAACAAAACTACTGCAAGCCTGAGAACAACAAAAGAAATTAGGCATTTAACTAAAAGATTACTGATGAGCATTCTCAAAAAATATCTACTTACTCTTGCAAACAGTTCCTATCTATGTGGTTACAACTCTCAGGGGATTCCCTACGGAAAACTCTTAACCCACAAACTATGAAAAACACATGAATCACCCTTATTGTTTGCCGTAAAATTGCTTACAAGATGCGGACTTGGCTTCCCCACGGTACTATTCCCCACTAGAATAATTACATCAGAGATATTAAAAGACCTTGCATTGACTAAAAGATGACACCCCCCCTCCCCGTGGGTAGTATTTTGCGTTTCAAACTCGGATTTCCTTCAAAATCAGTTTGCTTGTAAGATATCTCGTCACATGGATACTTACAGATATGGCATAGTTTGTTTTCTACTTCTTTAGCCCCTCTGAACATGTGGAAGAGCTTCCAAGTGACGAAGTTCGCTAACAATTTTATGATACGACTAATCATATCACAAATCTTCTTCGATCTTCTCGGGTTCTTATCTACTTGCCTTGTTCTTGCACATCCTCTTTTAACTTCGAGAATTGCTTGTTTGCAGTCAGTTCACATTTCAATGCGCCGACACTTGCCACTTGTCAAGGCATGGCGCGACCCAAAAATAAGACCTTGCACTTCATGATAAAAGGAGATACGGGTTTAGAAGCACCCGATACAACGATTATCACTTCAGGAACTTTGTTTTTAAGACGTCGGACAACACATCTATATCCGTCGTGTCCTTCTTTAACAACCTAATTTTTCAAATTCAATAATAGACAACATATAAGATTAAACACAGAAAGTGAATAAAAATACAAACACATCACCCCTGGAAAAGAAAAACTTTCTGCAGGAATCCTAGACTGACAATTGGATCACTCCCTTCTTATCTCACATAAGTTCAAAACTAAATAACCAAAACTCAGAAGCAGGCCACACAAGGTTTAGTTCAAGAGACTGACACCTTACAAATGTCGTCGTATCAAAGAAAACTCATGTCTGAAATTTAATACCCATAATTTAATTATACTTAATCATCCAACAAAGACAAACAAAACCCTTATCTTTCAAGACTGAAGTATAATGAAACTACTACAAGCCTGAGAACATAATTTTTTTGAAAAAAAAGAATTGTTTATGAGAGCGACATGGAGAGGAATTATGGGTACATAACAAATTACCTTTCAGTCATACAAGTGGTGGCACGGGTTTACAGTTTATATTGGTTGTCATTCCAGTACCATTATATTTCCAGAGATTATTATCATATCCTTCAAAACTCCCAAAAGACAGAATCTTCGGCGGTGCAATTCTGGGGCATAATATATGGTTTGTTAAGCGCTACTACCTTAGTATAATTGGTGACAAATGTTTTGCATCATGTATATCTCTAGTCACGGGTTATTTAGGGCGATTTTTTTATTACTACCCACATGCTTATGCTAAGTTTAAATATCAACAACTTTTGAGTTTCAGTTGAGATTGGTGCTAACTACAGTGATGAAGAAGAATTTGAAGATGGGGTTTATCGGCGATTTCAAGGCAGGTGGTTTAGGCTGGCTTCGCAGGTATGCTCATTTACTTTTACGAGATTAATCTCTATGGATTACCACATTTTTTATAAATTTTGTACCGATTCTGGAAGAATTTTGTTGTGTTCTTACTAGTTTAAAAAAAATGAATACGATATTAATTTAATTAAAAGATAATGGCTTCTTAAAATTGGTTAGTTATCATTACAATTAAAAGAAAAACATATGTTCTTGTCATTATAACTGGTTTGTTTTATGTATATTTTTTAAGAGACCATATTAATTACACATCGATCTTAATGATATGTCATATTTTTTAAGGGACCATATTAATTACATATCGACCATGTTGTGCAACAAGCCAACATATCGATCTTAATGATATGTCATATCACTCTTTAACTTTGCATTTGCCGTTACTTTGTCCCATTATTAAAATATAAATTTCAACCTATTTCTCTTATTATTAAAATATAAATTTCAACTTATTTATCATATAAATTTCAACCTATTTATCCTATATCTTAATGATATGTCATATCACACTAGAGCAAGTGAGCAATTATCAAAGAGCTAGCCCGGGACAAAAATAATGATAGTATCAATCAGATGAGAAATAAGCAATCCCAGAACCAAAGTTGGGTGATAAAAATCCAATCTTTTATGTTTTCTTCATCAAGAAAAAAGTTTTTTTTTTTAAATTTCTCGGCACTGGTTTCCATCAAAGTCTTTTAGATTTGGAATTCATATATTCATAATCAAATCAGCATCAATCAGATGATAAATAAGCAAACCCAGAATCAAAGTTGTGTGATAAGAACCCAATCTTTTTATATCCTTGATCAAGGAAAAAGACTTCTTTTTTATTTCTCTGCTCTGGTTTTCATTAAAGTCCTTTTTGATTTATCTAGAGAACAAACACTGCTACTCCTTCTTTTTCCTGAGTCTTTGTTTATTTTCTCTTTGGATCTACATGATGGTCTTTTTTTTCTCTTCGAAAGAAGAGCTTTTGTTATTTTTATCATTCTAGTTTGGTCAGTTCTTCTAATGATTCAATCATGTTTGATGTTTTTTTCATTCAGTTGTTTTTTATTTCTTCTTTTTAATCATCTGTTAATATAATGTAAATTTTATTCTGATCCAAAGCTAGGATTAACTTTTGATTCAATGGCTACGATCTTCTCTCTAATGCGAAGATTCTATTTGATTATTCTCACGGTAAAATTGACATCGTTTAATTACCTGGACCGGACATGTCACTGGATTTATGCTCGTATCCAATGAAACCGTAATCTCTCACTTTCATTTCTTAAACCTTCTATAAATACCATACTGTACCTGAAAAAGCGGGGGTACAACAACCTCACCCAATATTTCGATTAACCATATGTATGGACTAACTCCAATATACTTTCAAGAGAATCAACTAGACTTAATCTTAATAAAGTATATCAAAGAGTTCTAATATCTCTATTTCACAATGTAATCAGCAAATCGAACAGATAAAAATCCGTGAGCCTGATTATTATGTGAAATAACTTGAACGGTACCAAAGACCAATGTTCAAGTGTCAATCAATGTAACAACCAAAGGTTGAATACCTATAGTTAGGTAACAGGATGAGATATGATCTCACCATGAGTGTTTAGAGATATAAGGATATCATTAGTCAGTCTGTTTTTTGTATTCCTTTTCTCTCTTTGACTGTTTTTAACTCCATAGAAGTTTCTTACAGTCCTTTGAGAGAATCCATTAAATGAAACCTTTTGATGACTAAGTCTAGGACCTCTAGAAATTGGTTATAGAGGATTAACTGAGATAGGTCTACACCTTCTAGACTTAGATCTACCAGTTTTATTCTCATAGACACTGGGAAGCTGTGTTTTTGTGGTGTAGTTTGCACCATGAGTAAGAACACGACTTCGATAAAGATTTTGAAAAGAATGATCTTTAAAAATCTTTTTATGAGAATTCTGGTTTTCTGTGGGAGTGAAATCCATTGTTGATACTGCCAGATGATTAACTCGGTTGACGGTAAATGGAAGAAGATTTTGAAGATTGGAGATCGGAGATCTGTTTCTTCCTAGCAAAACAATGTTTAGCACTATGATTCCTTTTCCCACAGAAGGAACAATTTCGTGGAAGAGAATTGTTGAATAATATATGATTCAAACCCATGTCCCATATGGAAGTTTGCCATTTATATTTGCAGGGACTTCCTTCGGTGAGTTTTTCTTCATGTCAGGTAACTTAGCACATGACACAGAAGAATTTCTCATTATAGTGTTTTCCTTAGTTAAGGATACAGACTGTTTTTGGGCTAGGTGAAGAGATGCAGCAATATTCTTTATTTCAACACGAAGGTTGTTCAAGTCAGAGAAGTGTGTCACAATTAAACGTTTTTCTCTAATTGTTCCCTCTTTAACAATATTCTCAAGGATGCTAAATTTTTTTTGTTGTAGCATATTTTCTCGAGTGAGTTTTTTAATATTGTTAGTGAAGGATTCAATGATTTTATAGAGTTCACGTTCTCGAATAAGAGACTTCTCAAATTCATCCAAGAGTTGAGAAGGATTGTGAAAATCAATCGTCTCAGTTGGATTTTCTTTGGTTCTGGTGTTATTCCTTTCTATTTCAGACATCCTGTCAATCGTCTCGTTTCTTTCTCTGGATTCGGAAGAATCAACTAAGGAATTATTCTTTGAGGTAAAATCAAGATACTTGACATAGTCAAAAGTATGGGAAGACATAGACTATGCGTAGATATGAGATACTACTTTGTCCACAGAATCAGATTGCTACAAACACAGACTGATAAGGTATTCAAATGTGTTTGCCTGCTCTCATACCAATTGAAAAAGCGGGGGTACAACAACCTCATCCAATATTTCGATTAGCAATCTGTATGGACTAACTCCAATATACTTTCAAGAGAATCAACTAGACTCAATCTTAATAAATTATATCAAAGAGTTTTAATATCTCTATTTCACAATGTAATCATAAAATCAAACAGATAGAAATCCGTGAGCCTGATTATTGTGTGAAATAACTTAAACGGTACCAAAGACCGATGTTCAAGTGTCAATCAATGTAAATCAACAACCAAAGGTTGGATATTCTAATTGATTGATCTTAACGCAAAACCTGTGATATTTCAATCATATAACAAAATACAATGCGGAATAAATATAACAAAGACACCAGAAGTTTTGTTAACGAGGAAACCGCAGATGCAGAAAAACCCCGGGACCTAGTTCAGATTGAACACCACACTGTATTAAGCCGCTATAAACACTAGCCTACTACAAACTAACTTCGGTCTGGACTGTAGTTGCACTCTAATCAATCTCACACTGATTCAAGGTACAGTTGCGTTCCTTACGTCTCTGATCCCAGCAGGATACTACACACTTGATTCCCTTAGCTGATCTCACCCACAACTAAGAGTTGCTACGACCCAAAGTCGAAGACTTCAATAAACAAATCTGTATCACACAGAAAAGTCTACGGAGATAGATAAATCTGTCTCCCACAGACAAACCTATGAGTTTTGTTCCGTCTTTTGATAAATCAAGTTGAACATGAACTAATTGATTACCCGGACTTATATTCCCCAAGTACAACCTAGTATTATCAATCACCTCACAATAATATAAATCGTATGGTAGCGAAACTAGATATTGTGAAATCACAAACGATGAGACGAAGATATTTGTGATTTCTTTTTATCTTGCCCTATCGGAGATATAATCTCAAATCAATTATTCAATTGAACTCGTACAATAGAAAATGGCAAGATCAGATCGCTCAACTACAAGAAAGTAGTTTCGTATGGCTTCACAATCCCAATGAAGTCTTTCAGTCGTTAACCTACAGGGTCTCGAGAAGAAACCTAAGGTTAAAAGAGAATTGACTCTAGCAAAACCAACTAGTATCACACAGGAGGTGTGGGTATTACAAAAGAAACCTAAGGTTGCTAGAGTTCCCCTTATATAGTTTTCAAATCAGGGTTTGCAATCTAAGTTACCTTGGTAACAAAGCATTCAATAATCACCGTTAGATGAAAAACCTGATTCAACCAAGCTAATATCTTTCAACCGTTAGATCGAAGCTGAGCTTGTCACACACAAATGAAATGTATTCATTTAGGTTTGAGTAACCGTACCTAAATATGTACACTTAGTTGTTTCACAAATAGTTAACTAATGGTTAGCCATATGAGCACTTTCATATTAACCGTATTCATCTTTCTCATAACTAGTTCAAATGACTCATAAGAACTAGTTCAAAAGTTGTTCAATTTTTTAGGTCTTTATTCATAGACACAATTGAAACAAAATCGTTTTGATTCACTTGAATCAATTCATGAACAATATAGCCACGGTTTGAAAAGATTGCATAATTTATTGTTTCAAGTTCATGAACTACCAATTTGAGAAATAACCAGCTTGGGTACGCGTACGGCTATGCGTACCTTAGCTACCGGATTTGAGTTTACAAACTCAGCGGAAATTTTCGGTTCAAAAACTTCCATGGGTACGCGTACGGGTATGCGTAGCTAAGCTGACTGGTTTATTAATTTGCAAACTTACAAACTCAGCAGAAATTTTCGGTATGAAAACCTCTGCAGGTACGCGTACTCAACTTGTCTCCTTCACAAATACCACATGCACACATATGCACGCACTTGGTTTCCGGCACATCGATTTATACACTAATGTGCGAACACACTATATATGCTTATATCCATAGTTGGTAATCTCAACTCTACATTTCAATCATTGAAACATTCTTCTATAATGTTATAACAATCGTTATTCACGACTATCGTCATCAAAGCTATTTTCAAGATTGAAACGTCATCATGTTTTTCATCACGGGTAAAGATGAAAATGGTTAAAGCAAAAGATCACCAACACATATTTCGAGAAAAAGATACGCGAGTAAACTCGGCTCGAAATATCAAATTTATATGTATGAAAACTATCATACTTATACGACTTTGTCTCAAGAGTAGGAGATTGAATACACTTTTGAGTGGCAGATAAGTTCAAGTCTCCACATACCTTTTTGTCGGATGAAGTTCCACTTATTCCTCGAGTAGTTCTTCGTCTTCGTAAGATGATCGCCATGGAGTCTGGAGCTCAACTGCACTTAACTATCCTAGACCGAGACTTAGTCATAAGTAAACTAGATATCAAGGCATATAGTTTTGATCACTAATATTGACAAACATGCTTGAGATAGCAACGCATGCGAGTTCGACCGAGCAGTGCTCTAACAGTACCGAAACCCTAATCCCATACTCCACTGAATTTCTAATTCTCAACAGATAGAAGAAAATAATGGAGGGTAGAGTAGGAAGAGGCAGAGGTGGGAGAGGAAGAGGAGGCGGAAGAGAAGGTGGAAGAGTAAGAAGAGTAAGAGGTAGAGCAAGGAGAAGAGGTGGGAGAGGCGGAGGAAGAGTAGGTGATGTTGCATATCCAGGAGGCCTTATACTAGATTTGGTGATGACGAGTCAGTTGCAGTTTTAGAAGGTAATCAGGAAAACATTGATATGAATGTACCAAGAAGTAAGTGGTGGACTTCTATAATACAAAGGCATAATCATCGGTTTTTGGAAAGGAGAACTACTGATGATCTTAGGGTAAAATACCTCTGAACTCAATTTGATTTCTTTATTTCGTTTATTTTGATTTACTCTTTTATTTTGAGATGATAAGATTCAACACTGTTTTCTTTCGAGATGATAAGATTTTTGTTGACGAATCTATATTTTTCTATGAGTTTGTTGAAATAATTTGTGCTCGGATCTAGAATCTGAGCATATGAGTTCACTGTTGTCTTTCCATTTTTTATTATTTTAGGGTCATGAATGAGTTGATATGACTGAGTTGATTGTTGTGATTCTCTATGGGTATAGAGATATTTATTGATGATTTTTAGTATATTTGAGTCCTATTTTTATTGTTGATTGTGTGAAACCCTCACACTACACTTACAAAAATTGTGATTCTCACCGCTGGATTATGTTTATGTTATTTCTAGATCTGTTTAATAGATGCATGCAATGTTGTGTCACTTTAATGAGAAGTGTTCACATTTTGTTGTATTTCTGTTGGTGGTGGTTGACTGCTTTTAAATACTAGATATATGATCATTTCAGCAGGGCTATATAAATGTGAGGATTGATTTTCCTTATGTATTGCAGGTTCGGTTTAATAACATGCATCATGCTGTGAATCTTGCTGCATTGAACCCTTCCCCTTTTGCTGGAATCGTGGAATATAATATCGAGTTTGATGACAGTGATTTCGAGGATCTTGGACCAAATGCCGCAATCGGTGAGTCTTTTGAAGTATAGTACCTTGAGATCATTGTAGCTTAAGTTTGATATTCTTGTGGATGTCATAACTTATCATGGGACCTTGCTACAGCCGCGACAACAGGGGATGGTCCAGATTTGGGACATGAGCACATTGCTGCTACTGCAAACAGGTTTTCTGATCATGTAGAGAATGATGTTGAAGCTAACGGTATTTTTAGTACTTTTGTAATTATGAACTTAATTTCGATATTTAAGTGAAGTTTGATTTTGTAACTTAAACAAATGGTATTTTTATTGTAACTTAAGTTTGATATCGTTGTGGATTGCTTAACTTACCATGCCATGATCCAGGTGAAGGAGTAAGTTCAACACATGTTGTAACCGAGAGGGGTCTTATTGCCACGATTGTTGAGTCTATTCAAGTGTGGTACCTCCTCATTATGTGATCCTATTAATATAAAAATTGTAATTAATATCGGTTTGTAACAGAGTTGTAAGGTTTTATAATCAAGGAACGTAGTGAAATAGAAGAAAGTATTTAGCTTGATGCTTCCCTAGGTAATTAATATTTGATTACGCCTAAAATGTAATTTTTAGATTATTATTTCATTAATTGTAGGTTTGATTGAGTTTGATGCTTCCTTTTGCTTTCAACCTGCAGGGTGTGGAGACATTCCTGACCCTATCAGTGACAACGTTGCACATGGGGGCGACAAAGAGCTTGAGAAGGTGATGTGGATGTTGATGACGAGCCTCCAGGTGAGGAATATTTTTCTTAAGCCTAAACAAACATTCAAATAGATTAGTAATATTCATGACATGTCTGTAGAGTTTAATAGTTCCTGACATGACCTACACCCTGGGTGCTAAATAACATGGTTGTTCTATCGTACAGTGGGTGCAATCATACATAACAATCATGTATATAATGTTAGGTGATAAACGCATTTATGTGTCTATTTTGTTCTCAATTATGTATATTGTTAGTGTTCGATTTTGTATTTATTTGATTATTTTATGTTTTTGTAGGTGTTTTTGAAAAAATAGGTTTTTTGCGGCAAAATTAGCGCGAAAAGTGGACACCATGAGGAATTTATAGAGGCACCCAGAAGATGTGTTTAAGACACTCAATACGATTTACTATTAGGACCCCATTTTGGATAAGGGGCACCTCAATTGATAAAGGGCACCCCATGACACCCCAAGTGATAACGGGACCTTCACATTGGATAAGGACACTCCATCCCTTTCCTTTTAAAAAAAACGAGTTTTGGCGGAAAAAGTTATTCCTTCACCTGTGAACTTCTTGTGGATTGGATTTTGGACGTGATTTTGATATATTCAACCACTTAATTTGATTGGGCTAGACTTGTATGGGATGTACAGAGTGAGCATGGGTATTTGACTCAACGATATTGGGCTCGATCATCGATATGAAGTTAAACAGGGAAGGAGATTACTCTCTCGGCTTTCTGGATTTTATTTGGAGGAGTTTTGATCAGACTTTCTTTACTATTTGGATATGTATTGATCTGCTGCGATTATACAGGCAAGATAGCGTGCTTAAATTCGAAAGAAAGAAAGATTTTTTCTTATCACGACAAACATGGAAGGAGAGTTGCTCGGGATGCTGTTGACTATATATTTGGGAAGTACGTGGGAATGAGGAGAAGATAAATCTTACATGATTCGTATCTACCATTTTTGGAAAGAGTTGGAGCAATCTTGACGCATAAACAAATAAAAAAGGGAAAATAATTTCGGAATTTGGGAGAAAAGAAAATAGAGATATGGTCGAGTTGTGGTGTATAAAAAGGATTGTTGGGAGTCATAAAAGGGATATCGGGAGTTTGGGGGAAGAATCGGAGGTTGTAGAGAGAGAAGAAGAAGCGCATAAATCATCTTTGTTGTTGATGAAGAAGAAGGAGATGAAGAACATTGGCGAACACAAACAGTCAGATTTTACTACACCAGAAAACTATCGTTCTGCTACAGTCTTATTAAATCGTAACAGTGACTTCTGTAACGCTTATAAACATTGCAGAGTCACTAATTTGTTTATTTTTGATTCTTTTCTTCTTCTCAAGCGCTTTTGAGCTACGTACCAACCTTTGAAGAGTGTTTTGACCCTAATGAGCTAAACCCCAACACTGGGACAATGGAGGAAGCCTTATTTCACAATCGTTTGGTAACTATATATAGTCGATTCTCTATGACTTGTTGCATTGATTTAATTGATTTAATTGATTTATGATTTTTATTATTTATTTGTGATTTCATTTGATGGTGAATGCTTAGACTTAGAGCTTTTGGTGCACCATGCTTGCGATTTACAATTAATGTTTTATAAAATCTACCTTGGCAAAAGATAAGAGTCTACAAAAGAGCTATAATTGTTTTGAGTTATTATCTGAACCAATTGAGTGTGATTAATAGTGGAATCCCGAGTCCCAGTTCTCTCAATAATGTGATAATTCTTTGTATATATTTCTTTATTTTCAGTGATTTCTATTTTAAGTCTTAAATCGAACCTCAACGATTATGAGAATCGAACACTTTATTTATCATTATCACAACCACATCAATTTTTGGCGCCGTCGACGCGTACTTGTATTTAGGGATCTTCCAAAGCACATGACCAACAGTTGTCAAGTTTTCGAACCTCCATCCCTTGATAATAAGTTCTATAAGATTGGGCATAACCCAGTCCAAGTTCGAATAAGGTAGAAAATATAGCCATATGCTAGAAGAAACCGAGCAACTTAGAAGTAAATTCGTAGCAGATTCATCCGTTTTGCAGCAAAGGAGACAACTATTGACTCTTAAAATACGTTTTTTTATGTAAAAAATAATCCTATCTTATGCGGCCAAGCCATGGACCATATAAACATTTATGGTTACTATTTCATGATCCTTGTTAAACCAAGAATGAGCCGACTTCGCACCGAATTTTCCAAATTTGTTCACGAACCACTGTTTATTAAGGCTGCACAAGACCCGGTCTATATTACCTGTACCGGTCAGAAACCGAAAAAATCGGTCTGGAACCGATCCGGAACCGGAGTAACCGGTACAGGGAACGAGAATATAACAGGAGATCCGGTGTAGACCGGGACAGGTACCGGTTCTTACCTTATTTCCGGCCACAGCAAACCCATTGTACCCAAAATATTCTGACCATAGATTATTAGATAATCATTAATCTTAACCGTCCATTTAATATATATAATCCTAAATAACCTAAGCTCCTTTCACTCTTTCTCTTCTCCGTTTTTTTTTCTTCTTCACTTGTTCTGTCTCCACCACAGAGAGCCACCACCACTCACCATTATAGCCTTCACCGCCAGAATCACCACCATCGTATTTTTCTTTTTCTCTTGTTCTTTACACTTGGGTACAACAACTATAGATGTTAATTAATTTAAGGTTCATGTTTAATTGATTTTGGATAAATTAGGGTTTGTGGTTGTTTAGTTGGGGGTTTAATCAATTAATTACAGAGAAGTTTCAGAAGATGGAGAAGATAAGGTGGTACAATTGGCTAGGATGGAATGATGCTGCTTCACGAGTTATTGATAAATCGATTTATCTTCTTCATGTTCTTCAATTTTGTGTTATTTTTTTTGGAATTTCATGAATAATTGAGGGAACAGTTTGGAGGTTTGTTCAAATTTGGTGTTACTTTAAGTTAATTGACATGGGTTTAAGCATTGGGTGATGCCTGGGTTTTGTATATTCTTAACGAGATTTGATTTATTTCGAGTTTTAGGGCTTGTAGTCTTATGGTTCATTCTTTTCCCTGTCCTTGATTCCAAGCTTTTTTATCTCTTTGAGTTGATTAGACTAGTCTCATACGTTTTGTTATCTTTTGATTTTGTTGAATACACATAGAAATGTGGATTTCGTGATTCAATAAATGATCAAACTCATCTTTTGATCAATGATTAGTACACTGTCTATAACCGATTTAGAGTCTGGGACATCTTTTAAGTACCAATAGATTTTGGATGAAGATGATTCTGTAACTGCAGCGGGTAAAAACCCGGTACTGGAGTGGAACCGTCCAGTCTTACCGGTACAAGTCCAAGTCCAGATACAGGTACATGTATCGGTCCTCAAATTGAGGAACCGGTTAACACCAGGTATAGGTACCGGTTCCATCAGAAACCCGGACTGTACCGGCTCATGTGCAGCTCTGGAATTTATCCCAACGAGCCCATTGAATTTCTAGAATTGCTAACTAGGGTCCAGATCAACCCAATACATCCCAGCGGGTTGGATCATCGTACATAGGTACCCAGTAATACCCGAATCTATCTATTCTATCCGGATGAAAAGCGACAAAACTAGGGTTTCGTAGGAAGAGTTCATCTGAACCGTTCGATTTACATTTATAAGCTATCCTGAAAAAACCCTACACCCTAGTTAGTAAGTTCGCGAATGATTCACGAATCATTCGCTAATTTTTCCGTATCACGAATTTTACTGTCTTATTCGCGTACGTTTGCAACTCCGAACCCAAGTCGCGTTTTATGTGGCATTCCCGGATTATTCGCGAATCGTTCACGAATTTTACGTATCCCGAATGATACGTCCGCTTAATTCGCCATAAATTCTTTAGCTTTTACTTTTCAAAGACCCCACTTTTTGGGCTTTACTGCCTCCCGAGCATACACGACCGAATATTAGACGTGTTATAATTTTTATGAAACAAAAACAACTGAAGAGATCTGAAGGTGAAGGTGAAGGTGAGAGAGATCTCAAACACACTAACCAAGCATCTAAACCACCATACGACGTCCTCTTGGATAACTAATGTTGTATATATTATTAATATCATCATATTAAGTTTATTTTTTCTTTAAATAACTCACACATATGCATAAAAATTGGTCTATGACCTTATAAATACAAATTATTTGTTATATATAGATACCGAATTTTCAGAGCCGAACTCAGATTTATAAATCGAATTATACACGTACATATGCCATTCCGAATTACTAACGAATCACGTCCCGTTGACCGAATTTTGGACCGAATCTGGATTTTAGAAAACCGTATAATACTCGTACGTTTGCCGTTCCGTATGTTTGCCGAATCCCGGATTGCTAACTAGGCCCTACACATCACAATTCTTTGGCTTAGAGGGAGAAGGCTGCCATTGTTTTTCTTGGTTCCAGCAGATTAGAACTCACGAGGTAATATCAATCTATTGATTAGCTCTATCTTTTTGATCTGATTGCTTCTGTATTTTTATTGTGTTTTTAAAGTAATCTGTGTAAAAGCTGTTTTTGAAAGCATTTAGATGTAATCTCTTTATCTGGTAATGACTGAAATGTACTCCTGAAAACAATTTTAATCAAGGCTTGAATCTCAGAAAGGGCTAGTTTTCGCATAATCATACTGTGGTTTTGGAGAAAGATAAACAAACTAGCCTGAGAATTGGTACTCTTTTTGTGCCATAGGCCTTTGGTACAGGACCATTTTTAGTTACTTATTGGATTTGGATGTTGTTTTCTGTTCGATTAAAAAAATTCAGTTGATTTTAAATATTTTTTATTTTTCTACATATAAAGGGCTTTGAGAAGAATTTTTAATTTGTAGATTTATTCACTGCTAAGAATGTTGTCAAATCTGATATGGAATGTGAACATTAAGTTGCAGTAGCAATAGGTGTCAAAAAGAATAATGTGATTTCTGATTGTTAGAATGCGGGGGTACTGGATTTGATTATCTGCCCTTGTTGCTTGCTTTTGGAATCAATGTGTTTCTGGTGGAACTGGTTATGTGTTTTCTTCCTTCTGTCTTTGATCTGACTATGATCCAAATGTTTACATTACATGTAAATGATCTTAATACTCAGTTAAGTTCTGAATGATGTGTTTTGTCAAATTAATCACATGTTAGTTTGTAACTTAAATTGAAGCTGGTTAGTGAAGAATGTTTTGATCTTAATCACTCAGTTTGGTTGTGAAGAATGACTTTTGTAACCTTAAATTGAAGCTGGTTAGTGAAGTATGTTAACTGAACTACATTTGATTTGAACTGTTTATCAATTCTTTCTGGACAATGTAAAACCATGTTGTAGTAGTTTGGATCAAAAAGAATAATGCGATTTGTGATTGGTGATATATGAGGCGTTATGTTGGTTTCATCTGCCTTTGCATTATGTTCTGAAACTACTTGTATGTCAACTGAACTATATTTGAACTATATTTGATTTGAACTGTTTAAATTCTTGCTGGAAAATGTTTGGATCAAAAAGAGCAATGCGATTTATGATTGATGACATATGAGGCATAATATTGGTTTCGTCTGCCTTCGCATTATGTTTTGCAACTACTTGTGTGTTCTAATATTTTTTCTATTCTTTATTGTTTGCAATTTGCTATGATGATGATGTTTCTTATTTCTTGGTTAAGTACATTTGCATATAGTTTAAGAAACAAGATCCTTGTGTTAAAATAAACATGCTCTGCAGATGTCTCACCGAAAGTTTGAGCACCCAAGACATGGTTCGTTGGGATTTCTTCCTAGGAAAAGGGCTGCACGCCATAGAGGAAAAGGTTTTTGTTTTCCCTAATCCTTATTTTGTTCAATGCGTTCTTGAAATTGAATAGAGTAGCTTGTCAACCTTGCAATTCACACTTGATAATTTACTGTTGCCATGAGAGTTTTAATAAGAGCTTTAAGAAACAATGTAGTTGCAACCTTATGCTTAGCTGTGTTCATTACTTGCATTGTTGCTATTCCTCACAGTTTGATGATGTTTGTGCAGTGAAGTCCTTCCCCAAGGATGATCCATCAAAGCCATGTAGATTGACTGCATTTCTGGGATACAAGGCTGGGATGACTCATATTGTTCGAGAGGTTGAAAAACCTGGATCAAGTGAGTCTTTTTTTTTCTTCATTTTGTAATAATAATAACAACCTAGTGTTCTATATTTAAGTTGAAGTCGGTTGTATTTACGTAGTTGTTTTACTGTTACAGAACTGCATAAGAAGGAGACATGTGAAGCAGTGACAATCATAGAAACACCACCTATGGTTGTAGTTGGAGTAGTTGGATATATTAAAACACCCCGTGGCTTGGGTTCACTTGGGACTGTTTGGTCTCAGCATCTTAACGAGGAAGTGAAGAGGCGATTTTACAAGAATTTTGCCAAGTTCAAGAAGAAGGCGTTTGTCAAGTACTCCAAGAAATATGAAACCGAGGAAGGGAAGAAGGATATCCAGTCTCAATTGGAAAAACTGAAGAAGTACTGTACTGTGATTCGTGTCTTGGCTCATACCCAGGTATTTTATTTTGTCTAAAGCTGTACATTCCAGTCATTTGTTTATCAACAATTGCACCCATGACCAATTCGGGAAGACTGACTGGAGAAAATGGCTTGGGTTTCGAATCTGCACATCATATGCATTTTTTTTTTAAATATTGATAACCATTTTATCGGAATTCAATTGGCTTGTTGACTTTGTTAGATTTTTACTGAGCCTGGATTTGTCTGTCTGTAGATTCGAAAGATGAAAGGGTTGAAGCAAAAGAAAGCCCATCTGATGGAGATCCAAGTAAATGGTGGAGATATTGCTCAAAAGGTTGACTTTGCTTACGGCTTTTTTGAGAAACAAGTTCCCGTCGATGCCATATTTCAGAAGGACGAGATGATTGATATAATTGGTGTGACAAAGGGTAAGGGTTATGAAGGTGTGGTTACTCGATGGGGTGTTACTCGTCTTCCTCGTAAGACTCACAGAGGTTTGCGTAAGGTTGCTTGTATTGGTGCTTGGCATCCTGCTAGGGTTTCCTACACAGTTGCTAGGGCTGGTCAAAACGGATACCACCACCGGACTGAGATGAACAAAAAGATTTACAGGCTTGGGAAGGTTGGCCAGGAGTCTCACACAGCACTCACTGAGTTTGATAGGTGAAGTGACATCTCTTTGATCTAGTTTCTGTTTTCTAGTTCAGTTTATTTTTGGTGGTTACTTTGTTGCTGACCTTCCTATATTTTTCTCGCTAATCAGGACTGAAAAGGATATTACTCCCATGGGTGGTTTCCCTCATTATGGTATTGTGAATGAAGACTATTTGCTGATTAAAGGTTGCTGTGTCGGGCCAAAGAAGCGTGTTGTCACACTAAGACAATCACTTCTAAAGCAGACATCCAGGCTTGCAATGGAAGAGATTAAGCTCAAGTTCATTGACACCTCCTCTAAGTTCGGCCATGGTCGTTTCCAGACTACAGACGAAAAGAACAAGTACTTTGGACGTGCCAAGGCGTAGGTGTTATAATTCATGGGGAATTTTACTCTCGTTTTTCTCTGGAGTTTAGTTTTGGATTAGCTGAACATTAAATTGCTTAGTTTTGAATATACCATGGAGTATGAGCCTATTTATATATTTTGATTTCTTTTCTGAATAAGAGGACTAATATTAAAAAAGAAGTGACAGATCTCTGTCCAAGATAAAAATTGTGCACTTTTTCTGCCCCAATCTGTCCAAAAGCTAGTTCCTTTGCCATTGTTAACCATTTACCAGGGGGGATTTTCTCGAAAAATCTCCTTTTCACAAGCTTGTACATCAAAGCTCATTGTGGTGCGTTATCTAGTTACCAGGCGGAAAAAAAAGTAAGCTATTCATATGTTGTGATGATGCTTGCCTCCAATCTGTTTGCTAGAACTGAAAATGAACCCCAACACAATAATGATGTTTGACGGTACCGTATAAGGCGTTTGTAAACTGCATCAAGTTCTTCTTAATAACTGCAACAAGTTCTCAAGCTAGGACAACTCAATTCCTGACTATCCCATGGAGAATCCACAACACAGTCCTGAGGATGAAGGATCCGACCCTCTCTTTAGAAGACACCATCTTCAAATATATTCAGCCAGGAGCTAATCAGGATGCTCACAATCTCGCCAGGTTTGCGCTAACAAACTAACCGCCATCTTCAAATATATTCAGCCAGGAGCTAATCGATCCCTTTGCATCAGTTGCTAATGTATTATGCCGTATTGTTAACACCAGGTCCCCTGATATCGTCTCCTGTAAATTTAAATCACTTAGTTAGTTACTTTGAAAATCCTGGGAGTGAGACCATTTCTGGAGCAGGTCCAGCTTTGAACTTGCATTGTTGTGTGTAAACCATAGATACCATCCAGATGTTGGGCTTCTGGGTGTGCAGGATTGAATGACAACATTTTTTGCAAACATCGGAATTTGGGTGGTCGGTAAGAATCATTCTCAGCTAATTCTGTTGATTCAAACTGCCAACACCTGCTATCCTGGTCATGAGATTGAGGATGATCTCATGGTTTTCTCCTTATTGCTCTTATTTCCATTTTTCACCTTTACAGGTTTTCATCTGCTCATTTTCGCAACAAAATTATGACAAACTTCAATGGCCATTCCAAAGATGTATTCCGACTGGCAATCAAAGAAATATCCCATACATCTACTGGAACTGAAAGCTTGAACACTCTCGGTAAATCTGTTTGTTGAATAAAATGCTGCAGTTGACATATGTATAAGGTTAAAAGCCTCCGAGCATATCAAACCAATTCTAGTATGGACTCATCTCAGTCCTAAAGGCGGGCAGGCTGAAATATGATTTAGTCCCACACAGGCTAGTTAAAAGAGAAGGATTGAAGAAAGAAACTATAAAAGGTGAAGCCGAAAACTAGAAAAAGCATACCTTTCTCGGCCTTTTGGCTAAGATCAAGTGTAGTATCTGTTCTTATCAGTTTAATATCTGATATGTGAGCCATCGGCTCACATGATATTAAATTAATTTTTCTCACGGGGGAGTTCCCACCACAGCAGCTTGCTGCTGCTGGGGTTCTCACGCATCGCCTCTGCGTTGCACTACTGCAAAGGCCTGGCGCACCCCCACCAAATCTAAAAGAAAAGTGTTTTCAGCTTGCTGGGATTCTCAGGAGGCAGGGTTAGTATTTATCACTGATCATTTTGATGGTCGTGACTGACTTTCCACCGCAATAATGACTTTGTTTTGACATAGAAAACACTGCCCTCTATGCAACAAAACTATAGATGACTGAGCAATATGGGCTGAATTTAGTAGACTCAAGTTCCCCCCTAACAATGTGCTCTTCCTCCAACACATCCTCATCATCGAGTGTTTTCAGAACTAATGGTATCACTATCTCCTTCACAACCTCGGGGCCAGACTTTTCACAGAAATAACCAATAGCTCGCAGGAGAAGAATCTGCGATCCTTCGTTATCATGAGTTGCAGCAGCAAGGTACTTCTTCTTCTTCGTCACTTCCTTGGAAAACCCTTTGTGTACAACACCTCCAAAAAGTGCGTCAATAAGGGGCGTTCATGACATCCTGCGGGGAATCAGAACCGCAATGGGTACTTGTAGGTAAATCCCTTTCCAGTGAATCAAGAAGCTGAATAAGCTCATTGCAAGCGTATTTGATACATGTGATGTATCATTTTTAGAAATGTGATTTGTATTTAAAGCACATAGTAGTTGTTAGTCTTCCGGCTAATTTCCCCTTGATATATCAGTGCCGTGTCTGTAGCAGTGTAACATTGACCTTGAACTACACAGTACAATCGATTTGTTAATTTAATGGAATGAGTTTAGTAGACTTAAGTTTTTCCACCAAATGCACCTTGGTCCTAGTGGTGGTGCAGCATTGAAATCGTGTTATTGTAGAACCCAAAAGAAGGTATCAAATTATTAAGCTGCAGATCAGACATGTTGGGGATGTAGCTCAGATGCTAGAGCGCTCGCTTAGCATGCGAGAGGTATGGGAATCGATGCCCCACTTCTCCATCTTTATTTTTATTTTCTTCTTTCATTTCCCACTTCTCCGTTTTTCATTTTTTTTTCTCTGCTCAGACTTTAGCTAAAACAATTCATAGTTACATGAATATGAGAAAGGCAACAGAGAACAAAAACAATTTTATGCATACAGGTTATCTGTTACATAATTAATGGTTTCCTAATTACGATTTTCTTTTGGTTATTAACATTAACCAAATTTCTAAATGCGGACAACCTGGCAGAAAATGAGTAGCAATTGATTCTGTACTCGAGTAGAAACGGAAGTTCAATGAACAAAACACAATCTAACACCATGTTTGTTTGTGTTTACATCTGATTTGATCTGAGTCAATCCTGGCGTATTAGACGTCAGATCGTTTATTTTTCAGTTTGAGTCAGATCTGACTCAGACGTGTGATTTTTGTCAGATCCAGACGACTCGGCCGGTAAACAACCATAGTGTAAGACTGCCTTTGACCATCACAAAATTCTAGATTGACAACATTATCATCAAAAGCTAGTAAACTACATGAAGGTACTCTTGTTTTACCGTCAGAATTTACGAAGGAATTTCGGTGCTGGACTGGGCCAAATCATGGATCGCTAGCCTGGTTAAATTGTAAGACGTCGGATTCTTGAAACACATCAATTTTTTGCCAACTGGATGTGGGACTTTTGGAACATCAGCAAATATGAATTCATGCAGCAAGTGTTATAGGGATCATAACAAGGAAGAAGAGCAAAAAAGATCTTTTAGATGCTGCTTTAATACAAGGGGGTCGTCTTCATCTGTTTCTATTTAGTAAATAAGACGTGTCGATCTTGCTTCAAAAGTGCAGCACCTCCATATCGAAGGTAAAATACCTTCTACTAAATTGAAACTGTGGAATACTCTACAGACCAGCAGAAGAGGTCTAATTGGCTAGTGGCTCAAACATACAATGCTTAATAAGCATGACCCTCTTTTGGACCTAAAAATAACAGCCTGTTTGTTTTCTCCTGACCTAAAAATAACAGTCAGGACTAACTCCTGACTCGGACACATTTCAGTCGGGGAACAAAATACCCGTGACTCAAAATCCAGATGAGTCCTGGAAAAACAAACATAGGTTAAGGTTCTCGTGTTTAGTGGCTAAGGAGCCCAATAGCGCAACAGCTTAAGTCCTGAGAAAGTCATGAAACTTTGTGCCAGACTAGCTGCTGACAATAGACGCTCATATCTTGAGAGTCGCATGAAAGAGCATATCGAAAACTACATTCCTGGAAATAGAACAACCAAAAGTTGTGTTGGAAATATTGACAACAATTGGAAAAATACTGTGAAAAATACTTAGCTCGAACCAATGGTTGATTTCTGATGCAACAACAAATTGTCGCAGAATAATAGAGGCACGTATGATATACGCTGTCCTAAAGACAATATTCGCCGGCTACTCCTCTTGTAGAGAGATGCTATAGCCCTATCGACGAGATGCCTCCAGGATACAACTATCGTTAGCGTTCCTCATTGTAGCATACAAGAGAACACCCTTAGAACTTGACAGCAATGATTAACAAAACTTAAAACAGAGAAAACTGGGTAGTAACTGTTTCTCTGTCGTGTGTAATTGAGTTGACAACTCCTCTCTTATATAGTGTTCAAGAAAAATTTGGACGTTAGAAATAATGGAATAAGATTCCCATGCGTATGACAAAAGAGGGACAGAGATTCCCACTTTGTCAGGAAAACAGTCACTCAGAAAACTGTGTAAAAGAAAAGGCTGTAAAGCTGCTGACTCGAAGACTGTGTAAAAGGCCTGGCGCACCCCCACCAAAACCAAAAATAAAAACGTTTCCGATTGCTAGTCAGTCACAAACTGAATTTTGGGGTTACTGGTTTATCATTTTATTGTGAATTTTGCTAGAGATTGTTTCATTTCAAGCTTGAAACATAGTTGTGGACTCTGAATAAATTGTTACATGAAATAAAATAAATTGTTACTCCACTTCCCATGATTGCAGCAGCTTCTTGTTGAGCATAAGCTGCTGTGTTTTGTTGAGCCTCAAACTGCCTTTTGTTCAGTCACGCGCAGGTGACTCTTTCCCCAGGTTGCGTTACCTCCATACCTTCAACAACCTGGTCCATCATAACCAAAGCCTGTGTCTAATTGATACCGTATCCGATTATTGGCTAACAACTCTGCAGCTTCTTGTGCGAAAATTTGTTTCCAACCCAAATACCATTGTGCAACTTCTTCTAAATCTGGATTTGAGAACAACCAGTGGTACAGAACCTGTTGCCATTTGGGAAAGAGCCCCAACTCCAACATTGATACCATATCGCGACTCGGAATGGTAGTTTCCCAAGACATAACCCAACAGAACTCATCAAGCTTCTGGTTAGCTGGATTCACTAACCAGACTTCTTCCTTGGCCTTGGCTTCCCAACCATCTGAATCAAAAAGTTCTGCTCGATTCCAAAATACAAAAACCATACACGACTCTCTACAGCCATCGTCTGAAGCGAATATGGCAGGTCATTAAGATTGATCCCTGTAAACCACTTCAAAACTGAACCACATTGAAAAATGTATCTCTTGATCATACAATGGCAAATGGAAGCATCCACCATACTTTCTTGACAATTGGTTTTGGTTTGACTTGCATTCCAATCTTCAAACTGTGACTTTACAGAATTCCAATGTGTCCAGCCAACATTCATTCGAGAATTCACCTCTACTTATACTGTTTTGGCCAAATGTCTTGTTCATCAGATTTGGTTTGTTGTTGTATGATCTTTCTCCATAAGTCTTGTTTCTCTTGAGTATATCACCAGCTCCATTTGGCCAGCATAGCTTTGTTAATTAGTAGCTTTTTAGTTTCTTATTCCCAATCCTCCAGAATCTTTAGGAGTGCAACATTTCTCCCATTTAATCCCAATTAATCTTCTTTCTTTCTCTTCATAAAAAATCCATCATTAGCTTCTGTTGATTCATCCCTACAGTACGTGAAACTAACATTCTGTGATAATTTAAACTTTTCTCGGGTAATTTTGATCCAAACTGCCAACACCTGATGTCCTGGTCATGTTATTACTCTTATTTCCATTTTTCACCTTTACAGGTTAAGAATGTCATCTATCTAATTTGTTCCAGTTATGTAGTCTTGCATGGCAGTGACTTCAGTTGATCTCCATGACAGCCTTGTTAGTTCCTTGGTTTCTCTTACAATTAACACCTGAGGATGAGAGTATTCAGCATTAATATTAATAATACCCCATGGCCCCTCATACTCTCACACAATTCAACTCAACTAGCCGCTGGAGGAATCACATTTCCATAACTGACTGCATCCAATACCTTCCCTGCAATCTCCTACTAACTTTAGTTGCTTAGTCATTTCTACGGAAGCATACATTCTTAACTCAAATCCAACTTTTTCGTCTGTCAAAAAGCTAACCTTTTGGAGGAAACTGAAATTACATTTACATTCTATTTACCTTTGCTCCAAGTTAGGGAACCAACACACAAAACTTCCTTCCATTACTAGTCTTGCTTGGTGTAAATGAACACATTTTTGTTCTCCAGCTTCGTTGATTGGTACCATGACTTAGCACACATATCCAGTTGCATCCTGCAAAGTACGAGGAAAAAAACCATACAAATATGAGAAAAAAAATACTTCTTCACATCACATTGAACACAAACAAATATGAGAAAAAAAAAGAAAGAGCTCATATGGGCACGTGTTCTTCACTTCAGAAGGTCTGAAAATCATGGGAACCCTATCCTCATCGTGCTTGTTATATCATTGCTCAATAGATACTCGGATCCCGGCGCTATTTAAACAAACGAAATTCCTGTCAACTGATCAATGTGGGACCATAAAATTTAAGATAGGCTCTTTAAAATTTCATGAAGCAAGAAATGGATTAAATGAAGAAATTTGATGAAACCTGCTATATATGTGTGGGACCGAGCTGCCTCAATATAATGGAAATTATGGGCAAGTTGTGCTTCAAGATTTGCAATCAAAACCTGTTAGTGGCCGAACATAGACTGAAGTTGGATTGTTAAATCAAAAATTTCAAGGATAAATAGTTTTTCGTCCGTGTCTGAATTTGAACACCCCGCCCTGTTGAGAGAGAAAGGCTTCACTCTTCAGGGTGTTCTTACAGTTGCACGGAGTGAAGCTATACCGAGAAAGCTCTGCACCCAGGAAACACGTTTAAGCTTTATGGCTTTAGATGTGCGCAAACCTGCTAACCAAGCACAATTGCTGATGAAATTAGATTTAGGCAATTTGTCATCTGAAAGATTTGTTAAAATCCGTACACCAATTTTGGTGGCAGGCTCAAATGAATGTGGTGCATCTGTTTTAAGACTTGATAACTATATAAAGGCCGCGCGGCCCCTGCCAATCTTTGCAATACCAAAATTTGTTTTATCATCTACTCCAGATGGTTTGCCAATCCTCTCTTTAGAAGACGTCATCTTAAAATATATTCAGGAGCTAATCAAGATGCTCAGAATCTTGTCATGTTAGCGCTAACAGACCATAACATGTTTTAATTACTCGGTGATTCGGATGGGGCATATATTCTTAATTCATTAGAGCTAATTCTTTGAGGCATGAATCACTATAAGAACATTTTGGATTCTGGTTTATACACAAGGCTTTTAGACTTTGTGTCCGCACTTCAACTTCAAATGTATGAGATCTAACATTTTTCGGGTTCCAGTGTTCTCATACGACGTTGCACTACTGCAAAGGCCTGCACACCCCCACCAAAAGATTTGTCAAAAATAACAAAATGAGCTCATATAGGCACGTTTTCTTCCGCAGGTCGGAAAATTATGGGAACCCTTTCCACATCGTGCTTGTTATAGTTATAGATATTTAGTTTTACTGAGTGCTCAAATCTTATGTTATTCGTCCGACTCGCCATGATATCATTTCTTGTAACTATAAAGCCTAAGTGCCTTTGATATGTCTCATTCAATATTTCTATGAGAAGCTGACTCATAATGGCTATCGTGTATGAACTTCATTCTCATACCCAGCCTGAAGTCATGGTCAATTTATCAAAAACGTGTCTGGCCAAATAAGGCTGACATGTCTTCGCCTCAACAATAAGTTATTTGCTTATGCACTGCACACACTTATCCCCATTTGCACCATAATCCAGTCTAACTGTACACGGTAGAATAAGCTATAGAAATGGTAATCTGGGCCGCAACATATGTTGGAACTATCTTGGTGCTTAAAAAATCTTGCTGAGCTTGGACATATCTTGGTGCCGCAGTTTTACAGACTCCGCACTAGGAATAATTGTGGATAGCTGTAAAAAACTGAAACTTGCCAAAACTGTTTAGATGCACGCCGGTGGGTTCTGAGCACTTTCAGATGATGTAGCTTTATTCTCATCAAATACATCGGTTTTTATGTTCCTATGTATCTTGACCTCTTGTTAGCTTAGAACTTTGTGGTTAAATGAATTTATAAACATGGAAATGAACTAATTAACAGATTATAAAGTTCAGGAGTACTTGAGAGAAACTCTCACTAGATACTTAGCTCTTACAATTGTACTTTCCTCGCAGGTTGAGAATTCGCTGAACATAGTTTAATAGATACGGGCTCTGAAATCACGTTGAGATCACTAGTACTACCTAGTGCAACTACCTCATTGATAAATATGGATAAAACCTTGATTCTAATTGTGAACGATTTTGCTTGTGCATGACTATAAACTGTGTTTTCTGGGTGTTACAGTACTTTGTCTTGACTTCATATTGTGATATATCTTCAACGTTCTGTTTTCTTATAGTATTCTGTCTCTCAGTATCTGAGTTCCTTGACTATTTACCTTTTCTGTATTTTGTTTTATCCTTACCGAGTTCAGCAAAGATCTTGAATTGTGTAACTATATGATTTATCTGTGTACTTTTTTTCTTTCTAAAACGCTACAGTTATGTGACACTCATGCATGAGCCGAAAACTGAGATAAAGTCAGCGGGGAAAGGGAACAAAGGAAAGAATGTAAAGGACGTAGATGAAGAACTATCAGTTGAAGCGGAAGACCTGACTATTGCTGCTGTACATGCTAACAAGCCGGTGAATCTACCAGCTGCGAACCTTGCACTCCTCATACCGATTCAAGAGATTATTGATGGATCTGTGGGGTGGTTGGGTTAACAAAGGAGAACATCGACAAAGTTGATTGTGATGGGGCGTTCACGGAGCCCAAGATGAATGAGAGTAATACTAAGGTGTGTTTTGATCTTTAGCTAAATCCACTTTGTATCATTATTATCACTTGCGCTAATGTTGATATTTTTCATCGTCTTAGTTAACCCACAATATTGACTTCTTCTTGTTTTGTTTCTGCTAAACAGGGATTTTGACTGTGATCTCACAACCTGCAGGGTCCAGAGACTCTACTGTCCTTGTCAATGAGCTAGAATGCTCCAAATTGGGGCGAGAACCAGCTTGATCGAGGTAAAAATGAACTAAATGAAGATGATGAAGATTTCCTAGGTGAGGAATTATCTAACAAAATAAATTAGTAGAATAGATTCACACAAGCTAGAATGATCTGAACTGTGAATTGTTGGAATGGTAGATCTGCAGGAATTTCATATTTGCTATTTGATGCTTGATAAAAAGTCTAATGAATAATGTTTGCCCATAATAAGATGTAAAGAATAGTTACATTGATGGTGCAGATGAGTAGTTTAAGTTGTAAATCTCTTCTATATCTTGAAGCTATACATTTGAATTGATGTCTCCCTGCAAATTTGCAATTGAATTAGTTCTGTGTGAGCACACAAATCACGAAGGCATCCGAATGCTCACAACCAATCATCGTAATCTAGAGTGATTTGTGATGATGATATCCTAGTGTTGATTCCTTGGCTCAAAACCTTCGGGTTTATCATAGCCTCATCTAACAACTCCATGCGAGGTGTTTGCGCACGGGATATAGGTAAAAACAAAGAAAGCAAAACGTACAAGTAAAGATCCATGGGGTTAGACAAGTATAAAGTACTGAAATGTAAACAAGACCGAGGTTTACGTGGTTCAACACTAAGGCCTACGTCCACGGGGTTTGTTGTTTCACTATATTCTTCACGGTTACACGAGTAGTCGAATGACTTTTGGGTTTACATGTTTTTCTCTTCTAAAGGATTACCTTACACTCGCAATCTCTCTCTCTTTCCCTTCCTGATTTTTCCGATCCCCCTTCCTCTTGGTGGAGAGGGGGTATTTATAGGGTTAGAGTGTGGGACCCATCTCTGAAGACCGTTACCTTATCTTCTAGTGTCTTGTGTCCATCACGTAGAGGTCTGCGTTTGCCACTTGACCACGCAGAGACATCCTCGCTCGTCCCACGGGTTGATCGACACGTATACTGCTCAGAGTGTTTAATGAAGGTAGTTGAGATGCCTGCTCGTGTCAGACAAGTGTCTTCTGCCCCTTTCACGTCCGTGTCAGCTAACTTTCTCTCCACCGTTGATCTTAGCTTCTTTTGGGGATGAGATAAAGTAACTCCTTGGGGTTTATTTGGTGTTCCGTAGTGCATCGTATTTTGATGTCCTGGCCTGCATGCTTTCCACGTATTTTTCTATATACACGTGTCTGATGGTGAGATATATGTATACACAATTTTCCCCTTTTCTTCGGGCTTGAATGTTTAATGGGTGCATTGAAGAAAACAATTGTTGCTTATTCTTCTATCTCTCCTAATAACTTTTCCTAGATACTTGGGCACGTCTTTTATTTGTGCATTAACTGCTCATCTAACGGGCACGTTTCCCATTCCTCCATCAATTTCCTTCTCTTTCTTTCGGGTATATTAAGGAGAGAAAGAAAATTAGTTTCATTCTTCCTAAACATTCTCTCGATTTTAATTCTTCGTTCTTCAGCCCTTAAATTCTCTGTCAGTCTTCATTCTTCAGCCCTTAAATTCTCTGGCAGTCTTCATTCTTCCGCCCTTAAATTCTCCGTCAGTCTTCATTCTTCAGCCCTTAAATTCTTTCCACTGAGCATTAATCACGCTTGCCTCCTCTTTATTTCTGATTTGTTCTTTCTGCTGCTGTTTTTACTGGTAAGTTTTTCTTTTCTTTGTTTCCATGGTTTTACGCTATGTTGATTTGTAAATTTTCTGTTACTGTTGTTCCTTGTTTGTGATGAAGAACTTCTTTCAATGCTTGCCTGCTATTTTTCCCCTGTTCTTCATCTTAAATCAAGGAGGCCATTGTTAGGGTAGGGATTTTATGGAATTTCGATCACGTATGCTAATTTGAGGGTTTATGCGTTATCGTGGGTGGATTTCTATTTATGTGGTTTTTTGATCGTTGGTAATGTCCTCGAGTTTGTTTTTGACTTGTTTATGATTAATCTTTTCGCAGCCATGTCTGACCGTCTGCGGCTTCCTTATCAGACTCCTGGTTCTGGTCTATCGGGATCTCCTCCGCGTAGAGAGTCTCAAGATGATGTTCGTAGAAGTCGAGTTTCTTCTGGGGCGAAGGCCTCATCTTCCAGGGAAGAAGTTCCTTTGACAAATCTTTCTGGGACTCGAAAAGTCTTTGATCGCGCGGTGTCTCGTCCTCGTGATGATGTTAGGAGTACGCAGACACCGACTCGTGCTGTCGCTTTTGATGTTCCTTCTCTACGTTCTCTAGTGCCCGAGCATCCTCTGCCGCCCCCTCCTACAACTTCTTTTAAAGGGAAGAGTACAAAAGGTGGTGTTCCGAGGGCTGAATCTTCAAAAAATCCTTCTTTGAAGAGAAAGGCTTCCGAGGCGTTCATTGGTTCATCCGGTCCCGCCGAGGAGGATGAGGCTGCCCCATTGATACGCAACATTTCGGTCAGCAAGAAAAAAGTAACGTTCAAGCATATTGATCTCGAGATTTTCAAGGAAAAGCATGAGCTTCAATCCTTCGAGGTTCGTTTCTATGCCCCTGAGGATGATATTACTTATGAGCTTATCTCAAAGTATGAGTTCGATGAATTTCATTTGTTGACCACGGTTGGTGCGTTCGAAGCTGGTCTTATGCTGCCGTTGTATAAGTCAGGTGATTCCTTCTACTATGATGTTCTTGCTAGTCGTGAAGGCTCTTCCACCAATACTCACAGCCGTTCTGTATCGCAACTATCGGGGAATTATCTCCGCGCCCTGAAGGAATGCTATCTGCGGAGTAAGGGGGAGACGACAATGACTTGTTACGTTCCCAATCCCGCGGAGAAGGAATGGTATACTCCTGAGAATTTCAATAACTCCTTCGGTGATTATGTCAACAGTAGGAACCGTAAGCCGTGGAGTGTCAGCCTCCGGAATCTCGCTGCTCCTCGGGGCGAAATTCGTTTGTTAAATGAGGTCAGCGATGCCAAGATGAAGTATGTTCCCGGCACGGAGGGGTCTAGTCAGCGGAAACTTTTCCCGGCCCGCGAGAGGATCAAGCGCGACCATGACTACGAGTGGCACGCTACCGTTATCGAAGTGGTTGGTCCACGGGCGTACGGTTGGATTCCTGGTCCCCGCTGTTGGCGTCCTACTGAGAGTAGCAAGCCGCGTGAATCTCCTCCTGCTCGTTATGGAGATTTCTGTCCCTGGCGTTTAAACTTCGCAGGTATGAATTTTCCTTATGCCCTTGACGTTGTTGAGGGAGACGAGGAGGAAGGTTCTGGTGCTATACTTCCACCGAGGAGTACCTCGACTGCTCAGGTACACGGATTCTAGCTGCGCTTCTCCTTCTTTAGAAATTCAACTGTTCGGGAAAAATAATTCTTTTTGTGGTGTGGGTTTTCAGGTGTCGAAGAAGAAAAAGATTAAGCCGAAGCAGTCTTCTACCATTGTGATGGGTGAGGCTGAGGCCCATGAAGAAGTTACAAGTCCGGTGAACGAAGAGTTTGCTGAGGACGAGGAGATTACAGATGGGGAGGAACGTACTGGTACTTACCCTATCAATGTCGAAGAAGAGGTCTGTGTGGGTCAAGATAGTGATGAAGGGAGAAAAAACGCCGTGGTAGATGATGACGGTGTTATTGGTGATATTTATGTCCCTGTTGGGGATGCCACGGATACTCTCCCCACCCTTTCTCAAGAGTTTTCTTTTGATCGGCTGTATTCTACAGGGGAGTTTATGGATGATGCCCTCGATTTTCCTGAGGACTTCTCTATACTGTCCCCCAATGATGATTGGGATGTCCTCGGGGGTGCTAGTAACGGAGACGCTGCTGTTCAAGATGGTGGCGCGGAGGAGCATGGTGCGCATGTGGGTGTCGGCATTTGTGCTGATGGGGCCGTGTCAGAAAAGGGGAAGTCGATGATTGATTCGCCTGCTGCGGAGCTCCCTCATTCGCCGACATCTGAGGGTGAGGACTCCATAATGGATTGGCTTAAAGAAAAGAATCTGCTATTTGTATCTCATCCCGCCCCTGTTGTTGTTGGTGAAAAGGATTCTGATGCGTATACCCGTCGTATGATGGAAATGTCTTCCAAGGCGCGGGTGTCTGAGGCCTGGGGAAGAAATTTGAGTGTTCCCGAAGCTACCCTTGTGTCGGAGCCTCCTACTTCCGTTGCAGATATGATGGCCATAGCCGACGGGTATCAATATGGCTTTCCTCAGCAGCGTGTCTTAGAGGTAAATTTTTGTACGTACTTCTACGTGACGATCCAATTCTTCGGTGAAATAATGTTTTTCGTCTTGATGTGTAGATGATGAGGAGTGAGCATTATAACCACGTGTTGTATCAGTTCTTCAAAGCGAAATCTCTGAAGCTCGAGGCTAAGATTCGTCACAGAGAAAAGGAATTATCTGCGGCTGAGGTAGAAATAGAAGAGATGAAGAAAATCATCAATGAGAAAGAAAAGCTGGGTGAAGCGGAGGCCAGTCTTCGTTCATAGCTTGTTGCTGTTCGCGCTGAGTTAGAGAAAACTCGCGGCCAAGTTTCAGCTTTCACAGGTTTGGTTCTTTTTTTTTTTTCCCCTCGCAGTGTGTCGTCGTTCCTCTATTTCTTAGTTGTTCTGTCTGAGTCTCCCCACCCTATCTCCAGTGAGTGGTGTCCCCGAGCTGATATGGCTTCGAAACGAAAGGGCACGACAGAAATCTCGTATTAAAGAACTTGTTCAGAAAATTAAAAGTGAAGCCAAGAAATGGGATGCTCGGGCTGAAGTATGGCGCGCAAGGCATGTTCAGATGGTCGACATGCAAAATCTGTATAACCATGACCGTGCTTTATTTAATGGTACGCTGCTGTGGACACGTGATAGTCTGTGGGAATCCCGTGAGCGTACTTCTTTGTTGGAGTCTAGGATACAACTTATGGAAGAGGAATTACAAAAGGCTCGATCCCTCCCTTTTCCAGGAGTGGAGGATAGTGCGCGGTGTCTTATCAGAGAGAGGGACAATGCCCGTGCCGAAGCCAATGCTCTAAGCAAGGCCCTTGGCGACATCCCGCGAAGAGGCCGTCGGTGCTGCTTCTAAAGAAGTGAGTCGTCTGTCTTCATTGTTATCCCAAGCCCAACAACGGACAATAGTTATTAAGCACAAGGCTCAGTGTCAATTGGCTGAGAAGACGAACAAGATGCTAGAGAATATAGAACTTGGCCTAAAGAACGACCATGGTCTTGTGAAGAATTATCTGCGTCGTCCAGTTCCTGCTGCCTTGCCTGGCTCCTCGGGACCCTCATCTGGTGGGAGCGTCCCTTCAAGTCTTCGGAACGATCCTGCTGATGGGGCGGCATCATCTAGGTAGAGACCGCTGCATTTTGTAGAGACCGCAGCGTCATTATCCTTCCACTTTTTGTAATTATGTAAAAAGAATATTTTTTGCTAGTATAAAAGGAATATTTTTTGACGTGTACTCTTCCTTGAATTGGCCCTTCACTTTTTGTAATCGTCTTTTATGAAATGGATCCTTTTCTTGATATACCTGCAATGTTGGTTTATTTTTATTTTATGCATTGTGATGAAAGACTCTAAAAATAAAAAAGTATTTTAAGTGTTTGGGTGCGATCCCGAAGGGAGGTACCTTCGTGATCGGCTTGAGACCTGTCTCCCCGCTGGCGAACCCTTGGACAGAGGATTCCCAGACGGTGGGGGCCGAGGAAACGTTCTAGGATATGGGGTTAAAAAAATTTATATACACCCATTCCGTCGACCCGTTGCCTTAAGATTGGTTGGGTATCTCTTTCTGCTGGGTGCCTTCCCCCTGGTCTTACACTTATGGACGCTGACGGGAGAGCCTTGAGAGATTGTAGATTAACTACTTTCCCCAATATTGTCGATAGGTTTAGTGGATACATAGAAAGATTGTTTGATTGATAGGTTGAGGCCTGCAATTCCTCGTCCAGAGATAGAAACATGTAGATTGTTCACACTCCCTTCTTCTTCTGGTACCCTTCACGCAGTTGCAAGGCTGCGTTGCACCTATGGGAAGTATGGTTTGAGCCACTTAGCATTCCAAGGATGTCTGAGGACTTCGCCTTTCAGATTACGAAGGTAGTAGGAACCGCCTCCCGCAATATCATGTATTATAAAAGGTCCTCCCCACGTAGGTGCTAACTTTCCCCATCTCTTATCTTGTTGATACTGTGGGATTGTTCTTAACACATACTGCCCTTCTACAAAATTCCGAAGCTTTACCTTTTTGTTGTACTCCCTTGCAAGTCTTCGTTGGTAATTTTCCATCTTCTGCAATGCTGCTTCCCTTCTTTCTTCTAGGTCGTCCAATCTCTCTAACATCATGTCTGTTGTGAGATTTTTCTCCCACGCTTCGGTCTTGGTGGTTGGCATGAGTATCTCTGTAGGGATGACTGCTTCAGCTCCATAAGTGAGAATAAACGGGGAATTTCCAGTGGCGGATCTTCGCGTTGTCCTGTATGCCCATAACACATTGTGCAGCTGTTCACACCATCTCCTTTTATGCTCGTCTAATTGTTTTTTGAGTATAAGGGCGAGGGTCTTATTGGTAGCTTCTGCTTGCCCGTTGCTTTGAGGGTATATGGGGGTGGACTTGTTCTTTCTTATCTTAAAAGTATCGAAGAGCATGTCTATATTTTTCCCCTGTAATTGTTTACCAATATCAGATACAATTTCGGCGGGTATACCGAATCTGAAAATGATGTTCTGGAATATGAAAGTAAACACATCCACGTCTCTGATCCTGGCCAAGGCCTTAGCCTCCACCCATTTACTGAAGAAATCCGTGGCTACTATCAAAAATCGTCTTTTCCCTGGAGTTTAACAATATTGCCGGCGCGTGGATCTTTTTGGCGAAGCGCTGACATTCTTCACACCGTCGGGACATCCTCGCGGCGTCCTGTATCATTGTCGGCCAGTAATATCCTTGCGTTTTTGCTTTGTCAGCTAGTGATCTCATGCCGCTATGATTCCCCGCGTCACCATAATGGATATCATTTAGAATTCGATGCCCCTCTTTCCGGTACAAGCAATGTAGTAATGGTCCAAAGGAAGTATTTCTTGTACAGGACCCCATCCCGAAGATCATATCTTCCTACTTTGGAGAGTATCTTCCTAGCTTGTTTCTGATCCGCAGGTAAGCTTCCCTTTTCGAGAAAGGCATGGATCGTCACTCTCCAGTCATCTTCGTTGCTGAAGTCTTCGTCTTGATTTGCTCTTGACAGGATATCTTCTTCGTCAAAGTCGTTATGGATGTCTTCTCCCACCTGGTCTTCGATATTTTCTTCCACTGTATCTTGACTGGTAGCGAAGGAGAATTGAGATGCAATCGAAGGCTCGTATACCCTTGCTATTTTAATAGCTTCGACGTTTTTATCCCTCAGTATGGATGATATATATGCTAGGGCATCCGCGTGCCTGAGGTCCCTTCTGCATGAGTGCCGGAACTTAATGTTCGGGATTTGCGATGCCAATGTTTGGACCAAGGCCATGTAAGCTGAGAGGGTGTCATCGTACACATTATACTCGGCCCTATTTACCGTATGACAAGCTGCGAATCACTTGTCAGCCTTACATCGGTTACCCCCATCTCTATTATTATACGGAGGGCATGTACGACAGCTTCGTATTCAACTATGTTGTTGGTATGCTCTTTGAATTCTAACCTAAGTGCCTGTATAATCCTTTCTCCGGTTGGGGTGATAATGACAATGCCTTTTCCTGCTCCTTCCTTATTTTTGGATCCGTCGACGAAGACTTCCCATTGTCTTTGACTCGCAGGTTCGAGGATATCCATTGGATCCTTGTTTTCTTCCTCGCCTTCTGGTATTCCCTTAATCTCTTCGTCGTTGTCAAGGGGGAGGTCTGCTAAGAAATCCGCCAGAACTTGGGACTTCCGAGAATGTTGAATTTCATGAATGATGTTGAATTGGTCCAGATGGGTGTTCCATTTGGCTATTCGGCCCACTTTTCCCGTGCTTTTGAGGACTGCTTCCAATGGTTCTTTGCATGGACCCTGACGAGGTGAGTTAGGAAGTAGGTTCTCAGTTTTTGAGTAGCCCACACCAATGCGAGGATGAGCTGTTCAATCTTAGTATAGTTCATTTCCGCAGAATTGAGGGTCTTGCTGACGTAATAGATAGGTTGTTCTATCTTTGTATTGGTTTTGACCAATACTGCGCTGACTGCGTCTTCTGTTGCTGCTATGAGCAGTGCCAAAACCTCATCAGGATCTGGCTTCTGCAGGATCGGGATTGAGGCTAGGTGTTCTTTGATTTTTTGGAATGCTTCCTCGCATTCAACGGTCCATTCGAACCTGCTCCCTTTTTTGAGAATATTGAAGAAATGTTTGCATTTGTCCGAGGACCGGGCAATAAATCTGCCCAAAGATGCTATGGATCCATTGAGTTTCTGTACTTCCTTTAAATTCTTTGGGGACGGCATCTCTACTATGGCTTGAATCTTTGCTGGGTCTACCTCGATGCTCCTTTTTGTTACCAGATACCCGAGGAATTTCCCCGAGGTGACACCGAAAGTACATTTCTCCGTATTCACTTTCATGTGATGTTTTCTCATTGCTTCGAAGATATTCCTCAGATCCTGGTGGTGATCTTTGCGCAGCTTGCTTTTGACGAGCATGTCGTCAACGTAGACTTCTAAGGTTCCTCCAATCCATGGCTTGAAGATAGCATCGACCATTCTTTGGTATGTTGCCCCTGCGTTTCGAAGTCCGAAGGGCATTCTAGTGTAGCAATAAAGGCCATGTGGGGTGTAGAACGCTGTGTGTGGCTGATCTTCTTCTGCCAGTGCCACTTGGTTGTAGCCAGAATGTCCATCCATGAATGACAGTTCTTCATATCCTTCTACTGCTTCTACCAGCTGGTCTATGCTCGGCAGGGGATAGCTGTCCTTTGGACATGCCTTGTTGAGATTAGTAAAGTCGATGCATATTCTAACCCCTCCATTTTTCTTAGGAACAATGACCATGTTGGAGATCCAGGTAGGGGTACTTGACTTCCTTGATAAATCCTGCGTCTAGTAGTTTCCGAAGTTCTGTTTCTACTGCCTCATGATACTCTGGAGCTACTTTTCGTATTTTCTGCCTGAACGGGGGCGTGCCCGGTTTGATGCGTAGCTCGTGTTGGATTACTTTTGGGTCAATCCCCGGCATATCTCCTAGCTTCCAGGCGAACACATCCGCGTATTCCTTAAGTAATTTGGTTAAGAATTCCCTTCCTTCGTCCATTATGGTCCCTATTTTGATCATCTTCGGGTTTTCTTCCGTTCCTATGTTGATTTCTTTTACGGGCTCCACTGGTGTGAACACAGGCTTCGGATTTCCGAGGACTGGGACGTTCTTTAATTGCTATTTAGCGTGTTTCTGTTCTTCGCTGGTTGTTGAAGTACTTGTTCTGTGCTTAGGACATTATCATCTTTCGTCAAGCCCTTCCCTGTAGTTTCCTTGAGGAACAGGTCTATGGCCTTCTCTTTCGCGGTTTCTTTATTTTTTACTCTTCGGATTTTTCGCTGCTCTTCTTGCTCGTTGTTGATATGATCCTGAGTGGCCTGGCACTCTCGTAGTGACCCGATCTCCCTTGATTTCCATTACTCCCTCAGGTGTTGGAATCTGAGATATTGGTGGTACGTTGCCGCAACTCCTTTGAGTTTATGTATCCATTTTCGTCCAAATAGCGTTGTAGGGGGAAGGGGTGTCCACCACACTGAATCGGGTTTCAGTTTCATGGGCCCTGCGTTAACCTGCAACACGATGTCTCCCAAGGGCTTCGTGGCTGCTCCATTGAATCCGTAGATGGTGTGATAAGAGGTCATTAACTGTTCATCATGGAGCTTCATCCGTTTGAATGCATCGTAAAATAGGACGTTTACGGAGCTTCCCCCGTCTATGAGGATCTTTTTGAGGTTACATCCAGCTACTGGTAGTGTTAGGACCAAGGGATCGTTATGGTCTTCCATATCTTCTTCGATATCCTCGGCATCGAAGATGATAGGAGATTCCATCCACTTCGTGCTCGTCCACCACTATCCCATCGACCTTATACAATTCGCAGCGGTCTTCGAATTGCTTCCGTAACCTCTTTCCTATCTGCGCTGTAAGTGAGGGCCCTGTGGCTTCGGAACACGAGATGGTGTTGATGTTCGGTTTCCTTCCGGAAGTTGGACTGGTTTGGTTCGCTTGGATCTATCCTCGGTAACATCCTTTCGTACGTAATGTTTGAGCTCTCCCGCATCAATTAATTTTTGGATCATTATTTTAAGGTTCTTGCACTTTTCGGTCTGGTGTCCGTTGAAACAATGATATTCACAGTAATCTTTAGACTTCTCGGATCTCGGGGGCTGCTTTCCCTTAGACCATGGCCACTCCAGGTTTTCCCTCCCTTTGATCTCTCGTAGGATACGAGCATAGCTAGCGTTGAGTTTCGTGTAAACTTGATCTTCGAATTTTCGGTCACCTGTTCTTCGTTCATCCCTTCGTTCCTTCCTATCTTCGTGAGGTCTCTCCACTGAGCAACTCCTTTTGGCCCCATTGGTTTGTTCGCTGAATTGGTGCGGTGAGATCTCTGCGGATATGCCCTCGGGTTTTCCCGTTGAATTTCTTCAAGTCGAGCGTGCTTTTCGATAATTATTCGAAGATCTCCCTCTGTCTTAGGCACGCTTCCATGAATTTCAACAAATAGGGGACTCATTCGGTCTAATCCCCATTTGTAGCAATTGATGCTTACCACTGGGTCCACGCTCCCTATGGCTTGGCAGATCTTGTGCCATCTGTTAGTGTTCCCTCGTGGTTTCCTTGTAGCCAATCGCTAGTGAAAAGAGCTTATCCATTCCGGTGTTTACAGTCTTGTTGTACATGTATGTTCTTAAGAATTTCTCTGCGAGTTGGTCGTATGAGTGGATGGAGTTTGGTGGCAGATTATCAAACCATGATAATGCCGATCCCTTCAGGCTTGACGGGAAGTATCTGCAGAGTACGGCGTCGTTCTGACCCCATCTAGCTAAGACACGGTTGTATACCGAATATGTGCAGCAGGGTCACTGGATCCATCATAGCATTCGAACGTTGGGACAGGGCATTTCAGTGGAATAGGGGTGTTGGCCAAGCGATGAGTTAAGGGCGTAGAGTTAGCTTCTCTCATGACCTCTTCTAACCTCCCCCCGCCTTGTCTATTTTTTAATTGCCTGATCTCGGCCATCATCTCATCTCGTAGCTCTTCCATCGCGCGGTGGTGCCCTAATTCTTCTGCTCGTTACCGTCTGATTCTCCATCGTCATAATCCGGGTCGGATACGCTACTTCCCCTAGTCGCGTCTCATTAGCCGCTATGACGACTCTACAGTCTCGGTTTGGCTCTGGTGCTTTGGAATTTGCTTCATCAAGTTGTTGGCTGGTCTTCGTGCTTAGAGCAATCCGCTCCTTTAAATCTTGATTTTCTCTGGCCAACAGGGCTAACATCTGCGTAAACCTGCTGGCTCTTCTTCAGTTCCTCAAGCTCAGCCATCAGTCGATGTGATTGGTTGGACCCCTGATTGGGAGTCCCAGCGCGTGCCACTACGGCCATGGTGCCCCCTTCCTCTACGGTCTGCACTAAAGGTGGCAGAGGTTCAGCTTCGGTTGCTGGCATTTCCAAATGGGGTGAGTGCCCCTCTGCGGTGCTAGAGCCGCCGGTATGGTTTGATTTTGATCATTTGTTGGTGGCATTCCAAAAGTTGGAAGGTGCACGGGTTGGAATGTTCTGGATTCATCCACCCTTTCTCTTGGTTGATGAAGTTGATTCATAGCGCAAGTTTTGCTAGCCTCTGCAGCCTTCGGGACTACCGCAGCCGCACCGTACTTTGTCGCTGCTGCTCTGAGAGCCGCGCTGCAACTGAATTAGCGTTCATAGGTGAAGTGATTTCCGCAGTATCTTGCCTTTGACTGGTCATTTTAACTTTGTCTCCTTTCTGCTTGCTTCGGGTGATGACCGGGGTTGTCCTGGGTGTTTCCTTTGACAAAGCTTTGGATTTTCCTGCCTCCTGCGTCTTTTCCATCACGGGTCCTTTTGTCGACAATGAAATCTCGCAGAAACTCGCCTTCTTTACTCACAATACGTTCTTTCTGCACAAGGAATTTCAAACAACGAAAAACGGGAATATCCGCGTGAATCGGGTTAGTTGGCGAAATATCTTCTTCCAGGAGAGGATTAATACATACGAGTTACACTACACGGGTTAAAGTTTTATTAAAAGAGATCCTTTTTAAAAATGCAAGTAGATCCTTTTTAAAAAACTACGAAAACCCCCCCGAGAGACGGGTTCGCACGAGATCTAAAGAAAAACGTAAATCCACGGATCAAAACAATAAATCTTATCGAAGATAATATGTGAGTTTTTGAATATAATAAAGTTAACAAATGATCTATACGGTCCGAGCTAATAAATCAGAGCAATCATATGCCAATTTAAAATGAAATCACAGGACAAGATAAATCTTTTACCGGGACGAAGTCCCTGTTTCTAGCGCCAAATTGTGAGCACACAAATCACGAAGGCATCTGAATGCTCACAACCAATCATCGTAATCTAGAGTGATTTGTGATGATGATATCCTAGTGTTGATTCCTTGGCTCAAAACCTTCGGGTTTATCATAGCCTCATCTAACAACTCCATGCAAGGTGTTTGCGCACGGGATATAGGTAAAAACAAAGAAAGCAAAACGTACAAGTAAATATCCATGGGGTTAGACAAGTATAAAGTGCTGAAATGTAAACAAGACCGAGGTTTACGTGGTTCAGCACTAAGGCCTACGTCCACGGGGTTTGTTGTTTCACTATATTCTTCACGGTTACAAGAGTAGTCGAATGACTTTTGGGTTTACATGTTTTTCTCTTCTAAAGGATTACCTTACACTCGCAATCTCTCTCTCTTTCCCTTCCTGATTTTTCCGATCCCCCTTCCTCTTGGTGGAGAGGGGGTATTTATAGGGTTAGAGTGTGGGACCCATCTATGAAGGCCGTTGGAACCTTATCTTCTAGTGTCTTGTGTCCATCACGCAGAGGTCTGCGTTTGCCACTTGATCACGCAGAGACATCCTCGCTCGTCCCACGGGCGTATACTGCTCAGAGTGTTTAATGAGGGTAGTTGAGATGCCTGCTCGCGTCAGACAAGTGTCTTCTGCCCCTGTCACGTCCGTGTCAGCTAACTTTCTCTCCACCGTTGATCTTAGCTTCTTTTGGGGATGAGATAAAGTAACTCTTTGAGGTTTATTTGGTGTTCCGTAATGCATCGTATTTTAATGTCCTGGCCTACATGCTTTCCACGTATTTTTCTATATACACGTGTCTGATGGTGAGATATATGTATACACATTCTGTTTGCAGTCATTATTATTTTTAGATGACAATATAGAGATCTTAGTATCCGTAGGATGATATTTTTTTGTGGGCTGACGGATACTTCCTTGCGTTGTTGTTGTTTGTTCTTGATTGAATTACTTGAACAAATGCGAGTGCAATTTAGTAGATTTAAATCTGGGAATGTTTTGGTGTGAGGTTTGCACTTTGGCGGTTTGGCCTTCAGTCCGTAAATGGGATATTGTTTATACTGCTGCGACTCAGCTATGAGTACCCATGCTTCTTGACGTTCCTTTTCGGTTTAGCAATCAGTGCTTCTTTAAGTACCCGTTCTTGTTGCTGCCGTTATATTATGTGGCAGATCCAAAATTTCATTCTCATACCCAGCCTGTAGTCATGGTCAATTTATCAAAAGCATGTCTGGCCAAATAAGGCTGACACACTTATGAAATAAGCACACACTTATCCCCATTTGCACCATAATCCAGTCTAACTGTACACAGTAGAATAAGCTATAGAAATGGTAATCTGGGCCGCAACATAGTGGCTTCCATTGCACTTTGGAAGGCGCTCGCCTAAGATCTCCCCATTGAGGGAGAGTCTACGTCATAATTTGTTCCTAAGGGGGAACGCGGCCCCTGCCAATCTTGCAAAATCAAAATTTCATTTCTCATTCTGCTGAACAGGAACAGGAAACCGGTAGAATCTTCAAATATATTCAGCAGCTAGGAGCTTAATCAAGATGCTCAGCATCTTGTCAGGTTAGCGCTAACAAACCAACTCCAATCCCTCTATTCCCTTCTCTAATGTTTTAATTACTCGGTGATTTGGATATTCTTAATCCATTAGAGCTAATTCTTTGAGGCATAAATCACTATAAAAACATTTTGGATTCTGGTATGAAATCTAATTCTTTGAGGCATAAAGGCTTTTAGACTTTGTGTCAGCACTTACAATGTATGAAATCTAACATTATGTGGGTTCTAGTTTTCCGCTCAGCATTTGATTCTTGTGCTCATACATGAAGAAATCTGGCTGCAGGGTTTCTCTTTTCTAAGAGGAACCCAACAATTCTCAAATCCAATCTTTTTTGTTAGGCTTTTTTGCTGTACTTCACTACTACTCATGTCAATAAAATCTAGGCTTTCAGACCTGCTTAAATATCAAGGCTGAAGTCCCATTTTGCCCAATGGGATTGCTTACCTTGTGTCTACCATTGCTCCAAGTTATGAAATCAAACACAAACACTTCCATTACTAGAACACCGCTGCCAAGGGCCGACCGAAGAAAAAAGAAACACTTTGTAATAGGATCGTAAAAGAAAATCTGTGATCCTCAAACAGATATAACAATTTTTCTTTATTTTTCGTGCAAAAATGTGTCAAGAGAAAATATTCTTAACAGTTTGTTTAGTTCCTAATCGTGAAAAAGAAAATGGAACACCGAGTAAAACATGAATCTTACCTAGAGCTCTAACATTTTAGTGACATAAAATCAGTATTATTAGAGATTTCAAATTGACATATCATTAGCACGATCATGTATAACATTGGAGAATACAATTTTCGAACATTGGAGAATAGATATCGTAAAAATTAGATGAATACAACTTGCAACTAACAGTTGCATGTACACCAAGTTAAAAATGAATTTGGTATGCAAATTAGTTGTCGTCGGTAGAGTTGGTGGTGGGAAGGAATGATTATTGTTTGATTAGAAGGTGGTGGTGGTTTCTGGTCACGATGGTTGAGGTTATAGCGGTGCAGGTTATGGTATTGGTGGGGAAGAAATGATTAGTGTTTATGGCGGTGCTGATGGTGAATGACTGACTGATCGGTGGCGGAGGCTGGTGGTGCTAGTTAGGACGGTGATACTGGTTGGGGATGGTGTCGGCAGAGGAGGAACGAAGGATTAGAGTTTAGAGATTTCGGGTCAGAAAAACAAATAGAAATTAGGACAACGAAGTAAACACTTTTTAAGTGTAAGGGTATTTCGGGCTTTTCAAGTCCCAAAGACTACACCAAAATAAATCAATCAATCTTTTATATCAGATTGAGAATTTTTATTAGGCTTCATTTGACAAAAAAGTGGTCATAGAAGGGACTTCCTCCCTGCGCAAGGATGACACGCACAAACCAGAAATGGTCCAAATTTTTTTAATTCTTTTTGTTATTTTTTTTTTCTTTTTTTGTTAGTCTGGTTAGCACTGGGTCATGGATTATTTTTTGGTTAATGTAAGGATTACAGGTGAAGGATCTATATGCTTGTTCAACTGACGGGTTTTACCAGTGCTTGGTGACATTAAGGGCTTGGCATCTTAAATGTTGAAGGATGAACTACCTAGTTCGTCCAGTAAGATTCTGGCATGAATCTTCTCAACACCTTGCATTACGAAGTTTCAAGACTGTCAACTGAGACTTAACTGTCGCCCAAACAGTTTTTGCAGTTGGTCTCAGCATGGTATCGGTCGTAACACAAACTAGACTAGTAAGATAAATACTGAAAAGAATAACTGAAATCTCAGAGTTGTGGATAATAGCCCCTAAACAATGGATTTTGCAAATAGGAATCATAAAAAAATAGTTCGTGCAGGCAGTATCTTTTACGCAGAAAGAAATAGCAAAAAAACTGAGCTCATATGGGCACGTTTTCTTCTTACACAAAGGGAATTCATACTAACTGAAGAGTGTGGGACTATAAATTTTAAGAAAGGATCCTTCGAAGCTTCAAGTAAAGACTTAAAGTTAAAGTCTTTCTTTCCGACTGTCTTGTTGTGGATCTATTTCAAAGTCTATTTCAGAAATGAGGAACTCGCACTTCAAATCAAAACCTGTTAGTGTCCGGATATGGGCTAAAATTGGATTGTTAAATCAAAAGTTTCAGTTCAAGGAAACACGTTTACTTTTTTATGGTTTTAGATGTGCGCAGCGCACACCTGCCAACCAAGAAAACTAAGAAAAATGGGCACTGTAGATGTTGTTGTAGAAGCTCTTTTACCTTATACCAAAAGTCCTGTCAATAAAAGTAGGCATGCTGGACCAAGCAGTACTAGCTCTGTTTGGTTGTTTGCCGTATACCAAATCTCTTGTTAAAGAAGAAGACATGTTGGACGAAGACGAAATATTCGACCTGGTGCAGAGTTTGTTTGATTGCTTATTTTGTCTATTATCTTTCGAGGAGAACAAGAAGAGGTTTGCCGATGCCGGATGAGTTCATTTGATGCTACAAATTGTTAAGCAGGAGAAGTTGAATAATTTCTATTATGGGTCTGCAATTGCGGCACTTGACATTGCACTGGAAGTAGTGTCCTTCTGCTTCTTCTGACAAGTTTCTGAATGATGCTTTGGCACTCGACATTGCATTCCCTGCTTCCATGGATGTAGTAAGTCTCTTTATTTTGCAGCCCCTACTGTTTTACTAATTCTTATATGCCTACTAGTAGTCACAAGATTTGATTTGGTTACTTTCTCAGATTTTGTCGAGCATTACTCATAAACCAGAAGAAATTGAAGGACATCTTATGTCTCTCATCTTCACTGAGAGCTGTTTCGAAATAACATTTAAAATTCTCTGACGTCTGCTTATGTTGTTCAGATGGCAGTACCGGTGTGAAAAAAGATACGTTGTTAGATAAGTTTGAGGAGAATGATTACAAAATAATCACTTGGCTTTTGGACCTCTTCACACAGTATTACACCCTACATGTTTGTTTGTCTAAGTTTCGCTCCTCCTTTATCAAAGCTAGGAGTTGTATATTGATTTTATTCTTCTTAAATTATTTAAAGCGTCGGCTCAAGAGATGTCCGACTTTGCTTAACTGGCTTCTGATTGATTTAATATCGTGCAGATATTCCTTAAGAGTTTATGCAGCGGCAAATCATCTCAAAAACGAAACAGGTTGCTCAAATTTTCATGTCACCTTGTTTCTCATGTTATTAGCCTCAAGTTTATCTGTTTTGATGTCAAATATCTTATACCTGTGCTTAGCGCTCCTGCCTATGATATTACAGCTGGACCGGTCTGAGCTCTACGATGAAAAACTGGAATACGTATTGTCCACGCTTCAGGTCAGCATTGCTCCTGCGGTCTTGCTTTGATATTATCATAGGAATATATTTTTTCTGTTTTTGACTCTAATTTGTTCCCATTATGGATCTGCATTCGGTTGCTGTTAATCTTGCTTATCTTTGGTTGTCCAAGTGAGTGGTACTATCTGCCTTTCTTGTTTTGGTCTTTATCTGTATAAAGCCACTGCATGTGGTATTCAACTCAAGGTTGTTTTACTTTGCAGGAGAAGTACTATAAGAGCTAAAATCGAAGAAGTAAAGAAAGATGCGTTGGAGATTCTCAAAGTATGTATTCAAATATGTCTGCTCATTCGTGTCAAGTATTTGCATTATGTGATTGCTAGTTTATATAGCTGCCTTATTTTATGATCCAATAAACATTCGGTTAGCTGGAACTACTCCAAAATTGTGTAATTTGTTCAGTTTTTCTTGCTTTTTCAGTTTTTTGATGGTTGGAATTGTTGAAATATGTGAACTTTTCAGGGTGTTATCATCCTATGGTTTGATAGCCGTTGTTAGGAGTATAGTGAGAAACTTCCTCATGGGAACTTTTCATCTTTCATTTGTGACAGGAATATCGTGACAACATTGGCAACGCGGGTGGATCAGTAGAAATTGCAGCAAAGACAGTGATCAATGAATACATTGTTTCCCTTGAGAAGGTAACAAGTGTTTATTAGAAGCTAAAACCTTGGGTAGGAGTTAAATATGAAACATACTGATCGGAACTTGTTATGTTCCATGCATGACAGGAAGTAAATCTTAACAGCCAGGGTGGATAAAAAAAAAACGAGCCAACATGTTAAAGAGCCATTCGATACACTCAAAACCTTAGGCGGAACATTAAACCGGCTTGAAACACAACTCCCATTAAGTCCATCTTTGATAACTGTTACAGATAGAGCTGGCAAACGGGCGGGTCGGGGCTGACTTGTTACGGGTTACACGGGTACGGGTTAACACGGTCCAAAGCTTGCGGGTTGATATTCTTCACGGGTCGTCATTTCTACAACCCGCACCCGTAACGGGTAAAGCTTGTGGACTCACGGGTTACCCGGCTTGTTTAACTAAAGTTAAAATTAAAGCCTAATTAAGTTAATTTGTGGCCATGTTTATGCTTTGACCATCTTCAATCTCTATTCAACACAAAAATCAAATACAAATCATTCATTTTCAACACAAAAATCAAATACAGATGAAAGATCTATTACAACTCTTAACAGATTTCCTCATAAGCAGCTTCATTACCAGCATCTCAAGCTGTCTAACCAAATCAGATAAACATCAAAACCCCTTGCCATAGCTCAACCACATACGAATATAAATTATCCTCCCTTCCGGCACTACCAACCTGAACTCAAGACTAGCAGAACCATTCTCTATCAGTAAATTGGCTAGCTTTGGCAATGGATCATACTGAAATAAACAGTCAAGTAAAATGGTCACCTCGTATTCGACTGCCAATGGTTGGGAATACCACAAATCAACACTCAAGTACCTGAAAACAGACAACATCAGGGGAAAACATGATTTTGGAAACAACAAATGGTATATAACTCAAACATGATTTTCGAAACAGCAAATGAAATTGAACGCATATGTTTGCTGAAATTGCTCGAATTCATTAACAACAACAGCAACAATAGCAGCTGTAATTCTCAAAAACCCTAATCTCTTCATGAATCGATCAAATCCTGAATTCTTGATTCAAAACAGTTCAAACCCCTTAAATCATATAAAACCCATCTCCAATTTTATCCCAGAACTTCATTTTCTTTGATTTATCCACCTTCTTCAGTTCATCTCGATTTCATCAGACTCAACCAAATTCGCCTTTTCTTCATTGCTTGATTTCACTTAACAGTGTAATTAAATTTAACCTTAACTCTCTGTATAGGAGAAAAGAAGAAGATTAGAAGAAGAGGAAGGAGAAAGAGGTGGTGATTGCGTGGTTCTAATGGCTGTCGCGGCCGCTGATTTCACTTCACAGGGTAATTAAATTAAAACCCTAACTCTTTGAATGGAGAAGAACAAAAAGATTAGAAGAAGAAGAAGAAGAAAAAAGAATGAGAAAGAGGTGATGAATCTGGTGATTGTGGTGGCTCCAATGGATGCCGCTGTGCGTGAAGAAGAAGCCCAGAAATTTTAGATTTTAGGGTTAAGAAATGGGTAAAATTCTTTATATATGAATTCACACGGGCATACGGGTATAACCCGCGAATTTACGGTCCGGGACGGGTTAGCCCGCTTTTCTACAAGCCGACATTTCTCCAACCCTAACCCGGCTTGTTTAGGCACCAGCCGAGCCGGGTACGGGTTTTTTACGGACCGGGCCGGGTAAACCCGCGGGTTTTGGCTTGTTTGCCAGCTCTAGTTACAGAGCCATTCAATATGATTTAGTCCCACATAGACTAGTCTAGAGTACAGGTATGGAAACAAGACAATATAAAAGGAGAAGCTGGAATCTCTGCAAAGCATACCTTTCTCGGCCTTTTGGCTAAGATCAAGTGTAGTATCTGTTCTTATCAGTTTAATATCTGATATGTGAGCCATCGGCTCACACGATATTAAATTAATTTTTTTCATGGGGGAGTTCCCATCACAGCAGCTTGCTGCTGGGGTTCTCATGCGTCGCCTCTGCGTTGCACTGCTGCAAAGGCCTGGCGCACCCCCACCAAATCTAAAAGAAAAGTGTTTCAGCTTGATCTTATTATGTCGGTTCTATGTTATGTTGTGGGTGTATACGAGGCTTAGCATTTGCGATCATTCTACACCTTTGAAGTTGTACTTAGCATTCCAACTTAGCACAAGGCAACAGATTCCAAATATTTACACAACCAAGACAATGTCCTCTTCGCAATACAACAGGAACATCCAAGAAGCATATGTATCACACATAAAGATATACTATAGGTCTGCATTATCAAACTTTCTTAGGCAACATGTATGTAAATTAAAACTAGCAAAAACTCTCTTTATATTCGACAGTCTTGAGGGGTAATGTAAAAGTTATGCAGACTGAATTTACCTTTTGATTTAGGCCTTGACCATAAGTAACTTCATAAAATTTGTGCATCGGCATCTCTTATTCTACCTTCAAGAAACAAAAGTAATGTAGAAGTAAAGAATAAGAAAACACAATAAAATCGTTACTAGTAAGGAAATTTACCAGTGGCTAGCTGAGATGTCTACTAGTGAACAACAACTATGACCATTAAGGTACTCTTGTTTTACCGTGAAGGTACTCTTGTTTTACCGTGAACAACAACTATGAACAACAACTATGACCATTAAGTAACTTCATAAAATTTATACATGAAGGTACTCTTGTTTTACCGTGAGAATTTACGAAGGAATTTCCGTGCTGGACTGGGCCAAATCATGGATTACTAGCCTGGTTAAATTGTAAGACCTCGGATTCTTGAAACACATCAATTTTTTGCCAACTGGATGTGGGACTTTTAGAACATCAGCAAATATGAATTCATGCAGCAAGTGTTATAGGGATCATAACAAGGAAGAAGAGCAAAAATGTCACCATCAAAACCCAACTTGAATACACCCCCATGAATCTGTTCTCCTACTTGAACCTTTTGCGAGTGAGCACAGGCTTTCAATACATAGGGAAGAGTGTAATTATCAGGGTAGAGACCAATGTGCATTATATGACTATACATTTCTAAAGTTTTATCGAGTTCCCCTTTGAGTAAAAAAGCTTTAAGCATAGTATTACAAATACATATAGTGGGTTTGACAATTTGATCAAAAATCTGAGTTGAGTAGGTTATAGGGATTCCATGAAATGGGTTTGAACAAAAAGCTAAAAGACAACTAATCGCGAAACTGTTGTTTCCAAGTCCTGTAAGGATTATCTGTGCATGAGTTTGCTTAAATTGTTTCATGTTATTTTTCTAACACTAACAGACATCTACTCTTTGGCATTGCTTAAAAATTCTACTAGTAGTGTAGCACAAACCATTCAAGACATCTGCTATCATGTACACTTAGGTTCCTTGCGTTTGCTTGTCTTATCAGTTATCACAATGTTTTTTTGCTCATTTCTGTCGTTAGTTAGTCCCACACGGTTAAAGTCAGAGTCAGGGATGTGAATGATGGAATTATAAAAAGAAGTTCATGCTTTCAAAGTCAGGCATCTTTGCGCTTGGGGCAATGACGCAGCTAATGAGGTAATAACCGAGGCGCGTCAATTGCTGGTTGAAAACTATTTCCAAACCCCCTCTTCGGCCTTAGGGCCGTCGAGAATTTCTGGAAGGGCTCCCTCTAATCAAGGGTAAAGCCCTACAATGCCAAAAACTAAACATTATGTTGGTAAAATTGATTTTTCTCAGATTCAAAAAAAAGCTTATTCTGATTGAATCTTCCAACACCTGCTGCTCATTAGGCAGTAGGATTCAGAATGACAATGCATTTTTCGAACAAAAGCCTTATCAACAAAAAGATTACTCTCAGTACCTCAGTCAGCTCTACCTTGTCAACAAAAAGTTAACTCTCAGTCAGCTTATTCATTTTTCGAACAAAAGCCTTATCAACAAAAAGATTACTCTCAGTACCTCAGTCAGCTCTACCTTGTCAACAAAAAGTTAACTCTCAGTCAGCTTATTCCTTGGATTTATAGTTGTGCCAGTCATTTCATTTCACCAATTTCTGGAGGAATTGGCATCTTGTAGCTTATTCCATCTTCAAGTTCATGCTGAGACAAAAAGGCACCAAAGATGCAAAAATGTTCATGGAGAGCAAAATGCGTGCTGACCAACATTTGGAAGAGAGCTGAATAACATTAGCAGGAACATACAATATTTGACGATGTCTAAGCCGTCCGATTTGAGGAGGGATTGGCCCAGTCTACTAGTTAAAATGGAGACCCCTATCAAATTAAACAGTGAAATATCAGATAAGTTACTACAGATGACATTTTACCAGAAACTCCTCACAGTTGATGCAAGATAATCCAATTGTTGGTTGAAGGAGATTAATGAAGACAATGTTCAGCTGAATATGTGTGTCACTGATATACTACGCAATTCAGGTCACTGTAGACACATAAAACATGCTCAAGAAGAAAACATTTGTTTCGTCAACCCAAAACATTATAAGTTGAGATTAATACCATTTTATGAAGTCTAGACTATTACAAAACAAAAGCTAATTGTCAAAAAAGCTTTCTCCCGTCATATTTTAGTGATACAGGTTAACACTAGTGGTATTTTACTCATGCAGCAGCTACCATCCTACTGAACGACATGCTGATACAATTTTATGCGCATTACTGAACACATAAAAAGTCGGGAAACAAAACAAAACAATAGAGTCAACTTGACTATGTTAAAGGAGGTGAAAATTAAACTGACAACTCGATAATCTCCTTGCACAGAGCAGAGAAGAGCAAGTAACTCCGGACCAAGGAGGTAAATCGCCATCTCCAGCCCATGCATATATATACGACCACCCTCCATCCAAGTGATGCCTTGATTTCTTTTAACGCTTTCACTTCATTCAACCAAAACATAAGAAGAAATTCAGCGATTTAACTATGAAAATGTCAGATCAAAGTAAACACCTTGAAACCAAAAACTGAAGGGAAAATGATAAGAAATGCCAGCAATGAAACATCATCCGAAACCATTTCAGACCCTTAACCTTTGTTTTTTTTTTAATCCTCTGATTATATTATATGATTGTTGGTTTTGAAAATGGATAATCACCTTGGAAGTGAAGAAGTTGGAGAAAGAAAAAATTTGGCACAAAAGAAAAAAATTGGCATAAAAGTCGAGTTGTCACTGTATTCCAAATCCCCAAAATCACACCAGCAGAAATACCTTCAGAAGTTTGCAGGTTCGAAACACCGAGATACAAACCAAAGGCTCTAGATACCTCAAAATATGTTGATGCCCATAGAAGAAGAAGAAAAATAGACAGGAAAAAAATCTAACATAAGAAACCAAAACCTTGTGTTAAAACTTGGAACAAGAAACTAAAACCTGTTAGAAGTCGATAACTGGAAGGATTGCTGATGGACAGAACTTGTCTGGTTTGGGAAATCTTAGAGTGACACGCCATTGATCACCGGGTACTTGCTTTAGTTCCCAGCTGAGGCACTAGTATAAAAAGACCGACCCAGTAATCATTAGTTAACAAGCACGTCATGTTAACAAGATCACAACTAACTTTGAAATTCAAGTTCACACTGTAACCAGTAGATAACAAATGCAACTTCAAGAAACTGTTAATAAAATTCAAGATGCGGATATCAAAGTAATTACCTTCCGAGGAAGAAGCCATGGACTGTCAACACAAGGTTGAACTAACTTTTAAGCTGCCTTTGGATCCCAAATCCAAATATGGTATTAGCTCCATACTGGGATTCAGGAATCTCAAAATCCCAAAATTGAGGCACTAGTTTCAAAAGATACACCGGTAATCATCATTAGTTAATAGATCATAACTGCATGAAAATCCAGATTATGCAAGCAAGTCATGAATAATTTACAAGATCACAAGTGCCTATGAGATTCAAGCTCACACGGTAACCAATAGTCAACAAAACCACAAGTGCATCATCTTCTGTAATAGAGAAGAGAGACAATTGCTATTTAAGAAACCGTCAACGAGATTCAAGATGGGGATATCAAAGTAATACCTTCGAAGGAAGAAGCCACAGATATTGTCAACACAAAACTGAACTTACTTCGAAGCTGCTCCTGAATTCCTAAGCAAATATGGTATTAGCCCCATACCGGGATCCAGGAATCTCAACAAAATCATGAGGTGTCAGTGCAAATACCAGCTACAACTTCTTTTCAGTTATTTCTCTTGTAAATTTCTTTTGAGTTCATTCTTTTTTCCCCGAAGCAAGTTCAAAATTCTTGTTACTGAAATAAACATTTCAAGTTATTAATCTTCTGATTCCTGCGTCTCACTTAATTGCTGTAAATTTACAATTTATCAAAATACGCCAATTTAAACGAGAATCCAGCATTTGCTGGCGTGTCAGTTTTCTAGCCTAGATATGCATGTAGTTGTAAATTTGGACATTAGTAACAAAGACTCACCCACAAGAATACTTAGGAAAAAACGCCATAACTTAATCCAGGATTTAAAAGACACCCAACAAAATGTAACATAAAAGAAAGTATTCAGGTAAGTATATAAGACACCCAACGGTAAGACTCGACCAATATTTCAAAAGCAGGCCAAACCCAAGCTGAGACAATCCTCAATAGCCACACAATCTACATCATAGATCAGTAACCCATTAATCACGCCCTGATTGTGCAGTTCTGATACATCTACCAGACTTGGCTTCCTAGCTTAGGATTTCCTTAGGAGTCTTCTCCAATATGTGCCACTGTCTGGCAAGTCAAATCCCACAATCTCTTAATATTCAAAAAGATAATGCCACCATCTTTGTCCCCATTTAGGGGGGTCCAACAAAAAGATTTTTGGAGTCTGTCGGACAACCGCACGATCATCACGGCAGGCCAAAGCCAGGCTGAGAACGATCATCTGCAGCCACACGATCCACATCATAGATCGGTAAACCAGTAATGACGCTTGGTTCAAAGTATTGATAGTAGGCTATAGAGACGAAGAATGTATAATGAACTATGGAGCCACCACAAAGAATGTATAACAATTTATATCGTAGTATTTTGGTTCATGCATCCACTAATTTGGTTATGCCTCAAAAATAACATTTTAAGGATGTATAAAGCGTTATGCGGTGTTGTTTCGTTTTTCTTCGGTCGGCCCTCCCCACCGTGGCAGCGGTGTTCTAGTATGATTATAGCTTAAATTACATTTAGATTTTTTTTTCTTTTTGTAAATAAGGCATTTCATTAAGCAAAGTAGACCCCGGGAGCCTGTGTTACAAAAGGAGTAAAGCCGTCCAATATCAATCCACATGAGGAGTTGTTGATATTAGACTTATCTACTGATAGATGTTGTTGAATAAAAGGAGGGATGTTTTCCTATAAAATAGTTGAATTTAAAGGCCTAATGAATTTCGCTAAAGTGTCTGCCACCGTATTTCCTAGTCTTGGAACAAAATAAAAACCCAGAAAATTGTTGCATAAGTGAACTAATCTGTTTACCTCATCTAAGTAGGCTTTGGAGCGCCAAGAGATGTCAGATATTTTTCCTTGGATGTAAATAAAGAGGCTTTCACAGTCTCATTCAATTCTAAAGTTTTTTAGACCTTTCTCTTGCGCCCAAATAGCTGCTTATAGCACTCCTAAAGCCTATGCTTCTTGTTGGTTTGGGGTTGCTGACTATCCCTCTTTTCCTCGTTCTCTTAGAATTATAGCATAACATGAAGGTAAAGTGTCAGAAATCCAAGCAGTATCAACATTAATTTTGAGAGTGTCCTTTAGAGGTGCCTGCCAAACTGGAGCTATAGTTTTCTTAAGTTGTTTTTTAGTTTTGTCATGTGTACTACTTCTTTTTGACCAGAAAGCAACATATCCTTGTATTTATAAAGTCAAGGTCTTAGAGCAATTCCTATGGAATGAACAATCTTGAAGTTTGTTCATTTTTCTCCCATTGTGGACTCAACAAACATGAAAAACGGAGGACGAAACCAACAAATTTGTTGGTTTTCCCATTGAGATGGAAGAACAAGCACAGGCGTAGTGGAGGGCGGGTGATTTTATCACAATCTTTGGCGTTTTATCCACAAACGCTGGCGTTTTAGCCAAAAACGCATGTTCTTACTTCACACGCCAACGTCTGTACTGTTAACACCTGCGTTTGACACAAAATCACCAACGACTAAATCTCGTCGGCTAAAAATCCTTGTCATCCAATGGTTAGAATTTTGAGTTCTACAAATACTCCCCATTTCAACTTCAAATTCACACATCTAGTCTTCTTTACTCTTCTTCTCTAAGCTTAAAAAATTCTTCAATTCTTGAATTCAACGAATTTGTCGAAAGATGTCTCGGCCCTTGTTAGTTCGGCGAGCTCCATATACTGAAGAAGAAGATGAATCTATTTGCAGAAATTATGTCTTTTTATTTACCCAGCTTGCTTCAGCAAACTATCCATGGGTGAATTTTCGGGCGGTTATTCACAACGGGTTCTGCAATGACACTCGTAATCCGAGTCGTCGTGCTATATGCGAAACAAAAAATCGTTTTGGTACAATTAAGAAAAAAGTAAATGAGTTTGTAGATTTAACTATGCAAGTCAATCGATATAGATTGAGAGGTGATATTGATGCTGAGATGGTAACAAGATCTTTGGTTGAATGGCGAAGATGGAAAAAGGTGGCTTTTCGTTTCGAAAAATGTTTCGAAATGCTTAAGATGTTGAACAATTTCAACCCCTTCTTTGTAGTTGTTTTTCCACCTAGTACTTCTCACCGATGAAGTAATTCCATTTAAATAAACCTTCGTACTTTTAATTGATTAAAACTATAATTACAAATGTAGCAGAACTAAAATTACAATCGCTCTAACTTTGCCCATCGTTAACTCACTCATCGCATGGAATAAACCATTCTCCAAGACCTGGGATTTCTTCGGTTTCCAACATCTGGGATAAATTTCCAAAAGGGGAAAAACTGGTTGAAGAACATTAGGCGATTGAAAATCGCTCGGTCCTAGTTGAAGAACATTAGGCGATTGAAAAGCACTCGGACATCCAAACATATAATATGTTTGTTGTTGTTGTGGTGGTGTAACAGTGTAACAAGCATCATTTGTGTTGTATGGAGAGAATGATGATGAAATGCGTCTAGGATCTGGCTGAATTACTTGAGGTTGAGATATAGGCACAATTTGTGGTGAATTATTTTGCCGTACTTGTGGTGAAGTACGGTGCCATACTAATATTTCTCTCATAACTGTATCACTCTCGTGCAATGATCTGTTGCTCTTGGTGGAATCGAAAGGATGTGACCGACCATCTTAATTACAGTTGGACTTGAAAAAGCGGGGGTCTAAGAACCACACCCAATATTTCGTTTAGGCAATCTCTATGGACTAACTCCAATATAATTTTGAGATCACCAACTAATAAAGCGAGCTCAATCAAGAAATATATCCAAGAGTTATATTTATGTTTCTTAATGTAATCAGCAAATCAAACAGATAGAAACCGTGAGCCTGATTAATATAAGAAAAAATTTGGACGGTATCAAAAACCAATATCAAAGTGTCAATCAATTCAATCTACAACCAAAGGTCGGATTCACAATTGATTGAACTTACACACAACCTGTGATATTTGAATTATATAAAAAAATATAATGCGTAAAAGAAATAACACAGACACCAGAAGTTTTGTTAACGACGAAACCGCAAATGCAGAAGTGCTCTGCGTCAATATACGTTGCACACCCGAAAATACGCTGCGCAAAATAAATAATATTAGTTTGTTGAATGAAATTTATGGAGCAACGTCTCCATAACGTGTAAAAACGTTGTACATCATTGGCATTTATGTAATATCATACATTTTCATGGGCTTTTAATAGTCTAGTTTATTTAATCTCTGATTTTATTTAGAAAAATCTTAAAATTAGTTTCCCCAAAATTCCCTCTCTTCTCTATCTCGTTTTCTACTCCCTCTCTCCTGTTTGCAGAGAGTTTTTCTTCCGAGAACCAAAACCCTTCTCTCAGAATCAAACCCTTCTCTCAGACTCAAATCCAAATCTCTTTCCTAACCAAATTAAAACTTGTGTAATCAAAACCTATAAATCTAGATCTATTCTCTAAAATCTTAAAAAATTCCTAACCTAGAATCCAAAATCAATTTTGTTCCTGAAATCCAAAATCAATTCATCTGGTAGTTGATTATCATCAGGTATAAACTATTATTTACTACTATTGTTGTTTTAATTTTGATTTTGTTGGTTGTCTTTTTGATCTATTTTTGACCTAACTCTGTGAAGTTCGAGTATTATTGCGTGTACAGATTTTGGTGTTCTTTTTTTACATTATGTAATTTTTTGTCTCTTTATGATCTTGAGTTTGAATTCAACCTTTTTGCTCAGAAATATGCTACATCTTATGAAAAGGCTGTGATTGATGCTATTTCTAGATGGGTTGTTAAAGACGGGGATGACCATTTGGCATACGATTTGCAGTCAAATGTGCAATATTTAATATGTGCTTCCTTGGTGAAATTGAATTGTGGGCTTATTTCAATTTTGGGTTTACCCCCTTTGATCATGTAAGGTGGTGATATACTTGCTTTTCAGTTTTTTGGGTTTTCTTTAATTTTTTTGTAATCCGAAATGTTGAATTTGGTTTTGCAGCTATTTGAAACAATTTCCAAAAGGCTTGGCATCTTTGAAAAGGGGGCAAATTCTATGCTTTTACATGGATCGACGGATTCGTCTTTGAGTCTTGTTGAGCAGGTAATGGCTTCTTTTGTTTACGTGTATGTTCATGTTCATTTCTGAATGAACAAGTGAAACTTTATTCCAATGTTGCAATATGTTTCTGTAGCAGTTTCTTTGTATGTGTATTCTAGTTTGTTGAACAGTCCAAGGGACTTGTTTGCTTTAATACTTCGAGTACACCCGTTTCCTTTGATTAAATAAGTTCGGTGCTGATTTTTGACAGGTTTTACCACAAATTCAGCAAGAGGACAACATACATGTATGGAATACTTTCTTTTCCTTTATTAGGACTTGGCAGAATGGCAGATGCTAAGAAAGCTGCAAGGAAGGAATTGGAAATCAATATGTATGACCTCTGGTCACAACATGGTGTAAGTCAAAGCTCTGTCAAAATGTCCTGTGATATATGCATACAATGGATGCCATGCTAAATTGTATTGTCGGACTCACATGCTAAACAGTTGCAAATATAAGTTCACCTGTCAAATAACATGTGAGCATTATCGTGCAGTTATGCCACCGTCTTCAATATGGATGTCACGTCAAGGAGGCAACAGAGTTCATGGAGAAGTGTTCATCTTCGTGGGGATCTTGTTCATCATTTATAATCATCACAATCTTCCTAGTAAGAATTTTTCATTTTCTTTCGTTGACGTTGTATACATCATAAATAGCTTAATCTTGTGTTCAGTTCACGCACCGTTGGTAGCATGTTGCCTTTGTTATTTGGAGGGCGATTCTCTAATCTCCAAAGTCTTGGAAGTTTATGACCACCATATCTGGAACGAGTCGCAAAGAAATGACGCTTCACGCATAGAGGTAATTTTACAAGCATTGTTACTAAATCGAACAAGTATGCCACACTCAGTAACTCGTACCAATTTTCTGGATATATTAATATTATATGAAGCTGAAAATTTACTCGACACAATGAAATCCAGTAAGAGAAACACTTCCCTTATCTCTTCATTTTATAAAATTGGTCCCCAGTTCCTCGTAACTGGGACTAATTAATATCTTTCTCGCCTCTTTCTTATTTCTTTGTTCTTTTTTGTTAAATTTTTGTAATAACCAGGAAGAAGAAACAAACCCTGCAGAAAGGAATCCTGGTTGGTGTCGTTCTCTTAGCCTCCTAGGTTGAACAATCCTTTTACACTAGTTCCTTGCTTTCCGAAGAGCTTATTTGAACAATCCTTGGAAGTTTATGACCACCATATCTGGAACGAGTCGCAAAGAAATGACGCTTCATGCATAAAGGTAATTTTACAAGCATTGTTACTAAATCGAACAAGTATGCCGCACTCAGTAACTCGTACCAATTTTCTGGATATATTAATATTATATGAAGCAGAAAATCAGGCTCAGATCACATAACTGAATTTGTGATGTTCTGGCAGTTCCTCAGTTCCTCAATTTTATAAAATGCATTCCGTACATGAATGTCACAACCGAAAAGCTTTCTCAGGATACGCAGAGCACTTCTGAGATACCATCCTCAGCCCAAGTTTCAAGGAATTCATGGGTGACCTGCCGAATAACACATCCAGTAATGCTCCTTTAGCGGATTCAATATCTAAATCTGGATCCAGCAATGATAGCAGGAAAGTCTCCCGTGAAGATATTGAACTTGTAAGATAAACTTTATTCGTGTTGTCAATATCGGTGGTGGACTGGTTTTGCTTTTGCTAATAATCACTAGATCAGCTCTTTCTAATACAAGCTTTATGTTATGTGTGTCCAGAGTTTAATAGAAAGATGCCTACAGTTTTATATGAATATGGATGAGGTGGTACTGACTTTGTTGAATCGAGTGCGAATCGAGCCTCAATTTACATCATTGGGTATATATGCTGAGCTTTCTATCAATTCCTGGTGCTTAAACACTGAATTTTTCAGAGCTTAATGCTGAAGAAATACTGTACTATATCATGTTTGCAGAAATAATGTTTAGCAAGTTCTTTTCCTTCATCATGTTTCTGATTAACTTTTGTATGTTCAGGAGTCGTAGTCCATATAGAAGCAGGAGTCTTGTATATCGACGTCGTAGGAGCTTGAACAGGGATTATGAGATTCAAACTAATGGCGTGGGTTCTAAAACAAATCGTGATGATTATCCATCTCAAAGGTTGGTCCTTTTACGTTGTTGACAATAATCTCCTGACAGGCCGTGATGTGTTTTTGTCGTTTTCTTAAATTACATTCGCTAATTAATTAATCGTATCATCTATGGTCAGGATTCGTGGGAGAAGGTCACCAGTTCGGCATACCCCTGAGAGGGAGGAGGTCAAATTTTTTGATCAGGAGCATAAGGCATTGGATCCTGTGTGACATAGACCACAAGATTCTTTGAGGTCACCACAGCAGGAACCAAAAAGCAAAGTGCTGGCATCACAAGGTACCTGTTTTACAACCACCACCAATGTCAGTGGCAGGTCAGTCACATCTTCAGGCCATGAATTCTGGTCTTTCTAGATGTCAAGTGGTAAATGGAGTCTTTGCAACAAGAAATCTTCACCCTATTCGAGTAAACTCGGGCAATGAGTAAGAACTTAGTCACTTATTCTCTCATGTCTTATCTGTTCCGTGTACTGTTTCTTAACTTCGGTTCTAGCTTTCGTATTTGTAAAGTAAGATTCAGTTGTGAAGCAGTCCTGCTAAAACTTGTGGTTGAGTGGATACCATAACTTGTAATCCATAGCTAATTTCGCTATCAGGCAAGATAATTATATTAATGCAAATCGTATACCCATGCTTTTCCATGTTGATTCTATTTTGTCTGGTTGATTCTATAAAGGTTGAATACATGAATTTAAAATATACAGATTTTATTTATTTATTAAATTTTTTTGGTTCTCATTATCTACCTTGATGGATTGTGATGACCCACCATATGTTCGTATGAAAAATTGGGTCTTCTAGTTGTTCTGCAATGGTATACGAAGGTTCAGAATATATTCAGGTGGAGAAATTTGCCGGAATTATCGTCGGATTTTTTTTTTTCACCTGTACATGAGTTTGCGACGTATATAATCGTTGCTCAAATTAGAGTAATACGTTGCCTAAATTACTGTAAAGTTGCAAAAATTAAAGAATCCATTGCTCAAAAAACGTTGGTAAACTTGTTGACCAACGTTTTTATGCGTTGCAAAAGTTAATTTTCCCAATGGATTTTCGCGTTGCACACAAATTTGCTACGCCATATTTCCAACGGGCATATGTGTTGGTGAAATTCATTGCAACGTATATATTCGTCCCAAATCGGAGGATTTGGTGTAGTGACGGTTTGCAGAAGATTGCATTCCTTAATTTATAAATGTATTAGTTCATGAACAAACCAATTTTAGAACATAACCTACTCAAGTATGCAAACGGGTACGCATACCTAAGTGGTTTGGGTTCGCCAGATAGCGAACGGGTACGCATATTGTCGTACACCAACAAACTCAGTTGAATTCCCAAACTTGAACTTATGCTGGTACGCATACGGGTATGCATACTAAGTTCTCAGACTTCAACTAACCAAGCAGTACGCATACGCATATGCATACTATGGTTCCCGGACTTGGAATATCTTGCAACAGTTAACATACAAGTACGTAGTGTGCTATATCCAAGTAATGGTTAATTGTTCTAAACTCCCATTTCAATCATTGAAACATTCTTAGAAGACGGGAATAGCTGTCTCAGACAAACTATTAGCTTCAAAGCAATTTTCAAGTGAATGAATGATCAATAAGAAACATTCCGAGTCTAGACCAAATGACTGTCTCACACAAATCATATATATAAGATGTTACCAGGCGATTTTCACATGATCATCTTTTGACTTTCGTGAAGAATATAAGATTAACTTGGTTAAAGCGAAAGCTTACCAACACATATTTCGAGAAATATGTAAGCTAGTTTAACTCAGCTATAAATACCAAATGTGTATAATTGAAGTCTATATAGCTACACGACTTTTGTCTCAAATATGAGATATAGTAGATAGACTTTTGAGTGATAGATGATTTCAAGTCTCCACATACCTTTTGTTGATCAAGTTCCACAAGCTCCCATTAGTAGTTCTTCGTCTTCAATCGATGAACGCCGTGAAGTCTAAAGCTCAATTACACTTTCTATCCTAATCTGAGACTTGGCTATAAGTAGACTAAAATTCAAGACTTATAGTTTTGGTAACTAAACTTGACAAACAAGCTTGAGATATCAACGCTTGCGAGTTAGACCAAGCAGTTTTCTAACATGACTCAATCCAAACATTTTTTCCTCGTTCCATTTCCGACACACACCCAAGTGTATAACATGCATCTGTCGATTCGTCAAATACATATCGTTCAGTTATCTCTTCAAGTCTTCGGTACTGGCAGCCACATTGCAGTAAGGATAAGCACGTTCCATATCTTGGGAAACAATGGGGATCGTGGTTGGCTGTTCTTGTGAAGTAATACTTGGCATTTCCCAACGAACTTCGGGCATATTTGACGAAGATGATGAAGAAATTGCACCAGTGGTGGGGTAAGTCATAGAGCATGGCTCTTTTGGAGGTGGCTGGCTAGGAACGATATTTGCATCATGAGCCACCCCTGGGAAATCAAACCCATATATGTGCATATTGTGTGTCCCAATTACATGCTTCGCAATCGACTAATACCAGGTGACATACCGCGCTTCATCAATACTCCTCCTTGTATTTAGTTCATACCTCTCCCAATTGATTCTTCTCAACCGATCAAAATCTGACGCAGAGGTTTGCATCTATGGTGGCCGGTTAATTGCAATTGCATATATACCTTGTATTTGATACTACAGTCTTTCTCCCAGGTACCAAACCCCTTTGTCCATATCTTGAATGTAAAAAACAACTCTACGGAGAGAATGATCAAGAATACGTCCATCATTACCTCCATACCGAGGAAAATCAATGTAAGAGTGGACAAGAATATTCTTGTGGCTTTGAGTCATATATTGAAACCTCTGAACAAAACTTCCACCCGAGACGTTGCTGCCAGTGTCCTTCACCCAGTTGGTCGAGACGTACATGTCCAAGATAGGAAATATACGGGTATCGTCTTCAACGATTGGTTTACCAACACAGAAGTAGGTATACCACCAATACTGCAAATTACTCCATAATTTTAGTATTTTGACTTAATCTACATTTTTTTATAAAAAAATATTTAAATTGAAAAATAATAATTTTGATATCTACCTCTATAATGCCCCCAAAACCAGTGAAGTTAAGTATCCCAATGGACGCTTGATCCAGCCCATAGTAAATTTTTGCTAAAATTGCAGAGCCCCAGTCATAATATGGTGCTTTGTCAAGATATTCTAACACTTCAAGCCATCCAACACGAGAAACAAAAATTGAGTTTGGAAAGAATGTCTGACCCAGTACCCATAGGATAAACACCCTTTCGAGTTCAAGATAGTCATCTGCATTTTATGAGTCTATGTTTTGGGTAAGGAAAAACTTCAACGCTGAACATAATACCCCACCTCATTTCAATTCTTTATGATCTTCACTTATATCCGATTCTATAAATGAGGGAAGAAGCGTCTGCCATTTGTTATTTGATTGCCACTCGTCTTGGTTGTATGGTGCCGAATCTCCTGAACCACTTTGGATCCCACAAATGAAATACAAATAAAGGGGGTAATTCCTATTACAAGAACAATATCAACTATGATTAATTCTTTTGATTATTTAATAATTATTTAAAAAATAAAATTTAAGTTAAGTTAAACAAGCTTACCAGTTTCAAAATCCATAAAATAGAACGTGTGCGTCGTCGGCCACCACCTTTCTACAAATGTTGTCGTAATTCAGTTGTTGTGTCTTCTAGGCTTCACACTATAAAGCGCACGTCAGGGATATCTGTCAACCCTTTCTCGGACTTGAGGGGGTAGACCTTTATAAATTAAATTTGAAAATCCACCTCTCGTTCTATAACAATCCTCAGACCGATCTTGATTCCCCTAAACATGACCTTGGATTAATGATGGAGCAGCAACGACACTCGACGAAGCAAACTCTGCTTCCCGATTTTGAGAATAATCTGCATTTGTGGCAGGCCGGGGTACCGGTTAATTTCTTCGATCTCTTTTCTGCTTTATACTTTTGACCGTATTTTATGAAGTTGCTCATAATGTATCAAGAAATTTTTTTTTTAAAAGAAGGAATTATGGGTTTTGAAAATTATAGAATAAGAAGAATTTTAGAATAAGAGTGTGAGTGTGAGTGACAATGAATTCAGTTTGAAGGAATTATAGGTTATCGAAATAATAGTCGTTGGGAATGTGGACATTGGACATTTGAATGTTGGCGTTGTTGTTTCTCACGCTCGCGTTTGTGTTTCACACGCCGCGTTTAACCTACACACGCCGACGGATGTTCCTAGTTTTGGCGCTTGATTGTCAAAAGCCTACTTCTCTTCTCATAGTGGAGAATCATGTTTGGCCATCCACCTGACTCAACAAACTTTTTAGTTTGTACATTACCATTGGAATTACCCTTAGTTGGTGTTGTTTTTTTTTCAAAAACCCAGTTGCATCTTCATTCCCTTCAAATAAACCACATCTGAGTAAGCATTAGTTCTAAAAAATTCTTTTCTAGGGTTGTTGGTCCAATCATTTTTTTTCTTTTTTTTCTTATCCACAAAAGTCTAAAGGACTTAAATTCTACTTTTAGGAATCGGCCAAGTCGGGGAGAAATAGGTCCCCTTGAAATTGTCCCCGGTTGTGCTAACTTTGGTGGGTGGGTGATTTATAGCCTGTTTGGATACTAAAGTGCTTCTGAGAAGTGCTTATGGACTTCTCAGAAGTACTTCTAGAAGTCAAAATTATTGAGAAGTTAGTTTGGCTACTAACCAGAAAAAAAAAATCAGCAAGCTTTAATGGTTTATCAAAAAAAAATTGGTAGATCTTCTGGGCGATTAAATTCATGTTGCTATGATTTTCACCAGCAATGTTAACAAATTTTATTCAACCATGAAAAAAGAAGAAAATTGTTCTATCACTTTACTTGGGGTTAATGAAGAACACAAATTTAGGTTTTGGAAAAAATGGTTTCAATCGGATTAGGAGAACAAAAAATTGGTGATATGATCTGCTAAGATCTCCAAGAAGAAAAAAAACTAAGATTACTATGTTGATGGAACTAAAGATTTGATTAACATGAATAAATATTAGGTCTAAAATGTGATTTAAGATAATAGAAAAAATTAATTAGGAAAGACAATAAAAACATAATAGCTCATCAAAAAAGAAAATAAAATCCATTTCAAAAACCCAGATTGAAGACATAGACTGTTACATCTAAGCATACTAATAGATCTTGACATAATATATCTAGTTTATATTTCTTATATTCATCTTCATCAGCATCGAAATAAAACAACAAATGGGTTTATTTGTAGAAAGAGAAAATAAGGAAAGAAGAGAAACAAAACCAGTAATTTCAGTGAGAAGTCGGTCTCTCAGAAGTAGAAAAGCAAAAAGTTTTTGCTCCAAAAATAAGTAACTTATCTACTTCTATAAGTCATTCCTAAATCTGGTTGCCAAACAAACTTATGACTTTTTAACTTAAAAAAGCAAAAAAACTACTTATATGTTTGCATCCAAACGACCTTATAGTACTTGATACTCCTAGTAAGTTGGAATTTTGAGTCAGGTTTATACTTTTTTGCGAATAATGCTACAACTACTGGGAGAATCCACCGCGGATTCTCCCGCGTTTCACAGAAAAGGGGAGCCCCGGGGACTCACAGGGAAAAAATAGGGGGCCCAGATAGTTGGTGTGAGTCGCGGGAGAATCCGCGATAGATTCTCCCGATAGCTGTAGAATTATGGCTTTTTTTTGCACTGTTGTGGGATCAACCATAATAGTTGTCAGTTAATAAGACGTGTTTCTGTAGCGGGAAAATGAAGAGAGATGTTTGCCGGTGGGGTTTGGATGGGGAAAGTTTGTGGTTCTTTTTTAATTTGATTCTTGATACAACATTAATTAATGGATTTTCAGCCGGAGCTTGTGGTTAGTAGGGTAACAATAAAGGGGGAAGATTGCAAATTTAGTATTGAGAACTTTTCGGCTGAGAGGTTGAGTGCAGTCCAGTCCATTTTTTTCCCCTTCCTTTGTTATACGCTAAGCAGGACTTTGTGGGGTGCCAGGATTGGTGGGGTGTACCAAGCCAAGGCAAAATCTGTTTTGTCCTATATGAAAACTGTTTTGTTTTATTATGGTTCTGGTACACCCCCATTTAATCCGGTACCTCCTATTAGCAATCTTGAACTTTAGCTAACACGTATTGAGCGTGCAGTGTTTGCTTGTGATCTTGAGAATATGGTACTGTATTATTGAAGAATATGACACAACTGAATTAGCCAACTATCCTCAAAGTTATCACCACCACCATTTTGTTTTAACTTTTATTAAGGTTAATTTAAGTGATTTTCTCTTTAGGAAAAACTAGATTAGCCAAACGGAATACATTCGTAGTAGTATGCATCTCGGTACTACTACGTTTAAGACTTTAATCGTTGTTTACTGATGACATTTTTTTGTTGAAATCTGGCGCTATCAAGTGAGCAACCGTTCATTCTTCACGGCATGGTAGTGCTGATCTTTGTTGTTATTTTTTTAGAATCAAGTGTTGGTTTGGAAAAAAAGAAGAAGAAACTTTACTACCGATCTACTATTATTATCACTAGATGCATTTTTTACAATCAATCTAAAAAAATGTAACCTGACTTGCCCATCAAGAACTAATCTTGGATATCCCATCCAAACTTGTATTAAAATTAGACAATCAAAACTATAAAACACACAAGGAAAAGGTGGGACCAAAATGCACATTCTAACTGTTGCAAATTTGGGTAACGAGGGGATGAAAAATATGAGAACGAAAGGAATATAAGAATGCCGTATTTGCGGCTTCAAGGCCTTGTGATTTTTTCCAGTAGCTATTTCAACCATTCTCGAATAATTGGCGAGTACAATCGGTCGATGAAAAATGTTTTCAGAATACAATGAAGCCCCATAATAACGTTTTTGGTGTTGATGGTGGATTTTAGTTCAGGTCTAAACTTGTACCAAGTATTTAATGCGCTGACATCCTGCAAAGGGTAAAGCGGTTTTGATAAGTGATGAGTACCTCTTCACTTTATTTATTAGAAGCAATTCAATAAATATACAAAATTCACCCAGAATGGTGCATGTAGCAACAATCCCAAATATTCTGTGAACTTATAGCATTATTAATTAATGCATGATTTGCCTAGTATTTCTTGTGCTGTTCTCAGCAGAACTCTCATTATTAGTGCGGCATGATGACTGAGTTTTACTCTCAGCTGAGTAACATGAATCTCCAAGTGTCAATAGTGAGGTATGCACAAAATACCCGTACAGGCTACACCATTCTCTAACAAAGAGAATCTCGTATCGGCGTGCTTATATTAGCCCGATCGAACATATTTAATTTCCTAAGGGAAATCTGGACTGTCCGTATCAGTCTCAGAAACGATCACGGCCACGCAAGTTGACCGCATGATTTAACCAGCCTAAACGAACCCTAGCAGGAGCAGGCGATCACCGTGATGACCACCGGCGGGCCCACTTATGACCTAGCCGGTCGAACATCACACCTTGCTTCCCAGCGTGCTAAAACGCCAGCCCTAAAATAGGGTGGCCGCGTTGCTTTGGTAGAAGCTCGAACGAGCAAGACTGTTCAAGACAGTCTTAAAATGATCGCGACCGTCCAACTTTCACCAGCCTGATTGGACGGCTTAGATCGCACCATGAACGATTGAAGAGGAGCCAACATACACATTGGCGCCCACTCTATCCCTACATGATCGGTTTGCTCACGGCGTGGTCATGGATCCATGAACGTTTGCCCGAAACATGAGGGGAGTGATGCTTTCAAGGGTCACGAAAATTCCATTAATGTGTTAAATTGATCCCAACCATCCAACTTAACCAGCATATTTGGATGTCTTAGATCGTTCCTAGGACCATCAGGGAGGTGCACATGTGTTCACCGTCAGCCCAACGTGGGCCACGCACGATCGGTCTCTTTAAAGGAGAAACATAACTCGCCAAACCGTTTGGCCAAAGTCACGTACACGTGACTTTTTCAAAACCCTAATTAGGGTTTGCGGCGTTGCATATCTGTCGTAGTTCGATCACGACCATCCATCTTCGCCATCCTGGATGGAGGGTGTAGATATAGACTTAAGAGGTCCCAAGAGTGTCAACGTGATCACCGTGGGCCCACCTTTGCATGTAGCTGGCCGGCCTAAGAAGACTAGGACTCGACACCTCAAAACACGCGCCCCTAAGTGGCATGTCACGCAACCTTTAATCCTTTGCGGCAATGGATTTCTGTCGCAAATCGATCACGACCACTCATCTTTGCCAGCCAAATTGAGTGGCCTAGATCAAGCCTTCACGAGACGGCGAGGTATAGGCATGCACAACAACGAGCCATCTCCACGCATGACCGATCGGTCCCACCAAAATCGACGCCCATGTGTGGATTCGGTCAAGCCAAAGAGGGATGCTTGCGCACCTCCTAAAAACCCTAAAATTCCATCAACGGTCGCAAATATATGTCGTAAACCATCTCGTCCGTTCAACTTTGTCAGCTTGGTCGGGCAACCTAGGTTAAAGGCTAGGAAACCAATGAAGCATCTTGATGATCATCGTCCGCCACTCTGCCAAGGGAGTGATCGACCAGGGGATAGATCACTCGTGTGGCCTCCAAACGATCACACGAAGATGGTTGGACGTGATGCTGTTTCAAGACGTTTAATCCGCGACTTATTCGGTTAAGCTTTGAAACAACGATGCTTCATACATATTGATTGTTTTCGATGCATTACATGCATCGAGCATACACGATATTTCATAAATATTGATTCCTTAAATAAAATTAATTATTTAACTTAATAGCACCGTATGTTATTTCCTGCGGTGGGTTCCACGATCTGCTCATTCGAGACATAAAGCGTGTCACAAACTGGGATATACTTACTGGGTATTGGTCTGGCGGTTTACAGCGTGCAGTGTGCAACGCGCCATTACAAGAACGTGTCAGGAAAAGGTGGACGGTTAACGGTGATGAGGGAAGTGGGCAAAGGTGTGATCGTGTGACAATCACCACTCTTACACGATCCCACTACTCCATCACTTCACCTCCTCTACTTCCTACGAGATGAAGGTTGCGCTTAATGACTTGTATAAATAGGTCCTTCACCTATTTCCAAACGACACAGAAAAAACCAAGTGTTGTCATCAGTATCCAGAAAACACCCAGAAAAAACCAACCTCAACACCTTCTTCGCTTCCCTCCTAAGATCAACCCCATCTCCTTCACTTTGTGACCGAAGAAAGTCTGGAACGACCATTTCTTGGTTTAGGCTAGAATTGTCTCTCGAATCAAAAGCACTCCCGTGCAGTGCATTTGTTTAGGGTTTAGATTCATTTCTCATCCACGCACATCCAAAATTACCAAAACCAGCAGAAATAGTTTTCACCCATAAACAATTGGGTTCAAGAGTTGTACTCCCTTGACCCAACCAAGAACCAACAATTTATGGATTTTGATGATGCTTAGTAAAAAAAGAAGTCATAGATTTATGATGTGTTTTTCCATACTTGAATGAAATAAATCATCAATACTTACTTATAGGGGACTCATGCCCATCAGAGATGCCTCTTCACTTCCAATAGACACCAATATTGTCAAATGCGAATGGATGTGTCAAACCTCGTGTTAGATTTAGTATGTAAAATTATTATGTTAGTCTATGTTGTTTTATTTTTACTTGTTTTGGTATTAGTAGTGAAGAGAAATACTGGATCAACTCGTTCCAGATCATCATCCGATTCATCTACTACGGCAACTGTTAACTCATTCCCAAAGCCGAGTAAGCCCCATAATTTCCGTTACATACACTTAAAGACCGATGAAGACTTCCACTACTACTTGAGGCACTTTTGTTACTATCTGAGACACTTTGGTTATATGTTGGATATTGTTACTACTAGTTGGGTCATTGCTACCTTGATTGTATTAGGCAATCTAAACTTAAAAAACTCATGTCCATGTTATTTACATCCTCTGAAACATTGGGTTGGACTTGATCCAGTCATTTCCTTGTGCTTTGACACTTACTAGTTTTGTTTTCAAAATAAGTTTCGCCCTGTATGTTTGGTGCTCTCTTTTGCGAGAGAAAAGGATTTTTGAAACTGTTTTTAGATCTGAAGGGATAGATTTGATAGGTAAGAATTGGTGGAGATACTACAATATGTATGACTTGTTTATAGATTTGATAGGCTTATATTAGGATAATATGCCAATATATGCCAACTTGGCTTATATTAGGTTTAATGGGTGACTCAATAACAATGAAGTTTGTTTTCCTTTAATAGTGAAATTATATTATCTCTCGTACATTTAATGGGTGACTCAACTTCACGAAAGTGTACTAAATATTTGGCCCAGTGCGTTTCACATGGTTTTGGTCTTGGCGTCCTTTCTTTCTCTACTTTTGGGGAACTTGGTGAAGATACTTTGGGTTTCTTCAAACGTTTGAAGAATGCCTTGTTAACAATGATGCTAGTAGCGGCTTTGGTAGTTTCATTTTTTATAGATTAGGCATTGCCATCCAAAGGGGAGTTGGAGCCCAGCTTGTTGCTAGGTTACCAACCAAAAGCTTTGTATAAATCATTATTATTATTATTTTATCTTAATATAATTATCATAAATTTTTTTGTAAAATAAAATAAATATTAAAATGAATATATATTGTATATTAGACTTATTTGGTAATTGATTCTCAAAGACTTTATAAGCGGTTTGGATAAGTTAGAAATAGAAGTCAAAAGCGAAAAATTGTTTACTTCATAAAAGGTTAACTTTTTTGTTTATCATGGTGAGCATGTGCTTCTCTTGGCCAGCCGAAAACACTCTATAGGAGATCAAGGTAATTTTATAAATCTTTTTTTTTATATAAATTATCATTCTCACATGATGTACTATTTTTTTTTCTTTTGAAACGGCATGATGTACTAAATTAACTTTTAATTTTGTGCTTGTAGAAATCTAAAATTAGAACTTGCGACAAAAATCAGAAAACTTGGCGAAGTAGATTAGCGAACAGGCATCGGCTGTGATGAAGCGGAAAAAACTTGGGTGGAAACTGGAATGGAAATCTCTAACCAGACAGACGTTTATGGGTCCCATAATCTTTTAGTTTGAAATGCATGTAGTGTTCGCATGATTCTTGAAGTGGATTAGTACTTCTTGATCGTCATCGTGATGTGTTCCATCCTCTATGCACTGCAACTGATTTGAAGGTCATTTCTTGCTCCTGTTATCTATTTTAGATCTGAGGATGGTATTTCTAGATCTAAACAATCAAAATAGAGTCCATTCCTGTATGCTTAAAGTTAGGGTTTTATAAGGATTTGTAGTTTTCTCATCTTGATGTTTTAATTCAATATGTTGATTTCAATATTCTGTGGTCTTAAAAGCTTATTTGTGGGTTTCAGGACAAATACTGGAGCATTAGGTTAGCTAAGTTGAGAGAACTTTTTGATGGTAATGACTTCAGTGATGATGACTTTGAGGAAGAAGGCAACGATGATGAATCTGAGGGTAATGCAGTTTATTGGATTATCTTAATTCCTTCAGTGATTGTGTTTACTTTGTATTGATTGCTTGCGAATTCTGTGTTGGACTTACAGGTAAAATTGAGGATTACGACTCTGTGGAAGACAGCGAGGATGAACCTGATGGTAATCCCAATTATTGTATTTTCTTACATCCTTCAGTGATTGTTGTTTTCACTTTGTACCGATTACCAAAGTCTACTTTTGATTTGCTTGTGAATTCTTTGTTGGACTTAAAGGTGATATTTCTGACAAGTAAGACAATGTGCCTGGTGATATTCCTTTTGCTGGTGCTGGAAGTAATGATAGTTCCGAGTCTGAGGGAGACAAGGGTAATCCCGCATATTGGACTCAGTGATTGTTTTCACTTTGTACCGTTTACCGAAGTCAGTTTTGATTTGCTTGTAAATTCTTTGTTGGACTTGCAGGTGATATTTCTGAGAAAGGAGATGATAGTGATGATAGTTCTGACTCGAAGGAAGACAACGATGATGAACCCAAGGGTAATCCTCTTATTTGGATTTTCTTACATCCTTCGGTGATTGTTTTCACTTTTTACTGATTACCTGCTTTTGATTTGCATGGGAATTCTTCGTTGGACTTTTAGGTGATACTTCTGACAATGAAGATCATATGCCCAGTGATATTCCTTTTGCTGGTGCTGAATTTGCAGGGGTCGCAGCTTTCGGTAAGTCGATTTGTTAGTATAGAAGCTTGTGAGAAAGTTAGATGCAAATTAGTAGTGTAGTAATGTCAAAGTAGCTAGTTATTCTCTTGTACTATTTAATCTGTATTCGGGGTAGCAGTGAAAGCGAGGATAATCCCACTTACTGGATGTTCAATCTTCAGTGGTTGTTTTCACTTTGTATTAGTTACTGAAATTTGTTTTTAATTTGATATTGGATTCTGTGTTGGACTCGCAGGTGGTATGTCTGACAATGAAGATAATTCACCAGGGTACCAAATCGGTGATGTTCCTTCTGCTGGTGCTGTGAATGCCGGCATCGCTGCTTTGGGTGAGTAACTTGTTCAGTTCCGTCTGCTTAGAGTCTGCACTGATGTGTTACAAGGACACGGACACGGTGTTGGTGTGTCGTGTTCAAGTCCAATACGTTACCTTGACACGGCAACTTAACAAACTAGAAAATGGGGATGCGGATAGTAAGCATAGGAAAATACTTACATATATGTATATAACTTGTAAGAAAATGGGGACGCGGATAGTGAGCATAGCAAAATACTTACATATATGTATATAACTAATACTAATAAGAAAGGCGTAGAAATACTGACTCTACTGATATCTCTGCGTGTCTCCATCATCTCATAGATATAGCTGTAGTTGTGGGAGGATATCTCCATTTTTTGCTTAAAAATCTAATGGAGATCAGTGGAGAGCGTTTGAAGCTAAGAAAATATGTTTTTACAAAAGATAAAGGTTCATATACAAGTTAGAATGGAGAAAATGTCTTCTTTCCTAACATAAATATGTAAAAATCCATAGCTGAAGTATCTTTTAATTATGTTAAATATTTTATTCTTGTATTGGTAATTGAGTAATTGGTTGTTTTCACATTGTGTTAACTACGCTTTTCTTGATTTGGTATTGAATTCTGTGTTTGACCTGAAGGTGATATGCCTGACAATGAAGATAATTCACCAGGCTACGAAGTCAGTGATGTCACTTTTGCTGGTGCTGAGAATGCCGGCATCGCTGCTTCAGGTGAGTAACTTGTTCAGTTCCAGCTGTGTAGAGTATGCATTGTAATAAATAACATAATCAGTTTTTTAAAAAGCGTTTTGGTGCGCACACTGATGTGTGCTTTTTTGCGCTTCAAAACCAAAACACACTGATGTGTTTACATTGAAGAAAAAAGTTGGCTTTCAAGCCCAGTAAGATGTTTCCTAATCCCTAAAAGGCTTCTTGTTGGTTATTCCTTACTCTTTGTAATTGTCATCAAACACAAATGGAAGATGATAAAATGAGCATGATTATGCAACAAGATATAGAAGAACGAATCATTTCAACATATAAACCAGAGCCAGACCCTTATACGATACACATGGATATGGTGATGAGTGGTATAACCAAATCTTGCCACATATAGGCACAAGGTGTGTCTTAAATAAAACTACATAGTGACATGTGTAGCTATCTGCCGGCGACTCGTCCGGTGATCTAGTTGACTAATCAATGGTGATTATCCACCATTATTGTGTACAAGAATAGAAATAATGCGTAATCCTTCATAAATTTATCAATACTTGTTAATTTATATATTTAACGAAGCAACACTTTACAACGCTTTTCAATTACGCTTTACGCTTTACTAAGTGAGGGCGCTATTTGCAACATTGATCATAGTAACGGTGTTTGGTTGTTTTCACTTTGTATTGATTACTGAAGTCTGTTTTTGAATTGGTATTGAATTCTGTGTAGGACTTCCAGGTGATATGTCTGACAATGAAAATCATTCTCCCGGGTACCATGTCAGTGACGTTCTTCCTGCTGGTGCTGAGATTGCAGGCGTCGCTGCTTGGGGTGAGTAACTTGTTTAGTTCCTTGGGAGTGTGTGCATTGTAATATCATAATAACTTAAAGAGTAGTGCAATATCATAAAAACAGTGGTTGGGTGTAATTGTGCCTCTCAAGTCACTCCTCGCTTTGTGGTTCGTTGTAATGAGTTGCGTTTTAATTGTGCAAGTTGGATCTTTCTGGTGCAGGAAATGAGGGCGACAAAATTGCATATTTAGGTGAGTAGCGTAGTTGTAGGTTCTCATTCTCTTGTTCTCTTTCAACCTGGCCATCGGTCACGTTCCATTTTTGTACGTGAGTTTAGTGATTTGTTTTTCGTTCGACCCATCCAGATGCCATGGGTGGTATAGTTGCTGTTAACGACGTAGCAGATAAAGCTGAGGACATTGCAAATGCAAAAGATGACGAAGCTAGAGGTAAGTTATGCTGCCCATATTGCTGTTTAGTGTATACATACCTCTTGACATGTGATTTAAGTGTCTTGTTTTGTTGGTTTTTGCGTGCAGGGTTTGCTGAATCTGAAGGCTGCCTCAGTGACGCAAGTTCCTTAGCACTACAACTCCTTGGCCGTACTACTTCAATGAAACAGACACTTGCCACGGATTACCAAGGACAGAATGCAATGTTTGCCAATGGGAAGGTTCCGTTAATGGAAGAGATAAGTAGTTTTCTGGTCACACGGAAAAAACTGTTAGATATGCACTTAATGGAGCAGGGAACGTTGCAAGGGTTATTGGTGGATGTGTTAACTAAATCTGACAGCCACAGCAGTGACGCGGCATCCTTTGCATTGCAGCTCCAAAATCGAATTGGACTAAACAATCCATCCGGTAAACCTTTTCTTTCGTTAAGCCATAAATATTTCATACAAATCAAAATAAATCAACTTGCATAATTATTCACCTCAACCGGAAGCAATCGAAACAACATAGACATTATAGCACCACAATTGCACCGAAATTTTGTAAACCTAAACAATTGATACCATACAATAAAGCAAAATAACAATAGTTTTTCTTAGCCGGAAACAATTGAATCACACATTCATCTATACACACATCATGGAATAAAACATCAATTGTACCGAAATTTTGTTAAGCAAAAGCAATAAATATATGAAATAAAAATCAGGCTTTTCTTAAACAGGAAAACAATCAACTAACAAGATTGTTACCTCAAATTTCGCATCCTCTTCTTCAATATGTTTGCATCTTCGTCCAGGGAGAATCGATATCGAAATATCATCATGTTGTCATCCTTATGCAAAACAAAAGAATAATAACAACCAACCTTTACCAGAGAAAGGTTGAAAATCGGTTTTAACAATTGCAAGTAAAAGTTGAAAACCGTCGAAACACATGCTTTTTTGCTAAACCAAAACCGATTCAATCTATTGTGACTTTTTCAATTAACAACCCCTGTAATTGAAGAAACCCAATCATCCGCCACCGCTAAATCCGCACTAATCAAAAAACAATAATAAATTTCTCTCGTTTCTCCGTCGCAAGTCTACCACCGGCACCTCCAACTCCACCCACGCCACCAATACACCGCCGCCACCTCCAACTCCTCCTCCACCACCACCCCTACCTTCACCGCCACTGACACCAATACCAATACCACTACCGCCACCAGTCCATCATTTCCGCCACTAATCCACCACCAGTCTACCACCGCCAAAACTTTTCTTAATTCTTTTGGGTAGAACAAATTCTGCTAGAACCCCTATTCAAAAACACCCCAAATTGAAAAAATATTTAGGGGTTTGATTTTCATGAAAAACCTAAAAATAAAATATAACGAAAACCAAACTAATTAGTAATGCACACATCAAAATCAAAATAAGAATCAAGTTAATTACAACCAAAATCAAAATAATTTGTAAGCATCAACCTTGACAACTTTACTGTAAGCATCAAAATAAGAATCAAGCTATTTACAACTTCATCGAAATAATTTGTAAGTATCAAATGAGTTTATTTTCCTTCTAAAATTAAACAATGAAGAAGAAGATGATGATGATGCAGAGTAATGTCTTGGTAATGAAAGTTGGAATTGGTGGTCATTGTCACTTGGAGTGAGTGACAGCCGAGAGAAGAGGCGTTGAAGTGAAGAGAAAAAGAAGAAGAAATTTAGTTTCCTAGAATTAGGTTAAACATACTCTCGTACGATAGACGAAGGGTTAAAATTAAAACTGATATTTTGATAAACTGTTATAACTTAACTCTTATTAACAGTTCGATTTGGTCTACTTTAGACCCCAAACCGTGCACCGAGACGACAGATCAACGGTTCTCATTTCATAAGTCGTCAACGATCACCGAGATGACAGATCAACGGTTCTCATTTCATAAGTCGTCAACGATCGTTGGATGAATGGTTCGGCTCGGGTTCTGTCCGGTCTTGCCGGTTTCATCTTGGTTTTATGTGCATCCCTAGTTATAAGGATTCATTACTTGTAAGTGTGTAACTCACACGCGTGTCTTCATATTGTAAGTGTGTCATTCACACGTGTACTACTGTCTAAAGATACAACTATTATAACATAATTAATAATTTCATTATGTCTTATTTTCTTCTGTCCAGAGTCTGTCTGTACTGAATCCTGTATCAAAAGTTTAATAAAAAATATATTTTTTGATTATCAATTCTTGTACCTATACCAGCACCGAAAAGAAAAAATTAATAAACTTATTTTCTCCAACTTTTGACACTTTCCTTTCTATATCTAGTATAACACGCATGTGCGATGCGCTTGCCGGTACATTTGTTTCGTAATTCTAGTGTCTTTGTACAATAATCAACGGTCAAAGTCAACACTCGATCAACGATCAATGTTAAGTGGTAAAAACTCATTTCATGTTTGTTAGAGCATTGCTCGGTCGAATTGGCGTGCAATGCTATCTCAAGCATGTTTGTCAATGTTAGTGATCAAAGCTATAAGTCTTGATTTATAGCCTATATAGCTAAAGGTCTTGGAGTAGGATAGAAAGTGTAGTTGAGCTGAAGAACTCCATGGCAATCATCATACAAGACGAAGGACTACTCAAGGAACTGGTGGTACTTCATCGACTAAAAGGTATGTGGAGACTTGAACTTCTCTGTCACTCAAAAGTCTATTTACTCTATCTCCTATTCTTGAGACAAAAGCAGTTTTAATATATAGACTTTGTTTATACAATTTTGCTATTTCGAGCCGAGTTTATCTCGCCTATTTTTTTCTCAAAATATGTATTGGCAAGCTTCCGATTTAGCCAAATTCATCTTTACCTAGTGACGAATGTCATGTTATGTTTCAATCACTTTGAAAATTGCTCTGACGAAAAATGGTCTGTGAATAACGACTATATAACGTCCTCTGAGAATGTTTCAATGATTGAAATGAGAGTTTAGATTATATAACCATTGATGGATATAAGCATTGTTGTGGAAACACATATATGTATAAGTCCTTATTCCTTGAACCTAAGTTTGCGAACTCTGTTGATCAAGAGAAACGGAATGTAGCGTGAGCCAAGTCCGCGAACTCAGTCCACGTCATCGACCCGAGAATTTGTGCCGGAGTTTGTGAACTCCTTCCGTGAAATTAAGTCCGCGAACTTGAGTTGGTTATATCTAAAATCGGTTGTTCTTAAACTCATGTTTATATAAACTAAGGAATGCTTTTGCAAACCGTGGCTATAAAGTTCATGAACCGATTCGAGTGAATCAAACCGTTTTTTGCTTCGATTGTGTCTTGTGCAGTTGCATAAGATCTAAGCAATTGAACAACTCTCTAACTAGTTCATTTGAGTCACTTGAACTAGTTATGGTGAAGAAGAATATGGTTGATATGAAATTGCCCATTTGGTTAACTATTATTGAACCAACAAATGTTCATGTTTAGGAACAGTTACATAAACCCAAAATAGGACGTTTCATTTGTGTGTAAGAAGCTAAGTTTTCGATCTAACGGTGGAGAAATATTAGCTTGAATCTAATAAGGTTTTCATCTAGCGGTGAATATTGAATGCTTTGTTACCAAGCTAACATTGATTGCAAACCCTGATTTGAAAGACTATATAAGGGAGAACTCTAACAACTAGGAAATCTAATCCCCACACCTTACGTGTGATACTAGTTGCATAAGCTAGAGTCGTTTCTCTTTTAACCTTGGGTTTTCTTCTCTAAACCAGGTTAACGACTTAAATAGTTCATTGGGATTGCGAAGCCATACCCTACTACTTTCTCGTAGTTGTATGATCTGATCTTGCCGATTCTATCGTTTTGAGTACGATCGTAACGATTGGCTTGAGATTTACATCTCCGATGGGCAAGATAGAAAAGTAATCACAAACATCTTCGTCTCATCGTTTGTGATTCCGCAATATCTTTTTTCGCTGCGTCGATTAAGATTATTGTGAGGTGATTGATAATACTAGGCTGTTCTTCGGGAATATAAGTCTGGGTTATCATTTGGTTCATGTTCACCTTGATATATCAAAAGACGGAACAAACCTCTTAGATATATTCGTGGGAGACGGATTTATCTATTACCGTAGACTTTTCTGTGTGATACAGATTTGTGTAGTCTTTCGACTTTGGGTGGTAGCAATTCTTAGTTGTGGGTGAGATCAACTAAGGGAATCAAGTACATAGCATCCTGCTGAGATCAGAGGCGTAGGAGCATAACTGTACCTTGGATTAGTGTGATATTGATTGGGGTTCAACTACAGTCCAGAACGAAGTTAGTTTGGAGTAGGCTAGTGTCTATAGCGGCTTAATACAGTGTGTGTTCAATCTGGACTAGGTCCCAGAGTTTTTCTACATCTTCGGTTTCCTCGTTAACAAAATTCTGGTGTCTGTATTATTTCTATTGCGCATTATATTTTGTTATATTATTGAAATATCACAGGTTGTGCGTTTGAATCAATCAATTGGAAATCCGACCTTTGGTTGTTGATTGAAATTAATTGATCCTTGAACATTGGTCTTTGGTACTAAAATGTACTCTAGCTTATACAACTAGTATCACACGTAAGGTGTGGGGATTAGATTTCCCAGTTGCTAGAGTTCTCCCTTATATATAGTCTTTCAAATCAGGGTTTGCAATCAATGTTAGCTTGGTAAAAAAGCATTCAATATTCATCGTTAGATGAAAACCTGATTAGATTCAAGTTAATATTTCTCAACCGTTAGATCAAAACCTTAGCTTGTTACACACAAATGAAATGTCCAATTTTGGATGTATGTATCCGTTCCCACACATTAACATTTGTTGGTTCAACAATAGTTGAACCAAATGGTTAGCCATATGATTAATTTCATATCCACCATATTCTTCTTCACCATAACTAGTCCAAATGACTCAAATGAACTAGTTAGAGAGTTGTTCAATTTCTTAGGTCTTATGTAACTACAGAAGACACAATCGAAGCAAAAAAGGTTTGATTCGCTCGAATCGGTTCATAAACTTTACATCCACGATTTTCCAAAGCATTCCTTAGTTTATATAAACATGAGTTCAAGAACAACCGATTTTAGATATAACGTACTCAAGTTCGCGAACTGGGTTCACGGACTTAAGCTCACGGAAGGAGTTCACAAACTCCAGCAGAAATTCTCGGGTCGAGAACTTCCGCCAGTTCGCGGACTTGGCTCACACCACATTCCGTTTCTCTTGATCAACAAAGTTTGCAAACTTTGGTTCAAGGAATAAGTACTTATACATATATGTGTTTCCACAACAATACTTATATCCTACCAATGGTAATGTAATCTAAACTCTCATTTCAATCATTAAAACATTCTCAGAGGACGTTATATAGTTGTTATTCACAGACCATTTTTCGTCAGACCATTTTTTGAGAAATAGATAGGCCAGTTAAACTCGGCTCGAAATAGCAAATGTGTATAATCAAAGTCTATATATAAAAACGACTTTTGTCTCAAGAATATGAGATAGAGTAAGTAGACTTTTGAGTGAAAGATAAGTTCAAGTCTCCACATACCTTTTAGTCGATGAAGTTCCACCAGTTCCTTGAGTAGTCCTTCGTCTTATATGATAGTTTCCATGGAGACTTGAGCTCAACTACACTTTATATCCTAGTCTGTGACCTTTATCTATAATAGGCTAGAAATCAGAACTTATAGTTTTGATCACTAACATTGACTAACATGTTTGAGATGGAAACGCATGCGAGTTCGACCGAGCAATGCTATAACAAAATGCTTCCAAAGAGTATCGGCGCACCATTGTAGCTTTATCCCAATAAGGACGGTAGCATGCCTCAAAAGTTTAGCTTCCTCAGTTTGCTTCTTCGTACGACACGTTGATTTCGGTGTCACCGGAAGTTGAAACCTTGAGTGTGTTATCCTCCCACCAAGTAGCATAGTAGCATCATATTCCGACGTGGCTGTTGCTAACGCATTACCACCATTTTTCCTGACAGTCGCCAAAATAGCATGATAGAGATATGTCTTTCCCTTACCTCCCGGACCATCTATGAAGAAGTATTTACTTTTGTTTCTCTCAATTGCTCCCATGGCTGTATCGTAGGCCCTAGACCAATCTTCATTCAACTATTGGACAAAAGACAGGTCTTCGTTGGATACATGAATCGAAAATTCCTTTTGAATCAGACTTGAAATCTCTAAATCCTCACCCAATGTGACTATAATCGGTGGTAGATCATACATGGATATATACTTATCATGTTGCTTAAGTATCAAATTCAACTCGTGAAGAATTTGATCTGATAAGAATGTCAAGCTTGTAATTGCTTGAACTCGAGTAACCCTCGACCATGCTGTTGAAAATTTCATCCCACAATTCTCTCACACCTGATGGATTACAAAAGTTCAATATAGAGGTGAATTTTCTACTCAGAGCAGACGACATCTTGAATGGTGTTGCTTTAAAGACGCTCTCGCACTCTGATCATTCTCTAAGAGTCCCATTTTTTCGATAAATCTCTTGAATGTCCGACATATCTCTCCATCAACAAACAATAGATCATCAAAATAAGTCGGACCTCCAACGTGGTTCAGAATGTGCTTCATGAACCACACCTCTCCTGCACATGTAGGTACTGGATAAACCCTCCATATCGACTTCTGTGTACTTCGTGTTCTTATCTATTCTTTGGTTTTTGTATCCCAATAGTAGCATTTTGGAAATTCTCGGTATAACAACTCTCTCGTTCTAGGATCGCGAGCGTTTATCACAAATAACTCTGTCAAATTTCTTCTTAATTTTTTATCATCGGACAAAATTTATCTAACGTTTGATAATCATAGTACCTGACACTCTGTTGGTTGGGAAGATGTATCTGTAATCTCACTACAGAATGATATACCTTATAAAGAGGAAAGCTAAAGATCTTCCACATTTCCTATTGATTACAATCCATCTTGCATTTTTATACCTTGTTATCTCGTCATGGTCTTTTGGATACACTATGAAAGATACATAATCCGGACCCTTATACACATACTTATAAAGATACTTAACACTCTCCACACTGCTACAAATTTCTACGTTTATATGACAATCATACTTTTGTAATAAGTAATAACCAATGGTTATAAGGCACAACCATCCTATTATCTACTTCAAAACTTTCACTCGGAGCTAAAGAAAAATAAAGCTAAGAGTTGGAAAAAAATTGATCATAGTTCAACTGATTTTGTTGGCTTAATTGATAAAGAGACAGTTAACAGAGGTAATGGAAAAAGACAAAGGATGAATGTTGATTGGAAATGCTAAAACCCAGAGATGAGAGCAAAAGCGGTGGTGATTAGAGAATTAGAGGATGTTAAAAGGAATGCAAATAAAGGAAAACAAAAGGAGAATGAAGAATGCAACCAAGAACAAGATGAACTCACAAAAAAAAGGAACAATACTTGCAGAAGTTAATTGAGGGTAAACTTTATCTCCATGGTTATGTATGGCTGTTAGCGGAATTAATACAAGGATTTGGGACGAGGTACACCAAGTGAAATGGTTTTTATGGCTCTTTTCGCAACTGAAGGAAAAGTGGATCCCATTAACCCAACACCGATAGCAGCTGCTTAGGATGTTCTTAGTGAAAATACCATGGCCTCTGATAAAGTAAACGATCCAAAGTAAAGGATTTTGGGTTTATGTAACCGTTCCCAAACATTAACATTTGTTGGTTCAACAATAGTTTAACCAAATGGTTAGCCATATGATCACTTTCATATCCAACATATTCTTCTTCACCATAACTAGTCCAAATGACTCAAATGAAATAGTTAGAGAGTTGTTCAATTACTTAGATCTTATGTAACTACACAAGACACAATCGAAGCAAAAACAGTTTGATTCACCCGAATCGGTTCATGAACTTTATAGCCACTGTTTGAATGAGTACCAAATGGATTTTGAGTATGATGGTGTCCGAAGGGATTATGTGGCACGCTTTCATTGGATGGTAATATAATAGTGACGTGAGGAGAAAAGATATAAAAAAAAGGAACCGAAATCTTGAAGGGAGGAAGCCAGCGCGGCTACAGTGCCGTTTTGGGGAGAATAGGGTTCGGTGTCTTGATTTACTTTTCTCTATGTTTTGCTAAAACTGTTGTTAAGGTTTAGATGGAAGTCAATTTAATTTTATGAACTCTACGATGATATCTCTAATAATAATTCGTTGACTAGTAATTTCTCTTCATATAGCTTGATGATTAATCGTTTATGTGATTTTCTTGATTATTTATGTTTTTCAATTAATATTTCGTGCTTGGGTTAATTTATTTGACGTGATATGCTTTAGGATTGATAGGTAATTCTTTAGAATCACTACCTATGAAGCGAAGGAAGTTACATCGGAGAAACTATATTTTAGAATTTAACATACCACCTTCCGAGGCATGAGATTGATTTTGATACTTGTCTTGAGTAATAAGTAGAAATTAGTAAAGTTTTATATGATTGAATTGGTGAAAATCGAAAACCCTAATAACCTTTTCTCATTTTGGCTACGTCTTTGTTATTTATTATTTCATTTTGTCTGAATTTCTGAAATCTCTCAAAAGCATCATTTTGTTGATTACTTAGTTTTTGGTTTTAAATGGTAGAGTATTTCAAACTCCTCGTAGGAACGACCTGTACTTGTCATTGTCTACTAGTTAGACACTGTGCACTTGCAGTAATATTATTGTAGGTTTTCGAGCCTATCAAGTTTTTGGCGCCGCTGCCGGGGAGTGGTTGCGTAACACTCTCTGATTGATATCAATTTTTCTTGTATATAACTTTTTATTTTATTTTATTTTTATTTTTCTTTAGATCCTTTTTACGCAGTTTGTTTAATTTTTTTTTAGGTACCTTAGCCTGAAGTGCTGTGGGCGAAAAGAAAGTATGCCCTCGCAAGGCTTTTGCAAGATCCACTCGGAAGATCCATTAAAGATTTTCTTGGCTCATTTTGGTTATGATTTTGATGATGATAGTGTTATTTGTGAAGTCAATGCCTTGTTAGACTCCACACCGCTGTTAGACACTAATAAATGGAAGCCCAAACGAGAACCTCTAGTTATGCCCGAGTCTCGACTAGTTTCATCAGTCGAGAAAGCTCCGACCTTGACCCTTAAGCCATTGTCTAATTTTTCTCATCTTGATGATATTAATAATGATATTGTTATAGATGATAGTGGGTATACGAGTCGTAATATCATTGCTCCCCTGAGCCCTTGTTCAGCGAGTGAATTTGAACCAATATCTGTCGAGCAAATTATTTCCTCGGACTTAGAACCTGATTTAGGGAGTACAACAACTGCTCAATTCTTTAGACAATCTTTAGTATTTATCGGCGAACCTGATTTACTTCACATTACGACATATGGTTGGGCAGGTTCGAATTATACTCGGAATAAGATTGAATTCAGTTTTAGCGCTCTGGGTGCTAATCATTTCTGCTGCAGGATCATCTTTTCAGATGACTGGATTAGTTGGGTTGATCCCCAACTTTTCATATACTATATATATGATTTACAGCTTGCTTTGGTGTATCAACACCTTGTTTGAGATTACGTGCTACTGAAAGCAGGGAAACAAACACCTTTCGCTTCATGGGAGTCAACCCATCAGATTTGTTCCCTTCACTCTATCTTTAACTTTTTTGCATAGCATTTTAGGATTTTTCACTTTAATTTCTACGTTGGATGACTCAATTACATTGAGGACAATGTAATGTTTAAGTGTGGGGGAGTAGTTTATTTGAGCATATAGATTTTTGTAGTTTTTCTTTCAAAAAAAAAATGCATTTGTGACCAGCTGTTTAGCGGGTCTTGTAAAAAAAAAAACAATAAAAAAATGCATATTGTAACCAGCTGTTTAGCGGGTCTGTCTGTCAAGCTGTTTAGTAGACATCTCTATCCACTGTTTAGCGGATCTGTCTTGCTGTTTAGCGGACATCACTCTTTATCCGACTGTTTAGCGGATATATTTTTTGTTTTGCTCGGAACTAGCAAAATATAAGTGTGGGGTTGTTGATAAGCACGTAGGTGCTATATTTTATACCCACATTTAATAATAGCCAGGGCTCGATATTTTGACTAATGTCACTATTTTAGCGCTTTTATAGAAAGTACGTACAAGTGAATTCGGCTCAGTCCGAGAATAAATGTTTAAACATGAACCATTTTTTAGGGACCATGGTTTTTTTGGGGGGACCATGGTCCTATTAGGCCAACCTCCCTATACTTATAAGGGGTGTCCTAAAGTTGGGTAAATACACATTTACCCTTTACTTTAATTTAAATTAAAACTAGACTAATAACTATATAAATTTAATCATATATATCTAATCTAAATGAATCTATTAATCAAAATCAAAATCAAAAACAAAAACAGGGGAAATCGAAATTTTTTAGTTTTGAAAAAAAAATTATTCTCTTCTTCTTCTCTCTATACTTGACGTTCCTCGTTCGATTGAAAAATAAGTATTAACCATCAAATGAGTTGAAAATGGAAGTTGCAGAGAGAAGTTCGGCTAGGAATTATGTGAAAACTGTTGTCGAACTAACCGAACCTAATGGAAGTGATGAACATGAAGAACAGTTTGGCTATTTCGCAAAAAAAAATTCCCAAACGAACCTTAGTTCGGTTAGTAGCAAAAAACATTTCCCAACCGAACTCTCATAGTTCGGTTAGTAGCAAAAAACATTTCCCAACTGAACCTAATAGTTCGGTTTGTTGCAAAAAACATTTCCCAACCGAACCTAATTGTTCGGTTTGATCGTAAAAAGTTTTAAATGTTTGTGTAACCTACTATTTAATGGTCACACCAAATATATAGTTCGGTTTGATCGCAAGGAAAATTTTCAATTTTTTTCGTAACCGAACTTCTTACTGGTAACTAATCATCACTAATCATTAAGTTCATTTTCGTCATAAATTTGGGTAAACAAACTTAATCAGAAAAAAATTTAAAATTTCTAAAGTTTTCAATTTTTTTCGTAATAGAAGTTATAGAACTTCTTAATGGTAACTAATCATTACTAATCATACTAATCACTAATCATTAACTAATAACTAACTAATTATTAAATTAACACATTCAATTAAGGAGGATAAGTTTGATATTAAGAAAAACATTTAGATAAGGGATGACTTAGGATTATTTATAATGTCTTGCCCAAAATAAAATCATGATCCCACAAAAAAAAATAATGGTCCCAAAAAAAAATGGTTCTTAAACGGAGGCAAAATGGCATTTGCCGATACCAAACTGACTCACGGCACCAAAAGAGAATGGGCTTGAATTAGTAGTGGTCGGCCTTGTTAGTTACTACTTTTGTTGGTCGCGACATTAAAGTCAACTCAACATATTTCAGGCAAAAGGTCAAGCATGTTAAGGCAGTGAAAGGTTAGAAAGTAAGGGGGACTTGATGGTGCCGAGAGATGTAAAGCAATGAAGATTGAGGAGATAGGTGTCACGTGGTCAGATATCCACCATTTCATTTCTCATCAACCAGAAGAAATTCTCGAGAAGCATCTATTGTTCTTATCAGAGAAGGGGACAGAACAACTCCGTTTCTTTGTGAAAGCATAAGAAGTTCTCATTTTTTATTAAGCAGAGAGTAAGCAGTGGTGTTGAGGGAGAAGTTATGTTGGATATACCGGTTGCATGTTGGGTTTGCGGCAGTGTTGGATGGAGCAGGAGATTTACTTGCGCTGGTAGGTTGCTGTTCTAAATGGGTTCTTTATAGAGCTCGGTTCTTAAATGGTCTGGATGGTGGTTGAAGTTTCAAGCGGAGATGGCAGCAAAGCAAAATCGTGTTTGCATGAATGGAGAAGTCTAGCTGGTGGTGTTGCCATATTCATGGCTGAGAACAATGGGTTCAAGAAGGCAGTGGTGCTGGTGGTACTCGAATGGTTTGCCTGAGATGCTCTTAGTTGGATGGTGGTACGGTGGTGCTGTGGCTGTGCGAAGATAGAGCTGCGATCGAATTAGATGGACCGGCAGAAATTTTCACCGGGAAAACAGCAAGGAAGACTTGATTTTCATGGGTTTGTTGTGACTGGATTTACCAATGATGCTTTCAACAATGGCAACCAATCAAGCCGCATGCTGAATGGAGATGGCAATGATCTGTGGTCGAGAAATTCATTGGTCAGGAATAGTATTGCCGAGCAGGTGAAGTTGGTGTTGTGGCTAGAGTTTGGAAGGAGTTGGTGCTTCGGCTGAGAAGAGATTTGCTATTGTGTCTCATTTGGAAATTTAGTTTAAAATATGGAAACAAAATCTCTTGATTTGAATGAGTACCAAATGGATTTTGAGTATGGTGGTGTCCGAAGGGATTACTTGGCACGCTTTCATTGGCTGGTAATATAATTGTGACGCGAGGAGAAAAGATATAAGAAAAAGGAACCGAAATCTTGAAGGGAGGAAGCAAGGGTGGCTACAGTGCCGTTGTGGGGAGAATAGGTTTTGGTGTCTTGACTTACTTTTCTCTGTGTTTTGCTAAAACTGTTGTTAGGGTTTAGATGGAAGTCAATTTAATTTTATGAAATTTACGATGACATCTCTAATAATAATTCATTGACTAGTAAATTTTTTTCATATAGCTTGGTGATTAATCGTTTATGTAATTTTCTTGATTATTTATGTTTTTCAATTAATATTTCGTAGTTGGATTAATTTCTTTGACGTGATATATGCTTTAGGATCGATAGGTAATGATTTAGAATCACTATCCGTGAAGCGAAGGAGGTTACATCGGAGAAACTATATTTTAGAATTTAACATACCACCTTCCGAGGCATGAGATTGATTTCGATATTTGTCTTGAGTAATAAATAGAAATTAGTAGAGTTTTGTATGATTGAATTGGTGGAAATCGAAAACCCTAATAATCTTTTCTCATTTTGGCCGCGTCTTTGTTATTTATTATTTCATTTTGTCTGAATTTCTGAAATCTCTCAAAAGCATCATTTTGTTGATTACTTAGTTTTTTGTATTAGTTGGTAGAGTATTTCACACTCCTCGTGGAAACGACCTGTACTTGTCACTATCTACTAGTTAGACGTTGTGCACTTGCAGTAATATTATTGTAGGTTTTCGAGCCTATCAAACTCTGAAGTCTTTATCAGATGATTTTTGATATTGGAACAAAAACATTTTCAAAAATATATTTAAGAATAAAGAGATGATTTAAAAAAAGATAGATAAGGAAAATGCTAAGCCTAGTCATTTAGTTTCTAGAAAAGTTTTGAAGAACTTAGAGGAGGAACTAGAGACATGGAAAAAGATTGAGAATATATATTGGTTAGAAAATAGTAGGAATAAGTTTTTCAAGGAACATGATAGATGTACAAGGTACTTCCATGTTGTGGCGTCTAATAGAAGAAGACATAATTTGATTCATATGTTTAGGGATGAGTCTGGAGTATGGATAAAGGATAAGGATCAATTAAATGCTCTTCTAAGGAACCATTTTGCTAAAATCAGTTCTACTTCTGGTGAGCAAATTCATGCTTTTTAACAATATCATTAGTGAGGTTGTTACAGAAGAGGAAAATGTGGAGTTAGTTAAAATGCCATATGTGTAACAGATAAAGAATGTTTTGTTTAGTATGAATTCTTGGAGTTTTCCAGGATCTTAAAGGTATTCACCTAGTTTTTTCCAAACACATTAGATTTAGTTAAAATGTTTTTCCAATCATGGAATTGGTCAGATTCACTGAATGAATTTTATATTTCTTTGATTCCTTAGGTGGAAAGTCCAGTTATTCTCGTGGATTTTAGGCCGATAAGTTTGAGCAATGCGTTTTATAATCTCATATTAAAAATTCTAGCTTCGAGGCTTAAGAAGGTTCTGGATAAAATCATATCGTCGAATCAGACTGCATTTATACCAAAAAGGTAGATTGTGGATAATGTGGTCATAACACATGAAATGCCACATAGTATGAAAACTAGTAAATCTAAAAAGGGTTACTTAGCTCTGAAATTAGATATATCCAAAGCGTTTGATAAAATGGAATATAATTTTATCATTTTCATGTTTCAGAAATTGGGTTTCTCACAGAGATGGTGTGACTTAATATATGAATGTATCTCTACAGTTAAGTCCATGGTCTTATTGAATGGGATTCCCGGTGTTCAATTTTGTCCTACTAGAGGGATATGTCAAGGAGAGTCCCTCTCTCTGTATTTTTTCATCACTGCTTTAGAGGCTATATCAAGATTGTTTTTAAATGTTGAGAATCAAAAGACCTTTTCGATCGGGAGTCAAAATAAACTCTAACTGTCCAACTACTCCACACCTCTTATTTGCGGATGATTGTTTTATTTTCTGTTAAGCTAGTATTGCGGAGGTTAGAAGTATGATGAACATACTTGATATTTTTACGTCCTCCTATGGACAAACAATAAACTTTCATAAATCAAGGGTATATTTTAGCAATAGGTTCACAATAACCATGAAAAAATTCTAGATAGAATGTTAAAGATGCAAATGATACCAAAGGATGAGAGATATTTAGAGACACCATTATTTTTTAATAGGAGGAAAATTTTAAATTTTGAACCATTGTTGGACATGGCTTATAAGGCTCTAAATGGGTGGAAAGAAAAACTCTTGTCACAAGCAGGGAGAATGGTTTTGATGAAATCTTCTTTATCTGCTTATCCTATTTATCAGATGCGATGTTTTGAATTCCAAAAAGTTGTTCAGGATGAGTATGACAATTAGAGATATTTCTGGCGAGACAAAGACAATCCTAAAAAAGCGTTCTACCTGAAAACTTGGGATAGTATAAGAGTTTCAAAAGCCGCGGATGGTATTGGAATTAGAGATCCCCATAAGGTTAACATGTCGCTTCTTGATAAATTGGCTTGTAGGTTAATTCATAACCAAGATGCTTTATGCGTCAGGTTACTTAGAGGTAAATATTTTCCTTGAACTCATCATTTTCACAAAAATAGGGATCTTGGGTTTGGCATAGTATTAGAACAGGGTTGGAAGTTATTAAAGCAAATATTATTTGGCAGGTTGGTAACGGTGGAAGCATTAACATAGCTTTAGATAACTGGATACCAGGCACGGGTCTCTCATCTGATTGGCATCGTAATGAATTGAAATATTCCTCTGATCTTGTTAGGGAGGATGGATGTTTGGATTGGAAATTAATTGATTCAGTGTTTACTCCTGAAATTGCCTATAAAATTAGCGCTATCCATATTAATATAAACAACCAAGATAAATTAGATGGACATGTAGTAAGGATGGAGAATTTTCAACGAAATCAGCATATAAACTACTAGCTCATGAACAATCTGGTACAGTGGATAGTTTTTGGTTGCGTTTATGGTGGTTGAATTTAATTCCTAGAGTAACTTTGTTTCTCTGGAAGATTCTTGATTCTTAGGTCCAAGTTATGTGATGTTTTGAAACACTCTAATCCTTATTGTGTGTTATGTATGAGTACCGATGACTCTCTTTCCTGGGTAAAGTCTTGGTTTACACCTCCTTTCCATGAATGGAAGGAGATCTTCAACATAGTATGTTGGAAGATATGGAAGTACAGGAATATGGTAGTGTTTCAGGGAGAAAAACCAAACCCAATAACATGTATTAATTTGATTAAAGCTGTAATTAATGAATGGGATGTAACGATGAAAAAAGAAATACTTGGTATTCATAACAGGAATTGTAGTAGTATTACACACATGAATAATACTCCCTCCGTCCTAATTTACTTGCCAAAATTGAGTTTTTTTAACAAAAGTGTATCAAAAAATTACTATATTTCCCACTAAAATTATCTAATTTTCAAGAAAGAAATAAAAACTAGGATACAAAAACTAGTATATTAAACAAGTAATTTGAAAGATTGATGATGTATGTGGAAATAATTTGAATTTGTTTCAAGTTTTTGCAAAATCATATTTTGGCAAGTAAACTAGGACGGAGGAAGTATTACACTAGCACACAGGAGCACGAGAAGAAGTATATATGCAGATGCTTTTTTTGATAAAGACACAGGAGAATTTGGGGTGGAATTAATATTGTGGATTAATGATCAGATTGCTGATATTAAAATTCTTGCAGAATTCCCAACAAGCGCACAATGTGGAGAAGTAAAAGGAGCTTGGGAATAGGCAGAAGAACTAAGTCTGCACAATATTCAGGTGCACAGTAACTGTAAGAATGTGGTGAACTTTTTGGGTAACAAAACTTCAAGTTGCGAATGGAGAACTAAAGTCATACTATCTCAGGTGAAGGTTTTTTTTGATGGAAGTAATACCCTTCGTAACAGCCTGAAATGTAATGTTATCAATGCTGTGGCACAAGGCCGTGATATCTCTGTATATTACTTCCCCTAGTTTTTAATATATTTTGGTTTTTACTAAAAAAAAAACTTTATGACCAATTGCCTTCATCCATTTATCTATATAAGCAAAAAATCTTCAAGAATAAATATAAACAAATGCCATGAACCTTAATAATGTTGAGTGATCAGTAAATTGACCAGACACCATAACTTAAGTCAGTAAGATAATAGCAGTACGAAACAACCTAAAAGAAAGCACGATATTTTACTGATTCTCTTTCAGTACTCAACCATCCTGCAGGTAGATTATTTTTTTGATATTTCGGAAACTTAGTATCATAGTACCTTCTAGTTTCTCATGCAGGAATGAAAGTTTTCAGAGAAAGGATGCCTTCAGCTTGAACGTGCAGCTGACAATCCGCATACAGACGATAATTATAACCATCATTGTCAATACCATTGAAGGGGGGGAATCCACACAACTTACAATCAAAAAGTAGACTACCATCTGCATCACAGGAGGAAGAGGATCCTACCACATCGAGATGTTTAGTCTGCAAATTGTAAAGTTTAAGATATTTTCCATCAAACCAATGCAGTAATACCTGATCGGAGACGCTCAGCATTCGCATAGGAAAGGTAGCAGTAGCAGCAGTCATAGCAGTAGTATCAAAGTAACAACAAAAGGGAGCTGGTGGTGAACCTAGATCGCTAACTTGAACACCATAACTCCCCCCTTTGATCCACACTTGCTTTTCCTTGTCCTTCAGTAAATACAGTTGAACTGTAAAGCGACAACAAAAACTACTCTGACCATCACGGCAACGACAGGCCATTGCCTTTTCGGACTGTGCAACACAAGGATATCCTTTATGCTCCAGAAGATGATGTTCAACTACCACATTCATCGTTGTCGGCATTGGGGCCGTCAAATTACATTCAGCCGGGAGTCGAATGAATTGAATTTTCTCCCTGTGAATGTCGAACGAGAGCAACATGCCAACCCTATTATTATTATCACGAACTTCTTCAGTATGATTATTAGTGACGACTGCCGCCTCTTCTTCTGCTGCACTGTTAGCAGTTATCCTCCAGAAAAGACCGGCCCCGCAAAGAGTGGCTGCTCTGCGTGTTAGCAATCGACTAGGAGGAAAAGGAGAACAACCTGGTGGTGGGGAGATTTGAGCAACACTTGTGACACTCTTTCTCCATGATCTAGTACCCAAAGTAAAGACCATGCTTATAAAGTGCTCCTCAATGTCTTTGGAAGTAAAAATGATTACAACCTTGTATTCGTCTGTTGATGAATCAAAACCAAAACCAAAACCATGACACAAATATTCGCATTCTCCCCCATCACCATTAGGATAATTATAAGGGAAGGTAAGTATTTCCCTCCTGATAGGGTTAATGATATTCACATAATTACGACCAGACGCATATTTACGAACCCATTACAGTAACCTACTAGTTCAGCTCTAGTTTGGTTTTTTACGTTCATTAATAATCTAAATTTATAATCACTGTCTAGACTGAAAAAAGCAGCTCCTCCTTTGAAAGTCCAAACATTAAGTAAAACAAAGACTAGATTTAACTTATGAAGATTTTTGTTATAAGCAAAGTGAGTCTTAGCAAATTGTGCATCATTTGAAATTGAATTGTACCATAACTTACTGATGCTGTGTACACATATATCTCACTATCGGACACGTGTATATAAAAAGATACGTGGAAAGCATGCAGGCCAAAACATCAAAACATGATGCGCTACGAAACACCAAATAAACCCCGAGGAGTTGCTTTATCGCATCCCAAAAAGAGAAGCTAGGATCAACGGTGGAGAGAGAGTTAGCTGACACGGACGTGACAGGGGCAGAAGACACTTGTCTGACACGAGCAGACTCCTCAACTACCCGCATTAAACAATCTGAGCAGTGTACGTGTCGATCAACCTGTGGAACGAGCGTGGATGCCTCTGCGGGATCAAGGGGAAAACACAGACCTCTGCGTGATAGACGCAAGGACACAAGAAGATAAGGTTCCAACGGTCATCAGAGATGGGTCCCACACTCTAACCTTATAAATACCCCGTCTCCACCAAGAGGAAGGGAGGGGGAAGAATCAGGAGGGGAAGAGGAGAGAGAGAGAATTTGCAAGTGTAAGTTAATTATTTAGAAGAGAGAAAAATGTAAACCCAAAAGTCATTCGACTATCCGTGTAACGGTGAAGAATATAGTAAAACAACAAACCCCGTGGACGTAGGCCTTAGTGCTGAACCACGTAAACCTTGGTCTTATTTACATTTCAGCACTTTATATTTATTTAGCCCCATGGATCTTTACTTATACGTTTTGTTTTCTTTGCTTGTATTTATATCCCATGCGCAAACGCCTCGCATGGAGTTGTTAGACGAGGCTATGATAAACCCGAAGGTTTTGAGCCAATGAATCAACACTTGGATATCATCATCACAAATCTCCTTAGGCGATGATGATTGATTGTGAGCATTCGGATCCCTTCGTGGAACTGAGTGTTCACAATTTGGCGCTAGAAACAGGGACTTCGTCCCGGTAAAAGATTTATCTTATCCTGTGATTTCATTTTAAATTGGCATATGATTGCTCTGATTTATCAGCTCGGACCGTATGGATCATTTGTTAACTGTATTGTATTCAAAAACCCACCTTTTATCTTCGATAAGATTCATTGTTCTAATCCGCGGATTTACGATTTTCTTTAAATCTCATGCGAACCCGTCTCTCTGGGGGGTTTTTTCGTAGTTTTTATACTAAGGATCTACTTTAATAAAACTTTAACCCATATATTATAGCTTGCGTGTATTAATCCTCTCCTGGAAGAATGTATTTCGCCAACTAACCCGCTTCACGCGGATATACCCGTTTTTTTGTTTAAAATGCCTTGTGCAGAAAGAACGTATTGTGAGTAAAGAAGGCGATTTTCGGCGAGATTTCATTGTCAACAAAAGGACACGTGATGGAAAAGACGCAGGAAGCAGGAAAATCCAAAGCTTTGTCAAAAGAAACACCTAGGACAACCCCGGTCATCACCCGAAGCAAGCAAAAAGGAGATAAAGCTAAAATGACCAGTCAAAGGCAAGATACAGCAGAAATCACTTCACCTATGAACGCTAACTCAGTTGCAGCGGCGGCTCTCAGAGCAGCATCGACAAAGTACGGTGCGGCTGCGGTAGTCCCGAAGGCTGCAGAGGCTAGCAATACTTGCGCCATGAATCAACTTAATCAACCAAGAGAAAGGGTGGATGAATCCAGAACAAGCTAGTCAAGTTTCGTTCAGTATTCTAAAGTGATTGGCAACTAAAACTTCCGATAGAACACCTCAAGGATGAGGCTATACATGTATTGGTAGATCGTGCGCATGCAAGTTTCTTATCACTATGTGAATTGTGCTAGAATCAGGGGTGCCTAAATATCTAGACTAAGAATCCTTATAATTACATATTTGCACAAGAGTCAACATTTCAAGGTAAATGAGCTCCATTTTTATGTTTTTTTCAATTTTTTATTTTTTATTTTGATTTTTCGTTTTTTTTCATTTTTTTCAAAAAGAAGGAGTTCTTGTTTTCAATTATGGCATATTATCAAAGTATCTACTTTTCACCCCCAAACCTAAACTAAACATTGTCCTCAATGTTTCAAAATATGAACAAAATTATAATACAACATATGAAGAGGATCATGTTGAGTAGAGAAAAAGGAAAGAGAATACCCGATTTCGGCGAAAGCAATATTTGAACTCCGTTATTCAAGGCAAGAATCCAACATATGTCAGCCGAGATCATATTGGATTAGCAAAATATATACAAAAGGAACAAAAGGGTTTTAAGAAATTTTATCTACTGGATTATATACAAAAAATTCACCATACACTAACAATCTAAAGAGTTGAGGATCAACCCAAAAGACAAAGTGTAGAGGTTTCAACAGCTTCACACAATAATAATATGATAGGCATGAAAGTGAAGCTGTGAAACAAAATGAGCTACCCCCAAACCTGGATTTTTCAACGGATAAAATTTTGGAAACAAAATCTCGCAGTTTTGGGGGTTCATCATGTACAAGGTCTAACTCAAAGTGAACTGTGCTAGGGACGGGCAAACATGCTAATTCCAACTGTGGTTCCTCAAATGTATTATACTTAGAAGCAAAATAGTCCAAGAGGACTTGGGAAGCACACAGTTCCAAACCTAGATTAGGGACTCTCAGAAAAGTCGGTTTGACAATATGGGTACAAACCAAATCTAGGTTGGGTGGAAGGCCATCAGATTGTGACTTATGTAGGACGATAGGCACATCATTACTAATCACATCAACATCTCCTAAGTCTTCTACACGTGTCACAACATGCTCACAATCATCAAATTGGCAAGATCACAATCAGAGTCATCAACATCATCAACAAATTTATTCTCATGCATCGGCAAATCAGGAGAAATATCACAATGTGACCTAGGTAGAGAATCAGACACATCAATATATTTTCATGCATATTAGCATTAGTGTCTACAGAAGATTCAACTATTCCTATGTCATGCTCATCTTCGCAGAATAATTGTACGAATCCCATGTCAATATCAAAATCATATGAATTACAATGAGTATTAGAAAAAACAACATTCATGAAGGTCGAGGGCGAGAAGCCATATGTTATTGAACCAACAGGTTCCACAATATTTTCATGTTCTTCTAACATATCATCATAATCATCATCATGGTAGCATGCATATTGGTCCTCATTAACAGTGGTGGTGTCATTAGTCGATTCATGTTCCTCTAAATTAGGTTCATATTCAACATCATTTACATGAATGGGACTAGACACTTCATTAGGGACAACATACATTTCCTCATGAATTTCCTCCTTTTGTAGGTGAAGCAAAATCTGATCTAAATATGCATGAATTCGTGATGTAGATCTATCAAAGTTTTGCTTACTGAGTCTTAAAGCTTCTGTGGTGGAGTCTAAATTCATGGGAGTACAAAATTCTTCATGTTCAAATTGTGGTGAATGGTACATGTGTGCATGGTCATTAGGGTTTACAAAATATTGATCGCAACCCTCAAAGGATTGATTATGGTCCCAATGACTACCATTCTCACAATTTATGGGCATTTCATACCTTGGATTTTCTCTAGATTGCCTAAAATTATGCAAAATATGACAATTCTCAACAGGGTGGTCTAAACTACCACATGCGGGACATGCATAGATTTCAGGTTGCCTAAGAAAATTAGACGTGACAGATTCCTCATGTGATTGCATTTCTAAAGCTGTGATTCGAGCTTCTAATTGATCAATCAGTGATGATTGTGTGAGTGAGGCACTAGCAAAATGTTCATTTTCACGTTGTGGTGAATGATGCATGTGTGAATAGTTATGAGGGTTCATGTATTGAGGCTCGGGACTTTGAAAATGTCCATAATAATTCCTATAACTATTGACATCATGGTCTATGGGAGGTTCATAACGTGGAGTATGTCCATACGCAAGTTCTCTAAGGGATTTGTTGTATTCCCCAACTGTAGACCAAGATCCAGACATGATTTGGCTCAAAAGCTAAGTAACTATGTTACAAAGCCCAAAATTTGGTTTTTAATGGGTTTGGATTTTTGGGAAAAATTTGGTTTTTATGGGTAACATTTGGTTTTGTCGGGTTTGAAAAAGAAATTTGGTTTTTAATGGGTTTTAGAAAATTTGGACTTAATGGGAAAAGAAAACACTTTGGTTTACTGGGTTTTGAAAACTTTGGTTTTAGACTTTGAAGACAAAGCCCATTTGGGAGCTTTTGGTTTTGATGGGAGCAAATTTGGTTTTAAAGAGGTAGAAAAATTTGGTTTTTAATTGGGAGCAAGAATTTTGGTTTTAGTGTTGGGAGCAAGAATTTTGGTTTCAGTGTTGGGAGCAAGCCCACATTGGTGGGAGAAATTGCTTTGCCAGGGGAAGGTGAACTAAGCCCACAATGTGTATGCAAACTGAAGCCCAATGTAGCTTTTGAAATAGCCCAACTGTTGCTTGTTTGGTCTGAGGCCCAGTTGGGCTTTCAAAAGTTCAGTTTTTCTAATTTAAAACTACAGGCCCAAATCAATCTAACACCACAAGCCCACAAGCAATTAAACAAACAAGCCCACAAGAAATTAATTACAAACCCAACAGAAAAATGGAAAAAATTATTACAAGCCCACAAATTAAAAATAGAAGCCCACAGGTTGGGTTCTCTTAATGGGTTTAGGCTTACTTGCTTAAGCACAGCCCAGCTGCTCAGTTTGGTTGCAAAAGCCCAGTTGGGCTTTGGATCATCCTAAGCTTTTGTCTTTGTTGAGGCCCAGTTGGGCTTGGCTTATGAATGGTAGCAGCACCACTTCAGGCCTAGCAGCAGGAGCAGATCAGCAGCAGCAGCAACAGCACAACAGCAGGCTTTGCAGGTTCACAGGGCCACAGCAGAGCAACAGGTGCAGAAGGCAGCAGCAGTTAGCAGCAACAGGCATCAACATGGGCCACAGCAGCTCAGCAGCAGTCTTGGCCTGGCACAAGCAGGAGCACCACAGCAGCACAAGCACAGCAGCTCAGCAGGAGAGCAGGAGTACAGCAAGCACAGGAGCAGCAGCAGCAGCAGCTCCACAGCAAAAGCAGCAGGATAGGCAGGTACCTGCTGGCTCAAAGTAGAAAGTGAGTAAAGATGCAAGCTATGATGCAGGAATGTAAGTGAACAATATGCAAATGAGTATGCAATGCAGGGAAAGATGCAAATGCAATGAACTATGATGCAAATATGAAGATGAAAGTGAATGCAACAAAACAGCAAAGAACAACTCAACACACAGCGCCAAGTCCCCGGCAGCGGCGCCAAAAACTTGGTAGGCTTTTAAGAGTGTAAGAAAATAATACAATGAAGCAGCCTACATGTTATACCTGCAAGTGCACAGGGTCAGTTGTAGCTTGTGTGCAAGAACAGGGTCATTCCACAGGGACTTGAGTGTGATTGAAATCTTCCTAGCTAAAGTTATCCTACAGTGAGCTAAGGGCAGTAAACTATGGTGACAGTGATAGTGACAGTGGAAGTTAAACAAAGGCAGTGAGCCTAAGGCAGAGAAGCTAAGCAGTAAATGCACTAGGGGATTTGAATTCACCTTATGGCCTAGCTAGGCAGCATCAATCTAGTTTATGCTCTTGTCCCTAATGGAGCTAGGTGAAGGTTCAAGCCTGCCTATGTTCCAGGGCATACATAGATAGAGAGTTAATTAACTAAGCTCACTAGCATCACCCCTAGCATTGAGTGTCTTCTTACAGCACACTCAATCACAGGTGATGTTTGATCCCTAAGCTTCATAACTTCCCTACTTTAGTTAAATGTGGATGGTTAAGTCCCTAAATTCTCTAGTTCACCCCTAGCATTGAGTGTCTTCTTACAGCACACTCAATCACAGGTGACTTCAATCACCAAGAACACTAACATCCTAATTCAGTTAAACCTACAAGAGTGTTCACTAAGATTTTGCTACCCAACAAGGTCTTCAGGCTTCATCTAAGCCCTAGCAAGAGTAATTAGAACATATTGACAGTAATTGTAAACATGATAAACATAAAGAGTAATTGAAATTGAAACTTGGAATTAAAACAGAAGGTTACAAAACCTAACAGTGGAGAGCATGTACTGATAGTATTATGGAATTGAAATTGAAATTAAACATGAAATTAACTCAATTAGGGGGTATCTCGGATGACCCAAGAACAGTTTTTGCATTCTCTACAGCTTCCCTTTTATAGTTTTTCAAAAATAAAAAACCCTAATTCGAAACCCTAATTTTTTGGAGAAAATCAAATTCTCTCACCAATTTCCTGAATTGAGCTCGACCCATGCTTTGGGTATGTCCCCTCTGCTCTTCTGAAGCTTTTCCTGCCCTCAATTTTGTCTTCTCCTCGCTTTTGGTGAAACCCTAGCTCGAGCTTTCTTGTCAAACCCACACCTAGGGTTCAGAGATGTGAATTTGGAAAGAAGTCTAGGCTAGGGAGAGATGTCGTGGTGTTGTCGGGTGGTTGTGGTGGTGGTGTGGTTCGAGAAGAAGGTGTAGCTGGTGGAGGTGATGGAGTTGCAGAACTGTGGAGTTTTTGGGGAAGATGAGAAGAAGAACCCGATGGAGAAGAAGGGTCTGTTTGGTTGGGTAATAGGGTTCGGTGACTAGGGTGTTAGACGGACGTATCAAAGGTTGATTCTCAGCGAAGCGAAAGCGTAGGATGAAAAGATGATGGAATGATCCAATGGCGCGATAGGAACGACCGTTGGATGATGAGATACAACAAAACTGACGGCTTCAGATGGAGTTTGGTACTATAGTGTTTGACAGGAGCTTCGGATTTTGATGCACAATGATGAGGCGACCGTTGGATGACAAGATGGATCCAATCTGACGGCACTCATGGAAATGGGTATGGATAAGGGTTTTGGGTCTTGGGTATGCCAAGCCCATATCTTCTTTAAGAACAATTCTTCCTCTTCAAGCCCACTTCTAGTTGATCCGGCTCTTGCAAACATCATTCGTCGCTTCCTCCTAGCGAGAGTCTTTGCCGTTCCTTTGCTCTTTTCGCTCCGTGAGATAACCAGGCTTTATTTAGTACCTAAAAATGCAAAATTAATTAAGAAAAGTATTTATTCTTGAAAACAACGAAAACACGGAATATGGGATAAAATGTAGAATTAATGCACAAAAGATGAGTTAAATGCCAAGAAAAATATATAGAAATATGCACTTTTTAGCACTCATCAAATACCCCCAAACCTGAATTTTACTTGTCCTCAAGTAAAACAAAACTAAGGAAATCCTACCTATACCACTGTCGCTGGTCTCTCGATTGCATTTAGCGAATGCAATAAGCCTTTTAAACCACTAAGTGTCCCTAGTGGACGAGTGAAGTCTCGTGAAGGTTTGCTTAGAACGTACCTACAAAGTTCTAGGACAAAATATAAGCTCAGATTCCATGAAATGTGACATGTGCAAGACAGTTTAAGCTCACAGCAAAATGGAGATGTCAATCTAGCTATCTAAGGCACAATCCTAGCACTGATAACAAATAAAGGCATGTGATAAGAGTGTAAAGTGTATCTACACATGTGTAAAGAAAGATCGGATGTTATGACTACTAATCACCAAGAGATAGTTTATCAGGCTAAGAACCAAGGTCGAAATCTAGCTAGCTGTCTGGACTTTACGAGAATTGTGAATGATTAGGAGGTGTTTCACAATTACTCGCGTTGTACATCAATGGCATACACCATCCTTGCTTATTACAATGAAACAACAAAATGACTCTTTACATGACTCTTATTTACATTGACTACTCTCTTTTATTTTTGGAACAAGAGAGGATGGAATTGATAAACACTTGATTGATTTTTTCATTTTTTTTTTTTTTTTTTTGATAAGGAAACACTTTTGATACATAAGCAAAAAGAAACAAAAAATTACATGACATTTTGCAAGAGGTATCCCTTTTTGATGCCCCCAGTTAAATTCGATGGTTGTCTTTCTTAATGTAACCTCCACCTTCTATCCCAACCAACCAAAGAACAAGCTAGTCAAGTTTCGTTCAGTATTCTAAAGTGATTGGCAACTAAAACTTCCGATAGAACACCTCAAGGATGAGGCTATACATGTATTGGTAGATCGTGCGCGTGCAAGTTTCTTATCACTATGTGAATTGTGCTAGAATCAGGGGTGCCTAAATATCTAGACTAAGAATCCTTATAATTACATATTTGCACAAGAGTCAACATTTCAAGGTAAATGAGCTCCATTTTTATGTTTTTTTCAATTTTTTATTTTTTATTTTGATTTTTCGTTTTTTTTCATTTTTTTCAAAAAGAAGGAGTTCTTGTTTTCAATTATGGCATATTATCAAAGTATCTACATTTCACCCCCAAACCTAAACTAAACATTGTCCTCAATGTTTCAAAATATGAATAAAATTATAATACAACATATGAAGAGGATCATGTTGAGTAGAGAAAAAGGAAAGAGAATACCCGATTTCGGCGAAAGCAATATTAGAACTCCGTTATTCAAGGAAAGAATCCAACATATGTCAGCCGAGATCATATTGGATTAGCAAAATATATACAAAAGGAACAAAAGGGTTTTAAGAAATTTTATCTACTGGATTATATACAAAAAATTCACCATACACTGACAATCTAAAGAGTTGAGGATCAACCCAAAAGACAAAGTGTAGAGGTTTCAACAGCTTCACACAATAATAATATGATAGGCATGAAAGTGAAGCTGTGAAACAAAATGAGCTACCCCCAAACCTGGATTTTTCAACGGATAAAATTTTGGAAACAAAATCTCGCAGTTTTGGGGGTTCATCATGTACAAGGTCTAACTCAAAGTGAACTGTGCTAGGGACGGGCAAACATGCTAATTCCAACTGTGGTTCCTCAAATGTATTATACTTAGAAGCAAAATAGTCCAAGAGGACTTGGGAAGCACACAGTTCCAAACCTAGATTAGGGACTCTCAGAAAAGTCGGTTTGACAATATGGGTACAAACCAAATCTAGGTTGGGTGGAAGGCCAACAGATTGTGACTTATGTAGGACGATAGGCACATCATTACTAATCACATCAACATCTCCTAAGTCTTCTACACGTGTCACAACATGCTCACAATCATCAAACAAATTGGCAAGATCACAATCAGAGTCATCAACATCATCAACAAATTTATTCTCATGCATCGGCAAATCAGGAGAAATATCACAATGTGACCTAGGTAGAGAATCAGACACATCAAATATATTTTCATGCATATTAGCATTATTGTCTACAAAAGATTCAACTATTCCTATGTCATGCTCATCTTCGCAGAATAATTGTACGAATCCCATGTCAATATCAAAATCATATGAATTACAATGAGTATTAGAAAAAACAACATTCATGAAGGTCGAGGGCGAGAAGCCATATGTTATTGAACCAACAGGTTCCACAATATTTTCATGTTCTTCTAACATATCATCATAATCATCATCATGGTAGCATGCATATTGGTCCTCATTAACAGTGGTGGTGTCATTAGTCGATTCATGTTCCTCTAAATTAGGTTCATATTCAACATAATTTACATGAATGGGACTAGACACTTCATTAGGGACAACATACATTTCCTCATGAATTTCCTCCTTTTGTAGGTGAAGCAAAATCTGATCTAAATATGCATGAATTCGTGATGTAGATCTATCAAAGTTTTGCTTACTGAGTCTTAAAGCTTCTGTGGTGGAGTCTAAATTCATGGGAGTACAAAATTCTTCATGTTCAAATTGTGGTGAATGGTACATGTGTGCATGGTCATTAGGATTTACAAAATATTGATCGCAACCCTCAAAGGATTGATTATGGTCCCAATGACTACCATTATCACAATTTATGGGCATTTCATACCTTGGATTTTCTCTAGATTGCCTAAAATTATGCAAAATATGACAATTCTCAACAGGGTGGTCTAAACTACCACATGCGGGACATGCATAGATTTCAGGTTTCCTAAGAAAATTAGACGTGACAGATTCCTCATGTGATTGCATTTCTAAAGCTGTGATTCGAGCTTCTAATTGATCGATCAGTGATGATTGTGTGAGTAAGGCACTATAAAAATGTTCATTTTCACGTTGTGGTGAATGATGCATGTGTGAATAGTTATTAGGGTTCATATATTGAGGCTCGGGACTTTGAAAATATCCATAATAATTCCTATAACTATTGACATCATGGTCTATGGGAGGTTCATAACGTGGAGTATGTCCATACGCAAGTTCTCTAAGGGATTTGTTGTATTCCCCAACTGTAGACCAAGATCCAGACATGATTTGGCTCAAAAGCTAAGTAACTATGTTACAAAGCCCAAAATTTGGTTTTTAATGGGTTTGGATTTTTGGGAAAAATTTGGTTTTTATGGGTAACATTTGGTTTTGTCGGGTTTGAAAAAGAAATTTGGTTTTTAATGGGTTTTAGAAAATTTGGACTTAATGGGAAAAGAAAACACTTTGGTTTACTGGGTTTTGAAAACTTTGGTTTTAGACTTTGAAGACAAAGCCCATTTGGGAGCTTTTGGTTTTGATGGGAGCAAATTTGGTTTTAAAGAGGTAGAAAAATTTGGTTTTTAATTGGGAGCAAAAATTTTGGTTTTAGTATTGGGAGCAAGAATTTTGGTTTTAGTGTTGGGAGCAAGAATTTTGGTTTTAGTGTTGGGAGCAAGAATTTTGGTTTCAGTGTTGGGAGCAAGCCCACATTGGTGGGAGAAATTGCTTTGCCAGGGGAAGGTGAACTAAGCCCACAATGTGTATGCAAACTGAAGCCCAATGTAGCTTTTGAAATAGCCCAACTGTTGCTTGTTTGGTCTGAGGCCCAGTTGGGCTTTCAAAAGTTCAGTTTTTCTAATTTAAAACTACAGGCCAAAATCAATCTAACACCACAAGCCCACAAGCAATTAAACAAACAAGCCCACAAGAAATTAATTACAAACCCAACAGAAAAATGGAAAAAATTATTACAAGCCCACAAATTAAAAATGGAAGCCCACAGGTTGGGTTCTCTTAATGGGTTTAGGCTTACTTGCTTAAGCACAGCCCAGCTGCTCAGTTTGGTTGCAAAAGCCCAGTTGGGCTTTGGATCATCCTAAGCTTTTGTCTTTGTTGAGGCCCAGTTGGGCTTGGCTTATGAATGGTAGCAGCACCACTTCAGGCCTAGCAGCAGGAGCAGATCAGCAGCAGCAGCAACAGCACAACAGCAGGCTTTGCAGGTTCACAGGGCCACAGCAGAGCAACAGGTGCAGAAGGCAGCAGCAGTTAGCAGCAACAGGCAGCAACATGGGCCACAGCAGCTCAGCAGCAGTCTTGGCCTGGCACAAGCAGGAGCACCACAGCATCACAAGCACAGCAGCTCAGCAGGAGAGCAGGAGTACATCAAGCACAGGAGCAGCAGCAGCAGCAGCTCCACAGCAAAAGCAGCAGGATAGGCAGGTACCTGCTGGCTCAAAGCACAAAGTGAGTAAAGATGCAAGCTATGATGCAGGAATGTAAGTGAACAATATGCAAATGAGTATGCAATGCAGGGAAAGATGCAAATGCAATGAACTATGATGCAAATATGAAGATGAAAGTGAATGCAACAAAACAGCAAAGAACAACTCAACACACATCGCCAAGTCCCCGGCAGCGGCGCCAAAAACTTGGTAGGCTTTTAAGAGTGTAAGAAAATAAGAAAATGAAGCAGCCTACATGTTATACCTGCAAGTGCACAGGGTCAGTTGTAGCTTGTGTGCAAGAACAGGGTCATTCCACAGGGACTTGAGTGTGATTGAAATCTTCCTAGCTAAAGTTATCCTACAGTGAGCTAAGGGCAGTAACCTATGGTGACAGTGATAGTGACAGTGGAAGTTAAACAAAGGCAGTGAGCCTAAGGCAGAGAAGCTAAGCAGTAAATGCACTAGGGGATTTGAATTCACCTTATGGCCTAGCTAGGCAGCATCAATCTAGTTTATGCTCTTGTCCCTAATGGAGCTAGGTGAAGGTTCAAGCCTGCCTATGTTCCAGGGCATACATAGATAGAGAGTTAATTAACTAAGCTCACTAGCATCACCCCTAGCATTGAGTGTCTTCTTACAGCACACTCAATCACAGGTGATGTTTGATCCCTAAGCTTCATAACTTCCCTACTTTAGTTAAATGTGGATGGTTAAGTCCCTAAATTCTCTAGTTCACCCCTAGCATTGAGTGTCTTCTTACAGCACACTCAATCACAGGGGACTTCAATCACCAAGAACACTAACATCCTAATTCAGTTAAACCTACAAGAGTGTTCACTAAGATTTTGCTACCCAACAAGGTCTTCGGGCTTCATCTAAGCCCTAGCAAGAGTAATTAGAACATATTGACAGTAATTGTAAACATGATAAACATAAAGAGTAATTGAAATTGAAACTTGGAATTAAAACAGAAGATTACAAAACCTAACAGTGGAGAGCATGTACTGATAGTATTATGGAATTGAAATTGAAATTAAACATGAAATTAACCCAATTAGGGGGTATCTCGGATGACCCAAGAACAGTTTTTGCATTCTCTACAGCTTCCCTTTTATATTTTTTCAAAAATACAAAACCCTAATTCGAAACCCTAATTTTTTGGGGAAAATCAAATTCTCTCACCAATTTCCTGAATTGAGCTCGACCCATGCTTTGGGTATGTCCCCTCTGCTCTTCTGAAGCTTTTCCTGCCCTCAATTTTGTCTTCTCCTCGCTGTTGGTGAAACCCTAGCTCGAGCTTTCTTGTCAAACCCACACCTAGGGTTCAGAGATGTGAATTTGGAAAGAAGTCTAGGCTAGGGAGAGATGTCGTGGTGTTGTCGGGTGGTTGTGGTGGTGGTGTGGTTCGAGAAGAAGGTGTAGCTGGTGGAGGTGATGCAGTTGCAGAACTGTGGAGTTTTTGGGGAAGATGAGAAGAAGAACCCGATGGAGAAGAAGGGTCTGTTTGGTTGGGTAATAGGGTTCGGTGACTAGGGTGTTAGACGGACGTATCAAAGGTTGATGCTCAGCGAAGCGAAAGCGTAGGATGAAAAGATGATGGAATGATCCAACGGCGCGATAGGAACGACCGTTGGATGATGAGATACAACAAAACTGACGGCTTCAGATGGAGTTAGGTACTATAGTGTTTGACAGGAGCTTCGGATTTTGATGCACAATGATGAGGCGACCGTTGGATGACAAGATGGATCCAATCTGACGGCTCTCATGGAAATGGGTATGGATAAGGGTTTTGGGTCTTGGGTATGTCAAGACCATATCTTCTTTAAGAACAATTCTTCCTCTTCAAGCCCACTTCTAGTTGATCCGGCTCTTGCAAACATCATTCTTCGCTTCCTCCTAGCGAGAGTCTTTGCCGTTCCTTTGCTCTTTTCGCTCCGTGAGATAACCAGGCTTTATTTAGTACCTAAAAATGCAAAATTAATTAAGAAAAGTATTTATTCTTGAAAACAACGAAAACACATAATATGGGATAAAATGTAGAATTAATGCACAAAAGATGAGTTAAATGCCAAGAAAAATATATAGAAATATGCACTTTTTAGCACTCATCACTGTAGTAGCACGCGCTGGAACTCCCAATCAGGGGTCCAACCAATCACACCGACTGATGGCTGAGCTTGAGGAACTGAAGAAGAACCAGCAGGTTTACGCAGATGTTGTAGCCCTGTTGGCCAGAGAAAATCAAGATTTAAAGGAGCGGATTTCTCTAAGCACGAAGACCAGCCAACAACTGGATGAAGCAAACTCCAAAGCACCAGAGTCAAACCGAGACTTTAGAGTCGTCATAGCAGCTAATGAAGACGCGACAAGGGGAAGTAGCGTATCCGACCCGGATTATGACGATGGGGAGTCAGACGGTAACAAGCAGAAGAATTTAGGGCACCACCTCGCAATGGAAGAACTACGAGATGAGATGATGGCCGAGATCAGGCAATTAAAAAATAAACAAGGCGGGGGGAGGTTAGAAGAGGTCATGAGAGAAGCTAACTCCACGCCCTTAACTCATCGCTTGGTGATGAGTGCCAAATATTGTATATATTTATCCCTTTTTGCTGGCAATTTAACTCATCTTTTATGCATTAATTCTACATTTTATCCCATATTCTGTATTTTCATTGTTTTCAAGAATAAATATTTTTATTAATTAATTTTGCATTTTTAGGTAATAAATAAAGTTCGGATGAGTCGCGGAGCGAAAAGAGCAGAAAAGTAGTGAAAAGCCGGGAGAAATTACGCAAGGAAGCCGCAAAGAATGGTGCGCACAACCTCATTTTCTACACACAAAAGAGCCTCCGTTCTCAGCCATCAGATCATTTCTCAGAAGCATCCGACGGTCGCTCCTTCATAGAGCATCAAAATCTGAAGTCTCTGCCGAGCACCACAGCGCTGAAATTCCAAGCCTTCAGATTAGATGGTAGTTGAATCCAACGGTCGCTCCCTTGCTGTGCATCGAAGATTGATATCTCCGCCTTAACACTACAACACCTAACCTCGATCTTCGACGTTGATTTTGTTGTATCAAAGCATCCGACGGTCGCTACCAGCCTCTTCAGGTATCACCGTCCGATCCACCTACCAGCTTCGCATCCAGTGACTCAGCGTCGCAGAACATCAAACTCAATACACCCGCCTCACACCTTAGCGACCGAACCCATCCACCTAACCAAACACCCCCTTCTCTCCCAAACCATCGAACCCTTTCTTCTCCACCTTACCCTGCTGCAAACCACCTCTCCCTGCAACCGTACCACCACCTTCTTCACCTTCACTGCCACCACCACACCTCCACCAAAGCTCCTTACAAACGCAACCCACCTTCACCACCAACTATCATGATGATTTTCAATCCCTTCATCAACATCACACGACCTCAGTGACGTGTGGGATTGGTGAGAGTGATTGCATGTCATCAATCAAGGACAACAAGGCTATGGAGAGGTAGAGAAAGAGAATTGGCATCATGGGTTGCGACTATCACGATGAATTAGGTAATTGAGACAACCTAATTTCTATTTTTGTAATTTGGGGAAGAACAAACCCTAATTTTGGGGGAATTAGGTATTTAGGGAAATTGTGTCTGAGAACTATAAATATGTACTATGGGTGTGTGTGAGAGACTATGCTTGGAATAGCCAGCATCCAGGACTTTCATGTCCTGTTAATTGTTATGTTTGTGTTTATTGTTAATGTTTGTGTTAATTGTTATGTATGCTTGGAATAGCCAGCATCCAGGACTTTCATGTCCTGTTAATGTTTTTAATTTCAGTTCAATTTCAGTTATGTTCATGTCTACTATGTTCTGTTGATGTTACTGTTAATCCTGTTGCTCCCTGTTAGTGTTAGTTTATCATGTTAGGTTAAATTAATTCCTGTTTATGTTTCTGTTAATGTGTTTATTTTCATATCCTGTTGATGATCCTGTTAATTTGTTAATGCTCCTGTTATGTTAAACTTGCTGTTAGTTTGATGGAATGCTAGGCTAGGTATCTGTGAAGCTTTGAACTAATTGTGCAATGGAAGAAATCAGTGCTCATAGCAAGCTGATTTTCTTGCCATTCCTTGTGTATGCTTAGGTTGCAGTGTTGATTGAGCTTTGGGAGAAACTAGTGCTCATAGCAAGCTAGTTCTCTTCCCATTCTTTTAGTATACCTCCTGAATGCCTTAGTCTAGCCTTGCTTCATTTCAGTTTCATTTATACCCCTGCCCTTGGCCTTAGGCCTTGGTTAACTTGTTTTGATCTTTGCTGTTGCCCTGTTGTATCTTCCCTTTTGTTGCTGTTTAGTTACCCACTGCATCTGCCTTGTTATTCCTGCTGCCTTTCATTGCTTGTACATTCTGCTGCATTGCTGCCTTTTCTGCTACACTGCTACCTCTGCTGTTGTTGCTTCTTCTCTGCTGCTGCAACCCTGTTGCTGCTGCATTGCTTTTCTCTGTGCATTGCCTTCTCTGTCACTTGTGCTGCTGCCACTTCTTCCCCTGCCTTGCAAACTGTTGCTGCTCACTTGTGCAGCTGCTGTGCAGTCTTACAGTTCCTGCAGCCAAGCAAAGATCAAAGCCAGCTGAGCCCAATTCAGTTCATTGCTGTGCACTCAAGCCCAAAGCTCAATTCAAACTGAAGCCCAATTCAGTCAACTGTGGGCTTAACCAAAGCCCAGTTGTTTAAAACCAAAGCCCAAATTCATTAAGGCCCAATCCAATTCAGGCTTAATCCAAAAGCCTAAACTCAAAAGCCCAAGACCAAACCAACTGAGTCCAAGGCTCAGTTCAATTCAAAGGCCCAAGACCTAAAGTATTTCATTGTTAAAAACAAACCCATTAAGCCCAATAGTTCCAAAGGGTATTCAAAGCCCAATAGCAAACTAGGAACCCAATTAGCTAAAACACTTCCGAAACACACCCGATCTCTGTGGATCGACCCGTACTTGCACATTTGCCACTTTCGACACCGTGCACTTGCGGTTATAATTTGTAGGACCTTTTAGAAGCCTACCAAGTTTTTGGCGCCGCTGCCGGGGATTGGTGCTGTGTTTTATCTGTGTTTTTCTTTAGCTATTTTGCATTTCATTTCATAGCATTTGCTTCTGCATCTGCTTCATTTCATTTGCTGTTGGACCTGCTGATTCTGAACCTGTTTTTCCTCTGCTGGGACGCCACCAAGGAAAAGAACCAAAACCCAACTGGGTTTTTGCAACAATATCAGAGCAGCTGGGCTGTGCTAAAAAGGTAAGCCTAAACCCATTCATTGAGAGAACCCGAATTGTGGGCTTCCAAATTTTTTAATTGTGGGCTTGTAATAATTAACCCAATTTTTTTGGGCTTTTTATTTTTCTATTTTGGGTTTGTAATAATTTATTTTTGGGCTTGTTTGTTTAATTTGTGGGCTTGTATTTATTTTGTGTGGGCTTGTTTAAATTCTTCCATTGGACTTGTATTTTGTATTCTGGGTTTAAACCCAGCTGAGCTTATAACTGATTGTGGGCTTGTATTCCACTCAACAGTGGACCTCGAAACCAAAGTTTTAAAACAAACGTCGGGCCTTAACCAACGGGGCCAAACCGAATTTTAAACTTTCAAAAAAAATTAAAACTTGGATTTTCGTAGGCCGCAGCTTCCATTCCATTAGAGGACCAACAGTGGGCGTGCTCCCATTTCAAAAACCAAATTTTATTTTCTTTATTTTCTTTCTTTCTTAAAAAAAAAAAAAAAAAAAAAAAAAAAAAAAAAACACCAAAATTTTCTTTTGCTCCCAATTTCAAAAACCAAAAATTTCTCCCATAAAAACCAAAGTTTTCCAAATGTCTCCCGACAAAACCAAATTTTTCCCAAAAAGTCCAATCCCATTAAAAACCAAATTTTCTTAGTTAGAATTCCTTTTGTATATATTTTGTGCTCATCCATTGTGACTCCGAATATGTTGGAGTTTTGCCTTGGATAACGGAGTTTTAATTCTGCTTTCGCCGAAATCGGGTATTCTCTCTCCTTTTACTCTACTCAGCATGTCCCTTTCCATATGTTGCATTTTAATCCTTTCCATATTTTGAAACATTGAGGACAATGTTTAGTTTAGGTTTGGGGGTATAGAGTAGATGCCACGATAATATGCTATAATTGAAAACGAACTCCTTCTTCTTTTTGAAAAAATTGAAAAATTCCAAAAAAATTGAAAAATCAAAATTCAAAAAAAAAAAAAAAAATTAAAAATGAAAAAAATCATAAAAATGGAGCTCATTTACCTTGAAATGTTGACTCTTGTGCAAATATGTATTTTTATTAGGAGTCTTAGTCTAGATATTTAGGCACCCTGATTCTAGCACAATTCACATAGTGATAAGAAATTTGCACGCGCACGATCTACCAATACATGTATGGCCTCGATCTTCAAGGTGTTTGATAGGAAGTTACGATTGCCAATCACTTTAGAATACTGAACGAAACTTGACTAGCTTGTTCTTTGGTTGGTTGGGATAGAAGGTGGAGGTTACATTAAGAAAGACAACCATCGAATTTAACTGGGTGCATCAAAAAGGGCTACCTCTTGCAAAGTGTCATGTAATCTTTTGTTTCTTTTTGTTATGTATCAAAAGTGTTTCCTCCAAAAAAAAAAAAAAAAAAAAAAAAAAAAAAAATCGATGTATATATTCAGAAAAAAAAAATATCAGAAAAATACCAAAAAATCAAGTATTTATCAATTCCATCCTCTCTTGTTCCAAAAATAAAAAGAGAATAGTCAATGTAAATAAGAGTCATGTAAATAGTCTTTTGTGTTTTTGTGTTGTAAGCAAGGAGGGTGTATGCCATTGATGTACAACGCGAGTAATTGTGAAATACCTCCAACTCATTCACGATTCTCGTAAAGTCCGGACAGCTAGCTAGATTTCGACCTCAGTTCTTAGCCTGAGAAACTATCTCTTGGTGATTAGTAGTCATGACTTCAGATCTTTCTTTACACATGTGTAGATACACTTTACACTCTTATCACATGTCTTTTTTTTTGTTATCAGTGCTAGGATTGTGCCTTCGATAGCTAGATTGACATCTCCATTTTGCTGTGAGCTTAACTGTTTTGCACATGTCACGTTTGATGGAATATGAGCTTATATTTTGTCCTTAGGTTTTGTAGGCACACCTCTGGTAAACCTTCACGAGACTTCAACTCGTCCACTAGGGACACTTAGTGGTTTAAAAGGCTTAGTGCATACGCTAAATGCATTCGAGAGACCAGCGACAGTGGTATAGTTAGGATTTCCTTAGTTTTGTTTTACTTGAGGACAAGTAAAATTCAGGTTTGGGGGTATTTGATGAGTGCCAAATATTGTATATATTTATCCCTTTTTGCTGGCAATTTAACTCATCTTTTATGCATTAATTCTACATTTTATCCCATATTCTGTATTTCATTGTTTTCAAGAATAAATATTTTTATTAATTAATTTGCATTTTTAGGTAATAATAAAGTTCGGATGAGTCGCGGAGCGAAAAGAGCAGAAAAGTAGTGAAAAGCCGGGAGAAATTACGCAAGGAAGCCGCAAAGAATGGTGCGCACAACCTCATTTTCTACACACAAAAGCGCCTCCGTTCTCAGCCATCAGATCATTTCTCAGAAGCATCCGACGGTCGCTCCTTCATAGAGCATCAAAATCTGAAGTCTCTGCCGAGCACCACAGCGCTGAAATTCCAAGCCTTCAGATTAGATGGTAGTTGAATCCAACGGTCGCTCCCTTGCTGTGCATCGAAGATTGATATCTCCTCCTTAACACTACAACACCTAACCTCGATCTTCGACGTTGATTTGTTGTATCAAAGCATCCGACGGTCGCTACCAGCCTCTTCAGGTATCACCGTCCGATCCACCTACCAGCTTCGCATCCAGTGACTCAGCGTCGCAGAACATCAAACTCAATACACCCGCCTCACACCTTAGCGACCGAACCCATCCACCTAACCAAACACCCCCTCTCTCCCAAACCATCGAACCCTTTCTTCTCCACCTTACCCTGCTGCAAACCACCTCTCCCTGCAACCGTACCACCACCTTCTTCACCTTCACTGCCACCACCACACCTCCACCAAAGCTCCTTACAAACGCAACCCACCTTCACCACCAACTATCATGATGATTTTCAATCCCTTCATCAACATCACACGACCTCAGTGACGTGTGGGATTGGTGAGAGTGATTGCATGTCATCAATCAAGGACAACAAGGCTATGGAGAGGTAGAGAAAGAGAATTGGCATCATGGGTTGCGACTATCACGATGAATTAGGTAATTGAGACAACCTAATTTCTATTTTTGTAATTTGGGGAAGAACAAACCCTAATTTTGGGGGAATTAGGTATTTAGGGAAATTGTGTCTGAGAACTATAAATATGTACTATGGGTGTGTGTGAGAGACTAGCTTGGAATAGCCAGCATCCAGGACTTTCATGTCCTGTTAATTGTTATGTTTGTGTTTATTGTTAATGTTTGTTAATTGTTATGTATGCTTGAATAGCCAGCATCCAGGACTTTCATGTCCTGTTAATGTTTTTAATTTCAGTTCAATTTCAGTTATGTTCATGTCTACTATGTTCTGTTGATGTTACTGTTAATCCTGTTGCTCCCTGTTAGTGTTAGTTTATCATGTTAGGTTAAATTAATTCCTGTTTTGTTTCTGTTAATGTGTTTATTCATATCCTGTTGATGATCCTGTTAATTTGTTAATGCTCCTGTTATGTTAAACTTGCTGTTAGTTTGATGGAATGCTAGGCTAGGTATCTGTGAAGCTTTGAACTAATTGTGCATGGAAGAAATCAGTGCTCATAGCAAGATGATTTTCTTGCCATTCCTTGTGTATGCTTAGTTGCAGTGTTGATTGAGCTTTGGGAGAAACTAGTGCTCATAGCAAGCTAGTTCTCTTCCCATTCTTTTAGTATACCTCCTGAATGCCTTAGTCTAGCCTTGCTTCATTTCAGTTTCATTTAACCCCTGCCCTTGGCCTTAGGCCTTGGTTAACTTGTTTTGATCTTTGATGTTGCCCTGTTGTATCTTCCCTTTTGTTGCTGTGTTAGTTACCCCTGCATCTGCCTTGTTATTCTGCTGTCTTTCATTGCTTGTACATTCTGCTGCATTGCTGCCTTTTTCTGCTACACTGCTACCTCTGCTGTTGTTGCTCTTCTCTGCTGCTGCAACCCTGTTGCTGCTGCATTGCTTTTCCTGCTGTGCATTGCCTTCTCTGTCACTTGTGCTGCTGCCACTTCTTCCCATGCCTTGCAAACTGTTGATGCTCACTTTGTGCAGCTGCTGTGCAGTCTTACAGTTCCTGCAGCCAAGCAAGATCAAAGCCAGCTGAGCCCCATTGTTGTGCACTCAAGCCCAAAGCTCAATTCAAACTGAAGCCCAATTCAAGTCAACTGTGGGCTTAACCAAAGCCCAGTTGTTTAAAACCAAAGCCCAAATTCATTAAGGCCCAATCCAATTCAGGCTTAATCCAAAAGCCTAAACTCAAAAGCCCAAGACCAAACCAACTGAGTCCAAGGCTCAGTTCAATTCAAAGGCCCAAGACCTAAAGTATTTCATTGTTAAAAACAAACCCATTAAGCCCAATAGTTCCAAAGGGTATTCAAAGCCCAATAGCAAACTAGGAACCCAATTAGCTAAAACACTTCCGAAACACACCCGATCTCTGTGGATCGACCCGTACTTGCACATTTGCCACTTTCGACACCGTGCACTTGCGGTTATAATTTGTAGGACCTTTTAGAAGCCTACCACTTGGCCAACACACCTATCCCACTAAAATGCCCTGTCCCAACGTTCGAATGCTATGATGGATCCAGCGACCCTGCTGCACATATTCGGTACTACAACCGTGTCTTAGCTAGATGGGGTCAGAACGACGCCGTACTCTGCAGATACTTCCCGTCAAGCCTGAAGGGATCGGCGTTATCATGGTTCGATAATCTGCCACCAAACTCCATCTACTCATACGACCAACTCGCAGAGAAATTCTTAAGAACGTACATGCACAACAAGACTGTAAACACAGAATGGATAAGCTCTTTTCACTAGCGATTGGCTACAAGGAAACCACGAGGGAGTACACTAACAGATGGCACAAGATCTGCCAAGCCATAGGGAGCGTGGACCCAGTGGTAAGCATCAATTGCTACAAATGGGGCTTAGACCGAATGAGTCCCCTATTTGTTGAAATTCATGGGAGCGTGCCTAATACAGAGGGAGATCTTCGAATAATTATCGAAAAGCACGCTCGACTTGAAGAAATTCAACGAGAAAACCCGAGGGCATATCCGCAGAGGTCTCACCGCACCAATTCAGCGGAACAAACCAATGGGGCCAAAAGGAGTTGCTCAGGTGAGAGACCTCACGAAGATAGGAAGGAACGAAGGGATGAACGAAGAGCAGGTGACCGAAAATTCGAAGATCAAGTTTACACGAAACTCAACGCTAGCTATGCTCGTATCCTACGAGAGATCAAAGGGAGGGAAAACTTGGAGTGGCCATGGTCTAAGGGAAAGCAGCCCCCGAGATCCGAGAAGTCTAAAGATTACTGTGAATATCACTGTTTCAACGCACCAGACCGAAAAGTGCAAGAACCTTAAAATAATGATCCAAAAATTAATTGATGCGGGAGAGCTCAAACATTACGTACGAAAGGATGTTACCGAGGACAGATCCAAGCGAACCAAACCAGTCCAACTTCCGGAAGGAAACCGAACAATCAACACCATCTCGTGTTCTGAAGCCACAGGACCCTCACTTACAGCGCAGATAGGAAAGAGGTTACGGAAGCAATTCGAAGACCGCTGCGAATTATATAAGGTCGATGGGATAGTGGTGGACGAACACGAAGAATGGATGGAATCTCCTATCATCTTCGATGCCGAGGATATCGAAGAAGATATGGAAGACCATAACGATCCCTTGGTCCTAACACTACCAGTAGCTGGATGTAACCTCAAAAAGATCCTCATAGACGGGGGAAGCTCCGTAAACGTCCTATTTTACGATGCATTCAAACGGATGAAGCTCCATGATGAACAGTTAATGACCTCTTATCACACCATCTACGGATTCAATGGAGCAGCCACGAAGCCCTTGGGAGACATCGTGTTGCAGGTTAACGCAGGGCCCATGAAACTGGAAACCCGATTCAGTGTGGTGGACACCCCTTCCCCCTACAACGCTATTATTGGACGAAAATGGATACATAAGCTCAAAGGAGTTGCGGCAACGTACCACAATATCTCAGATTTCCAACACCTGAGGGAGTAATGGAAATCAAGGGAGATCGGATCACTACGCGAGAGTGCCAGGCCACTCAGGATCATATCAACAACGAGCAAGAAGAGCAGCGAAAAAGAAGAGTAAAAAATCAAGAAACCGCGAAAGAGAAGGCCATAGACCTGTTCCTCAAGGAAACTACAGGAAGGGCTTGACGAAAGATGATAATGTCCTAAGCACAGAAAAAGTACTTCAACAACCAGCGAAGAACAGAAACACGCTAAATAGCAATTAAAGAACGTCCCAGTCCTCGGAAACCCGAAGCCTGTGTTCACACCAGTGGAGCCCGTAAAGGAAATCAACATAGGAACGGAAGAAAACCCGAAGATGATCAAAATCGGGACCATAATGGACGAAGGAAGGGAACATTCCTTAACCAAATTACTTAAGGAATACGCGGATGTGTTCGCCTGGAAGCTAGGAGATATGCCGGGGATTGACCCAAAAGTAATCCAACATGAACTACGCATCAAACCGGGCACGCCCCCGTTCAGGCAGAAAATACGAAAAGTAGCTCCAGAGTATCATGAGGCAGTAGAAACAGAACTTCGGAAGCTACTAGACGCAGGATTTATCAAGGAAGTCAAGTATCCTACCTGGATCTCCAACATGGTCATTGTTCCTAAGAAAAATGGAGGGGTTAGAATATGCATCGACTTTACTAATCTCAACAAGGCATGTCCAAAGGACAGCTATCCCCTGCCGAGCATAGATCAACTGGTTGAAGCAGTGAAGGGTACGAAGAGCTGTCGTTCATGGACGGATTCTGGTACAACCAAGTAGCCCTGGCAGAAGAAGATCAGCCACACACAGCGTTCTACACCCCACATGGCCTTTATTGCTATACTAGAATGCCTTTCGGACTTCGAAACGCAGGGGCAACATACCAAAGGATGGTCGATGCTATCTTCAAGCCATGGATTGGAGGAACCCTAGAAGTCTACGTTGACGACATGCTCGTCAAAAGCAAGCTGCGTAAAGATCACCACCAGGACCTGAGGAATATCTTCGAAGCAATGAGACAGCATCACATGAAAGTGAATCCGGAGAAATGTACTTTCGGTGTCACCTCGGGGAAGTTCCTCGGGTATCTGGTAACAAAAAGGGGCATCGAGGTAGACCCAGCAAAGATTCAAGCCATAGTAGAGATGCCGTCCCCAAAGAATTTAAAGGAAGTGCAGAAGCTCAATGGATCTATAGCAGCGTTGGGCAGATTTATTGCACGGTCTTCGGACAAATGCAAACATTTCTTCAATATTCTCAAAAAAGGGAGCAGGTTCGAATGGACCGCTGAATGCGAGGAAGCATTCCAAAAAATCAAAGAACACCTAGCCTCAATCCCGATCCTGCAGAAGCCAGACCCTGACGAGGTTTTGGCACTACATAGCAGCAACAGAGGACGCAGTCAGCGCGGTATTAGTCAAAACCAATACAAAGATAGAACAACCTATCTATTACGTCAGCAAGACCCTCAATTCTGCGGAAAGAAATTATACTAAGATTGAACAACTCATCCTCGCACTGGTATGGGCTACCCAAAAACTGAGAACCTACTTCCTAACTCACCTCGTCAGGGTCCCATGCAAAGCACCATTGGAAGCAGTCCTCAAAAGCACGGGAAAAGTGGGCCGAATAGCCAAATGGAACACCCATCTGGACCAATTCAACATCATTCATGAAATTCAACATTCTCGGAAGTCCCAAGTTCTGGCGGATTTCTTAGCAGACCTCCCCCTTGACAACGACGAGATTAAGGGAATACCAGAAGCCGAGGAAGAAAACAAGGATCCAATGGATATCCTCGAACCTGCGAGTCAAAGACAATGGGAAGTCTTCGTCGACGGATCCAAAAATAAGGAAGGAGCAGGAATAGGCATTGTCATTATCACCCCAACTGGAGAAAGGATTATACAGGCACTTAGATTGGAATTCAAAGAGCATACCAACAACATTGTTGAATACGAAGCTGTCGTACATGCCCTCCGTATAATAATAGAGATGGGGGTAACCGATGTAAGGCTGACAAGTGATTCGCAGCTTGTCATACGGCAAATAGGGCTCGAGTATAATGTGTACGATGACACCCTCAGCTTACATGGCCTTGGTCCAAACATTGGCATCACAAATCCCGAACATTAAGTTCCGGCACTTATGCAGAAGGGACCTCAGGCACGCGGATGCCCTAGCATATATATCATCCATGCTGAGGGATAAAAATGTCGAAGCTATTAAAATAGCAAGGGTATACGAGCCTTCGATTGCATCTCAATTCTCCTTCGCTACCAATCAAGATACAGTGGAAGAAAATATCGAAGACCAGGTAGGAGAAGACATCCATAATGACTTTGACGAAGAGGATATCCTGTCAAGAGCAAATCAAGACGAAGACTTCAGCAACGAAGATGACTGGAGAGTGACAATCCATGCCTTTCTCGAAAAAGGAAGCTTACCTGCGGATCAGAAACAAGCTAGGAAGATACTCTCCAAAGTGGGAAGATATGATCTTCGGGATGGGGTCCTGTATAGAAATCCTTCCTTGGACCATTACTACGTTGCTTGTCCCGGAAAGAGGGGCATCGAATTCTAAATGATATCCATTATGGTGACGCGGGGAATCATAGCGGCATGAGATCACTAGCTGACAAAGCAAAAACGCAAGGATATTACTGGCCGACAATGATACAGGATGCCGCGAGGATGTCCCGACGATGTGAAGAATGTCAGCGCTTCGCAAAAAAGATCCACGCGCCGGCGACAATGTTAAACTCCGTCGATAGCCCGTGGCCATTTGCAAAATGGGGCGTAGACATCGTCGGGCCTTTCATCGAAGGATCAGGGAAAAGACGATTTTTGATAGTAGCCACGGACTACTTCAGTAAATGGGTGGAGGCTAAGGCCTTGGCCAGGATCAGAGACGTGGATGTGTTTACTTTCATATTCCAGAACATCATTTGCAGATTTGGTATACCCGCTGAAATTGTATCTGATAATGGCAAGCAATTACAGGGGAAAAATATAGACATGCTCTTCGATACTTTCAAAATAAGAAAGAACAAGTCCACCCCCATATACCCTCAAAGCAACGGACAAGCGGAAGCTACCAACAAGACCCTCGCCCTTATACTCAAAAAACAATTAGACGAGCATAAGGGAAGATGGTGCGAACAACTGCACAATGTGTTATGGGCATACAGGACAACACGAAGATCCGCCACCGGGGAATCCCCGTTTCTTCTAACTTATGGAGCTGAAGCAGTCATACCTACGGAAATCCTCATGCCAACCACGAAGACCGAAGCTTGGGAGAAAAACCTCACAACAGATATGATGTTAGAAAGGTTGGACGACTTGGAAGGAAGAAGGGAAGTCGCATTACAAAAGATGGAAAATTATCAACGAAGACTAGCAAGGGAGTACAACAAAAAGGTAAAGCTGCGGAATTTTGTAGAGGGGCAGTATGTGTTGAGAACAATCCCACGGTATCAGCAAGAAAAGAAATGGGGAAAATTAGCACCTACGTGGGGAGGACCTTTTAACACGACGTTGCGGGTAACGGTTCCTACTACCTTCGTAATCTAAAAGGCGAGGTCCTCCGGCATCCTTGGAATGCTAAGTGGCTCAAACCATACTTCCCATAGGAGCAACGCAGACTTGAATCTGCTTGGAGTGTACCAGAAGAAGAAGGGAGCCTGACCGCTCCACATGTTTCTATCTCTGGAAGAGGAATTGCAGGCCTCAACTTATCAATCAAACAAGCTTTCAAATTATCAAGTCAGCGGAATCTATCGACAATATTGGGGAAAGTAGTTAATCTACAATCTCTCAGGGCTCCCCCATCAGTGTCCATAAGTGTAAGACCAGGGGGAAGGCACCCAGCAGAAAGAGATACCCAACCAATCTTAAGGCAACGGGTCGACGGAATGGGTGTGTAAATATTTTAATCCCATATCCTAGAACGTTGCCCCGGCCCCCACCGTCTGGGAATCCTCTGGCCCAGGATTCGCCAGCGGGGTGACAGGTCTCAAGACGATCACGAAGGTACCTTCCTTCAGTATCGCACCAAACACTTAAAAACTTTTGTTTTGTTTTTTCACAAATGCTTAAAATAAAAACAAACCAACATTGCAGGTATATCAAGAAAGGATCCATTTCATAAAGGATGATTACAAAAAGTGAAAGGCCAATTCAAGGATACACATCAAAAAATATTCCTTTTACAGGATATCAGCAAAAAATATTCTTGTTACATGATTACAAAAAGGGAAGGATAATGATGCCGCGGCCCTACAAAATGCTGCGGTCTCTACCTAGATTGCTGCCCCATCGGCAGGATTATTCCGAAGACTTGAAGGGACGCTCCCACCAGAAGAGGGTCCCGAGGAGCAGGCAAGGCAGAAGGAACTGGACGACGAGGATAGTTCTTCACGAGACCATGCTCGTTCTTTAGGCCAAGTTCTATCCTCTCCAGCATCTTGTTCGTCTCCTCAGCCAATTGACAACGAGCCTTGTGCTTAATAACTGTTGTCCGCTGTTGGGCTTGGGATAATAACGAAGATAGCCGATTCACTTCTCTAGAAGCAGCACCAACGGCCTCCTCGCGGGTTGCCGCTAAATTCTTGAAATGATTGGTCTGTTCTTCCTGCTGCGCTAAGGAAGATTGAGCCTTTTCAAGTTTTTCATTTGTGACGCGAAGGTCCCTCGAGCTCTGAAAAAGACAACACCACGGAGTTAGCGCAGAAAAAAAACACGGTCACACTCGATGAAATAGGATTATACCTTCGACACAAGCCGAAGCCTCTTCATACTCATTAACAACCGCATCTCGCGCTTCATCAAGATGGTCATATTCCGCGGATAATTTCTTATAGTCTAGTTGAAGGTTGGTGAGAGTAAATTGACAGGCATCTAATTCTACCTGCTTCATCGAGTCCATGTGACGAAGGTGGTCGACCTCTTTATTTATCTCTGAGACCCCTTTGCTAAGTCTGTACATACACACTTCAAGATTCCTCTCAGACTCAGCCTGACGAGCTTCACGGGGACGCGGCAAGGCATTGCTTAGAGCAGACTTCGGCACGGGCATCATCTCTTTCTCTGACAAGACAGAGCATATTATCCTTAACCCCTGAAAGAGGAATGGATCGAGCCTTCTGTAATTCTTCTTCCAGCAGCTGAATCCTAGACCCAGCAAGGAAGTACGCTCACGGGCTTCCGCAGACTATCACGTGTCCACAGCAGTGTGCCATTAAATAAAGCACGATCATGGTTGTACAGATTTTGCATGTCGACCATCTGAACATGCCTCGCGCGCCATACCTCACCTCAGCCCGAGCATCCCATTTCTTGGCTTCATTCTTAATTTTCTCAACCAATCTCTAATACGAGATTTTTGCCGAGCTCTTTCGTTTCGAAGCCATATCAGCTCGGGGACGCCACCCACTGGAGATAGGGTGGGGAGACTCAGACAGAACAACTAAGAAATAGAGGAATGACGACATACTGCGAGGGAAAAGAACCAAACCTGTGAAAGTTGAAACTTGGCTGCGAGTTTGCTCTAACTCAGCGCGAACAACAACAAGCTCGGAACGAAGACCGGCCTCTGCTTCACCCAGCTTTCTTTCTCCTTGAGGCTTTTCTCAGTTTTCTATTTCCTCAGCCGCAGATAATTCCTTTTCTCGTGACGAAGCTTAGCCTCGAGCTTCAGAGATTTCGCTTTGAAGAACTGATACAGCACGTGGTTACAATGCTCACTCCTCATCATCTACACATCAAGATGACAAACATTATTTCACCGAAGCATTCGATCGTCACGAAAAAGTATGTACGAAAATTTACCTCCAAGACACGCTGCTGCGGAAAGCCATATTGATACCCGTCGGCGATGGCCATCATATCTGCAACGGAAGTAGGAGGCTCCGGCACAAGGGTAGCTTCGGGAACACTCAAATTTTTCCCCAGGCTTCAGACACCCGCGCCTTAGAAGACATCTCCATCATGCGACGGGTATACGCAGTAGATTCCTTTTCCCCAGCAACAACAGGGGCGGGATGAGGACAAATAGAAGATTCTTTTCCTTGAACCAATCCATGATGGCGTCCTCACCCTCAGACGTCGGCGACTGTGGAAGATTATCAGCAGGCGCATCAATGACCGATTTCCCCTTCTCTGACACGGCCCCCTCAGCACAAATGTCGGCATGCTCCTCCGCGCCTACATGCGCAGCATGCTCCTCCGCGCCACCATCTTCAACAGTAGCGTCTCCATTACCATCACCACCAAGAACATCCCAATTATCATTGGGGGAAAGTAAAGAGAAGTCCTCGGGAAAATCGAGGGCATCGTCAAAGAACTCCCCCGTGGAGTACATCCGATCAAAAGAAAATTCTTGAGAGCGGGAAGGGTATCCGCGACATCACCAGCAGGGACAGAAATGTCCCCATAACAACGTCATCAGCCACCACGGCTTTGTTCCTTCCTTCATCACCAACATGACCACGAAGACCTCTTCTTCGACATTGATAGGGGAAGTACCAGTACGTTCCTCCCCATCTGTAATCTCCTCATCCAGCAAACTCTTCGTTCACTGGACTAGTAACTTCTTCTTGGGCCTCAGCCTCGCCCATCACAATGTAGAAGACTGCTTCGGCTTAATCTTTTTCTTCTTCAACACCTGAAAACCAACACCACAAAAAGAATTATTTTTCCCGTCAGATGAATTTCTAAAAAAGAGAGCGCAGCTAGAATCCGCGTACCTGAGCAGTTGAGGTATTCTTCGGTGGAAGTATAGCACCAGAACCTTCCTCCTCGTCTCCCTCTACGACGTCAAGGGCATAAGGAAAATTCATACCCGCAAAGTTCAAACGCCAGGGACAGAAATCTCCATAACGAGCAGGAGGAGACTCGCGTGGCTTACTACTCTCGGTAGGCCGCCAACCGCGGGGACCAGGAATCCAACCGTAAGCCCACGGACCAACTATTTCGATAACGGTGGCGTGCCACTCGTAGTCATGATCGCGCTTGATCCTCTCGCGCGCTGGGAAGAGTTTCCGATGACTAGACCCCTCCGTGCCAGGAACATACTTCAGCTTGGCATCGCTGACCTCATTTAACAGACGAATCTCGCCCCGAGGAGCAGCGAGATTCCGAAGGCTGACACTCCACGGCTTGCGGTTCCTACTATTGACGTAATCACCGAAGGAGTTATTGAAATTCTCAGGAGTATACCATTCCTTCTCCGGGATTGGGGACGTAGCAAGTCATCGACGTCTCCCCCTTACTCCGCAGATAGCACTCCTTCAGGGCGCGGAGATAATTCCCCGATAGTTGGGATACGGAACGGCTGTGAGTATTGGTGGAAGAGCCTTCACGACTAGCGAGCACGTCATAGTAGAAGGAATCACCTGATTTGTACAACGGCAGCATAAGACCAGCTTCGAACGCTCCAACCGTCGTTAACAAATGAAATTCATCGAACTCATACTTTGAGATAAGCTCATAAGTAATATCATCCTCAGGGGCATAGAAACGAACCCCGAAGGCTTGAGCTCATGCTTTTCCTTGAATATTTCGAGATCAATATGCTTGAAGGTTACTTTTTTTTACTAACCGAGACACTGTATCAAGGGGCAGCCTCATCCTCCTCGGCGGGGCCGGATGAACTAATGAACGCTTCGGAAGCTTTTCTCTTCACGGAGGATTCTTTGAAGATTCCCTCGGAACTACACCCTTCGTATTCTTCCCTTTAAAAGTTGGAGGGGACCGCAGATGATGCTCGGGCACTAACGAACGTAGAGGAGGAATCAAAAGCAACAGCACGAGGCGGAGCCTGCGTACTCCTAATATCATCACGAGGACGAGACGCTGCGATCGAAGACTCTTCGGGAACCAGAAGGATTTGTCGGAGGAATCTCTTCCCTAGAAGACGAGGCCTTCGCTCCAGAAGAAACTCGACTCCGACGAACATCATCTTGAGACTCTCTACGCGGAGGAGATCTCGATAGACCAGAACCAGGAGTCTGATAAGTAAGCCGCGGACGGTCAGACATGGCTGCGAAAAGATTAAAATCAAGAACAAGTTACACACATTCAAAAACATTACCAAAGATCAAAAAACCACATCATAGCAATACACACACGATAACGCAGAAACCCTAAAATTAGTATACATGCTCAAAATTTCATAAAATTCAACCCTCAAAACTCAAATACAAGCAAACAGGCTTCCTTGATTTAAGATAAGAACAGGGGCAAACTAGTATGCAAGCATCAAAAGAAGTTCTTCATCACAAACAAGGAACAACAGTAGCAGAGGATTTACAAATCAACACAGCGTAAAACAGTGGAAACAAAGAAAAGAAAAAACTTACCGGCAAAAACAGTAGCAGAAGAAACAAACAGTGGAAGCGGGCGTGATTAATGCTAAGGTGCAGAGAATTTAAGATCACAGGTTCAATGAAGACTGACAGAGAATTTAAGGTCACAGGTTCAATGAAGACAAGCAGAGAATTTAAGGGCTGAAAAACAAAAATTGAAAACTGAGAGAATGTTTGGGAAGAATGAAATTAATTCGCTTTCTCTCCTTAATATACCCGAAAGATAGAGAAGGAAATTAATGGAGGAATGGGAAACGTGCCCATTACATAAGCAGTTAATGCACGAACAAAAGACGTGCCCAAGTATCTAGGAGAAGTTATTAGGAGTGAGAAGGATATGCGACGATAGTTTTTCTTCAAGGCACCCATTAGACATTCAAGCCCGAAGAAAAGGGGCAAATTGTGTACACATATATCTCACTATCGGACACGTGTATATAAAAAGATACGTGGAAAGCATGCAGGCCAAAACATCAAAACATGATGCGCTACGAAACACCAAATAAACCCCGAGGAGTTACTTTATCGCATCCCCAAAAAGAGAAGCTAGGATCAACGGTGGAGAGAGAGTTAGCTGACACGGACGTGACAGGGGCAGAAGACACTTGTCTGACACGAGCAGACTCCTCAACTACCCGCATTAAACACTCTGAGCAGTGTACGTGTCGATCAACCTGTGGAACGAGCGTGGATGCCTCTGCGGGATCAAGGGGAAAACGCAGACCTCTGCGTGATAGACGCAAGGACACAAGAAGATAAGGTTCCAACGGTCATCAGAGATGGGTCCCACACTCTAACCTTATAAATACCCCGTCTCCACCAAGAGGAAGGGAGGGGGAAGAATCAGGAGGGGAAGAGGAGAGAGAGAGAGTTTGCAAGTGTAAGTTAATTATTTAGAAGAGAGAAACATGTAAACCCAAAAGTCATTCGACTATCCGTGTAACGGTGAAGAATATAGTAAAACAACAAACCCCGTGGACGTAGGCCTTAGTGCTGAACCACGTAAACCTTGGTCTTATTTACATTTCAGCACTTTATATTTATTTAGCCCCATGGATCTTTACTTATACGTTTTGTTTTCTTTGCTTGTATTTATATCCCATGCGCAAACGCCTCGCATGGAGTTGTTAGACGAGGCTATGATAAACCCGAAGGTTTTGAGCCAATGAATCAACACTTGGATATCATCATCACAAATCTCCTTAGGCGATGATGATTGATTGTGAGCATTCGGATCCCTTCGTGGAACTGAGTGTTCACAGATGCAGCTGTATTGAGCTAGACTCCGAAAAGGTAATCTGGTGAGAATGTTTTCTATTACTAGTTCCTCGGGAAGATATGGCGATGCAACAGCAGCATCAATACTCATCTTCTCAGGAGCAGGTGCAGGCGCAGCAGCACATCAATATTCATCTCCTCAGGAAGATATGGCTGAGCTGCAGCATCATCAATATGCGTCATCTCTTTTACTCTTGTTATCTTCTTCTGCCTTGGCATTTTCATGTTGTTCTGCCTTAAAGCTCTTATCTCTTTTGATGTCATCCCCAGAGGATATGCAACAGCATTATCATTCATCTCTTTCACTCTTTTCATCTTGTTCTCCCTTGACAATCTCATCTCTTTCGCTGGCATCCCCATAACTTGCACAAGAGTGAAATATAAATATGATTTTTTTTTAACTTTTTTTTCTGAACCTTGGGTCTTCAAAAATCAGAATATTTTTTTGAACCAAATAAAAATTGGAAGTTTATTTATGCAGATGATGTGATGTTTCCGAATAGAAAAGGGGGAGAAGAAGACGAACCAGAAGGAAATTGGGAAAGTTGAAAAAAAAAAAGCCCTACATACCAAATCTCAATAGGAATTGAATCCATAGGAATCAATGTCACGGGGGAGGAGTGATGGGGTGGAAATTCCCCTTTTTGATGAAGGAATACATACCTAAAATAAGAGTAAACTGATAAGAAAGGTATTTGAATAGGAAATTTTACTGCGGCATGAATGACAAGTTATGAAAGAATAATGGATACCCAGTCAATGAATTCTCCATACAAAACGTAATATACTAAAACCCCCATGATTTTGACATAAGCCCTAATCTTAATTCAGACAGAAATAACAAAATCAAATTGACAAACAGATTTGTTAATCAAAATTACTTAATCAATTTACCGAACATACTTAATATTAATGCATGGATATTTCCGTAAGGAAGAGAACAATTTTGATTTGAGTTTTTTCTTTTTGGGAGGTTCCCTCGACATGGAACTGGAAGATAGAAATGATTTCGTGTGTTCTTTAGGAAGTTAGTGACTTTAGTCGGCTGACTAACGGGCTTGAGGGGGCGCAAACATTTATGTGGGCTTTGATAACTATACCCTTAAACATTTACGTGGGCTTTAAAAAATACAACAAAGAAATTATACGAACAGAGAGTAAAGAACCCTGTTTTAGGGCATACACAAAAATTTCAGGGCATACTGAATAAGGACAAAAGAGGAGTGTAAATAGCAAAATCAGAAGCCCCTTAACCAAATATTTTTTGTGATGGCAAATGTGTCCTTTTAGGATTAGTGTTAATTCTAATGATTAGTTAAATAATTCTGATTAGCTATTAATGATTAGTGATTAGTTTTAAGATTATTTAGTTATAAATTTGTGTAGATAAAAAATATTTAGTAAGGAAAAAAAGTTAGGTTTTTTTGGAGAGAAATAGAAGGGGAAAGTGAGAAAAAATCTTGTAACTTGTATTTGATTCAATGGATGAGGAGGGTAATTCTTCATCTAAAAAACCTAGAAAAATACATATCAATTACAACAATGATCCGGAAATGGCTGATTTCTTAGATTATGAGAACGATTTTACACAAACACAAGCTCAAGCTCAAACTCAAACTCAAAATGATCATTTTTATGAGCCAAACCTTGACGATGAATATATATATGAGGAACCCAATGCTTCTAATACACAGGTACACTTCTATCTTATGTTTAATATCACTTTGTAGCTTAAAATCATCAAAAGTTAGTGTTTTTTCGCTAAGGTTCGGCGACTATGGATGAACAGTTCGGCTAGATGAAAGTGTTATGCTTAGTAGCCGAACCCTTTATCTAAACCATAGTTCGGCTTGTAATAAATAACAACCAAGTAGCCGAACCCTAAACTGTAACTTCTGGAACAAAATTTGTTCCTGGTTCGGCTTATATTGATAAATTCGTATGTGCCGAACCTGTTGGGAATACATGGTTCGGCTCTGTGATCAAGTAGAATATAAGCCGAACCTTATCATTTATATTCACGTGAACTGTTTGGTTAAGAATTTTGTATAGGTTCGGCACATATTGTGAATATCGTAATAGCCGAACCTGGTAAATGCGTTAGGTTCGGAGCATATGTGAATTGTCGTACCAGCCGAACCCTTTCATTAAATTTTCATTATAGTATCTTACCTTGTGTTCTTTGTAGATCGTGCTTGATGGACCTGTTCCGATGGAAAATCAACCTGATCCCGTAGATATAATTCACGAAGATACTAGGGATCACTTCCAAAATGATTTGGTATGTAAGAACTTGTTGTTTATCTTAATGTTGTCGGAATGTTCCGAAGATTTTTTACTAATTATTTGTGTTTGAATGAACGTAGACATGGAAAACTAAACCCCAAGCACTGGCTTGGGCTGAGGAACACGCGATGAAGATAAATTGCGTACTAGTTAAAGGACGACAAAGCCGAAGGGATCGGTTTGAATTGATTTGTGAGCGAAGTGGAACCGGCGATAACAAGGATGAAAAGGGTTTTGGATATGTTGGGAAGACCGGGAGAAAGAATAGGACAAAGACGAAGAAACAAAACTTCCCTTTCAAGATCGTTTTCAACCTCAAGAACAAGAATAAGACTTTGAACAAAGATAATGAATATTGGGTTATGAATAAAGATATGGATTGTCGTCATAGCCACCCATGTCCACGTGACCTTCATGGACATGCGAAAGTAGCGCGTCTCAAACCCAACGAAATGCTAGAAGTTGATAAAAATGACACGAGCACGTATGACACCGTCTAGGATTCTTATTAAATTGAAGGAGGACGACAAGAATAACAAGTCGACTATGCAAACTATCTATAACGCAAGAAATAAGATTAGAAGACTCAATTTGCAAGGTAGGATGGTGATGCAACAGGTCATGTGGTTAGGGGTGAAGCATAATTACGCTTTCCAAAAGAAGTTGGATGAATTTGGTCAAGTGACACACCTTTTTCTTGCCCACCCGGAATGTGTCCAATTGGCTCAATGCTTCCCACAAGTTATTATATTGGATTGCACGTACAAAATTAACAAATATGAGATTCCATTGATGAACATTATTGGGCATACGTCTACAAAGGCACCGTTCACCGTGGCTTTTTGTTTCATGAAAAACGAGATGAAAGAGAGTTATGTTTGGGGGTTAGAACAATTGAAGTTAATCTTCCGGGAGAGTGCTCTTCCTAAAGTGTTTGTATCCGATAAAGATTCATCAATGATGTATGCTATTAATAAGGTATTTCCGGATGCTTTCAACTTTCTTTGCACGTTTCATATATGGTGCAATGTGAGGGAAAATTCCAACCGATAATTCAACCACTTAAGATGAAAGAGTTAGACAATATTGCTAAACTACCGGTGGAAAAACGAGAAAAGGCAAAGAAGGAATTCTTGAAACGATATGAACATAATGAGATGATGCGGGCTTCTGTCCATGGCGAATGGGAAGCTTTGGTATGGTCAATCACCGAGGATATATACGAAGAAAATGTTAAAATGCTTATTAATCATTGGAGGACCGATTACCCCGAGGTCATTATTTATTTTCTCAAAGATGTGTTGGAACCTAATAAAGAAAGGTTCGCGTCTTGTTTCACAAATCGACACAACTTCGACAACCAAGCCACAAGTATGGTAGAGTCGGCTCATTATCGGTTGAAGAAGAACCTTTTTGGATGTGTTGACACATTTGTTACGGTGTTTGATGCAATTGATGAATATTTCAAAAGTGATGTTGTGAGAATTAAAGCGGCGTTTGAACATAACATTATGTTCAAGCACTAGGATTACAAAAGTCCTTGGCTACGAGGATTAACTTATAATGTCTCCCATCTTTGCATTGATTTATTGATGGAAGAAGTATCTTTGATTGAGACATTTGGCGCCAACTTGAATGAAGAGTGTGTTTGTAAAATGAAGACATCTATGGGACTTCCATGCCGCCACGACATAATTCGGTACAAGGATGGTATCATACCATTTGAGGACATTGATCCTTTTTGGAAACAACTAAGCTTCGATCATCTCCCAACCGAAGACGACGATGATGATCTAGAAATTTGGGACACGACAAAAGGGAAAAAGTTGGCGGAGATGTATAGGAATATGTTTCGATCTCAAAAACAAATTTATCGGCCTCAAAGTCAATCCCTCTTTTCCATTACCTCCCTTGATGAGTGCAGCCTTTTGGCCTAGATTTGAGAACAATTATTCGATGGATTGGTGTGAAAACTATGCTACGGAAATGGATCTTTGGAAAGCTTTGAATGTGTCGCTTGAAAGTGGACAAGTTATTATGTCTTCAAGTGATGAGGATGAAGATGATGAGAAAGAGGTTAGTGAAGATGCCGAGGAAGAGGTGATCCGTCTAGGATCTCCATAAATTGACACTACCGGAGTGTTATTTGCTTTTTGTGGTCCATTCAATCTATTGTAGATTTTGGTTCTTTTGGTAAACTAACAATTGCACTTAATTTTACCTTCTAGACTCCCTGTATTTGAATGATCTTTGCTTTATTTTATGTTATGGAAGGTATTTTCATTGTTCGACAAGTCTGTAATATACACTGCACAGGATGTGGTTCGGCAAGGACACAACAAGCCGAACTCAGTATAAAGCCAGGTTCCACGTGTATTGTAATTTACATATACGCCGAACCTGACAGAATAATGTAGGGTTTGGACAGGTTCGGCTTGTAATAGATTTTATGCATAAGCCGAACTTGACAATATCTTTCCACCCTAAAATCCAAGTCAGGTTCGGCTCATTATCCTTAGGTTTTGGACACTTTCATTCGATTCTAAAGTCTGTTACCATTCATACGATAAAGGATTATATTCCAAATTACATTCCCATTACATAAGAACATGGTAGCATTACAAAAGAACATGGTAGCAATACAAAAGAAAACCATCTATCTAGTATCCCAAACGGTTTATGAGAAACTTTCTAAGAATGTGGTAGTGAGATTCGTATTTGAAATTATTTCCTTTCCATCTTCGCCATTCCTCTAGCGCTCGCACTTCAATTCCTGAAGTAATTTCACCCTTGAGTCGATAGTGATTCACAACCCGAACTAAAGCTATAAAGTCGGTAACCGTTTTCTTAATAGATTCCATTCGGAAAAACAAGGATGTCGAATCTCGGTTGTGAGGATTACCTGTTGTAGTGGAGAATGCTTCATGAATTCGAACCAAGTAGTACATACTCATCATACCCTTCACTCATCGTTCTTCACCCTTCTTTGGATAGTATGCTACATAGTTCGTGCAAAGAGACAAATCTTCATTTAGAGTGAACTTAGGATTAGGGGGTGCCATATTTTTCAGGAGATGTGCTTTCTTATGTGAAACAATAGGTAAGTATATATAGATATCAGGTTTTGAACGGCTATATTTTTGAGAAAAAAACTCGTTCCTTGAAATTTGTTAAATTTAGTAACGGTTAGAATTTGCAAAAGTTTGAAAATTCTGGCAGGTGCGGCTTGTATTTAAAGTTACTAAACAAGCCGAACCTGGCAACTTTAACGTAAGTATTGACAGGTTCTGCATGTATTCATAATTAACGTACTAGCCGAACCTGACACTGAACATGTGATTAACAGAATGAAAACTGAAAATTATCTTTAACACGATTAATAAATAAAAGTCAAATTGTCGATAACATGAACTAAACTAGCAAACACAAGGAAAGTCGAGTTTTCGATAACAAAGTTAACAAATCCGAGATAAAAGTGTACTTAATCAAACATTAAAAATATTTAGGTTCAATGACCACCGCCCCTCTTGTCGGTTCCACGACTACCTCCACTTGTGCCTTCAACATCTTCTCGATTCCTCTTTTCGTCGTCGGCTTTTTTATGCGTACCTCGGGTCCTTTTCCTTTGGTCATGATAGCATCCAACTCGTTGATGAAATAATATTGTTCTTCAACCATCAAATGTGTTTTGCAACTAGCTTTTTTCTTCGTTTTCTTGACCAACTCCTTACCCGCCGCAACCTAATTTCATTTGTCAACAACTTCTAATTATGAGTAACTTATTTATGCTATATCAAATTCAAAAGTAAAGATTAATGCAATTATTACCATTTTCTTGAAAGCCTTCGATAGTTCTTCATAAGAAGAATTCTTGGAGATGATGGTAGCCTTTTGCTTCCCCTTCAACTTATCAACTTTCTTCTGACTTTCCTTATTGATAATAAATGGATGAGAAATTTGGTTGTACCAATCCATGTAGCCTGGATCAGCTTCACGAGGATCATCGGGCACGGGTGCTATCAAATTCATATTCAATATGTTGGCATCTAAATTCTTCCAGGGCTCATTGCTCGGCTCGGGATCATATTTTGGAGTCCATGAAGAAGTGGTGCTTTTAGTTCCAGTATAACTCTTTGGCATAAACGTGAATTTCTCGTCAAATAATGGGACCTTTTGGACAGCTCCTCCTTGACGTAGTACACGTCGAGGATCAAAAATTACACAACCACCGGGATAAAACAATGGTCCATAGTACAAACCCACCGGCATGTCTTCATCAAGAACAACTTCATCACGTTGATATGGATCAAAATCGACGTCTTTGACCTTTAAAGAGTCTAAATTCTCTCTCAAGTTTTCCACCAACTTCTCTTTATTCCTTGCCATCTCCTCCTCAAACTTGTAGCGTGCTGCTGTTGGAAGTGTATCAACCCAATCGACATCCTTTTCCAATGTTTTGCACAATTTCAAAGTCGAGAAATGGTCATATACCCACACCTACATCCAAAATTTAAATAAGAAATGATATGCAAACCTTAAATTTTGTGACATGAAAGGTATTGGTTCATCTTGATCAGGTTCGACTAATAATGGTTATGACGTATAAGCCGAACCACACACTGAATCCCAAACTTAAAATTTTAGATAAGGTTTGGCTCATATAGGCTATTACATATAAGCCGAACCATACATTGAATCACAAAACTAAAATTTTGGATAAGGTCCGGCTCATATTGGCTATTACATATAAGCCGAACCATACATTGAATCACAAAACTAAAATTTTGGATAAGGTTCGGCTCATATTGGCTATTACATATAAGCCGAACCCTACACTGAATAAGGAGACAGTTGCATTGTTGAAGAAAAAATGAAAATTAATCGATAATTACCTGAAACAAAGTGAAGTTCCCTCCAATGTTTGTACTCGTCAACCTAGAGGCAGTCGCAATTTGGTCGAGAAGGTAAGATAGAGCCGCGGTACCCCAAGCGTATTGGTTAATGGTTTGAAGATCCTTTAACAATATTCGCCTTGTTTCCAGATAGGTCCGGGAAGACATCTCTGCCAAGAGTATAAAGTAAATAGGCTGTTGCAGTTTGCTTCACTTTGATCTCGTCCATTACCAACACCCCATTCTTCACTTTCTCAGTTGTTTTCTCAAATTGCTTTTTCAAATTAGTAAGCTTAACCTTCTTGAGCTTCTTATTTGTCCCTCCTGGAAAGTTAACAGAATCTACATCTCTAACAGACCGAAAAAACTCGATTTCGATCTTATATTCACTCCAACCAAGACATTCGTTGTAAAACTTATATAGCTCAGTCCAACTCATATCATAATAGTCAGCATCCACACTTCTACCCCTCACTTTAAACCATGTAATCTTGTTTGCGTCATCGGGAGTGATCGTCATTTCCCCAAATGCTAGTTGAAACGTATAAGTCTCTGGACAAAATCTCTCGCTGAAGGGGGATGCCATGACACTATCATACTCCTTGTGTCCATATTTAATGATAGGCCATAAAGCAGAGGATTGTACCTAAGCCTGGACTTCAGGAACTTCTTCAGACAATTTTCATTCCTTAGCCCTCTGATGTCTCAATACTCGGACAACATCGTTGTGATCAGGAGTCTCATATATTCTCTTTGCCCAAGATTCGGCGTAACCGATCAACACCCTTCCTCCATCTTCCGGAAGTCCATGTGTCAAACCATCATCTCGAGCTTTGATTACGTTATTCTCATCAAGAATTTGCAAACCTTTAACCCGGCGTTCAGCAACATGCTTCTCTTTCGGTTTATGTTGAGGTTCCTCATTAACATGACTACCATCAACTTCTTGTTCTTCTCTTTGTATCTCTGGAAGTGGTTCACGAATTTGTAATGTTGTTGCTCGACCTCCAGCTCCTAATTTATTTTTACCTCCTCCTCGAGGATCGGGTGTTTTAGAAGTAGTAGGTGTAACCTTCATCCTCCTTCTCTTTTTAACTTCGTTATTCCTAAAACAAGTTTAAAACTTTATTAACATATTGAACTAACTAAAGTCTAGTAAGTATAACACCTAAAATGAGATGAACCCATTGGAACACAGTGCTATGTTCGGCATATAATGAAATGTAACAACAAGCCGAACATATTAATCCAAGGGTTCGGCTACCCCGAGAAACACAAAATAAGCCGAACATAAACCGAGTTTCTGTTGCAAACTAACAGAAGATGGTTCAGCATAAAATCTAGATTACACAACACGCCGAACCTAGATGGAAACCCCTAACTTTGACAAGGTTCGACGTATAATGAAATGTAACAACAATCCGAACATATTAAGCCAAGGGTTCGGCTACCCCGAGAAACACAAAATAAGCTGAACATAAACCGAGTTTCTGTTGCAAACTAACAGAAGATGGTTCGGCACAAAATCTAGATTATACAACACGCCGAACCTACACGGAAACTCCTAATTTTGACAAGGTTCGGCGTATATTAGGTCTATTATTTCATGCCGAACTGTTCATATACATTTCCAGATTCAAATTGTGAAGAACAGTTCGGCTCAAAATGTACCTAAAATATGAGGCGAACCCATCGCTGCAACCGTCTAAAACCCTAAGATTTTTGGAATTAACCCTATTGAATCGATTAAAAACATCAAATAAGAGATTGGGTTTGTAGAACTTACTTTCTTATCCTCATTTCAGGAGTTGGTGCTTCGATTGGTTGATTTTGTAATTCGATTCCAGGTTCAATTTGTTCTTCTTCTTCAATTGAGGGATTTGAAAACGATTTTGAACGCCTACCGGTTTCCCTTTCCTTTGTACGAACCATTATATAGTTGAGTTTAATCGACGATCAAATTTTCGCGAATCAACGATTAATCAAGACGATGAAAAAAAATTCTCGCGAGGAAGAAGAAGGGTTCGGCCCCAAAAAAAGATGAAGAAGTTTAATGTAAACTGATTTTGATTTTCTTAAAACATATTTTAGGTTTTTATATTAAGGAAAGGGTATATTAGTAATTAAAACGGTTGGTGGATATATGGGTAATTGAACTACCCAGGAGATACCCCTTATAAGGGCACCTTAGATGGGATTATTGATTTGTATGCCCTGAAAGTTTTGCGTATGTCCTAAAACAGGGTTCAGAGTAAAAGTAGAGCTCGCTTCAACATCACTACTTCTGAATTCAAAATACCAAACTCCTACAGTGAAGGATTTTTGATCCAAGAAGCTGTGTCAACAATAAAAATGTCAGCACATCACTACTTCATAATAAGTTTAAAAACTGAAGTGAATTATCCAAATTCTCAGAAAAAGGGTATAACTTAGGGGTGCACATACCCTATCCATATCCGCCAACACCTATCCTACCCGCCAGTTTTTTAACCGTATCCTACCCTATTCACTATTTGGCGGGTAGGGTGGCGGGTAAGATTTTCTTAACCGTCAGTAAACGGGTAGGGTGGCGGGTATAGGTCATATCCTACCCACCCTACCTAGGAGTACACATACCCTACCCATACCCGCCAACCCTACCCTACCCGCCAATTTTTTAATCGTATCCTATCCTATCCATTATTTGGCGGGTAGGGTGGCGGGTAAAGATTTTCTTAACCGCCAGTAAACGGATAGGGTGGCGGGTATAGGCCATATCCTACCCACCCTACCCATTGTGCAGCCCTAGTATAACTCAACTTCCTTTATGCCAGAGATATTTACACTCCGCTAGCTTTGATTAAATTGCAGCAAAGAGTATCGAGAGCAAAAAAGGAAAAAACAGTTGTAAAAGAAGACTGGAGTAACATCTTTGATATGTGTAAAGATGCCTTACAACAGGAATTTAACCAAGCGTACAGATAAGATACAAGAACTTTATGTATCTCTTGATCAACCACGTTATCTAATATGCCTTAATCAACCACTTTATCTAATATGCCTTCAGATTAGCAATTTGATCTGTAGTCTGTACTCCCAACTGATCATTCATCTTCTCCAAAACTTTATGTATCTCTTCCATCTGAGGATTTGTTTTCTCACCAGCAACAAACTCATGAATAAACCTGTTAACCTCAATCGAACTACAACCCGGTGTCTTCTCTACTCCTCTCTCTTTCATATCTTTCCTTATTCTCCTGGCATCATCATATTTACCACAACTTGCATACATATTCGATAGTAAAACATACACCTCACAATGACGTTCTAACTGTATGAGTCTCTTAGCAGCAACCTCTGCGAGACTGGTTTCTCCATGACTACACCAAGAACTCAGCAATGCTCTCCAAGCCATTGCTTCGTCTGAATGGCTACATGAAGTTGGCATTTTCCGGATAATTTCTTTTGCCTCCTCAAAAAGCCCAGCTCGACCAAGCAAGTTGATCATACATCCATAATGCTCACTTTTAGGTTCCATTCTGTAAACCGACTTCATGCTATCAAAAATCTGCAGTCCTTTAGAAGCCATACCTGAATAGCTACACGCAGTTAATACCGCGATGAAGGTTATGTCGTTGGGTCTGAAACCATCTTTCTCCATTTTCTCAAACAGTGCAAGTGCATTCTCCACATCACCATTCATCGGAAATCCTGAAATCATCACATTCCAACAAATTACATCTCTTTCCTGCATCCCATCAAATAAATTCTTGGCTAAACCCAAATTTCCACATTTCGCGTACATATCTATAAGAGCAGTATTAGTCTGAACAGTCATAGGCAACTGCATTCTCTTCAAATGCTTGTGAATCCATATTCCAATATCAGCAGATCCTAAATGAGCACAGGCACCAAGTAAGCTAACAAAAATTCCTTCGTCAGGGTCTATATCTGTCAACTGCATCAAACGAAACATTTCCAACCCCTCCTTGAAACAATTGTTTTGCACATGACTAGAAATCATACAACCCCAAATTCCTCTATCCTTGAATGCCGCTTCATCAAATATTAACCGTGCATTCTCAACATCACCCATCTTAGAGTACCCAGAGATCATAACTGTCCACGAAACCGCAGTTCTTTCCGGAATTTCTTCAAACAGATCTCGTGCTTCAACCATTCTAGCGCAGGATGAATACATTAGTATCATTGTATTACCAACAAAGGTGTCGCCATCAAAACCCAACTTGAAAACACTCCCATGAATCTGTTCTCCAACCTGAAACTTTTGCAAATGATCACAGGCTTTCAATACATAGAGAAGAGTGTATATTAGGAAATAATATAAGAGACTATAATTAGGAGATATAATTAGGAGATATAATTAGGAGATATCCTTAACATGGTATTAGGAAATAACCTAAATTATATCTCCTAATTATAGTCTCCTATATTATTTCCTAATAGTGTAATTGTCAGGGCAGAGACCAATTTGCATTATATGACTATACAATTCCAAAGTTTTATTGAGTTCCCCTTTCAGTAAAAAGGATTTAAGCATGGTATTACAAATACATATTGTGGGTTTGACAATTTGATCAAAAATCTGGGTTGAGTAGCATATAGGGATTCCATGAAATGGGTGTGAACAGAAAGCTAAAAGGCGGCTAAGCGCGAAACTGTTGTTTCCGAGTCCTGTAAGGATTATCTGTGCATGAGTTTACTTAAATTGTTTTATGTTCATACATTTTTCTAACACTAACAAACATCTACTCTTTGGCATTGTTTGAACATACTACTACTGTAGCACAAACTAAAGATATCTGAGAAGAGATATTCTTTTACCCGAATCTGCCACAAACTTTTTTTTCTTGAAAGCAAAAACTTTTACAAACTTCAATATCTTTATGGACCGTAATTTCACAAAAGCAGTCTGGTTTGGTTTGGGTCTTCAACTGCCACCAGCTAACTTTAACATTTTGAATTGGGTAAAATCATGGTTCAATAGTCCTTTGAAATGGTGTAGTCTTCCAGAATGCTAAAGCTAATCCGATTGATTGTATAAGGTCTATTAGAAATTCTCTTAATGATAGAGAGTTGTTTCTTGCAAAAACACTTTTGAAAAAGAAGGTGGGAACAAAAAACAGGAGTTCTAGCAGCAATAATCCTGTTGAAGTCAAAGATAATGTCTTTTATGTGGATGCGGCTTTTGATAAAAATGATGGTTCTTATGGTTTGGGATTAATTCATTTGAAAGACAACAAAATTGCTAACATTAAAGTCTTTGTAGGAAGTACAACAAGTTCCTCAGCGGCAGAAGGATTAGCTATCAAGAAAGCGCCAGAATGCAGTATCTGTGGAAATAAGATCTGACTGCAGGGATGTTGTAAATTTTTTGAATGGAAGGCAAGTGAACTGTGACTGGAGGATAAGGAAGATTTTGAATGATGTCCTCTCTTTTTTGGGTAATAATAATATTTTGGTAGACTTCAAATATATAAATAGGGTCGATAATAGTGAATCAGATAGACTGGCTAAATGGAATAGTGTAAAGGAAAGTTTTTTTTGGTGATACAAACTCCCTGCGTACTATTTTGAAAAACAGAATTTCAAATGGAATTGTAAAGGGAGAAAACATTATGATGCATAACTTCTAGTTCTTAATATATTGTCCTTTCATTAAAAAAAAAGAATTGCAAAGATATGCTTTTTTTTTTTTGATAGCATCGTACAGTGACTACACATCAAAGTTTGTTGTCGACAGTGATTACAGATGGGAGCATCACGGTATTTGATGTTCATCTGCTAGCAGCTAGCATCTCCTTACAAATTTCAAAAGAATCTTATCATATAACTTAGTTATTAAACCTGGCATCATTAGGGGCTATCCTTAAAGAATTAGGGGCGACTAAATAAGACAAAATAGGGTGAAAATACTTGTATGTCCCTTCACACTCGATAGTTTATAATATAGTTTTGTCTAGTTTGTCTAAGAATGGGATATTGCCATAATCGGTAGCACACTAACATATCATATCTACCGATTGTTAAAATAGAAAAACGCAATTTTATTTGTTTTGAAGAAAAAAGAATTTGGGACAACCGTCTATAATCGGTAGAAAGAGAACATCATCTATCTACCGATTATAGTTGCCGACACAAACGTTGAACGTTTAAGACCACCCAATACCTAATTTCATTTCATTTTTTTTCTTTTCTTTTCAATTGTTCTTCTCCTCTTCTTCTTCCCTTCCGATTGTGGATAGTAAAAACACTATTCCCCCTATTCAAATTTCAATTCATCGTCGTCGTTCATCGCCGAATCAAAAACATCGTCGATTCTTCTATAAAACGATGACTGATATTAATGAACTTAAGCACGGAGCTATATCGAGTGAGATCATAATTGTTTAACAAGGAACTCAGCCTTCAGTCGCAAACCATTCCCCAGTCTCCCGCTCAAGTCACAGTGTGCTACTCTGTATGAGGACCTCCTTCCCTTCTGCCACTCTCCGTTCACACGGTTCTCAAAGCGGAGGAGAAAGGGCGGGCAGCAGGTACCACGAGCCCTCTGTCCCACACATCTATTCAGAAGCAAGTGTAGTTCACCGGTTCCACCGAATGCTCCTATCTCTCGGCAAAGATCGTCCCTTTCGTCCAGTGGTTAGGACATCGTCTTTTCATGTCGAAGACACGCGAGAGATCGAGAAAAATTAAAGAACAAAGCGATTGCAACTGCCTCAAACGACGAAGAACACGAAGAACATGATGAGGATGACGTCGGTCGGGTAGTTGGTGGTGGTGATTTTGATAATCAAACTCTCCAGGAAATGGCCTCAATTAGGTAAGTTTCTATCATTTTGTGGGCTTATATTGCTTTAATTTGACGAATCCATGTAAATTAGTTTTAGGCTAAGGCCCAACCCATGGATAACCCATAATATGAGGCCCTTAATTAAAAGAAGTTTAAATCTAGGCCCCAATTTTTATCAAAAGACCTTGATACACTTATGCATATTGTTAAGCTCATAATTAAATAAAATTTAAATTTAGGCCCAAAATTATTAAAATATTATGTGATGATGTTCCAACCACCTCCGACCACCATAGCCACTGTCAACCACCTCCGACCGCCACCGCCACCAACCACCTCCGACCACCACCGCCACCAACCACCTCCGACCACCACCGTCAAACCACCTCCGACCACCACCGCCAGCCACCTCCGGCCACCACCGCCAACCACCTCCGACCACCACCACCGCCAACCGCCGTCGCCCGCCGTCACTGATAAATGTCGTCGCCGCTAACCACCTCCCGCCACCACTATCGACAGCCACCAACATGAATGTGTGCACAAAAGTTACACATGCATATGACATGTGTATCCAGAAGTTACACATTCATATAAAATGTGTAATGTAAAGTTACAATTGTACATAGTTGTGTACTCTGTAGTTACATATGCATACGCAGAAGCGTATGGCATGTGTATCTACAAGTTATACATCCATATGCATGTGTAACTTTTTATTACACGTGTTATATGTAAGGTTATCTACAAGTCATTCATCATAAAATGTATGTATTACTTTAATTTCCATTTACAATAATTTGTTCGTTCATTAATTACTACAGTTATAGTAATTAGTTGTGTTATAGTAGTTGGTTGTTTGAACATAATGTACGAAATAAAACACAAGATATGGAAAGCGAAATCCTAGAAAAAACCCGCTATACCCTATAATAGAAATGTTTCCTTCCTTTTTTGTATTTCTCGGTTCAATGTATTTGCACATCTACAAACAAGAATAAACATCCATGGAATTAGGTTGGATGGACAAAAAATAAAGAAACAAAATTATAGAATAATTACAAGGCGAAATTATAGAACAAAGATCACATAAAAGGCACATGATAACTTATCTCCGAAGCCTAGTGTAAGGAGTTATTTTTTATTTTAGCATGTGTAACAAGGAGCTACACAAGCATCTAACTTGTGTAACTTGTCTAGTGTAAGGAGAAGTTACACATGCATATAGAAATGTGTTAGGAGAAGTTACACATGCAACTGAGTTGTGTAAGGAGAAATTCTTATCATTAAAATCTAAGGTTCCAAACATGGAACTGTTGCTTGCAGTTACTGAAAAGGCTCGAATACTGAAGTTGTTCATTGTAAGCAAAAATTCACAAGCATATAGGCAGCTACAAGATTAATCCGATGATGCTGATAGTGATAAGAAACACCAAAACTGTTCATTTCAAAACAAAACACAGCAATGAATCAAACCCAGAGTGTTTACACAACAATAAAGTCACAAGAACATGTTCACAAATTAACAAGTTAACTAATCGACTATATAACATGAATCATAGTGTTATCTCAAACTGACCTGATCTGATTGCAAATTCAAACCGGAAATCGCACCAATTGTTTCTTTCAACCTGAAAATAGAAATTAGGGCAAACATCAATTACAAATGCAGAAGAATAGTGAAGGATCGATAAGGGCAAAAAAAACTATAATTAGATTAACAATAGTAATCTACAGAAAACCCTAACAACAATTTTTGTATGCAATTAAACAAAATCCCAATCGTACTAATTATCAGAAAAATTAGGGTAGAATAATAACGGAATCTCATGATTTGATGAAGAACACAAGAGAAGTAAAATTCTTCCAGAAGAAACTGGTCTAAGGCTTAAAAAAATCAAAAGCATTTTTTTGTTTATTGAAGGGTATTTTTTTTCTTACGACAAGGAAATCTCGGATGCATCATTAATCTGTAGATTTTTTACGTTATTTCCTTTTGAAATGTATAGTTTAAGAGAAAAATCATCTACGCGTAGAAGATATACATCCCTAAATGCATGTGTAATCTGCAATTTCATATCCAAAATGCAAGTGTAACCATCAATTACACATCCTAAAAGCATGTGTAACTAGCAGATACACATGCTAGAAAGTATGTGTAACTAGTAGATACACATGATTATAGCAACACAAATTTCATCAAAGATAGGTTCCTACCAACAGAAGGTTACACACTTTTCCTATAATTCTATAGCATATAACGACATGAATAGTTACAGATGATAAGACACCCAAAGTTCTTGGAGTTCAGTTTTTACCTTCAATATTTCACGATCTCTGTCACACTTGCAGGCGTCAAAATGGTTATAAAAAGGTAGTTCTTTTGTGTTTTTTGCGCCTCCCTTTATATGTCTCTGCACCTTGAATCGCGAATCAGATATAATCTTAAGTTTCCTTAGTCAGCACAAGTCTAAAACGCCTTCAAATCTTAGCCATTCATTGTAAATCAAAATATTCAAACAAGAAAAATCTCTCAAGAAAGTAAGTTAAACTTACCATTACAAATACGATCTCAGAACCATAAAAGTGTCTCCTCTACTGCTTCTCTACTTTCTCTTAAGCAGCATTCATACCAAAATCAGAATTACCACCAACACCAATACCCCTAGTTAGCTCCTGAAATTTTTTGCAATCTGTTATTTGAAAACTCATGCGACAAAATATATTAGAACACCATGGATTACAACACCACAACTTCAACTGAAAATAGAACAAGCTGCTCATGTCATACCACATCCATATAAACTTGTGTACCTAATATGTGTATTTTTTGTAAGGTATGCTAATCTTAGCATGTGTAACTACGAATTACACACGCATCCGGCTTGTGTAACTATAATTTACACATGTATCTGTCTTGCGTAACTAAAAGTTACACATGCATTTGGCATGTGTAGTTAAGAGTTACACATGGCAGTGGACTGCTGATGAGCCGAATGTTTCATTCTATACTGTAGTAAATACAGGAAATATATATGGGTCAGATGTGTAGCTAAGAGTTATAATAATGATAACTAGTGTACTCTAATTATGATTTATGCAAGAGTTTAATATTATAATAGCATAATGTTGTTCAATTGATTAACAAAATATGATGAAAAGCAACCCATACCTTGCATGTGAGCTTCTCCAGGTTCTCTTTCTCAATGTCCTGAATCATTGAATTTCAATCACATTAGTACAAGAGAGATAACAGGAAATAAGCAGACAAACCACAAATTACAGCACGACATCATTAACTAGTGTACAATTGATAAATGATTCATGACATTCAAAATATCTCAAGCATCTAATTGCAGAGTAACATAAAGTATTTGTAATTGTGAACAATTAAAGTAGGGAGCTTAATTACCACGCCTACCTCGAGGTTTTCAAGTGAAATTGAAGATGTAAAATTGAGGTTAATTTTCAATTAAAGTATTTGGATGGACCCAACCCGTCTGTACTTCCTAGATGTAAAATTGATATCACTTCTGCAACAAGTGAAAGGAACATAGTAGAAGAACGCATACAAAATATAGCAAAAGATAAAACCTAAAATTCACATAAATTTCATGTAAATTCTGTCCATCCGCTAAGCAAAAAGGTTGAAAAATGGATTTACCTGCACCACCGACTCCAAAATACTCCTCTGAAACCTCTACCTACACCACCACGGCGATGTATGAAAAACAAGAAATACTTCGTATTAAGAATTTCACTAAGACAAACATAAAACGAGTAATATTCCAGTATCAGACCAGAACATGGAAAACATGAATGCATGATGTGAGAAGATTAACTACTGTAAATAAGAGTTACACATGCATTTAAATAGTGTAACTAGGAGTTACAGATGCATCTGAAAAGTTTAACTGAGAGTTACAGATGCACCTGACTCTAGCTCAATTATAATCCGTTGAACTGTTAAATCTTGACTGTGAGCTCATTTTGTCTCTTTTGTACATTGCCTGAATTTTACACAAAATAAGCATCTAAGATAACGAAAACCTATGATTTCAAGTTTGAATAGCTGAAAAGCTAGTACAACATACTTAGCATCCAACATTACAAGTGAATAGAGAGTGATAGCATAACTGAAAACAGAAGAAGAAACAAAATTAGAATTGCCATGAAAAGGAAAAAGAGAACCAAGACCTTCTAAAGGAAAGCTTAAGAGAGTGACTAATTGGCCGAACATATCCACCTTAAGGTTTCTCTGCGTGGGATCAAGTAAATCACCTATCCATTATATATCTGTAAAAACAACAAAATGCTAATAGCTTATACACCACAAAGTATATGTAAAGCTAAACTATTACTTCACTATGAAGGAAAAATAAGCAGTCAAAGCTTACTTCCATAAACGAACATCGACACTGATAATTGACCTGCTTCTCTCCAGAGTTTTCTTGTTCCTAACAATATAAGAAACAAAGAAGTACACATAACATCTGATTAGGTGTAAACTGAAGTTACGCATCTATTTTTGAGTATATGAATTCACATTAATTTTTTTTTTGAGTCATTAGGCGATTCATTAGGCGAAACTTTTAATAAGATGGTAATTGAAGTCAACATATAAATTGGCTGTTGTAGTTGTTAGGTGTACTTATTTGTTTACACCTATTTTTGAGTAAGCTAAACAGAATAAGATGGTAATTGAAGTCATTAGGAGATTCATTAAAAAATATTGATTTTCTTGTCAAACTATCAGTAACGATAACGAATAAAATGGTAATTGAACCAAACTAAACAGAAACAGATTTCAGCCAAGGAATTGTGATAAAAGAACTACCTCCGAGACGACTTCCCCATATACTTTCGTCGGAAGGAACGTGAATGACGTGCCACTATCAACCTGTGCTTGGAACTTAGTTTGCGCTAGACAAGAACTCCCTACGCAACAACCCTCCACTCCAACCATGTAGGCATCACTGAATATAACAAAAGCCAAATTATCCAAAGCATAACTGATGACGTGGATAACTAACGGTAATCTAATGTACATGTTGTTTTATATAAAGTTGTCAAGACTGCAATACATTTTCCCATCCAATGGCAAGAAAGATGTGGATTTTTCAGATGCAGCTCCTTTGTCCCCAAGAAAATTCTCCTAGAGTCACATCAAAGCACAATGAGAAAGAGTTTGGCGCCAATCCAGCTTTTGCTAGAGAACTTAGAATTGAAATGTCCTCTAGTCCCAGTCCCATTACACCATCAGGAGCAACTCCGTCCAAATATACACCACTCTGTTTTCTACCACACCATCAGGAGCAACTCCGTCCAAATATACACCACTCTGTTTTCTACCACACCTGTGTGATGAAAAGACCACCAACTTAGTAGTGACAAAATTAAAATACTTATCAAATCAATAATCATAGTCAAATTATAAACATCATAAACAAGTACCACTCCTTCCTAAATGATACATACTTGTGCAACACATATTTATTCTAGTACGAACCTAATAACAAATAGATGGGTAGTAGAGATGATGATTCGTAGATTTCGAATATGAAAACTGATTTTCAAAAGAGATTTAAGATAAATTGATCGATTGATCTTCAATAAAAAAACCTAGAAAAAACTATGTGATTTACTTTCAGGATTTTGCATGTTAAAGGAAAGATAAGGATTAGATTATAACAGATCTGAACTCTAATCTTGATTTCATCGAGAAAATTTAGTTGAAATCATAAAAAAATTACAAATCAGGGCTGATTACAAACCCTAAAAAATATTTCGTAAACAAAATTCGAAAAAAAATAGTTCGAATCAAAGAAAATGATAAAAGGGTGATAGATCGAAGCAACGATTCTAAAATCAGATCAAACTTCTAAGTAAAATCGAATTTATTAGGTATTTGAAGTTGTCAATAAACTTTTCAGAACTTCTTTTTGGTTAAAACATAATGAGAACCAATAGGAACAAAAATATGATGAGAAACTTATCTTGTTCTTTCAATATGATGTTGAATCTTCAAGTTTTCTTCGAGTTTCATCAAATTAATCATCCATTCTTCGTTCTTCGCGGAGCAGGGGAGGCGCAGGGGAGAGAGAAAAAAAATTAGAAAATGAAACAGAATGAAACTTAAAGCTAAAGCTAGCATTATTAGCTATATATAGTAAAGGGCATTTTTGGTATTACGAATTTTCCCAAACCCTAAATTTTATTACGAAGCCCTGAAATCTAAAATTTTGTGCCTAAAAATATTAAAAGGTGAAAGTATGGAGTTGATAGGGGAGGATCCATTTAGTCAAAAAGAATAATACAAACTGTAGACATTATGATATGAATCCCCCGAAAAAAAGGTATCGAGCGAAAATAAACTAAATATTGTAAATTAAATTTCTCACTGATAGCCATCAGACAACTCTACCATTTCTCTTCCACCCGGACACAACAGCACCAGCAGTATACTTCACTACCAGCTCCCAAGATTACCCTGCTAAGCAGCAGCGCAAGGGCATAAACCTGGAAGGCTTGGTGTTATTGGTTTATACATCATCAACCGTCGACATCGGTTCATTTTTGTATAATTCCCCTGGCATAGAATCATCAACGATAATTAACCTGTAAAATTAATCGAGAATCAACAATAATTTCTAACCCAAAATTTTTCTTTAGAAAAAAAAAAGGTTCATAATGTGGAATAATTACCATCATCAGAATTACCTCCTTCTTGATTCATCACAAATTAAAATTTTGGTAGAATTCAAATTATAAATAATAATTGTTCCCCAAATCTGCTGCATAACCTGTAGCACCTTTGAGTCGACTATATTTTGGAAATTCTCCATTGATCATACGACGGTTAAAAGAAGGAAATATCTGAAATTTTCGAAGTAACATACCTATAACGCCAATTAACTCCCAACCTTCGCATGCTTAAAAAAAGAAAATCCAACCAACCTTCGAAAGTAAAAGCGAGTGAATCTAATGTTTTCTGTTTCTGTATAGTGATGGTGGCTTGATTCTTCAGATTTTTTTCTTTTCTTTTCTTTTTTGTCGCCTCTTGGGTTTGAGCCCATGTTTCTTCGTTACAGTAATTAAGCGTTTCAAACTTGGCCATTAAGCGCAAGCGCATTAAGCGTTTCATTTTGAACGATTTTTTAGGGACCATGTTTTTTCTTTTTTGAGGGGATCATGGTTTTATTAGGCCACCTTCCCTATAGCCATTAAGGTCAACTCAATAACCACCTATATATATATAACCACCACCACCACCGCCCATCACCGCCGATTACCACCACCACCTCCTCCGATTATCACCACCACCAACCACCGATTACCACCACCACCTCCGATCACCACCACCACCAACCACCACCACCACTATATATATATAGCTTAATTTAAAACATTAACAAAGATATTCTCACAAACCCATGACTTGTCATTCGTTTTTGGTTGAATAAATGAGAAGTAATCATTAAAATGAGTTGAAAATGGAAGTTGCAGAGAATGGAGGTTTTTTTTTCAGAGAAAAGTTCGGTTATCAAGAATTAATTTTTTCTTAACCGAATTCAGAGTTCGGTTGATTCGCAAAAAAATACTTTTAACCGAACTCCTTGTATTAGAACAACAAAAGTCCATAAGTTCGGTTCCTTCGCGAAATAAGGATATCACCGAAATTTAGTTTACGAAAATAATGAGAAGTTCACAAGTTCGGTTCGTTCACAAAAATGTTAAGTTTTCTTTGTAACCGAACTCTACCTTTGAAACTTTGTAGCCGAACTCTACCTAATTCGCCAAGAAATAAATTTCTAGTAACCGAACGTTCGCCTAATTGCATATACGCGTATATAAGCCCAGTTCGGTTGATTCGCAAAATATGTTGAAGTTTGCGAACCAACCGAACTTCTAACACTAGGTTACTTTTAACCTGCAGTTCGGTTGGGAACTTGGTTGCGTTGAAGTTTGCGAACTGACCGAACACACAAGATGTACCCAAATAAATTGTTAAGTTCAAAGTTCGGTTACCTACCATTTTATCCTAGGCAACCGAACATTACACTGTACGACCAAAACCTCCATGACGAGCGAGTTCGGTAACCTGCGTGTTTGGAAAACGTAACCGAACTACACTTTCAGGTGTGTTCGGTTACATGTTCTTGACATATGGTAACCGAACTGGCCCAAATCTACATAAAAAATTTCATTTTTTTTGAAAGTTTGGAGCAATTCAACCAACATTATCTAAGTTTGAAGCCTACCTGGGTACCCAAATACCCTTCCTCCGGTTGTGGTTGGTAAAATCCATCATTTTTCATGTTTTCCTTCTTCATCTTCTCTAACTTTACTCTCTCAATAATTCTACTTCTTTAAAAAAAAAAAAAACCATCTGATTTTTTAATCTCACTAATTATCTTTAACTTAATCATCTCAGTAATCATTACACTAACTATTATTAATACTAACTAATCATCACCCAAAATTAATCAAGAGGGTAATTTAGGTATTAATATAAATATCTAGATAAGGGGTGACCTAGATTTACTTCTAATGTCTTTACCCAAAATAAAACCATGGTCCCCTAAAGAAACCATGGTCCCCAAAAAATCGTTCTTCATTTTCGTGTAAGAAACATGGTTTTAACTTGTATGAAGGTTCTACTGTTAATCGTAACATTATCTAAGTATGATTTACTTTGTCATTAAAGAGTTTTCACTCCTCGTTTTACATTTTGTTAGTATCTTGGCCTATGTTTTGATGGCGACATTAAATTATGGTGATTTTATAAAAGGGTATTTCGTTAATTTAATGCTTACTAATTGATTTTCCTGGTATCCGTGGGAATATTAAATCATTACCTAAGTTAATACTGCCAGGTAAGTATTGGCTGTAAGAGGATGTTCAAGGATATATTGATATATATCATATATGGGACCTCAAGAAAAAAAAAGGTCTTTTGTTAATATAAAATCGAATAGATGTTAATTTTGATAAGTATCTCTAGTTATCAAGATTTTTTTAAATATAAGTAGCATTTAATTATAAGTGTCTTCTTTTGTTGGTTTTTACCTGCAGGGGCTATTGAATCCGACAGTCGCATCAGTGATGCTGGTTCCTTAGCAATGCAGCTCCTCGATAGTACTACTTCAATGAAACTGAGACTCGCGACTGAGTACCAGAGACAAGATGCCATGTTTGCTGACGGAAACGTCCCATCAGTCGAGGAGATGAGGAGTTTCCTGATTGCACAGAGAAACATGTTAGATGTGCACTTTGTGGAGCAGGGAACGCTGCAAGGGTCATTTGTCGATCTATTAACTGAATAAAATGTAGCAGATCATATGTATTACCAACTAGTATGTGAACTGGAAAAAAAAAACCAGCTTAAAAACACGCACATGAATCTATTCTCCAACTTGAAGCTCTTGCAAATAACCACAGGCCTTCAATACAGGGACCAATTTGCATTATGTCACTGTACATTTCTAACGGTTTTATTTGGATCTCCTTATAAGAAGGTTTTATTTGATCAAAAATCTTGGTTGAGTGGGTCACAAGATTCCATGAAATGAGTGTGAACAGAAAGCTAAAAGGTGACTAAGGAATACATGTGCTTGAGTTTGCTTAACTTATTTCATGTTTATATATTTTTCTAACACCAACAGACATCTACTCTTTGTCATTGCTTGAACATATCTACTGTCATGTACAGTTGGAAGTGAAACTTTGAAGTATGTTATAAAGCGTATGTTCATTTATTTATTTTTCTGTCATAAGTTACTGCCACATCTTTCAAATTAGAGTCAGGGATGTAAATGAAGGTGTACGTTATAAAGTGACATGAACTCTATCATCGGAAAACATCTTTACGCTTGGGGAATGGCGCACATGGTATGACCTTGTGCTAAAATTGTTCTTGGACCGTTCTTTGATGCAATTCTTTTTACGGACATACAAATTATATATATATCCTTTCGTGTTTAGAATGTCTATTTTTAGCTGGTATGATAGATTCAGCGTGTATATTAATACAATATAGTGTATTCCAAGGTAATAGTATGTTAGACCTAATTTTGGTGGTGAACATTTCAAAACGTCAATGTGATATTACTTGTTAAGCATGATTAAAAATATGGAGAATAATTAAGTTCCAAACATCAACTTAATGATTTAGATAATATTTTTTTACATCCCTACAAAAATACAAAAAGATATAAAGTAGACATCAATTCCCTGCACAATCCTCTTCACGGATTATGAACTTCTCTAGGTTCCCAATTTATAATTACAACTAACAACAAGCAAGGAGGAGGGTTGAGTATTAGGGTTTTTTTATACTTGGTATTTCTCTTAACTAACAGTTTAGTAACTTTTCTAAGTTCTAAGTCTGATTTACTTTTGTGAACACGCAGATCAAAGTCATCTGAGTATTCACAAACAATTCGCGCAGACTCATGACAATACAATAAATAGGCTGCGCCTGAAGGGAACGGATTGGTTATGTCGAATCCTTGACTCAGAGTTCTAATACTCTTCCTCGTCTCATCAATTACAATCATTGTCCTTAGCTCATACAACAAGATAAATAATGGACGAAGTATAAAATGTACGAACATGATATGTTATAAGTAACGAATTGAATATATAAAGTATGGATATATGAACATAGACGAAACGATTAACTTATATGATTCTCACTCAGATCCCTGTCTCCGAGATTGGGTTTTTCATTATATGGTGGGGATTACCGAAATAGTCGAATGACTTTGAGACTAATATAAGCCTGCGTAGCAGGAGGAACCTCACTTACACTTTCTCTATTTCTCTGTCTCTCTCCTCTTCTCTTCTCAATGTTTTTCCCCCTCCCTTTTCACTTGGGAGAGAGGGGTATTTATAGGGTGGTCACATGGGGTTCACTTCTGAAGCCCGTTATAACCTTATCCTCTTGTGTCTTGTGCCGCTTACGCAGAGGTCTTCGTGTTCTTGGTCTTCTCTGCGTGTTCCGTTTGAATATTCAGTGCTATCTGCGCTTCCTCCACAGGCTGACTGACATGTATGCTGTTTGAGGGTATTTAATGCGGGTAGTTGAGATGTCTGTCCGCGGTAGACAGTTGTCCTCTGCCCCTGTCTTGTCTGCGTCAGTCTGACTATCCCCAGCCGTAGATCTTAGATCTTTCTGGGGATAGGATAAAGTGAATCTCGGGTTATCCTTCAGTGCTTCACAGTGTTCTAGTGTTTCCGTCTTCCTCGATCCCCTATCGTTGGATCTGGTGGGTGGCGACGCTATCTTGATAAGGCGCGTCTCTTGGCTGTCCACGTGTGATATCATATCTTGATGTTCTCAGCCGCATGTCCTCCACGTGTGTCTTTGTGGACACGTGGCGGAAGATGAAATGTGTACCTACAACTTTGTCATTAGAAAGTTTCCGCTCCTCTTTTTACATTTTGTTAGTAAAATTATCTTGGACTATGTTTTGATGGTAGCATTAAATTAGGATAATTTCATAAAAGGGTATTTTGTTAATTTAATGCTTACTGATCGATTTTCCTGGTATCCATGAGAATATCAAATTATTACCTAAGTTAATATTGTTAGGATGTGTATCCAAACACGCTATTAACTTTCTGCATCCGGAAATCATTCTGAAAATGTGTACCCGAACTCTCTTCTGATTTTTCTACTTCCAGAAGACGAAAAGCAATTTCTGGAGTGACAACAGGAAAATCGAGAAGTTAGTTTGGGTGTAAAATTTCACAATGAATTTTAGAAGTGAATAAATTTATGTTTTGTGAACCTAATCGACCTTTTGTGAAGCAAAATATCTTTGTTTCCGACTTCCGCTTCTGGTATCAACTTTTGTCGAGTAAAATTTTCCTTCACTTCTGGTATCCAAAGTTTCCAAATTTTTACGGATTTTCTTTTGTAGACCTCTTAAAATCAAGGCTCCGCCACTGGTGGTGGTCTCAAGCGTCAGTACAATAGTTGGCTAGGAGACATAAAGGTCGTTCTCTTTTGCCGCAGCTAGAAAATGGTGATGCGAAAAGGAGCGGAAAATTGGACCCTTCTTCTTCTTCTTCTTCTTCTCACCTTTCAGTTAACCCTCCTTCTGCTCACATTGAATGTTGTTTTTTGTTTCAATCAGTGGAGCAAAAACCTCCTCTCCTCTCCTTTCCTCTATATATCAAGGTAGGCTAGGGTTTCTTCTGCTTCTTATCTTTCAATTGATAGTTCATATTATATGTTACACTCCAATTGCTAGATCTACTTACTTTCTGTAAGTGTGATTATTTTGGATTACTATGAGGATGTATAAGAAAATTACCTCTCATTTTGTTTATTTTCTTACTTGATTTTGTTTCTCATGTAGTTTGGAGGCCGAATTTCACCCTCAAATTCGCCCTTTTTTTTTTTTTTTTTTTTTTTTTTTTCTTTCTGAAATTCATCTGTGATTGTTGATATCTGTCTTTTCTCATTTGTTGTTTAACAATCAACAATGCTGATTTTTCAGCTGTGAATAATTTTCTATCTGATTTTTTGTTCTAGGGTTTTTAATGATCTCTTCCACCCGTAATTGACAATGTTTCGAACTGTTTGTCCATCAGGTTAGCTAGGTACCTTACCTAGAAGTTAGAAGAAGATAATTGTTACACACAGGAAGAGAATTGCAGAGCAGCAGCATTTACCACGGTATCTTTCTGCTTGTTTTGCTTGATTGTAATGCCAACAGTTTCTTCTAATTGATTTGACATTTGACATGATGTTATTCGACATGAATGATCACAACTAGTTCTTGCCTTGAGTTACTTTCTGATAATTTGAATGAGAAATGAAGTTATCACTCTTGTAATTACTGTATTGGTGATATGTGTTCACCATCATGTTTTAAGTTTTTTATGTATAAACTGAAAATCTAGACAATGTAGTCTTATGAATAGTAAACCGACATCTATTTGTCAAGGCAAGATTTTTACACAGTAGAAGACTCTATTCTCATTCTCCTTTTCTAAATGAACAGAAGGCTGAATCGCCAATGTAGTCTTATGTTTCTTCTTGTGAGGATGAAATAATTGGAGGGTTTATCTTCTGATCATCTCATTTAGAAAGAATTAAACCTTGTTATAGCAGCATTTACTTACCACGGTATCTCTTTGCTTATTTTTCTTGATTGTAATGCTCATAGTTTCTTCTAGTTGGTTTGACATTTGACATAATTTTATGCCGGACATGAATGATAACAATTAGTTCTTGCCTTGAGTTGCTTCCTGAGAAACGAAGTTACTCTTGTAATTACTCTATTTGCGATGTGTGTTCACTATCATGTTTCAAGTGTTTTATGTCTATGATTCCAATATTAAGGTACTTTAAGTCTTTTTGCTGTTAGAATAGGCTGAAAATCTAGACAGTGTAGTCTTATGAATAACTTTCTCTTTTTCTTAATTAACAGAAGGCTGAATCGCCGCAGTTATGTTTCTTCTTGTGAGGATGAAATATTGGAGGGTTTATCTTCTGATCATCTTATCTAGAAAAAATTAAACCTTGTTATAGTCTAATTGATTACAGATAGATACATGTACTAACCAAATGTTGAAATTTAGTTAGGGGTTTATCTATGATTTTCAAGTCTTTTGAGTTTTTAGAGTGAAATTCGACTGGTTTCAGTTAGGATTGGGTTTATCCGTGTCAATACTCTAATCTGTTATTAAAAATCTTTTCAAGGAACAACTATCTGTCTTAAGGAAGTTGATTTACTTTAGTCCTGCTGCTAGAATTTGGATAATTCACTTTAGTTTTTAAACCTATTCGTGGTATGCTGAGATGTTTATTGTTTACACAGCTTCTTGGCTCAAATTTCTTACACTACAGGAAATGGAGGGCAAGTACTCGGTGGAGATGTTCAAGTGAGCTCTACTTTTATTTTCTTTTCACATCATCACTTTGTTGTATGTTTTAAACCTGAGTGAGGTCTAAATGCAACTTTTTGCAGGCACTTGGAGAAGCAAAATGAAGTCCTAATGGAAGCCTACAGATCAATGTCACATGAGTTACATAGACTCCAGGTTGGTTGTTTTGAGATTTCTTAATGGTCATAGTTGTTGTTTCCCAGTATACATCTTTGACCTACCCGCTGGTTCATTTCCTTACTGGTATCTATTGCGTTTTCTTATTTCTTATTTCTATGTAACTTTTATTTGTTGAAGGTGGAAGAAGAGATGCTGACGCACAAATTTTATGAAGTTACATACGGCCAAGGCCTAAATCAAAAGGTAAATATAGTCTGCATCTATGTTGTATTAGGCGCTAGGCGAGTCGAGGTGCCAAACCCTTCGCCTCGGCACGCCTAAGGCGCCCAGAAGAAGGAATTTTTTTTTTGTCATAGTGTTTCGCCTTGGGGCGTTCTATTGCTTGGCGCCCCTTGGACGACTCGTGCGCCTAGCTCGCCTTTGGTAACATAGGTCTGCATAACTTTCACATTACCCCTCAGATTGTTAGACATGCCCCTCGCCTTTGATAACACAGGTCTACATAACTTTCACATTACCCCTCAGACTGTCAGACAAATTGTGTTGATATGAACCCATTGGTCGAACTTAAAGAGAGAGCTTTTTCTAGTTTTACATGTGGGCTAAGAAAGTTTGATAATCTTAAGCTGTTTAGAAAGCAAATTAAGCAGTTTTGATGATCTTTTTGCAGAGAAATTCTGAAGAGAGATCTTCGGCTGATGTTGGGGAGGCAGAATCAGATACATTTAGAAAACAAAGCTGATACATATATATATATGAACAGACGAGATATGTTAGAAAGGTATGAAGTTATTTTGTAAAGCAAACGACTTCTGGATTTTTAATTTCTTGCAGATTTTTTTGATTTCCTAAAGGAATTTTGATCTGTTCTCTATAGGACCAGTTAAATGTTAAACAATGTGTAAAATATATGTACTGTTATCATCTATCAATCTCAATCCTAACCATGAGATCTATGGTTCTTGTATGTTTGGTAATGAAATTCCTGTTTTGAGGCATTTTTACATGTACAAAAAACATGTCACTCCAGTCTCCTTTTACAGCTGATTTTTGTTTACCCAATCAAAGCTACCTGAACTAGCCTCTCGGAAGTCATGTAAATACAACGCCAATCAACTGCTAATTTACATGCGAAGATGGCGGTGAAAGACTGAGTTTACATGTGCAGTGAAAACTGTACAAGGAAGTAGAAGAAAAAAGATGGTTTTCCCTTGCAGCCTATGTGTTCAGCTTCTTCGGCTCTAACTTAGGTTCACTGAACAACAAAAACTAGAGCACAAAACAATTGGCAACAACAACAAAAGAACGGTGAATACAAGATTCACGTCTTTAACGAGTTCCTTCATTTTATTTTATTTTTGCTAAGAAAAGACAAGTTCATTCATGGGTTTGCAGTTTTGACACTTTGGAACGGTTTCTTGGGGACCATGGTTATTTTGGGGGACCATGGTTTTATTTTGGGTAAAGACATTAGAAGTGAATTTAGGTCACCCTTTATCTAGATATTTGTATTCATACCTAAATTACCCTCTTGATTAATTTTTTGGCAATGATTAGTTAGTGTTAATAATAGTTAGTGTTTACTAAAATGATTAAGTTACAGATAATTAATGAGATTAAAAAATCCGATGGCTTTTTTTCTTAAAAGAAGCAGAATTATTGAGAGGGTAAAGTTGGAGAAGATGAAGAAGGAAAACATGAAAAACAAAGGATTTTACCAACCACAACCGGAGGAAGAATATTTGGGTACCCAGGTATGTTTCAAACTTAGACAATGTTGGTTAAATTGCTCCAAATTTTCAAAAAACTGCAAATTTTTAGGGTAGTTTTGGGCTTGTTCGGTTACCTCATGTGAAGAACAGGTTACCGAACTCATCTGAAAGTGTAGTTCGGTTACCTTTTCCATATACGCGGGTTACCAAACTCGTTCTTTAATGGAGGTTTTTAGTTGTTCGGTTACCTTTTCCATACACACAGGTTACCGAACTTTGTTTATAGGACTTACAGAGTAATGTTCGGTTGGTTCGCAAACTTTAACCCAACAACATAACTAACCGAACTCCACATGTATGCAATTAGTGAAGAGTTCGGTTTGTCAAGAATTTTTGCGAACAAACCGAACATAGTGGAACAAGTTCGGTTAAATTGAAACTCAACATAGTAGGCAAAAAAACACAGTTCGGTTACATTGGAAAAAAAAATTCTTTTTGGAATATGAGTAGAGTTTGGTTACTAGATAGTTTTAGAAATTTTTGCGAACCAACCGAACAAGGTAGGTAAAGTTCGGTTATATCATAACTTAACAGAGTAGGAAAAATAACACAGTTCGGTTACATTTTTTTTTTTTTTGTATTATGGGTAGAGTTCGGTTACTAACTAGTTTTAGAATTTTTTGCGAACCAGCCGAACTCCGAGTTCGGTTATGAAAAATTAATTCGTGATAACCAAAGTGTTCTTCGTGTTCTTGGTTTCAGAATGTTCGGTTATAAAACTAGTTTTTTTTTTAAACTATTCCTAACCGAACATGCCACTTTAACATCCATTTAAACCATATTTTGATGATTACTACTCAATTTTCCTATCCAAAAACGAATTAAAAAGATTGATGGGTTTTTCAATCGAACGAGGAACGTCAAGGAAGAGAGAAGAAGAAAAGAATAAACTTTTTTTCAAAACTAAAAATTTTCGATTGCTCTTTTGATTTTGATTTTGGTTAATAAATTCATTTAGATTAGATGCATATTATTAGATTAATATAATTATTAAGTTAGTTTTAATTAAAATTAAAGTAAAGGATAAATAGGTATTTACCTAACTTTGGGATACCCCTTATAAGTATAGGGAGGTTAGCCTAATAAGACCATGGTCCCCCGAAAAAACTATGGTCCCTAAAAAATCGTTCTTATAGCTCACTTTCTTCTACAACAGTTATTGGGCCGAGAAAAAATTAATGTCAAGTTCTGAAACACTATATACAATTAAAGTAGAATCAGGCATCAAAGAACAGTACTATCATATGCTGAAGTTCTTCAGCGAAGTAACATACAATGGAAATATATAACTTTCGCTAATTATAACTTTAATGGAACCTAAAGAGTATTTTTTTTTTTTATGTAGCTTGATGCCTACAAAAATAAAGATCAGATCAAATAGCATTTCCACATTAAAATAGGAAATCTGTGTCGGAAACTTCAAGTACATTGTGGAGACCAATCGGGTTAACTCCTGGTCGGAAACCATTTCCTTCAATGTACCTATAATACAGCATGAGGTTGGAAGTCAATATTATTTTAAATAACAAGGTCGGGCATGTAAGCCTCGTTTTGAATGATGAAAAAGTTACTCACATTTCTTTCAGCAAAGAATGTTTATAGAATGCATCGGGAATCCTCCCTGTAAACTGATTGTGGTCCAAATACCTGAAAAAGAAAACATGAAGAAGGATCAAGACATCAGAATTTAAATTATATAAGAATTTAAATTTAGTGCTTTGTAGAAAAAGACTCACAAATAAGTCAGTCTAGGAATATGGGCAAGGCCTGCTGGAATAGTCCCTGACATCTTATTGTACGATAAGTACCTGTCGAGAAATAAATGAGATTGATTCAGAACCTGTAATAACAATCCAGCTGCATTTGATGCCACAAAATAACATTTCAACTGAACTAGTCTAGCAGTACTCACAAAATTTCCAGGTTTGTCAAGTTAGCGAGCTGTGCAGGTATTCCTCCCGTGAAAAAGTTATTATTTAGGTATCTACAATGACATGATTGAACAGAGATTTCATCAGCACTTAGTAGCTGATAAATTGCAAGAAACGCGATTAAATTTTATAGCATATATAATACAACGAGTCGAATTTCTTACAGGTTGCGCAGGGCAGGAAAACTTCCTTCAATACGAATGAGCTCTCTTATGGTGCCCACCAAGTGATTATTACCAACATCCCTGAGCACATGTGGTGATTATGGAACAGAAAATGAAAAGCCAGATCTAATATTTTATTCAAGAAATTGAAAACAAAAAGAATAATAAGTAAAAAACTTAAAAAGGGTATGCGAAAGGTGTAGAAAAATTACAGGTGTCTCAGATTAGGAAGAGTTCCCAATTCTGCAGGAATCCTGCCAACAAAGCGATTTTCATGGAGATAGAGATAACGAAGCTCAGGTAGATATGCTAGCTCCTTTGGAATCTCCCCTTTGAAACCATTAAAGCTTAGGTGCCTGTAGGATTACCAAAAATATCAGTAAAATGTAAGAGAAGAATTATTGCGAACAGACACATGTTATAAGATACAAATAGAAGGAACTACTTACAGATGTGTCAGTCTCTTCAGTTCACCAATTTCTGGTGGAATGGCATCTTGTAGCTTGTTCCATCTTAAGTTTCTGATGAGACAAAAAGGCATTAGAGATGCAAAAATGTTTATGGAGCAAGATGTACAGACAAACGTAGAACATCTGGAAGAAACTTTAATAAGATTAGGAGGAACATACAATATTTGAAGATGTCTAAGCCGTCCGATTTGAGGAGGGATTGGGCCAGTCAACTTGTTGTTATGGAGATCCCTATCAAATTGAACATTGAAATATTAGATAAATTTCCCGCAGAAGATATTTAACAAAAACTCCTAGTCCTAGCAGTTGATGCAAGATAATCCAATTGTTGTTTGAAGGTGATTAATCAAAACAATGTTCAGCAAATCAGGTACCATTCTGGTTTACTTGCATATAAAATAGCCAATGTGTCAAGTCACGAGTGTGATGACGTATATGCTGGGTGCGAACAGCAAATTATTCAATTTTACCATTTTCTATCCTACTGATCCCTCCTTTAAGAAGGAAACAAATACTTATGGGATTGGATTAATACAATTCAAAAATGCTAGCATTATTGACATACAGATGGATTGAGGTTGCATAACAGAGCCACTGTAGCTGAAGCACTTGCACTACAGCTGGTGGGAACAATGAGCACAAGAGAAAGGAGAAAGAAGCATCGTGGTATTCGTGACAGCAAAAATATTGTGAACTTCATGGATAGACAACAACAAAACTTAAGCATGGTGGTCAAGAGTCACTTTAAGTTTTTTTTGGTTTTTGATTCTGTTAGTCATAAATGTAGATAGGGATTATATATTCAGTGGTGACAGGCTAACTAAATATGCAAGAAAAACAAGATCTAGATATATGGATTACGGTTCTCAAACCAGTCATGTAAAAAATGTATGCTTTTAAACTATTTTAGGAAGGGATGATGTCATCTGCTCCTCTTAGTCTTTAGTAAAATTCCAGTTTATTAAAAACCAAAAAATCATTTTCTTTTGATTGATACTGATTCAGCTAGTTATGATGGTGAAAACTTCCTTAGTTGTCAGCTACTCAATTAGATTATGTATACCCTTAAACTCAAAAGCAATTCTTATAAATCACTCCTACAATACTGATAAATAAGCATCAATTCACAAGCTATACTATCTTAAAGACGATTATGAAATCCATAAGAAGAAAAAAAAGACATACACAAGTAAAGGCACTTACAGTCTTGTCAGATCCAACAGATTGGTTACAGCTGTGGGGAAAGGCCCAACAATTGATACCGCATACACTTCCCTGCAAATGAGGTGCAAGAAACATGATAAGGATTGTAGATTGAATAAGATGAGTCCAAATTTGATCAGCGGCTGACAAAGAACCGCTTAAGAAGAAAACTAGTGGTTTTCGTGCATGATCATAAATTCGATCAACCCCAAACCACAATAAGTTCAGATTGCAACCATTTTACAAAGTCTGACTATTAAGAAACAAAAGCATATTATCAAGAACAGGCTTTTTCCCCACTTAGTTCAATGATGCAGGTTATTAAACCTAGTGGTATTGTACACATATGGCAGCATCCATGCTAATACAAAGTTGGAAACAATACAATCAAAATAATTACGAATTGATACTGCATAGACTTCTCTGCAAATGAGGTGTATTAAAGGTTGAATACAATTAAGTCCAAATTTGATCAGCAGTTGACAAAGAAACCATGAACATTGATCCATCTGGGTCACATAAAAGTCATGCTTAGAAAGAATCGCGCACCATCAACACCAAAGCACAATAAGTTCAGATGGCAACCATTTTACAAAGTCTGACTATTAAGAAACAAAAGCATATTATCAAGAACAAGCTTTGCCCCCACAAAGTTCAATGATACAGGTTATTAAACCTAGTGGTATCGTACTCATATGCAGCAACCAGCTACTCAGTGACATGCTAATACGATTTTATGACGTTACAGAACACATACAAAGTTGGAAACATTAAATTCAAAATCAGCGGTACCACCACTTGACGCGGGTGCTAGAGTCAGTGTAGATGGCTACTAACCTAAGGGCTCTGAGAGTAAAGTCTGAAACCGTTCTCAAAGCAGTGCAAACAAGGCCTTCTCGGGAAACATCAGAGGAGAAGTTCCATCCAAAGTTTTAAATAAATCTTTGCCAAAGTAGAAACAAGGCCTTTCATTGTCATATTCATGTAGTCTACAATCCTCGGGTGTTGTAATTAAAAATTGAATCCATTAAACGACTGTGAAACATGTAAAAAGAGATGAAAATTGTACTTACAACTCAGTGACAACTCTATAATCTCCCTGTACAGAGCAAGTAACACCAGACCAAGGAGGTAAATCGCCATCTCCACAAGGATCATCTCCAACCCAAGCATATACCACTCTCCATCCAAGTGATGCCTTGATTTCATTTAAGGCTTTCACTTCATTCAATCAAAACATAAATTACTCAATATCTCATTAGAGTGGAAACAGCAAAATTCAGTGATATTAACTATGAAAATGTCAGATCCAACTAAAAAAACCTAGAAATTGAAATCTAAATGGAAACGAAAATGCCAGACAGACAGAGATCTAATAAACAAAATCCAAAAAGAAATCAGTTGTTCAATTGGATTATAGAGATTGTAAAGAGAAAGATCTGAAACACTTACCATCTCTTTTAAGGGTTTTGGAATCAGCAATGGAGAATAACAGAGAAATAACTAACACAGCGCCAATTATTGATTGAGTTGTTGATGATGCCATTATCATACCTCACTCAAATTTCCTTACTGAGTAAGATCTAGTAACTCATTTTTCAATTCAATCCCCTAAAATCAAAATCGATAATCTCCAGATGATGATACCCCCTTCTTCTTTAACTTGTTAAACCTCTTTTTCTCTCTGAGATGAATAATAAAATGTTTAGATTTTCCACCGAAATTATTTTTTTCTTTTTCTCCGAAAATGTTTAGTTCCCCGTCAGTTATATTTATGAGAGACGCTGTTTAACCAATTATCTACTTTTACAGTACTCAGTTATTTATCTATTTATGGTGAACACCCATGCTTGAAATGGGTGTTAAATTGACACCAGTAAATACGACACCGGAAGCATAAGTCAACCGTAAAAGTCAAAAGCTAAGAAAAATTCAATTCACAGAAAATGTATAGTCAAACTAACTTTTGAGTTTTCAACTTAATTATTAGGATGAAAAGTAATTTTAATGGAGGTATATATCCAAACATTATATAAAAAAAAAACTATACCATGCACTTGGTTTACTAAGACGATGTTAAACCGGGTAATTGACATTAGTAATACAATAGGTCGATAAGCATAATTCAATCTTAAAAGTCAGAAGCTCAATACTACACGTCAATAAAAAAAATATGATAAGTCAATTTCAAAAAAAGATGAGCTTCATAAAAATGACTTTTTCGTTTCTTGAATTCATTATGAAACTGGGACACTGCGAGCAAAGTTATACCAATCTAAATATTTTCTTAGCACCTGTCCTCTGGGGGTTAAAAAATCCAGGGTCAACAGCATGGAGTGGCACTAGAGCTGGTCTAAAAAATGTCGAGCAATTTTGGGATATGAGCCTTAGCCTTGAGCCAGTGTAGGAAACCGGCATAGACTTAGCCTTGAGCAGTGTAGGAAAACGGTTGCTTCCCACAGGTGCTATTAACAACTACACCATATGGGCGCTGGATGCTAATGGGGTTACCAATTTGTTCTGGGGTGTACCATTCCATGGGTGATGGACCTCCCAACTAGTAATCTTTCACGTGGGCTCCAATTCTGCCGACACCCCGAGATGCGACACCCAAAAGCAAGCGGGATTTCTTCACAATTAGGAATCTGTTTAAGTTAGGAAAGTACACAATTAACGGGAATGGCCAAAATCAAGGTTCAGAAATATATATATATATAATACACACCGGAGAAAGATTTTGCTGCATCTGTCTTGCAATGGAGTTATGCGGATCCTCAGAGCAAACTGGAAATTCTGTTCACCCCACACTTGTGAATTTACATGTGATTAACGAGGAGACAGCTCGTATGAAGGATCAGGCAATACTTGGTAACTGGTTAAGGAGAGAAGGAGCCGCCTGTCTTGCAATTTCGCTTGAAGCATTCCGTCACTGTGGGGAATAAAGAAACAAAGGATATCCAGTTCTGTTTGGTGCCAACCCCGGCGAGTTCTGACAGCATTAGGCAAACCAGGTTCAGCAACAGCCGCAACAATGATTTAGAAGACTTTGTGCACAAAGTTCCTGAAACTCAGAGGACTTGCAAGGTTAGATTGCCTTATAACAGTGTATATTTTGAGAAGCTGGGGGAGTTCGAATTTCCCGGGGACTGTCCCATTGGTGTACAGAAAGGTGCACCGGCTACGTTTTGCCTGACATATTCTGCCTTAGTTGTGATTGAAGAACAACCTTACCATGTGGTGCCGCTATTCGACATCAAGATTGTTAACCTGGCACTCATTAGACCTGACAGAATTGAAATGACAGTCGTATTTAAAGACTTGGAGCGTGATGTGCTTGAAATCGGCGCAGTTCCCTTGGGATATCTTAGTGGCATAATAGATTGGCTGAACAGAGCAGACGTGAAGTACTATGTTAACAGTTTGAGCCCAAACTGGAGGAAATTGGCGAGTGAAGTCAGGGAGCGTCCTGAGAAGTTCTAGCTAAAGGTGGATGGGATGTCTTCGAGGATAGCGTTACTCTGTCTTACTATCCGCATGTACATTTACATGCAGATCTAGATTTGGAAAGTAAATGGAAAGACATTTATATTTGAAAGATAGTATGGTTCAGTTGAATGGTGGAGAAGCTGAAAGTAAAGCAGGGGGTTTGAGAAGTGCAAAATTATCATCTTTGTTGCTCTAGTTTTAATATATATTGTTGCTGCTATGTTAACGATAGACCTTCTGCACATAACTATGTAAAAGTTCAAAATTTGATCCCTACCGGGATCAACCTTCTTTTTCACATAACTATAGAAAAAATGCTATGTAAAAATGGCTAGACAATCATATTGAACAGGAAACCCATAAAATTGAAAGTGAAACTAGAGGGTCTGTATTACCGTAAAATTGAGCATAACAACAACAAAAAAAACAAAAAAAAAGAAGTTCTGAAAACCAAACAACCAGAAGAAAAAAATATCTGAACCCACACCCTCTGACGAGGGCGTGATCTGAACCCAAAAATGTGAACAAATAAAACAATCAGGAATGATCTTAACCCAAAAATGTGAACAAATAAAACAATCAGGAATGATCTTAACCCAAAAATGTGAGATGTCAGAAGTTGTTTGAACCCACGCCCTCTTACGAGGACCAGAACTTGAGTCTGGCGCCTTAGACCACTCGGCCATCCCGACTTTGATATTAAATAGGTGGATGGACTGATAGGCCGGAGAAAACAGACTTGCTAAAGCTCAATGCTTCAAAGTGCTTACCTGCATTTTTCACTGAGGTCCAATAGAAAAGAAGCTACCTCTGCTGCTCCATGGACATAAACCCTCTACAACCTTCCAGAACCAGCAAATCTGTTTTCAGTTTCTCTGTATCCCTCATACTCAAGTGTGTGCTTTCCAATCAGAAGAAGCATGTGTGGGATGATGGGTAGCGCTCATCAGAAACGGAAGTCTTGTAGATTGTCAAAAGATTTGGCAAACCAGAAAACAAAAAAAAAACATTTACCGGTAAGTGTTTTACTGAGGTCCAAATAACTCGACCACATAAGCCAAAAAAGCTTAAGTTGTTCAGGGTTGAGTTGTGCAGGGTTGGAAAGAATCTGCAAGGGTCCTCCGAGAATTCTACAAAAAGGAAATTTCTGGACCAGTGCTTGGCATAACTTTTTGTTCTATTCCCAAAACACAATCTGTAGTCCGTTCTGCATTCGTTTTTCAACATCTCTAGTACCTTCTTTTCCCTGGTAACTTTGTTCCCTTTGCACCGTTGACATTTATCTTTCTCGTTGATGACCTCATCTGCTTGTCCCTCGGATTAACAACTCATCAAAAACTTAGATGCTTGGCATTGCATACCTGAGCCTCTGCACTCTGGACATTTCATTCGACGGATCATCCCTGGCCCCACCCTTTAGCCCTTTACTGCGAAGATCAAATAAAATAGGCTGTATGAAAAAAGGGAACTCCCCACTAAAAAAATGTATTCAGAAAAGAACTCTCTGATCCGCTATATTGTCACCCCAAAATTAAACATTTTTGGTATTATCAGACTCAATAACCATCCCTAGAGATTGCGAATTGATCGAAACTTCGTTTTGCAAGAGAACACAGCAATCAGATGTTTGAAATAAGCAGAAATTCGTCCATCAACAGCAGCTTTCAGTACAGAACCTAGAACCTAAGACTACGTACGAAACAAATCATTTTAGCCACCTTAATGTTTGTACTACATACAACTAAACAAGTTGCCCGATGCTTCTGCACACTTACCTTTTTGTCTTTGTCATTGTTCATAACGTTCTTAGCATGGGCTTGGCATCAGTTAAGTATCCCATACAATTTAGATGCATCTCTTTTAAGAGGACATGTGTCGTGTGAAGTAAATATAACTTAGTATGACAGCATTGTATTCACCATAGTTAATCTCCTACAATTAATCTCTAAAATTTGCTTCTTTCTTAATAACTACCAACAATAAAGAATTAAAGATGGTTAACTTGGATGTACATACAAAATCGAAGTTCCTTGAGATAAAGTTTGCTAGTTCAATTACATGTAGCCCTTTAGAAATGAGAAAAATAAATTCAATTCGGGTTTTAAAATAACAGAAATGATGGATGCTTAGAGATGAATGTTGCAATAACGTTGAAACTGAATCTGGTTGAGATGTGGGAAGGGACAATGTACATAAATTCATCAGATAACTAACTACAATTGAAGGATCAAAAAATGAACTAAGGTTAATCTCATCTTCTGGTCTCTCTATACTAACACTGATGATACTGGTTCATCTTCTGATCCTTCAATTGTAGTTAGTTATCTGATGAATTTATGTGCATTGTCTCTTCCCACATTCCCAGATTCAGTTTTAACATTATTACAAAACTCATCTCTAAGCATCCATCATTTCTGTTATCTTAAACCCGAATTGGATTTACTTTTTGCATTTCTTAAGGACTACATATAATTCAACTAGCAAACTTCGTCCCAAGGAACTTCATTACCCACAAAAACGAGAGGAAAAACAGTAAGAAGCGTAATTCAACTAGCAAACTTCGTCTCAAGGAACTTCATTACCCACAAAAACGAGAAGAAAAACAATAAGAAAGCTCTGCACGGAGTAGTCGGACTCCAAATCATTCTTGTTGATGACAAGCAACAGCAACAGTTTTACAATGCTTGTTGTGAGACTCTAGTAACCCAAATCAGACTCTTGTCGACTGATTTGGAAAAGAAAAATTAAACCCACATCTTTCTGAACATATGTAACTTAAATTCTCACTTGAATTGCACTTTCTTATGCAATTTATATAGATGTGTATGAAGAATGATTATGACTCATTATATTGTTTGCGGTGGTAGCATTCTTTCACCGCCCAGAGTGAAGATATGAATTCAAAATGCTAGCTGCACTTTTTCCATACAAAATGAAACACTATTGCAGGCATTCAGAATTGAATTTTCCATTTTCAGAACTCAGAAAGCTAGACTTACCAAGAATGGGATCCACAAGCATAAAAACTCGCCCAATATTAATCTTAGGGTGCGAGACTCAGAGATGAAAGCATGGACCCAAAACCCGTCCCGCTAATACTAGGATGGGATGCCACCCCAGGATTAGCAGGGGGGTCCTTGGGACCTAAGTCCAACCCCTGGATCACGAGAGACAACCAATGAGACTAGCACTGCTCCCATTTTGAAGTATTTGATTTTAAAAGATCTCAGATTACAAGCATCTGGAGAGACAATATCGATAAACCAACTTAAAGACCAGGCATGGTTTCAGTGTAAAATCATTACTTTTTGACAATGCCCAATCACGAAGATTATATCTTTATTATCTGACCAGAGACTTGGAAAGTGTATATTCACATAAAAATATTTCGGTTTTTCAAGAGAGTTTTTTTTCCTTAAAAAATAAATATCTATAAGTTGGAAAGGCCAAAATAAACTGTCTTAGAACTATTTCTAAACTCGTTTTATAACAAAAATAATCCTTCAAAAGAGTTTATTTAGGTCAGTTCCATGATAAGTTTATATCAATCAATTTTTCCATTCTCCTGAAATATCTGACAGCATAGTGGAACAGAGAAAAATAATAACCAATGCTAGTGTAATACTATTAAAAAAAAAAGGCACCAATGTAAGGGATATAGGGTTTACATGAGAAACATAGTTTCAGCTACACCAAGACCACAACATGAATTACGATTATTCAAGAGCAAAGACGCAAAAGAACCTATTTGCTTTATGGATGACAGGCAGACATGGGACAAGATCAAAATATAACGTTGGAAGCATACTTAAGGAGTAGACATTACTAACTGCTAAAAACAATGTATCAGTGCACAAACAGTTGGAGTAGATGAAAAAGATACAAAAAATGGTATGCAGCCAGTAGGAAGGAATGTGGATACCCGAGCTTGCAACCATGAAATCAAAGCATCACATGAAATAAATAGCTTGGAAAAGCAATATCCCTGTAGTCATCTTCCGACACAAAATTGGTACCAGGTTGAACTATTTAATAGATGACACACAGATGTGCATAACATTTAATAGATGGAATTGTGCTTCAATAATAAAAATAATTTAACATACAGGTAGGAAGGGGCTGGTTTACGGACCATGGGTGGCACTAGTCTCACACGGAACATTGTAGGAACCAACAGTGCTAGCCTTGATGTGGACTGTGTCCAACCCCCAACCATAGACTAGCAGGGGCGGGATAGGTCCCAGAGTTCGACACACAGGACACAGCCCAAGGTAAAGCTTGCATTTTGTAATGGGAAAACTAAAATTACACATACAAAAAAGACTGATAGTAATGGCATTCAAAATGTGAGATGGAGTCAGTAGACAAATTGGGACTGAATTAAACCGGTTATCTGTGGATGCACCACATTCCTATGGTTGTCTGGTCACCACCAAAAAACTAATCTCAACTGGCTTTCAATTTCGGCATCATTGGTATACACAATGGCAAAGGAATGCATAGCCTTCCCACTCAATAAACCAAATAAAATCAGCTAAGCATTATAGGCTCATATTAAGTGTAATTGTTGGAAACTAAAATAACTGAAATCACAAAAGAGATGACTAGATGTCCAAAAACAACATTAATGATTATCTAGCATTGATAAACACTGTAGATTGTTTTTTTGTTGTTTATCTAGCATTGTTGTATCAAATATCTTGTGCAACCTCAAATACAACTACACTAATTGCATGTCAAAAATGTTGATTCAAATGAAAATTTAATGTGCACATTCTCATGCAAAAATAGGAATCACCGGCCAAAAAAACAACCCCTGTTAGTCTACCAACTCTACGACTAGCAGGGTATGGGATTTTTGTCAGTTCCATGTCAACCTTATATCAATAAGTTTCCCCATTTCCCTTAAAAAATCCAACAGTATACCACGATGATCCAAAAGTAAGGATAATAACACAGCACATAATGCCAACCATCAAGCGGTCAAATGGTTGGCATGCTCCCTTCCACTGTGGAGGTAGGGGTTCGAACCCCGTAATTGCCAGAAATAACTCCCTATAGATTAGCAGGGGCAGAGTTTTGGACTGTCACTCACTTAAAGCAGCGGGGGATCCAACCAACGGGTCTTTCTAGCAAGATTGGATAAATAACCCAATCCACCATGCTATACCTACCGGGGTTAGGTATCAGACAATCACAGATCGCCCCGCGTTTTAGTCAATGAGTCTACCCCTGAGTCACGCAGACAGTGAGAATAGCATTTTGCAAACACAGATTCCCCCAAGAGATATGCCCTGGTCAGTCTAGAGTTTTCCTTTTGCAAATTAATAACCCAAAATTCTCTTATCCAGAAAAACAACATAATCAGGGAAAAGCAAAAACAAAACACACAAAAAAGACTGATAGTAATGTGAGATGGAGATAGTAGACAAAGCGGGACCGACTTAAACCCGTTATCTGTGAATACCACATCCCAACAATTGTCTGGCCACTACCAATTGAAACACAAATCACAAACTGGTTTACAACTGCAAAGGATGGTACATGAACTTTGCACTCAATAAACCCGATAAATGCAATTTCATGGTAACATAATTTATCAATATACAATAATAGGCTCATATCAAGTGTAATTTTGACTCAATCACTGTGGGAAAAGAAAATCAATCTGAAATCAATCATAAAAGAGAAGAATTGATATTTCAAAAGATACCAGATACTTCTGAATCATAGAATTACATACATAATTGCTAACTGGGGTACCAAGGTTTACTACTATGATTCAAAAGATGGCACCTAATTTCATATTATCTTCATCTCTTAACCAAGAAATCAAAGAGATTCAATTTTATGGTGCCCCACTAGAGCCCTCTCTCTTACTAATCATTGCCAAGAATCACAAACATAAATTCAAAACAAAAAAAAACAAGAAAAAAAATGTAACAAGAAAAAAAAGATCTTGCAATTGAAGGCTAGAGAATGAGAGGAAGAACTACTGAAACTGTATGATAGCCAACATGAAGTGCTTTCTATTCACCGTGAAGATCATTGAAATTTTGAAGGTAGAGAGAAGCCGTAGAACCTCTAGGGTTAGGAATCGATAGACTAGCGAAATTTTCATAGCTACATTGTTGACAAAATCTATGGAAAACTAGAGTTCGTAAAAGTTTATTGCTCTCACCTTTTTTCCTCACACTAGACTAGACTTTTTAGATGGGTAAAAAACTATCAGTGTTTGCGTGGAAGCCCATGAATTACTATCAGTGCTTTCTACAAATGTCTTGTCGGGATGAAGTCATTCTTATTTACTTACTAAAACATTCTTATTTACTTATTTCTACAAATGTCTGTCACCATAACAAATTAACAACTCATCAAAAAACTTGGATGTTTGGCATTACATACCTGAGCCTCTGCACTCTGGACAGGCAGACATGTTCCCTGGCCCAATTTGCCGGGTTGATATCTTCATTCCTGAACCTTGGCAGCCGGCACATCTACTTGATGCCCCACTCTTTGACTCTTTACTGCAAAGATAAAATAAAATAGGCGGTATGAAAAAGAAGGAACTCCCCACTAAAAAAAGTATTCAGAAAAGAACTCTCTGATCCGCTATATTGTCACCATAAAAAGGAACATTGTTACCATTATCAGACTCAATAACCATCCCTAGAAATTGCAAATTGATCGAAACTTTGTTTTGCAAGAACTCGAGAACAGAACATGGTGATGTTTGGAAAAAGCAGAAGTCCGTCCATCGACAGCAGCTTTCCATATAGAACCTAAGACTATGTAAGAAATAAATTACTGTAGCCAACTCCATGTGTGTACTACATACAACTAAACAAGTTGCTTGATGCTTCTGCACACTAACCTTTTTGTCTTTGTCATTGATCCTAACATAGATGTGTATGGAGAACAATTATGACTCACTATACTGTTTGGCGGTAAAGCCGGGTGAAGATATGAATTCAAAATGCTAGCTGCACTTTTTCCATACAAAATGAATCACTATTGCAGGCATTCAGAATTGAATTTTCCATTCTCCAAACTAAAAAAAGCTAGACTTACCAGGAATGGGATCCACAAGCCTAAAAGCTTGCCCAGTACTTATCCAAGGGTGTGATTCAGAGATGAGACCCATGGACCAAAAAAACCTCCCCGCAAATCTACCTCTGCTCCCATTTTGAAGTATTTGATTTTATAAGATCTTAAATTGCAAGTATCCGCAGAGACAATATAGATAAACAAACCTAACGACCAGGCATGGTTTCAATGTAAAATCATTAGTTTTTGGCAATGCCCAATCGTTAAGATTATATGTCTATTATCTGATTAGAGACTTGTAATGTATATTCACATAAAAATATTCGTTTTTTTTAGGTTTTTTTGTTCCTTAATCTATGAGGTGGAAAAGGGCAAAACAAACTGTCTTAGAACTATTTTTATACTTGTTTTATAACAAAAAATAATCCTTGAAAACAGTTTATTTTGGCCAGTTCGATGACAAGCTTATATCTATTAGTTTTTCCATTCTCCTGAAAATTCGGACAGCATAGTATAACAGAGATAATAACCAATGCTAGTCTAATACAAAAAAAAAAAAAAAAAAAAAAAAAAAAAAAAAAAAAAAAAAAAAAAAACAGCTTACAAGGGATACAGGGTGTGTTTATGAGAAACATAGTTTGAGCTACACCATGACCAAACTATTATTATTCAAGAATCAAGAGCAAAGTTGAATGATAGTTTCCATTCTCTTGAAAAATCAACATGAATGATGATTATTCAAGAGCAAAGACGCTTGGCAAAGCATTCTCATTTAGTCATCTTCTGGCACAAAATTGATACCAAGAGAACCTATTTGCTTTATAGATGACAGGCAGACAGGGGACAAGATCAAAATATAACGTTGGAAGTCCAAGAACTAGACTTGCATACTTAAGGAGTAGACATTACTAACAGCTACAAACAATGTATCAGTGTACAAACAATTGCAGTAGATGAAAAAGATACAAAAAACGGTGTGCAGTCAGTAGGAAGGAACGTGGCTACTCGAGCTTACAAACATGAAATCAAGGCATCATGAGCTAAATAGCTTGGAAAAGCAAACCCCTGTAGTCATCTTCCGGCACAGAATGATAGATTAGCATGGACTGTCACTCACTCAAAACACCGGGGATCCAATTTCTAGCAAGATTGGAAAAATTAATAATCCACCATGCTACACCTACCAGCCTCATACAGGAATTAGCAGGGGGGGCATGTTTTTAGCCTATGAGTCCACCCCTGAGTCAAGCAGACAGTGAGAATAGCATTTTGCAGACGGAGATTCTAGACTGACCGAGGGATAATCCAGCAGGTTGTCCCCCAAGAGATATGCCCCTGATCAGTCTAGGGTTTTCGTTTTGCAAGTTAATAACCCAAAACTCTCTTTTCCAGAAAAACAACATAATAATCAGGAAATGGAGTTAGTAGACAAATCGGGACCTAATTAAAGCCTTTATCTGTGGATACCACATCCCTTCGGTTGTCTGGCCGCTACCAATTGAAACACAAATCACAACTGGTTTTCAATTTCAGCATCATTGGTATACACAACTGCAAAGGGTAATCCATGAACTTTGCACTCAATAAACCCAATAAAGCAAATATCAATAACAGGCTCATATCAAGTGTAATTCGACTCAATCACTGTGGGAAAAGAAAACCAATCTGAAATCCATAATAAAAGAGAAGAATAGATATTTCCAAAGATACCAGATACTTTTGAATCATAGATTTACATATAGAGGTACCAATTTAGATTACTATGATTCAAAAGATGGCACCTAAATTCATATTATCTTCATCTCTGAATCAGGAAATCAAAGAGATTCAATTTTATGGTGTCCCACTAGAGCCCTCTCTCTTTCTAATCACTTCCAAGAATCATAAACATAAACTCAAAAAAAAAAAAAAAAAAAAAAAAAAAAAAAAAAAAAAAAAAAAAAAAAAAAAAAAAATCAGAAAAATGTAACAAGAAAAAAAAAGATCTTGCAATGGAAGGCTAGAGAATGAGAGGAAGAACTACTGAAACTGTATTACAGCCAATATGAAGTGCTTTCTACTCACCGTGAAGATCATTGAAATTTTGAAGGTAGAGAGGAACCACTGAGTTGGAAATCTGATCGATGCTTGCAACTTCTTTGTAAATTTGAGTCTTCAAAATGTTTATATGTGCATTACTGATCAGCTTGCAGAAGATGCTAGTTCAGTGTTCTGGGTTATTGGATGGACTAGCGAAAGCTTCATAGACTGGACTTTAGATTAAGTTTCAAAGAAGATCATTACATTGGTGACATAAATCTATGGAAAATTAGGGTTCGCACAAGTTTACTACATTACCCTCACCATTTTTCTCACACTAGACTGGACTTTTTAGATGGGTAAAAGACCATCAGTGTTTACGTAGAAGCCCATATTCAATTTTGTAATTGACGTTTTTTTGCAGCTTACATGGGGTGTGTGTGTTAGCGCGACGAACCTTAAAAAATTCTTTGGCAGAACTCTAATGAGTTGTGTGCGAAAATTGCAGGCACACAAACCCCATGACAATTTTAGCATTTTGGCTGTACCAAAAATGTGGCGTGATTGATCCAAAGATGCCCGTAATTCTGGCATTTTGGCGTTTTGGCTTTGATTAGAACTTTTCCAGACATTTGTAATTCGTGGTCTGAGCAGACAAAAGGTTGCTTCAAACATAGGAGTTCAAGATTCAAAACTAAGATGTCAAGCTTAATGGCGTCAGATGTCAACCCTAATGGCGTCAGATTATCAATCGTCAGATCACCAATAAAACTATGAATTTTCCGGTCTATATTTTGCTAATATTAGAATTTACATAAACTGTCTCCTAGACGTCTATCAAATTGGCGTTTTGGAACTTTTGAGCGCCAAAAAGGATGACGTCCTTATGTTGATTCTATCTCATGTTCAACGAAACTGAAAAGCATTCGGTGGAATTCAAGTTATAAACGATACTTTTTGGGGAGAAATTGAATCTTGCCTCCCCATTAGAGCCAGTCTGAAAGGGTGGTTTTTATGTCATTTTTGGAGACGGTTCAAATAGAACCACTAATAAGACTTTCTCCGCCAACTAGTCTTATAGGTCCTCGGATTTATTTTTGCATATATATTAAGGGTGAAAATGAGTGAACAAACTTGGCCCGTTAGATATAAGACCCGATCAACAGAATTGCATGAAGTGAATATGAAATAATTTTTTGGAAGAACTCTAATGAATTGTGTGCGAAAATTGTAGGATCACAAACCCCATAACAATTTTAGCATTTTGGTTGTACCATAAATGTAGCAGATGAAATACCTGGCACGATTGATCCAAAGATGCATGTAATTTTGTCATGTTGGCTTTGATTAGAACTTTTCCAGACATTTGTAATTCGTGGTCTAATCAGACAGAAGGTTGCTTCAAACATAGGAGTTGCTAAAAGTAAAATAAGGGAAAAAGAACTTATTGTTTGGAAAATACTTCAAGAATTTATGCAAGAGCATCCTGTATTACTCTGCACAGATTAGGCATACAGGCATTCCAACCCGGTAACAGAAACTTAGTTTAGATTCAAATAGTAAACTAATTTATGTAGTTGCAGAGTGTTGAATCCGAATCCGAGTAGCTCGGGATAAGAGATTGTTTATGTAATTGTTTTATTTTATGTTTGTTTTGGTAAAGTTTTAGTTGCATTAAAATTGAGGGACTGTTATGCAGCACCATTCAGTGAAGACAATTCTAAATGTTCCTTTGGTCTTATTTAGAAGAAGAAAAAAATATGAAATGTTCACCGCAGGGATTCGAACTGCTAACATAAGATGGCAAGTCAGTCTTAGCTGAGTGGACCTTTCTATAGATACATATGGTCTGATCCGCAGGTCCATTATCAGACAAATGCTTAATATTGGGCCGAAAGACATGATCTTCAAAAGAAGATTATTTGTTGCAATTTTTTTTGAAAAGTACTTTCCTCGGGGGTTACTCGAGCATATTAGATCTGGCAACGTTATAAAACAACTATTTTAAGATCTAATCAATTTGGATTAAATGGTTGGTCTGTGATGTTACTGCATCCTCCGCTAGATTTGTTTTCTTGATAAGAAAGCTCTCCGTTTCGAAAACAATGCTTACATTGACATGGATGTTGTCAGGATCCTGCAAGCAATAATGAGGAACGACTAGGTCTCAGTTGCAGAGATAATTGCTCATATTAAACAAGCTTCGCTTGCTCCTCTTGTTGTTGTTGGAATGGATTCTTATGCTCGAACTTACTCCTTTGCGGTAAAGCTTCACTTGCTACTAGAACTGGAAGACTTCCATTGTATTCTTGTTAATAATTATTTCTTAAAGACATTTTTCCATCAGGATGATCCAAGATTCAAGAAAGTAACACAGGACTCAGAAAATTGAATGCGGTTCACACAGCCATCTCTGGAGGCTAGTTTTCAGTGCCAATTATTTTGATGCTTGTGTTGGAAATTGTTGGCTTCAATATGCGAAGCCCTGTCGTTCTGTTGGTTACAATGAAATAGCCAATAGGCCAATGTTCACATCGCAGAATCTTTATTCAATTTTCATGTGGATGTCACAGGATCTGTTGTGGTCGCATCACTTACTACTTTACCACTTGTCCCACTAACCATTATATGATGGAGTCTTAACACCGATCAATGGATTCCTTCAATGCTTGGTATTTACCCCAAGTGTATTGGTTAGAACACGGTCACACTGTTAGAAGTCAGATAGTGTTTGTTCTTGGCATGATCTCTGGGGAGGGACTTCCATAACTGCCATAAGATCTCTGAGATGGTACATAGTGTTAAATATAATTTCACCTTCGTAATTTGTTTTTTGGCTTCTCATGTACTTTTTATTGGTAATGATGGTGTTGAACGCAAATTTCTCTGCAAGCATAAAGATTATCTAACAAAGGATACATGCATGATGGAGTTTGTATCGATGATTAACCATCTTTTAGCAAAATATTCAGAAAGCCGTCAGAGGAAACTTTACATCCGCACCTTCGTTGTGATCCCATTGATAGAGGAATATTGTATGGTAGAGTGTGCTCCCCACACCCGAGGTTTATGATATATACTATAGGATATCTATAGGGCCCATGGGAAATTAATCCCTTGATTGTGTTCACGTCGGTTTAGTTGTTTTCTTGATAAGGGTCTATGGTTGAAGAAACATGAACTAGTGCCTTCCAGATTAACCCAGATATGGTAGTAACAAAAAATAAAAAATGGGATAACGACATTGTTTTAGCTTATGCTTATTTCTAAATGGGTATAAAATAATTGTTTTAAAAAAATGAAACATTTAATGTGTGATTTGCTCCTTCTATAGAACATGATCAATGGGTTGGGCATAACCGAATACGAGGGGATTTTATTGACGATCTGAAAAATAACACTTCACTGCTTATACATATAAACATAATCTAATAAGTGTTCTTGAAACTTTCATTCATGATTGTTAGAGCATAGCTCGGTCAATCTCGCATGCGTTGCTATATCAAGCATGTTTGTCAATGTTAGTGATCAAACTATAAAGTCTTGATTTGTAGTCTATTAACTAAATCTCGGACTAGGATAGGAAAAATGTAGTTGAGCTCGAGGACTTTATGGTGATTTAACGACAACGACGAAGATCTACACCAAGGAACCGTGGAACTTCATCAACAAAAAGGTATGTGAAGACTTGAACTTATCTATCACTCGAAAGTCTATCTATTCTTCTCCTACTTCTTATGAGACAAAAGTTGTATGCTATATAGACTAGATCATATACGCTAGATATTTCGAGCTGAGTATTCATTGCTTATCTTTTACTCGAAATGATGTGTTGGTAAAGCGTTTCGCTTTGATCAGGTTTATCTTCACCTAGTGACGAAAGTCATGAAAGTTTCAATCACTTTGGTAATTGCTCTGACGAGAAAGGTCTGTTATTCTTCACGACTGAATATCGCCCTCTGAGAATGTTTCAGTGATTGAAATGAGAGTTTAGATTATCTGAACATGTATTTCTTGAACCGAAGTTTTCGAACTTTGTTGATCAAGAGAAATCCGTAGGATTGTGGAATTGGCTTGCCAAGTCCGCAGACTCAGTCCACGTACTGACAGAAGTTCTCGACCGAGAATTTCTGCTGGGATTTCCAAAAACTCGTTTGTGTCCTAAGTCCGCGAACTGGCGGAAGTTCTCGACCCGAGAATTTCTGCTGAGTTTGGAAAACTCAACCGATTAACTTAAGTCCGCGAACTTGTTTGTGAGCTTAAGAGGTTATGATCTAAAGATGTGCTCTGAACATGAAACATTAATTATTAAGGAATACTTTACGCAAACCGTGGTTATAATGTTCATGAGCCGATTCTAATCGAATTGAATCAACTTTGCTTCAATTGTGTCTTGTGTAGTTACATAAGATCTCATAGCAAGTGAACAAATCTTAACTAGTTCATTTGAGTCAATTGAACTAGTTATGGTGAAGAACAACATGATTAATATGAGATGCTCATATGGTTGACCTTTTGGGTTATCATGTTGAACCAACATACGTGTACTCGTTTGGGCATGGTTTTCTCAAACCCAGTAAACGTGTACCCAAGTGTGTGTGACAAGATATGTCTTTCGATCTAACGGTTGAGAGATATTAGCTTGAATCTAAATCAGGTTTTCATCTAACGGTGGATAGAGTTTGCTTTGTACCTAAGGAAAAACCCTGATTTGAAAGGCTATATATAGGAGACTTCTAGCTAGAGCAAAACTTAATCCCCACACGTCTGTGTGCTACTAGTGCTCTCGCTAGAGTCGATCTCCATTTACTCTTGAGTTTCTTCTCTAAACTCGAGTTAACGACTTAAAGACTTCATTGAGATTGTGAAGCCCGGCCGATACTACTTTTATCGTGGTTGTGTGATCTGATCTTGCATCTTCTGTCGTACGAGTACAATCGATTGATTGGCTTGAGATCGTGAGAGTTCTCCGATAGGCAAGATAAAGAAGTCACAAACATCTTCGTCTCACTGTTTGTGATTCCTGGACAATCCTCTTGTATAGTCAGGAAGGATTGTAGAGAGGTGATTGATTAATCTAGGTTATTCTTCGGGAATATAAGACCGGATTATCAATCGGTTCCTGTTACCTTGATTTTATATCTAAAGTCGGAACAAAACCTAGGGTTTATCTGTGGGAGACAGATTTATCCTTTCGATATACTTTTCTGTGTGAGACAGATTCGTTATTATCAAGTCTGTGATTTTGGGTTGCATCAACTCTTAGTTGTCGGTGAGACAAGCTAAGGGAATCAAGTACGCAGTGTCCTGCTGGGATCAGAGGCGTAGGAGTACAACTGTACCTTGTACCAATGGGAGATTGGTAGGGGTTGAACTATAGATCAGTCCGAAGTTAGTTTGGAGTAGGCTAGTGTTTGTAGAGGCTTAATACAGTGTGTATTCAATCTGTACTAGGTCCCGGGATTTTACCGCATTTGCGGTTTCCTCGTTAACAAAACTTCTGGTGTCTGTGTTATTTCTTTTCCGCATTATATTTTATTTAATAGAAATAATACAGGTTGTGCATTAAGATCATCAACTTCTCTAATCCAACTTTTGGATGTTGATTGTAGTTGATTGATCCTTGGACATTGGTCTTTGGTACCGTCCAAGTTATCTCTCTTTGATAAAGACTCGCTATTGATTTTAGCTTGAATAGAAATCAAATCGAGAGATGGAGATATAAACTCTTAGATATATCTTTTTATTGATTGAGTCTGACTGTCTAGTTGATTCTCATAAAAAGTATATTGGATTTTGTCCATACATATTGCTAAGCGAAATATTGGGTGGTGTTGTTAGACCCCCGCTTTTTCAATTGGTATCAAAGCAGCCAAACACGTTAAAGACCTAATAAGTCTGTGTTTGTAGTGATCTGAATCTATTGACTGAAGTGTTATCTCAATAAATGCAACACCAGATCCAGGGATTGAAGAATTTTCTTCCATATCTGATTTTATCTTTTCAGTAGAAGAATTCTTTTCTAAACCTTCACCAGGTTCAAAATCCCTTGAAGTGTTTTCAGAAATTGAAAAGAGACCTGGAAGCCTAACTCCTGATGTTGACCTTTTAGTTCTAAAGGAACATGAGTCTCTTGATAGGTTAAATCAGGGTATGATAAATAACATTCATGTTGAGGCCGATATTGATTTATTAATCAATGTAAGCAATACTTCTCCTCTGTATGATCAAATGAGTTGTAAACTATCTGATTCACATGTCAGATGTAAATCGAAGTCTTCCGGCTGTAGTATCTCAAAGCATGAATCTTTTTATTGGTCAGTTTCTGATATACCTCACAAAGGTAAAATTATTAGTACACCTTATGAAAAGGTCAGAAGGTTATATCCTCCTAAAGAGTTCTTCCTATATAATATAAAAAACTATCGACATAAAAGACGAAAACAGAGTGATCAGAAAAAATCCTTGGTTCTGATTATAATCTTTGAAAGTATTGGAAAAAATACTATGTGGAATAAGTTCAATACTTCGAAGTGTAGAAGTTGTTGGAAGGAAGCCTTGTATTGGTGTCATAGTATGCAGACAATATGGTCTTGTTATGCATATGATTCTAGTACCAAACACACCCTTTACCAGCACGTGCGACTCACACACTTTGGTTCACGAACCGTTCTAGTACCAAATCCAGTCCGCAAACGTGTTGTTTGGTTTGCTCGATGCTTAAAAAGAAGAAGAATCTCTTCTTGTGCTCATCTTATTCTTTAGTTTGAGAGCTCAGAGAAACAGTTCGTGTATCTCATCCTTCTTCGTCAATTCTCTCTTAGTTTCTTTCGTTTGTTAAATGATTTGAATCAAGAAAAAGGGTTTTCATCTTGGATCAAAACTCTTTTTGTGTTCCATGTGCATGAACGTGCGTCACCATTAGTACAAGTTCGCGGACCAAGTAGGTCTCTTCACTATCAATTCTCAATATTTTCTTGTTCATCAACATGGGTTCTAGAAAACGTTTATGTCGTGGAGAGAGCTCGAATCCTCGAGTTGTTGATAGTGATAATGAGTTTGAAGATGATGAAATTGGTATGGATGCCTCTCAACCCTTTTGTGATTCTAGTCTGCTTATCAACTTTGTTAGCATTCCTGCTAGAAATAAGTATGTGAAATTTCTTAAGGGGAGATTTGTTGTAGAAAGGGTATGTGGCCGCTCTGTCAGTGAACCCGAGTTTCACCAGTTTATGAAGCAATATGAGTGGGGTAACATCTATGATGGACTTGGGGAAGTTTATCCTGAAATAGTGCGTCAATTTTATGCCAACCTTCATGCAGCCGACAAAAATCTCTGCTACTTCAAGACAATGGTTGGTGGAACTTCTATTAAGGTAAATCGTGAACTTATCGCATATTTATTGAATCGTTCATTTACTATACCACACACTAGTTCAAAAATGGGCTTAGGTAACAGTTCCAAACTGTCACCAAAGTATTTATGTGACAGTTTTGAAAAAAATTAGACTGTCACCAAAGCCCCTGTTACGAAAGGTCTTTAAGAAACTGTTACAGAAACATGACTGTAAGGTAACAGTTATGTCATAAACATGTCGTTGTTGACTAGATACCGTGATATTTTCTTAATAAAACTGTCATCGAAAATTCGATTTCCTCTACTAAGGTAACAGTTTCTTTATCAAACTGTTATTGTTGACAAGTTACGGTAACATCTTTTAGTGTAAAACTGTCATCGAAAACACCATTTCTTATACTTGGGTAACAGTTTTCTCATAAACTTGTCATAACAGCCAAGTATATCTAGATAAAACTGTCATGTAAGCCATATTATGCGACATATTATCTGTTAAACTGTCATCATACACCCAACTTTAAATTGATAAACAAAGCTAAAATAACAATTGTATTTCTGAAAGAATATTTCATAATTTAAGGTTCAACAAATGATAGAACAAAGGATAAATTAAATGAAATGTCATTCTTCCATTACAAGAGAAGAAAAATCATGAACTTCAACGCACTAAATTTAGCAACTTCAACTGCCTCTTAGTTTGAAGGTCTAGTTTTCGATATCTTTAGAAGAATTCTTATAGTTGTAGCCTTCACTGGAAGCTCCTGCAGCAAAGCACTCTCGACACTTGGCTATTGCGAAGCAGATCATATTTCAAAACAAAATAAGATCCCCATCCAAAACATGCCAGGACCAAAAAAAGAAATCATCCTAACCCGCGTCAATTTAGGGAACTAGTAGTCATAGAAATCCCTATTCAAAATGCAACTGAGAAAAATAATATACGACACATTGCACGAAAAAAATAAATATTGGCAAAATCATCCCTACTAAGTGTTAGTTGACTAGTCCATACCTATGAAAGTAGCTCGCAATCATGGAACAAATGAAAATGAATAAGAGAAACAAGTATTGTTCTTAGTTCAGTGTACGTTATACCCCTTTTCAGCAAAAAAAACATAAGTAGAATGTAAACAAACCTGAAGCCCAAGCTGTGATACATTCTTACACAACTGTAATGCTCCGTAAAAACCTTCTACTTTGTCTTATGAAGTCCGAGCCTTTGGTGTGATGAATACTGGGAATCTTTTTTAGAGCCACTTGTATTGTTACAGTGCAAGTTTTCTTTTCTAATTATTGTTTTATGAATTCCCACCTACTTGAATATATTACATATAAAGGCAAATAATTAAAGACAAATAAGGGAAGTACCTCGATATGCTGCCCTTTTGAACAATGGGACATGGTAGAATCCTTTTTTGAAATACAAAACTTCAAAAGTTTCCCTCCACGCCACAAGGATTTTTTTGCAGTTTCAAAGATTGCTAATGGTATTTATTACACCATCCCTTTCGCCTGGGAGTTGGTCCAATAGATCCTGCATCGTTTTTAGTAACAGAGTATTCAACCAAACAATCAGCCACCAGCTCATCAAACTAGAAATACAATCTTAGTTTACAATCAAACACATACACAAAATAGATGTAGATAATGCTGAGCCATTATTTATACTAAACACTCCTGGAAACGTAAGAAAAAAAAGAAACACACTGTCACTTATATGTCCATCCTAATTTACATGAGCGCTCAGGCTTGCTTTAGAGAATTGAACTTTGAGGCTTGTTCGACTCGCTTATATCATTGTTCCCAATAATTCTGGCTAAAAAGCAGTCAAACTGGAATGTTTTCCTCCATGGAAAGAATGAAATATGCAATACTGGAAAGGTTTCCCTTTCCATTCTTTATTGGACGAAATAACTCTCAAGGATTTTAACAGATCCTTTAACTGCAATTTATGCTGCAAAGATTAACGAGCATCCTTCCTTAATTGGTTCCAATATGATGGGGTAAAATAACTGAAAACCACAAAAAGGATGTGAGTGACTACCTTAATACCAATGAAATGGCCTTCTGTTTAGAACAGAGAGATTAAACAATGAAGCCCATGTCTATATTCTGCAGAACAAGTGCAACCTAGACTATGCGCCAAACTTTATTGTTCAGAGGAAAAATTTGAACACGATAATATAATTTTATGCAAATAGGAAGACAAAGTAAGAAAACACATTTGCCCTACACAGATTAGAACGAAGAACACTAGCTAAATAGACAATCAACTTCTTAAATTAAACCCACACAAATCAGATGACTGCAAAAACATTACATATAGGCAAAGATCTAAAATGCCCGCAAAAACAGTACATATAAGAAAAGATCCAATTCTAAGCAACAAACAAGAGAGAGAAGCAAGAGATAACAGTAAGGAAGGAACTACTCAGGGTTGAAGTATATGACTAGGATTGCTGAGGCAAGTTTAAACCTTGGGACACATTGCTAATCGCTACGAAAAGTAGTGTTTGAGGGGTTTCAGGGGTAACAAGAGCTCAAGGACCTAAACGATGGACATCAACTTCACATGAATCATGTATAACAATGTTCTGGACTGTAGCTGACAACGTTCAGCTTAGGGGTGTAAATAATACCCGAAAGTACTCGACCTGCCTGCACCTGCCCGAGTCCGCCTGTACCCGAAGTAGCCCAAAGCCTGTTATGGCCCGTCATGGGCCACCCGGCCTGGCCTAGATTAATTTATTAGGCGGTCTCGGGCTTTGCAATTAATTATGATGCCTGGTCTGATACCCGGTCTGGTGCCCGGCCTGAAAGCCTTTTATGTGTCATTAATCATTTAATATCCTCTTAAAAAGACTTAAAAGTTATCATTTTATAATTGTCAATTTTGTGTCAAGAAAAATAACATATATAGTTGTTTTTACTTATAAATAACCTTTTCAAAACATTAATGGTAATATATTTTCTTATTAGAAAGTCTGTTGTACTCTATTTAATTATTTATTATAGGCTAAAATTAAAAGTTTGTCATTGTAATTTAAATATAAAATAATACTATCAGTTACGGTATACATCGTTAGAAAGGAAAGGATATTGTATTAAAAATAAATAAATTTAATACCATTTATTTGAAAATTTAAACTTAAAATAAAACAGAAAAAAATTCAAAATAGTGGCCTGTCCGGCCCGATCTGACCTGCCTGTATAAAAAACGGGTTTTGAGCATTCTTTGGGTAGCAAATTATCCACTTTTACCCGGCCTGCCCGGCCTAACTTTGTTTACGAGATCACAAATATTAAACCGGGCCTGCCCGGCCTGTCTTAGTTTTTGGGCCGGGCGGCCTTGCCTGCCTGAATTTACACCCCTAGTTCAGCTAGGTACTGATCCACTACGCGAGACAATTTTTTCTTATAATAACCACATCAGAAGGATCAATTAACCAACCTCCGTTTCACCGACTTAGAGCATGAGTCTAGTTAGTTGTCTGAATTTGACGATAGAATTTCATTCAGTGGCAAGTTTAAGCCCATCAGTAAAAATTCAAGAGGAGAATCACCCAATGACCCAAGTCCAAGTGATAACAATTCAAGTAAGAATCATTCATACCCTCCCTCATATCACTAAAACAAATATAAACTAATAATTTAAATAATTTATAGATGCAATTGCTAAGAAATAAACCTTTGAATTAAGGTCAAATTCGAGATAAAGAAAGAAAAGAGAACACGGTTAGAGTAAGAACATTAGACATGTTTGAGAAATGATAAGCGAACATTTATACATTTAAGACATATGTAAGAGTAGCACCAACACTAGACAGTATATCCTGATTAAATTAAGGTCATCCACGAATTTCATTACTTAATCTCTAATGATTGACCAAACCAACAGCATCTTGATGCCAAAGCAGAAATCAGTCCGTAAAAAAACTCATTTTTAAACCCAATCATCATCAGCTAAAAATTGGGCATCATTCTTAGCCCAAATACCTAGAAATAATCCTATAGGATCAAAAGGAACTAATTATATGAGACACATAGTCACCCGATTTGATGAAATCATACTTGATTAAAGGATCCCTTGATTGAAACACTATGAAAATGAACAGGGGTTAGTCCTCGAGTGATTTCGGGGGAGTTGAGTGTATTTTAAATCTCAGGAATTTTGAGAGAGTGTAGGGAGTTTGAGAGAGTTTTGTGTTTTTGAGTTTAGGGAGTTTGGGGGAGTGTAGGGAGTTTGAGAGAGTTTATTAGAGGGAGTTTGGGGGAGTTTGAGAGAGTTCACTCCTAACTCATTCTCTTTTAAGAAACAATAAACCCTTATTTGCAAATAACATTGATCTTTAATCAAAAGAAAAAAATAAATGAAAATGATCATATCTCTGTATCAATAGTATGTTATTTTGTGCAACGAGATAATTTTTTTCCCTTCAATTTAACGGTCTGCATACAATTCTAACTCCCTTTGTTCACGAACATTTACCCACATATCATCCGCTATACTCTTTCTCCATGCATTAGCTTCTTGACGTTGTTGTTCTTGAGTTTGTTGTGTCAAAATTTCATCGTCATTTACAAGGGTTGATGGATGACTATCTTCCTCTTCCTCGACCGGAAACTCATCTGAACGGCATTCTTTTCGTAAGAAGTTGTGTAGGCCTGCACAAGCTGTCATTATCTCCGCTTGCACCTGATATGGAAATGGAGGTTGAGACTTAAAGATCAAGAAACGAGACTTCACAACACCGAACAATCTTCAGCCATCTATGTTTCCCTTTATAGTTTTCAAAAGATTTGTCACAACCACATGCTTGGTTAAGTTTTGGAAGTATCTCCTCTTCCACTATTCTCTTAGTAAAACATCCACTAGTGTCTTTCTTCTTCTCAAGTGTAGCTTCTACCAACAGTTCCAATAATTTCTCAGTCTCTCGAGTTGTCCATTGTTTGTAATTCGTAGTCACTTCCGTTTCCGTTTCCGTATTCTTATTCTTCCTAACATTCTTTTTCTTCTTGTTGTTTTCAGCAGGTTGGATGGATTTTTCCATTCTATGGTGTGACATGTTAGCTACATTAGTACTTAGACTAATACTAGAACTTAACAAAGCAAGGATAGTAATAACACCAAACAGTCTAATGTAAACATGATAAAAAAATGTGATACTAGATTACACAGTACTAACACGCGGAGCTACTTAGATAAATTGTTAATCAAAGAAAATCCCTTAGCAACTCCTTGCAACAAAAGCACCGTATGAATTGGCTAAAACACGCCAATACGGAATGAAGTGCGCCACTGTATTGAACTTTGGCATATAGAATAGAAGAGAAGTATGTGTCTAAATAAGAGGACTTAACAAGTGATAGTGATTCTCAATGACACCCATGAAAAGTAGCAAGCCAATTAATGCATGATGACATAACAAATTATGAAGATAGTTGTAAAGGAATTCTGTTTCACCGAAACACAGTTTCAGATTGTCCAATCTTTGTAGTACTAATACTTCCCTGATACTCTTGAAATTTTTACGGTACACTTACAACTCAATATTCCACAACACACTCAAAAATCATATCATTCCAACGGTTCATTAAAAAGATACATTACTCAGAATCCGACTACTTTCAATACGTGCATACAGAATTCAGTTCCGGATTTCTCACACTTTGGTGTAACTAAATTGATCATAAATTCATGAAATTTCTACAGTAGGAAACCTTCATATATACAAACATCATACTAAAATTTCAGATTTGTACGATAAGCGGAGAATGAGATAAATAGGAATCAGTCCCCTATTCGGGATTTAAACTCAGCAGACCATAGTCATATATTGTGCAAGCTTTGCAGTAGAAAACGTGACCTGATCCGCGTGAAACTTTTACTGTACTTCTATAACAAGTAAACTACAACATACTCAAACTTCATCATATTCCAACGGTTGAATTTAAAGATATCATTATAACAAAAACACCGTATGAATTGGCTAAAACACGCCAATACGGAATGAAGTACGCCACTGTATTGAACTTTGGCATATAGAATAGAAGAGAAGTATGTGTCTAAATAAGATGACTTAACAAGTGATAGTGATTCTCAATGACACCCATGCAAAGTATCAAGCCAATTAATGCATGATGACATAACAAATTATGAAGATAATTGTAAAGGAATTCTGTTTCACCGAAATACACTTTCAGATTGTCCAATATTTGCAGTACTAATACTTACCTGATCCTCTTGAAATTTTTACGGTACACTTACAACTCAATAGTCCACAACACACTCAAAAATCATAGCATTCGAACGGTTCATTAAAAAGATACATTACTCAGAACCCGACTACTTTCAATACGTGCATACAGAATTCAGTTCCGGATTTCTCACACTTTGGTGTACCTAAAGTGATCAGAACTTCATGAAATTTCTACAGTAGGTAACCTTCATATATAAAAATATCATACTAAAATTTCAGCTTTGTACGATAAGCGGAGAATGAGATAAATAGGAATCAGTCCCCTATTCGGGATTTAAACTCAGCAAACCATAGTCATATATTGTGCAAGCTTTGCAGTAGCAAACGTGACCTGATCCGCGTGAAACTTTTATTGTACTTCTATAACAAGGTAAACTACGACATACTCAAATTTCATCATATTCCAACGGTTTAATTTAAAGATATCATTATAATCAAATCATACAATTTCTTACCAAGATCTTTTGAACCACAAATTAGGGTTTTGACAGAGAGAGAGTACCCACAAAAAAAAACTATAAGCACAATCAAAATAAACAATCATGGAGATCAAAGATATGAAAAACAATCAAAATAGTACACAAATCAAATAAACAATCATGGAGATCAAAGAAGAACATACCTGGAGAAAAACGTTTCCTCTTCTTTCTCCTATGGTTTTCTACGCACCAAACTCCTTCCCAAATCTCTACTCTTTTGAGAGATTTGTTGTGAGACCAAAATACACTAAAAACTCCTTCGAACTCCCCAAAGCAACCAACTCCCTAGTATTGTAGGGTTTTATGACTAACAGGGAGTTCAAGATCTTTTTTCAAACTCCCCAGCGACTAACAGGTGTTTTCTAGAGAGTTTAGGAGACTCCTCTAAACTCCCCCACAACTAACGGAGATTTGGAGAGACTCCCTCAGGACTAACATGAGAAAACCTAAATATATTAAAATCTCTCGAACTCTCCCACGACTAACCCTGAAAATAAGGGAAAACAATTATTCATGGGCTAAATTTCACAAAACTAGAATTAAAGAAGTAGAAGAAATACTTGCCCCGTCACCCATGAGAAGAAGTTTAATAGGTCTAGTTCTTGTAAGTGCTGCTGCCATTTCTTCTTCTTGACTTCTCTCTGATTCTCATCCTCCCCTAAAGAAATTTTCAAAGCGATAACACGAATCACCACCTTTTCCGGCATCACAGTTATCACCACCAGGATTAACCTCTTTTACAGCAAATAACCGATAGATTCGTTCTCATAATTCACTCTATGAATTACTCAATCTCGGGAGAATAAATTCTGAGAAAGAGAAGCATACAGAACTAAAAACTAGATCTAAAAACTTACGAGGAACTGAAAATCCCTTTTCTCTTTCCCTCGTTTCTCGAACTTATTCAAGGAGAGCAGTGTACGTGTCCTCGTTGTTCCCCTTCATTTTATTTTTCTGTAACACGTGTCAAGCTAGCAACATGCCGCTATCTAAGAACCGACGAACCCACACAAAATGACCCACTACTCGCAAACAATGGCCAAGGAATCGAACCAACAACATCGGAAGGTAGATTACAGGGATAGTAGCAGTTTGGGTTCAAAACTGTTATTATAAAAGGAAGCCGCGGTAAATAAAAGAACTGTTATCTATAACTTTACTATTTCGTAACAGTCCCTTTATATAACAATAACCATAGCCTAAAAACAGTAATAGTTTACAAACTGTTATCATACACCAATATACGGCAACATTTGTCTACAAGAACTGTCATCATATGCTTATTCAGTAACAGTTTCAAAACTGTCATGGTTGTTCACTATTTTTTGTGTGACTTTTGTTATAAAACTGTTACCTATTTCGCAGATATAACTCTTTTGTAACAGTTCGTTCCTCAATTGTCATGTTTGTGAATTTTGAACTGTCACCAAACCAACATTTGTACTAGTGACAACCAGAGAATCTTAGACCAAAACGAGAACAACTTTCTGAATTTCTTCCAAATAAGAAAGAATCGTGGTCTGAGGGGAAGCTGTGTGTTGATAATGTCAGCTTTCATTTAAAAGTGTTCAGTAAACTGGTTGTTGCAAACCTGATTCCCAGTACTCTGGATAAGAGCCTTTGGAGTAGATCTCTTGCTGAAATGATCTATCAACTAATATCTGGTGAAGAAGTTGACTTCTGCGGTTTGATTATTCGTCAGACGATTGAAATCGTTTCAAAGAAAAAGAATCTTGGGTTCTCATGTCTTGTTAGTAGGATCTGCAGTCAATTTAACATCAAGACCGTTGGCACCTGCACTGATCGTCCTTCTCCTCTGTCTCAGACGGACATCAACAAGATGAAGAAACCTATTGCTGCAGAAGATCCTCGTGAGCTAAGGATCATGTGTCTTCAGGAACAACTAAGCTTTGTTTTGGGAGTTCATCCAGAACTTTCTGAACCTGTTTGTAAGATTGCTGAGGATTTTTATCGCAATCATGCTTAGTATTTGTCTTGTGGTTGTCAGCAGTTTAGCTTCTAAACTTTGAGAAGGGTTTATCCTTATTAAACTTATGGGTTGTAATAACGTTTATAATTGGCCTTGAATATTTTGTTTCATTATGAAAATATTTGCTACATATGTGTCCTATATTTTGTCAAAAGTAAAGTCGTTCATGAATCAGTATTCGTGTTGATGAAAGAACGAATGGACTTTTGACATATACAAAAGTTATGCCTATGCAATCATGTAATTGATGGAAAATAGGATTAAATCTTTTGTTTGACAAGGATAAAATCTATTATGTTGGTATGCATATAATGATGCAAAGATAGTATAGATCCTTGTATGTTATCCACGGTATTGATCTTCATTGATCCATTTTCATGTTTTACCGTGAAGGCTCCATTGTGTGTCTTATGTTGAGCACCTTACAACTAAGTCGATTAACCTTGGCTTTGTTGGTTGTTCCGTAAGATGCTATATGTTGAGCATTATGAACTAAATTAATCATCCTTGGTTATTTAGTTTGTACTCCATAAGTTTTCTTCCTTATGTTGAGTACATGTACGGTTAAGATGGTCATGTTCTATGATAATCTTAGTTGGGATTCCGTAATCTTTTTATGTTGAGCCCAAAATAATTAAATTGATTACTTTGGTGATTAGTTTGGTTGTTTGTTTTCAATTAGATTAATTATAGGTTCTCTTGTAATTAATCTAGTTGAGTTTCATATATTCCACAAATTCTTGTGTTGAGTATATGAAAGGCTACACTATCATGTTTTATTGGTTAATGTAGTCACGTACTCCGTAAGGTTTTTCTCATGTTGAGTACTTGAATGGTTAAGTTAGTCACCTCCATATGATTAAATTATTCGTAGCCTGTTGCTCCGTGAGTTTACTTATGTTGAGCACTTTCAATTAAATTGATCACTTTTGTGGTTTTGATTTAATTGCATATTCCAATTACAATGTTCATGGGTTTACTTGTGAGTATTTTGATTGAGTTTTGGATATAAGAAATCATTCACATGGTTTTTGGTGTACAAATAAAAATCCTTCTTTTCTTTCGAAATTAAGGTCGCTCTTGTTGTTCCTTTGGGAATGACATCAAATGGGGGAGAGTTCTTTTGAACTTGTGCTTAATGGTAATATCTTGCGGGGAGTGCGGATGTGGAATTTTATAGGGGTTATCTTGCGTCTTAAAACTCCTTGATGAATGTTGTTAGCTCCGGCTATAAGATTGCATCTAAATTGAGATGATATGTTGTCGTTCTTTTGGTCATGAAATGTCTCTTGTGGAAATTTCATTATGAATCCGTTCTTGTACCTTTTCCAATTTTATTGACAAAAAGGGGGAGAAATATTGTAGGTCACACTAGGAATACATATGGTTTTCGGATCATTGTGTAAGGGGGAGTGGTTTCCATGATCGATATGGAGTATTGACTAAGGAGGAGTGATACATCTCACCATAGTATTATTGTTAAAGTCGTGATGCAATTGGACTTTGATGTTCATAATAATACTATGACATTGTATAATAATGATCGAGAATCTAGATTTCTCTCATTGTTATATATACGGATCTTCAACCACGGTGATACTAAACTTACCACCTTTGGGATCATTAGAGTACTTGGAAGGGCAAAGATTTCAAGGAACGTTGAAGATTGGACTATGGAATAGGAGCCACTAAAGCTTATCTTTTTTGTATTCCATATGTATTAATAGTTTTGTCACTAAAATTGACAAAGGGGTAGAATGTTAGAGCATAGCTCGGTCAACCTCGCATGCGTTGCTATATCAAGCATGTATGTCAATGTTAGTGATAAAAACTATAAAGTCTTGATTTCTAGCCTATTAGCTAAGTCTCGGACTAGGATAGGAAAAGTGTAGTTGAGCCCAAGGACTTCATGGTGATTCAACGAAAACGACGAAAGTCATGAAAGTTTCAATCACTTTGGTAATTGCTCTGACGAGAAAGGTATGTTGTTCTTCACGACTGAATATCGCCCTCTGAGAATGTTTCAATGATTGAAATGAGAGTTTAGATTTTATAACCATGTATTCCTTGAACCGAAGTTTTCGAACTTTGTTGATCAAGAAAAATCGGTAGGATTGTGGAATTGGCTTGCCAAGTCCGCGAACCCAGTCTGCAGACTCAGTCCGCGAACTGATGGAAGTTCTAGACCGAGAATTTCTGCTGGGATTTCCAAAAACTCGTTTATGTGCTAAGTCCGCGAACCCAGTCCGCTAACTGGCGGAAGTTCTCGACCCGAGAATTTCTGCTGAGTTTGGAAAACTCAACCGATTAGATTAAGTCCGCGAACTTGTTTGTGAGCTTAAGAGGTTATGATCTAAAGATGTGCTCTGAACATGAAACATTAATTATTAAGGAATACTTTACGCAAACCGTGGTTATAGTGTTCATGAGTCGATTCTAATCGAATCGAATCAACTTTGCTTCAATTGTGTCTTGTGTAACATAAAATCTCATAGCAATTGAACAACTCTTAACTAGTTCATTTTGATTCAATTGAACTAGTTATGGTGAAGAAGAACATGATTAGTATGAGATGCTCATATGGTTGACCTTTTGGGTTATCATGTTGAACCAACATACGTGTACTCGTTTGGGCATGGTTTTCTCAAACCCAGTAAACGTGTACCCAAGTGTGTATGACAAGCTATGTCTTTCGATCTAACGGTTGAGAGATATTGGCTTGAATCTAAATCAGGTTTTCATCTAATGGTGGATAGAGTTTGATTTGTACCTAAGGCAAAACCCTGATTTGAAAGTCAATATATAGGAGACTTCTAGCTAGAGCAAAACTTAATCCCCACATGTCTGTGTGCTACTAGTGCTCTCGCTAGAGTCGATCTCCATTAACTCTTGAGTTTCTTCTCTAAACTCGAGTTAACGACTTAAAGACTTCATTGGGATTGTGAAGCCCGGCCGATACTACTTTTATCGTGGTTGTGTGATCTGATCTTGCATCTTCTGTCGTACGAGTACAATCGATTGATTGGCTTGAGATCGTGAGAGTTCTCCGATAGGCAAGATAAAGAAGTCACAAACATCTTCGTCTCACTGTTTGTGATTCCTCGACAATCCTCTTGTATAGTCAGGAAGGATTGTAGAGAGGTGATTGATTAATCTAGGCTATTCTTCGGGAATATAAGACCGGATTATCAGTCGGTTCCTGTTACCTTGATTTTATATCTAAAGTCGGAACAAAACCTAGGGTTTATCTGTGGGAGACATATTTATCCTTTCGATATACTTTTCTGTGTGAGACAGATTCGTTTATTATCAAGTCTGTGATTTTGGGTTGCATAAACTCTTAGTTGTCGGTAAAGATCAGCTAAGCGAATCAAGTACGCAGTGTCCTGCTGGGATCAGAGGCGTAGGAGTACAACTGTACCTTGTACCAGTGGGAGATTGGTAGGGGTTGAACTATAGATCAGTCTGAAGTTAGTTTGGAGTAGGCTAGTGTTTGTAGAGGCTTAATACAGTGTGTATTCAATCTGGACTAGGTCCCGGGGTTTTACCGCATTTGCGGTTTCCTCGTTAACAAAACTTCTGGTGTCTGTGTTATTTCTTTTCCGCATTATATTTTATTTAATAGAAATAATACAGGTTGCGCATTAAAATCATCAACTTCTCTAATCCAACTTTTGGATGTTGATTGTAGTTGATTGATCCTTGGATATTGGTCTTTGGTACCGTCCAAGTTATCTCTCATTGATAAAGACTCGCTATTGATTTTAGCTTGAGTAGAAATCAAATCGAGAGATTGAGATATAAACTCTTAGATATATCTTTTTATTGATTGAGTCTGACTATCTAGTTGATTCTCATAAAAAGTATATTGGATTTTTTCCATACAAATTGCTAAGCGAAATTTTGAGTGGTGTTGTTAGACCCCCGCTTTTTCAATGATCCTCTTGTAGAGTGGACGAAATCTCACAATTCTAGTGGAGTGGAAGTTTAGAATCCCCATGTTCATACTCGCATATATAAACTCTTGGTCATGTCGATATATCAAAAGGATATTGTTCTACAATGTCTAAAAACCCAGGCATTCTTCCGGACAAACTCTTGAAAAATGAACAAGATGCTTCTCCATCATTCATTACACAGAAAAAGAACATATATATGAGAGACATTTCTTAAAATCTTGAAAATATATTCATAATTAAAAACCTAAGCTATTACGAGACTATTTTTATCATATTTAAATTGTATTTTGACAAGATTTAAATTATCATTTATTCTTTTTGATAAGCTAGTATTTTGGATTTGGAAACAAATGGGATGTTTGGTTCAAATAAATATCCCCACAAGCTTATAAAATATCAATAATAAATAAGATTTATTTTACATTACGATACCACATGTATCACATATACTAGATGACCGCTGCCACGGTGGAACGGTCGACCGAAAAGAATGACGTAAAACTAAATTTTATACTCACAATTTAGTTCCGCATAATGGCATGGAGTTAGACTTGCAAATTTGTAAAGCAAAGAAATGTTCAAAAAATGATATCATATTTCTTTGCAAAGAGATGTATTAAATTGAATTCAATTGAAAATGTTCAGAGATGTATAATACAATTCTGGTGGAAACTTAACCGAAAACGTGATTCGAAATGCATACATCCCTCTGCGATTCTTCAAAAATAATTGGTACCCACTCTATGATTCACTTAAACTTTAAGTTCCACACTTCAATCTCCGCCTCCCGGTATACGGAACTGGTAGCATTGGCTTGCTATTTTTCTTCCCTTTTGCACAGTTTTACTACATGAATGGTTCAGGAATTCTGGTAGCATTGGCTTGCTAAGCATGACCCAAAATGAAAATTGATGAGTTAGCTTGATTTCTAGATCCTAAATAAAACTCCATCCCTGCATATTATTCCTGAAAAACGCAATTTAATTCTACCGAAATAGGATTCACATCAAAAAAATCACTCATCACACCAAAAATGCATAAAAGACTTAATTCTACAGCCAACTGCCATTAGAAGTAACAACACTAGATTTCCCCACTTTGCATTACTATACCGAAGGTACTCCTCCTTGTTCAAACTAAGTGTGTTCTGAGTGAAATCCGGTTGATTTCTTCAAAAATTTCAATGTTCGGTGACCAAATAAGTTCAACAACACTGAAATTGAAGTAGTAGGTGTAAAGTGCCATAAAAGGAAACAATAAATAGAACTACAATGTCTCCTTGATAGAAGTAGACCAAAACTTCACAAGTACCAGGACAACAGTTGGGTGTCCCAGACATTCTTCCGGAAAAACTCTTGATAAATGAACAAGATGCTTCATCATTCATTACACAGAAAAAGAATATATATGCAAGAGACATTTCTTAAAAGCTTGAAAATATATTCACAGTTAAAAACCTAAGCTATTGCGAGACTATTTCTATCAGAATTAAATAGTATTTTGACAAGATTTATATTATCATTCATTCTTTTTGATAAGCTAGTATTTTGGATTTGGAAATAAATGTGATGTTTGGCTCAAATAAATATCCCCCAAGCTTATAAAATATCAAATAACAAATAAGATTTATTTTACATTGCATGTGATACCACATGTATCACATATACAATACATATAACTCAGGCATACTCTTAATTCAAAGGTTTCTGGTATATGTATTTTAATATAACGACAATATTTAGGAGGATATTTGAGTGAAATGCATTTGGACTAAGGGCGTTTAGGGAGTGACTTTGGCTACTAATTTTACACATTGGTTTTAAGAAACTCATTTCGTTGGGCCCATTTAATTTATTTTTATCCGGCTTAAATATATCAAACTCAGCTATTGTATGCATTCTAATGCTTAGACTTAACCACTTCATACATTTTGAAAGTGGGGCTGTTTCCTATGAGAATTTGAGTTGATTTTCTAGAGGTATTCATTAAGGGTGCACGTGAATCGAGCCGGAACCGGTGGAACCGTACCTGGTTTTGTACCGAACCGAGGAACGGGGTACAAGTACTAGTCCAAAAAATAGAAACCGTGGCTGAGCAGGTACAGGTACACGGTCTTGCCCTAGTCTCGTTCCGAACCGTACCGTCTGTACCGATCATTTGTGAACGTTAGATTTATATTTAATCTAACGGTGGTAGATTTCTGGTATATATAGAAATGAGGTTAGGGTTAGAAATAGAAGTGTGTCATTTTCTTTTTCCTTCTTCTTCTTCGCCGCTCTCCTGAGTCTTCTCCTCCATCAGTGTGTTCATAAGAACACACCACCATATCCATATATGTTTGTTTGATTCATTCAATAAGTTAACAAGAAATCTACAGCAGGTAACTAATTCCATTGATTATGATTATGATTATGATTGTGAATCTGTGATGTTTTTAATATATCTTTTCTTAATTTTGATTATTATCGTCCTTTTGTGTGTGTGTGTGTGTTGAGTTAAATCTAGATTGAGGAGTGAATTGGGTACCCGAAATCTCGGTCTATTTGTTCTGAATCTTCTGATTCCTTAATCATTTGATTAGGTAAGCTTCAATCTAGATCTGCATCATTTTATTTGAGCTTCATTAGTTTGATTATAAGTTTATAACATAATGATTTGCATGGACTATTCTAGGGTTTTGGAATTTTCTGTTGTCTCTCTGCACCCTTAATCTTAAATTCTCAACCAAAGGTAAATCATTTCTTTCTTCCTCCATTTATTTACTAGGATATGACCCGTGCCGTGTTATTGTTATGGCCAAGTGCAACTTCATTGGATGTTTCTATAGTGTTTCAAGATACTCACTTCATATAAGCTAATGTTGAAAAATTACCTGCTTCATCTTAAATATTGTTTCTGAAGTCCGGTGGACTAAATCCTCCGCCACTTCGTCAGACGCCTCGAACCATGCTTTTCCACAGCTTTCCTCGACCTCCGCCCTAAGCCTTAATCTGTATATTATACGATTGGTAGAGGCATATTTTAAGTCGATAACTATAATGTGCTAACTGCAATATGTGGTTCCTTAAGTTCATAATTACCTCTCAATTGGTAGCGTATTTTCCTGGCAGATTAGACAATAGTAATCGGCATCCATGTACTGAACTCAGGAACCACATATAGCAGAACTCGTCTTCGAATTTCCTGATTGTCGCTAGTGTATTATAGATTTCAATCACCCACTTGCTACCATTTACTTTCTCCAACTCCTTGGTGTTTCTCCTCTGTGGATTTTCTGCTCCATAGACGGACGATGTTTTTGTGATCCGATTTGACATTTTTTGAGCTAGAGATGCTTATTTGCTATAGTATTCTATTTCTTTTTTTTTGTATCTCAATTATAGTGTCATTTCCAAATGTTCACAACCATTCCAGGTTATATAGAGCTCCAACCCAATCGGAAAGAATTATTTTTCATTAAGCGTGGCTTAATTATCATTGATAGCCTAATTAAGTTTGATGTTTCATTTACATTTTGTATTCAAAATTTGAAATACCATCGTTAGCTCTAACCATAAATTCTATTGAGTCCAAAATTTAAAAACGGTTATGGTAGTCCCAAATGTTATCCTCTTGTAAAGTCAAGTCTTTCCTTTTGTGAATTCTGTAGCGTTTGATTTGACGTTACCCTATAGAAGCTCCATCTGTGACTACCTTGAACAGGCGACCATGAATCTAGATTTATAGCAATGAAAGCCAGCCTATGAATCTAAACTTGATCACTATCAACCATGGAAGCTCTGACATCTCCATTACGTTTCAGATTTATAAAAATTAAACAAAGTTACCGAATCTTATACTTGATACCAATAAAGCCTCTAGGTGTGTGCTAGAAGTTTAAAGAATTATTACTGAATCATAAACTGATTAGAAAGTTTTCAACTAAAGATCAATGAATAGAAGAGTAACATATAAAAAAAAGTTCTAAAAAATGTGGTATATGAATCGTACGATTAAATGGAATAAAACCAAGCCAAGAGTAAAAGTATATCCAATCCAATTATTGATCTTGAACTTGTAATTCTACCCATAATTTATAATAGCACCTCCGGATACACCATGTTGGTAGTTTGTTGCCCAACCTCATCATCAGGTAATAAGATTTTGATTCTTCTCGCCGTTGTGCATCTCGACAGCGCCACATAAAGTTGACCATGGCTGAAAACCGGATTTCTCAAATCAATTCCTACATATTTTACGGATTGTCCCTGTGACTTGTTTATTGTCATTGCGTACGCCAGCCTAATAGGAAATTGTCTCCTGGTCATCCTAACAGGTATGCTTGATGACGACGGAGTCGATGATATCCGTGGAATGAAAACCAATTCTCCCTGCTTGTCTACCGTCAAGATTGTTGCTTCTATTACATGAGGTGCACATCTCTCTACCCTTATTCTGGTCCCGTTGCACATCCCATTCGTCGGTGAGATATTCCTCAGAATCATCGCAGGACACCCCACTTTTAGGTCCAATTTAAATTGCGGTAATCCTGGTGGATTCATGGTATTCAAACACTCACTTGGACATCCTGTATTTCCCGTTGAACCCTTTTCTAAATTCTCTGCCTCTTTGTCCGCCGCTAGATAAGAGTACTTATGGCCTTTGTACATTTTCAGGATCATCTCATTCATTACAGCAACGCCTTCATTTCTCGGAGACAAAATAGTCCTCTCAGTCAAGTAGCTGGCCGTCGGCATTATATTGTCCTCAATTCCTGGATAGACTTGTGAAATCAAGTCCTTCAGATCCGTGCATCTATATATTGCCGTTGGCAAGTCCACTTTCTCCTTCGGGTCTGTCCAACCTACCAAATATAATTTTTTCACGTTAGGCACGCACTAAAGTCATCCTACAATAAAAATTTAAACCCAATAATAGTGAACCATGGAATAAATATGTATTTACCTGTAGCAAGAACTCGGCGAATTCAACATTTTCTGAGGACTTTCACTCCTTTCCAGAGTTTTGAGCTCCTAATAGATGCACCCACGATCTGTTCTCGGCTTCCCTTTTCAATGGTAGGTAAAGTCTGCCTGAAGGGTTTCACTCTTCCTCACATCTCTTAGTGATCTGTCCACCGCCTCAATGCAAAACCGGTGCTGCATCGCCACCTCATCCCAAATAATTAGTTTCGTATTTCTAAACAATTCTGCCTCCATATCATCATATTTGACCGAACATTTAGAGATCCTATCACCTGATCTCCCTGTGACAGTAAAAATGATAGATAAGTAGTTGGAGGAAGGGTTTGAGAAAGTGGTCATGGTGTAGATAACATTTAATTGGTTACTTACATTTTCGTCTATCATTAGGAGGTCCAAGCTTTGGACCTCATTGGTTCCCAAAAAATCCAATTCATTCCATGTTCGGGAAATCATGACTCTCGTCATCCAGTTTTCCCCTTCCGCCATATCACGCAGCTGCTTGAATCTCTTGTAGGTGCTTCTTGGAACAGTTTTTGAGGTGCTACATGTGATTTGGCTCACCATTAGTGTGTTCTGCATGGATTGAATGAGAAAACAGGATTAGCAAGACATATTTTTTGTTAATCAAAACAGACTGAACCAAAGTGGAAAACAATACCTGGTGTCTGAGCAATAAAAGTATAGCAGTAGGAGTGTTCACCAAAGAAAACAGTGGTACCACAAAGTGTAAAATTTGCTCTGGACTTGAGAAACGAATGTGAACAAAGAGAAGATTATGGTGAACCTTATATAGGCCAAACCCTGGGTATCACAAATCAATGGAAATTTCGTTATATATAGAAGTTTAAATTATTTTCAGGAGCAAATCTTGGGAATCTGGGTATAGGGTTTGAATGATTATCGCAATCAAATAATGCGAATCCGTAACCGTTATGATAATCCATGAGAATCTGTAACGACTTTAGTATTGAAACTAAATATTAACTATGGAAGATGATGTCAGGGTGGTTTTCAAAAAAAATAAAAAAAAATTAACGATGAGAATCTGTAACGGTTGTAGCTCTTTGAATAGGAAGGATTTCCATCAGAGATTGAATAAAAAAAAATTATGTGTCAATTGATCCAAATCAGGGTGGTCATACCCCGAACCAAAAATCAAAAGAAATTAGGAAAAATATTAACTACTTTATCAATCAACCAGAATACCAGTGAATGATGCCTGGGATAATAGAGTTGTACAATTAAAATCAGCGAAAAGAAGTTAGGTATCCATTATCAATTGATCCAAATCAGTGAGACTCACACTTGTGGCAATAGATCCGTTCGATGGGTGAGTTTTATCTTCTGGTTAATTGGTCGCCCAGAAGAGCGTTGCCTTTGATTGATGAGATCATTAATCGGTCTGAAGAGTAACGTCTTCTACATTAAATGGCAAAATTACCAGGCGAACGTTTCAAGGATAAGAGAACATTCGTGTATCTTATATGGTCCATCAACCAAAATATCATTGGTCAGATCGTAACCGTCCTTTAAGTGCCAAAGTTGTATATATCAAAACTCTTTCAAATACTCGATCTGGACCGTCTTTAATGTGTCCCAACGGTAGAGAGTCGTCGATGTAGGAGGACACCATTGTCCCTTATAATATAGATTGGACTGTAAATTTTAGATGGGTTAATTTCTGATTCATGGATACAATTAAACTGGTTTGGATTGTTATGAATTCTTATGGGGTTTACTTATTTTGAGTTATGGACTGGAGTAATGGGGTTCTGTCAATTTGTTGAATTGTGCTGAAATTTTAGTAGATTGTTAGTGATTGAATCATGTATAATTGTAGTGTTCTTTTGATTTATCTGTTGGGGGCATCTAATTGTGCTGAAATTTACTAGATTATGTGATTGAATAATTTGAATCTTTCACAATTGTAGTGTTCTTTAGATTTTTTCCTATTGGGCATTTAATTGTGTTGAAGTTTACTAGTATATGTGATTGAATCATGTAGAAGTAGAATTGCATAGTGTTCTTGAATTTCTTTTGATTGTGTGGGCATATAATTGTACAAAGATTCTTGAGTGACACTGGACTCAGCATCAAGAACCCTTATCCATCTATTTCGATTGTTAAACATGTTGGGACACTGAAATAGACTCTAAGATTGAATTGTGATCAATGTTTTTAAAAGTCTCTTGTCTTGTTTTAAAAATTTCATTTTGATTGCTTTGTTTATCTGACTTGATCAAGTGTATTGTTGCAGGTTATCTTGATTAGTTGCTGAAGCCTGTTATTGGACTAGAGACAGGACAACTAGTTTCTCTTACTAAGGTTAGCATTTTACTTTTTTGTTGTGTTGTGTCATGTCACTCATGTGTGTAGTTTACTAGTTTGGCACTGTGTAGTTTACTGAGGTTATATGGAATTTTTTGTCAGTGATGGATGCATCAATTCCAGCTAGGGTTCGGAACATAATATGGCGTCATTTCACTAGGAGAAATGTTGAAGAAGCCATTTGCAATTATTGTGGAAGGACATTTAGGGCTAACAACTTCAAAAATGGAACTGCTGCCTTGTGGAAGCACTTTAAAAGATGCACCCACAATCCTAATCATAACAGAGCTCACATAATTAATGCTTAGAACGTATGCTTGATGCTTAGAACTTTGATGTCTTTAATGTATTGAACAGTGTCTTTAATGTTTATGAACTTTTATATGTATTAAACAATACTAGACTTTACTTTCAAATAGACTTTATTTTCAGTTCTTAATTTTTATTTCCTTTGAGGTTTTATTTCCAGTTCTTATTTCTTTGTCACTTTATAAGTATGAATGTATGAAAGCCCTGAAAATGTGAATGTATTTCAGTACTTATTTGATTTCTTCTTCTCTTTATAAGTGTATGAATGTATGAATGCAGTGTAAATGTATTATGTACTTCAGTACTTAATTACTTATGTTTATGTTTATTTGTGATTTCTCAGTGATCAAGCATGGATGCATCAAGTCATGCTCATGGAACAACTACTCTTACACCTGCTTCAGATGCTACACCTACACCTGCTACAGATACAGTTGTTGGATCCTCTATCCAACAGATGGAGCAACACAGCCAACAACAATAGATGTAGAAGCTACTTCTACTCAAAGTGGTGGTAAGATAACTTCTGACATTTGGAATCATTTCACTAGGAAGAATGTTCAAGAAGCTAAATGTAATTACTGCAAGAAGATAATAAAGGCTCATACTGGAAGGAATGGTACAAGTGGAATGTGGAAGCACTTTAAAAGATGCAAGCAGAATCCTAACAAGCCAAAGCCAAAAGGACAACAAACTATGACATTAAAACCTGCAACACCGGGTGAGGATGAAAGTCAGTTAATGTCTACTATTTTCAGTCAAGAAAAATGTAAAAGGGCAGTTGTTGAGTTTATTATAATTGATGAGATGTCCTTTAGAGGAGTTGAGGATGAAGGGTTTAGGAGATTAATGCATGTCTTAGAGCCTAGATTTGTTGTACCAAGTAGAATGACTGTTTATAGATGTTTATTAGAAATATATGTATCAGATAAAGAAAAGTTGAAAAATTACTTCAAGTCAAGCAAGCAGAGGGTTAGTTTGACAACAGACACATGGACTTCACCAAACAATTTTAACTACATCTGTGTAACATTTCACTTTATTGATCAGCAGTGGAAGTTAGAAAAGAGAATTATTATGTTTTGTGAGATTAGTGGTCACAAAGGAATTGATACTGGTGAGATGTTGGAGAAGTGTTTGTCTGATTGGGGGTTTAAAGATGTGTTTACTGTCACTTTGGATAATGCTAGTGCCAACAAGGTAGCAATGGATTATTTGACCAGTAGTATTGTTTCAATGACAAGGGAAGAAGAGAGAGCTAAGTACTTGCACGTAAGTATATGTATATGACTTATTTTTTTAACTTTCTACTTAGGATTATGTTTATTAGTTACTTTTTAGAAATTTTTAATACTTGTTTGAATTCACTTTTTCAGGTAAGGTGTGCAGCTCATATACTTGCACTTGTGGTAAAAGATGTTGTGAGGGTCTACAACAAATCAATTGCAAGAATCAGGTCAGTTGTCAAGTATATAAAGGGTTCTCCAGCTTGGTTGGCTAAGCTTAGGCATTGTGCAAATTTAGTTGGAATATAGTCTAAGATAACATTGATATTAGATGTTAAGACTAGATGGAACAACACATTCTTGATGCTACAGGCTGCAGAAGTGTATGAAAAAGCATTTATTAGGTTAGAAAGGTATGATAAGAAATATCAGAAGTTGTTTTTCTTCCCAAAAAAGAATGAGAAAGACTTACCTAATGCTAATGATTTTGATATTGATGTTAATGTTGGTGAATAAGAAGAAGAATTCAGTGAAGAAGAAGAAGAAGAAGAAGCAGTTGAGGTGAAAGGAAAGAAGGAGGTACAAAAGAAGAAGAAGAAGGTAGTAGTGAGGAAACCTGCTCCATGTGAAGAGGACTGGGTCTTTGCCAGAGGCCTTTTCAAATGTTTGAAGGTATTCTTTGATGCCACTGTTGCATTTTCATCCTCAATTAAGGTAACAACAAACACTTTCTTATGGAAATTAGTTATCATTTATGAACAACTAGTTGAGTTTAGAGATAATGTAAATGAAGATCCTTTTATTGCTACTATGGATGGAAAAATGTTTAAGAAGTATAACAAATATTGGGGTGATTATGCAAAGATGAACTCTACAACCTTTTTTGCCATGTTGTTGGATCCTAGAGAGAAAGAAAAAGGACTAGAATTTGCTCTTGAGCTCTTGTATGGGAAGAAGTCTTCTAAGGTTGAATCTGTTATGAAGAGTGTGTTATTGGATTTCAAGATTCTATTTGAAGAATATAAGGATGTGTATTCAGTTCGTGAGGAGGAGTCAAGTAGTTGTATGCAGGGACAATCCAAAGCAGTGGTAAGTAAACCAGTGGCAGGGCCAAGTCGTAGAGTTCATGTCAAGGAGTAAGAGGTTCAAGAGCAGCCCAAATGATGATGTGGGAAAAACAGAGTTGGATAGATATTTCATTGACAAGTATGAAGAAGGTGAAAGAGAAGATGATGAGGAGGAGTTTGACTTATTGGGTTGATGGAAGAACAGTACCAAGTATAAGATACTTGGAGATATGGCTAAGGACATACTAGCCATTCCTGTGTCTTCTGTTGCATCTGAGTATGCTTTTAGCATAGGAAAGCTAGTCTTAAGTCCTTGTAGAAGCTCTTTATCTAAAAGGGCAGTTGAGGCATTACTTTGCACACAAAGCTGGCTAAGGAAGCCAATACAGCTTGATCTTCTATCTGAGTACATACCAGATGATAATATTGAAGATGAAGAAGGTAACAGATATACATATTACATTATTAGTTTATTACTTGTGTTTGGCAGTAATAGACATAGACATAGACTAATAGTTACTAACTTCCATTACTTGTTTTTGCAGTGTTACTGGGTCCTATCAACAATAATGCCACCACCAGTGCTGTTGCCATGGAATAGATATTCAAGACTTTGTATTTTCCATTGCCACCAGTGCTACTTGTTACATTTTTACCACCAATGTCCAGTCAGTGCTACTGCTAGTCTGCTACTTGTTACTTGGACTCTTTTACTACTTCTTAGTTCTTACTACTGTTTAATTGTGTGTGTGAATGTGTGAGTGACTGTCTGTCAGTCTTTGACTCTTATGGTACTTGTTACTTTTTCAGTTTTTTAAGACTTGGTATTTGATAGTTTTCTAACTTTTGTTTGCTAGTATTAATAGTATTGTTACATCTTGTTAGTTGTTAATTGTTAACAATACATGTAAAACAGGTCCTTATTAACAAGATTTTTTTTCTTCTAGAACCGAGTATAGTAGCGGAACTGTACCTGGTACTGTACTGGTCCCGAACAGTATCGGAACCGAGGTACAAGGTCCAGGTATCAGTCCAAAATTTTGGAACCGAGTCTAGGGAGGTATAGTTACTCGGTCTTGGCAAGAACCGAGCCGAACCATACCATGTGCACCCTTAGTATTCATTAAACCAGGATTTAGCCCATGGCCAAAATGGGCACAACCTCAAGCGTTTGACAGCTTTCATTTGAGACATCAAGTGTAGTTATTTTTGAATTGCATTCATTATTGGCGTTCCAAGACATTGTGTTCACCATTACAACAAGCAGTTCTGGTAACTTCTCACTAAGTTAAGTTTCAATATTTGGGACACCTTAGCCTAATTTTAATGTCTTCTGTGTTTTCGTGTTTTATCATTCATGTGGGGGATGTTAGAAAAAAAAATAGTTTTGACCCTGTTTTGATCCCTAGACCTATTACTTACTTATGTTTTTTCGTGTGAATAGATAAAATATTAGTCACACATGATACCACTTTGTATTGTTTATGAGAATATTCTCTTGTCTCATGCTTCATGACACAACTTTTTCTAGGAATCTTGTATAATTCCTCTCCTTTCTTTTGTACATATGCTTGTCACTACTTTTCTACTCATGAGAATTCTTTTTCTTTTTGTTTTCTTATGCATGACAAAACTTTGGCACTACTTTTACGAAAGCACTCGTGAGATTCTCAATATTTTTCTCTCCTTTATACGTATGCGAATGCTTGTCATTTTTTCTTTGTCATACACATGCAAGATTCCAATCTTGTTTTTTAACGATTTGAAAACACATCTTATTTGAGAGAGGAAAAAAATGTGAGTAGGAGAGAAAGAGAAAGCAAAGAAGGGACTTCTTATCCTTTTATTTGTTTTGATTTGGATTAATTGGTGCTAGTATTAAATTTTTTCCCAACACTAGAATTTGTTCTAACATTTGTCCAACGTTAGTACTTGGTATCTGGATCAGACGTTGACCTAAGTTGACTGTTTATGACTACACATTAATATATTGAATAAAATAAAAATACCAAGTTTACCATCGTACCCCTAAATCTTACGGTCGAGATATCATTCTATTTATGCCTTCTTCCTCCTCCCATTTAGAACTCCATCATGAAGAAACAAAAAATCCTAATTTCTTCCCGCAAACCCTAATTTCCTCCCACCATCATCATAATCATTTCCTCTAAAAAAATAACTCAAATTCACAGTAGTCACATCACCATATGTATTTGATGATTTGATATTTCTACCTGATAAATCAATACGAGATACTAAATATGGATCTCGATCGATGAATTAAGTTATGATTAAAGTTCTATTTTCAATCCTGAGGTTTGTTTGATTATTTTTGTTGTTGTTCTTAACTCTAATCTCGGTACTGCTCTGTTCATGACGATTTCTAGGATTTTTTTTCTGATTTTTTCTCCCCTTTTTTCTTTTCTCTGTTATCTCTCTATATATTTATCTATCTTGCGAGTTATTTGGGAGGAGGACTAGGTGCCCAGTGATGTAAGAATGGGCGTTTGATGATCTGAGATGTTGATGTTCATGGGTTAGACGAGAGGGTTAGAAGGTGAGTTCATAATTAATGAAGAAATTGGCAGCTGAGCTTTGAGTTAATCTTTAATTTGGCAGCGGGATGGCTTGAATTCGAATTGATAGTGAAATTAGGGCTCTTATAGCTTTGAGATGGGCAGGTGAATGAGATGATGTATTGCTGCCATTTTTATGTACACAGGGTGCTAGAGGACTTTGAATTGAAATTGGCAGGTTGAGTTTGTGGTTGAATTGTAGAACGTTGTGGTGGTTCTGGGTGATGTGTTACAGAAGATGTCGCTGCAGAGAAGGTGGTGATGCTGAGTTGATGTAGTAGATGAATGAAACAAAGGAGATGGTGGTGCTAGGGAAAAGATGGAAAGTGAAGGTTATTATAGTAAATAGGTCATCAATTTATTTTATTTATTTACTGCTTTAATAATATCTAAACAAAAGTTAGTATTTAACTGAGTCAACGTGGATCAACGTCTGGTCCAGGTACCAAGCACCAATGTTGGACAAATGTTAGACCAAAGCCTAGTGTTGGGCAAGACCTGAGTACTAAACACCAATTATCCCTTTTGGTTTTCCTGTTTTTGAGTGAGTAACGACTTAACATTGATTGCTCTATTTTTAGAAGGAAATGAGAGAAAGAGAGAAAGAAAAAACAAGTTTTGTTCTTCCATTTTCTCTATGATTTTGTGTGGAATAAGGAGGTTTCAATAATTTGTTTTTCACTACCAAGTTTTGTAGGGCGTTTTCTCATCGATGAGGATATAGAATCTCTCTGTTTAGAGGAGTAGCAAGCGATACTTTCTTTAGGTCAGCGTATCTAATACATGCCTCTATCATTTTGGTTCCACATGCTACTCGACGTGATTCATCCACCAAGTTGTTGCAAACTAAACTAAGTATCACTTACTTATGCTTATTACTAACCCAATATTTTATCACCCACACAACCAAGGTTAACAAATATTTTGGTTTTTATTCAGGGGTCATATATATTCAAAACCAAGGTTATATTTAGTCACTGCCATTCAAAATTATTTGACAACAGAGAAATTGGGATGATGAAGATGACTGTAGGTTTTGTGCACCTACATTAATTAGGTTGACAAATATTTTGTTTCCAAGAAGAGAGTTGTATTCAATTTTATGAGGATTATATTTATGGTGGGATTGTTTGCAGATTCACCTTTCCAAGAATTTATAATCCCATGGGATTACGAATTCTGGGATTCATGTAAATTCCTCGTGTGTTTGGTAACCGAGTTAAAATTCCTAAGATTTATAGAGTTTTCTTGTATTAAAATCTTTGTACCGTTTGGAATTACCCTCAAATCTTAAAATTGCATATATATGGGATTTAGAGTTAAAAAAAAAAAGTGGGTCCATAAATCCCTTGATAAGTTTCCCAGAAAATCTTAAGGGGGAGGGGTCGGACTCCATATGGAGGATTTGCTGGAAAACTGAATCCCGTAGGAAACGTGATTCCAAGATTTCGGACAACCAAACATATAAAGGGAAACGTAATTCTACAAAATTCCCCGGACCCATCAATTCCACCTTTAAAATTCTACATCCAAACCCACCATTAGTCATTGTATTTTTAATGTATAAAATAAAGAAATCCCTAAAATTTAACAGATATGCAGAAACAAGGTTTTGAAACTAGGTTTTAAAAATCGTACGAGTTAAGATTAAACTCGTACGATTCGAGTAATTTTTTAATAGTTCGATTCAAGTCTTGCTGGTGAATCGAATATCCACTTGAATCGTGAAGATGCTCTCTTTTTTTATGAGATTCGGAACTTTCTTAAAGATTTTACCTTTCTTAAAAGAATAAGAATCGAACCAGAGACCTCCAACGCCCTAGCATGCGGTCATAACCACTGCACCACGTTGCGCTTTTGTGAAATGCAGTGAAACTATATAATTTTATATCAAATTAACAAATAAAATGCACCCTAGGTTAAAGTTTTCACACAAAATGAATTATTTATTAGGAAATATACGATTCAAAACTCAACCATGAATCTGCGATTCACGATCTAATATACGATTCGATTCTTAAAATCTGAAAAACGATTTACGTTACGATTCACGATTTCACAACCTTGTGCAGAAACTTAATTTCCGTCAGGAATTTCTCAACTAGTGAGCGGATCAAATGTGTTCCTCTCTTATACTAAGATCAAATATTGCCTCAGTATAGCTAAACGATTGGCCTTTTGTATGGTGTGGCTATAAGCAAGTGAAATATATTACCATAATGTTTGGCCGACCTACTGACTCTACAAGTCATTATAGGTTTTTAAAATGAAGAAGTATCTTAACCACAACAATAGAGAATTGAGGAACTAGCAAAGAGAAGAAATGTCATAAAGCTGAAACTTGAAGGCGACATTCTAATTGGACTTAAGACTAGGATGCAGTTGTTATGGGAGAATAAAGATTGATGCCTCAGGTAATATAAGACATGAGAAATCTTTAGAAACCTGTTTTGAGGCACTCAATTTTTTTGAGGCATACTCATTCATTACACCAGCTAGGTGGGTCTATAAGGGGTGTCTAAAGGTAGTTCAATTACCTATATATCCTTAAACAATTTAAATTACTAGAACGCCCTTATCCTCAAAAACCTAAAATCAAAAATCAAAATAAACTTTCAACTTAAACATCTTGGACTCCAATTCAATCAAGAAATTGATCAAGTAAAGCAAACACGAATCAAAGTGAGCGATATTGAAGTGCGAAATCCAAACCTCAATTGCTCTTAGATGTATTTTAGAATGTATGTGTAACAAACCCATCTTATTTTTGATTGATTTTATTTTGTTTGATCGACAGAATATGATTTCAAAGATGAAATTAGGGTTTTCAGAAGATCAGTTCGGCTGATCTTGGAGTATCAATTTTGAGCCGAACCTAGTGTATGATTTAGAGAAACACTATGTTCGGTTCACGCGACTTTGCTAAATTTTGTTCGAATCAGCCGAACCTAATTTTGTCAGTTTCATAGTGAAGTTCGGCTGACAACTTTTCAGTCGAACATCAATTTTTTAAAAATATACCTAGGAGTTATCAGCCGAACCTAGGTATATTTTCAAAAAACAGAGGTTCGGCTGAAAAGTTATCAGCCGAACTGTTCATCTGGTCAGTAGATCTGGGTTTTAAAAATTCATTTTTTTGTAAGATTCAACTTATAAAAAGAAATTAAACCTCGTATAGAAGTCTACCTCTGATTTGAATCACCCATTTTGGTCACTTCTAATCACTAAAATCTCAAAATTCAAAACTCAAGTTTTTTTTCGCTTCTTCTTCTTCCTCTCAAAAATCCCAACTCTCTCACATAGATTTGATTTATCTACTAATTCACCACTAATAATTTTATTTTTAATCAATCCTTAAAATTCCTAGCTAATCAAATCTAATCATAATCATTAACACAAATTATGTAAGGGTAGTTATGACATTATCAAAAAGGATGGATAAAGGGTGATGTTGTTTTTTATTTAGTGACCCTATTTTGACATTATATAGTATGCCTCAAAAAAATTCAGTATGCCTCAAAACAGATTTCAATCTTTAAAAACAAAAAATTCTGGTAAAATAAAAAAATCCTGACTCCGAATCTCCGATGGTTGACTAATGAAAACGGGATTTGAGGCCCATTACTAGTAGTAGGACTTTACTTTGTAAACCCATCAAAGAAAATTACAAATGCTCACCCCTAATATTTTCTCTTCTCTATAAATGATGCCAACTCTCATCGTCATGACTTCCCATCAGAACATTGCACTTATTTGAACCCATTTAGCATACATTCTCTGCGATATATCCAAAATCCTCTTTATTCAATATGTCGATCATTCCAAGCATTTTCGGTGGCCAAAGGAGCAGCATTTACGACCCATTCTCATGTCTAAACGTATGGGATCCTTTCGCTTCACACTCATTTTGTATTATGCGCCCTGAATATTCCATCGAAACGGCTCGATTTGCGAACGCCCGGATTGATTGGAAAGAAACAGCTGAAGCTCATGTGTTTAAAGCAGATCTTCGGGGGTTAAAGAAAGAAGAAGTAAAAGTTGAAGAAGGGAAAATATTGCAAACAAGTCGAACGTAGTAGCGGCAAGTTTCTTCGTCGATTTAAATTGCCAGATAATGCGGGGATCGATCGGGTGTAAGCTACTATGGAAAATGGTATATTAACTGTTACAGTACCAAAGGTTGAAATGAAGAAGCCTCAAGTCAAAGCCATTGAATTCTCTGGCTAAACAAGATCGCGTCAGAATCGAAAATCTTAGCTAAAAAGTAAGATAAATCTCAAGTGTAAGTGTCATTACAACTTAGCAATATCTTTGAGAAATATGTAGCAACTATTGTGTGCAAGCGTTTTATATGTTATCTGTACAAGGTTTTATTCCGATCACTAAAGAACGTACGAAACTTAAATGTCATTCATACGTGACTTCAGATCCCAAAGTTACAAAAGTTGTTCTAATAATAATGACGCATTTGGATACAAATCTCCTTCTGATTTCAGCTTTTCCAGAAATCACAGTCAAAGATAAAAGTTAGAAGCAAAATTATTGTACTTCACAAAAAGTTAATTTTTCGACTTTTTCGAATAAATTGATTTCTGACTTTTCGATTTCTAGAAGTGAAAAACTACTTCTAGTGTGCTATCCAAATTAATATTTAGAATACGAATTCCAACGAATTTTTAATACTCTAGATATACATTGGACCATTGGTAGTCAAAAAACCTTTTTTTATTTTCTGATCGATCTGTTCACGAGAGAGCAAAAATTACTTACTAAGACTTAGACTAAGTCTTATGGGCTAGATTGGAGGTGCTAGATTAGGACTTAAGTGTTGCAATTCAAAAAAAAATGTGGCAAAAAAGTTAACACTAGTTCTCTCTCCTACCAGTTGCTAGTAAGTGAACTAGCATGCTAGATAGTTACGCTGAATGATTCAGCGCCTGAAGAACCACCTTTTTGCGTAATGATTTAGTGCTGAGAGATTTATTTTTGATCTGACGGCTGAGATTTAAAGCGCTGAACCATTCATCGCTGGGCTAATGTGGACTGCTAATCTAACTGCTAGATTAGCACTCCCATAAGACTTAGGAGATAGTCCTGACTGCTAATCTAGCTGCTAGACTATAAGCTGATTAATTAGGCACAAAGTGCTCAATCAAAAGAGCCCCCTATATAAAAACGATGGGGATCAATCACCATGCTGTATTCGTTAGTGCCTAATTAAGAAGTATCTTAATTAACACTCCAATAGTAAAGTTGGCTATAGTGGAATTAATGAACAACCACACTAAACTTAATTTTAGTTGCATGTAGGATCTAAACTTCCAAAAAAAGTATGCGCATTATATCGATCGTTCTCGTTAATGGATGTACTTGCCTCTATATTAAATATGTGAAATACCTCCATTCACTTATTCTTGAGTTCAGTATATAAGCCCCGCACTTCACTTATTCTCATTCCAAACCATCTCTACTACTATCTATCTTAAAACATACACTAGTCTTTCATAAAATTAGCTAGAATGGCGAAAATTGGCATGGTAGAAAGCTTTCTTAGACTATGGTTGCTCACACTAGTTGTGATTGGGATGAGCAAAATTGTTGGGGCTCAGGTTGAAACTGAACTCAAGTGTTCCGCAGATAAGTTCTATAATTTGTTTAGGCACAATATAATGCTATTGCCTACAATTTTCCCTCAATTTTACAAGAGTGTGAAAATCGTTAAAGGTGATGGTAAAAGCAGCGTAGGAAATATCAGGGAATGGCAATATGTTACACCAGGTACGAAATCGAAATCGAAAACAAACCCTAATATTATTTCGTCCAACTAGTTTTTATAATATTGATGATGAACAAATTTTGATACAGGAGCGTCTTCGAAGGTAATTTCGGTGAAGGAAATTGTTAAATCCGTGGACGAGGATAATAGGTCGATCACATTCAGTGTTTTGGGAGGAGACTTAATGACTCAGTATAAGACCTTTGATATCATAATGACCGTAACTCCTAAAGATGTTGATAATATTGAAGAGTCTGGTAGCAAAGTGAAATGGTGGATACAGTATGAGAAACGAACCGAAGATGTTCATAGTCCAGATGCACATATTCAAGTTGCAGCTGCTATTACTAAAGAGTTGGGTCACTACCTTCTCCAGTAGCTTCAAGACCGATCGGGTACCTGGAATGGGTTGTTTTATTTCGCATGTTCATGGTGTCATGCCGTTTGAATTTGCTAGGGATCTGTAGTTGATATGTAATGTGTTGTCCCCTTTTCTTTACTTAGGGTGCATGTCATTATGTGTGTAATAAATAATGTATTACCATCTTCCTCTTGTTTGTTCCAAGAACTCCAAAATAGTTTGCATGCAAAATATGCTCAGTTTTCCTAAGTGTGATCCATATCAATCAAACCAAAGAGCAATTTATTCAAATATTTCAAGAAAAGTTTGCATCACACCTAAAAAAATTCATGCATCCATGTCGGACAAAATACGAAGTAATCCAAAAGAAAAGCAGAAAAGTAATGCGAGTACTTCTCTCTAGAGTATTATACGAGATCATGGGTAAATATTACACGCCAACTTGTAATATGTGCATCATGGTAGAGATTCTAGAGAATACCCTGCACTGGAAAACTCCCAAGTGATCCTTTAAACTTTTCCTTGACGTATTTTGTTTTAACTTTTCCTTTACTTACTTAAAAAATATGCATCGCAAGTAGTTGTCCTACTGTAATACATAGGACCTTCATATGCATCTTCGTAAAGTATATCCTGTAGTTCCATTGGAAATTCATTCACCATGTTTCAGATAGTCACTACATGACAATCTTGTTCTACCAGAGGAAGGTCGGCTGGGCAATTTATCCCATCTTAAGGGTTTAGTCAGGGCCTATGTGTTTGCCAAACTCAATCAATCTCAATTAGGAAAGAATCTCCGATTGGTCTCCAAGTAGGAATCTGTTTAAGTTAGGCAACTATACGAGAATAGGCAAAAGGAGCCTATATATATAATCAGACATGCTTCAAAAAAAAAATATATATATATATATATATAATCAGACCCCCCCACTTTTATTTGCACCAATTTTTGTTCTAATTTTTTATATTTTACTTCTAGGATTGTTCAATAATCATCCAAAGTAGATTTTTGCTTCATCCCTTTGCAATGGAGGTATGCGAATCCTCGGAGCGAACTGGAAATGTTGTCCCCCACACGCTTGTGAATTATGATTCGGAGGAGGCGACTCGTATGATGAATCAGGCCAAACTCGGTCACTTGTTAAGGAGAGAAACTGTCAGGAGATGTAAGCGTCAGTCTAGAACAACAAATACTTCTGCCGCAAAGTCTAGACCAAGAGGTCCACCAATGACAACGACAATAGATCTTTTTCCAAAGGGGCTGCAGAAGCATGAAGAGCGCTGGGTTACCAAGTTAACTGACGTCACAATGCTTCCCAGTGCAGGAGAAACAGGTCCTGGTACATTTGAAGCTCATGTGAACGGGTTCGTATACTCAGACGACCGTGGTGGTTGCTATGAAGTTTTCATGCATGATAATGTAGACTGGTATTTCTATGCACTTGGAAACGAAATGCAGCCGCCTCTCATGCAATTCCACTTGAAGCACCCAATCAAGATCTGAAATGCAGAGAGGAAAGATATCCAGTTCCGTTTGGAGCCACTGGAGACGAGTGCAAGAGTCCGTAACGAAGATTTAAAAAACTGCATACGCAAAGTTCGAGAAACTCAGTGGACTTACAAGAGTGAACTGCCTTTTACACCTGTGGATTTTCACTCGCTAGATGAGTTTCAATTCGATGCTGCTTTTCCCACAGGTGCACCAACCATCTGTGCTCTGACTCGTTATGCCCTAGTTGTGCTCAAAGAACCACTTTACCATGTGGCCTCACTATGGGACATCCAGATTGTTAACCTGGCGCGCGTTGGACTTGATGAAATTGAAATGACAGTCGTATTTGAAGACTTAGAGCGCGATGTTCTTCAACTCCGCTCAGTTCCCTGGAAATTTATTATTGTCATAAAAGATCGCCTGAACAGGGAAGACGTGAAGTACTACGTGAACAATTTAAGGCCAAACTGGAATGAAATAGTGAGAGAAATGAGAGAGTTCCCGGAGACCTTCATGGCTAAAGGTGGATGGGATGTCTTCGAGGATAATCTTACTTTGGCCTACTATCCGCGCGTAGATTCGTATTCGGATTCCGACTACGAAAGTGGAGGGGAAGAGATATATATTTGAAAGTTGGTATGGTTCATGGCCATTGGCCTGCCCTCATTATAGTTGTCCATCTTGTTCTTAGTATGTTTTTTAGCTGAAGAATAATTTGGATACTTTTTTCACTTAAACCCTTACATATCAGGTTATTTTAAAAAAAATTTAAAGACCAATTAAAATACTTGGATTTTTAATGACGATATTCGTTTTTAATTGCTTATTGTTTTTTAAAAATAAAATTTTAGGTATTTAAAAACAAAAACAACACCGCTAATATCATTTGTGGGCAGAAAGGTGAACGGTAGGAATCAGTTAAGATTCCTGGCTAAATTTGGGCATGTGCCACTTAATTGGGGCCTATAACTACATGATAAAATAGGATCATTAAGAAGTAATTCCTGAAAACCCCTTATCCACTATTTTCGTTAATGCCTCATATGCCCTTGTTCAATTAGTGTTAATTCGAAAAATTAAAAAGTTTTTAATCAAGTTAATTCTTGGATTAACTATGAATCACCACTTGTAAAAATTTTAATTTTTTTCAAAAGACTCGATCTAGAATCGGTTTATGTTAGTGCATTTGTAAACCGATTCTACGTTGGGTTTTCTGTAAGTTACGATGTAAACCCAGAATCGGAGTTTGATCAATACCCACATAAACTGATTCCTAAAATCGGGCTTTTGTAATGTACATGTAAACTGATTCTTAAAGTTACAAAAAAAAAATTCATAACAATCGGATTACATATATATACATGTAATCTGATTCTTAAAGTTACAGAACTTTTCTTCTTAAGAATCGGTTTTTATATATGTGCTTTATGTGTTTTTAAACATCAAAGTACCTGAGTTAAGAATGAGTATGACTTCATACTCAGTTTCAAATCGTTTAAGAGGTTGTACTCGTTATACTCATTTTCAGTTATATTCAGTTATACTCATTTTCAAATTGGGTAAAAGCATATAGAACTATTTTCAAATTCATTTTTAATCGAAATGAAATCGAGTATAATTTCATACTCATTTTGTGATCGAGTATTAATTGAGAAAAAATTTGGTTAACCAGAATCGGTTTACACAATACATATATAAAACCGATTTCTAACATTGCATAACAGGAATCGGTTTTTATATATGTATCGTGTAAACCGATTCTAACAAAAAAAAAACACAGAAAAATTCTATACAAGAATTGGACTATGTGGACATTAACGTAGACCGATTCTGGTTCAATTTCCTCCGACCAGAATGCCATCCAGGACAATCGGTCTTTATGGGCATAAACAACAACTGTTTCTAAATGAAATCGGTCTACAAATGCATTGACGTAGACCGATTGTTATAAACCCAAATAACTTTGATTTAAAAAAATTGAATTGTTTGAGTGATTACATGTTATTTAAACCTACTGTAGGGGATTGAGTTAATAGAAAAGTACTTGATTCGAGCTAAAACGAAAAATTACCTATTTTAGTGAATTTGATGATTATCAACAATGTTTTTTATTTTAAATTCTTAATTTTGATGGAAATGGAAATGGGAGTGATTTTGATTTGATTAGTTTTTTTTGTTCTTTTGTTATTAGGATTAAATGAGGATAAATTGGTAGTATTAAAATTTCATAGTGGGTAAAATGGTAGTTTCATCAAACTTAGACGCCCCTTATCATTATCAATGGGGTGGATGAAAAAATCCATAGGTCCCAATTTAGCCAGGTTAAGATTCAACATATTATTAAAACTTAAAAGATAATGGTTTAAATAAAAGAAATTAACTTTTCGAGTTCTCAAAGCAAAAATATTATGAGTTAGGCTATGAACAAAATTCAAAAATAACTTTTAAACAGAAAGAAGTTAACTTTTTATGAAGCTACTTTTTTTTTACTTCTGAGTTCTGAGATTGACTTTATAGAATGTTTGGATACCACTTAAGAAGTTGTTTTTCGATGTTTACAAACAAAAAAGTCAGAAATTAGTTATGGTCTAGTGGTATACAATTTCAGAATGATTTTTAGAAGTAGAAAACTTAATTTTTTGTGAAACAAAATGTTTTTGCTTCTGATTTCTAGGACTGACTTTTGTTTTTGGAAAAACAAATGTGCTTATGCTTTTGGTATCCAAACATCCTCTCATCTTCTAGCTTCTTATATTGACTTCTGCTTTGGTATGCAAACAATATTCACCACCTTAGTATTTGATCTATCTACTTCAGAATGATTTCTAGAAAGAAAAATTTGAACTTTTTGTGAAGCAAAATATTTTTGCTTTAAGCTTCTGGGATTGAGTCAACTGACATGCTCTTCCAGTATCCAGGCAAGATATTGTTAGAGTCAATTTGACACCTTTTAAAAACCTTGAGTTTTTAGGGGCCACTCAAACAGAATTAGGGGCCACCTTTTTATTCTCATCCATTGAAGGAGGTTAAGGGGTGTCTTAAAAATAGAAAATTGTCTATATTGTCCTTCACCTTTATACTAAATCTAAATCTATATCCTTTATTTTCATAATCATATCATTCCTCTTCTTCTTCTCTTTTCTACCCATTGAATTTTTTTTTCATCATTTTAATTTTGATTGAAAACAAAGATCGTCGATCAAACAAATGTTATGATTGATTGTTTAAAATTAAAACCCAAAATTCATACCTTAAAGTTTAAACTTAGAACATAAAAAAAAAGGAGTTCAACAAACAAAACGAATAGATGATAGTAGTTGTGATTCAAAATTTAGGATTTGATTACTTGAAATCAAAAATTTGATCCGAATATTTTCTTGGATTTACAGTAGCAGAAACATAATCGGTAGATAACTATCTATTTTACCTACCGATTATGGTTGATGTTCTTGGATTTACACTAGCAGAAACATAATCGGTAGATAATAATCTACTTTACCAACTGATTATGGTTGATGTTCTTCGTTTCTGAAGAACATCAACCATAATCGGTAGGTAAATTGATCGATATCTACCGATTATTCTTGATTCTAAAAATTAAATTTCTCTGTACAAAACTTTATGCACAATCGATAGATAATGAACACCATTAACTACCGATTGTGAAAGTAGAGAATTTTGAAATTTTTGTTAAGTTTTGAAAATTTGAATTTGAGGCCATGAACACAATCGACGGATAATAAGCATCACTTATTAACACAATTTACTTCCGATTATGGTAGTATTAAAATTCGAAAATGTAGTATATTCGGAGATTAAAGTAACACACTTTACTACCGATTATGGTAGTACCAAAGTTCGAATTTTTTAGGATTTTGGCAAAATCATATTTTGGGCAAATATACATTCGGAAGTCAAATTTACTACCGATTATGGTAGTACTAATATTCAAAAATTGAATATATTTGGAGGTTAAAGTAACACACTTTACTACCGATTATGGTAGCACCAAAATTCGAAAATTTTCGGATTTTGCAAAATCACATTTTGGGGCGAATATACATTCGGAAGTCAAATTTACTACCGATTATGGTAGTGCTAAAATTCGAAAATTGAGTATATTCGGAGGTTAAAGTAATACACGTTACTACCGATTATGGTAGTACCAAAGTTTAAAAATTTTAGGATTTTGGCAAAATCTCATTTTGGGGCCAATATACGTTCGGAAGTTAAATTTACTACCGATTATGGTAGTGCTAAAATTCGAAAATTTAGTATATTCGGAGGTTAAAGTAACACACTTTACTACCGATTATGGTAGTACCAAAGTTCGAAAATTTTACTCATTTTGGGGATAATATACATTCGGAAGTTAAATTTACTACCGATTATGGTGGTACCAAAATTTGAAAATTGAATACATTCGGAGGTTAAAGTAACACACTTTACTACCGATTGTGGAAGGATAATTTTGCCATTATGAAATATGCGAGATAAGGGCTAGCTTGAATTTACGTTTTGGTGACCTTATATTGTCTTATTGTTGGCCCATAATTCATTTTGGTGGCCCATAAAAATGCTAGGTTTAAAAGGATGTGCACAAAATCGAAAACCTTTTTGATAAATACATTTTTTTTTCTCTATAAAATAGAACAACAATCCCCATAACTACACCCAGGTATATTACCCTGGAATTTATATGTGATGACAGGTATACTTCATCCGTACCCTAATAATTTGACTGACATTGTAAGTTTAAATGGAACCTTAACATTAAGAAAAGAAATGTTGCTTAATATGAAGCTATTTTACGCATGTTCCCATTGTTATATATCAATGAATGCCAATCTTTCTACCAAATAAGCATAATCAAAATGAATATCCGGCAGAATTGGCGTTGTCAGCTTTACCATCCACGACACTAGTTTGAATCTCGGAAGTGTTCCAAAATTATCGGCGATGACGCAATCACGCAAAGTTAATCTTTGCTTGAAAAATGCAATCAAACTTACACTTTTGGAAGGCGTTGCATCCAGTGGTATTTCTCAAAGAGTTCTAGGAAATGAATGTAGGTGCTCCAAACAAACTTAGTATGAACCCAATATTTTCAACGTAGGTTAATGTACCTTAGAGCATCTCCAATGCTAGGGGTGAAGGTAATCCTAGGTGGAGGTCCTATTAATACCTTTTTGTTGTGGGTCATTACTATGTGACAAAAAAAAAAATGAAAGTTATATTTTCAACTTATAATTCCATCTCCAATGTCAAGGTATTATTATCCTTGAACTTAGAGAAAAAATAACTTTTTAATAAAGAATTCATGATTTGTCAAAAGACCTGGGGTCATGGAGAAGGTAAAGATATGACTTTCTCCTTTACCCTTTCCGATGAGATGACATCCATGTCTTGCATTTACCTTTACCTTGAGCTTGGCATTGAAGATAAATTCTTGGCAAGAAAGGTGTTAAATCCTAGGTGGCATGTCTTTTCAAAACCTCCACCCCTAACATTGGAGATGCTCTTAGAGACAAAATAATCATGCGGCTTTAAGACCCAAGGTCATAGTGGAAGTCTTATTTACACTTTCTTCATTACCCCACTTAGCCATGTCATCTCTCTCTATAACCTTGACCCTTGTGTTGGAGATGGAAATTTGGTGCAAAAAATCTTGAACCCTAGGTGTCATTCAATTTTAAGACCTTTACCCCTTATATTGGAGATGCTCTTAGGTTGTCTGTTATTAACCCACATCGACTTCAAGATTTGACTAATTTTTATTATAAGTGTTAATTAATGTCAATTATACCAATTAATAACTTAATTATGGAACAAGTAGTTTAATTACTACAGATGTAGTCAATGTTTAAGATGAAGTTAAATAAAGTAAAAATAGTCTCAATATGAATGAATGGCAGCTTATCATCTTCACAAGTCGGTGTTGTTGTGTCAGGAAGAGAGATTGGGTGTAAATAATTTTCATTAGTATTGGCGTTTTTTGAATAAAATATTATTTCGTTAGTTGAGTTTCAAACTAAAATAACATTGTAAATGGATGTGTTTATTCACTTAAGCCCATCCAATTTAAATCATGTTATCCTAAGGGATGTGATTCTCCATGAAAAGATCTAACCAAGAATCCCTTTTGGATCTATATAAGTCGTTCCCATTCTCATTGCATTATGCAGGTTTTGAGCCACATAAAGCTAGTATTACATTAGTGTGCATTGTTGGTTACGTGTAGTCTAACTCACCACGGTTCAAGCAGGTTTTGCTTAAGAAGTTATAAATTGTTCTTGCTGGAACATAGGTCGGTCGAACTTACAAGTTTTGTTACCTCAATCTTGTTGTCAATATTGGATGTACAAAAATATATCTTGATTTCTAAAACTATTAAAGTAAAATTTCGGATTAGGATTAGAGCATGATAGTGGAATACCAAACATCACTGAATCATCCTCGAAGATTGATGATTGAAAAATAAACGCAGACGTTTGCGAGAACTTCATCAGAAAAGAGGTATGTGAAGAGTATATCAAAAGTTAGGTTTTGCACATTCAATGCCGACGTTAAGAAGACTTGTAGTTGAGCATTAACTCATGAGGCCGGTGCAATAAAAAGTTAGGTTTACGTACCTAATGGTTTTCATTTGTAATAACAAGTCGTTGAAGTTCATCAATAAGAGTAGTAGCAGCAATAGGATCATAAAAGGGTTTTCCCGGTGAATCAAAAGGATATACCTCTCCCTGGCAGACAAATACATATCTTTGATGATGACGATGATTTATTCAGCTTATCGGCTATAAAGGTAGCACCCCTCTTGTTTTCATCTATCGTGGTTCTCATTGCTGAAATCTATAGAAAAATATAATTATATTTAAATTTTTAGGAAATTATCACAATACATGAAAAAATATAATTATAATTAATGAGATGTGAGTCACCTGCTCATTCTAAAGGTACAGTGTGCAAAGGTCCGAACACCAGAAAATCCAACCCCATAGGCTCAGAACTAAAGGGACCTTCTTCTCCATTATACGATCAAAACGAGAGCTATCACAAGCCATGATACCTCCCACAAGACAATCGGCTACCTCCGTCGTCGTGATATCCAAAACACCCTGAGCAAATTCAGTATAATGAATCGAATAAAATTCATTGCATAGAAAAGATAAGTCATGGTATGGATAAGAAACACTAAGGCGAGACTCCTTAGATTGTGTGTGGGAAAGTCTATCTGGAATGCATCTACTCCGGTCTTTAAACATAAAATGTACACCGTAGCTAGTGACGAACCATATGAATGTACCTGTATGAACCCACTTGTAACCAAATCCTCCATAGCTCTACCACCAAGACCGGTGGCATGAAAAATAAGTGTTTCAAACCCTTGTTTGTCAAGTTTTTCCTTGACAAAATTCACACATATTGTTGTAACACCATTCATGGTTATACCAATAGTGGGTGTTTTAGTCACTGTTGAAGTAACATCTTTGAATCCGGAAATTCTTCCCACCACCATTCCAGCAACCGCCGCTACAGCATTAGAATACACGACCTGGCTAATGCTATTAATCCCACAAATATCTACCACAGACGGGATCAATATCAAATCCGATGTACCAATATAGTGACTAGTATTACCACTAGCAAGAGTTGACACAATGAGCTTTGGGATTCCTAATGGAAGAGATTTCAGAGCGTGCGATATTAAAGATGTTCCTCCACTACCTCCGAGTCCGATTGCTCCAGCGAGAATTTGGTTGTCGAGATTTTTCTTAAGGAAAAGTTCGAGTGCTTTACTCATAACAGCAATTGCTTCACCTCTGTCATTTGGAAGAATATTTTCTGACGATACTTGTTGTTGATTGTCAGTTCCATAATAAGAAGATAAAATCTCGTCTCTTGTTACAAATGAAAAATTATTAAAACTCTCCTTTTTTTTCTTTCTTATTAGCCGAAACATCGACTATCGTCACTTCAACCTGAAATTTCCATAAACATACAAAAGTTTTAGGATTCTCCGAAGTACCTAAATTTAAAAGAAAGCATATAAAGAAAGTGGTGTTATGCGGGTAATTTCATTTAAATTTAAGAGAGTCCAAAAAATCATCCAAAAGAATGTCATGACTCCCCCATCCAGAAAGTTTGTTTTTAAAATGATAGAGTTTGCAGCCTAAAAAGGTGTTGCGACGCAGCTCTTGCCGCTACGTTGATGTAATTAATTTCTTCAATCAGTGACAACTTTTATCAGTCAACAGAAAAAACTATTAAAAGTTATATAAAATATAAAAAAAAAATTAAACTTTTTCGGTATAAAAAAAAGTTACATAAGAAAATTTTACCCAGATGACAAACAGAAAGTTGAAAGAACCTAATTCGGATTGAGTTGTAATTTTATATGATCAATTTAAACTGAACAAAAGTTCATTGTGTTGAGAATAACAATTCTTTTTTACAGAAATTCAAAAAAAAAATAAATATCGGTAACAGAAAGGAACTTACGTACTTTGGTTGATGCGCTAATGTTGTTGTGAAATTTGTCGAGATTAGATTGAACTGAATCTGATAAGAAAAGAAGCTCCTCAAGCTTTGTGTCAGCTGTTGCAATACAAAATACCCGAAAAACCTTGTCAGCAACCGTACTGGCCATTTTTGTTGAGGCTCACCAAAAACTTATGTCGTGGTCTTCAAATTCTAAAAATCCATTATATAGACATTCGAAAACTTACTTTCAATCTCTCATTCTTCTATATATTTTATTAACAAGTTGTGTGTGAGAATCGAATTTTTTGGCACACACTTGTCCACTAACAAAACAAAAAGATAGTTAATAATTCTCTCATGCAGAATTTATTCGTTGTTTAGAGTGGGTACAAAGGAGAATCCTCAGAGCACCCCACCCTTGTGAATGATGATTCGGAGGAGGCGGCTCGTATGATGAATCAGGCAAAACTTGGTCACTTGTCAAGGAGATTTATTGTCCGGAGATGCTGGGTTCAGTCCAGGACAACAGATAGTTCCGGCGGAGGTCCACCGTTGACAAGGTTAAGTGACGTTTATCAAGAGAGGCTGCAGAAGCATGAAGACCGCAGGGTTGCGAGGATACATCAGGTCATGATTGGCGGATGTGATAGACATAGTTGCGGCAGCACCGGCACCATTGAGGCTCATGTAAACGGGTGCGAATACTCAGACTGTATTCTGGATGATTATATAGTTATCATGCATGATAATGTAGAATGGTGTTTCTATGGACTTGGAAACGAGATGCAGCCGCCTCTCATGCAATTCCACTTGAAGCGCCCCATCAAGATCCGAAATGCAGAGAGGAAGGATATCCAGATCCGTGTGGTGCCACTGAGTTAAAAATATGGAAAGAGTCCATAACGAAGATTTAAAAAACTTCATCCACAAAGTTCAAGAAACTCAGCGGACTTGCGAGAGTGAACGGGCTTTTACACCTATAGATTTCCAGGCGCTTGACGAGTTCAAATTTGATGCTGCTGATCTTCCCACAGGTGCACCAACTACCTGTGCCCTGACTCGTTCTGCCCTGGTTGTGCTCACCAAAGAACCACCTTACCTTGTGGTCCCTCTAGGGAAGATCCAGTTTGTTAACCTGGCGTGCTTTGGAGATGGAATTGAAATGACAGTCATATTTAATGAGTTGGACCGTGATGTTTTTCAACTCGGCTCAATTCCCTTGGGATATCTTACTGACATGAAACGTCGCCTGAACAGGGAAGACGTCAAGTACTATGTGAACACTTTAAGGCCAGCCTGGAGCGACAAGTTGAGACTTCACAGAGAACTCACGGAGGTGTTCTTAGCTGGTGGCGGATGGGATTTCTTGGAGGATAGTCTTACTCTGTCCAAGTATCCGCATTTCGATCCACATTCAGTAAGGGAAAATTACGATAGAGCACGTAAAGATATCAAAACTACAATGCGGAAAATAGTACGGGTAGATCCAGAAAGTCAAGAATGGTTCAGAGTAAGACAATCCTCCAAGAAGTAATGCAAGTTGAGAAGTAGAAAATAATTACCTCTGTTGCTCTAGTTTCTTTAGTTTTAATGTATTGTTGCTGATATAGATTTGCCAAGGGGAGTGTCCTTCCTCAAGGATAATGCTGTATACTATTATTTATGCTCTTGTACTCGTAACTAGTTTCGTGAGGATAATACTGTTGGAGCTAGTCCTGAAGATATGTTTTTAGTTTGTCAAACTTCTACCAATTAGGAATCTGTTTAAGTTAGGAAACTACACAGTTAGCGAGCATATATAAAAATTCTTTCTTTTCGGTTTCCGGTTTCCCCTTCTAAGCTGTAACCGTCTGTCGAGAGCGAGATCCCTTTGAGTTGTGATTTATTTACACTAATTTTCTCTTCTAATTTATTTAACTATATTGCTTCTGAAGTTGTTGAATACTCGTAGATTTTGCTGCATCTCTTCTTTGCAATGGAGATCTGCGAGTCCTCGGAGCGAATTGGAAATTCTGTTCCCACCACGCTTGTGAATCACGATTCGGAGGAGGTGTCTCGTATGATGAATCAGGCAAGACTTGGTCACTTGTTAAGGAGAGCAACTGTCGAGAGATGTAAAGGTCAGTCTAGTACAACAGATAGTTCTGGCAGAATTTATAGGATAGATTGTACACCGGTCACAACGTCAATTGATCGTTATAAAAACTGGCCGCTGCAGAAGCATGATGAGAGTTGGGTTGCGAGGATACTTAACGTCATACTTCTCCTTCCCGGCCAAGGGAAAAAACAACATATCGGGACCGGCACCATTGAGGCTCATGTAAACGGGTTCACATACTCAGATCATGGTTGCGATGAAGTTTTCATGCATAGAAATGTAGAATGGTATTTTTATGAACTTGGAAATGGGAGGAAGCCGCCTCTCATGCAATTCCACTTGAAGCACCCCATCAAGATCCGAAATACAGAGACAAAGGATATCCAGTTCCTCTTGGTGCCAAAGGTGACATCTGACAAGGATTCAGATAACATTAGGAAATCCAGATTTAGCATTAGGAAAACCAGGTTTAGCAGCAGCAGCAGCCGTAACGAAGATTTAAAATGCCGCAACGAAGATCTATAAAAATTTCGTCCACAATGTTCAAGAAACTCAGTTTGCTTGCAAGACTGGACTGCCTTTTAGACGTGTAAAATTTCAGGCGCTAGACGAGTTCCAATTTGATGCTGCTTATCTTCCCACAGGCGCGCCAACTATCTGTGCCCTGACTCGTAATAACCTAGTTGTGCTCAAAGAAGCACCTTACCTTGTGGTCTGGCTATGGCACATCCAGATTGTTAACCTGGCGTGCTTTGGAGATCGAATTGATATGACAGTCGTATTCAAAGTCTTGGAGCGTGATGTTCTTCAACTCGGCTCGATTCCTTTGGAATTTCTTGCTGGCATAAAATATCATCTGAACAGGAAAAACGTCAAGTACTATGTTAACAATTTAAGGCCAAACTGGAAGGAATTGGTGAGTGAAGTCAGAGAGCGTCCTGAGATGTTCATAGCTAAAGGTGGATGGGATATCTTCGAGGATAGTCTTACTTTGGCCTACTATCCGCGCGTAGATTCGACTCCTGTCCAACTTGGCTAGTCCCAGTTGGTTTGTAACAACTTGAGTTACAGAAGCTTTTGTACATTTTACTTTCCTTCGAATAACATAACTCACAAAGAGTAAATGGTCAGACAATCAATACGAATTCATTCTGATAAACTGGAAATCACATTATATAGAAACCCATATTTGTCGAAACTTTCAACTTCATGTATAAATTTGCAAATGAGTTGTTTTTTCAATTACAGGCAAATAAGATGTCAATAGATATCAATATTAAAAGCACCAGAAAACATTTGCGCAACAGTCTTGCGTATCCTGTAAAATCCCTAAGCCTATCATGCCATATACCTCTGTCAAAAGCTTGCCACTCCTATTCGGCAACAGTTGTCTTAAGAGGAAGGGAGCTTTCAACTTCTTTAACACTAACTGAGTTCTTTTCTGCAACAATTTTTGACATCCCAAACATCTGAAAAACACAAATATACAATTAGACAGAGAGAGAGGGACGGAGAAGATGGATCATTTTCCTATCTATTTGAGTTGTATACACGTATTATAATTCACTAACCTTCTCAATGGTCTTCTTAAAGCAGGTTCTGTGTTCATCCATGGAAGCGCTAAAAAATTCATCAACGTGCTCCCTCATATCAGCAACGAAACTGGCACCCTCTGACTTCTTCTTTCGACAAGAAGAGGCTTGTTTGGGTGCTGGAGGAGGTGGTACTTGGGGTTGGTTTTGTTGAGACTCCATTGCTGAAAACACTTCAATACGAAGGGTTTTTTAAACATATGTATTAGATAGCTACTTCAAACAGAACACAAAAATACAGCTAAGGATCTGAAATATAGTAAATCTATGAATAGACAAGCAATATCAAACTGCTGTGCGTATGAAACTATCAAAACATCGTGTTATAGTCTGTTTCCAGATGCACTCTATTATGCTTGGTTGTTTATGTTCTAACAGTTGTAAGGGAGTTAACGTGATACAAGATCATGTTATAGACAGACAGCCTACTAAGTAACATGAGATTTATTATCTCCATATCAGACCTAGATTACTGCGAATTCACCTATTCCATCCCCCAAACTGTTCAAATTCAAGCTTTGATCTCCCCCAGATGACTCAATGCAATCCATAAAAAAAACACAAACAAACACATGGAAAGAAACAAAAATATGGAATAAAACTCTCCCTCACTCCCAAAATCTTCAGACTACTACTTAGTCCCTTGACTCCCTCTCAGAATCATCAGAATAGTACCTAAAATCACAACTACTCTAAAGTATCTTAAGATCTCCCATGACTAACAGAAGGAACATGCACTAAGTAATGGAGAAGCAAGTAACACCCTCAGTTACGTTCTAAAAATCATACTAACAGATTGGGAATGAAAAGACCACCCAACCACAATGTTATAAAACCCCAATTGCAAAATCAATAAGCAGTCACATCCAAATTTCAACTACAAACAATTTCACAAGTGACTTCTTGAACTATATAATAAAAGTATAAAACCCTTAATTGCAAAACAATAAGCAGTCGCACCCAAATTTCTAACTAGAAACAATTTCACAAGTGACTGTTTTGTTGAACTGTAATAAAGAAAACTCTAAATCAAAGTGCAACTGGATTAAAAATTATATAAATTATTTACCTCTAAAGAACGAAATTTTAGATCATTAAGTAAAAGAGTTGTTTGAAGTTTAAAACATATGAATTAGATAGCATACTGAAAAACCTATGAATAGACAAGCAATAACACTGCTACGCATTTGAGAACTATGAAATTATCATGTTATAATTTGTTCTCCATTGTAAGGGAGTTAAGGTGATAAAAGATCTTAAAGACAGACAGAAAGCCTACTAAGTGACATGAAATTTATACCAGTATAACTCAATAGAATGTTAACTCATTTTCTCCATATCGGACTAGATTATAGCAAAATATCATTTATTCCATCCCCAGAACTGTACAAATTTAAGCATTGAAAACCATAAACAATCAAACGAACAAAAACAAAAAGATCCAATAAGACTCTCCCTCTCTCTCAAAATCCTCAGACTATTCCATAGTCCCCCTGGACTCTTTTTCAAAATCACCAGAATCTCTAAAATTACAGATACACTGAAGTATCAGAAAATCTCCCACGACTGGCAGAACAAACATTGAAACATGCACCAAGTAACACAGAAGCAAGTAACACCCCCAGTTACATTCTAAAAACATATTGGGAATGAAAAGAGCACCCAACCAACACAATGGTGTGCCTCATGAACCAAAGTGCATAAGAACATATATAAAACCCCCAATTGCAAAATCAATCACCCAAATTTCAATTGCAAACAATATCACAAGCGACTTTTTGAACTATAATAAAGAAGATTCCAAATCAAACTGCAAGTGGATGAAACATTTACCCCTAAAGGAAGAAACGAAACCAAAACTAGGTTTTACAGAAAACTTTTAAATGCTAGAATCACTCAAGGCAAAGTTAAAAAACAAAAACCAAACTAAACTTCATGGATATGTTTACCTTTTGAATTCCAGATCAATTGAAGAAGCAGATATCAACAAAACATCCAATAAAAACTCTTTCTCTCAAAATCACCAGACTACCTCGAAATCCCCAGAATGACAATTACACTATAATATCTCAAAATCTCCCACAACAAACCCCCTGTTAAACTCAACAGAACAAACATTGCAACACACATTAAGCAACGCAAGGCGGAAGCAAGTGACACCCCAGTGACATAATCACATACTTGAAAGCATAACACAGATTGGGGATGAAAAGAGCACCAATACAGCATTAATTAAGTGTGATAGACAAATGCTAGATTAAATTTGTCTGTAAGCTCACCACACCCAAATTTTCAACTACAAACAATTTCACAAGTGACTGTTCTTTGAACTCTAATAAATCAAAGTGAAAACTATATCAAACATAGAAAAAACGAACCAAAATCAACAAAACTAGGTTTTACAGAAACATTTCAACGCTCAGAATCGTTGAAGTAAATAACAGAAATCAAACGGAAATTTCATGGATATGTATGTACCTTTTTTATTTCGAGATTAATTGAAGAATCAGAAACAGAAATCAGCGGAAGAATTTGCTTCTCTTTATCTTTTGTTTTTCTCTCACACAAGAAAAGAATTCTTGAGTGTTTAAGTTGAGAATTAACAGAGAGAGGGAGGGGTGTGGAAATAAAAATTCCAGAAGTTTCTCTTTTTCTAAAAGGCACTGGAATAATCACTAAGGGCAACCCCTAAAGTTTTTTTCTTTTTTAATAAGAAAGATGAATCTTATTGATGATTAAATCCTGACATTTAGTGCATTTCTGACAAGAGTTTTAAACCAACTAGGAAAAGGAAAAGACCCACTCTGGTTTGCTCTAGTTGATCTGGCTTTTTTAGCCAGACAATTAGCAACCTCATTTGACTCTCTACGCGCAAAAGTGCACTTCCAAATCTGAAATTCTCATAATGAAATCCTATGGCAAGTATTTTTTTTTTTTTGAAGCATATGGGAAGCTTTGGGGAACTTTGAAGCCTGAGCTTTTTGCTTGTGGAATGTGGCAAAACAAAAAAAAGAAAAAAAGAAAAAAAGAATTTGAAGCCGTTTTTGTTTTTGTTTTAGAAAGTAAACATGAGTGACGCACATATAACATTTGCACTGTACAAACGAAACGTAGGCATAGGTTTTAGCAAGCCAGAACATTAATCCTTGAAATTTTTTGTACCAAAAAGGAAAAGACACTTGTTCAACAATCCACAACACTGGTCTCTAAGAATTATCTCAAAAAAAATTTCCTGACTCTGATCATCTACCACTTCCTGCTCATCACGGAAACCCATGGTGTATTGGATGGTATTTTTGTTGACTTCAAAAAGCATCATAAAATGGTTGAGATTTGTTTGGGTTTGCTTTGTAGGGTTGGTTACTTTATCAAGGTTTAAAAATTTTGGAGAGGGAAAGAGAACATAAAAGGATTAATAATAATGAGAATGTAACAAGTTTTGTGAGTAACCTGAATACTAGTGTATTCTAAATGAATGACTGATTCGTCAAGTTCCATGGTTCAGGGACTAGCTGAGAGTCATTGCATTCAGCAAAGTCCGTGATGTTTATGAATTGTGATACTTCAACATTGTTGAAAATGAAAATGAGGAATAGGATTAGTTTGATTTACTTGTTAATCTTTCTGCTAGTTTGTACAGTTAAATCTCTGTATAAGAGTATCCTAAGGACCACAAAATAATATTCTTATATTTGGGTTATTCTTATGGAGGTTACCAAGCTTGTAACAATGTTCATATATGTACTTGTGAAAATACATACGTAAACACAAAATTGTATCTAGGTAAATGTAAACTCAACTTTGACACCTAAAATTGACAAATAAAATCATATAAGTGAAAGATATTTGTATTAAGTTGTGCACAAAAAAGCAATGAATTCACTTTGAAGTAAAATAATCTTGTAAAGTTGTTACAAGAACCTTTTCATCTTAAATGTTGATGTATGAGAATACGTACGATATTTATATTATAATGTCATTTATTCTTATATGGAGGTAGGTTCCTCAAGACGAGACTGGAAAAAGTTATGACTTATTCTAATATAAAGTTTATTCTTACATATAACTGTCCCAAGCCAGGACCAGTACAAGAAAAAAATAATGAGTTTACTTAAAAGAATTGAAATTTAATCTTTTTTGTTTGAGTTGTTAATAGAGTTTAAATTTACTTCCGAATAGATTCATAAAACCAAAGATTTCATGAGTTAATCATGTTAGGATCATCAAGAGAAGTCATGGCATAAATATAGCCCCGTAATACATGAGTGTTTCCATAAATATATCTCCGCTAAGATCATCAAGAGAAGTCATGGCATAAATTTACTTTCAAATGAAGGAGTGCAATACCAATTTGAGCAGATTAGAGGATGCTATGGGTAGTCTTTACCTCACTTTTCCCCCAAACACGTCCTCACACTCGTTCAGTTGAACGAGTGGTTGGGAGTGTAACACTAAACGGGGAATATCCCCCGTCAGAGAAAAGAACAACAAATGGGAGATTGTCTCCCGTTTATAAAAAAAATTTATGTCTTGACGGGGGACTGTCCCCGAATTTTATTTTATTTTTTCTCTTTAGGGAGGACTGTCCCCCGTTCCATAAGTTTTTAAGACACAAACGGGAGACTGTCTCTCGTTTGATATATGAATTTTTTCCCCCTCAACGGCTAAATTTTAGCCTATAAAACCAACAACTCCAACTCTTTTCTCTTCATTACACTACTCCGACTCAGCTTCATTCTACTCCATTTTGGTTTTGAAGTTTTATTCTTTCTTTCGATTCAACACTCTCCATCCATGTCTTCTTCACCAACACCCACTACTTCAACCCAAAAAGCTCGTATGAAGCAACAAATTAAATTTAGTACGGATGAAGATGTAGCTATTTGCGAAGAACATATAGCAATAACGGGTGAAGGTAGTGTTGGTGTGCATCAAGAGAAAAAAAAATATTGGAATCGAATTATTCCATTGATTACCGAGAAAATGAAAGGTAACCCAAATGATAGAGACAAAACTAGTTTAGAAAACCGAATATGTTCTATAAAGAAAGACATTAGGCTATTTGTCGCCGTTCTTGGAAAACTATTTCGAGGAGGACAAATAAGTGGTTAAGGAGTCGAGCACACAGTAAGTATTTCTGTTTCGTACGTATTTCTCATTATGTTTTGTAAATGAATACTAATTCGATAAGTTTACATTGTAGTTGATACGTGTTCGTGTGAATTCCACAAGATACATGGGAGACCCTTCATGCATCCTTGATGACTGCTACGAGTTAAACAAGCATGAACCCGGTTATGATTACACCAAGTATGTCAAAGTACCACCGGTACCCCCACCACCCATGGTCCAAGTTGTTGATGATGATGGTGTCGATGGTGTCAAGGAGGAAGAGACGTGAGTCGATTCTAATACAAAACAAACGAGTGCCGCTCAATTAAAAAGAAGGAGGACCGGGGAAGAAATCTATTCAAGCTCTTAAACAAGGAAAATATCAATGTGGTACTTCAAGTGATTCCATTTAATCCAACTTTAGTGAAATCAATGAGAGAATGTTAAGTTATTTGAAAGAGCAAGAACAACAACTAACATAGGAGGATATTAGTCGAATGAAAGAAAAGAAAAAGGAACGTGTAGAAAAAATCATGATGACGGATATGTCCAAGCTATCTAATGCCGGCCACGAATGACTTGAACGTAAACAAAACAAGATATTAGAGAAAAATAACTTGATGGAGAAAGAAAGTAGCGATGATGAGTAATGGGTAATATTTGGTGTTGTTTATGATTGGTTTCCTAGTTGTAATTTTCTTTCAATTAAAAGATATATTGTTATCATGAACAACAAAAAATGTAATGAGTCAGTAAGACTCAACATCAATGGAACAAATTTAAGATGACAACTATTTCTCCAAACAACAAAAGTATCTAAGTTTCAATGTCATTTAGTCATCCAAATTAACATAAAATAAACACAATGTCCAAACAATCAAAAGAAACTAACTTTAATTACCTTGTTCTTTACGGTTCATCCATCTGTTATGCTTCCTCCCCTTGTTCGTTACCAAACATCTCCCAAACATGATTTGTCAATCTTAGTCGAATATCATTATACAAGGGTTCATGTTTTAACTCATGACAGTTAACGGCTTGGTGAGGTACAATATCACGGTAAATCCTATAGTCTTCATCCCCAAAGGTTCCACATGCCCTATCACGCCTCTCATGTTGAATTATCATGCTATGCAATATCACACAAGCCAACATTATGAATTTTAAGTCTTCTTCATCCCAATATTCAACCGGACCTCTCATTATATGCCATTTTGCTTGTAGAACCCCAAATGCACGCTCAACATCTTTCCGAACCCCTTCTTGCATCTTGGTGAAACATGTTTGTATATTTTTTCTTAGTTGTTTATAAGCTTGCACAATAATACATAACTTAGGATAAATCCCATCGGCCAAGTAGTAACCCATAGCAAATCTTCCACCACCTACTTGAAAATCAACTTTTGGATTTAATTCATCGAAGTACATTAAGATCATCATTTGATCCGGACTCCCAAAATATGCATGCCAAGACCACATATCATAAGTAGCAACCCCCTCCAACACTATCGTCGGTTCACCTTTATAAGATGCGTAATATCCCGCCCAAAACGAAGGAAAATTCTTCCAAGGCCAATGCATGCAATCCATACTCCCAAGCATACCCTGAAAACCCCTCACTTCATTCTCGGCTAAAATGCGATTAATATCATCTTGGTTTGGGTCGCGCAAGTACACTATAACGCCTAACTATGTTTCTAACATATCTCTTCAAGTACCTATATAGGGTTGTTTTGCCCATTCTCATATAATAATCTATGGAGTCGGCCAATTTCCCTGCAGCAGGTAACCTAAGACAAGCTAGAGTTTCCATATGTGGAGAATGATCCGGGATTCCTAGCGCATATATTCCTTGAGGCCACTTAGTGTCTATTTCACACAAATCATCTTTAATTTTAAGAAACATTTCTCTTTTCATACGTAAACGGTCATGAAAATTCTTTTCCGAATAAGTGAATTTACCACCGGTAAAATAATCACGCATCATAATAGCATCATGAAGAACCCTATTCCTAATAGCATAACGTATTCTTCTTACCTCAACATGTTCGGGTTGTTGAGACATGAGAACGATTGATTGTTACCACAATAACGTCCTCACCACCATCGCCCCATTAGTTTGTCTCCTTCTCCGGCGTCTAGAAAAGAAATTGTCATTCGATTCCGTGTCACTCATTGTACCTGCAAAAAAATTTAAAACCAATTAGGACCACGAAAACATTGCAAATAACCAAATTAACATGTAAATAAGCAAAATAATATATCACTTAACCAAAATAACATGTAAATCCAAAATAACATTCATTTTTAAACAAGACAGTAACGAAAATAACATTCATTTTTTAACAAGAAAATCTACAAAATAACATTCATTTTTAAAGCCACCAAGTCCATAAAATAACATCCATTTTTTAACAAGAAAATCTACAAAATAACATTCATTTTTAAAGCCACCAAGTCCATAAAATAACATCCATTTTTGACCACTTGATCTAATTCATTAACTATGTAAACCACTGTCCATTCCAGGTAGTATTAGATGGTTGAGGAAGATCTTGAGTTTCATTAACAACATTCGGATGAACTTGATTGGAGGACCCCCAACAATTGGAGCATAACAGTCTCGTGAGTTGAAGGAGCTTCGTAGAATTTCATTCTCACTTCGAAGCTCTACATTCTCATTTTGAAGCCCTAATTTCTCACTTCGATGAAACTCATTCTCTTTTTCAAGAATTTCTACCCGACTTCAAAGATACTCAAGCTCTAAATGTTGATGTATGATAATGCCTACAATATTTATATTATAATGTCATTTATTTTTATATGGAGGTAGGTTCCTTAAGACGGACTGGAAAAAATTATGACTTATTCTAATATAGAGTCTACTCTTAAATATAACTGGCCCAAGTCGGGACCAATACAAGAAAAAACTAACGAGTTTACTTAAAATAATTGGAATGTAATCTTTTTTGTTTGAGTTGTTAATAGAGTTTAAATTTACTTCCAAATAGATTCATAAAATCCAAGATTTCATGAGTTAAACCACGTTAGGATCATCAAGAGAAGTCATGGCATAATTATATCCCTGTAAAACATGAGTGTTTCTATAAATATATCCCCATTAAGATCATCAAGAGAAGTCATGGCATAAATATAGCCCAGTAAAACATGAGTGTTTCCATAAATATATTCCCGTCTCCTACATTTGTTTCTTTTCAACATAAGGGATTTTGATTTTAGAAATTTGAATTTCTTCATCTTCCACATTATATAAGCTTCTCAATTTATTTGGTTTTTATTATTAGAACCATAAAATATTGTTATTATGATTATTCTTCTTCACCGCTTCCTTCTAGTGAGGATCTTATCTTACCTAAGCTTATTATATAAGCTTCTCAACAACTTCTATTGAAGCACTCAAAGGATCTGAATGGTCTTTGTGAATGGAGTTTCTGCCTATATGGATGGAAACATAACAGAAGAAGGACATAAGGCTTTAGAAGATGAATTGCTTTCGACGAATAAGTTATATTATGAACTTGACTTTCAGAAAAATATTTATGATATGGCACTCAAAATTTGAATATATATTATCCGAGTGAACTAAATACAGATGATTCGAAATTTCCTTGTTGGTGTGGTTGAAATCTCACACACGCCCTCTGACACCCCACCATGCTTCATAAGGCATTCTAAATGTCTTACAGTAGGAGACGAGCAACTTTATGAGGGGGAACTTATTCTCAATCCTTCCTAAATCTCAGAACTTTCTCTTCCTCCATGTCACATAAGCAGCTACAATTTGGAAGTTAATTGTATATCAAATTAATGCGAGTAAAAGAAAAAAAAACTTACATTTACTGAAACCTCCCACATAAGCATCATCCACCATGCGCCTTCCTATTTGATCGGTTTTAGACGTTCCGAAGGCTAAACAAAGGCAATCCCTCCCTATTGCATTTGCATTTCGCTTTGCGAGATTACCATCATTATATTTATGAAAAAGGAATTCTTCACTAGAATCATAGCACGTACCAGCGAAAGCATAATTATAGCAGTATGTTATTGTCTTGTCTAGACTATCACAAACAAGAATCTAAGGAACATGAGTGCCATTTACATTATCGAGACATGCAATAATGGTCGTAACAACGACATTCTTCGGAAATACTCTTTAGGATAGCCTCCATACAATCAAAAGCAATGTCCTCAATTTCTGAGGATGAAGATTTTGGTTTCACTTTACCAGACATCAACTCGTGTAGTTTGATGCCCCATTCAGTGTAACCAGCTATGGCCATGACACACTTCTTCCTGAGATTTTAAAATATTCTTGTCTATCTTTTCGTCTCCATATTCGTTTTCATATTTGTAGAACTTACGGGTAATGCCATCGTGTTTGCAATAGAAACTCCGAGTGTCCGAGAAAGTTAAAGTTGCAGGACATCTTAAAATCATGGTCGTTATAAATGTCCCACAGCCTTCACCTTAAATATGAGAAACATGATCAAAAAAATGGAATTTAAGTGTTTAGATTTGCGAGGAAATGGGATTAGAAATCGATAAAATACATTATATTTCACACAAATAAACCATATGGAAATTTCAAGGCCAACATGACAAAAAATGGCGATGAAAGCATTACCATCGTAAGGGTCGTTTGCATCTAAGTGGTAGTTATCCATGAAAATACAATTAAGGAGATCATGATTTAGGTTATTTTCCAATTTGATTGATGATGCACTATAATATGGTTCGTTTCTTTCCAAGAGTTATTGGATTTATAGATATTTTTTGAGCCACATTTTTATGCGTTTTGCATTAAGATAAGTTTTAATCATTAAATATAATATAAGATTAACATGTGTTTTCTTAGTTTATACAAGAATATATGCACGTGCTCCGATCGATGGTTAACAAAACATCTGAAGTTGGAATACGTTAGTTATTTCACACGTTAGTGTACAGGATCACACCATGACCACACATGCATGTTCAACAGGTGGAAAAATAATTGGGCATCTAGGTCGATTACTTGACTTATTTGCATTACTATGCCCTATCTTTAATCTTCTCCCCCATCTATTGTTGTTGCTTGATTTTCTCATCCTCCCAAACTCTTCTTCTATTTTTTTTTGTAACTGGTAATGTTTAGTTTATAGATTTTGTTATCTCCTTGTTTGATGGTGATTGAAGAAATTAATAGCAGAATAGTTCATTCAACACTAAGTTTGCAGTGAAGATAGATTTCAATTTCATTTCTTTGCTAATGTAATTTATGGAATTCATCAGTTACAAGCACAATAGGTCACGGTAGATCTAATAGAATTGCGGTAGTATGGTTTTTTTTTTTTATGCTTCAAAACATTTGTGATTTTCAATTCGCTTAAAGTTACTTTTGTAACCTCATTTATATTTATATAATGGTAGAATGAAAAAAAAAATCCGAGAGTAAATCCGGAAAACGTTTTTTACAGCTTCACTTGCTATAGTATGGGGAGTTCCCTTTATATGATATGAAATAGATAGGTATATATATAAGATTAACATTTGTTTTATATATATATATACTATTTTACTATTTTTATGTGTCTTGCATTGAGATAAGTTTCAAGCATTCTTTATATCCAACTATTTGTACATGTAAACTCCCAAGTCGCTATGCATATATATATATACAGTTCACGTTCATCGAAAATGTTAGTCCCTTAATTTCATCCTAGACTGATATTCCTTTCAACTATTCTATGTTATTTCTTGTTAGTCTCATACTCATATGTTCTTGACTACAACGTTTCTTTCATTGGCATGACCGATTATAATCTGCAGCTAGATCTGAATGGCTCTTGTGGGATATGGTTCTTTTGGATATCCTATGTTGATCTGTGCAATCTGATTTATACTTTTTTTGCACATTAATGGTTATTTTAATGTGAATTTTGTTGGCCATATGATTTAATTGCAATCTGATTATGCGATGCACACTTTTGTGCTTTCATGATGGCTGCAAGAGAAGCAGTATTGTTATCAAGGCTAGAGGAGTCGTCCTTCTTGGTCGTGGTGTTTTCCACATGGTTTGATAGCCCTCCTGGCTGAATCATATGGATGTCATCTTATCCTTCGAAGGGATTTTTCTCTTCGTCTGAGTCAGAGTTATCTGTTAACCCTTCCCGATATTGGTTATCGGGTTGTCCCTTGCCTGGGAGCACACCATTGAGCTAAGTTTCTACGGGCTTCATCGCGTCAAGTCCTTCTTGTGGCATATATCACTAGTGTCTTCTTGGCTCGTACGAGCGAATCGTCTCGTCATACAATAACGTTTAACTTGTCTTTTCTTTCAGAAAAGTGGGACCCTAAATTTGCAGGTCATGTGCTATTACTAAGTCATAATTCAGACTGTGCAGTTTTTAGTTCAGAAAGACTTTTCAGATAGTTTTGTGGACATGTGATGATGTTAAAACATTCCCAAGTTGGATAAAGTTTTAGTGTCAGGAAAAGGTGTTTTGCTTCTTCTCTCTTTTCGAGTAAACTACCTCCTCCAGCACGTTATACCTTTAATTGGTATAAACCAAATTATGACGATTAAGTACGTTTTTCCATGTTTGGAAGTGTTTCTCAATGCCTTGAATTTTTTATTTTGACAGACTTGAGTTTGATGAATGATTATGTACTCATTTACCTCTCATTTTTGCTTAGATTTGAAATTCTAAGAAGAAGATTTTCGGTCATATGGAGTTTCAAAAGATGAAGAACACTTCAAAACTGCTCTTTTTTTTGAGTATTTTCAACTGTCATAGCTTGTTTTCTCTCTACGAAGCTTACTTGCTCAAATTTATTCCCAGCTCGTTAATGGAGGAGGTTTTTTGAACTTTTACAAGAAGTTTTTAGCTTCTCTGATGTTCTAATCATCTTCTCTCCTGAGACTCTTTAGGAAATTGGTGAACAGACCATAGAAAACATGTATTCTAAGAAACAAAAAAATGCCAGAAACAACTTATTCTAGGAGATTTTGAAAATAACTTTGAAAACTTTTCAAGGGAGGTAGACAAAATCTACACACCTCCATGTTTCTAGCGTCAAAATATAGTTGCATCTTTTCTGATGACTACACCCAAGTAGATCTAATGGATATAAAATTACTAACAAACAAGATTCGGAGATAAACAAGAAGAATAAAACTTGAAAATAAACATGAACACGAGCATATAACGTGGTTCAGCCTTGTACACCTACATCCACGGTGAAGAAAACAATCTCTTTTATTAAATGTCTTACACTTAGATGGATTACGAATATCTCTTATACTCTTTACCTTTTCCTTCTCTAAAAGGTAGATATAATTTTAGTTAAACCTAACTTTTTATTACGTGTAAATAAAAGAAGAGGGGCCACATACTTCTTTGATGTGGCCCGACCACATCGTACCCCTAGCAAGGCACAAGCTGGATACTAGGAGCACAAGCAGCAGTGCTTTGGCGCGTTTGGATATCAGACGCAGAAATCAGAAGCAAAAAATTTGTACTTCATAAAAAGCTGACTTTTTTGTTCCTAGAAATCGTTCTGAAAAATTATTGTCAAACTGATTTCTAACTTTTCGACTCTTGGGTGTACATCCAAACACCCTGTTACTTCTCCAAAATCAGAAGTAGAAGTCGGAAAAAAGTTAGATTTTCGACTTTTAAAAGTCGTTTTGAAATTTTCTACCCAAACTGATTTCTTGCTTTTTGACTTCTGAAAGTCAAAAAATTACTTCTGGATGCATATATGCTTTTATTTGCTTCTAAAAGTCAATTAACCTTTCTGCTTCTATTTGCTTCTGGAAATCATTCTGAAATTCTATAGCAAAACTAACTTTTTATTTTGAAAGTCCAAAAATAACTTCTAGATATGTATCCAAATAGACTATAATACACTCCTTGGCCTCCAAATTTAAGGATTACAAATGGGAGGGGCCTTTCTTATACTTTGTATAATCTAGGCATCAAATTACACATCCAAAAAGATCGACCAAGACGCCGCAAGACCGTTTGATAAGGCTACTGCTGCAGCTATTACTTGGACTAGATGTACAGACAATAACGTAAAATTTTAAAGGAATGTGCAGAAGTACAAAATATTTTTTGAATGTGCAAAACTCTTAAATCATCTCTCTGGTAAAGTGCTAAACCCGTCCCAAAGCACAGTTTTGCACAAAATGTCAGTACTAAAGGAACAATTGCAGTAGAAACACACATCTTGACTCAAGAAGTCTAAACCAACAACGGCAGATACTGTGTTTTGGATTGCAGGATGACTCCAATTAATAATTTACAAAACTAGCTGATCAGTTCAACCACAGGGATTTCAAATTCCTACTCATGAAAACCCTGACATTTATCTTCTTACACTACAAAGAGCAACAAAACTGTAATACAAATTGATATTAAAGAAGGAAGAAGAAAAAAAAGCTGGCATTCTCTTAAAAAACCTTACAGGCTCAGCTTTGTAAACACGACTAAAACGAAAGTTTTCTAAAGACCCTTACGGGCTCAGCTCTGTAACATGAATAAAACAGATAGGCTGATATTGCTACATGGGCAGACATAAGTTAAGCACAAGTCTTATAATGTCTGAAAACACAACACAGGTTAGTTTAGCCACTTGCAAAGTTGGGGACCACAAATTTTCTTTTGCTTTCTTGTTCTTCGTATAAATTAACATCATCACGTACCTTATTGATCAGCTCCTCGAGATTATTGACGCCAAAGCTTTGATAATGTAAATTCTTCTTGTACCGCTGCTTGTACATTTCTTCGAAACTTTCCAGGTGAATTTTACATGAACAACTAACAAGCAGCTCCTGCATTTCTTGTTTAAACTGTTTGAGACGGTCATTTGAGTTGCTTGTTAGTCCAGCAACGGCTCCCTTATCATCATCTGAGAACTCATCAGAAGAGCATACGTTAATATCTACGGTCTCCTCTTGGCATCCCTTACCTCTCTTGTCCTTCTTTGGAAAAACAGCTGACGGGTTACCATTTTCTACCTTTTCATGTCCGCCATTGGCTGTACGGAGATAGACATACTTCTTTTGGCCTTTCCCTTCTACCGTCATTGCATCAGCCATCTTCTTAAGAAGGTTGACAAGTTTCATCACGCCATATTCAGCCACGTACAAGGGCCGGCCAAAAGTTTTGTTATATTCTGCAGGAACACGAACTAAGGGTAGGCAACCTCCTGAGAGCTCAAGTAACTTCACCAACTGACCTTTGAGACCGATTATGTCCCCGGGCTGGACCCACAATGTCGGGTCTTCAACATTTGCAGGCATCGCTGGAACATCGTTCAAACCAGATGGGAGACTTCTTGATCTTGATGTGGGAAGACCGTATAGATTAAGATTATTGGTGTGTTCCGATAAAGATTGTGAATTCCTCGAGTAGCAGTACATTTGGTTGATATTTGTTTGAGCTGCATACTCACTGTGTCTTATCCCCCTATACACAATTGCTTCTTCATCATTTTGGGTATCTGGGTTTTCATTTATCTGGCACCCCCTGAGATATCCAGCACCTTCAGATGAACCACGCGACAATAGGGTTTTAGGAGGCACAAATCCCTCTCCACGAGCCACGCTAGGCCAATCCCAAACATACCTCCCAGCATTACTTAGGGCAGACGACACACCAACACCAGCAGGGATTACAAGGATAACTGTATAACCACGTTGGCCAAGTATGTGCAAAGCAGGAGAGAAATCCACATCGCCAGAGATTAACAAGATTGAAGATGGTGGAGGGTTGTCAAGTGCAAAAAGGAACATGTCAACTAGGATGGCCTTGTCTGCAGCATCTTTCCTTCCATTGGGGACATCTACAAGCTTTACACCGGTTCTCTGACAACCTTCTCTAAGGCGCCTTGGAAAGGCATTAAAATCACCATACGCAGAAAACAATGTAACAGCACCTTGAATAATGGGGTGAACTCTTAATGCCATTCTTATGTTGCCAGCTACATCTTCGGGACGGACATCACTAGGAACAGGACAATTCTCAATGTCCCACAGAATAGCAACTGGCCCTTGAAGAGAAGTTATGTTCTGCTGGTTGATAAATGCCTGTGAAGGACCCATATTTGAATTCATAGAACCTGATTCGTTTACGCTCCTTGATTCTGAAGACAATATCATTAAAGAGGTATTTGAATTCGCCATTAAGGAAAGGTCATCAAAGGTTTATCTTCCTACAAATGTATAAATTAAGACATATAAGTATATGACTGCAACAATAACACTGAATACTCACAAACACATCACTCCAGTACATATAGGCATACAAGGATAAAAGCAACAAAACTATGCACGAGACACCCACCCAAAGATCGTATTGCAATTCAAGAAAAGGGGTTTAGCCATTCAGATTATAAAGGCCACGAACCATAATAAGGTCTTTTGTATCATTTGGTAATGTATAGAGTTCAGAAATCACTCAATCAAAACAATGGTGAAAATACCGATTAAGCACAAGGGACGCATTGTACAAGCACGATATTGCTACAGTTCACAAAGTAATATGGAGATATATATATATATAAAGACAGGGAAGTCGGTTTTCAAGATTTTCTAACAGCTTTTATTTCATCTACTGAATCTATCCATTTATAGCCAGTTATCGTTCTACAGACATAGAGTAACAGCTAACTGTCGGATTCAATAGGTAGAAATCTGATACATTTAACTAAAGATCGGAATCATCTATTTTTAACTGTGGTAATCAGCACAGCCAGCAACCATAACTAATAAATTTCCGAATCACAGATTGACGGTAAGATACATCAATGAACAAAATTCGCAGAGACTTTGAGTTGGTGAATAAGCGGAAAAGACACGAGCTTCAAGCACTCATGATATTGGAACACCAATAACGATTTCGAAAGCTGGTAATGGTAATTAGGGTCTCCTATAATCGGCACCAAACGCCTCAAGTGCTCAAACAACATGACTAATTAGACTGATCAATTCAAGTCTGAAAGCTAAGCTTAGGACTCTAAATCATAACCAAGACACCGAAAAGATCATAGCTTTACAAGTTAAATATAAAAAAGAATCATGCATAGGTTTAGTTTATCAAGACAAGATCATCATCTACTACAACTACAGCAGCTACCCACCAACTAAACAACAAGGGATCACAGATTAACTTAAAATCCAGTATTCAAATTGCTTGTAAACCAATATAAATCATAAACCAGAAGAAAAAAAACCAAGATTTAAGTAACTCGGAGATTACTGCTACATATGATTATGGCTATGAAAAAAGCTGTGTGTGGATTCATCATAAAATTGAATTCGAGAGACTTACCAGGAAATAAATAAAAATCGAAGCTTGGAGCCCTCCTTCAGAAGTGGGATTGAAATCGAGGAGGGATTCTTGAGATTTGAGATTTTATCTATCTAAAGCAGAACACACCGACGAAAAAAAGAAATCCCCAAAATTTGTTCGGAAAAGGAAAAGAAATTATTGGGATAAGGTAAAGGACAATAGAAAAGATTATGAGGGTGTTTTGGTCAATTTGTATCCACTTTGATGTTGATCTAGTTCTATCCATCTAGGTCCTACCAATGTAGTCGATTTCGGCCATCTCGGCCGAGATTCCGGTGATATTTCCGGTTTCGGAAAAATAACATCCGAAATTCATAATCTCGCTGAAACGAGATTCAATCGAGAATATCGGCCTGTCTCGCCTGAAATCGCTCAAATTTCGGCCGGAATTTCTTTCAGATTCAGATGGATTTGAGTGCTTTTGGTTTCGGAAAAAATTTCATACAGACTTTCTGTTTTGTAGCAAATAAAAGTCAAGATATTTACACCCATAACATCGATTTCACCTTCCCGCAATCTACTTGTATATATAAACCAAGCCTTCAAATTAACTGATTTTAGAGTTTACTTATAGCACCACCATGAATCCATGATTTTTCAAAACAAAAAAACTAAGAAAAGAAGACCAAGAAGATTAAGCTGCTGAGCTATTATGATTGAGTGAGTAATGAAGGCTAGGTCTTTTTCTCCGTCGAATGGATTGAGCAACTTGTTAGGAGTTTGAGACAGACGGAGATAATGAAGGATAAGCTCAATTTTAATCTAGCTGGATCCTCGCCAAACGGGATTTTAGTTTGAGTTACGGGCGGACTGTTTTGGAATTAACGCTCCATCCCCATGAAATTGAACCTGGCAACAAACACTTCTTATTATAAAAGTTGGAACCGAAATTACACCGAAATTTGAAAACGGAATCTTCCCGAGACAACGTTGTACCAGTGTCTCGCTCGGAACCGAGATAAACCGGAATCCGAGATTAACTACCTTGGGTCCTACCTAGGACGATCTAGTTGTCACTTCGGAGATGCTGTTGTCAGTTGTCTCCCTTCCGAGATGCTGCTGCTAGGAATTGCGGAGATAAGCTAATTTTGGTTTTTTTGGTCGACGCCCAGGAGTTAGTTTGGGAATACCATTTCAGAAAAATCTTTTAATTTTTGAAACTGGGGAAAAAATAATGAAAAAGGTTGTTTTATGAAAGGTTAGACTGACATTACTTTTCTCAAAGAGCTAGGGGGTCTTAAATATTAGAAGAACGGATCGTTTGAACCTTGCCTTACTTACTAAGTTAGTTTGGAGGATGATAAATAATCCTGATGAACCTTGGGCAATTATTCTTAGAGAAAAATATTTTTCAGGTCTTAACCCTCTTACAGATAGTGTAGATAAGCAGAGATCTTGGATTTGGCAAGGTGTATGTACATGTCTGAGTATTATCAAACAACATTATGTGTGGGAGATTGGAAATGGTAAGAATGTGCAAATTTGGAAAGATACCTGGATTCCATATATGCACAGACCTCCACCAACTCATTTTTACTCTTTTGATATGACTATTGTCAGTCAACTCATTGATCATGAACAAAAAACATGGAAAGTTGATGTTCTTCAAACTTTGTTTGACAGTAATACTGTGAAATAAATTACTAATATAAGGATTCCTCTTACAGTTGTGGATAAACTCAGATGGGTACCCTCTCACAATGGGTTTTTTACTGTCAAGTCAACCTATAATGTTATTTTGAATGAAAACTTAGTAACTAAACCTACTAAGAATAATCTGAACATTTGCTAGAAATCCTTTTGGAGCATAAACTGCCGAGTTCAACACTTTACTTGGAAATTTATCCATAACTGTCTTCTAACTAACTCTAGACTTGCTAGAGTATGTGGTCATGAGGATAATATTTGTACTCTATGTACTGCCAGCATTGAAACTCCTCAGCACTTGTTTTTTGATTGCCCTCTCATAAGGCCAGTTGGTAACCTTGTTAACCTTTTACAAGGTCAAGATTTACATCAACGGTTATGTAATTTCTTCCTAAGAAATAACGTTGTGATTCCCAAAGATTTTAGGATGTATGAGACAGTTTGTTTACTATGTGGATAATTTGAAAATCCAGGTGTCTTAAAGTTTTTGAGGATAAGAATTTTAATCCTACTGAAGTGGCTAATAATGTTATTTTGCAGTTAGGTGACTCGAATATAATTACAGCTCTTCAAGCCTCCCAATGGGGCTTGACTTCTCAGCATGTTAAGCACTGGTTTCCGCCAGTTAATGATGTGTGCAAGATAAATTTTGATGCATCTTTAATTACTGATAATAGCATACTGTCAGGATGGGGTCTAATATGTAGATATTCTGCAGGGAGCATCAATAGACTGCGAGGAGGTGCATGTCTAGCAATGGATCCAGAGAAAGCTGAAGCACACTCCTGACTAGAAGCTGTTTTATGGGCTAAAAGCAAGGGATGAAAAGAAGGGGATTGCATAATGATAAGTGCTTTATTTACATGTTCGGAATGTCAATTCCATACTCGTTTTAGCTATATTTCTTGCATATTACCTTGTATTATGATTGTTTTCTATTTTATGTCTTTTATTAGGTGAATCATCCAAAAAGAAGTGGAAATATCTACAAAAGGGAAGTCTACAAGCGGAAAAGGGACAAAGACCAAGTAGAACTCGTTCGAATGCAGGAGTGGTTTCTATCATCTTGAAGAGGGCGAAAATACGAAGAAAGGCGAAAGAATGGAGTCATTCCGACTCCGTATGAAGAAGTTACGAACATTTGAAGCAAGCCAAAATTGCGAGAATTGTGAACGCACAAAATTTATAAAGGCGGACGCCTGAATTACTCAAGGCAGACACTGATTAGGAATTGAACAGTCAGTCTCGCAAGACTGACTGTTGAAATACAATTATTAACAACAAGCCATGCATGACTTTCCGACAAATCAAGGGTCCGTGGAATCAAGGTTTTCCATGGTTGCTTCCATTGAAATCGATTGATCACAATGATGTTGACTGTTGTGATGGCAGCGATGGGTAGGTGGTGGTGATATCGATAACGACAATGGAATTGCATTGTGTTGTTAGTTGATCGAAGATGGAGAAATAACACGAGTCTGTGAGGTCGAATGGATCAGTGCGTGACTGAGGTATTGGGTTTCGTGAGATCATGTGCCTTGGAGTAGCGAGAAATTGAGAAGCTCGAGTAATATGAGATAAATGGTCTCGAGGAAATGGATGAGTATTGAGTTGGTATCATTATCGATCGGCAGTAGATGATGGATCGTGATGACGATAAGGAAGAGCTTCAACAAAACAGGGAATGGTGATGAATGATTCTAACGAAAGATAGATACGTATACTAACATAGTTATCGTTTGGTAACGATGAAGGATTCCCTAATATTTTCTTATTTTCTTTTTATTTACTTTAATCAATAATACAACCCCCCTTTGTATTTTACTTTATTTTGCTGATTCAAATAACCTATCAATTACACAGCTCTCTGTGGGAACGATCCCTACTATCGCTATATTACTAGTTAATTAGTGAGAAAAATATTAATTAATTTGTTGTGGTTACGACATGCATCAAATTTTGGCGCCGCTGCCGGGAAGCGGTTGTTAATTGATTTGTTTTTCTTTTTAGCTTGTTTTTGATTTCTTGTGAGTCGTCATGTTTCCTTACGGAAATAACATGTACGGAGCACAAGATTACACATATAATAGTGGTAATCAATATGGTTTTCAATCTCATTCATATGACAACTACCAACCATCCTTCGGATACAATCAAAACCAATATTTTGGCTATGATCAATATTCTACGGAACCTTATGGGTACTCTCATACATATCAACAACTTTATGACGGGTATGTAAGTGAGCAATCACAAGGATGGGATGATTGCTATGCTTTTGATCAAAAATTCTCTAGTTTTGCATATAAGATGTGTACCATGATTGGGGATTTTCAACAAATTAAAGATGCATGAACTTCAACAACAAAGCGAGGAATCACATCGAGAAATTCAAGGGAATTCATAGAAATTATACGAAAAAATTGCTCAACTCGGTAAAAAAGGGGATGAAGAAGAAGTATGGCCTCAAAACCAAACCAATTTCGAAATTCCTATGGACGACATAGAATATTTTGAAGATGAGCAACCTTTAGAGATTTTGATGACGCCAGTGTAGATTAATCGAGCCTTGATCTTAATAATGATCAAACACCTATTCAAAAGGTAGAGCTTGAAAAAGATGCAATTAGTGCTTTTAAAAAATTCCTTAGGGAAAAATATGAATCCTCACAAGTTTATGAGCGTTGCAACAATGAGGAAGTTATTCCAACTCCGGATCATAATAAGGATCCTTCACCTAGTCCAAAGGAGGAGTTTGGATGTCGCTTACCTATTGTTATAAATGGTGTAATACAAGATGATTTAACACAAAGTATAAAACCACACACTACATCCAACGAAGTATAAGATGATTTAACACAAAGTGAAGATACACAAGAAAATGTAGACACAAGGATATACGTGGTTCGGTATGATTACCTACGTCCACGGGGTGAAAGGATGAATGTTCTTATTTCTCTTCTTTGGTTACAAGTTGTTTTATCCTTCTCAAATGGTGAAGCTCTCACAACTCAAGTATGATGCCTTGTTTTTTCTCTCCTTACAACCTACCTCTCTCTCTCTCGACCCGCCCTTATATTTATAGGCTAAAGTCGACATACAACAGAATTACAATGTTGGTCACATTACATCATTTTAGTTGTTCTCTATCGGACCTTCACTGATCGCCCGACTTCCCGGTTTGACCGATAGTTCTTCACCCGAGGCCGAGTCTGTATCGCCTGGTTAGCACCATGTCGCCCTTCTTTCTTCTCGTTCCTTTTTTTGACCATCTTCCTTCGTCTGACCGAGTGCTTTCTGATTGTTCGCCCGACCTGTCAGAGGATAAGGGTCACATCACATCCGAAACCTATTGGGCCATCACGTCCGACCCATGTGATACCTCGCTCTTTGCGCCGCTTGGTTCTATCCTGTGCTTCGCCGCTATTTTTTCTTTGGTGTATCATAGCTTAGGATCTTTCCACCTAGCCCTGTGGATTATCTACACCTACATTTATGCCCCTTCTTTAGCTCGTGTGCTTGACACAAGGGAAAGAAAATCGTTCCATCTTCCCACGTCCTCGAGCGTGCCGGGAATTCCGCCATGCAGTCTCCCACTAACTCTCCTTTATAACTTGTAACCGTTGCTATCGGTTGAGGCGTTGTACCCTATAAATATCCTACCTTATGTTCTCACTCCCTTGTTCGCCATTTTTCAGAGAAACGAAGTGATGTTCATCTTTCTTCTCTTCCTCCCTTTATTGCCGACGCCATTAATTCCGGTGACTCTATTCTCTTTTCAATCTTCGTCTTTGTTGTTTCTGTTGGTGAGATTCACGACAGTTGTAGTTAGTTCTTCCTTTTGATTTTCTCTTCATCAGAGCTCGTATCTCCCTGTTCGTTTTTCTTTCCATGGCTTCTTCTTCTCCGTCAATGACCGAAAAAAGGTACGTGAGTGATACCTTCTCCGAGGGCGATGTCGTTTCTCTCGATTCCCTGTTTTGGCTTGATAGTCCATCCCATCACGATTATCGTGCTATAAATTCCCTTTTCCCTGATGAATCTCCTTCCTTTTCATGTAGGTCTGATAAGAGAGTCTCAAAAGACTTGTCTGATGATGAGTTTATTGAACAGTTGAAGGAATAATTTGGCCTTCAAAACTACGAGGTATCCCTGGTCTCGGGCTAGATTGATGTATTGAGAAAGTCCGATGTCGACAGATATGATCAGTCATCCGAGGAGGTTATCGTTACTCGTGGGCAATTAGAGCTCGGCCTTCGCTTTCCTTTGTATAACCCTGCTAGACCTTTCTACTATGAGGTGTTGTCGCAGCTTCATCCGCCTCGGGCCTTGACCCAGAGGAATGGCAACACTTTACGTCTGATGAATGAGTGGAGAGACCGGGGCGATGGTCATGGATCTACGGCCGATTGGTCGACCTACAGGCCAGAGGATGCTCCCAAATATATTGTCGCCAATTTCCTTGTGAACTATCGGAGTGGGACATCTACCAATGGTGACCTTGCTGGTTTTGCTGCCATCCCTCATCGCTTGAAGTCTATGCCCGATGGTGCGGAGCGATTGATGCTGGATGCTGATCCTCTAAGGAGAGGTTCCAACAAGCGTGCTCGCCATACTAATGACCCATACTGGGATCGGGTTCCATTACTTGTTCGCGACCAGATTTTGCATGGTAGCTTCCCTCCTCCTCAGTTTCCTGTGTATCCTTACTTATTCTGGGTGATTAATGATGATAGGGTATGTTGTTTTCTTTCCATTTTCTTCGCTTCCTTCTATGTCGGCTCAGGGTATTGATTACTTTCTTGTCGTAGGTTAAGCCTCAGGGCGATCCTACCAAATCGACTTCTATTTCCAAGAAGAGGAGCGCTGTCACAAGGGTCGAGGAAGACCAAGGGAAGGTAACAAACATATAGCTTTAAATCTAAGTACATGTACTTGCCCCTGTTTTTCGCTTTCACGTGTTCTGACGCTGAACCTTGTGAAGAAAGTCCCTAGGCGCGAGGATGAAGATGTTGGAGGGTCCGATACTGTTGGTGATGAAGGTTTGGTTCCAAGGCGTAATCCTCCTCAGGGGAAAGTGGCGGCGAAGGGAGTGATGCTGAAAAGTTCGGACATCGTGATCGACATCCCCGATCAAGATGATGAGGACGATATATTCGGAGACGAGCAGCTGTTTGATGAGGATGGTGGTGGGAAAAAAGAAGGGGAGATTCCCTTGGAGACTACTATTGTGACTCCTACCGTGCAGCCTGGGGCTCAGGGGCCGACCGAAACATCGCTCCAAAAGCGGCCCCCAATGGATGTTGGTTCTTCCTCGAGTGTTCACACATCTTTTACCATATCGGGCCCTCTGTGTGATTCTCTTGGCGCATTATACTCGGAGGAGTTCAGCTCCTATACTGGTGAAAAATGATTGTTGTCGTGCCCCTGTATCCTGACATTGCGCCGGTCTTTGATAATCTGGTAGGTGGTTCGTATGAACTCTTCGTTTTGATGTTTTCGGGCCTTACTAATCTCGTCTTGGGGTGAAATTTGTAGGCGTTGAATCGGTCGAGTTTGGAGGCTGCACTCCGCCGACTAGAAATTAGGAAGTTGGAGGCTGCTCTTCAGCAGGAGAAGGAACGATCTCGTGACCTGGAGATCAAACTCGCTGATGCTCAAGGTATATTGTGTACATAGTTGTGTTGATTGAGTTCTTCGTACCAATTTCCTGAGTCAATTATTGTTCTTCTAGCCGAAATATCTAGTATAGATCTAGATGCTTCTTCAGAGTATAGGCTTATGAAGAGAAAATGGAATATCGAGAAAGATCTTGTGGAGAATCTTCAACAACGAATTTGCAATAAGGATGGGAAGATAGACCGACAGGAGGCTGAGATCCAACAACTTCAAGAATAATTGGACAGATATCGCCTGTTTGAGTATGTCCCCGAGGAGATAGATAACTTGCAGGCTCGCTTGGGGATGTTTCAGAGACTTGCTGGTGATAAAACGTTACTAGACGATAATCTGGAGAGTCAAAATGGTTCCCTTAGGCTTCAAAATCGAGATATTCATGAAGATCGGCGACGAATTTTGAGGGAAAAAGCTGTGGCCGAACAGTCCAACCGAGATCTTCTTGAAAGGACCAAGGGCTTTGATAAGTTGTCCAGTGACCTAGAGTGGACCCAATCCCAGTTATCGATGCTAAAATTGTCCTATAATCGTCAGAGGGCCGAGTGGAGCGACCACAAGAAATATTGCCCTTCGAATGAATTCAATGGACAATACTATAATGAGTTAACTTTGAAGCTTTCTAAGGACGAGGATGAGTTTTCCAAGTACGTGGAGTCGTTAGAATCTGTGTTGTGAACCCTATCAGGTCTCTGGGGTGTATGTTGGGGTGGCCTTAGATCGAGTTAATTTGTTGTTCTTATTCTGCATTCTTCTATACTCCTTGTCTAACATGCTTGTGATTCTCTGTTACAGCCGAGCAGGGTCGTGTTAAGGATATGGAGCGAGATGTGCACAACCTCGGGAAAGAGATGGAGCGGTGGAAAAAGGCTGAAGGTGAGACGAAGGTTAAGCTCCAAGCCGCCGAATCGAGGTCTGAGCAGCTTTCTCAGCAGATTGTGAACGAGAGAAACGCTCATCAGAGCGAGCTGGATGAGGCGATTAAGGCCGGTGTGAACGAGTACATCGCGCAAAAGCACCGCGAGGTTGCTCAGAGGAAGGGAGGGGCCGGTGCTGTTCCACCTAGGAGTTGATCACGCCTTTTGTAGTGCTTCGCCACTAATTTTCCCTTTGTTGCGAGTTGTAATTCGTTTGAACACATGTCCCATGCTTCTTTGAACAACTTCTTTTAAATGGGGTGCTGCGTTGCCAAGATTGTTTTTTCTTTTCTATTTTCCTCGAAAATTTCCGCCTTTTCCACTGTGTTGACAATTCTCTTGATAATTTCAGCCCTATCTTGTTGTTTATGTTTCGCACCTACATTTAATGTCACATATATTTGTTATTAGTGCCTTTCCTGTCGAACACACTCAACAAGGAGGGTCATCGGGCCCGATGCCATGTCCCAGCCGAGGTATCTCATCACTATCTTTTAGATTCAGTGGAAGGGTTATAATATCCCTAGGTCTAGGCCCAATAATCCCGAGTGGTTATCGACCAACCAACTCGGGTAAGTGGTCACGACCACCTGCGATGGGGGTAACCTTTCAGATGTAAGTAGGTTACCTGGCTGAGAAGAAATTGTATCTTAACAACCTTTGGTATATGGCTTCCAACCACCAGTACCCTTAGGCTACCTCGGCACTTGCACACTTCCACTGCCCCGAGTATCGAATAGCCAGTCGACTGTAAGTCACCTCGGCACTTCCACACTGTCTTTGCCCCGAGTACGAATGACCATTCGAGTGTAAGTCACCTCGGCACTTCCTCACTGGCTTTGCCCCGAGTACGAATGACCATTCGAGTGTAAGTCACCTCGGCACTTCCTCACTGGCTTTGCCCCGAGTACGAATGACCATTGGTCGCTCATGTCATATTCCCTACCCCTCGCGGTTTTAAAGAAATGAATGACAAATATGTTTTCCTGTTTCCCTCGAACCCCTCATGGGTAATAGAGTTTCAGATATTGTGTATTCCACGGTTTTAACTCGGGTTTGCCATCTGGTTTGAGTAATCGATAAGCTCCCTCGCCAGCTTTAGACACGATTGTGTATGGTCCTCCCCACCTTGCCGCTAGTTTACCGGCCCTTTTGTCACGTTCCCAATCGGATAGATATTTCAACACTAACTGCCCCGGTTGAAACTCTCTTGGTCGAACTCGTTTGTTGTATTCTCGTTGTAATCTCCTTTGGTAATTCTCCATTTTTTGTAACGCCATCTCCCTTGTTTCCTCCATGTCATCTATCTTGGACAACATTAGATATGCCGATATGTTTCGCCTCCAGGCTTCAGTTCTTGTGGTGGGTATCATTGCTTCAGTTGGTAGTATCGCTTCGGTTCCATATGTCAGCATGAAAGGTGATATCCATGTTGCTTCCCTTCGAGTGGTTCGATAGTCCCATAAAACATTGTAGAGTTCTTCGCACCAATTACCGTACTCTTCATCTAATTTTTTTCTTCATATTATCGGCGATAGTTTTGTTTGTGATCTCGGCCTGCCCATTACTTTGAGGGTATATGGGGTAACCTTGCTTTTTCTGATGTTGTAGGTGTTAAATAGTAGGTCGATGTTTTCTCCCTGGAGTTGTTTTCCTTATCCGAGACGATGGCCGCCGGTACTCCGAAACGACATATGATGTGCTCCCAAAAAACCTGAAGACGTTTGTCACGGATATGTCTCAGTGGTGCCGCCTCCACCCATTTAGTGAAGTAATCCGTCGCTACTATTAAGTATTTTCTCTGCCCCGATCCCACATGTAATGGCCCCACGATATCGATCCCCCACTTGCAAAGGGCCAGGGCTCACCACCGAGTTTAGAGTTACAGATGGCGCATGTATCTTCTTACCAAACCGCTGACATTCTTCGCAAGCTCGTGCCATTTGTTTTGCATCATCATTCATGTACGGCCAGAAGTATCCCATCGTTTTCGCTCTCGCTGAAACTTCGTCCGAGCTGTGATTTCCGGCTGCCCATAGTGTAGTTCATTCAGATTGTCTGGCCTTCTTCCTTGCTCAAATATCTTAAGAGGGCCCCAGTACGATTTTGTATAAGATTCCATCTCTTAACTCATAAGCGGCCGATTTGCTTTTGATCTTGTTGATCTCGGGTCGCCCCTTGGGTAACTCGCCTGTCTCCAAGTACGAATGAATCGGCTTTCTCCAATCCGTCGGATATCTATCGGCCGTATTGATAGCCACGTCGACGATCGGGTGTCTCTGGTATGGATGGGGCGAGGAGTCTCATGACACGAATTCCCTCCACAGGGTTGGGCTGGAGCTGGGAGGCGATGTATGCCAGTGCGTCCGAGTGGATTGTCTTTTCTGCATATGTGGCGGAATTTGATGGGGATCTGGTTGATATAGAATTGGGCGAGCTCCCAGTATTTCTGCAGAATTGGATCGTGAATTGCATATTTGCCCGTGATTTGTCGGATTACCAACTGTGAGTCGCTAGTTAGCCTTACATCTTGTAGGCCCATCTCGACGATTAATCTCAGGGCGTGAATCGCAGCTTCGTACTCGGTGATGTTGTTTGTCGCCTTAAATTCCAATCTAAACGAATGGACCATTTTTCGTCCCTTTGGTGTGGTAAAGACTATCCCAAGTCTCGATCCATCTTTGTTTGATGCTCCATCGACAAATATTTCCCAACGTGATGGGATACTTGCATCGAGTAAGTCGGCCGGGTCTTCTCGATGTTCTTCCATTCTGGGTATGTCCTCGACCTCATCTTCGTCTCTTAGTGGAAAATCTTCCAAAAAATCTGCCGCTACTTGTGCCTTCACTGCTGTCCTCATTTCGTAGAAAACGTTGAACTGTTTTATTTGCGCCCCCCATTTGGAGATCCTTCCAGATCGGCCTGCATTGTCTAGTACCGCCTCAATAGGTGATTTTGTGAGCACGCGGATCCGATGGGCTTGGAAATATGTCCTTAGCTTCAAGGTGGCGAAATATAGCGCTAGAATCATCTGTTCCATCCTTGTATAATTTTTCTCGGCCGGACTCAATGTCTTGCTAATGAAGTAAACGGGCTTTTCCTCGTTCCCTTCATTTCGAACTAAGACTGCACTGATAGCATATGAAGTTGCTCCGAGGTATAATGTGAGGACCTCCGGCGGCTCGGGTCTTTGTAATACTGGAAGACTTGCAAGATGTAGCTCAATATTCTGAAACGCCTCCTCACAGGTTTCCATCCATTTGAATTTCTCTCCCTTTTTAAGAGTGCTAAAGAAATCCTTGCATTTGTCGGACGACTGAGATATGAATCGCCCCAATGCTGCTATACTTCCGCTCAGCTTTTGTACGTCTTTTATTGTGGCTGGTGACGACATCTCGAGGATGGCTCTAACTTTCTCGGGATATGCTTCTATCCCCTTTGGAGTGATGATATATCCCAAAAATTTGCCCGATGTGACCCAAAAATCGCATTTGGTCGGGTTAACTTTCATTTTATAGTCTCTCATCGTTCGAAAAATCTCCCGCAGGTCTCGGATGTGATTCTTGGCTAGGTGACTTTTTACTAGCATATCGTCGACATAGACCTCAATGGTGTTGTGGATCTGGTCCTCAAACATATCGCCCACCAACCTATGATATGTGGCGCCTGCATTCTTCAGCCCAAACAACATCTTGGTGTAGCAGTATAGGCCCCTTGGTGTGAAGAAGGAGGTGTGTTCTTGATCCTCGGGAGCCAGCGGGATCTGGTTATACCCCGCGTATCCGTCCATCAATGTCAGTACCTCGTACCGCACTATAGATTCCGCCAGTTGATCGATACTCGGGAGAGGGAAACTGTCCTTCGGACAAGCTTTGTTCAGGTCGCTGAAGTTGATACATTTTGACTCCTCCGTTTCTCTTTGGTACCACGACCATGTTAGATATCCACTGTGGGTAGTGCGATTTCCTAATTATTCCCGATTCCTGTAACTTCTTTAGCTCCTTCTCGACGGCCGCCTGTAATTCTGGTGCGATTCGCCTCATCTTTTTTCGGACTGGCTTGAAGTTTGGGTCGATCCTTAGATGGTGACAGCATACCTCTAGATCTATACCCTCCATATCGTGCATGTTCCATGCGAATGCGTCCATTTTTTCCTTTAGCACCGCCACGAGTTGGTTTACCTGTTCATCCGATAGTAAGGACCTGATCCTTACCACCCTTGGTTCCTCTTCAGTTCCCAAATTAATCTCTCGAGTAGGTTCCACGGCCGAGAAGTTTGGTCTTGATTCCTACACCGGCGTCGTCTCCTTTAATTTCTATGAAGGCTCGCTTCCTTGTGCTTCGTAAGCCATGACCGCTTGCGAAATAACCCTTTCCAGTTCTTCTGCGAATTTGGCTTCTTTAGTCTTTTTCTTCTCTCCACTTTGCCGTGCTCGCCGCTCCTCATTTATCTGTGCGTCGGCCTGCATGCACTGTCGGGATGCTTGTGGATATCCTACGACTTCTGCTATCCCCTTGTACGTTGGGAACCGTAATCTTTGATGATAGGCCGATGCCACTCCTTTGATTCCCGCGATCCATGGTCTTCCGATAATAGCCTCATAGGGCGAGGCGAAATCAACCACACAGAATGTGGTTAAAGTATCCAGGTAGCCACCTCCATCTGATACCCTTAGAGTTACTTCGCCCATTGGGATGGTTACTGTCCCATTAAAAACGTATATACAATACGTTGACGGGACGAGTATATCATCTGAAAACTCCATCCTTTTGAACGTATCGTAGAAGAGTACTTCGACGGAGCTCCCACTATCTACTAGTATCCTTCTTACCCCCCATTCCTCAATTAGCAGGGTAATAACCAAAGCATCACTATGAGCTTGGCCGTTCATCGGGACATCCTGAGCCGAGAAAAAGATAGGTCGCAGCATCCATGGTTCCATAGGCAAATATTTTGCTACACTGAAAATTTCCTTCCCACTGTGATCTCTCTTGTGGAATCTAGACACTATTCCGGGATTCAGATTGTACGCTTGAGTGGCGGAATGCGAAATCGTGTTGACAAACTGCGTGGATATGTCGATCCGAACCTGGTGGATTGGTGCATTGGGCGCTACGGTCGTCCGGGCTGGATGTCAGACGAACTGCCTCAGATAACCATCTTTGATAAGGTGTTGCACGATGTCTTTCAATTCTCAACAGTTGTTTGTAGAGTGGCCTCGATACTGATGATAATGGCAATATTCCGGGTGATACTTGCTCTCTTCGAACTGTATCCCTCTTGAAGCTGGGTATATGATGTCACTCCTTTTTTCGACTTCTTTGAAGATTTCTTCCAGTGGAGCATTCAAAGGGGTGTACGTTCTCGCCTCGTGCCTTGGCCTCTTCCCTTTAGATATCCATTCCTTCTTCCCATTTCCTCGCACGGGAGGACTCGGGTTCTTCTCGGGACGTCTTTGAGTATCGTCCGACGTTGACTCGGGAGCTGCATTAGCTTCTTGCACTCCTCTATCTCTTGACTCTTCCTGGATTTCTTCTAGAACGATGAAATGCTCTTGCATTTTCCTCATTTCTTTCAACGTTTGTGGTTTCTCAGTGAACATGGCTACCCAGATGGGATCCGATCTACCAAGTGCATTTTCAAACCCGAATATCTGCTGGTCGACGAGTACTTTCCCAATCTCTGTACACAAATTTCTCCATATATCGGTCAATGATCTGAGAGGTTCTCTGAACTGTCGGGACAAGCTGAATAACCTGTTGACCCTGAGCCGAGGTCTGTTGTTGTGCATGTATGTCTCAAGGAAGGCTTCGACTAGAGTCTCATAAATGTTGACTGTTCCTGGTGCGAGGTTGTAAAACCATTTCTTTGCCTCGCCTTCCAAGCTTGCAGGGAAGAATTTCCACATTACCACCTCATGGTTTTTCCATTGTATTAGGGACATTGTGTACATCTTCAAATTCTCAACTGCGTCTCCCGTGCCGTCGAACCTAGATGGGAAGGTGGAGAGCGTGCACTTAGGTGGGAAGGCCCTTAGTTCTATCTCTTGGGTGAAAGGGGTCCTCTCGGCCTCGCTTATAACCTCGACGAGCTTGTCTTCTTCGCCGGTTCCTAACAGCTTCCTTATCTTCTCCTCCAACTCTCTCATCTTGGCTTCAGTCGCATTATCGGACCTTGTGTTTCCCTGCTGATTGTTCCTCTCTCGCCTTTCGTCGTCTGTTGATGAATCCTCGGGTGGTCCGTATCCCCTGACAGGTGGTGTCGGGGGTGGTCCCGATCGACCAGAATTGCTTGGTCCCACTGCAGGTGGTGCTTGCCCGATTCGGCCTTGGTGACCCGATGTTCCTCGACTTGAGGATCCTCTCGACCTCGGCCTTAAGTTCCGTAGCTGATAGTTCTCGAACTCTAGAGCTAGGTTCCTCTGCTGAAGATATCTTAAAGACGCCTCTTGCCGTCTTTGGCTTTCTAGAATTGTGAGAAGTGTTGGATCTGTACTCTCATGTATAGAGTGACCATTTGGATAGCCTAAATGGGCAGGGGGTGGTGTCGTCGTCACAGGTGGTGGAGGTGGTACTGCGGGGGGTATCTAAGTCGATGTCGCCGGATCGATTCTGATAGTTGTTTCTCGTCCTAGTTGTACTCGCCTTAGTCGTTCTTGCTCTCGCCCGAGGGCTTCTTGATACTCGGCTTGTCGTCTGATGTTTCGTCTCTGAGCATGCAGGATAAATACTGCCTCATCATCTTCCGTGTCTGACGCGGTAAGTCCATCTATTTAATCATCCCTCCATAGGCGATGGGTCACCTTCTCGTCCCAAATCGATCTCCTCGTCCACAATTGGCATACCCCTTGCAGCAGCTCATGATTCCTCTGGTGGTGGATGCCCGTTACTCCCTCGCCTCGTCCCAGTTACTCCTCCTTGCATGCTGTTATTGGAGATCGTGCGGTTCATCAGAGTTCTTACCATCCCTGACGTGATAGCCATCGGACACAGTGTGTTGTTAGTCCGAGAGTCGTCCCTACCTACGTCAGCGAAAACAGACAACACCTTACTTTGACTTGATTTAACACAAGAAGATCTTACAATTTATACCGACGAGAATCATTTTAGTGAATGGCCCGATTCGGATGACGAGGTTGTTGAAGAGATGGAGATTGAGAATGAAACCAAATTGATTGAAGTCGTGGAAGACCCAAGTGAACTTTTCTAAAGAACGTAATGATGCTAAGATTTTGGTTGAAGCAGATATTGAAAGTTTGATAGAGGACCACGACATACTTGACGTAAATAATTCACTATTAATTAAGCAAGATGAGGATCCGATACAAGTTTTGTCTAATCATTTGCATAATTCTATATCTATTGATCATTTCCATCCAATTGAAGTAGTTCCCCGAAGAGTTTTTAACCCATCTTTTAGGAAAATACCTCACTTAGGATTGGATTTGTGTGCTTCCAAAGTTTTAACGGATTATTTTGCTTCCAAGTACCCACCACTAATTTTGTTTGATCATAGAGATGTGCAGGTTAACCAAGATGAACCTTTTGAAGTACCCATGTTTTATGTTCTCTATCCACTTAAGAGTGTAGAAACAACTAAGTGTGGGAGAAACTTCAATAAACTGATAGCTTCAATATTTAGTTCTTGTGCTAACGTTTGTGTGAAGTTGTTACTAGAATTGCAGATTGTTGTCTGGATGGACCACCAGATTTTCATATTGTTGGTTTACGAACGATAAAAAAAGAGTCGGGATGACTACTTTTAAGCCAAGCGTTGCATGGGAGGAAACCCATAGGTTTTGTATTTCTTATCCTTCGGTTATTTATGTATTTATTTATTTTTATTTTTCTTCTTGTTCCATACCATGTTAAGATTTCCTACCTTGACTTTACTAGGAGGATTCAATTACATTGAGGACAATGTAAGGTATAAATGTGGGGGAGTGGTTAAGCATATATTTAAAAATAAAATGCATAAAACCTCCAACTTGTAGAGATTTTAGAGTCACTAGTATACTTCTAGCTATGTTTACATACAAAATTCTCTGTCGAAATAATGGAACTTAGAAGTGCTAGAGAATACTAAAAATTAGGTGTTATTAATATTTACGGGAAGTCATTTGTAGCGCCCCCAAAGCTAGCAGCTGACTAATCCAAGGGATTATCTAAATAAAGAGGCACTAAGGATCTAAATCATATACTTCCGCGTTCAGTTAAGAAATCTTCTACAAAACTTAACCCGGAAACTAAATCCACTCTGAAATATACATATATACAAGAACTCCTCTCAAATGATGCATAAACAATAGTCATTTAGTTTACAAATAGAACAAATAACATAATAAATATAGCCGACGTTAATCAACTAACGGACTCAACTCCTCGAAGCTTCTGTTGCGCATATCTGATCCGACACTGAAATTAAAAGTTGGAATGAGTGAGCACATCATCCCTAAAAGGGGTTCCCCGAAGAAATAACATTTAAATTTCAAGTAATCACTGAAATGATTTGGAAAACATTACATGTTTTCCCAATACTAAAAGACGACCAACGCACTGAAATAAACAGTCATGCATATGAACAGATTCCTTCACTAATATTGACGCCTGTTCCATGCCTAATAGGGTAATGTGAATACCAATATTCTGTGGAGCACGTGTCACGATCTTAGTGGCCGCATACATATCTAACTGTATAGCCTTCGCTAAACAGAGGAGCCTGAGTAACGAGGGATACCTCCGCAGATCTACTTTATCTCATCCCAAGGAAGTGGACGTGAACGGCCAAGATAAAGAAGGAAAAAGTCTAGTCTACATAGGGTCGACTGGAAAGGGGATAGAGGTAGATGACGCATCCAATCAGCATTAAATGCTCTAATATCTTATCTACACGCATGAATCAAGGCACGTGGAGAGAAAAAGCATGGAAGAACCTAATTGGCGGAAGCTGGCGATGAATGAAGGTACAACCTGTACTAAGGTTGGGTAGTTGATGGGTTTTATAAACAACCTAAAAATTGACCTGCAAGTATACAGGGTCAATTGTAGCTAGAATGGGAAGAAAGGGAAAGTCCACAGGGACAAGGGGGAGCAAATGTTGTTTTCTAGCTTCTCTAGCTGCTTCCTAAGCTAACATGGAGCTGAATGGACCGATGTATGAGAGCTGAATGAGGGCAGTAAACAGTGAGTGAAACAAGTAAAGATTGTGGTGCTAAGACACCACTGTGAGCATGAGGGGAAGACAAACAGTGAGCAATGAAGGTAAAAAAAATGAAAGAAAACAGAAAACAAGCAAAACAGTTGAAGATGGAAGTGTATGAAGATGGATGAGAATTCTCCTTCACCTAGCTAGTTCACCTTGGTTACATCCCTGTCATGTGGCTTAGTTAACTACCTAAAGTCCTTGGATAACCCCTAGCATTGCCTATCTGATTAAAGCATAGGCAATCACAGGTCATTTAGGGTCTAGGTCTCTAACTAATATGGCTTTGTGAATCCCTTAGATTATTACTAACTCCTAGCATTAATGGTCTGTTTAAAGCACCACTAATCACAAGCCAGTGAACCCTTGGAATGTCACTAACCTAAGTGTTTTGAGCTCAACAGGGTCTAACCCAAATGGCTAACCAACATGGTTCAATGGTCTTCTCTAAGATTTAAACAGGAAATTAAACTAACTAACATGTGAGAAACAAAAATTGAAAGATGGAATTAAACAACAAAGAACAAATATGAACAGAAATTGAAGAACCCTAAATTGCTTTGAAATGGAAATTGAAATGAAATTAACCCAATTAGGGGGTATCTCGGATGACCCAAGAACACTTTAAACATTCTACATCAGTTTCTATTTATAGCTTACATCAAATCCCTAATTTCTAAACCCTAAAATTTGGGGATTTTCAATTTCTCTCACCCATTTGCGAATTCAGCTCGACCCATGCTTTATCTTCTCTTACTCCTGCTTCTGATACGTTTCTAGCTTGATTTGTGTCATCAACTGCACACTCTAGGGTTCAGAGAGGAAGAGTGTGAGATTTATGGAACAACTCGGCTAGGAGGATATGGGGCTAGGTGGTAGTGATGGTTTGGGGTATGGTGAGATAGGATGGTTGTGGCAGGGGAAGTGGTTGCGCCAGAGGAGACAGTGGAGGTGGTGGCGATGGCAGGGTATGGGGGTGGAGCAGTTGCAGAGAAATGAGGAGATGGGGGAGAAGTCGATGGAAATGGGATTAGGGTTCGTTTGGTTGAGGGTATAGGTTTCTGATGCTAGGGTGTGAGGCGGAGACATCAATAGTTGATGTACGGCGACGAGAATCTGTTGGATGATCCCATGTAGATTGACTCGAACGGCTAAGATGAAGAGGTATGTAGCGACCGTTGGATGATTTGATACAACAAAACCGACGGCTACCGATGGAGATAGGTACTATGGTGTTTTACATGAGCTTTGGATTTTGATGCACAATGATGAAGTGGCCGTTGGATGATGAGATGGATCCAATCTGACGGCTCTCATGGAAATGGGTATGGATAATGGAAATGGATTTGGGTAAGGGTTTTGGGCCTTGGGTATGCCAAGCCCATATCTTCTTTAAGAACAATTTTTCCTCTTCAAGCCCACTTCTAATTGATCCGGCTCTTGCAAACATCATTCTTCGCTGCCTTTCTGCGGGAGTCTTTGCCGTTTCTTTGCTCTTTTTGCTCCGTGAGTTAACCAGGCTTTATTTAGTACCTAAAAATGCAAAATTAATTAATAAAAATATTTATTCTTGAAAACAATGAAAATACAGAATATGGGATAAAATATAGAATTAATGCACAAAAGATGAGTTAAATGCCAAGAAAAATATATAGAAATATGCACTTTTTAGCACTCATCAAATACCCCCAAACCTGAATTTTACTTGTCCTCAAGTAAAACAAAACTAAGGAAATCCTACCTATACCACTGTCGCTGGTCTCTCGAATGCATTTAGCGTATGCATTAGGCCTTTTAAACCACTAAGTGTCCCTAGTGGACGAGTGAAGTCTCGTGAAGGTTTGCTTAGAACGTACCTACAAAGTTCTAGGACAAAATATAAGCTCATCTTCCATCAAATGTGACATGTGCAAGACAGTTTAAGCTCACAGCAAAATGGAGATATCAATCTAGCTATCTAAGGCACAATCCTAGCACTGATAACAAATAAAGACATGTGATAAGAGTGTAAAGTGTATCTACACATGTGTAAAGAAAGATCGGATGTTATGACTACTAATCACCAAGAGATAGTTTCTCAGGCTAAGAACCAAGGTCGAAATCTAGCTAGCTGTCCGGACTTTACGAGAATTGTGAATGAGTTGGAGGTATTTCACAATTACTCGCGTTGTACATCAATGGCATACACCCTCCTTGCTTATTACAAGACTATTTACAACAAAAAGATGACTCTCATTTACATTGATTACTCTCTTTTATTTTTGGAACAAGAGAGAACTATTGTCTTTAACATGACAAAACATGGAATAAATACTTGATTTATTTTTTTTATTATTATTTTTTTTTTGATATATTTTTTTTTTGATATATTTTTTTTTTCATTTTTTCTTTTCTTTTCTTTTTTTTTTTTTGAACTAGGTAACACTTTTGATAATAAGGAAAAAGAAACAAAAAATTACATGACACTTTGCAAGAGGTAGCCCTTTTTGATGCACCCAGTTAAATTCGATGGTTGTTTTTCTTAATGTAACCTCCACCTTCTATCCCAACCAACCAAAGAACAAGCTAGTCAAGTTTCGTACAGTATTCTAAAGTGATTGGCAACTAAAACTTCCGATAGAACACCTCAAGGATGAGGCTATACATGTATTGGTAGATCGTGCGCGTGCAAGTTTCTTATCACTATGTGAATTGTGCTAGAATCAGGGTGCCTAAATATCTAGACTAAGACTCCTAATAAAAATACATATTTGCACAAGAGTCAACATTTCAAGGTAAATGAGCTCCATTTTTATGATTTTTTTTAATTTTTAATTTTTAATTTTTGGAATTTTTAATTTTTTTTCAAAAAGAAGGAGTTCTGCTTTTTTTTTTTTTTTTTTTTTTTTTTTTTTCAATTATGGCATATTATCAAAGTATCTACTTTTCACCCCCAAACCTAAACTAAACATTGTCCTCAATGTTTCAAATATGAACAATATTATAATACACACATATGAAGAGGATCATGCTGAGTAGAGAAAAGGAAAGAGAATACCCGATTTCGGCGAAAGCAAGATTAGAACTCCGTTATTCAAGGCAAGGATCCAACATATGTCAGCCGAGATCATATTGGATTAGCAAAATATATACAAAAGGAACAAAAGGTTTTTTTTTTTTTTTTTTTCTTTTAAAAAAAAAATTTATCTACTGGATTATGTACAAAAAATTCACCATACACCAATAATCTAAAGAGTTGAGGATCAACCCAAAAGACGAAGTGTAGAGGTTTCAACAGCTTCACACAAATATAACAGGAAAGAAACGCAAGTGAAACTGTGAAACAAAATGAGCTACCCCCAAACCTGGAATTTTCAACGGACAAAATTTTGGAAACAAAATCTCGCAGTTTTGGGGGTTCATCATGCACAAGGTCTAGCTCGAAATGAACTGTGCTAGGGACGGGAAAACATGCTAATGCCAACTGTGGCTCCTCAAAGATATTATACTTAGATGCAAAATAGTCCAAAAGGACTTGGGAAGCACACAGTTCCAAACCTAGGTTGGGCATTCTCAGAAAAATTGGTTTGACAATATCGGTACAAACCAAATCTAGGTTGGGTGGAAGGCCATCAGATTGTGACTTATGTAGAACGATAGGAACATCATTATTAATCACATCAACATCTCTTAAGTCTTCTACACGTGTCACAACATGCTCACAATCATCAAACAGATTGGCAAGATCACAATCAGAGTCATCAACATCATCAACAGATTTATTCTCATGCATCGGCAAATCAGGAGAAATATCACAATATGACCTAGGTAGAGAATCAGACACATCAAATATATTTTCATGCATATTAACATTAGTGTCTACAGAAGATTCAACTATTCCTATGTCATGCTCATCTTCACAGAATAATTGTACGAATCCCATGTCAATATCAAAATCATATGAATTACAATGAGTATTAGAAAGAACAACATTCATGAAGGTCGAGGGAGAGAAGCCATATGTTATTGAACCAACAGGTTCCACAATATTTTCATGTTCTTCTAACATATCATCGTAATCATCATAATCATCATCATGGTAGCATGCATATTGGTCCTCATTAACAGTGGTGGTGTCATTAGTCGATTCATGTTCCTCTAAATTAGGTTCATAGTCAACATCATTTACATGAATGGGACTAGACACTTCATTAGGGACAACATACATTTCCTCATGAATTTCCTCCTTTTGTAGGTGAAGCAAAATCTGATCTAAATATGCCTGAATTCGTGATGTAGATCTATCGAAGTTTTGCTCACTAAGTGCTTCTATGGTGGAGTCTAAGTTCATGGGAGTACAAAATTCTTCATGTTCAAATTGTGGTGATTGGTACATGTGTGCATGGTCATTAGGGTTTACAAAATATTGATCGCAACCCTCAAAGGATTGATTATGGTCCCAATGACTACCATTCTCACAATTTATGGGCATTTCATACCTTGGATTTTCTCTAGATTGCCTAAAATTATGCAAAATATGACAATTCTCAACAGGGTGGTCTAAACTACCACATGCGGGACATGTATAGATTTCAGGTTGCCTAAGAAAATTAGATGTGACAGATTCCTCATGTGATTGCATTTCTAAAGCTGCGATTTGAGCTTCTAATTGATCGTTCAGTGATGATTGTGTGAGTGAGGCACTAGCAAAATGTTCATTTTCATGTTGTGATGAATGATGCATGTGTGAATAGTTATTAGGGTTCATGGATTGAGGCTCGGGACTTTGAAAATGTCCATAATAATTCCTATAACTATTGACATCATGGTCTATGGGAGGTTCATAACGTGGAGTATGTCCATACGCAAGTTCTCTAAGGGATTTGTTGTATTCCCCAACTGTAGACCAAGATCTAGACATGATTTGGCTCAAAAGCTAAGTAACTATGTTACAAAGCCCAAAATTTGGTTTTTAATGGGTTTGGATTTTTGGGAAAATTTTGGTTTTTTTAATTGGGAGCAAAAATTTTGGTTTTAGTATTGGGAGCAAGCCCACATTGGTGGGAGAAATTTATTTGCCAAGGGAAGGTGAACAAGCCCACAATGTGTATGCAAACTGAAGCCCAATGTAGCTTTTGAGATAGCCCAATTGTTGCTTGTTTGGTTTGTGGCCCAGTTGGGCTTTTAAAAGTTCAGTTTTTCTAATTTAAAACTACAGGCCCAAATCAATCTAACACCACAAGCCCACAAGCCATTAAACAAACATGCCCACAAGAAATTAATTACAAGCCCAAAGAAAATATAAGCCCAAAAAAAGGGTTTAATATTACAAGCCCACAAGAAAAATGGAAGCCCACAGTTTGGGTTCTCTTAATGGGTTTAGGCTTACTTGCTTAAGCACAGCCCAGCTGTTCAGTTTGGTTGCAAAAGCCCAGTTGGGCTTTGGATCACCCTAAGCTTTTGTTGAAGCCCAGTTGGGCTTGGCTTATGAATGGCAGCAGCACCACTTCAGGCCTAGCAGCAGGAGCAGATCAGCAACAGCAGCAACAGCACAACAGCAGGCTTTGGGTCAGGTCACACAGCAACAGGTGCAGAAGGCAGCAGCAGGCAGCAACAGGGAAAGTAACAGCCTCAGTTCCACCAGTTCACCAGCAACAGCAGAGGCAGTGCAAGCAGCAGCAGCACCAGGTTCAAGGAAGAACCAGCAACAAAGGTGCAAATGGGCTAAGCAGTTCACAGCAGTGCACTAAAGCAACAGGCAAGAAGATGCTCTGATGCTGTGCAAGAACAGCAAGCAAACAAATAGATGAAGATGCAAACAGCAAGAATGCACTGTAAACAGCAAATGATGCAAGTGCAGCTGCAAGCTAAGAGCAACAACAAGCAAATGAGCAAGGAAAGAAAAACAACATATGCGCCGCCACCGAGTCCCCGGCAGCGGCGCCAAAAACTTGATGGGTTTTATAAACAACCTACAAATTGACCTGCAAGTATACAGGGTCAATTGTAGCTAGAATGGGAAGAAAGGGAAAGTCCACAGGGACAAGGGGGAGCAAATGTTGTTTTCTAGCTGCTTCCTAAGCTAACATGGAGCTGAATGGACTGATGTATGAGAGCTGAATGGGGGCAGTAAACAGTGAGTGAAACAAGTAAAGATTGTGGTGCTAAGACACCACTGTGAGCATGAGGGGAAGACAAACAGTGAGCAATGAAGGTAAAAAAAATGAAAGAAAACAGAAAACAAGCAAAACAGTTGAAGATGGAAGTGTATGAAGATGGATGAGAATTCTCCTTCACCTAGCTAGTTCACCTTGGTTACATCCCTGTCATGTGGCTTAGTTAACTACCTAAAGTCCTTGGATAACCCCTAGCATTGCCTATCTGATTAAAGCATAGGCAATCACAGGTCATTTAAGGTCTAGGTCTCTAACTAATATGGCTTTGTGAATCCCTTAGATTATTACTAACTCCTAGCATTAATGGTCTGTTTAAAGCACCACTAATCACAAGCCAGTGAACCCTTGGAATGGCACTAACCTAAGTGTTTTGAGCTCAACAGGGTCTAACCCAAATGGCTAACCAACATGGTTCAATGGTCTTCTCTAAGATTTAAAAAGGAAATTAAACTAACTAACATGTGAGAAACAAAAATTGAAAGATGGAATTAAACAACAAAGAACAAATATGAACAGAAATTGAAGAACCCTAAATTGCTTTGAAATGGAAATTGAAATGAAATTAACCCAATTAGGGGGTATCTCGGATGACCCAAGAACACTTTAAACATTCTACATCAGTTTCTATTTATAGCTTACATCAAATCCCTAATTTCTAAACCCTAAAATTTGGGGATTTTCAATTTCTCTCACCCATTTGCGAATTCAGCTCGACCCATGCTTTATCTTTTCTTACTCTTGCTCCTGATACGTTTCTAGCTTGATTTGTGTCATCAACTGCACACTCTAGGGTTCAGAGAGGAAGAGTGTGAGATTTATGGAACAATTCGGCTAGGAGGATAGGGGGCTAGGTGGTAGTTATGGTTTGGGGTATGGTGAGATAGGATGGTTGTGGCAGGGGAAGTGGTTGCGCCAGAGGAGACAGTGGAGGTGGTGGCGATGGCAGGGTATGGGGGTGGAGCAGTTGCAGAGAAATGAGGAGATGGGGGAGAAGTCGATGGAAATGGGATTAGGGTTCGTTTGGTTGAGGGTATAGGTTTCTGATGCTAGGGTGTGAGGCGGAGACATCAAGAGTTGATGTACGGCGACGAGAATCCGTTGGATGATCCCATGTAGATTGACTCGAACGGCTAAGATGAAGAGGTATGTAGAGACCGTTGGATGATTTGATACAACGAAACCGACGGCTACCGATGGAGCTAGGTACTATGGTGTTTGACAGGAGCTTTGGATTTTGATGCACAATGATGAAGTGGTCGTTGGATGATGAGATGGATCCAATCTGACGGCTCTCATGGAAATGGGTATGGATAATGGAAATGGATTTGGGTAAGGGTTTTGGGCCTTGGGTATTCAAAGCCCATATCTTCTTTAATAAAAATTCTTCCTCTTCAAGCCCACTTCTAATTGATCCGGCTCTTGCAAACATCATTCTTCGCTGCCTTTCTGCGGGAGTCTTTGCCGTCTCTTTGCTCTTTTTGCTCCGTGAGTTAACCAGGCCTTATTTAGTACCTAAAAATGCAAAATTAATTAATAAAAATATTTATTCTTGAAAACAATGAAAATACAGAATATGGGATAAAATATAGAATTAATGCACAAAAGATGAGTTAAATGCCAAGAAAAATATATAGAATATGCACTTTTTAGCACTCATAAGTAGTTCCCGAAGGAACGTGGGCCAGCTGAGTTGGCAAGATACGACTGGAGAAGAGCGCGGTGGACGAAGGTACCACTGGTACGAAAGGTATATCAGCGGACGATGGACCGAGTCTTAAGCTTATACCTCTTTAATGTTTAGAACTTAAGTATTTACTCTTACTTGAGTTCTCTCTACTACTTTGGGAAGCATTTAAGATCTTTGTAGCCACCAAAAACTTAATACAATACAATCACTCATTACCCCGTGGACGTAGATAAATGTCGAACCACGTATATCTTGTGTCTCATGATAACTTAGAAGCTTTTACTTATATCTATGTTCTTCGTTATTATTGTGATCTTAGATATCATTTATTACTTAGGATTATCAGTTCAATAGAGGCATCAATGCTTCATAGTATCAGATCCTCTGAGTTGTACACTGTAGTTCCAGGAAATCCTACACTACACCCCTCACCAGATTTCATTAACATTCAACTCATTTTAGATTAACAATCTTAATTTTAGTGATGAATCTTTGAACAATCTTACAAGAAAAGATAAAGGAATCAAGAATAACCACTGCTCTTGATTTTCTCTCTCCTATTTACTTGCTTCTCAATCAGAAAAGATCTCTCCCTTTTTCCTTTACAACTGAGCGGCTATTTATAGGGAATTACATAGTGGATGACAGTTAATCTGTCCTTTATTTTCGGATATGGCTTGCGACATTCTCGCGACCTTACAAATGTTAATATCGCAAACTCTCTAATTTTCGCAGGACCGTCACATTTTTCTCATGATTTAGCTGACGTCGTTTATTATGTCATTTCTGAAATCGTTTTGCAACGCTGTTGTGTTGTGTTGTTAATAATTTCGCTGAGGCATTATTGCTGCGAGATTCTATCATCTTGCCTCTTCTCATATCTTCTCTGCGAAGTAGAGAACGATGTGAGAAATGCCGCAGCTGTCCATCTCTTCATATTCTGCATTTATCACACGTATCCTTTCTTCCATCTATTTCTTGACACGTCTTCTGTAACCGCTGCTTTTCAACCGCTCACGTCTTTTCGTATTAATGGTGTTTATTTCTTCGAGTAAAAAAATCTTCTCTATATATTCTTCTTACTCTTCTTTCCATTTTATTTTTACTTTCTCTTCTCTTTTTATTCTCTCATCTCTGCAACTCTATTGTTCTTCCATAAATTCTGCCATTGCAACTTTTTCTTCTTTCTTCTTCTTTTAATCTTTTTAATTTCTTCTTCATCTCCATACTGTTCCCTCTGTAGATCTTCACTGTTCGTAACTTTCTTCCTTTTTAATTTTTACGAATTAATCTTCCTGCTGGTGTTTTCCATGGATTCATCGAGGTTAGTTTTCTTTTTTCTTTCTTATGGGTTTTGCTGAAATTGATCTTGCTTACTGCTTTATTTGATGATGCTGCTTATGTGATTCCCATACTGTTGTTATTTCAACAAAAACGCCTCTAACACCAAATTTACGGTTCAAAACCCTAATATTCCCAAATCGCAGCATAAGATTGTTGTAAACAAAAGAAAGTCTGCGAATCAGAAGGTAGTAAGAAACATTATTCTAATAATAATATTTTTGCCTCTATTTATTATCTGGATTGTGATTCGCATGGTGATAAGGATGCCAACAAACCTCTCAAGAAATCTTGCCACCTTAAAACCGTTGAAACCTCTGTTCCATTCCACTTACTTATCTCTTCAAATCTCCTGCGACATCTTCGCAAGTTAAACCATTATCTCCAATTCGCGAAAAGGTTGCCTCAGATTTCATTTCTTCAACTGACCTTTCAATGATTGAAACCCCCCTTATTAATCCTTCTGTGAATGAAACTTCTTCTCCTCCTATTGATAATGTTTCTCAACCTTCTATCATTGCCAGTTCTCTACCTGAGCCTCTTCCTTTTTCGAAAGAAACCGTGGAAGGAATAGATATTGCTTTCAAAGTTTTGTCTGAGGTCCTGGATGATGGCAAGAAGTCTCCCATTGATCCTGTCAAGTCTGGTATTTGCGAAATTCTGAGTAAGTATTTTGGCTCTGACAGAGCTGCTTCGCAAACACTTTGGAAAAAGAGTGTAATGCTCTTCGTCTCGAAAATCAAAAGCTCCAGAATGTTTCGCTGGATCGCGACAATCTTCGCAAGAAGAATGATGAACTGAGAGGTATGATTTCCTTATCTGTGTCTTCAATTTGCCTTTCTAATGATTTTATCCTTTCCATATTTAATTATCCTTGAAATCCCTCTTTCGCATGTTAAGCCTTAAACCAGAAACGAATAATGGAGAGATATCAATTTGAATCTGCTGTTGAAGAAGCCCGTGTTGATAAAGAGATTTTGATGGATCAATATAACCAATTAGATAACCTCTATTCATACTCTGTTGATCATATAAATAATCTTACCAATGAAAATACCCAATTAGTTCGGAGGCAAGATTTATTAAGTAATGAAATATCTCGCCTCTCTTATTCTTTAACTAAAGCTAATCTAGGGATGGAATCTTTATCAGATGAGAATAAAACTCTATCTCAAGAGAAGCGAATTTGTTTAAATAAGATGGCGATATCTTCGCAACAACTTAGCATCCTTCAGAAAGTATGTGATGACCAAGAACAATCTCTTCGCTCTTTGAGAAATGAACTTAAAGAAGTAACAGAGTCATCTATCGCTGAAAGAGATACACTCATTCAAGGTAGAATAGCTTTAAGTGTAAAGGCGAATCAACTTAAAGAACAATATTCCAAATTAGAAGAATCTTATTCTTCTCTTGCGAAGAAAAATGCCTTTCTTATTTCTAAAGAGAAAAATCTTCAGTCTCGACTTAAAGGTTTAGTTGGAGATAAATTTGATGATGCGATGGACCGTTGGGAGAATAGTTGTCTGACCTTGATTCAACACCTTATTTCGCAAAAGGAAGGTAGTCATAATAGTTTGACTGCCTTAACTATCTTTTCTTTGTCATATCTTTTTGAGTTCTTCATCTTACTGAAATTTTGTATTCTACTTTTCGCAGAGTCTGAGAAAAATCTTCATTCCTCCATTTCTGTTTTGGAGGCTAAATATGCCAAAATTCGCAAAGAAAATGCACTACTCGTCTCTGTCCTTACTGGTTCTCGCGACCGAGCAGAAAGAAGACTTGATTATCTTGCTTACTTTAAGGATATTCAAGATAGGAATCATCAGAGAGCACTTCTTCGTCAAGTTCATCTCCGGGCTGAAGTCCTTGTAAATGATATTTTATTGTCCAAATCTCTTCCTCCTACATCAATCGAACCTTTGGAAGTAGATGATGATGAAATTCCTCGTCCTGCTGACAGTGATTATGATTATGAAAGTGGTGGAGAGAATAGTCTTTTGGAAGATGGAGAAGAGATCCCTTCTAAGGAAGCAACTGCTGGTGCTAATCAAGATGAAAACGAAAAAGAAATCTCTTCTAAAGAAGTAATTGCTGGCGATAATCAAGGTGGCGGCGAAAAAGAAGTCCCTCTCAAAGGAATTATTGTTGGTGAAGATCAGAATCGAAATGAAGAAGAGGTTGGCGATAATGAGAACATTGGCGAAGAGCGTCCATTATCTCCTTCTACTGGAATTAATACTGAAGCATGAGCTTCTTATCTAGTTCTATCTTCTTGAATTGTTTCATCTTTATTATTTCTTGCGAATAATATTCTTCAACCAACTTTGGAATTAATTTTCTCTTTTAGTATTTTGCTGGCGAGAAAGATAATGCCTCTTGTTTACTGATTCCCATACTTGCCTCTCATTATCTTTCTTGCGAGAAATGATCTGTTATGAATACTTATAAATATTTTGTTTTGTCATGTGGTCTTATTTTCCTTCCTAATTAAAGGTCTTATTATGCCACCTCTTGTCATTGCGACAAAATCGCAGGACGTCCTTGCACTTTCATGCAAAAACCCATTGATCTTGCCTTAACTTTTTCTTTTGTATTATTGCCTCTTCAGGAATGTTGCGAATATGATAGGCCTAAATATTCTTGCGAAAATAAAGCCCCATTACATTGCCGTCTTGCGACGAAATCGCAGGACGTCTTCGCACTTTCATGCGAAAACCCATTGATCTCGTCTTATCTTTTTCTTTTGTATTATTGCCTCTTCAGGATTGTTGCACAAATATGACAAGCCTTAATACCCTTGCGAGTAAAAAGCCTCATGACATTTGCGTCTTAAGACACTTATCAGCTCCCTAATGGAGGGTGCCGCCCTTATCTCCCCCTGGTTGCCCCTTCAAGGAGGCGTACTTCTACCATACAAGGTTAGCTCCTCCCATCCAGTCTTAACAACAACCAGTTGTTTTCGCAGCCTCTTATCCCTTTTACCTATAGGGTTATGGTTACGAGACTGCACCCTAAGTGGGGTTTTCTTCGGGCCGAGTGCAGTATAAGCCAAGACTTGTCAAGAATGGCAAGGTACGCTTCAACGCCCCTGGCACTCTTGACTCAACCGTGTACCTCGGCGCCTTGATCAGATTCTGCACTCCTTGGGAGAGTCCTTATTACCTTAGTCGCCCAACCTAAGTCATATGCTTAAGCTGAGAATCCAAGGTGCCTCTCCCGGATGGGCTTTATTGACCCCAAATCTCCATGACTCAGGTTCCGGTGGCGGTGTAGCCTTTCCCTGAGCCATGCAACAGGTACCCCCTTATATGACGTACTTTAGGTCTTACATTTGCCTCTTGCGAAATTTTATTCGCGAACTAGGGTGTACGCCATAAAGGTTCGCCCCTTTCTTTTATGTCATTGTTCTATGATTATCTCTGCGAAAGTTTCGCACATCATGATCTTGTTTTGATATGAATAATCTCGCAATATTCTTTCAGAATCCATAACTTCTCAAAGCTTCTTACGGATAATATCTTTTTAAGTACAACTGTTCCATGGTCTGTCAAGTCTATGACCAACATCTCTACCTTCTGGATCCATTAATTTATAAGCTCCTGTTCCAACTATCTCCTTAATGATGTAAGGTCCATCCCATTTTTTGCTAATTTCCACCATTTTCTCGCTGATATATTGGTGTCTCTCGCAGAACTAAATCTCCTGGTTGGAATTCGCGTACTTTGACACGTTTATTATATTCTCGGGCTAATCTTCGCTGATAATTCTCCATATGTTGTAAAGCTCTTTCTCTTTTTCTTCTAATTCATCAAGTTTGTTAAGATCAAACCCACTAAGATTTTTCTCCCAAGCTTCTCTCTTTGTTGTCGGAATAACAACTTCTGTTGGTAACACCGCTTCAACTCCGTATGTTAAACAAAAAGGTGACATTCCAGTAGCTTCTCTTCTAGTTGTATTATAAGCCCATACTGCATTATGTACTTGTTCGCACCATGCTCTATGATGTCCTTCCAATTTCTTCTTTAATATATCTGCAATTGTTTTGTTTGTTGCTCTACCTGCCCATTAGCTTGTGGATACAAAGGAGTAGACTTTCCACATTTTATCTTAAATGCATTAAGTAACATTTCTATGTTCTGTCCTTCAAACTGTTTCCCATTATCAGATACCAACTGCGCAGGAATTCCGAATCTGCAAATGATATTTTCGAATATGAATGTAAAGATATCTTTGTCGCGAATATGTGTACTGCCTTCACTTCTGTCCATTTTGTGAAATAATCTGTTGCGACTATTAAGTATCTTCTTTGTCCAGAACCTGGTAAAAATGGCCCCACAATATCTAAGCCCCACTTTCCAAAAGGCCACACACTGGTTGAAGATGACAATGGTGCTCCAGGTGCATGTATTTTCTTTCCATGCCGCTGACAATCTTCGCAACGTCTTGATATTTGTTTTGCATCTTCGTGCATGTATGGCCAGTAATAGCCTTGCATTTTTGCTCTATGTGCCAAAGATCTTCCCCCGCTATGATTGCCAGCATCCCCACTATGTAACATTTTTAGCACTTTTCTCCTTCTTCTCGTGTCAAACATCTGAGTGATGGTCCATTAAAGGATTTTCGGTATAGCAGCCCATCTCTTAATTCATAATTTGTTGCGCGGCTTTTTAACTTGTGTGTTCCAATCTATTTCTTGGTGTTTCTCCTTTCGCCAAATATGCATGAAGTTCTGTTCTCCAATCTGCGATATTGTTCGTTTGTTCTTCTTCTCGTCTATTATCATCACGTCACTTCTTCTTCTTCTTTATTGATTGATGGTGACAGAAGTGTTGTATTTTTATGCATCTCGCAGTTGGATCTGTCATCATGCTTGAGATGAAAGCAAAAGCGTCTGCGAGTCTGTTATCCTTCCTTGAAATGTGCCTCCATTTTATTTTTGGGATTTTCGCTGACAATTCTTCAACGAGCTTCTTGTATTTCTTCAAGGATGGTTCATTTGTAGTACTCTCCCTTTATTTGGCGAATAACTAGCTGCGAATCACTAGTGATCCTGGCATTTTCTAGTTTCATTTCTATTGCGAACTTTAAGGCATGTATCACAGCTTCATATTCCGTTTCGTTATTAGTGGATGCGAATTCCAATCTGAATGAAAAAGCCATCTTCGCTCCTTCTGGAAATTAAAACAATTCCAACTCCATTGCCTTCTCCATTTGATGATCCATCTACCAATATCTCCCATCTATTTGGTTCTGTTAATAAGTCTTTTGGATCTCCGTGTTCTTCTTCTATATCCATCATTTCTTCTACCGCTTCATCTTCTTCTAAAGGAAATTCTGCCAAGAAATCTGCAACAACTTGTGATTTTGGTGAAGACAAAATTTCATATTTAATATCAAAGTGGCCTACTTGTGCATTCCATCTCTCCACTCTTCCTGATCTTTTTGAATTCTTCATCACTGATTCAATTGGTACTTTTGTTAATACCTTTATTTTGTGCGCTTGAAAATATATGCGGAGCTTAAATGATGCATAAACTAATGCTAAGATTAGCTTCTCAATCTTTGAGTAATTCTTCTCGGCAGTATTAAAAGTTCTGCTAATGTAATAGATGAGGTCTCCACTCCTGCGTCTATTCGCAATAACACGACACTTAATGCATGCGACGTCGTCGCAAGATAGATTAATAACTCTTCTCCTGATTCTGCTTTTTGTAAAATAGATGTATTTATAAGATGTTCTTTGATCCCTTGAAAAGATTTTTCGCATTCATCAGTCCATTTGAATTTCGCACCCTTCTTGAGTATATCGAAAAAATACTTGCATTTGTCTGATGATCGCGAAATAAATCTCCCTAGCGAAGCTAAAAGTCCATTAAACCTCTGTACATCTTTTGTTGTTGCTGGTGTTGGCATGTCACAAACTGCTTGCACTTTTTCTGGATCAACCTATATTCCTTCCTTTGATACAATGTAGCCTAAAAAATTTCCCGATGCAACTCCAATGGTACACTTCTCAGGATTCAGTTTAATGTCATACTGCCAAATTTATTCAAAAATCTCCCTCAGGTCCTGTACATGGTCTTTGGATTCTTTACTCTTAACTAACATGTCGTCCACGTATACTTCTAATGTTTTGTGTATCCATTTCGCGAACACCTTCTCTACCATTCTTTGGTACGTTGCTCCCGCATTTCGCAAACCAAATGGCATTTTCGTGTAACAATATAAACCTCTAGGGGTGAAAAAAGCAGTATGCTCTTGATCTTCTTCAGCGAGAGGGATCTGGTTATATCCTTTGTACCCATCTAAAGACGATACCATATCATTTCCCGCTGCTGATTCCACCATTTGAGGATTATCTGGTAACGGAAAGCTATCTTTAGGGAAGGCTTTGTTTAAATCAGTGAAATCTATGCAAATCCTTATTCCTTTGTTTTTCTTTGGAACAATGACCATGTTCGCTATCCACTCTGGGTATTTAGCTTCTCTTATAATTCCTGCATCAAGCATTTTCTGTAGTTCTTCTTCTATTTGGGAATGGTAGGTTGTTGCGATTTTCTTATTCTTTGTTTAAATGGTCTCACATTCTTGTTAATCTCCATCTTGTGACATGCAATTGATGGATCTATTTCCGGTATCTCATCCATGCTCCCTGCGAAAATGTCTTTATATTATCGCAAAAGGTTAACAGTTCTTTCTTCTTCTTCTACATCCATCTTGGTTCCAATTCTCAATATTAGAGGTTCTTCTATAGTCCCAACATTTACTTCTTTTGTTGGTTCTGCGGCAGTGTAACTAGACTTGGGTTCTCCCATTGGTGTTGATTATTTTATTGTTTTCACCGGTCCTTCTCCTTCTTCCGAAATTTCGCTGGGTATTCCCCTGCCTTCTTTTGCCCTTATCGTGTACACTCTAAATTCTTCTTATTTCTTTGCCTCCTTTGCCAACTTTCTGCGAAATTGTTTCTTTTTTGCTCGTCCTTCATAATGCTTTACTTTAATTTGATGACATAATTTCGCATTGTCAACATCTTCTCTGATTTCACCTATTCCATTTGGTGTGGGGAATTTAATACATTGATGCAACGTTGATACTATAACTTTTATCGCATGTATCCATGGTCTTCATAGCAACATATTATATGGCGATTCCATATCCACCACGCATAGTGTCACGTGTGTTTCGATCTCTCCTAGTGGAATTCGTACCACTATTTCTCCTTTAGGTTTTGTTGTGGATTTTCCAAAGCCATGAACTGGACATTTCTTCATCTTTAAATCCCATTCCCCTGAACGCATGATAAAATATTATATCCACTGAACTTCCTGTATCGACTAAAGTTCTGTTCAATGTCCATTCTTCCGTGGATTTTGTTGTTGTCCCCTTCTCTTTTCGCGTAATAGGCACTGTAATAACCAATGGAGATGTGTGGTTCAAATTTTCTTTTGGCATTTCTGCCGCCATGAATGTGATTTTTTTCTTTTCCCAATCTTTCAAGGGTGATGTCTTTTCTACCGCCATAACCTTCCTTCCTTCAAAATCTCGTTTAGGTATCCTTCCTTTGATGTTTTCATGGAATTCATTAACCATTGTTTTTGTTATCATATTACACTCCAATCTTTTGTCATCTTCATTAACTCTAATCATTTTTATTTTAACTGGTTCACTGATTTGTTTAATCACTTTCTTGATTTGAACAATCTCAACAACAATCTTCAATTTTCAATCTTCGGCCTCCCTGTTTCTAGCGCCATTATGTAGTTGCAAGAAATCCTACACTACACCCCTCACTAAATTTCATTAACATTCAACTGATTTTAGATTAACAATCTTAATTTTATTGATGAATCTTTGAACAATCTTACAAGAAAAGATAAAGGAATCAAGAATAACCACTGCTCTAGATTTTCTCTCTCCTATTTACTTGCTTCTCAATCAGAAAAGATCTCTCCCTTTTTCCTTTACAACTGAGCGGCTATTTATAGGGAATTACATAGTGGATGACAGCTAATCTGTCCTTTATTTTCGGATATGGCTTGCGACATTCTCGCGACCTTACAAATGTTAATCTCGCAAAATCTCTAATTTTCGCAGGACCGTCACATTTTTCTCATGATTTAGCTGACGTCGTTTATTATGTCATTTCTGAAATTGTTCTGCGACGCTGTTGTGTTGTGTTGTTGATAATTTTGTTGAGGCATTATTGTAGCGAGATTCTGATCCTACATACACATTACGTAGACTACGGGAAAAATAGTAATCACAGTTTGGCGCCCACCGTGCTTTGCTCACAAACCTGAGTTCAGGCACAGTTTTACATTTTACTTATACATCTTCTGAAACGAAGCGATCTGTGTTTAACCGATGAATATCACTCTCTAGTGATTCGTTCATCCATTATTTGTGTATGTTTTGGAGTTCATAGCCTCTAAAACGGGTCTCATTACAGATCCACAACAAATATTTCAAAAAACATACTCACAAAACGCCAAAATATTTGTTTTATACTAAAACATCCCTTCTTAAACAAAGCATATTATAGATCTGAGAACCTTTGACTGACAGAGGAATCTCAGTCGAATTTTAAGGATAAAAGATCTTTTAATGCATTTAGTAACCTTGTTTTTCGCAAGATCTGACACCCCTTTTTCATTGGTTTTCGACGTTTTAAGGTTGTATTTTCCAAGAGTGTCATAAGCATTTAATACCCGTCTGTCAAAAACATTATTTCAGTCCTTTTTCTGAAAAAAGCTGCTTAAGAGTATTCTGTGTCAGAGCATTAATAGCTACTTTTAACGAAGATACCCAAGTAGCAGATCTTTTCGATTTTTCTGTGACCGCAGGATAAACAAAGCCTAAGGCATGCAGAAACCAGCTGATGTACCAACAAGCTCGCGCCCAGCTATCACAAGAGGGAGATCCCAAAAGCCGTCTCAAGCAAACCAAAGGAATGAAGCGGAGGACGGACAAAGCGAAATAGCAAGAAGAACAGTTGCTAACAAATCACCTATTCCTGCCGAAAGGATGGGGAAAACATCGGGAGCTCAACTAATCTACGACATGCCATTACCGGAGAACGCTACAACTACAAAGCCACCTGTGGCCAACGCAGGGTTACCCAGAACCTTAGCCCTTACGGGACAAGGGTTGGGAAACCTAACTCCCATTCAGGTAGATCCCGACGCGCCAATTGTAGAGGAAGGAGTGGAAAACTCTGAAGATCCAGCCGAAAACATTCCTCAGGGAGGTGGAGCCCACAACGAACACCAAATGGCAGCACAAATAGCAACCTTGTTACTCCGTAACAAGGAAACTGAGGATGCAATGAACGAGATGGCCCAGGAGAACCAGAATCTCAAAGGTATGCTAGACATACAAATCGAAGGTTCCCAAACTCACCCTCCGCAAAAGAGGCGTGAAAACGGAGCTATCTCAGGAAGACGAAGGGTGGATCTCAACCCACTAAAGACGAATCCACCTAAGGGAGCAAGGAAAGCGCACCATGATCCAGACGAGACGGACTCAACATACAAGCCCCCCCAAAGCTACTATGACGAAGCATTTTCCAAAGATGCTCACAATGTGAGCATGGTCATGGAGCAAATAGAGAAAATGCGGAAGGAGATCCAAGGCTTAAAAACTGGCCACGCGGGCGCAAGACTAGAATAAGTACTACAAGAGGTACCAACATGGAGATAATTGAGTACAACTTAGACACAGAAAAATCGAGTACCAACATGGAGATAATTGATGACAACTTAGACACAAAAATGTGTCTATCAAATACCCCCAAACTTATTATTTGCTAGTCCTCGAGCAAAAAAAAAAAAAAACCGAGTTAGTCTCGGGTGGATTTAACAGAGGTGTACCAACAAAAACCATGACTTCTAATTGGTAACAAGTATCTAAAGAGCTATGAGGACATACATATTCTCAACCTATCTCCAAGTAACTAGAATGCCAGAGAAATTAAAGGTGTCAGCTCTAAAGCTGACTGAAGAAAAGGGGAGACACATCCACACCACTGCTAGATAAAGAGATATCCGCTACACAGCTAGATAAACATTGTAAGATGCGTCCACTGCTTTACAGCTGGATAAGATTAGGAGAGAGATAAAAATGAGAGGGACATCTGCTACACAGCTGGACTAATTACGTGTGATGAGTTAAACCAGTTTTAGAAAGATCTTGTGCCTGATTGAAATCAGACTAACAAAGCAACCAAAATGCATCTTTCTTCGACTCTCTCACAGTGCTCAGTAGAAACAACGCCTTCTTCGGTCTTCAACTGTTGATGATAAACTCTCGAACCTCATAGAACCTTGACAATTAACTCTTCTCTTCGATTTCTTGCTTGACTTATAAATTTCTTCTTCCCTATGGTCTTATTGAACAAAAAGAACGTAATGATGTTTCATTTTTCATTTTTTTTTTCATTTTTCATTTTTTTTTTGAGTACAAAAAATTACAAGACAAAAATTTACAAGGCCATGAGAGAAGGACTTTAAAAACTTGGATCTTCGCAACTTAAGATGTCTTGGTATCATGAATTCCAACAACTTATATCATTTGTTCTTACAAATTCTTGTAACTAAGTCTTCAACTTTGATTTTTGAATTATTCTTTTCTATTGTTGCTTCTAAACCTTAAACGTCTTCAACTTTCTTCATAGATTTTGATATCGCTCTGTCTGTTGATGATGATAAGTTTCTACTGAGAGAGAGTCGTAATCCAGTAACTATGATTACATTGTGAGGTTGCTTTGTCTTTCTGGCGTTTCCTGACCTACTTTCCTTTCCATCATGGATGGTTAGGTCAATCACGGTTACCCTCTAAAAGGAACAAGTTCTCTCCTGAATTTCAAAGATCTCAATGTCTTTTTCTCTAATGTCTCAATAAGTTGTTATCCCTAGCATTCCAATTTCTATCTTTTAGGTGAGAAACAACATGTAACTTAGCTAACCGGAAATCATGTGACGCTAGAAGTTTCAAAAGTGCAACTAAAAAGTTTCTCCCATACCCCCAAACTTAAATCTAACATTGTCCTCAATGTTCTAAAGATAAAATTAAAAGCATATGAACAAAGAGAAACTGTTACCATTTGAAGCAAAAGAGTTAAGGAAAGATATTACCGTGTTGCATGAGATTGGGTTACCTCCCAAGAAGTGCTAAGTTTAAAGTCTTCATCCAGACATCGGAAGGAATTAGTCACCTCATAGAATCATATAGAAGTAGCCGGAATAATTGTGGTCTGGATCAAAAAGTGCTAACCACAAGAAGAGGAAACTGCAACAGACCAGGAAGATACCGAACATACCCTTATTTAACTTTTTGTTTAAGACAACTAACTCTAGTTGTTGCTCAGGTTCAGGCTCTATAAGAGTGTCTAAATAAAATGTTTTCATAGGCAGGACTTCCTCAAAAGAAGGATTCTTAAGATCAGGTTGTAGAGTCCGGAAATACTCAAGTAGGAACCTAAAAGCACATAACAATAACCTGAACAACTGTGGATCCATAAAGTCAATTAGACTTGACTCACAAAACTGACCACAATGAAAGATTTGGTCTTCCTTAAGCAAATGTGTCAACCCTATTCTCTTAAAGTAATTAGGTTTAGTCTCAAAACTTAATAACCGACACATCTTAAAATCAAATGTTCCCATAATTGGAGGAAAATTATTTGGTGGGAAAACAAAGTCAATCTTGGTATCATAGCCTGGGTTAACCACATCAACCAGAGGATGGGTTTCTAAAAACTGAGCTTCTCTCTGGACATCATTAGGTTCAGGAAAAAGTGTACGAAGATAATCTCGTAAGATGGTTGAGGCACAAATGTCAAGTCCTAGACGAGGGAACTTTCTAAGAGTTAAAGCACACGAAGACTGATAATCATCCCCAAACTTAGAGTTTTCTTTGTCTCTAGAAAGACTAGTCACAACTTCCCTAATTTCTAGGTCATCGGATTCCTGAAAATGGTCAATTGATTCTTCTAAGTCGGGTTCATCCTCACTCATTTTTACGAGTTCATTTTCTTTTCATAAGTCTAATGTTTCTAAATTTCTAGACTCTAAAACAATATTCTCCTAATAAACTCGTTCCTCAAAACTATCATCGGTTTCATAGACAGGAAATACTACATCATCTAAAACAGGGGTATCTCTAGTCAAATCCTCGTCCTTTTAAATAGGTAAATAATTAGTAAAATTATTTGGATTTGTACTAGAAACAGTACTATCATTATAAAGCTCAATCGGTGTAACAAATTCCTGAGCACTATGCCTACATATTTCATGTTCTTCATCGATACTATCCTCATCATAATTATCATTATAATAACATGAAAATTATCGAACCTCATCAAAACAAGTAGTGTTACCAATTCTAACCTCGTCATCTTGATTATGCAAATAACTATCCTCATTTTTAAGGGTATTATTGGAAACACTATATTGGAAAGTAAGATTATTTCGAGCAAGTCTTTCGTTCGTCTCAGCCATCAACTTGAGGGATTCCTCTATAAAAAGTTCTCTTTCGTCAAAAACTAAGTTATTCATTTCTGCTAACTTACGTGTTGACTCAGCTAATTTACGTGTTGACTCTAGTAAAGAGGAATTATCAGAAGGATCATAAAAATGACTACTTTTCAATAGTTTCATTGCATCCTCCAAAGACGAGGAACTAGTGCTATAGTCTTCTTGCTCGTATGATCGGTGCGCATGTGGATAGTAATTGGGCTCACCATGGTATGACCCGTAACATTCAAAAGTTTCGCGTTCCCAATCACTATTCACACTATGGTCATAAAAAGGATAATGTCCAAGCTGCTCAGTCGGATACTCATTGTATTGGCTATTATAATACCAGTTAGACATCCTAACTGCAGGGGAATTCTAAACAAGCACAAAGAAGGCTGACTCGACCACAACAAGCCTATTTTATCTAGCAAACAAAAAGCATGATGGCTCCACTTAGATTGTTTCTAGACCAGCTTCTAATCCTTCGAAAGGGAATTCGTTACAATTTAAGCAAACCCCTCTGGAATCAATCCGAGTCAAAGCAAGTAGAATAGGGGCGAGGGAAGCTCAGTGAAGCTTTGATACCCAAGGCCTCACCGCTATTACAAGGCGGCGCAGTCACGCATACAACTCACAGAAACCATCATGAACTTCGAAGTATGCTTAAAAGAGTAACCAATATTTCTCGAATGACTTTCCTATTAAGCTCGTTACCCTATCGGTCTCGTTCTAGTCAAAATTTTAGGCTTAGATTCGCGTTTGGTTTCGTTTTCCTAAGGCGGGCAAGAAGAGAACGGTGATGAAATCTGAACCCTTATCTTGTATGGCCAGGCCTTGCCCTTTACTAGGAAATTAAAACAGCCGTATTCGATTCCTCAACATATATGCATACAAAATCATCAAGTAAACCCGCTGACAGGAGATTTGCGGGTGTTTAGAATTCTTACCTCCCGTTCCAGACGGGGGATGAACCGTTGAAGTCGACTCGGGCCACAACTCCAATGTTGTGTACGAACCCGAGGGGCCGAGGTGATATCGTAATCACCATCCTTCTCTACAAACAGTTTATTTAAAATTACCCTTCCATAAGGTTTTAAAAGAATAAAAATGTCCAATGTGCAAAAATAAAAAAGTCCAAAAATAAAATAAAAATTACAAAAATAAAAACCTATTTACAGTTTCTAAAAAAAAATAAAAAAAAAGTTTATATACAAAAATATTCTTCTTCACTCCTCTTGAATTCTCCTTTTCTTTCCTTCTTTGGCTTAGCTTTTGTTTTCAACATTTTCTTCTCTTTCTTTAGCTTGGCTCCAAATCTGAAAACAAACAAGAAATACCAAAAGGCGTAAAAAAGAACAAAAAATAATAAAAATGAAACCTAAAAACAAATCTATAAACAAATCCGCGTCGGCGGCGCCAAAAATTGATGATATTTTCAATGATGTTGTAGGAAGATGATTCGTTCACTCAGATTTGTTGAGAATTTGTTTTAAGACTTAATAAAGAAAATAAGGAAAAATATATATACACAATTTGTCACAAGATGAAGAGACGCTGAAACGCGGGATTCCACTACTTTTCATATTGTTATGGTTCAGTCATTAACTCTAGACAATATAGCTCAAACAAAAGAAGTTGTGACTCTAGTTCTTTGCCAAAAATAGATTTCGTAAAATATTATTTGTAAGTTAAAAGCATGACGCATCTAAAGCATTTAGAACTAAGCATGCGGCATCTAACAAAATAACAAATAATTAATAGAAATCATAAAGCAATTAAATCAATGCAAATAGTCAATAAAAGAATTAATTCATTTACCACAATCATGAAAAATTACTTCCTTCGTCGTCCCAGTGATGGGGTTTAGCTCCACATGGTGAAAACACACTCAGATTAATTTTTCATTGCTCAAAAGTGCTTACAAGAGGTGAAAGTATAATCAAACAAAAAAACTCTCTGCACCTTTCTATTATATGCTCTGTTTCTTCCCCTAACTCTCCATCCCCTCGTCTAAAACTCCCTAGCACCTTATATAGCCTCTCATGCACAAGAAATCTCTTGCATAACTACAAATATTTTTCATTACTCGGCATTAAGGAAAATATTATCGGGAATATCTTCTTACCTTTTAAACTTCCAAAACCAACAAGAACTCTTTCTTCTATGTTCTATACTTCCACACGTTTCTGAGTTGGCAAAGAAATCTCTTTCAGTCAATAGAATATATTCCAGAGAGTAAAATCTTCTCTCACAGTTCACGTATCTCCCATAATCAATGCCAGAATATCAAGTATTTATCACGTGAAATCTTCTTGCATACCATTCCTGTTTTAATGCAACAAGATATTCCCAATCAATTCCAGCGAAAAGATCCAAACAAATCAGCCCAGAAATCAACACAGGAAGTTACGCAATCTGAAACTCTTTTCCCGCCAAGTTGTATTCTTTAAACAGTGAAGAATATGGTGATGATTTCCCCTTATCCAGTGATAGGGTGCGGATAACACGTTTCTTTCAGGGTTCCCCGGGCAACTTTTCGAGCCGAATTTCCACACATGTTTATTTCTCCAAAAACACCTACACATACACAAAAACACCATAATAAGTACAAAATCGAGTACCAACATGGAGATAATTGAGGACAACTTAGACACAAAAATGTGTCTATAAGAGGCAACCACGTCACCACTATCTTTTCGCATTTTGAGGGAAACAATCCCTCCGAAATGCCCGGTACCTACGTTCCAAGCATACAACGGTACCTCAGATCCCGCAGCCCATCTGCGGTATCACACTCGTGTCCTTTCCCATTGGGAAAGAAACGAAGTGGTTCTTTGCAGGTACTTCCCATCAAGTTTAACGGGATCAGCACTAACATGGTATGACAACTTACCAGCGAACTCCATTGACTCCTTCGAGCAATTGTCTACGGTGTTCTTGGAGACATACATGTACAACAAATCAACAAAGGCAGGGTTAGATATGCTATTTACTTTAGCTATCGTACCCAGGGAGACACTGATGCAGTACACAGACAGGTGGCAAAAGACATGCCAAGCAATTGGCAAAGTCAATCCATAGATTATCATAAACTGATATAAGTACGGGCTCGATAGAACCTCAGCTATCTTCATGGAGCTTCACAACAGAGCCCTCGATTCCGAAGGTGAGCTCATGGTTGTCCAAGACCGTAACATCAGGCTCGAAGAAATCCAGAAGAACAACCCCAGGGAACAAGCAAAGACAGCAACAGCTCCACAACGAACCAACTCTCTGGAACCAATTCCGGAGATATCTAAGCGACAAAGCGAAACCGGGGGCAGGACCAGCTCTCGAGACAAACGATCCAAATACGGAGATGGATTAAGAGGAAAAGTAAGAGAAGAATTTACATATAAAGTCTACACAAAGTTGAAACAACTTTCTCTCACATCCTAAGCAAGGAGGGAGCAAAGCCAGGCTTTCCTTACTATAATACTAAGGGAAAGCATCCAGAAAAGACGAAGGAGACGAAGGAATATAAGGAGTACTGTGCGTACCACCAGTACTGCGGACACCCCACCGATACATGCTACCACCTACTCAATGTAATCCAAAGATTCATTGACGAAGGTAAATTCACGGAGTACGTACTATTCCATCCAGAAGAGACTGAGGAGAATCCGAAGAAAAGGGTAGAACTACCTCAAGACGGTAAATACATCAACATGGTCACTTTCTCTAGTGAAAGAAAAGACGAAGTACTCGAAGACATACTCGAGTTAGCTCGAAATAGAAAGAAGATTGAATCCCATGAAGTGTTCAAGCTAAGTGAACCACCCACTGGCACTTGGGAGGAATGGATGGCCACGCCATTAACCTTCTTAACAAAGGACGTCAACCAGGAGGTTGAAATGAACAACGATCCACTAGTGATCACTCTTCCAATACATGGATGGAATGTTACGAAGGTCCTCGTAGATGGGGGAAGTTCGTTAAATGTGTTATTTTACGAACCCTACCTACGCATGGGTTTGACAGCAGAGCAAATGGATTCTTCCACTTGCACTATATATGGTTTTAACGGAGCAGTCTCTATACCAAAGGGAGAAATCGTCTTGCAGGTACACGCAAGACCCTTAGTAACTAATACACGCTTCTGTGTAGTCGACGCACCTTCGACCTACAATGTAATCATGAGAAGGCTATGGGTCCATAGATTACGAGGAACAACTTCGACGTATCACCAATACCTATGTTTTCCTACACCCATGGGTGAAATGGAAATCAAAGGCGACCAACAAGACGCAAGGCTATGCAACTTAGCGGAAATCAGGCTCAACGAAGAAAGAACTGCTGCTCAACATCATGAAAGAAAGAGACGCAAGGCAAATACCAAGGAAGTGCAGAACGTATCCCCCTCAGCACACAAAGCCGTCTCAGCACCGGAGACAAGCACCTCCGCCACTCCAGGCGCAGATGTCTCCGCCAAATGACAATTACAGAAAAGCACTCCTCCATTCTGCTCACCAATAAAACCAACAAAGAAATTCAACATCGGAACGAGGCAGAACCAAAGATTTTAAACATCGGGACTTTACTTGAAGAAGAAGAGGAAGTGCAACTACAAAGGCTACCAAAAGACTACGCAGATATCTTTGCATGGTCAATGGAGGACATGCCAGGAATCGATCTGAATTTGGTCTCACACCACCTTCGGCTCAAACCGGAGATACCACCTTTCAAACAACGCATACGCAAGGTGGCGGACATCTACCATGAAAGGGTAGAAAGGAATTGCAAAATCTACTTAAAGCTGGATTCATACGAGAAGTCAAATATCCCACATGGATATCCAACATGGTCATTGTTCCAAAGAAGAACGGAGGTGTACGCATCTGTATAGATTTCAAAAATCTTCACAAAACGTTCCTCAAAAACAGTTACCCACTGCCAAATATTGACCAACTGGTCAATGCAACCGAAGGTCACCAAAGGATATCTTTCATGGATGGATACTCAGGGCATAACCAAATAGCCCTTGCAGAAGAAGATCAAGAGCATACTGCGTTCTTTACCCCACGAGGCTTGTATTGCTACACAAGGATGCCTTTTGGATTAAAGAATGCGGGGGAAACATACCAACGATTAGTAGACAAAATCTTCAAGCCATGGATATGCAAGATACTTGAGGTTTACGTAGACGACATGCTCGTCAAAAGCAAAGAATCAAAAAACCATCTCTCATATCTAAGGGAAATATTTGAAGCCATGAGGAACTACCACATGAAGGTGAACCCAGACAAATGCACGTTCGGAGTCACCTCAGGAAAATTCTTGGGTTACTTGGTAACCAAACGAGGAATCGAAGTTGACCCTGAAAGGGTCAGAGCAATAATGGATATGCCATCCCCGCAAACGCTAAAAGGTGTACAAAAGCTAAACGGAATTTTAGCTTCCATGGGAAGATTCATATCAAGGTCGTCAGATAAATGCAAAGCATTTTTTGACGCTAAGGAAAGGAAGCAGGTTTACATGGACCGAAGAGTTTGAACAAGCTCTTCACAAAATCAAGGAGTACTTAGCATCATTACCCATTCTACAAAAGCCGGAGCCAGGTGAAATACTCACCCTGTACCTAGCGGCAACAAGCTACGCTGTGAGAGCAGTATTGGTAAGAGACCAAGGGCAAGGAGAAAATCCCGTATACTATGTCAGCAAGACACTCAGTGCAGAGGAGTGAAACTACACAAAGGTGGAACAACTCATATATGCCTTAGTAGTGGCAACACAGAAGCTAAGGATATATTTCGATACACACATCATCCGAGTTTTCACGAAGGCCCAAATAAGTCAAATCCTCGACATCACGGAGAAAATTGTAAGAGTGGCAAAAAGGAATGCCATGATCAAACAGTTTCACATAATCTTTGAAACTAGGAAGGCGGAGAAATCACAAATTCTGGCGGACTTTTTGGTGGACCTACCTCTGAACGAAGAAGCAGAGATAAACGATATCCCAGGGATGGAAAAAGAAAAGCCAGAACCCGAAGACCTCTTAGAACCACATAACTCACGAAGGTGGGAGATATTCGTAGATGTCTCCTCAAACGTAGAAGGCGCAGGAATGGGGATTGTGATAACAACCCCTAAGCTCATCTATGCATTTAGGCTAGAATTCGAGCAATACACTAACAACATCACAGAGTATGAGGCAGTCATACACGGCCTACGCTTGGCACAGGAGCTGGGCTTGTCAGATGTTCGTTTGACCAGTGACTCACAATTGGTCATTAGACAAATAAAGATCAAATATAAAACTTTGGATCCGATATCGTCTTCGTACCTAAAACTAACGCATGAGCATGCGGCAAAGATCAACAAATTCACGTTCAGACATGTCTGCCGAAAGGACAACAAGCACGCAGATGCCTTAGCAATCATATCATCAATGTTGAAATACAGGAATACAACCTCAGTCCAAATTGGGAGGATTTATGAACCTTCGATAGACGGACTAGCCTACGCCCCCGAAGAAGCCTTAGCCGTCCAGACCAGGGCCATGAGGGAAACAGAAAAAGAAAAAGAAGTTGAAGGAATTGAAGAACCTGACAACGAAGCCGATGAATCTGACAAAGATAAACCCATGTCAGAAGGAAGTGATGAGGAAAAAGTCGAAGATGATCGGAGAATTCCAATTCACCAGTACCTTGATAAACGTACCTTACCCGCAGACGTCAAAGAAGCTCGAAAACTCGAATCAAAGGCAGCAATGTACAACCTGCGAGATGGGATACTGTATGGAAGGTCATTTCTTGGACCTTTGATGCGATGTCTCTCACAAACCGAAGGTAAAATAATACTGCATGATATACACAACGGAGAAGCTGGCAATCATAGCGGAAGAAGATCCTTGGCAATCAAAGCCAAAATGCAAGGATACTATTGGTTAAGCATGGGCGAAGACGCGAAGAACGTAGCTAGGCGTTGTGAAAGATGCAAACGCTACGCCAGGAATATTAAAGCACCAGCGACAGAGCTTAACTCGGTCATCAGTCCATGGACATTTGCCAAATGGGGAGTTGACATTGTTGGACCCTTGATAAAGGGGACATCAAAAATAAGATATCTCATCGTAACTACGGATTACTTCACCAAATGGGTGGAAGCAAGGGCTTTGGAAAGAATCAGAGACACGGATGTCTTTAAATTCTTATTCGAGCAAATGATCTGCAGGTTCGGAATACCGGCGGCCATAGTCTCTGACAATGGCAAACAGTTGGAAGGGAAGAACATAGACATGCTCTTTAACGCCTTCAACATTCAGAAAAACAAGTCTAATCCGATATATCCTAAGATCAATGGACAAGCGGAGGCCACCAATACGACGATAGCAATGAACTTAAAGAAGAAGCTGGGGGCATACAAGAAAAGATGGTGCGAACAAATACACAATGTCCTATGGGCCTACCGTACTACAAGAAGGGAATCCACGGGAGAAACTCCGTTTTTGCTAACCTACGGAGCCGAATAAGTCATTCCAACGGAGATATTACTTCCAACAACAAAGACAGAGGCATGTGAAAAGAATCTAACAACAGACCTCATGCTAGAGAAGCTCGATGACCTCGAAGAAAGGCGGGAAGTAGCTTTGCAAAGGATGGTGAACTACCAACGAAGGCTGGCTTGTGAATACAACAAACGGTTAATTCCTAGAAACTTTGTGGTGGAGGAATACGTACTACGCCAAATACCTCCATATCAAAGGAATAAAGAGTGGGGAAAGATGGCTCCGACATGGGACGGACCCTACATTATACACGATATCGCCGGAAAGGGTTCATATTACCTAAGGAATCTCAAAGGAGAAATATTGCAACACCCATGGAATGCGATGTACTTAAAAAGTACTACCCTTAAGAGAATGGTTATCACTCAGGAGAAGAAGGGAAGGGGCAATCGCCCACCATGTTCTATCTCTGATCAAAGGTACTATAAATCTAACTAATCAATGAAAGAAACTTTTTGCTAAGAAAAAGTGCATGTTGATTAAATACAAATTGGGTTAGAATAGACACCCTCCTCAGAATTGACGATGAGGCAAGGCACGACATAACTGCGCATATGTCAATCTCGGATCCTAAAGGCAAATGAATTCCACTAAAAGGCAAATAATAAGCAATATATCCCACAAAGAGAGATACCTTGTCGAAGTAAAGCGACCATCGCGCTGAACGCGTAGGGTTACAGTAAAATTATTACCCACGTAGGAGCCCTCGCCACCACGGTACCTTTTGGCCAAAGGATACTTGGGTAGGATGACGAATGTCCCACCAAAATTTAAAAACACCTTAGCACCTTATGATGACTCGATTATGAAAATAATTAGACATAATACGTCTATATATATATAATAACAAAGGTACTAAGATAAGTACTACCAAAATAAAACTAACACATCTCAAAGTTGCAGATGACAAAGGTTCAGAAAATAAGGAAGCATTGTTTCAAGGAAAGGAGACAACAAATACCCCTCAGCTGGGGGCATAATACATCAAAGTAGTTCAGTTGAAAACAAAGTCATCATAGCACAATCATGGGTAAGGAAGGCGAGGGAAGACAACACCCTCAGCTTGGAGCCCAGCCTCCGAAAAAACATCGTTAATATAGTCAATGGCAGAACGCTTGAACTGACGAAGCTCCCTAATCTGAGCACTAAGCTGACCATTAGCTTGCTGAAACGCCTCAGATTTAAACTTAGCAGCAGCATCAAACTGGCGAGATATTTCCAGCTGAGATATCTGACCGTCAAAAGCAGTTAATATTGGCGTTAGAACCCACCAACTTCTCTTGGAGGCCTGCAGACACAAAGGGTATCAGCAACAAGAACAAGGAGCTAAAGATACAAAGGATGATATGGAAAAAGTAATTGTCCTAAGCTACCTTCGGCATGACTAAGGGACTCTTCTAAACTATGTTGAGACTCAGCAAAGTCTACCTCAGCCGCATCAAGGTCTTCCACAAGGGTATCCCTCTCCGTCCGAAGATCATCAACATCTATCCGGAGCGAAGCATTCTCCGAGGATAAAGCTTGGTACGCATTCTCTAACTCTTCAAACCTTTTTACTAAGGATGCATGAGAAATGGAAGAAGGCACGGAGCTGGCATCAATAAGTTTGTTCTTAAGAGAACATACCTCAGAAGTCAAAACATTACGCTCCGCAGTAATCTTAGCTACGAAAGCACAAGCATCTTCAAAATCGGCATGATACTTCTTGCGGATAACTTCTTGATCAGAAAGGCGTTTCTCAACTAAGGAAATATCCTCCTTTTGCTTTAAAATGAGACTCTCCTTACAACAAAGAGCCTCGTCACATTCCTCATGGAGCAAAGCCATCTGCTTTATTGAATCTGCATTATGGGCAGACTCAAGGGAAAGTTGGGCCACATTATGAATAGTTACGTTCATTAGCCTATCAGACTTCTTTTGATAATACCAAACGTCGGAGGTTAGCTTGGTCACTTGATCTCATAGACGCCTAAGTTCACTAGAGCTGCCGGCTGGCATACGAAGGTTGACTTAGGGCTATGAAACAAGAAAGTAAGAAGAAGCTAAGGAGAAGGAGAAACGAACCTATGGATTTAGAAGACTCAGTGGCTGAGGCAGTATCGGCAGCTTTACGACCATCCTAGGAAACCTTGGCAGCATTATTAGCTCTCTAAAGTGCCAATAAACAAGCCTTCAGAGTTCTCTGAGTCTTCCTCAGATCATCCTCCAACGAAGATATCTTAGCAGCAGAAGCGGCATCACTGGACGAAGGCTGCTTAGCGACAGCAAGGGCATATTCTTGGCGAGCACGCTCCAACAGAGCACTCAAATGAGTGCGCTTAGCCCTATAAACCTTGAATAAGGTATAACCAACATCGATCTGCTAACAAAGATGCAAACAAAGCAGTATGAGGGCATACAAAAGATTAAATCAAGAAGAAAGAAAACAAGGTAAGAGTCACTTATTGAGAACGCTGAACGGCGAGGGAGGAAGTTGGCGTAGGTATACATGAAAGCCTCCATCTCTTGAATGCTACCCCTGCGGATCTCACCGAAGCTCTGACTGGAGCAGAGGCAATCAGGGTCAAAAAATAAGTCCTAGGTAGCACGGTATTGGGCAGACAACACGTCAAGTTGCGAACTATCTCAAAATAACTGCCAAGATGATGGTGATCAACTCCTACAGAAAAGGGACCCTTGGAATCCCGCATGATGACCTCAAGAATAGCATCATCAGAACTACCTAATCTCAAACTCTCCGGAAACCGATCTTGGATAGATTCAGCAACTGCGCCCTCGTTTGTTTGCACACGAGCAAGGGGCAAGACAGCTGTGCCCTCACCACGACGAAGGGATGGCATGGTAGAAGATCTAGGAACAAAGGAAGGATCTTGAGAGCCGCCCAAATCCATGTCACCAGCAGAAGGAAGATTACCCAATACGGTCCAATCTGGTGACGAAGGTGGAGGTACAACAGCTTTACTAACGGGGGCATTAGAAACAGACTGATCACTCCTTAGTGAGGCAGGAGCAGCATTGATGGAGAAGCTGGCTAGTGAAAACAACCTTCTTCTTCTGTTGAGAATCTGAGCTACCATCCCTAGACGAAGGGGCAACAACCTTAGCAAACGAACCGTAGACTGAAGAGAGGTAGCAGGAGACGGAGGTAATCTCTTGGAAGCTACAACAACAACTTCATCAGCAGCAAAATAGTGGGCAAAGCCTTGCTAGGAGCAGAAAACGAAGGCATCTTCAAAGACAACGTAGGTGCAGGAGCTTGAACACTAACAGGTTCGACCAACTGAGAACCGGCACCAACGAGAAGGTTCTCACCCTCAATAGAAGCAGCTCGGACTGGGCTAGGGTTATGCTTGGCAAAATCCTCCTTAATATCATCCAAATGAGGACTAAAACCAGTATCCTCAATGTCCTCCATATCTTCATCAACAGGTCCCTCAACAGTGGCCTTAGGATCGTCATCCAAAGCATGAAGATCAATTACGGTCTTCAATTTACCCTTCCGCTGAGAAGACTACATAGAAACACACACGTAAGATAAGGATCAGGGGCAAGGTGTTAAGTATTATACGAGCACAAAGGTATGATCCTTACCTCCGCAGGCGTTTCAACCAAAGCCTTCCTCTTCTTAGTCCTTATGGCCACAGAATTACCAGCAGAGCCTGGAGCGGTCCCAACAGAAGAAGCAGGGGCAGACTGCAAAAGAAAACCATCAAAATGAATATGTTAAAGTTAATAAAGGCATCTCAGGATGAATATATCTAAGCAAGACGAAAGCATTAAACAGCAAAGGTACCTCATGAGAAGCAGCAGGATTCAAAATCCAAGGCTGATATCCGTCATACTTCTTAGGCAAAGAACGAGCTGAACGAGGAACTGAAGGATCCGCAGTGGTGAAACCATAAGCCCAAGGACTAACTACAAAGAAGAGGAGTACGAGCCCAATGATCCTCATGATCTAGACGGATGCGGTCAAACTTTGGCAAAGGTAGCCTAGCAGAATAAGGTATGGTAGTCAAACCGGTCTTATCAATCTTCTCCAGCAAGCGAAGGTTGTTGCCTTCTCTAATCTGCCTAGCGGTAACATGGATGCGACGAAGACCAACACTCCAAGAAGAAGATTACTTTTCTGAATCGCATCATCATATGAGGCATTGAAGTTGGCAGGGGTATAATCCTCCTGCTTAGACCTTCCTTCAGAAAAGGGGTCATAGGACTTCAAAGTGGTATTTCCCTTGCTACGGTACCAGATTTCACGTAGAGCACGCCAATAATTACCAGTATACTGGTAAACCCCTCGGATTTGGGTCTTATTCCCCGGGTCATCTCTAGTGGACCAGACGTCGTAATAGAAAGGATCATTTCTACTATATAGAAGAAGAAGCATACATGCGACCAGTTGGCCAACGCTAACCAAAAGATGGTTCTCATCATAAGGAAAATATCGAATGAGAGACTCGGTGAGAACATCGGGACCATTGACGAAGAAAATCTCAAACTTGTGGAGACGAAAGGACTTAGCAATCTCAGGCAAAGATAGATGGGAATAGCTATCCTTGTCGCGAAGCATCATCCTTTGCAGTTCATAATGAGGAGGAGGGGGTGGAAGATCCTCAATGGAAAACTCTTCAGGATCAAGCTCCGTAGCCTCCTCAACATCCGTAGCCATATCAGCTCCCGCAGGCACCTCAGGATCCTCAGGAGGAGGAGATGGCGTAGCATCAGGATGATCCATTCGCGGAGGAGGATCAGTCGATGAAGACACCTTCGAACCCTTCCGCGTAGGTTTCTTTGGAAGCCTCATTGTACCTGACACCATCAGAAAGAACTTCTTCATCAACAATGGGGGCCGAAAAATTACAGTGCATTCAAAAGCAAATCAGGGGCAGAAACTGGAAACTTTGGGAATTGGTTTTCTATAAACCAACCAAAAGGACCAGTTTGAACATGTCATGGTACAAAAACAAAAACCTTTGATCGCATGATCAAAGTTACTGGCGAGAAGCTATCATGCCGAAACCATTATATGAAATCAAAATGGGACAAAACCCAAGTTCCCATACAACATAAACAAGTGAAAGAAAGCAAGGATTTTCACATGCAAGCACAAGAAGTAAACATAAATGAATCTCCTAGTTCAACAGCGATGCAACAGAGGCAAACATGGAGAAAATCAAGACCAAAGACGAGTAACACTTACTTGTACGATCAATGCAGTGGAGCCAAAGTATGCGGAGAATCGAAGGAAAAAGAAGAACAGTTAGCAGCAAAAGAAAATCTCGATGAAAGAGATAGAGAGCGACAGTTCGAAGAAGGAGAAGAAAGGGAGTTAATGAAATTCTCTTCTCTTTGTTCTCTTCTTATAGGCGGCTGGAAAATCCAAAAAATTGGATATCCCGAAATTTAAGGGGAAGTTATTGCATGAAAGGACATGTAGGGACCACCCAATCGGTACGTGCAAAAATGGCGGCGTAACTGAAATTTTCTTCCAGTTCTACTAAACAGTAGAATACAAAAGAAAAGGGGAAAACTATGAATACCAATATTCTGTGGAGGACGTGTCACGATCTTATTGGTCGGATACATATCTAACTATATAGCCTTCGCTAAACAGAGGAGCCTGAGTAACAAGGGATACCTCCGCAGATCTACTTTATCTCATCCCAAGAAAGTGGACGTCGACGACCAAGATAAAGAAGGAAAAAATCTAGTCTACATAAGGTCAGCTGGCAAGGGGACAAAGGTAGATGACGCATCCAATCAACATTAAATGCTCTAATATCTTATATACACGCATGAATCAAGGTACGTGGAGAGAGAAGGCATGGAAGAACCTAATTGGCGGAAGCTGGCGATGAACGAAGGTACAACCTGTACTAAGGTTGGGTAGTTCCCGAAGGAACGTGGGCCATCTGAGGTAGCAAGATACGATCGGAGAAGAGCGCGGTGGACGAAGGTACCACTTGTACGAAAGGTATATCAGCGAACGATGGACCCAGAGGCAGCAAAGATACCAGGAGCAGAAGGAGCTATAAATACCGAGTCTCACCAACAAACTAAAGGCATTCAATTTCTAGGAGAGAAGATCTAGTATTAAGATTATACCTCTTTAATGTTTAGAACTTAAGTATTTACTCTTATTTCAGTTCTCTCTATTACTTTGGGAAGCATTTAATATCTTTGTAACCACCACAAAATTAATACAATACAATCACTCATTACCCCATGGACGTAGACAAATGTCGAACCACGTTATATCTTGTGTCTCATTATAACTTAGAAGCTTTTACTTATATCTATGTTCTTCGTTATTATTGTGATCTTAGATATCATTTATTACTTAATATTATCAGTTCAAAATAGGCATCAATACTTCATATTATCAGATCCTCTGAGCTGTACACATTACGTAGACTACGGGAAAACGAGTAGTCACAGGTAATAGTGACGCCCGTTCCACGCCTAATAAGATTCTCGTAAATATAAAGAAGGGTGAAGGAACACATCCTATATACCATAGATGGAAATTCTTATTTCCCACAGAACAATTCATAAAGAAGAACAAAGCATTACAATTCCTTTCCAAGCAATGGAAATATTAAAAGAAATAACAAAACTATCGAAATTCAAAGTTAAACAATGCATGGAAAGCACAACCAGACAATGCATGAGTTTGTTAAACAAAGACTTTTGTAAAAGAAACAACAATGGTTACAAAAGAGTTAAATATAAATTCCCACCTCTTTTGATGACAAGCCTCGCCTACCTCGAGATCCACGATCCACTGGTTCATCCTTGAATTGATCGGTGTTAATAACTAACTGTTAATCACACGAGAACTCTAAGAATCTAGACAAAATGGCTCACACAAGAATCAAACAAGTCCATCTAATGATTCTATGCCGACTTATGGTTCTATACCCTTTTATCACTTATCTTTAGCATATCTAAGGTTTACTAATTCAATAAGATTGGTTTTATAGTTCATTAGCTAAGTCTTAAGAATATCTACAACTTCGTAGAAGAAGACAAAGGTTAATTCAGACCATAAAGTTCCAAATCATCACAATAGGAAAACTAGTCTAAAGCCCAAGTCCACCAAAGTCAGCTAACAGTCACTAACGGTCAGAGAGGTTAAATAACAGTCAACGTCCATTCAAGGTCAAGTCCTGGTCAAATAGTCAAGTCTAAATCGGTCAACTGAGTTATCTCAGGTCAAAACAGGTACTCAGTGAGTCAACAGATCCGACTCAGTCAGATTAACTGAGTCAGCTAAATAAAACTGAATCAGACTGAATCATTTCAGGCAGACTGGCCAAAGGTTCTTCTCACAGCTACAATTCTAACTATACAATGCTAACTCAAGTTCAACTTCAATCTAACAAAGCATCAATTCAATCATTAAAACAAACTCAAAATCGAATTACAAAGATAATACAGCCTACCTGCAATAGCAGTTGCAAGCACAATCTTTCTACATCCCGCTACAATTCTAATTCACCTAGTCACAACAGTGTCAGGTCTGTAACCTTTGGTTATTCATACATACAAAGAATCTCAACTGCTCCACAAGACTATCCCAACTCCAACTACACAACCATTTCAGCACCACTTTATTTGAGGATTACCTCCTCTACAAAACTCAATAGCACAACCTCCACAACAAACCCATTCACAATTACAACCTCCACAGCAAACCTATTCACAATTACACTCTGTAACATACAATTACAACCACCAACAAAGCACAACATCACTACTATACTTATCTTGAGAGTCTCATTCTTACTCATATCCAAATTCTCAATTCAAACCATCATCTCCTGCAATATACATCCTTATCTTCAGTCCCATTACCACTTTCATCAACTCAGTTTGCTTCAACTGCAACCTTAGTTGAGATTATACTCAATTCATTAAGCATAGTTATCCAATCCCATTAATCGAAAATATTCATTCATCCACATCATTACAATCTCAATTCTGGCTCTCACAAACTTCAACTCAACAACAATCACTCCTTATTTCACCACTGCACCAACATCATAAACTTCTACACTTAATCCTTGTTCTTAATTGTAATTCATCAACCTAATTTAGTTAATACCCACTAATTACAACTCCAGCATCATTATTGTTCTTTCCTTTAACTCATAACAACATCAGTTACTTACAATTCCATACCCTCATCGATCTCAGTTCATTTCACAATCATGCAAATTACGAAACCAAAACAATTTAACTCGAACTACTTCAATGAGATAAATTACAGTTCAACTCAAGAAATTGAATTCACCTTAGCAACCCATCGATCTTCATCACCATATGTTCTTGACCAAACCTCAATTCAATTCCCAAATCTCTTTTTCTCTAATTCGAACTCAAAACATGAATCAAAGTCTTCCGATCTAACAAACCCTTCTTGTAATTCCTTCTTATTCACCCTTAATTATTGAATCTCGAAATTATTTCAGGAACCCTAATTTCTTCAAAATTTCTTTATACCTCAAATGTTCTTCAAAAACAACACTACAACTTCAATCTAGCAACAACCCTTTAATCTTCAACTGTTAACATCCCGATTAACTTATCGATTTCCAAAGAAACTCAACATCCAACTCAAACCCTAACTTTCAAAGAAACACTTCTCCTCAACTCAATCAAGTATTCTAACCACACCCAAACTATGAACTCATCAACACCACACTCAGTTGATTGGTTTCACTAATTTTCTGTAAGGTTTTCTCAACAGAGATTTCCTCTCTGAATCGCCAGAGAAGAAGAAGAAGAAAGAGAAAAAAAAATCCTCTTAGACGCGATTTGGATAAAACCAAGGGGAATTGATAATACACCCGCATGATTGGTTAAGGGAAGCCCAGGTCAGTCTTAAACTAAAAGACTATTTTTCCCTTCATACAAAACTGATAATATCTTTTTCGTCTGATGTCCGAATAACACGTTCGAGCAGTCCATTCTGCGTAACTTTTTGAGATCTATTCAACGGTACTAATTTCTTACTAGATCGTTGTTAGATTAATTTATATTAATTAACGTTCGTGTCAAACTAATCGAGTCATTATCGACTAAAACATCTCTTAATATCTCTAGATCGATCGCCTCTTGACTGGTCTACTAGCGTTGACGAGCTTGAGGGTATTTACATCATTACTGTTTGTTTCTCAACTTAACCATGCCGGTGATGCAAATGAGGTGCATAGGGAAATGCATTATTGGAGTTGCTGATCAATCATTAGTGGAGACCACCCGTATTTATATCATGTGAGGCACCAACCAAAAATTCTTTGTAGTTGACTAAAAAAGCTTTGTTTTGAGTGTGTGTCACCGTACGTTAATTCCGGGTAGAATGGTGAAATACTCAACTTCACACCATTTTCAACATTATTTTTGATCTCTTGAGTGCTAATTTTGTCAATCATGAGGGTGACGTCTATGGATGAAAGCCTCCTTCTTGTAGTTTGATTTGCAGTTAGCATCATTCTCTCGACAATAACGGGTCGATAGAAACACCATCATCATCAACAAGGAGTGACATCATAATCTACAAGGAAAGTTGAAGACGTTCAAGGTTTACAAGCAACGAAACGAGAAAAATAGCAACTTTCAAATCCAAGTAAAGCAACATACAATGAGAAGATTTTTACATATATGTTGAAGACTTACAATACAATGAGGTAATTCTATATCCAAGTATGAAGACTTATTTACTAGAAGAAAGAAAATCAAAAGGTGAGAATTATTGAAGTTTATGATTTCGAGAGGATACAAGTTGTGAAGAATCAAGCGGTAAAGTACTTTTCCCACGACTATTGTTTGTTTTATTTTCACTTTGTTTTGTATTTTATTTCTCTTGTCTTCATAAAGATTAAAAAAAAATTGAAAAAAAAAATGACGACAAGAGAATTTTTTGTTATTTTTGGTTTTTATTAATTTAATAAGCCGTGGGGAAGGAAAATCTATAAAGAAGTTTCAAGCGACAAGGATTCAAAAAAAAGTTACAAAATTGTCAAGGATTTACGGAGTTCGAGAGTTTATCATCAATTGTTGAAGCCGAAGACGAGGATCGAGAAGATGAAGACGAGGAGCCGAAGATGTTTCTATTGGATGCCGTGAGAGTGGTGTTATCATAATTGGCGATCGAATGTGAAGGTGAGTAAGTAATCTCATCCTCAATAAGTGGTTGATTTCATTTCTTAGAGATCGTCAGAAAAATATTTTTACTTCCCACGATTTTGTCGGGTCTGCAGAAATTATTCGGAAGTTTCCTTCCTACCATTCAACGTGTCGCAAGATTTCTCTCTTCATTCCTACCTGCACACATGTGATAACCATAAAAGTACTTCTTTAGAGTGCAACTTCATAAAACCCTTTTGGTGAGGCAGAAGTCGAGGCGAAATGCTTATTGGTAGCTCACAAACCTGAAATATTTCATTATGGCATAGGTTGACCGGTCACACTTTCTTCGATTAATCGCACTTTATAGTTGAATTTTCTCTTATACTTCTGATTTCTTGACACTAGATTGAGAATCTTTATGTCCTCCTAGCTCCTTTGATGCTTGGGACGCTGGAACGCTTTGAAGTTGGAGTAGGTTTTGTGGGTATATCTCTCATAATCCCTTATGAGACTATAACTCGTCCACTATGGACACCTAGGGGTTTAAAGGCTTGTTTTACATGCTAAATTTAGCCGTATTCTCGACGAAATGGAGTTGTATGTATGTTAGGTAGTTTTCTCGGGGACTAGCAAAAGCCAAGTGTGGGGGAATTTGACAAGTGCTTTATTTACATGTTTAGAATGTCAATTCCAGACTCGTTTTAGCTATATTGATTGCATATTACCTTGTATTATGATTGTTTTCTAGTTTATGTCTTTTATTAGGTGAATCATCCAAAAAGAAGTGGAAATAGCTACAAAAGTGAAGTCTACAAGCGTAAAAGGGCCAAAGACCAATTAGAACTCGTTCGAATGCAGGAGTGATTGTTATCATCTTGAAGAGGACGAAAAGACGAAGAAAGGCGGTGGAATGGAGTCATTCCGACTCCGTATGAAGAAGTTACGAACATTTGAAGCAAGCCAAAATTGCGAGAATTGTGAACGTACATAATTTATAAAGGCAGTCGCCTGAATTACTCAAGGCAGACACTGATTAGGAATTGAACTGTCAGTCTCGCAAGACTGACTGTTGAAAGACAATTATTAACAGCAAACCCTAGCATGGCTTTCCGACAAATCAAGGGTCCGTGGAATCAAGGTTTGCCATGGTTGCTTCCATTGAAACCGATTGATCACAATGATGTTGACTATTGCGATGGAAGCGATGGGTAGGTGGTGGTGATATCGATAACGATAATGGAGTTGTATTGTGCTGTTAGTTGATCGGAGATGGAGCAATAACACGAGTCTGTGAGGTCGAACGGATCAGTGGGTGACTGAGGTATTGGGTTTCGTGAGATCATGTGCCTTGGAGTAGCGAGAAATTGAGAAGCTCGAGTAATATGGGATAAATGGTCTCGAGGAAATGGATGAGTATTGAGTTGCTATCATTATCGATCGACAGTAGATGATGGATCGTGATGACGATAAGGAAGAGCTTCAGCAAAACAGAGAATGGTGATGAATGATTCTAACGAAAGATAGATAAGTATACTAACTCAGTTATCGTTTGGTAACGGTGAAGGAATTCCCTTATCATCTATTTTATTTTCTTATTTTATTTTTATTTACTTTATTCATAATCCAACCTCCCTTTGTCTTTTACTTTATTTTGCTGATTCAAATAACCTATTAATCACACAACTCTCTGTGGGAACGATCCTTACTATGGCTATATTACTAGTTAATTAGTGAGAAAGATATTAATTAATTTGTTGTGGTTACGACACGCATCACATAAATGTGGTTTTAACAATAAATGGGAAGCATGAGTCAGTGAAAAGGACAACTTACAATCTAGTTCATGATACACTGGAAAATATAAAGTCTTTTGATTCTTCGATTTGCACTTATACTCATAGAGATGCAAATTAACCACTTAGATGATTCCTTGGAAAAGTTTGTAAGAAGTCATTCTATTTGTTTTAACTGGTCAAATAATATGCATGACTGAGTATCTGAACTACTCCAGCAGGACAATATGTAAGAGCTTTTTCATTAATAGAGATTTTCTTTCCTACTAAAAACAACAAACACCATATAAAATATTACTTCTGATGCATTTGTTATATTATATTTGAGATTGTAGCAAATGTATTATACTTTGGGAAACCAGTTGAACCTAGATAGAAATCCATAAGCTCGGTTTCTTGTACTATTTATCCTATTTGCGATTGCTTAATCATATTTTCTTGTCAACTGTGGAGTCTCGGGGAAAAATTTCAAAAATGATGTAGAAAATTTAGCAATCAAAAAATAAAGATGAAAACAAATTTTTTAAACCAACAGACTAAAACATTCTTCACGTACTATTCAAAAGTTGTGACCAGCCTTTTATAGGCTTACATGGATAAAGCCCTGAAAGTCTTGAAACAAATCCTAAAACCAATTGTCTTTCACTTAACAAATATTCCTAAATTCTAGGAATTACTCCTAAACTTAAATGTGAAAAATAAACTCCTAAAGTCTAGGATTACACTTGGACTAAATTCAAAAACCCAAACCCTAAAATATTTTTAATTCAAAAAATCTTAATAAACCGATTGACCGGATTGAATTAATTCCAACATCCTCCCATAATTCAAACATATTATTTATCATCATTATAAACTGATTTAAACATCTTCTTTATTATCATCATCATCATAAACCGATGTAAACATCTTCTTTATCATCATCATCATCATCACCGTACATCGTCATCATCAATACCATATAATTAATCATCTCATCAGCATCATCAAATAATCATCATTAAAATAATTTCAACTCTTCTTCATCATCAGATGCTCCTACACGGAAATTTGCATGCTCCTCTTTTGGTTTTTCACGATAGTTTTTTTTCAATATGCCCAAACTTGTTACAGTGGTAGCATTGCAGTGGCTTTTAATTTTTTTTTGAAGTAACAAACATCAGTAGTATGATTTGTCCTTTTGCATATTGAACATGATTGAGAAGAAGGATTTTTACCCTTTTTTCTAGCCATAAGAGCTTTCTTTTCATATATATGATTCCAATTTCAGTAACCTGTTCAACCTTTGCTCATGTGCTTGAAGAGATCCAATTAGTTTATTCAAAGACTAAGTTGACAAATTCTTGGATTCTTCAATAACAGCTACTACATGTTCGAATTTAGAAGGAAGAGAACGTAATACATTTTCCACAATTTTTTGATCAGAGAGTTCTTCACCATAGAACCTGATTGCATTCACGTTTTTTGTGACTTTGTTGAAAATTTTCTGCACTGAGTCATTGTTTCCCATGCAAAAAGTTTCAAACTCACGACGAAGAGTTTGAAGTTTCATGGTAATCACCTTATTAGTACCTTCATATTTTTATTGCAACACAGTCCATGCTTCTTTTGTTGTTCAGCAGTTAGAAATATTTGGAAAAATTGAATCATCCAAACTCTCTTGTGTGAATGACAAAGCTTTTGCATCTCTCTTCGCTTTTTCTCTATACTCATTTCTTTGTGCTGCAGTGAGCCTTTCATCTGGTTTCACTTCATCATAACCATTTTCTACTAATTCCTATAAATCATGAGAAATAAAAATAGTTAACAACTTCATAGACCAGAAATTAAAATTATCACCTTTAAAATTATGAATGTGTGGTCGCGGAAGCGTACTATTAGTTGCCATCATGGGATCGTCTGGCTCTTGATACCAAATATAGAAAATTTAGCAATCAAAAGATAAAGATGAAAAAAAACTTGTTAAACCAAAAGACTAAACCATTCTTCATATATTATTCAGTAGTTGTGACCGTTTTTTTATAGGCTTACATAAATAAAACCCTAAAAGTCTTAAAACAAATCCTAAAACTAATTACCTTTCGCTTAACAAATATTTCTAAATTCTAGAAATTACTCGGTAAACTTAAATGTGAAAATAAACTCATAAAGACTAGGATTACACTTGGACTAAAATCAAAAACTCAAACCCTAAAATATTTGTAATAATTCAAAAAATCCTAATAAATCGATTGACCAGCTTGAATTAATTCCAACAAATGAACATTTTAAATATGGACCTAAATGATAAATACAGAATCCATAATTATATATTGAGCAATCCATTTACGCTTGCTAACACCATTGTAACAAAAAATTAAAAAAATAATGGTCGCTGATTTTGTTTTTTGTTAAAAAAAAAAATTGCAACCAAGCAGGGGCGAAGTCAGCTCATTACGAGGGTGTATAGCTGCACCCTTACCCAGCTGGCTTCAAAGCCTATCTTAGTCCCACTAAGAAGTTTTTTTTTTTATGTCTACAGTATAAGACTAGTTTTGCTTTGCTGCACCCAAAAACGATTTTACACCCGATAGCAAATTTTTCGCCTCCTTCCCACAATTGTTGGCTCCCCCCTGCAACCAAGATACCACTCATGTTGCAAAACGCTTAGAAGATGAATAAATGAAACTCAATAACTTTGTAATTTTGCTAATAGTATGAACCATAGAGGATAATTTTTAAGGGTTATAAATACTTTCAGTAGGTGCATACCAAATATTTGCAAAAGTTAGCATTACAAAACCATCTTCCATTATATCTAGGAAAAAAATTGCTTGAAAGAAATTCTAAGGAAAAATTTAGTTCAAAATTTAATTAGGCGTCATTTCTTTTGGGCCCTTACAAAATTAAGGCCTAGGGCGGTCGACCACCCCTCCCTAGGCCCAAGACAGCCCTTTCCAAGATGCCACTTGCGTCTAGGATGTATAACAGTTGCGAAGTATAAACCTAAAATTAAATCACACCATTTTCATTTGAGATATTCCTAAACTAGGATTTCCTCAAGAAATTTGAATATGCGAAAGAAATGGAGCCATCTCGCCACCACCACCTCTACCGCGCGCTCCCCCAAAATTTCACCAATGATGCTGATCCCCCCAATGACATTAGCTAAGCCGAGCATCAGAGGATATGGAAGTGTCTTCTCGAGACATAACGGCAAGAAACGGTAAGTTCAATGAACCTGCTTATGGTCCAGTTGCACCATGCACCACCCGACCCTCCTCAGAATTGGCAACAAACTGTACGTTCATCGTGCAGCTCTATCTAAATATGGTTGCTTTCTGCAGAAAGGGATGTAACTAGTTTTGTGTCATGTTTTTGTTTCACGGAATGGATGGTCCAATGCTGTACATGCACATGCGTGTTGGACTTGGCTGCGTACAAAGGAGAGTGGCAGGATTGCCTATACTTTGAAAGGTGCCTCCAGTCTAAGATTTGCCAACTTGTGATGCGAAAGGGACACGATCGAGCATGCCCCTTTTTGTTGTGGATTTTTTTCTCTTCCAGTTTATGTGTTTGATGAGTTTGTAATGTGTTAAGGATCGAGCAAGAGAGAGGAGAGCATAAACGCGGAAGCATAAAAGACTACATTGATAATAATCTTGGTGTATCTTTCTCATTAATTCTTCAAGATATTTATACAATCACAAGACTTGGTTCTCAAGACAATTCTAAATATAACTCTCACAACTTGAGGTGCATATCTCCTAAATACATACTCTCATATATTATTTCCTAATATAATGCGATTAGGTGCCTACTATTATTGGGATCATTTTTACCAAATTAATTCGAAATGAACTTAATATTTTTTAATAACTGAAATGAAACAATACAAATGCAAGTCTGATGAAGAACGCTCTTTATGCTACTTCTAGAAAACTATTAAGTAAAGACTATTGATCTGTACCCTAGCTAAAACAGTGCCAATTTGTTAAGATCCAACTCCATAACAATCCATTGCTAGCTCGATTTCGTCTCCTATGTATACCCCAAGGCCCAAGCCTTTATTAAACCAAAGGAGTAACAGATAATGTCTGTTTTCCTAGAGACAGAGGATTATGTATATGTATATATAGGATTTTAGCTACAGATCAAAGATTCAAAAGTGGAGGTAGAGGAGAGACATAGTGCGGATAGTACATTTCCTTTTCGTGAATGGTCATCACCTCTTGCGTGATGTACCTTATCTTTTGGTTTTAGGTTGGTGATGCACGCATGATATGCATATCCCAACTCTATAATGGTCATTTCATGTTTTAGAAGAAGCAGCAGCTTGGATTTTCGTCAAAGAGAAAAGAAGAGATTTGCAAAATGGCAAGTATACTGATGGAAAATATTACTAGTTAGCACGAAAAAGAAAAGAATGCAAGTTTTTGAGAAATGTAGACATTGCAACCATTTTTTTGACACGTGTCACACACACTGTGTCATCATCACTCTCAGGTGCCACGGCGTTGGAATGCTCGCAATAACTGACGCCCCTTACCATTGCAGACTCATAGCAGGTATATAACATGCGTGTTAGGAAAACATCTGGTCTTGCGAGCTAAAGCTGTCATATATGGAAGTACTGAGAATTGTGTGCCAAGAACTATCTAAGCTTTATACATTCTCTTTAATAAGTTTTTTTATCAACAAAGTAAAACCGGTACTTCTCTTTAATATGGTTGGTTTTCTGTAGTAAGAGATGTAACTAGTTCTGTGTTACGTTTTTGTTTCACAGAATGGATCGTACGATGTTGTACCAGCACATGAGTTGGACTTGGCTTCTGGTGGGCACGTACCAAGGAGGGTGGCGGGATTGCCTGCCTATACGTTTGAACAGTGCCTCCGGTCTAAAATCTGCAAACTTGTGAGGTGCAAGGGACACGACCGAGCATTCTCCTTTTTGTTTTAGGTTATTTTTTCCAAAACAAACATCTATCTAAAGACTTAAAGGCCTAGACAAATAAAACTCACACGTTGCACGGTGAGGAAACTCTCGCTTCTTATTGGCCGAAATAAGTCCTTTTTAAGTTTTGTGAAACGAACGTTTTAGTGAGGACACTTGACAACGTAGGATTGATTTTAAAAAATAGGAAACCAAATAAAAAAAGGAAATCAAATTTAATTTGGAATTCTGATGTGACAATGTTCAGGTTGGGACACTTGACAACGTGTAATTGGTTTAAAAACTACAAGAATTTTATGAAAATCCAAATTCAATTTGAAAATTGAGTAAATACAACCCACGCAAATATTAAATACAACCTTTTTAAAATATCAAACACACTCTCTACTTCCCCCGACCATCTTCCCTAAGCCTATATCGAGAAACATTTTTAATTACCAGATGAACATTGAGGGAAAAACAAAAAAAATGAAAAAAAATATTAGGGCAAACCGAAGTATTATGTGAAAATATGATTGGGTAATCATTGATGTTGTGATATAGACATGAATCGTTACTTAATTGTCTACCCGCTTGATGATTTTAAGTTAGCAAGTCCCGTTATATCTCAAGATCAATCGATTGTTATTTCCGCAAAAATTAAAAGTCTTTGAATGTAGTGATCATGTACATTTGGTTTCAAATTTATTTTTTCTTGGTTGCTCTAAAAACCAGCAACGGGGAAGGTACTTATCCACTTAATTAGACAAAAAGACCTAATAGAGAATTTTATTGGGAATTAAGGTACGGTTACATATACATGATTTATTTGATGAAGTATACCATGACATGAGTTGGAAAAACCAAGATTTGGAAGTTACGGAGATTTAGGGCAAACCGGAAAACAGAGTTATAAAGAGGTGGAAGATGATGAATCAGATTAAAGTTTTTCTTAAACTTAATGAGAGTTTTGTTTACTCAATTTGAAAAGAGGTGGTAGATGATGAATCGGATTAGAGTTTCTCTTAAACTTAACGAGAGTTTTATTTTGTTATACATGATTTATTTGATGAAGTATACCATGACATGAGTTGGAAAAACCAAGATTTGGAAGTTACGGAGATTTAGGGCAAACCGGAAAACAGAGTTATAAAGAGGTGGAAGATGATGAAAAGAGGTGGTAGATGATGAATCGGATTAGAGTTTCTCTTAAACTTAACGAGAGTTTTATTTTGTTTTTTTTTTTTTTTTTTTTTTTTTTTTTGAAAGAAAGGTTCTTTATTTATTAAACCAGAACTTTTTTTGGGTAGCGAGTCCCCGTCGAGTCATTCAACAAGATTACATTGAGGAATTCCGGTTTTGTATGATCCCATACATTCGTTGAAAAACTATTGTCCGTAGTCCCGTTTTGTAATTGTTTTTTTGCTGTGAAATTCGCCAATCCATCTGCCGCCTGGTTAGCCTTTCTGTATATATGTGTAGTGAAATATCTCGTTAATTGTTGCATATTTTGTCGTATTTCTTGCAACATGTTTTGAATGATCCAAGATGCTTCGGACTGTTTCTTCGAGATCAGCGCCAACAAAGATGTCGAGTCTGTTTCGAAGTGCGCATATTGCCATTCTCATGGCTAGCAGCATAGCCCATGTCTCCGATCCCATCAATCTTTGTAGCTCCATCCGTGTTGATTTTCGGCCATTGATTTGTTGGTGCCTCCCATTTGATCCATTTAATTGTTTTTGTTATTTCCAATTGTTGTCCATTTGCCTCCGGTGTGAATAAATTGTGTTTTGTGGCCCACCGGTATTCTTGGCTTAGTAGTAACGATATATGGAAGGTCTGTTGTGGTGTCTGCACTTGGTTTTGGTATACCTTTCCATTTCTGGCCAGCCAAATATTCCAAATTTTGTAGCAGCATAACGTGAAATCCTCCCTGTGTTCCTGCATTTTTAGAAAGTCTTCAAAATTCGATGGTGGTTGTCTTGCAATTGCTGCTGGTGTATCTCTTCTCTGATACTGGATTGGTGTTATTCTCTGTGCTTGCTGGCAGATGGTATTTGGTATCGGGTGTGGTGTTAGTACAATGTTGTTGTATATGTTGTGAATGGTTGCATTTCTGTTAACATGTTGGCACATAAGATTCCACGTCTCCCTTGCCACGGTGCATTCAAACAGACAGTGTTGGACTGTTTCCGGTTGATTCTTACATATAGGGCACATGTTAGAACTAACAATGTGTCTATAGTGAAGGCCTTCAAAAGTTGGTAATCCATTGTGACTGACTTTCCAGAGGAAAAGTCTAATTTTTTGGGGGCACTTTACTTTCCATAGGTCCTTGTACCCCTTGTTGTGTTGAAATTATTGCTCTGCTGAGGTTGTTGTGCTTGAGTCTTCTGTTGTTGTAGAAGTATCTCATAACCGCTTTTGACCGTGTATTGTCCCTTAATGGCATGTGGCCAAATTGGTTTATCGGGTGAAGCTGGGATTGGAATATGGATTGCGCTAATTGCCTTGCTAATGTGAGGCTTGAAACTCTGTTGTAACAACTCAGTGCTCCAATTAAATGAATGTGGAATCATTAACGTACTTACGAAATTGTTACCTAAATTTCCCAGAGTTATCAGCCGTGCATGCATGGGTATCCAATTGTCTTTTATTAGTGTCGCATTTCCATCTCCAATCTGCATTGCAAAAATTTCCTGTACAAAAGAAGTTGTTTTTGTCAGGTTCTTCCAAGCCGGGCTTGCTGTCGGCTTTGGTTTTGGTATTCTTCTCAGGATTGATTCCTCTGCCATGTATTTGGATCTGTACATGGTGTTACATATTGTATTCGGCCAAGCATGAATTTTCCAAATCCTTTTCCCCAGGAGAGCAAAGTTGTGCACTCTAGTGTTCCTGATTCCCAATCCTCCCTGTGAAGTTGGTAGGTTTAGTTTCTCCTTACCAATCATATGCAATTTCCTTGTCGTCTTATCATGACCCCAAAAGAAATTTCTTGCTATCTTGTCTATTTTTTGGTGTACATGAGCTGGCAGCAATTGAGTTTGCATAATGTGATTAGCTGTGGGTATTAGACTTGAGTTTATTAGTAGCCATCTACCCTCTTGGTTGAGACATTTCGCCATCCATCCTTTGGCTTTCCTTTCCAGTCTTTGCAAGAGTTGAGCAAAAATAGGTGATGAATTCCTTCCTTGCTTGAATTCCACACCTAGGTATTTAGGTGGGTTAGACGTTGCCGGAATGTAGAAAGTTTTTGTTAGCCTATGTATTTCATTTGTGGTCGTGTGTGGATGGTGAATGATGACTGATTTATGAAGGTTGATAGCTTGTCCTGCCGAGGTTGAATAGCTATGCAGTATCTTGTTGAGGTTATCACAAGTCACCTGGTCTGCTGTGCAAGTAATGAGTAGATCGTCCGCATACATCAGGTGGAGTATCGGAGGAGTTCTTGTCGAGATGCTCAATCCTTTCAATTTTCCCTCATTTTACGAAATTGCGAGATTGGTTGATAGCACTTATGCACACATAATAAAGATGTAGGGTAACAAGGGGTCACCTTGTCTTAGTCCCCTAGTTGGATGTATGTGGCCCTGAGGTGTACCAATGATGTTTATAGCATATGTCATCGAAGTTATGCAACATATTAGATATTCTACAAACTTTGCTGGAAAGCCTACGTAGATCAAGGTTTGTTTCACAAAACCCCAGTCTAAACTGTCATAGGCCTTCTTAATATCTAATTTCAGAGCAATTTTTGGGTTTTTGGTTGGTGGTGTTGATCTGATATGGTGGAATATTTCGGTGGCAATGGTTATATTATCATGTATAACTCTATTTCAAACAAAGGCACTCTGGTATGGGCTGATCATAAATTGCAGTATGGGCCTCATTCTGTCCACCAGTAACTTGGAAATTACTTTGTAGACTACATTACACAGCCCAATGGGCCTGAAATCACTTGCTGAGGTTGGGTTTTATGTTTTTGGAATGAGAGTAATGTTTGTATGGTTGATTGGGTTTGATAAATCCACATTTTCAAAGAAATTTGTCACCAGGTTTACTATTTCAGTTTGAGTAACATCCCAGTAAGTTTTGAAGAACTTACTTGTGTATCCTACAGGTCCTGGCGCCTTCTCTGATCCAATACTTTGCAATGCTTTGTGTATTTCCTCCACAGTTGGTGCGCTCATCAGCTTGTTGCAATGAAACTGTGATATCCTAGGTGTTATACTGGCAAAGAGTTGCATGTCCATCACTGTTGGTGGTTCTATATATTGTTTTTCATAGTGTTGGACTATCATTGCACTAATTTGTCTTTGATTGTACACCCATCGTTGGTTTGCATCTTGTAGTTGGTGGATGTGATTAATTCTGTGGTTGATATTTGCTTTAGTGTGGAAGAATCTTGTATTAAGATCTCCATTTTTCAGCCAATCTACACGTGATCCAAATACCCTTCATGGCAGTGCATCAACATCAGATGTGAGTTCCTAGTCTCTCTCTCATGTTGCATCCAGAAGATCAGTTCATTCCCTGTTGTTGTGGCACATTTTGATTGTGCCAGTTGAATTTGAAACTCCGCTTCTTTAAGGAGGTGGGGTAGGTGGCCAAATGTGTTTTTATTCCATTGTTGTAGTGCTACAACCATATTTGTCATTCTTGCTAACAGCTTTTGTCCTACCGTCCGAGCCTCCTCCCGATTGGAGTTATGTTGCCATGATGTAGTGATGACTTCCTTCATTTGTGGATGTAAAAACCACAAATGTTCCATTCTGAAGTTTTTGTTGATTCTTCTTGGCATTTCTCTTCCATTCAAAAGAATGGGTGCATGGTCCGACCCTATTCGTGGCAAATGTCTTAGTAGAGCTTGTGGATGACCATCCAGCCATTGTTGGTTTTCTATACCTCTATCATGTCTCTCCATGATAAAATGGCCATCAATTTGATTGTTGGTCCATGTAAACGTATCTCCTTGATAGCCTAGATCAATAAGCCCATGCGTATTAATGAAATTGTTGAAAATTCTAACCTGGTTGTTTGTCACCGGCCTTCCTCCTTTCTTTTCCATTTGTTCAACGACCTCATTAAAGTCACCCATCAGAATCCAGGGGATTGTTGGTGTATTCACAATGTTGTCAAAAATTTCCACAGTGCTGCTCTTGGTGTAGGTTGGGGATGTCCATAGATGCCAGTGAACATCCAAGGTGTTGTAGGTTGTGGTTGAGTTGTTGAGATTGCTGCATGAATTACATTTTGGTTTGCAACTAAAACAGAGACAGTCAGGTGGGATTTCCACATCAAGCAGAGGCCACCCTTATGTCCCTCACACGGTACAGTAAAAGATCCAAAAAAAAAACTAAGGAAGTTCCCAAAAAAGACATATGCGACACAGATGCTAAAGTTTCTGAAAGGAAAATTAAAGCAGATCTACATTTACGTGTGTACTCACGTAATTTAGAAACTGTCAAGGCATTAACATTTCCAAGCTAAGTAACTCATTCCTTATGCGTGTGTTGGTTCAAGCCAACACCACGCGCAAGATTTTCTTCAGCTTCTCTGATCGTCTCTGCATCTAAGGAGAATCTGCAAGATGGTATTACTGAGGTTGAAGTTAAGTCACGTTCTTCTTCACTTTTCCGCTCCTTGTTAGAGCCATTGCTGGAAGTTGTTGATTGTTCTGCAGCAGTGACATTTCGTGCTTGATGAAAGATGTTTCTAGCAGTTCTCGGCTTTCTATTCCTCAAGGTAGGTACTTCAAATGTTGTATGTCGCGGCCTTGTTGCTTGATTCAATTCCAGTTCAGCTATGGAGGCAAATCTCCGGAATTTTGGTTGAGGCGGTGGAGCTCCAAAGTCAGGTGTATTTGGATCATTAGGTGTGTTGGCAGCTTTGAAGGCGTTCGCAGAATTCTTCTCTTGTAAGTTCTCAATGCAGGTGTAGGTGCAGTGGACACCGTTACCTATGGATTTCCTTTTACAAGATGAACTAGAATGTTCACTTGCATATTCCTGTTTTCCAATTCATTCAAAAGTATTTTAGTATACTCAGGAGTAAAAAAGGATTGCACACGGTTGATACCGGGTTTAGGTTTTGGATGCACCTCAGCTTCCGGGTTTGGTAGCTGATGCCGATCCATGTTTTCAGTTTCCATATCCACAGATTCCTCCACTTGGGCTTTTGCTTTTCGTTTAGAGTTGGTTTTTGACTGTGTTGGGCTTTCCCTTTGGTTGCAGTAATTGTTCAGTTGAACAGATGGTCCACAAGGTGGTTGATTTGGCGATGCTGGTGTGGTAGGTTCTGGGACCTTATCTTTGGATATTATTCCTACATTCTTTTTCGTTGCAGATGTTTTTCCAGGTTTTTGTGCATGGGCACAATCTTTATTGTTCTTCTGCGGCGGCTGCTCTGTCTGGCTTGTAGCAGTTTGATTGTCAGACTTCTTTTGCGGGATTACCGGGATCCATGTAAGGCCGGACTTAGTCATTTCTTCAACCAATCTCTCTGGGAACGGTGGTGGGTTAGCTGATTCTGTAGACCTAGTTTCCCGAGTCACTTGTTTTTGAACTTCTTGGATCGGATTCTGGTTGTTCTTTGCATGTGCAGTTGTGGGAAAGCCATCCATTCTTTGATCTTTTCTTTGATTTGTTCTGTCTGTGGATGCTTGTTCTCCTTTTCTTGATGATTCCCCCAAAGCTATGTTAGTAGCCCTGTATTTAATCATGCAATTTGTTCGCTTCTCCCTAGGTGTTGTAGCCTTCATATGTGCATTGAGTTTTGCGAATGGAAAGTCTGTAAATAGTCTTGCTACTGAGTTGTTCTTGCATTCTTTGAATGTGCGACCTGGGAAACCACAGAAGAAACAAAGGAAGGGTATATTTTCATAAGCAAACTGAATCCATTTTCCTTTACCCATATTTAACATGACTCCCGGCATGAATGTTCTATTTAGATCCATCATTACAAGCGCTCGAGGTTGTGCACTTTCCAGATCCACTTTCAGCACCGTTCATGTTCCCGATCTTTCTATGATGTCTTTGATTGCCTCCTCGTCATTGAAAAGTCCCGGTAGATTAAGAACTTGCAGCCAAAAAGGTGAGAATTTGAAACAATTGAGTGGGTGTTGCAAAAAAAAGTTCCAGTCTTCACACAGAATCACATATGGTCCCGCAATCTATGGCTGCTGAGCCAGAATGAAGTCTTTATCAGATCTGTGTTTGAGTGACATCTGAATAACCTGGAAAGTGGCATTTGTTTCTATGTGATGTATCATCATAGGGAAGATTCTATTGGTTAAAGCTTTTTTGACCTGGAAAAAATCTTCATACCCTCCTACCACCTTTACAGCTACGCTATGTTCATTATGGGTTTGTATTAGGTTTTGCATCCTTTCAGTCAGTTGAAGAATTGGGATACGCTGTTCTTTGTGGTTTTTTGTAAACGTTGCAGATGAACTTGGAACTGTATCTTTTTTGGTTTTTAAAGGTTTTGAAGATTTGGTATCTTTTTTGAGATGATGTAAGTTTGATTGTTGTATTGAAAAGTTTTGATTTGTTTCATCTACTTTCTTAAAAGGTTCTTCAGGTTTGCTTGAGACTGATGCAGAGGAAAAGGAGAAGAAGGAAGTCTGATTAGAATCCTTAGAAACGTTTCTATTCTTCCTCTGATGTAGTTGTTTAAACAAAAATTCATCCTCTAACTGAGACACGCATGCGTTTCGGCTTGAATTTCGATGCATCTTTTCAGAAAAATTTGAGTGAGATATTGGTTGATACGTATGTGGTGTTTGGTTATCCTTGCATGCATTGGAGGAAGAAGGCGGTGCTTTGTTTTCCATTGGTTGAATCGGAGGTGAAGGTTGGAATAAAAATCCAGGAATTCAGCCACTAAAAAGTTGGTTAGAACCTGTCCTTGAGCTTTTCAAAACGTTTCAGAGAAATGATTTGTATTGGGACTCGATTATGTAAAGAAGATTCAGAACTCGAAACGAAGATAGTGTTGATATGAGAAATTTTTTTATTCCTCGACCCTAGTTAACACCCGCGGCCATTTTTTTTACTCATGTGTTGTTTTTGCTTTTGTCAACGGGCTAACGGAGTGGACACGAGAGTTTTTTTTACTCAATCAATAAAATCAATAAAAATTTTGGATGACTATATTTAACCTTTAAGGGGTGTATTTAGTCTGCCCTATTATATTATGACTTTTTTTTCCGAAATAATATACAAAGGTGGGAAGATATCCACATATTTTCTGTAAAAATAAAAGTACAAAATTAATAAAACCTACACATATGCTCCCCTATATGATATATTTTCCCCCGTCACACCAAATAAAAAATACATCGCCATGAGACTGGCGAAGCCCTGCGTACACCAAATTAAAAATGTATAGCCACACGGTGGGGCTAAGCCCCGCACACATCAAACCAAAAGTATATTGTCAAGGGGCGGGGCGGCACGCGCACACCAAGTTAAAAAGAAAAAGATAAATAAAATATGCATATATTTTTTATCTATTTAATGTATTTGCCCCGCCACACCAAATCAAAAATACATCACCACAGGCAGAGCCACACCAAATCAAAAATGCATTGCCACGAAGCTGGGAAAAACAGCATAATTGCTGCGGAAATAAAAGAAAAATATAAATAAATTTTGTACATATTCTCCACATATGTAATGTATTTGCGCCGCCACATTAAATAAAAATACATTTCTACGGGGTGGGGTGAATCCCCACGTACACCAAATCAAAAATGCATCGCCACGGGGCGGGACGAGCCTCACGTACACCATATCAAAAATGCATTGTCACGGGGCAGGGCGAAGCCCTTCTCACACCAAATTAAAAGGAAAAAATAAATTTCATCTTCACATATTCTCTACCTATTTAATGTACCGCCAAACCAAATCAAAAATACCTCTCCACGGGATGGGGCGAAGCCCTGCATACCAAAACAAAAGTGCACAAATACAGGACGGGACAAAACCCCACGCACACCAAGTTAAAAGAAAAAATATGCCCGATGCGTAGCACGGACACAAATCTAGTCAGTTTAAAAAATAAAGAATAATGATAAAGATTCTTATAATGGCACCGAGAGATCTATGCTATAACGATAATACTCTAGAATCTAGATACAATAAAACTGCCCAGAAAAAAAAATAGATAAAACGGAAGACTATGGATCTGTACCGTAGCTAAAACAGTGCCAATCTATTAAGATCCAACTCCAAAACAATCATTTCAAGCTCGATCTCTTCTCTTGTGTATACCCTGAGCCTTTATTAAACCAACGCAGTAATGAATAATGTTTTCCTATCGACAGAGAATATGTATATATAGGATTTTAGGTTGGTCATGCATGCATGATATGCATATCGCAACTCCATAATCATTATCCTCTTGTTCTCTAAGAATCAGCAGCTTGGATTTCTTCAAAGAAAAAAGAAAAAAGAGATTTGCTACTTTTGATTAAAAAGCTACATTCAACTGAACAAATCTCAACCTTGACATGCACAACATGCTAGTTCTTGAGGCAGCTGAGCATGCACTCGTTTTTTTGGATCGTTTTTTTGGTTGTTTTCCAGTGCGCTGCTTTTACTTGTATGCTTGCAACATCTAAACGTTTTTGTGTACAAAATGGAACTTTCTTTTAGTATGGATTTTGGATTTTTGTGTAAAAAAAAATGAATTTTAGCTGCATTTTAAAAATTTGGGTGCTTCAACAAAAGAAAAAAGGAAAAAAAATTAAGGACAATTTGGAGGTGGCTGGAGCACCCCCAAGCCACCTCCCACTTCCGTTCTGTCATCCCTTTCAGGTGCCACGGCATGATCGCAATAACTTTTGTCTCCCCTAACCATTGGAGATTACTATAACTCAGCGAAAACCAGGCTATATGTTGAGCTAAAGCTGGTCCTGCGGCCTAATGTTGTTATATAATGGGTAGTAACACAGGAGGAATCAATTGAAAAGAATGTTCATCATTGAAAGATTGAATTGCATAAAGAAACAGTTGCAGAGACTAAGAATTTTAAAGAAGAGTTTCTGTCTCTATTACACATTGAATACTTCTCAAACACTCAGGGATTATATCTGAAAACGATTGCTATCCTACACAGACAGGCTGTCACTTCTGCTAACATACACAGGAAAAATAGGGAGGTGACAGCTCATACAGAACAATTCAACCAATGAAAGAAGGACAGCTTAGCAACTGACAGTTGAAGTATTGGTTCTGTTATTAGCCCCCCTCAAGCTGAGAAGAGTTGTCTTTGGCAGAACTTTCATCTTGTCTCTTAACAAAGAAAATCTAGGACCTGACAAACCCTTAGTAAAAATATCAGCAGCCTGATCAATATTGCAGATATAAGAGATGGAAAGATCCTTTGACTGCACCAGTTCTCTTACAAAGTTATAATCAATGGAAAAATGCTTCATCCTAGAGTGAAATACAGGATTTGAAGAGTATGAAATGGAACTGAGATTGTCACAGAGCAAAGATGGAGCAACTGGAAGAAAAATGTGGATATCCCTGAGAAGTTTGCAGATCCATAAAACCTCAGCTGCAGAATTTGCTAAACTCCTAAACTCAACTTCTGTGGAGGATCTAGCCACAGATTGTTGTCTCTTACTATACCAAGAAACAGGACTAGAACCAAAGAAAATACGTTAGCCTCAAGTACTTCTTCTAGAATCATGGTCACCAGCCCAATCTGCATCACTGAAGCCATGAACAACACATAATCCTTTGCTGAATAGAATCCCATAATCAATTGTACCTTTTATATATCTCAGAATCCTCTTTGCAGCAATAAAATGATCAACTGTTGGAGTTTGCATATGTTGGCAAACTTGATTTACTGCAAAACTAATTTCAGGTCTTGTCCATGTAAGATATTGAAGAGCACCAACAAGAGATCTATAAGGTGTAGGATCATCAAGAGGAGTGCCTGAATTAGCAATGAGTTTGGAATTTGGAGCAATGGGTGAAGAACATGGTTTAGCACCATCCATATCATATTTGTCAAGAATGTCAAGAGCATACTTAGTTTGGGATAAGAAAAGTGAATCATTCCTCTTGACCTCAAGACCCAAAAAAAAATGTAAAGAACCTAAATCTTTGATAGGAAAATGTGTTTGCAGAGCAGCAATGAGTTCTTGACAGTAAGATTTGGAGTTACCTGTAATTAGGATGTCATCAACATATACAAGAATGATGGTGATTCTGGAGCAAGACTTCTGAACAAATAATGATGAATCTGCAGAGGATGGCTGAAAGTTATAAGAAAGAAGAACTTGTTGAAGCTTGTCGTACCATGCTCTAGGAGCCTGCTTCAGGACATAAAGAGATTTATGGAGCTTACACACATATGTGGGATATTCAGGATCAATAAAGCCAGGAGGTTGTTGCATATAAACCTCTTCTGACAGGTCTCCATGCAAGAAAGCATTGCTCACATCCAGTTGAGAAATGTGCCAATTATAGTTGACTGCAAGAGCAAGAATAACTCTTATAGTGGTTGGTTTTTCTATAGGACTGAAGGTTTAAATAAAGTCAATGCCCTCTTGCTGATGAAAACCTTTTACAACAAGTCTTGCTTTGCATTTGTCTAAAGAACCATCAGGATTTTGCTTGACTCTGAACACCCACTTGCATCCTACAACATTCTGGGAGGGGTGTGGAGGTTCTAAAGACCAAGTGCATGCAGTTTGCAAAGCATTATGTTCTGCATATAAGGGTGGTCTCCATATAGGACTTTTTAAAGCTTGAGATACACAAGTAGGTAATGAGGGATGCTGAGACTTTAAAAGGTTGGCAGAGAGTATGTATTTGGTGGAGTATTTCTTCTTTTTAAAGATGCCAGCTTTACCCCTTGTGACCATTGTATGATTATTTTGAATTGATGATGTTGGTGAAGTGGATAGTGATGCAGTAGAAGGCTTAACTGAAGACTCAACTGATGAAGCAGCAGATGTAGCTGATACAGTGGCTGAGGACTCAACTGATATGCTAGAAGGAGTGGCTGTAGGAGAAAAAACTGATGGAGAAGTAGCAGTTGAAGTAGGTGTAGACAATGACTCAGAAGTAGATATAATGTGAGGAGCATGAGAAACTGATTTTCTAAGAGGATACACAAATTCCTGAAAGACAACATGTCTTGAGATGTAGACTTTACCTGTAGAGATGTCCAAGTATCTATACCCTTTGTGATTATCAGCATATCCAAGAAAAATACAAGAAATACTTCTGGGTGCCAATTTATTTGGAGCATATGATCTAAGCCATGGAAAACACAAGCATCCAAATGATCTTAGAAAACTATAATCTTGTGCCCTGTGAAAAAGAACTTCATATGGAGACTTGAACTTCAAAGGTCTGACAGGGAGTCTGTTAAAAGTATAATTAGCTGTAGTGAGAGCTTCAACCCAAAAAGAAGAAGAAATACCAGATTGAATAAGTAGAGTTCTGACAACATCCAACAAATGTCTGTGTTTGGATTCAACTACACCATTTTGTTCAGGTGTATGAGGACAGGTAATTTCATGTACAATGCCCTGAGTAAAGAAAATCTTCCAATTCATTATTAATAAACTTACCTCCACCATCTGTTCTGATTGTTTTAATGTAGAATTGAAGTTGTTTTTCAATTTGAGATTTAAAATGGTAGAAAATCTTTCTGAAATCAACTTTGTCAAATAAAGGAAAGATCCAACAAAATTTGGAGAAATCATCAATTATATTGACATAATATTTGTAGCCTTTGACAGAAGTTACAGGACATGGACCCCAAAGATCAAGATGTAGTATTTCTAAAGGAGTAGAACTACAATAAGTAGACATTGAAAATGGCAGTTTATGACTTCTACCTAAGTTGCAATCATTACAAAAGATAGGTGTTTTCATGACTGAAGAAGATAAAGAACTGCAGACATGTTGCATTATTTGAAAAGATGGATGAACAAGCCTTTTATGCCAAGTATCAGCTGAAATAGTTGTTGAAACACTTGATAGAGCTTTGTGTGTTGAATCATTGAGAAAATGAAGTGGATACAGACCATTATAATGAGTCCCTTGTAAAAGTATCTTCCCATTGAATAAATCCTTCACATAAAAACCATTTGAATCAAATGTTATGGAACATTGATTATCATAAGTAAACTTATGAACAGATAGTAAGTTGTGAGAGGATTTGGGAACAATAAGCACATTGTTGAGATCAAATTTATGATATGGGGATGACTTTAAAGTAAAACCATAATGAGTAATTGCCATACCTTCACCATTAGCAGCTTGAATTTCTTCAAGTCCTTCATAAGTGGTAATGTCTTGAAGTTCAGCAGAATCAGAAGTTATATGATTGTTGGCACCTGTATCTGCTTACCGAGGATTTGTTCCCAAAATATTTGCTGATGCTAGCATAACAGTGAGGTGTTGAGGTGTATGAGAACTGTGATAAGAAAAGTTAAGTCTGTTGTGACATTCAAGAACAGTAAGTCCTTGCTTGTGGCAGATTTGACAAAAGATGGGATTTTAAGTAGATGCAGTATCTGAAGCTCATGATGATGCAAATGTAGGTGGTGGAGGGGGTGGTCTAGGAGGAGGTGCAGATGAGGTGAAAGGAGAACCTGGAAAAAAAGAAACTCTATGAGATCTGACAAAGCCTCTTGAGAAATTGGGAGTGAAGGTGTTAAATCTACCACCAGTGCCTCTACCATGGGGTCGAAAAGAGTGCATATTAGCAGAAAATTCCTTATTTGATGATTCAGTAATAAGATAAGCATTTTTATCACTAACAACAGCTTCCTCACTAAGGAGATTATTGTGCAGCTCAAGGGAAGTAATTGGAGGATATCTGTGATGCATAGAAGTAGCAAAAGGAATATAATCCGAATTTAAAGCAGCAAGAGTGACAACAAAAAGTTCTTGATTAGATATAATTTCTCCAGTTGCAGCAAGTTGATCAGATAAGGTTTTAATCTCATTGATAAGAGCAGGAATAGATTTATCACCTTGTTTGATAGCTAAAATCTTAGGGCGCAATTGAATAGAGTGAGTAGTGGAAGATCTTGAAAACCTTGTTGTGATGCTAGACTATAGTTGAAAATATGTAGAGCAATTTGAAAAGTAAGCAATTACTTTATCAGAGATTGTAGAATGAATACACATCATAATTGAAGCATCTTCATCCATCCAGTCAGTGTAAAGCTGATTCTCAACATTGTTGGCTTAATTTCGTCGATTTGTGAATTGAAGTGGACATGGATAAGAACCATCAAAAAAACGTTGAATCTTGTATTTGCGAATAACAGGTGACATTAGGTTTTTCCAAGTAATGAAATTGTCTTCTGTAAGTTTGAGATGAACAAAACTATTAAGTTGAGATAAAGAAACAGATGTAATCGAAATACTCGTAGGATTTTCCATTGAAGATAGAAACAAAGCTTGATTGAAAGATTAAGGAAGAAAAGATTTGAAGAACGAAGCGGAAGCAAGAAAGGAATCGAAAAAACCTGAGAGATGTGAGAATATCTCTCAGTCTGATACCATAGTAACACAAGAGGAATCAATTGAAAAGAATGTTCATCATTGAAAGATTGAATTGTATAAAGAAACAGTTGCAGAGACTAATAATTTTAAAGAAGAGTTTCTCTCTCTATTACACATTGAATACTTCTCACACACTCAGGGATTATATCTGAAAATGATTGCTATCCTACACAGACAGGCTGTCACTTCTGCTAACATACACAGGACAAATAGGGAGGTGACAGCTCATACAGAACAATTCAACCAATAAAAGAAGGACAGCTTAGCAACTGACAGTTGAAGTATTGGTTCTGTTATTAGAAGTACTAAGAAATATCTTTTGTGTTCAAAATTTTTTGAAGGCCGTGAAGTTCCACCCACGCCTTGAGTAAAACTGGGGTATTTATATAATTCTCTTGGAATCCCCAAGACAAGTATGAAAAAGATCAATAAAATAAGATATTTTAGCATTTATAACAGAGAGTATGTTTTTAATAAAAATCTATCAAATAAGATAAAAATCTACTCCCTCCGTCCTAGTTTACTTGCCAAAATTGAGGTTTTTTTAACAAAAATGTACCAAAAAATTACTATATTTCCTACTAAAATTATCTAATTATCAAGAAAGAAATAAAAACTAGGATACAAAAACTAGTATATTGAACAAGTAATTTGAAAGATTGATGATGTATGTGGAAGTAATTTGAATTTGTTTCAAGTTTTTGCAAAATCCTATTTTGGCAAGTAAACTAGGACGGAGGGAGTATTAAATAAGATAAGTAATTTATAACAAATATTCTTTTACATTTATATTGAGATAATTTTATTGATTTTTATAAATGAATAAGATATTTTATAAAAAATTCATATACAAAAGGATATCAGATATGTATATATCTTATGATCAATCTTCTCCATCAGCCATATCGAATTCGTATATTTTATTGGTCATTTGATATAATGTTGAAGATTACCGAATTCACATGTTGGGTTCTCATATTGATAATATTTGTCAATGAAGGATTTGTTACAGGAAGAACGAGTACAAAAACGGTAAACAATGCAATAATCAAAACCATTAAGGTGATGTCATATTTTTATTTACATACTTTTGATATTATGATCTTTGATGTGTTCATACGTGCTTATCTCGTTGATTTCTATTTTCCAGGTTGAGAAGACAGAGACCATTGATTGTTATGATATTTACAGACAACCTAGTCTTAACCATCCTTTGCTTCATAATCATACAATACAGGTTTAGTACATATTTTTACATACTTTTTCTAATAATATATTGTGTATATACATATATATATATTGACTCTTAAGAAATTACTTAATTTTTATTGTTATGAAACAGATGAGACCCAGTTCTTACCCAAAAGGAATGAAATCAAGTAATTTAGGAACGTTTCAAGTTGCACAAAGTTGGCATAAATATGGATCATGTCCAGAAGGAACTATCCCTATTCGGAGGAAAGAAAAAAATTACAATCCCACATTTTTGCGCAAACAACATTATCCAAAACTATCACCTACATCACAATCAAACATCAACAAGGTCCCCGAGGTATATATAAATACATATCATTGTTATTATCAATTTATTTTTTGTACGTGTAAATATCTATAATTGGTGATTAAGATATGTGTTTTTACAGTACGCTATAATTGGGGTGGAAGGTCATTTTCTTGGGGCAGGAGCAAAAATAAATCTTTGGAAACCATTTACTGAAACAAATGAAACGAGTACGTCTCAAATTTGGGTTGCATCTGGTAAAGCCAGAGATCTCAATACTATTGAAGTTGGATGGCATGTAAGTTATTCATTCAAGTTTATGTGTAAATGAATTTATAAACTTCTTCGGAGCACAATATAATTTTCAAATATGTTTTTAATTAGGTGTCCCAACATATATATGGCGACGACCAGCCAAGGCTTTTCACATACTGGACAGTAAGTATTACTATATGTTTTATATGAATGGCATAGTGATGAGTATGCCTTGGAAGAAATCCAATTATTGTTTTGTTTTATTTCCTTAAGAAGATCGAACCACTTAATTATTTTTTCCTGCTAGACCGACGGATACTTGAGCTCAGGTTGCTTCAACCTCCTTTGCGATGGTTTTGTGCACATGTCGTCAGATATCTCTCTTGGTTGCAATTTCACAGAGCTGTCCATTTTTAATGGAGACCAAAAAGATGCCACCTTCAGTATTGAAAAGGTATGAAAGTAGATGTGATCAAATCTCCAGACCCATTATCAACTTAGATCCAAAAATAAACATTGAATAACTTGGCAGGACAAAAGTAGTGGAAATTGGTGGGTACATGTACAAGATATTCCAGTCGGTTATTATCCAAGCGCTCTCTTTACAGAATTATCAGAAACAGCAACAGCAGTAGAATGGGGTGGAGAAATTATTAATGATAATAGTAAAGGACGACATACTTCGACTCACATGGGTAGCGGTCATTTCCCATCTGAAGGTGGTTTGAAAACATCGAGCTATTTTAATTGGGTTCAAGTATTAGATAAAAATTTCATAACCAAGCCAGCTGGAAATGTTGGAAATGTTTTGAAAGTAGTTACGAATCCAAATTGTTATGATTTGGAAATTGACAGCGACCATTATGATACAAATGGTTATGGTTTTTATTATGGTGGTCCCGGGTATAATGATAAATGTCAATAATTAAGTGTAGTATCCTCCTTTCCAAGAAAAGCGAGTCTTTTTCTTTTAAAATTTTATAATAATGGTTGAAGTCTATTCAATAAGAGGATTTTTTTTTAATTGCCAGAAAATAATTTCATGTGATGAATTTTTGATATATCTCGATTATTGTGTAAAGTTTATTCAATTATCGTAACGACACTGGTGTTGTAAGTTGAACCAACAAAAGTTTAGGCTTAGAATTTTCGATCACAAATTTAGAGTTTTCTTCGATCACAAACAATCAGCAAAAAAAAAAAAAAAAAAAAAACTTTTCGAATTGTTGCGTATTTCATATTTTGTACGATGTTGGGATATTTTTTTAGTCCCTTGCACCTTGAATATGATCATACTAATGCACAATGTAGATAAACACGACAACCACCCTACTAATGCACAACTCTATACATTGGAACCATTTTGTTTACACACAGAATGAGGTGTCATCACTTTCAGTGCCACGTACTTGGGACGATCGCAATAACCTCCCTTACCATTGCAGATTACTACAACTCCACGAAACCGGACTATGTTGAGTTCATTGAAAACTGTATTTGCTAATCTATAAAAAGATCTCAAGATTTGAGAAATGGACGTTGTAACTGCATATTTTCTGACTACTACACCCAAGTAAGATTAAAGACTAAAAACTACTTAAACACACAAGATTCAACATGAGCAAGATGTAAATAGCATGAAATGTAAAGATTGACAAAAGCATATAACGTGGTTCGGCCATAAAGACCTACGTCCACGGAGAAGAAGATGTTTTCTTATTGATTATAAGGTCTAACCCTTAACAATGTTACAGATCTCTTCTAGATTTATCACTTTCTCTCTATCTAAATCTCTCTCAGAAATTCTATGTAGAAAAACCATCTAAGATTACATAAGTTGTCCATCTCCTGGTACAAGGACTGGTATTTATAGACAGAATAAACTCGTGGTCGCTTGATCGTCCGAGTTGGTGAACTGTCTTCCATCGTTCTGGCTCCCTCGGACTCGTTCTATACCTTCCCTCGCGATGGCATACTTGGTCATCCCTCCGAGTTGTCTCGCTCTCCCTTGCATTGTGCTGCCCTTTTGTGGAGAACCTCGTGCTCCATCGCCTCTGGGTCGTAGTATAGATCGTCTGAGTCTTTCGTCACGATACACAGCTACCTAAGTCTTGTTCTTATCCTTCATTAAATGCAGTCTTGCTTTTTAGAATTGACTGTCTGAGCAGATTAGACCTTTTTACACACGCGTCATTCATGTGGCGCTTGTGCAGTTGCCTCGACTGAGACAAATCCTTATCTCAACGAATGATTCGGTGCTCCAACCTCATCATCTCATCATATATTCATCCCTTGGGATGTTGACACGTGGTCGTCGGGTATTTTACCCACATATTTTGCTCCTTTTCTTTGCAACTTTCCGAAGGCATGATGGGAAGAAAACTATGTAACCGTCGCAACTTTTCCGCCACGTCCCTGGTTTACGCCACATCTACATCTTTAATGCGCTTTTACCCGTTGGACTTGAGGCGCCGGTTGGTGGTCCTTTGGTTTCTTATAAAATCTATTGGGATGAGAGAATGTCGTCTTTAATATCTCTTTTCAGAGTTCAGAATTTTTTTCATTCTTTCTCTCCTATGTCTCTTGCTCTTTCTTCTTAACTTATTTTCTCCTATAAAGAGATTTATAATTTCTGGGGGGAACTCCCCATCTCGCTCCTCAAGACGGTATGGTCCCTTTTCTTTCTCTTTACTTTTCCTTTTGTTCTCTCTGATGATTATCATCGATCTCTTTTTGTTTGTAATCATTCGGTTTTGTTAGTATCAATGATTCTTGTCATTGCTCCCTTCCCTTTTTTTGGGTTATGTGGTTATTACAGTCCTGGAAAAGCTCTGATGAGAAACCTCAGTTCTGAGGGTTTCTCCGGCCTGTCTGATGAGGCGTTTTTGGAATCGGCGAGGGTCAGGCATCGTCTCCAGCGATTCGAAATCTCTTTTGCCACTCCTGAGTGGCAGTTTGGTGTTATTTCCAAGGATCTCTTCGAGAGGAACCCTGTTGTCCTAATGATACCATAGTTTCAGTGGGTCATCTTGACGCCGGCCTTCGTCTTCCTCTATACTATCCGTTGAATCCCTTCCAGTACGAGATATTATGTAAGCTTGATCCCCAACGAGACATATATCATCCCAATGGTAATTTCTATCGGATCGCCCGAGAGCGTAATCGCCAAAGTCAAGGCAAGGTTACTCAGCACGAGTTGAATCGATTTTCTCCCGCTCAGAAGGATTTATATACCTATGATAATTTTGTGGAGAACTACTGGTGTCACCAATCCTATACTTATGATGGTTTTGGAGTTGGGATTTCTAGGTCTCGGAAGAGCGCTCAAGATTCTCTGTATCTGTCCGATTTGGATCCTCCTGTTGCTACTCAGCGTACTATTCGTAAGACTCACGATCCCAAGTGGCCAGTTGCTCCTATCCGGATTATAGGCCCTTATATTTATGGTTGGGATGATATTGGTAATGTTCTTCCTTGTATTCCTGGGATGCACGCCCATCTGCCTGCCTATAAGCCCTGGGAGCTCAAGTGGGTTATTCCTCGTAGGCGTTTGTCTCAGTCATCTCGAGCTAGTGATGATGCTAAGGTAAAAAATACTTGTCCTGATTTTTTGACGTATACATATATACCTTGCCCTTGTTTTTTTCCTTAGAAGCCAATGTATTTGTGTTGTTTGGTAGAGGAGAAGATTAACTGATGGTGCTGGGTCATCGAATGCTCCTGCTGCTGCTATTGAACATGCCATGGAAGTGGATGTGGATGCTTTGTTTGGTGAGAATGAAATGTTGGATGTCTCCGATTCATTCTTTGAGGACCTTGATCAAACTCTGTTGGATGATCCTTCCGATCCTGGTGCTACCTTTGGATCGGAGATAACTCTTCCCCAGGCGAGGGATATTGTTAACAGGGGTGCAGGTGTTGGTGACGAGGTAGGTGATGGTCTTATTATGACTCTGAGTGTTGGTGGTAGTACCCCAAGTGTACCAATCAACTTTGCTAGTGGTTTTCCTTCTGCTCCAGTGGGTCCGTCTGGTGCCTCTTCTTCTACGCCCTGGTATAGTGGCGGATCCGAGTCGATGAAGATAATATGCTCGGATAGGTATGCTCAGATGAGAGACGAAGAGCAATCCCGCGTCCTGACGTCTTTGGATAGGTATGCACGGCAACAGATGGTGCTATCGGTATGCGGTGTTTAACTTGTTTCAGTTTTTCATCATTGTATGATTTGTTGTTGTTTCTGTGTTTTTTTTTTCTGTCCCAGTCTTGACTTGTATTGTTGTATTTTTAGGGCAAAAAATTGAGGATCGATATGCTAGACGAGTCTCGTGTTGCTATGAGGAAGGCCAAAGCTGCTGAGCAAGAGGTTCAACTACTTCGTACTGCATTGGCATTGGCGAAGGATGAAGCATTGGATTTTCGTCAGGATAAGAAGGAGTTAGAAGGTATTTCATCTGTTATATATCCTTAATATTGCACCTTCTTGATGGGGATGAGACTTCTGAAATAGTCCCTGTATTGGTAGTTATGGTCAAACAATTGGAGGAGCAGTTAGATAATGTTGGTCATAGACATGCTAGAGAGCGCAGTGATCTTAGACTCGATGTCAGCGCGTGCCAGTTTAAGATTGACTCCTTAGAGCAAGAGAATGTGATGTTGCATGAGGATGTTGAGGTGCATCGGAAACGCACTTTGGAGTTACGGAACTTGCTTAAGAAATCTAAGAGAACAGTTGTGGAGCGTTCAGATGAGATCAAGGTGCTTCCATCGCAGAAAGATGGGCTTATTAATTGGCAATGCAATCATATGCCCATCATAGCACAGGCTGAAGGTGATAGGGAAGCACTGAGAAGGATTAAGCGGGATTATGTTTCCCTGGAGAGGGAGCGAGATAGGCATATGCTATCTTGTCCTCATGGTGATATGGTCGTAACTCCTGTAGATGCTCGACTTAGTGCTCTAGATGCCGAAAAGATTCGATTAGAACAGAATTTAGCCGACGTTTTGCTTGAAAATGAAGGTCACTTATGCATCAGTTTGTGTATTGTTTCGCCATGATACTTCGCATGAGTTAATCTTTTTGCTTTGTTCTTACAGAGGTTTGTAAGCAAAAGGATGAGTTGGAGCGTCAATTGGAGGAAGAGAGGGTGGCTAGGCGGGGCCTTGATCAGGAGCTTAATGAGTTGGTGAGCAGTCATGAGGAAGAATTAGCTGCTGCTCAAGCGTAGAAGGATGAGAAGTTGAATAACCTTCATGCGGAGTATAAGGTTCTGATGACAAAATCTTGTAAATCTGTTGTCATTCGAGAGCGTCAACAGTCGCCACCGCTGCTGCTGCGAACATCATGGTCCCTCCACTGGTTGCCGTGTCCGAGCCTGTGCAGAAATTTACTGACGCCTAGGATGAAGGGGGCGACGATCAAGGGGCTCCTGATGGTGAACAGACTTGAGCTTTCCCATCGCTTTGTGCAAGCGATATCTGCTTATTTTAGCCTCTTTCTATTAGTTTCTCATGTTGAACATAAGTCTGTAGATTTCTATGCACCTTTGTGGAAACATTTTTGTCTTTATTGGAAAGTCCTCAGTTGTGGGAGGCATGACTTTGTTGTTATTTTGCTGTAAGTCCTCGTATGTGGAAGGCATTTTTAACATTGTTACTAATTGCTTTTGACAGTGTCGTTTGGCGATTGCTGTCGTTTTAATCGTATGATATTTTTATCATGATTTGGCTGTGAAAGAGTTTCGATTGTACATTGTTGGTCCAACCTCGGGTAACATATCCAAGGAGTGATCAATTCCTTAATTGGACATGCTATATCTTATGGTGTTAGACTAGGATTGTAGCAACTTTCGTTTAGCCTTGTATGTTTTGTTTAGTACCAATTGTAGGAGCACTTGTTCCTTGAGTTTGCTGTCGTAGAATATTGTCAAGGGTGATACCTTGGTTGATCAATTCTTACAGCGGCGTAAGATAGGGTTGTCAAATCTGGGTATCTCATGTCATATCAGGACATCGTCCGATATCGTGATCGGGACGATGTTACCTTAGGTCTGTTGGTCGTGTAAGGTAACTTGGGGTGATGTTACCCGCGCTATTTTGTTGTATAATGGGAGGTGTGGCCAGCACCGTTCTATAGTTGTTGAGTGTATTTTTGTGTTTGTTGGAAGTGCAAGTATGATGCAACTAACCTACATGCATACATAAATCAGAAAGGAAAAGTAAACATATGCGATGATAAGAATTTAAATCTACATAACGTAAACAAGCAATACACAAAAGGAGTAGTTTAATTAATTTCAAAAGAGGGTGTGAGCCCTTAGTACATTTCGAGGGAGGTCGCATGACCTGCTTACAAGTAATGGCTCGAAGCCCTAACTTCTAGATATCAACCTTCATATGTTGTATATTTTTCTTAGTGAGAGATAAGCTATAAGTGCGTTAATGCTTCTCATTAGCTTGAAGCAACATTTTGGGCTTTGCTTCCGGCCTACTTTGTGAGGTAAGCTTCCTTAGTAGCCTAATTGGGCTTAGTAACATTTGTGCCTTCTTGATGGATGGCCAAGGACTTAATGCATCGCCGAGGACTTTGGAGAGGGTGTTCTCTCGTCTTCTGCATGTTGTGCCTGACTGAGGTGGACATCTTTGTTTGAGGAAAGTTTTAGACTGAAGATGGTTCTGCGGTTTAAGCTTTCTAATGCAAGGGTTATAACCCGAGTAACTGTCCAATAAGGATAGTAAAGCGCCTGTGGACGCAGCGTCTATAATCCGATCAGTATCCAATTTTTGAGAAGAGTTTCTCGTGGGTCCTGTTGACGGCTTATTGTTGCCAGATGATAGTGGTTGTAGCATGATATGCCGTGAGTTTGGCTGAGTTAGCTCCTTAAAAGTTGCCCGTTGGTTGTGTGGCAACATCCCTTGGATGTTGACACGTGGCCGTCGGGTATTTTGCCCACACAAACGTCGAGCTCGGTCACGCGAGCTTATAACCCAAGTGGGGACATTAAGATGGTTGAACGCTGGTCGGGTTTCACTCGGTAGGCGCTGGTGTGCACAATATGTTGACTCGCCCGCTCCAAGTCGGGAGTTGGTCGCATTGTCCAGACGTAGGCTTGGGCTGTGTGATCAACAATAGTGGAGGGCACCGCGTCAGGATGGTTTCACAAAGCAACGAGCACCTCCCACTCTTGACAGTGGAAGATGTGCCCCAGTTCCAACTCAGCCTGGTGAGCGAGTCAGTTGAAGAACCACGTTTTTTTAAAAAATTGTTATATGCAATCCAGCCGACGAACGCATTTGACTTCAGTTAGAATTTTGTGTCATATTGCTCCGGCAGTATGCATGGCGATTTTGTTCTTTTTCTTTTTTCTAGTAACGAAGGAAAATATGGATTATAAAATTATTAAGTTACATCAAGTTTATCTCTAACTAGAGACCGAAGCCAATTAGGCAAATCTTGCGACCAAACTACAATATTCTGGCTGTGTCCAGCATCCTTTGCCAGAAGATCAACTGCTTCATTAGTTTCTGTAGAACCTTCCTTCCGAACCCAACTATCAGAAGTACTAAATAAATTGCGACAATCACTAATAAATTGCCTCTAGCATTGCCTCGTACAGTCAACCAGTCCATTCCAGATTGTGTTATTTGGCTGACTTCAGCATCAATTTTGACATGCTTACTGTGAAACACAACATCACATCTCATTCTCCAAATCTGCCACATAGCGAAACCTGCATTTTTTGAATTCCTCAAATTAGAAGCAGAGAAAGAGATGATACACACAAACTAGCAAACAGAAAGTATAGCAGTCAAGTAAGTGGTAGCTTATGGACACACCTGGGTTCCCAATGTTTATTGGTCCAGTGTTTTCTCCTTCCATCAGGCGAATAAGGCCATCAACCTGCAAAAAAGTATAGAGAGAGATCAATGATTAGGCAGTCCAAATAACTACTTCAGAAACAGCACGGGGACTTGACACTGAGAATATAGATTCGGGCATACCATGTCAGAAACATAACAGAAACTTCTGGTTTGTGTTCCTGGAGCTTGAACAGTAACGCTTCACCTCTGCAAAAAACAACAGCTTCAGATTTACTGCAGAACTATAGAATTCGATCAATTCGGGAAAAACAACAACTTAGTGCATCAACCTAGAGTTGTTCTTGTATACTGAAACTGGAATAACTGGACAGAGTTACGGCTCCAGCTCACAGTCGATTGTAAGATAAAAGCATACTGAACAAACTGTGAAACAAAATTGTGAAGTTACCTTAGTGCTTAAGCAATGAAATTGCTGATCACACCTCCATTCATCAATATTCATGCGAGGTCCATAGGTATTGAAGATCCTAGCAATGCCGATTTCTGCGACAGAACAAAATTATCAAGAGAGTGAGGAAGAGCAATAATATGAGTAATATTTGTACTAAAGTTGCAGGTACATCCTGTACAACACCTATGCCGTGCTTCCTGTGATAATAAAACATGAAAGTTTCAGCTACACATTTTCCCTCATCATAGCAACTCCTGACACCTGAAATACAAGACATAATATCAGACTAAAGCTTTGTGTGCATCCACTAACAAACAAACCCATTCTACTCTACCAATCAATGAAAGCAAATTACGTATGGAGTATCTTACCAAACACGTGATGTACAACCCAAATTTAAAAACACGAAAGGCAGTGCAAACACAAGGTTTGCAAGGGCAGCAAAAGAAACCATTAAGATTAGTAAATTACAGCTTGGTTTTTGCAAAGACATGTGTTCTAGCTAAACAAATTGTCCAAACAGCAAGTTTCTGGTATCATCATGTAATCATAATACAGGGCAAGCTTGAAATCAAAGATGTGACAACTAAAATCAGTGAAATACCATTCATATGATAATTTTGTTTTAAGGGATAGTGTCATTCATATGAATAACTAGCAAGACTATGCATCTCTGCCGGAACACCACACGAAATTTAAAACCAAAGAAATAGAGACATATGAAAAGTGAACATACCAATAGGGTTTACATTGCCCCAGTAATCCTCAGTTTGGGGATGCACAAGTGGGTCTCGATACACCTCAGAAGTTAATGTGAGTAAAATCCTGTTCAAAATACACAAACTGTAAGGAATGACTAAGATGACAGAAACAAAGTAATAGCCACAAGTGAGTAATTCCTCTGACCTTGCTCCAACACGCTTGGCAAGTCCCAGGATATTCAATGTGCCGATGACATTTGTCTTGATGTCTGTCAGATTATCGTAGTACACCAGTTAAAACTACCTCTAAATTCAGAGTAGCTTCTTTGAAAAGCACCTCAACTACTGGGATTACAGTATGACAAAAGACAATTTCATAATACAAGATATGCTTCTTCGACAGGATAATATGGTACACGGTTATTCAGTATGAAGCATAATAAAATAATAACTCGGGAAGGAAGAGTCGAGCATCACGGGAACACATTTGTTTAAGAATGATTTTCTGTTTCCAAACAAACACATCCAGTAACTTTGATTTTAGACATTTTACATACTGCAACCACACAATGAAGGGCTTGACATTCTTCCATATCTGTCTACCACTAGCAGCAGTGCCTTCATTAAACCACTGAACAATATACTCTTCCTCCAACACATATTCATCATAGAGTCTTTTCAGAACTAATGCTACCTCCTTCACAACCTCAGGGCCAGACTTTTTGCAGAAAGCATCAATAGCTCGCAGAAGAAGAATCTGCAGCCCTTCATTATCATGAGTTGCAGCAGCAAGGTAGTTCTTCTTCGTCGTCACTTCCTTGGAAAACCCATTGTTTACAACACCTCCAAAAAGTGCGTCAATAAGGGCGTTCATGACATCCTATAGGGAATTAGAACTCCCATTCAGAGATCCTAAAAAGGATTTCAACTTTCCAACACTGCAACCCTTTGGATTCCCTTGATCTTCTCAACTAGTTGTTTGTGAGCACCAATGCCATTAGCTGACTTGCCATTTTGAGTTACAGTGGAAGATTTTGCTTTAGGTTCATCATTGGCAGCAGCAGCAGCATCTGAACCATTAGTAGGAGCTGCAGCTTTCTTTGCAACAGGTTTAGGCTTTTCCTTTTTAGCCTCCACTGTGGTAAGCATAACAGCCCTGACAGAACTCAATTGTTCTTGTATACGTTTTCGAGCTGCTTCCAATGATGTATCAGTAACCCACTGAACATCCTCCTCTTCCTCCTCATGTGCAGCATTGTCATCAGCAGCCTAGCCTTCTTTTAGTCTTTCTTTCTCAGCCCTCCACATTGCCTTGTACACATCTTTTCCTCCCTTCTTCTGCACAGGAGGATTCTTCATTATGAAAGCTGTGAGCTTGTCCCTTATGTCAACGTCAGAAACAAAACCACAGGCAGCACATTTCAGTTGGATCATCTTGGTTTTGGTGATGATAATCTCAGTCTCAGGGTTCCCGGCTTCCCGCATCCATAACACTGGCAAACTTCTTAATGAAGTTTTCAAGCAAACCAGCAAGCTTAGCAGTGTCATGGGCACCATTCACAAGAGCAACTCCAGTTTTTTCATCAAATTTGGACTGTTCACCGAGCTCATAACCAAAATATTTGGTGGTGTATGACGCAGGCCTGGCCAATGCTTTTGCTATGTCAACCATGTTTACCACATTAGTCCTTGCCATTTCCACGACCTTCAATCTTCGTTTACATCCTTGGCATCTTGTACCTGTAAAACGCATCATTGTCGTTACCAGCACATATGTTCTGCAACGCCATCCTTCAAATATGAATAGAGTGTGTGATATTAGAGAGAACAATAATAAGCTTCTTTTGTGAGACGGGTTTCTTCTCCGTTCACGCATAGAGGCTTGGTACTTATCTTCCTACAAATGTATAAATGAAGACATATAAGTACATGACTGCAAAAATAACAAGTGTAAATATTCAGTAAGGTAATTGGAAAAGTTAATATACTCACAAACATACTATGGCAGAATATATTGTCTTATTGGGATAAAAGCAACAAAAAACTACACAAGAGACACCCACCCAAAGATTGTATTAACAATAACAATTCGGAAAAACTTATACTAAAAAAGGGTTCAGTAAAACAATGCTGAAAATATAAATTAAGCACAAGTAACACATTGTCTGAACATTTTGGATGCATTCATTTCTAATAGTTGAAGTGTGAGACCCGGACCATCAATCTTTAACTAATGTAATCAGCACTGCCAACAGTCATAACTAATAAACTTCCAAATCACAGATTGCAGGTAACTATTGCATAGAGTTGAATGACAAACATCAATGAACAAAAAACTTACACAGACTGTGAGTTGGTGAATTCATAAAATTAACTGTATGTGAATTCATCAAATTGAATTTGAAAGAAACTTGCCAGAAAATCGATCTGAATTTAAGCTTGAAACCCACCCTTCAGAAGTGGAACGGAAATCGAGGAGGGATTCTTGAGATTCCAGATTTTATCTAAAACCAGCTGACGAAAAGAGAAAGGGTCAACACCCTTTCAAGTTGTTTACAGATATTAACACCCGCACAACACCCGTACCTTCAACTGACACCTCAGCTAGTCCCCACTTCTCAACCACCTTTGAACGATAACTTTAAACGGCAGGGACAGTTTTATAAGTTTTGAAAAAACGGGTCACGAATGTATATCGGCCCATAAATTTGGGATAAAAATAACTAATTTCCAAAAACAAATCCCCAAAATTTATTCGGAAAAGGAAACATATATGCTGAGATAATAAAGAAAAGATTATGAGGGCATTTTCACCAACTTCATGTTTTTCTTTTTTGTTTTTGTAAAAATTAATAAAATAACATACAGGACAACAAACATGTTTTTGCATTTATACTGAGATATGATTTTATTGACATTTATAAATGAATAAGATATTTTATAAAAATATAAATCATACCCAAATGGAATGGAAGTCATATAGTATTATATAATTGAATGTGATCAAACATCTTATGATCAATCTTCTCCATCAGCCATATCGAATTCGTATATTCAGTAAATTGATAATGTTGCAAATTACCCGATTAACATGTTGGATTCTCATATTGACAGTATTTTTTAATGAAGGATTTGTTAAAGGAAGAATGACTACGAAAGCGGTAAACGACGCTATAATCAAAACCATCAAGGTGAAGTAATATTTTTATTTACATATGTTTGATATCGTGATTCTTGATGTATTCAAACGTACTTATCTCGTTGATTTATATTTTTCCAGGTTGAAAAAACAGAGATCATTGATTGTTATGATATTCACAGACAACCTAGTCTTAACCATCTTTTGCTTTATAATCATACGATACAGGTTTAGCACATATGCTTACATACTTTTTCTTATAATATATATAGATAGAAATTACTTAACTTTTATTGGTATGAAACAGCTGAGACCAAGTTTTTACCCAAAAGGAATGAAATCAAGTAATTTGGGGACGTTTCAACTTGCACAAACTTGGCATAAGTATGGATCATGTCCAGAAGGAACTATCCCTATCCGGAGGAAAGGAAAATATTACAACCCCACATTTTTGCGTAAACATTATTATCCAAGATTATCACCTACATCACGATCAAACAACATTATAAATAACAATACGACCCGCGAGGTATATATAAACACATATCATTGTTATTATCAATTTATTTTTTGTACGTGTAAATATATTGATTTAGTGATTAAGATATGTGTTTTTACAGTACGCTATAATTGAGGCGTGAGGTAATTTTCTTGGAGCAAGAGCATAGATAAATCTTTGGAAACCATTTACTGAAACAAATGAAATGAGTACATCTCAAATTTGGATTGCATCTGGTGAATACCAAGATCTCAATACTATTGAAGTTGGATGGCATGTAAGATATTCATCTAAATTTATGTGTAAATGAATTTATAAAAAAAAATTTGGGGCACAATGTAATTTTCAGATCTGGTTTAATTAGGTGTCCCAAGACATATATGGTGACGACCAGCCAAGACTTTTCGCACACTGGACAGTAAGTATCATTATTTGTGTTTATATGAATGGCATGGTGATGAGGATGTCTTGGAAGGAAGTCTGTTATTGTTTAGTATTGTTTATTTAAAAAGATCGAAGTACTTAACTATTTTTTCTGGCATAGACGGACGGATACACGAGGTCGGGTTTCTTCAACCTCCTTTGCGATGGTTTCGTGCAGACATCGTCGGATTTCTCTCTTGGTTGCAATTTCACAGAGGTGTCCACTTTCAATGGAGACCAAAAAGATGCCACCTTCGGTATTCTAAAGGTATGTGAGTATATGTGACCAAATCTTTAGATCCATTATCAACTTAGATCCAAAAATAAACATCGAATAACTTGGCAGGACCGAAGTACTGGACATTGGTGGGTACTAATGCAAGGTCTTTCTGTCGGTTATTATCCTAGCTCTCTCTGTAAGGAATTATCAAAAACAGTAACATCAGTACAATGGGGGGGGGAGAAGTTATTATTAATAATAATAAAGGACGACACACTTTGACTCAAATGGGTAGCGGGCATTTCCCTTCTGAATGTGGTTTGAATACATCGAGTTATTTTAATTGGGTTCAAGTATTTGATGAAAATAACATAATAAATACACCTGAAAATCTTGTGAAAGAAGTTACAAATCCAAACTGCTATGATTTGGAAATTGACAGTGACCATTATAGTACAAATGGTTATGGTTTTTATTATGGAGGTCCTGGTTATAATGATAAATGTCAATAATTAAGCGTATTGTCCCTCCTTCCTAAAAAAAATGAGGCTTTTCCTTTCTAAATTTTATGATAATGGTTGGTCTATTATTCAATAAGAGGGTTTTTTCTTATTACCAGAAATGGATTGCACGTGAATAAGTTAATGATTTATATATCTCGATTATTCTGTAAAATCTTTTCAATTATTGTAACGACGCGGATTTTTTTACAGTGACATAAGTTGAACGAACGAAAATTTAGGCTTGGAGTTTTCGCTCACAAATTTAGAATTTTCCTCGATCACAAAAAAACAACAATAAAAAAACAAAACAAAAAAAAACAAAAAGGGAAAAGAAAAATAACATCGTTCATTTTAATTAACCTATTAACTGTTTTCGAATTGTTGCGTATTTCATATTTTGTACAATATATGGATATTTTTTAATCCCTTGCACCTTGAATCAGTAAGCGTGGACAAACAAGACATTTACCCAACTACCAAAATTTTACCCAAACTATTGTTAGTCGTGACAAACCTATTTTGTCTGCTGGATCTAGCGAAAACCATTTCCACGATGAACAAAGCTAAAGTAAATCTAAAGTAGTAGTCTATAAGAATTAAAGGAAGGAATACCGATTATTAGGCAGTATTCTTAGATAAGGAATATTCCTACACAAGGTAATATTCCTAGATAAGGAAATATACCTAGAAAGGGAATATTTTCTAGACAATGTAATATTCCTAGATAAGGAAATATACCTAGACAAGGAATTCTTTCTATAAAAGGAATTATTCCTAGATAAAGAAATATACCTAGAAAAGGTATTATTCTTAGATAAGGAAATAGATACCTAAGAGGTTTTGGAAACCTTTAAAAATATAAATAGAGATGATTAGCTCATAGCTAAGACATCTAAAGTGTGGTTTGTGATACAGCCACACCTAGATAAGAGAGGGAGGTTTGTGAGGCAAATCACCTACAGATAAGTTTGTGAGGCAATTAATTTTTGTAAAAGCAAGCTTAGCAAAACAGTTAAATATTATTTATTGTTTAGAGAGATTGTGAGCGTAACAAAGAGAGAATTGTAATAGTTTTCTTGTTCATAATCTAGAGAAGATATATTTCTTCGAACTGGTTTCTAGTATGTTCTGTTTTCTAGTTTTCTTTTATTATTATTCTGAATTCCGCCTCTATAATAATAGTCACCAAGGTACAGAGATCAATAGTATCAAGTTGGTATCAGAGAAAGGTTTGTTTATTTTAGGGAAGATTCTTGTGGTTTATGGTTTTCTCTAGATCTCTCTACAAAAAAAACTTGGTGAGGTACTCGAGAAGCAAGAAGACGTTTAAAGAACAAGGAATCTAATATGGGAAAGTCAGTTGATGATCCTAAGCAAAGAGAACCACAAACTACGGAAGAGAAGGTGGCTGTGCTGGAAACAGACATGAAGTCTTATACACCCAAGATGAAGACGAAGCAAAAGATTACGTTTTCATCTGATGTTTTTGAAGAAAAGGACGAGTAAGAAGAAGAACCACTCGCAGAAGATTGCATTATGGAGCGAATAGTGACTAAGACAAGACGAGAAGATATGAACGCTTTTCAAATTAGACGTCAAGGTCAAGTTTCCAGCAAAGATAGATGGTTCAGCAGGGTGAAAGGAACCCTCGAGTTCCCTAACTACCAAATCTAACTTTCACAGGAGTTCAAGTTCTTGAGTGGGGGCGCATGATACATATGTATCTTCCTCTCTCCGGGAATTGGTGATCCTCAAGAAGGATTAAGGATAGAATTGTAATTTAAGGAAGGAATACTGATTATTAGGCAGTATTCTTAGATAAGGAATATTCGTAGACAAGGTAATATTCCTAGATAAGGAAATATACCTAGACAAGGAATTATTTCTATAAAAGAAATTATTCATAGATAAAGAAATATACCTAGAAAAGGTATTATTCTTAGATAAGGAAATAGATACCTAAGAGGTTTTGGAAACCTTTAAATCTATAAATAGAGATGATTAGATCATAGCTAAGACATCTAGAGTGTGGTTTGTGATACAGCCACACCTAGATCTTGAGTGTGGTATCTGATACAGACACACCTAGATCAGAAGGAGGTTTGTGAGACAAATCACCTAGAGATAAGTTTGTGAGGAAATTAATTATTGTAAAAGCAAGCTTAGCAAAATAGTTAAATATTATTTACTGTTTAGAGAGATTGTGAGCGTAACAAAGAGAGAATTGTAATAGTTTTCTTGTTCATAATCTAGAGAAGATATATTTCTTTGAACTGGTTTCTAGTATGTTCTGTTTTCTAGTTTTCTTCTATTAGTATTCTGAATTCCGCCTCTATAATAATAGTCACTGAGATACAGAGATCAATACGTACCAAGTTGGTATCAGAGCAAGGTTCTTTCTTTTAGGGAAGATTCTTGTGGTTTATGGTTTCCGCTAGATCTCTTTACAAAAAAAAAACTTGGTGAGATATTCGAGAAGCAAGAAGACGTTTAAAGAAAAAGGAATCAAATTTGGGAAAGTCAGTTGATGATCCTAAGCAAAGCGAACCACAAACTACGGAAGAGAAGGTGGTTGTGCTGGAAACAGACATGAAATCTTATACACCCAAGATGAAGACGAAGAAAAAGACTACGTTTTCATTTGGTGTTTTTGAAGAAAATGATGAGGAAGAAGAAGAACCACTCGAAGAAGATTGCATTATGGAGCGAATAGTGACTAAGACAAGACGAGAATATATGGACGCTTTTCAAATTAGACGTCAAGGTCAAGTTTCCAGCAAAGATAGATGGTTCAGCAGGGTGAAAGGAACCCTCGAGTTGCCTAACTACAAAATCTAACTTCCACAGGAGTTCAAGTTCTTGAGTGGGGGCGCATGATACATGTGTATCTTCTTCTCTCCTGGAATTAGTGATCCTCAAGAAGGAATGAGGATAGAATTGTAATTTAAGGAAGGAATACTGATTATTAGGCAGTATTCTTAGATAAGGAATATTCCTAGACAAGGTAATATTCCTAGATAAGGAAATATACCTAGAAAGGGAATATTTTCTAGACAAGGTAATAATACCTAGATAAGGAAATATATCTAGACAAGGAATTCTTTCTATAAAAGGAATTATTCCTAGATAAAGAAATATACCTAGAAAAGGTATTATTCTTAGATAAGGAAATAGATACCTAAGAGGTTTTGGAAACCTTTGAAGATATAAATATAGATTATTAGCTCATAGCTAAGACATCTAGAGTGTGGTTTGTGATACAGCCACACCTAGATCTAGAGTGTGGTTTCTGATACAGGCACACCTAGATCAGATAGGGAGGTTTGTGAGACAAATCACCTAGAGATAAGTTTGTGAGACAATTAATTATTGTAAAAGCAAGCTTAGAAAAACAGTTAAATATTATTTACTGTTTAGAGAGATTGTGAACGTAACAAAGAGAGAATTGTAATAATTTTCTTGTTCATAATCTAAAGAAGATATATTTCTTCTGATCTGGTTTCTAGTATGTTCTGTTTTCTAGTTTTCTTCTACTATTATTCTGAATTCCGCCACTATAATAATAGTCACCGAGGTACAGAGATCAATACGTATCAGATATGAACACAGCAAGACAATTGGTAAGAACCGAAAGACAACTTATAACAGACTCTATGAAGGTGGTGGACTCATCATTTTTTATGTGGAACTGGAAACATATAATCATTTGAATCATTCAGAAGTTCTGAATCTCTCTCTTATGATGTTTGAAACATTCCAAAATGATAAGATCATGTGTATGATCTATTTTCAATTAAACCATACAAATCTGTTAGTCTAACAATAAATTGTTTCGAGCTAATATTGTTAAGGGCCTTTGAAAACATCTATGCTTGAGTCATATTTCGAGATTTTTAACGATACAAGCTTGGCACAAAAGTTTTTATTTGTAATAAATCTACTAACATTACGACAAGCTTGAGATAGCAAAAATTTTGGGTTCAACCGAGCATTGCTCTAACAATGATTTCCTCAAGGTCGGGTATCCTGTCGTACCAGCTATCCTGATGATTATTAGACCCATGAAAAGAGAGCGATGGGTCATGGATATCAACCAATTCTCTGTTGTGCGAGAGATTTTCCTCAAGGTTTTGAGTTTCTAACCTCAATATTAGTAGAATTGGATGATGTAATAATAATTAGGCGCTCAATGCCATATCATACATGTCTTTGTGTTGGTTTTAATAATTATGTACGTACATTTCGATTGGGATACCGGTTATATTCATTCATCGATAGCCATAGTCATCCAATATATATGCACTAGCTATATGTTTAGACGGAAATCTATGCATGATAATAGGCGGACAATAATAAGTTAATATTCGGATTTTATGCAGTGGCAGAGCCAACCCATGACAAGCATTTTTCTCCATTTTTGCCTATGCCAATGTTTGTCATAGCCTAAGCCTTTTTATTCCTTTTTGCGTACCCTCGACAATCTTATCCTCCCCATGGTAGATCTCCTAGTTCTGCCGCTGATTTTATGAAAGTATCCAAAAGTTGAGTTAGTCGTGAGGATGGGTTGTTAGGGGCATGTGGGATCGCAGGCCACATAACAATTTCAAAATCTATTTATGCCTATAATTGTCTAACAAACGTCTGAATAACATCAAGCCATTTGCCCCGCAAATTTTTATTGAAAATAAAAAAACGAAAGATATATTTGATATATTTGTTATTTTGTAAAACTAATTCAATACTATCTAACAAACAAATAAGTCACCCAAAAATTAAGGATTTAGTATCCATTTGGATTCTCATCTTACCGAAAATAAACGTTTCTTTTAATATTCTATATTCATATATTTGCTAGATTTTGGAAAACAATATATATATTGGAAAATACTATTTTCTTCCCGTTATAATTATAAGGTTATATTTCTTAGAATCTTACTTTTTTTTACCACGGTTTTTCCTTTTTTACCATTGAATTACTAAGCCAACCACTTTTTAGGGATAACGGATGCCCTAGCATGAGAAATTGACTAAATTGTCCCTTTGCTGAATTAAATTTTTATTTATTAAACTTTTATTTTCATCATGCTTTAAAAGAAAACTTTATTTACTATATAATAATGAAGTTAATATTATCTTTGTTAGATAAAGAGAATTACGTTAACTAGTTGGAAGCCTAACAAGCTAAGGTCCAAAAACATACTACTATATTAATTGAACATGTTGCTGTCAAATTCTCTGCCTCTAAGAAGTATGTTATGCTTTGGTCATTCATCTTGGTGAGTGGTTTTGGTTTGTGGCTTTACTATCATGGTTGTACTTTTAGTCTTAATCTTACACTGGTTTTGGACCTATTTGAGCTGGAGGATAAAGGTCAGAACTGTCGAACTGGTATGACAACCCATCTAAGAAATAACTCTCTAGTGATTTTTACCAGTGATGACAAGATGAATGGTCAGTATGTTAAGGAGTGTTGTGACTTAGGTCAAGTTCAGGAAGTTTCTCTTATTTTTAGTGAAATTCAAAGAACTTCTTGCTTGCTAGTAATCTATAGAATTGTTGCTTCTAGACAGGTCAAACAGACTTTTATTTGTTTGCTGATGATTGGATGGGCTTAACTTCGGTGACTCTTTTGGAGTATGGAATATGTTGTATGATTAAGTTGGATGATGAGGTTGTGGGTTTGGAATATCTCATGAGTTGGTTCATTAATGGTTTTAATAAGGGATGTTGTTTATCCTGGTTATTTATGTTCGGTACAGTTTCTTTAATTTCCGAAATAAATCTTGAAGGGGTCGATGTTATTTTTTCTCGGCTTGGATAAAATCCGTTTATGACAATTCTCCAAGGGTCGAATTTCAGAATCGGGTTTTGGTGGTGCACCACATAAACTGATTCTGAAAATTTCATTCATCGGGTTTATAAGTGTTCAGAATCGGTTTATACTGGTACTTTTAAAGTCAAATTCTGAAGAAAAAAAAATAAACAAAAACAAAAAATCCAGAATTTTGACTACCTTCAGAATCGGTTTATATGGACATTCCATGTAACCCGATTCTAGTAAGGAAAATTGGCAGTTTTTCTGTAACTTTTTTTACCAAGAATCAGATTACATGTGCAGTTTTAAAAACCGATTGTGGCGAGGAAGATTTTATATGATTTTTCTAGGACAAAATCGGTATATGTGGACATTCCTAAAATCCGATTGTGTGAATTGATGTCGAAAAAAAATAGTCGTTATGTCCTTATCTATATAAATACAGCCTCTTTAATCCACTCCCACATCACACCCTGAGCCTAGAAAACGGAATGGGATCTGGAAGAAGATATGCAGCTCTTGAAATCATTCATCCCCGCTTTCCACGAACGTCCCGATTAACTATATTCAATGTTTTGTAAGAGAGTCAAAGAGTTATATTATGAGCGCGCCACGAATCCAAAAAACCGTAAATGGAGAGACTTAGCTTTTCGATTCCAATACATAAAAAGTTCAATGCGAGTGTTAGAGCACTGCTCAGTCAAACTCGCAACCATTGCTATCTCAAGCTTGTTTGTCAAGTTTAGTTGCCAAAATTATAAGTCTTGATTTCTAGTCTACTTATAGCTAAGTCTCGGATTAGGATAAAAAGTGTAATTGAGCATTAGACTTCACGATGTTCGTCGATTGAAGATGAAGAACTACTAAGGGGAGCTTGTGGAACTTCATCAACAAAAGTTATGTGGAGACTTGAACTCATCTATCACTTAAAAGCATATCTACTCTATCTCCTATTTGAGATAAAAGTCGTATAGCTATATAGACTTCAATTATACACATTTGATATTTCGAGTTGAGTTTAACTCGCTTACATATTTCTCGAAATATGTGTTGGTAAGCTTTCGCTTTAACCAAGTTCATATTATATTCTTGATGAAAGTCAAAAGATGATCATGTGAAAATCTCCTGGTAACATCTTACATGATTTATGTGAGACAATTATTTGATGTAGACTCGGAATGTTTCGTATTGATCATTCGATCACTTGAAAATTGCTTTGAAGCTAACAGTTTGTGTGAGACAGCTATTGTCGTCTTCCAAGAATGTTTCAATGGTTGAAATGAGAGTTTAGAACAATTGGATATAAGCACAGGATGTGTACTTGCATGTGTGTAATCCAAGTCCGGGAACCATGGTATGCATACCCGTATGAGCACTGATTAGTTTAGTAGAGTTCCGGGAACTAAGTACACATACATGTACGCATACTGGCGTGAGGTTCAAGTTCCGGGACTTTACTGAGTTTGGTGGTATGCGTACCCGTTCGCATACTGGCGAACCCAAACTTAGTCCGACCACTAAGGTATGCGTACCCGTTTGCATACTTGAGTGGGTTATGTTCTGAAATCGGTTTGTTTATGAACTAATACATTTAAACAATAAGGAATGCAATATTTTGTAAAACGTGGCTATAATGTTCATGACTTGATTCGAGTGAATCAAAATTGATTTTGCTTCAATTGTGTCTTGTATACTTATATGAGAATATAAACAATTAATAACTCTAGAACTAGTTTCATTTGAGTCATTTGAACTAGTTATGATTAAGATGAATATGGTTGATATGGAAGTGTTCATATGGCTAACTTCGGTTAATCGTTGTTGGTCCAACAAAGGTGTACGCGTTTAGGTATGGTCACTCATATCTAAATGAAGTCACTTTTCATTTGTGTGTAACAAGTTAAGTTCGATCTAACGGTTGAAAGATATTAGCTTGATTCTAATCAGGTTTTCATCTAAACGGTGAATATTGAATGTTTTGTTACCAAGGTAAAATTGATTGCAAACCCTGATTTGAAGACTATATAAGGGAGAACTCTAGAAACTGGGAAACCTAATCCCGACACCTCATGTGTGATACTAGTTGCGACTAGTGCCGATTCTCCTTTAACCTTAGGTTTTTCCAAAATCCTGTAGGTTAACGACTTGAAGACTTCATTGGGATTGTGAACCCAGACCCAACTATTTTATTTGTAGTTGTGTGTTATGATCTTGGTGTTTCTATAGCTATTGATTACTATCTTATCTAAGATTTTCTCGAGATTTAATCTCCAATAGGCAAGATAAAAAGTAGTCACAAACATCTTCGTCTCATCGTTTTTGATTCTGCAATATCTTGTTTCTTTACCGTACGATTAAGATTATTATGTGGTGATTGATATTTCTAGGTTGTTCTTCAGGAATATAAGTCCAGTATATCAATTGATTCATGTTCACCTTGATTTATCAAAAGATGGAACGAAACTCATAGATATATCTGTTGGAGACAGATTTATCTATTCAGTAGATTTTTCTGTGTGGGACAGATTGGTTTATCAAGTATTCGACTTTGGGTCATAACAACTCTTAGTTATGGGTGAGATCAGTTAAGGGAATCAAGTGCATAGAGTCCTGCTGGGATTCAGAGACGTACAAAGCACAATTGTACCTTGATCAGTGTGAGATTCTTTAAGGCTCAACTACATTCCAGTTCGAAGTTAACTTGGATTAGGCTAGTGTCTGTAGCGGCTTAGTACAGTGTGGTGTTCAAATCTGGACGAGGTCCCAGGATTTTTATGCATTTGCGGTTTCCTCGTTAACAAAACTTCTGATTTCTGTGTTATTTCTTTTCCTCTTTATATTTGTTTATATAATTGAAATATCACAGGTTGTGCGTAAGTTCAATCAATTGTGGATCCAACCTTTGGTTGTTGATTAAATTGATTGACACTTGGATATTGGTTTTTAATACCGTCCAAGTTATTTCTTATGTTCAATCGGGCTCGAAAAATTCTATTTGTTTGATTGCGGATTGAAATGAGAAATTGAGATATAACTCTTTGGTATATTTTTCTTAAGATTGAGTCTGACTGTCTAGTTGATTCTCTTGAAAGTATATTAGAGTTAGTCCACACAGATTGCTAAGCGAAATATTGGGTGTGGTCGTTAGACCCCCTCTTTTTCAATTGGTATCGGAGCAGGAAAACAAGTTTAAGACCTTATAAGTCGGTGTTTGTAGCGATCTAAGTCTATGGACAGAAGCTATCTCTGATAAACGCATCACCAGAGACAAAAGTTCTATTTCGATAAAATTCATTAAAGAGAAAGATTTGTCTATCTCGAATTTAGATGAACATTATGTTCCAACGAAACAGGATTGCACCGATTAGTGTTTTCCCAATTACCTTTCGAACGAGTTTGACTCTGTTGAAGAAAGGGAAGCAGCCAAAGAGAGTGTGATTTTATAACTTGTTAGAATCCAGGCTGATAAAATCAATCAGTTGAAACACAAATTCAATGCACTTATTAGTATGGGAAATGATCATGACTCTCAATTGAAGGTTCTCCATGAAGAAAACGCCTTAATTTGTTCTTCGCGAACTTTTCAAGAGGCTAAACTCAAAAAGGATTCCTTGGAAGTTGAACATCTTTTGAGTAAACTCTCTATTCGAGGATGTTCTAATGATTCCACTATACCAATCGCTTCTATCCCAACTGAAAATTCAGTTCCAGAATCTAAATCGCAATCTCTTACGATTAGAAAGATGTGCTTGTATCTTCCTTTAATCAAGGAAACTTCACATCGCTCGGAAGGAAGAAATCTCTTAACAACGTTATTAAGTATGTTCACTCTAATCACTCAGGTGATCAGAAAGTGTGTCTGTTTTGTGATTCAAAAGGACATGTTGAACAAAAAATAAAATCTAGGTTGAATAACAATTCTATTGTTCAACTTCAACACACCTTAGATTTAATTCTCAAAGGTGTAACTGACATTCGGATGTCTAAACCAATTGGTTTCAGTACTCACCCTGTGAAGTCTTTCAGGAAAGTCAGTTCAATTTGCTGATCGAATGTTCATATAAATTGTAACTCTAATATAATTTGGTCAAGGAGATTTCAGAAAGGTCCCTCTCAACCTTATGATAAGAATGATGTTCAAGATGTGAAAAAGGTTCATGTAGATGGAAGCAAAAGTGGAGCTATGAAGGACAACCTTAATATGATAATTAAAGGATACAAGGATCTTATCAACAGGCTGTCAAAATCCTCCACAAAAACCTCTTCTGATAAGGGTTCTAATTTAGTCTCATATTTTGATGACAATAAGTTTTATGATGATTTTTCACATCAAAAAGGAATTTATCCTAGAATTGGAAGAAAGAAAAAACTCAATCGTGAACATCATTCATAAAAAATCCTGTTGAGTAAGATTTGTTAATAATCATGTATACTTTCGGAAAAAAATGCTTTCTGATTAGTTGAGCTATTTTATTATCGTCCAGAGATAAACTATTGTCCGCAGACAGCTTTGCCTAAGTATTGGATGGGTCTCAGGAATTTATTCGATTGTTTTTGTTTTTCAAAAAGTTGTTGTTGCAACTGTGTTGCCTGCTACTCTTGTGCTCTAAATTGTTTGGAGATATAAAATTTATTGAGCCAAAACTTTGTGAAAGAAAATCTTCACGTAGCAAACATGAATTGTTTTTTCTTTCCTTGTAAAAAGGTACGTTGGGTTTTGGTTTTCTTTTGGGTTCGGATTGTGTTCGTACGGGTACCCATGACTTATGTGTTACGAACTATCTTTAGAAACCCTAAAAATTACCTTCCCTAAGAAACCATTTAAATACCGAACCTATTGAGTCACGTACGCATACTCTAGTTTTTTGTCGTTGTGTCAAGAATGTCTTCATCACCTTCTCGCACTGTTGGTTTTGCAAGAGGTTTTCTTGATAAAGGTATTGGTTTCGTGTCCAAGGGGAGGAAGAAAATAACCCTAGTATAAGATAATGATCAAAATCCTAATGCCTCATGCTACTATGCCTATACTCATCAGAATGTTGAGAATGAGGATATGATCTCTGCTGAAGTGGTTCATGATTTTCTTAAATACTCTTAGGAAGCAAAACTGCAACTCATTTATATTACGAAGGGTCTTGATGTGTTAAGCACTGAGTTAAAAAAGGTTAATTCAGACCTTGTTCTCATGAAGACACATGTTAAAGATGTTCTCAATGAGGATGTCCTCTCTGAAGAAGCAATAAATGCTGTTAACCACAAGCTCGAAGGTCTCAAGACTCGTGGGGGTTCCGGATGTGATCCTTGATTTCCGTTCATGATCGGTTTTGTTGGTTTAGTCATCTTTTTATCTTTGCTTGATTGTCTTTGTTTTGTCTAGGAAACTTCTTATGAGAATTTATTCTTGTGTTTTAAGAAGGATAACTAGGGTTTGGAATAGCAATTATTGTGAGTACACATAGTTATTTCCAACGATTTTCATCTTGCAATGTTTTTAGATTTATTTATTTAAATTCCAAAGTTTATTTGGAAGATGATTTTGCAGTATTAATCTTTATGGTTTTATATATTGCAACTTGTTATGGGATATGTGTGTTTGCTATGATTGTTCCATATTGGCTTAAAATTTAAGTCTATCATATGTCTTTATGCAAATATTGACAAAAGATAGAATGAAGTTTTGACAACAAAAGTTAAGCCTATTATGTCATTATACAAATATTGATGGAAGATAGGATGAACTTTTGTCTACAAAGATTAAGTCTATTACATGTCTCTATGCACATATTGATGAAAAATAGAATGAATATTTGAATATTCTGCAGCATTGGTCTTTCCCTGATCCACATCTTTGTGTAAGTACTGTGCGGCTCCATAAGTTCTCTTATGTTGAGTATTTCCGATCAAATTAATCATGGGTTCTCTTGTGGTTAATGTTAGAGCACTGCTCGGTCGAACTCGCATGCGTTGCTATCTCAATCATGTTTGTCAATGTTAGTGATCAAGACTATATTTATAGATGTCTCGGACTAGGACATAGATCGTGTAGTTGAGCTTAGACTTCACAGCGTTCATCATTTGAGGAAGAAGAACTACTAAGGGGAGCTTGTGGAACTTCATCAACAAAAGGTATGTGTAGACTGAAACTCATCTATCACTTGGAAAGCCCATTTCTACTCTATCTCCTATATTGAGACCAAGGTAGTCAATATCGGTTGTACAAGCCGATATTAAAGGTTTTTATAAGATACCGGGAAAACCTTTATAATACTGAAAATATCGGCAATACGAAGGAGAAACGATAAAAACGTGTGTATCGTCTTGTACGGACCGATATATTTGTTTCACTTATACACTGATAACATAGGTTTCACTTGTACACTCATATATCACTAATGTATTTTGTCTTTTGCTTATGATTTCTTGAACTTTTAGTTCAAGAAAGTAACTCCACTAATTTTGCTAGCTTCATATATGATTATGGTGGATGTAATTACCGTAAATATGATGTCCATGGGCTAACAGACATTCAATGCTTGGTTTCGTTGTTGATAGTATAAGGCTCTAATCAACCACCTCTTATTTTGTAAGGTTGAAATATGTTTACTAGAATTATTATTTTCTATTATGGTTATATCAATATATTTTTTTGTTTGATAAATAATAAATACTAAAAAAATCCTAATGATGCATCGCCTAAAAAAACAGATATTATCGTTTGTATAGGTGTATAGGACCCGACCGATACGATATCGATACACGATATTAACTACCTTGATTGAGACATAATTCGTATTACGATATAGTTTTATATTATACACATTTGAGATTTCGAGCTGAGTTTATCTCGCTTACATATTTCTCGAAATATGTGTTGGCAAGCTTTCGTTTCGACCAAGTTCATCTTATATTCTTGACGAATGTCAGAATATGATCATGTGAAAATTTCCTAGTGACATCTTACATGGTTTGTATGATACAATCATTTGGTGTAGACTTGGAATGTTTCGTTATGATTATTTCAATATCTTGAAAATTGATTTGATGTTAATGGTGTGTGAAAACGGCTATTGTCATCCTCTAAGAAAGTTTCAATGATTGAAATAAAGAGCTTAGAATCCTGTAACCATGTTTGGATGTAAACATATTGTGTTATCACATTTGTTTATAACTCCAAAACCGGGAACCTGAAGTATGCGTACCCGTACACGTATTGGCGGTTGCTGGATGTCTGGGCAAGTATGCGTACCCGTACGCATACTGGCGGAAGTCTCACGTCCGTGAATTTATGCTGGAGTTTGGAATGTAATTTGTATGCGCACCCGTACGCGTACTGGCGTAACCAAACTCGGTCCGGCTACTTAAGTATGCGTACCCTTTTGCATACTTGAGTTGGTTACTTTCTAAAATCAGTTGTACAAACTTAAACATTTATATAATAAGGAATGCAATCTTTGCAAACTGTGGCTATAATGTTCATGAACTAATTCGAGTGAATCAAACCGATTTTACTTCAATTGTGTTCTTGTATACTTCAATGAGAATTGAAAATGCGTGGGTCTAACACCACACCCAACGATTCGTTTGGCAATATGAGAGGACTTACTCCAATACACTTTCTAGAGAATCAACTAGACAGTCAGACTCCATCTAGAACAAAGTATATCAAAGAGTTTAATATCTCTAACTCTTAATTTAATCTGCAATCAGCAAATAGAAATCTGCATGCTCGATTGAATAAGAGGAGTAATTTGAACGCTACCAAAGACCAATGTTCAAGTGTCAATCAATGTAAACCAACAACCCAAGGTTGGATATTCTAATTGATTGATCTTAACGCACAACCTGTGATATTTCAATAATATAACAAAATATAATGCGGAAAAGAAATAACACAGACACCAGAATTTTGTTCATGAGGAAACCGCAAATGCAGAAAAACCCCGGGACCTAGTCCATATTGAAAAACACAATGTATTAAGCCGATACAGACACTAGCTTACTACCAATTAACTACGGACTGGACTATAGTTGAACCCTAATCCATCTCACGCTGATTCAAGGTACAGTTGCGCTCTTTACGTCTCTGATCCCAGCAGGATACTACGCACTTGATTCCCTTAGTTGATCTGACCCACAACCAAGAGTTGTTACGACCCAAAGTCGAAGACTTGATAAAAAAATCTGTCTTACACAGAAAAGTCTATAGGATTGAATCAATCTGTCTCCCACAGAAATACCCAAGAGTTTTTGTTCCGTCTTTTGATAAATCAAGATGAACAGGAACCAATTGATAACCAGGACTTATATTCTCGAAGAACAGCCTAGAATTATAAATCACCTCAAAATAAACTTAATTGACTAGCGAAACAAGTTATTGTGGAATCACAAACGATGAGACGAACTTTGTTTGTGATTACTTTTCTATCTTGCCTATCGGAGATATAAAATCTCGAGCCAATTATTTCAAATGCACTCAACACGGTAGAAACAAAAAGATCAGATCACGCAATTACAAAGATAATAGTTGGGTCTAGCTTCACAATCCCAATGAAGTCTTCAAGTCATTAACCTACAGGATCTCGAGAAGAAACCTAAGGTTAAAGGATAATCCACTCTAGTTTTGCAACTGGTAACACACAGGAGGTGCGGGGATTAGGTTTCCCAGTTGCTAGACTTCTCCTTTATATAGTTTTCAAATCAGGGTTTGCAATCCAAGTTACCTTGTTAACAAAGCGTTCAATGTTCACCGTTAGATCAAAAAACCTGATTCAACCAAGATAATATCTTTCAACCGTTAGATTGAACTTAGCTTGTTACACACAAATGAAATGTACCTTCATTTAGGTTTATGTAACCGTACCTAAACGTGTACACCAGGTTGGTTCACTAATAGTTAACCGAGTTTAGCCATATGATTACTCTCATATCAACCTTGTTCATCTTAACCATAACTAGTTCAAATGAATTAAATGAAACTAGTTAAAGAGTTGTTCAATTGCATAGAAAACACAATCGAAACCAAATCGGTTTGATTCACTTGAATCAATCATGAACATTATATCCACGGTTTGCAATGATTGCATTCCTTATGATTTAAATTTTTAAGTTCATGAACTGACCGATTTGACAAAGTAACCAGCTTAAGTATGCGTACGTGTATGCGTACTTAAGCAACCAGATTTTGAGCTTGTTAAGTTTCCAAACTCAGCAGAAATTTTCGGTTCGAAGACTTCCGCCAGTATGCGTACGGGTACGCATACTTAAGGTGACTAGTTTAGGAGTTTGTAATTCCCAAACTCAGCAGATATTTTTGGTTCGAAAACTTCCGCCAGTATGCCTACGGGTACTACGCATACTTACCTTGTCTCCTTCACCAATTTCGTATACACACATATGCATACTCTTGGTTCCCGGTTCATGGATTTATACACTAATGTGCGAACACACTATATATGCTTATATCTAAAGATGGTTACATCATCAACTCTTTACTTCAATCATTGAAACATTCTTCTATAATGACAATAGCCGTTTTCACACAGTTGTAGCAAAATTGTTTCTGCAACAATCCTCGAGATTCGTGTATGAAGATGAAATTTAAGCCGTTAGATGGCTCAGCAGTATCCCTCGTGATGCATTCTTGGTGGATGAAGAGATTCTTCTACTTGTTGAATCAGCTCCTTATCTTCGCTAATTGTTGGTAGGTGAAAGTGGGGGGTATCTGCAAAGACACTCTGACGCCTCAATGAGTAGGAGCTCTAAGCAAGTTTTTATGAAGAGAGAAGGATTAGAAATGTGTACCTATCTGGTTGAAATTCATCTTCTATTTATAGGTAGTGGAGAAATTGTATCCAACCCAGTTTCCGTCTAGATACATTTTGACTATGTATCTGGACAAAATGCACTCCAGGTTCATCCTGATCAAAACTGATTTCCTTATTTTTAGGATCCATAACCTCCAGGTTATACTTGGTCTTCTTCTGTTTTCACCCCTTTTTCTGAGGATCTGTAACCTCCAGGGTTTGAACATACTTGGTCTTTAACTAATCCCTCCTTTTTCTGGGGATCGACAACCTTCTGGTTTTGAATATACCTGGTTTTTAACTGATTCCTCCTTTTTCTGGGGGTCAGGAACTTCCAGGGTTTGAATGTACCTGGTCTTTAACTGATTCCTCCTTTTTCTGGGTGTCAGTAACTTCCAGGATTTGAATGTTTACCTGGTCCTTAGAAGATAATAAATTAAGTTAGTAGCTTCCAGTGGGCTTAGACATCAACCCATGAACCAAACAAATTTCTTACTTGGGTTGAAGAGGACATGTAAATGGGTTGAAGAATTGTTTAGCCCACTTAACGTAAATGGGTTGAGGAGTTGTTTAGCCCACTTAATGTGAATGGTCCAAACATCACCCCCTCTTAATTCCCAATTTATTGGTGGGTTAAGAAAAATATCTTGTATCAATTATTTCACAATTATATTTTGACGCCACCAAGTTATGCCGCTGAAACTAGAAATGTACCTATAATAATATCGTGCCCCAAAATGTGAATCCATCGCTCCAAAATACGATGCTCCACAATTACTCGTATATATAAGTTTAACATTTTCTTTTTTTTTTTTTTTTTTTGGGCGCAGCAACTAATTTTTCTTGTGCCGACGTCAACATTGTCCTTTACTTCCTAATGACCAGCTGCTTACTCCAGCCAAAAATGTTGACTAGTCTTATCAAAGGAGAACAAGATATACGAAAGAAAATTGATAAGGATTCTTTACTTTTTCTCCTCCACATTTCTCTCGATTCACGCAACAGTTTTGACCCCTCTTTGCATATAAATAATTGATGATTCTTCACTGTTCCAGGCATCTTGCATTTTCTTTTTCTTCTTCCTGCTCAGTTTACTTCTTTTATTATTTTTTTCGATCTCTCCTTTGATACCAACCAAAGGTACAAATAATTAAGAGCTTCCGCTTCTTCTCTTTTTTTTTTGTTTCGCTTCATATTGCATTATGTAGGACCCCCAGAGAACTTTCCCACAAAAAACATGAACTCTATTGTTGGGGCTTTAGGGGAGAGAGAATTTGGGACTTCAAATACTAAGTGGAATCCAAATATTATAAGGGGAGATCAGATGTATGTAAAAGTTCAAAAATAACCTCTATAATTTTAATTTATTATCCTTCTACCCTCTCATTAACTACCTAATCTAATAAAAAAAAAACTGAAAAAAACGGAAATATCATTAAAAGAGAAAAATCGTCGCCCGATTCTTATTCTTCCCCTTCTTCTTCTCATATTCATTCTGTTTTCCATCTTCTTCTTTTCTTCTTCCATTCTTCGTTTTTAACGATTAATCGTCAATTAAAAAACAATTCGTCGTCGATTAAACTCATTCTATAAAACCATGAAACCTAAGGAAAATCTAGGTCAATCTTCATCGAATCGACCTCCTACTGAAGCAGAGAAACCAACTTCATCAAATGAAGTAGAAACTGAAGATCAAGAAGAAGTGAATGAAGGAGATGCAGTAGACGCCGCGAGTCCTCATATGACATCAATAAGGTATGAATCTCAAAACCCACTCTTTATGTAAGCGTTTGGTTGACTACTCTGTTGGTTTTGAGAATTTTAGGTCTGAAAAAAGTTTCTGAAACTGCTTACGGCTGGGATATCATGTATTCCCAGCCGTAAATAGGTCTTACGACTGGGAGTTCTTTTATTCTCAGCCGTTTATATGTTACACGGTTGGGACATGGTCAAACTCCCAGCCGTTTGTCAGATTTACGGTTGGGATATCTTAGAACTCCCAGCCGTAATAAAGGCGTTGCGTACGAGATGCAGAAATCCTATCCGCAACAAATTTTATACGGCTAGGTTATTCCTAGCCGTATATTCTCATGTGTTCGAATTTTTTTAGCGGTAATATTTACGTCTCGCTTTTTCTGTCCGAAACTGTGTTTCATGGCCGTCATTTTTAGTTTCCCAGCCGTATTACGGCTTGGAATTTCCTAACCGTATATAGTCCTATGCTGAATATCAAACCAGATGTATTTACACGTATAGGTTTTCCCATCCGTTATTTGTATTTCGGCTGGATCGCTAATTTAGTTTCCCAGCCGTTTGCGTTTACGACTTGGAGTTTCCTAGACGTTTTTGTTACGGATAGATCGATTACTAATTTTCCCATATGTTATGTTTGTTGCGTCTTGGTTTATCCAATTATCCTAGCCGTTTTAGTTGTAACGGTTTGGTTGTGTTAAAATATCCCAGCTGTTTTTGCTTATCTACTTTGGGTTTTTTGCTTTGAACAGAGGAAAAGAAAAGAAGAAGAAAAGATCACAAGAAGTAACACCTCGTAGTGACCCGACTCCGCAACCTCGTCACGCAAAACCATTGGGTGCAAACACAAGGAATGTAAGTGCAGTTGTGACTGCTGGAGATGGAGGTGGTGGAGATGCAAGTGGAGTTGTGGATGCTGGAGATGGGGGTGGTGGAGATGCAAGTGGAGTTGTGGCTGCTGGAGATGCAAGTGGAGTTGTGGATGCTGGAGATGGAACTGAAGTTGATAGTTCTAGTGGTGCTGCTTTTGATAAAGGTAAAGCAGTGGCTAAGAATGACAAGAAGGATGGAAAGAAGAAGTATCCACCAAAGGATAATGTAAGAGACATCATTGATGCTATGGAGTTTTTACCTAAAAAGAAGAATGGGAGACCTTGGGGTTCGCCAAGAGATCGTTCCGTCTTGATTGGTTACGAGTCATCATGGGCTGCTAGAGTCTGTCCCGCAAAAGTAATAAATCAAACTTAATATATGTTTTTTTCTGTTTATTATGGACATTCAATCGTAACACCCAAAATTTTATATTATTTTTAGTTTCCCGATAAAGTGGTTCCTAAACTAAAGCACCAACAACCAAGGTTTTGGCCGTCGGAGGGTGAGCATCCAAAGCATCCAGATGTGGTAGCTTTGGTAAAAGCTTCGGGGTTATGGTCCGGAACCGAGGCGCTGCAGAAGTCGTATGATGTTGTGATAATTTGTAATTTTAGAGAAAGATTCTGGCCCGAGACCATGACTTTCCAACTCCCATTCGGTGAGATGACTATGACTTCGGATGATGTGAAGAAAATCACCGGTCTTGCTTTGGAAGGAAAGGCCGTGTATGAGGGTTTCAACAATACTCTACCTTATGTTGAGCTTTATGTTTTGGCTAACCACTGTCTTGGATGGAGCAAAGATCGAGCGGAAGAAGAGTTTGAGATTGGTTATGGAGCCCCTCCCAGAGCTAAAAGGGGATTTAGAGAACCGGGTGAAGATTATGAAACAATTAATAAGTCAAAGAAGATTAACCTGGTTCGTCTGAGGGAGCAGTTTGAGGATTCTGACCGTAAGACCAGGAATGGAGAGATCGTGATGGACGCAGAAAGAGCTAGACATACGGCTACAGCTTACTTGGTGCACGCTCTTGGGACCGTCTTTTTTCCAGATTTCTCAGGAAATAAGGTCAATGCTTGTTATTTTCAGTGGTCGAAGACTCTCAGTCTCGATCCGGAAACAAACGAGGTTCCTAGGTACTCGTGGGGCACCACCTTCCTTGCTAGTGTGATGGAGAATCTTTTCAAAGCTTCTAGGTGGAACATAACAAAAATTATGGGTTGTGTTGCTCTTATCCAGGTATATTTTTGTGTTGATATAACAAATGTTGGTTTATTTTACTTTTATTTTACTTTTGTGTTAATTGATTAATTTTTATTCCATAGTCATGGGTTTACGACCATTTCAAATCCTTGAGGCCTACTCAGGATAAAAAATGGCCTCTAGAGAAACCTACAGGAGGAAGATACCCCTTTAACGGGACCCAACACAAGGCTAAGGAGAACGAAATGGTCGAAATGAGGAGAAAATTGGATTCTTTGAAAATTGATGATGTGAACTTTGATCCATATTTGAAACTTGATGAGGATGGAGATGAGGAAGTTGGTGATAGAGTATTTTCTAATGTAGCGACCTATACGGGACCTTTGTTTCATTCAACCGGGTTCGTCATTTTGGATCCTCGTAGAACGCTCCCCCAATTAGGTTTTGTCCATAAAATTGTACCTCAAGAATCTCGTTTTCCACTGAGCGTAGACAACTCCATATTTAAGGACAAAGATGTCAGATTGAAGTATGCAACAACAATAGCTCCGTCGGTCGAAGATTGGAATGCTCGTTCCCAACCGGCAAACCAAATGAGTATAAGAGGGCTTGAAGCTGCTCATGGGACATCCGAAGCGGATGCCAATTACATGGAATGGTATCAACAATGGGATCATCCTTATGTGGAAAATGTGGATCCCGAGGCGCAGAGATATTTGAAGAAAGCGACGAAAGAGAGTTCAAAATCAGCGGAAGAGATAAATGAACAAAATGAATGGGAGAAGATGGTGGTACGTATACTACTAATTATGTTTATAAATGTTTTTTTTCGTTGATTAGCTATGAATAAGCGTATTTGATATGAAAAATTGGTTTAACGAGTTAATTGGGTGTCCAAGGACATCACCCGTATGATTGATTCGAGAGAGCAGTTAACCGTCCCTGAACTAAGATTACTTCGGAATCGAGTCCAAGGCATAATACTCCCTGAGAAAGGAGGTTTATATCCTCAAGAAGATGACCGATCAAGGAGAAATAAGAGGGCTAGGTATGCTTCTTCTAGACACGATTCAGATACTCCCTTCCGTGATCAAACTCCATCAAAGCAAGGAAAAGGTGGGAAAAAGGAGGCCGTGCTGGAACAAGTGCTCAAGGTGGATCAAGTGCTCGAGGTGGAAAAAAAGAAGGACGTGGTGGAACAAGTGCTTCTCGAGGTGGACGTGGTGGAGGTAAAAAGGCTCCCACTCAAGCTGGTAAGGAAAAAGGAGGTAAAAAGGCTAGAGTTGTAGAACCAGTTGTTGAACGGGACCAAGAGGACGGTTTGGATGCATTTTTACAAGAGTCTTCTGGGGAGGAATCAAGTGAACGACAATCTACTAGCTTTTTAGTATTTTACTTCGTCAATATTTTTTTATTTAAGCCTTTGACATTTTACTGTTTTCGTTCTTTGGTTAAGGATTAAGATGGATGGATTTTTATAACTTTGCATTTATGACTTAATGTTAGTTTTTCAATGTGTTTAATCTAAGAAAAATGAGGATCATTTTTTTTTCAGGCATTTTAGGATAGGTCGTTGCTTCACAAAACCTAGCCGAAAATGCCTATAAATGTTGAAAAACAAACTTTCATAGCCGTAAAACTAAACACGGTTAGAAACTTCCAGTCGTAAAGCTTTCCACGGTTAGGAAACCCGTCCGTGTGGTATAAACGGTTGGGAAATACCTATCCATTTTTGGTCTGACTTCCCTGAACTACAATGACTCATGTTTACGGCCAGATATCCAAGCCGTGCTGAAATGACGGTTGGGTTTTATATCCGTAAATGTATTTACGTCTTGGTCGACCTAGATACTTCATATCCGTTATACAGAAAACGGTTCGGAAACCCGTCCGTCGAGGTTTACGGTTGGGACATTCCTAGACGTATAGTTCTCTGGTAAACCAAAAAAAAAATTTCTCCTATAAATTGCTACATATCCTCGCCTTAATTTCAGTCACGGACAGGAATCCCAGCCGTTTTTCTGATTAATTGTAAAAAATCAGATTTACGGTCGGGAATCCCAATCGTAACTCTGGCAGACCACCAACTCTGCAGGTCACATAGAATTACGACTGGGTATGCCTAGATTTCCCAGCCGTAAGTAGCTATAGTTTCACTTGTACCACTTCAAATCGGCTAGTTTTTTGAATTTTGAAAAATATATCCGTTGGAAGACTGATCTATAGAAGGTTCTAGCTATTCAACCACTTATTTAAACTTGAAATAACCCCACCTCTATATAACCACCCATTCCAAATCAAAATCACACCTTCTACATAAATAATGTCCACCAAAACTCTTTCAAACTCAATACAATGTACTCAAAGGATAAACTCAACTTCACTTTGGAAGAAGACTTATCTATTTGCAAAAATTTTGTACTATGCTATCCAAAGAAGGGAGAAGAACGAAAGAAACGTGGTTTACCAAGTCAACCGTATTGGAGTAATATTTTTGAGAATTTTTGTGGTGAAACAGGTAACACTAACAACCGCGACGGGGTTGAATTGTATCTTCGATTTTCAGACATACGCAAAAAGTGGAAGAATATATGGCTTTACGTCGTATGTGCAACCAACTTCGACTTAGAGGTGAGACTGATAGAGAAGTCGCAGCTCAAGCTAAGAAAGAATGGAGAAAATGGAATGGTTACGATTTCAACTTGGAAGCTCAATTCGCCATCATCAAAGACTTCTTAATACATTGAAAGGGATGTTATTAAAACCATCTTTGTAATGGGGATATATCAAGCATTTAATAAGTTTCATAATAGTCTAGTTAGTGAATATATTAGTAATTTTCAATCGTATTAAGAATTCATGTTGAATTAAAAAATTTCTCAACTTTCAAATCTAATTACGGCCGGGAATGTTTTGTAAACCCATCCGTTTTGCAGACTCAGGTTATTCTGGAAAGAATAACGGCCAGAAGTTCGTAGATTCCTGTCCGTTTTCTGTAATTACGGCTGGGAGTTCCTTATTTCCCAACCGTTTTCCGATGTTACGTCCGGGAATTTATAATACCCCAATCGTTGTGTTTATTTTCGGCCAGGTCGACAAGTTTACCCAGCCGTTATGTCAGAAAATTCCAGAATTTTTTCAGATTTTCGACGGATTTGAACTGATAAAATTGATATTGGGAGTTGATTATAAGGTTATCTTGAGTTTTGTGATAAAGGGTTCGTCATTTGTCAAAAAAAAAATCACCAAAATCACCATTTTTCCTTCTTCAAAACTCAAAAATATCATGTTTTGATTTGTATAAGATTAATGTTTTGATTAGCCTAATCGATTCACTAAGACCGATTAGTTAGTTTAATCAATTTAATTACCACTAATCAAATTAAGGGTAGATTAGACATTAGAGAAAAATATAGATAAGGGGTCGTATAAGTTGTTATTTCGTGACCCCAAAAAGCCCCCAAAAACCCACCCTTTTTAAGCCCCAATAATAAGATTCTTTTAGAAGGTATGTGGCAAAGAAATCAGATTACGAAACAGCTAGAAATCAGAAAAGTCCAGAGCTGACTGAGCAAAGAAATCAGATTATGGAACAAATTTCCAGCTTCTAATATACTCTAAGGTATGCTGATTCGTTGATTCTCATTTTACATTGATGATTGACATCTTCAGATTACAGACAAAGTTTAGTTACAGAAAGGAAAAAAGATGATAACAGGAAATGTCAACTACTGTACACAAAAAAAGTAAGAAGAAAATAGACCCCTCCTCATCCACAAGAGAAAAGAAGACACAAATGATTAAATTATAAAACAACACCGTTGTAGTTCCACATTGTGTCACTGTTCGTGAGGTCGTTGATATACATATTTTGTTCTTGGATCAACAATAAGACCCTTCCCTCCATTTACTTCTAGATCATGCCTGTGTATAACCATACAAGAAGAACTCATTCTGCTTATACTATATTGTTAAGAAAAAAGGATGCAAGAAGAACTCAACTGGAAAACAAAGTCTGGAATAGATAACTGCTCACGAGGAACGTGTTTGAACAGCTGCAGAAGCCTATCAACGTAAACGACTTTCCTCCACACCTAAATAACAAGGGAAAATCTAAGGCTGAGGTTTTATAGCAGATTGATACTGACAGAGGAGGATTCCATTCCTAGAACTCTGCCATACACTTGAGATACATGGGTGAGATGCCATCACTTACCTCGCCATCTACAAACAGTTGCAAGCCAAGAATTGCCGTCTTCAACCCTAATGTTGGGTGGAGTACATATATCGCCTGTATATAAATACGTAAAATATCAAACTTCCCGTGAGAAAGAATGTATACTTTAAACAGGAACGTTGAAGAAATGTGTGCTTACATGCAGATTACGCTGGTGTTTCCGACCAAGAATTTGTTGTAACCGCCTCATCCATCCCAAATCTGGTTGACTGTCAAGTCCAAATTGAAAATTCATCAGCAAAAAAAAGATGTTTAGATAAGAAATTAAGAAACAGGTGTTAGATTTTAGCTCTTTAATCATCATTTTAACCACATCTTGAAAATGAATTTGACCCTAGACTAGACTAGTATTAACATGTTCTGAGCTCACTTACTTAATCTCATTAAAACTCCTTCATCACTTTTGTAACACTCAGTCGAGCAATGAAAAAGTACAGATTCTTTACAATTTATACAAATATCATACTGAAAATTCTGAATACGAACTACTGTTCTTTGAAGTCCAAATCTGCTGCCTAATAATTTTACATCATCCTCTTGCTGTTTTTTCAGACCATATACATACCACCATATCTTGAAATAGAAATCGTCTACGATTGACTTATTACTTCCGCCACGATTTTTCACACTCTATTTATGAAGAATTTCATCGGGTTATCAAAAATACCAGTCCAAAAAACTAGATCATACCAACCCTAGTTGAAGAACATGTTTTATAATTAGGAGAAATATAAGTAGAAATCTAGACTTTCAGTTCTGTGGTTATCGTTACTTAGACTTACATATGCAAAACAAATCTGACCCTAGACTAGTATTAACATGTTTTACAGCTCAAATTAACTCCACATATATTCTATAGCATATACCAAACATAATCAGTTCATAAACAGCATTGCAATCTCTCTACTGATAAGTTATTGACTTGAAGCTCTACTTCTATTTCCTCGTGCTTCGATGCTGATAAAACCGACTCTCTTTTTATTGCAAGAGGAAGAGAGTCTTTGTCATGCTTGCGACATGACTATCTATGCATCACGAATAAGAGAGACACACCTCATGACTACATGGGATAGTTCACTATTTATCTTTAACTTATCTAGCCTTAACCTTAAGCTAGTCTTTAGTGTATGATTAAAAACATATCTTAATACTTATTACTTATCCGATTTGACTTTATTTAAAAAGGATTAGCTCAGACTAATTTCCATTTGTTGGGCAGACCATAAAAAGCCAACAACAGGAATTTAAAAAAACTATACAAACTACTTGACATAAAAATTATCTAGCAACTCTTTCATAAAAGATGCAAGTTAGACTGAAACAACGATGAAACAAAGAAATATTCAAATATCATACACGATAAACATTTTTTATGTTGGAAAACCAATTGATATCAGTAACGGCCACCATACTTACAGCTGCAAAGATGCTGCAGAGTGAAAGTAGACAATGAAATACGGCTTCTGTATCAGAGGTTCCAACTCCTGATTATAAGAAGAAAATATCATTAGCTCTTGAGTTGAGTTATATGCAAGAAGGCAGTAATGAAAGACACTAATAATGAAAGACACTAATATCATTAGCTCTTGAGTTGAGTTATATGCAAGAAGGCAGTAATGAAAGACACTAATAATGCCCTACATGGATGAAATAGATAATTTTTACCTTTACTACATAGAGCACAAAGCGCTCCTGATCGAGACATCGCAGTAAAGAGTGGGCTCCTACAACAACAATTACAGGGCGGCCTTCAAAGTCTACACCACCACGATAACTAATATACCAAAAGAAGAATACTAGATGAGAACACAGAATAAATAAGAATTTAAATTTTATATGACATATAAGCTAGTTGAGGTAATAACATTGTTATTCCCAACTGCAACAAATTAAAATAACGTGTTCTTATTTTGATCAACGAAATGCCAAAAACGTCAAAACCTATGATGGGTATCCTAACATATGAAAAGATAATAAACTTACACAATTTTCATATCTGCAATTTCAGAAAGACAGAGAATTTGCTTTTGCTAGATATCTGGAGTGAAGGAGTATTCCTCATCAGCAGATAAAGAGGGACCACCAAGCTCACCAAATCCAAGCAACTTACCACAATTGAAACCACCCTTTGCTTGAGCTGCTGCTTTTTCCCTCTGCTCTCTATGTCTCTCATCTGGATCTCTGCTTATGGACATGAATGCAGGATCCAAGTAGGTATCCAGAAAGGACGAGCTCCTGATAACATAGCATATTCGTGTAAAAAATATATGTAGGGAAGGAAACACAATACTCTGAGGCAATCGAGGAAAACTTCGGAATTTAGAAAGAAAGAAAGAAAAAATATTCTCACTAACCGCCTCATTTTCAACCCATTATCACTGACAGGAAGATCCACTGGAGCAGTTGGAGTCGTCGGGGCAGTCTTTGTGACGGTGGGTAAAGGTTTTATTCTGATTTTGCGTTCATAAATGATTGTTTCACCAATCATCTCCGACATCAGCAGGAAGCTTTGTCACTGCAACCTCCTCCTCTAATATATCTCGAGAGAAGTAAAGTGGAAGCAACCTGTTTAATGGTAAAATGTCAGCAAAGAAATAAGACCCCAGTTGCAGTTACGAAAATAAACATAAAATGGAAGAGTACCTTTTATATATCTCCGTATCAGCTGAAGTGGTAGTACAAAAAACAACAGCCGTAATTTTCTCTTTCTGCTTTTCAAGAAATCGTCGCACCGTCCCTGATTATTGCATATGAGAGATGAGTGATAAAACTCTGTAAATAAATAGAGAATCTCCAAAGAATGAATTAAAAAAAAACTGTAAGAGGCTCTAGAGAGATGTTTTACTTATTGCTACATAAGCAGCTGGTTCGCGAGGGTAATTTCTAGCCTCCTTGTATATACAGCCAACAGCAATGCTGCATCAAGTATGTCAATACGTTAAGTTTTTGTCCACATAAACTGTAGGACCAACAAAAAAAAAAATCATCGATGAATAAACCATCTGCCACACAAAGACCTTTGAAGATCGTTTTCAATAAGAAGCTCCATACAAGAACAATAGCAGTGACTAAGAGCATTCTCCGCTGCGGTACGATACTTGACTGCATATTTGGGGCCCACAGTGTGTATAACCCTCCTGAAAGATAATGCAAACATATAAGTTCAGGTTAAAGTATGAATGTATTAATGCCTCAACATGAAAGGGAAAAGGAATAAAAATAAAAATAATTATTACATGAGTGTCAAGATTGGTACATCAAAATTATGACATGCGCACAGAAATATCTGATCTATACAGAAGCTCGAAAGTACTATGATAACCATGAGTAACACCTCCTCTTTTAGCATGCATGATGATTCTCATAACCAATTTAAATTAATTTTGATAAGATACTATTGCTAGATGAATCTAACGAATGAATCAGTTCTTACATGAAAGAATTTTACAAATACTACCAGAGCTCAGACGTGAAGGATCTCAGGCATGCAGGTTACTAATGTTATAATGTCAAACACACAAAAACACCAAGAAACCTACGTAGCCGGAAGATCGTACGCGTTGGTAATTTTAGCCATGCCTGTTCGACATCCACCCTGTAAACAAGAGAAGGCATGTCAAATCAGTTTACAGGATAAGCTTCTTTAGCAACCCAAAGCAAGCACAACATAAAAACCCTAATGGGTTACTCATTCCACCCTTAGATTTCAATCTGTATTTGAAACTGTTAATCTGTGATAGGAGGGTTAAATTTTTGTGAGGGTGATTTATGTAAGGGTTAAATTTTTGTGAGGGTGATTTATTTAGAAGACCAGTGTGAATGACATATAGCTACTTAGGATTTACACCCTGATTCAATGATCCCACTTGGTTTCTTATGATCTAATCTAATGGCATCATATGTGTAGGAAAACTTCTGAGGAGACGCTGCAGAGTAGCCCATACGTTTTACTTAAGCGACTAATCTTCCCCTCTTCAGAACATTTCCATAGTTTTGCTAAGGAACGAGGAGAAACTACATATGAAGGAATGCATATCAGACGGAAAAGTATCAATGGGTATGTAAGAATGTCAATCCGGATGTCCTTTTGCTGCTCAACAGCAATAACTATAAAGAAAGTGCAGTACACCATGTTTATCCAACACCTTATGCCCATGCAGTAACTAATATCTTCTGATTCAAGTCAAACATAGAATTGAACATTTGAATTGAAATTGTATCTCAAAATTAGCCAGAAGTTAAATTAGTAAATTACCAATGCTGCACATTCTTCGGCCAAACCAGGACCAGCAGCAGCATACAAAAACCAGGGCTACCGTGTGCTTCATCCAAATTCTGTAAATCACACGCTTAAATATATGAGGATCTGAATTGAACTCAAATTTCAAGCATATGACACTTGACTTTTCTATGCACAGTTAGAGACTATCAGAGCTATGACTTTTCTCCTCATAAATCAAACACAAGGCATCAATAATGTGAAAGATAATATGCAACACATGATTGATTTTAACATACACAAAAATTAGAAAACTGAAACACCAATTAACCAAACTTTTCATTGAGTACCTCATTAGTGGATCAACCTCAAGCCACAAATAAATCTTCAAATTAACATCATGATTAACAGGAAACCTCGACGATGCCCCATTACCTCCACTATCTACCTCTGGAGGCGACGTAAGAGGATCCTTTGAATACAAATTTGGATACAACAGAGAAGAATCATCATCCTGAATTGCCAAAGATAACCTCTGTTCTGCATCACTCCAACGCGGAACTTGTTCAAGTTTCACAACATAATCACCACTATCTGTGGGTAACCCTCACGGGTACTACTCTGCATCATCACCAACCCCAGAACCAATTCTTTGCTGCTCCCTCTATACTTACCAAATGTCTTCAAAACCTAACATAATAGTCCCCAGTTATAAACCCCTGAGCTTAAATTTTCAAAATTTTCTTCCTTTCAGCTGCATTCAAAATTATCCTACCTGCGAAAACAAAACCCTAAAATTACAATTGCCCCACTAAGCTCATTAACCCAAATTTCATCTATTCTAGGTAAAATTCTCACGATTGACCAAAAATTGTTGCATTTCACAGAAATTCTTATTAATCTACACACAAATGCAGTTCTCAAATCTCAAAATAAAAAATCCTATGGTCATGATAATGTTGGATTTGAGAAAAGAAGATGAAATTCAACAGAAGAATTCTCTGGAAGATCTGGAATGCGGTGATAATAATAAAAACAAAATAAAGAAACTGAATTTGAGACTACGTGTCGAAAAAATCATACATATTTGTTGTTGCTGTTGTTTGTTTGCAGCAGGTTTAGGCTTTTCCTTTTTAGCATCAGCTGTGGTAAGCATAACCATGTCAGCTGTGACAGCACTCAACTGTTCTTGTATACGTTTTCGAGCTGCTTCCAGTGATGTATCAGTAGCCCACTGAACACCATCATCTTCCTCCTCGTTCTCCTCATTTGCAGCTTTACCATCAGCAGCCTCACCTTCCTTTAGTCTTTTTTTCTCAGCCCTCCTCATTGCCTTCTTATCTTTTCCACCCTTCTTCACTATAAAAGCTGTGAGCTTGTCCCTTACGTCAACATCAGAAACAAAACCACAGGCAGCACACTTCAGTTGGATCATCTTGGTTTTGGTAATAATAACCTCAGTCTCAGGGTTCCCACATCCATAGCACTGGACAAACTTCTTAATAAAGTTGTCAAGCAAACCTGCAAGCTTAGCAGTGTCATGAGCACCATTTACAAGAGCAGTTCCAGTTTTTTCATCAAATTTGGACTGTGCACCGAGCTCATAACCAAAATACTTGGTGGTGTATGACGCAGGCCTGGCCAATGCTTTTGCTATGTCAACCATGTTTACCACATTCGTCCTTATGCCATTTCCACGACCTTCAATCTTTGTTAACATTCTTGGCATCTTGTACCTGTAAAACACATCATCTTTGTCACCAGCACCTATGTTCTGCAACGCCATCCTTCAAATATGAACAGAGTGTGTGATATTAGAGAGAACAATAACAAGCTTCTTTTGTGAGACAGGTTTCTTCTTCGTTCGGACGTAGAGGCTTGGAGCTTTTGTGAGACAGGTTTATCTTCCTACAAATGTATAAATGAAGACATATAAGTACACGACTGCAAGAATAACAAGTGGGAATACTCAGTAAGGTAATTGGAAAAGTTAATATACTCACAAACACACTATGCAGGGATAAAAGCAACAAAAAACTATACAAACAAAGGGTTTAGTCAAAACAATGCTGAAATATAAATTAAGCATAAGTACCGCATTGTTTGAGTATTGTGGATGCATTTATTTCTAAATATTTACGTGTGACCCCACAACCTAATGCTTGTTTTCCTTGCCTAGAAGGTAAGAAAACTAATTTTGTCAAAAAAACAGTGATTTCCAGCATAAATTTCACTATGCTACAAACATGATATTGCTATAGTTCATAAATAAAACAATACGGAGATATATACAAAAAACACAGCAGCAGTCAGTTTCGATACTTTGTAGCAACTTTTATCTCACAATATAATGAATCTATCCCTATCTCTCTGCATTCATCGCCAGTTAAGCCAGTTAACTTGTTCTACAAACATATATTTCAATGGGTAACAGTTGGATTCAATATGTAGAGATCTTAAACATCTTTCTTGATACTAAAGACGACGGGACCATCAATTTTTGGACGACGACCAAAGGGAGGAGTCCCTTAGTGATGAAAAAATGGTGAGTCTGTCCCTCACAATGTTTGTGCAGAGAAACTGAAATTGGTTTTCTGGAAATCACAATTTCATGAAATTAAGCTCAAACTTGGGATCATCAATCAAATTGATTACAGATTCCAGTCAAACGCCATTAAACAAACAGATTCACCACAGTTCAAATTTCTTTAAAATAGCCATCAGATCCGTTGAAATCGATCAATTTCAGTATCATTTTATTAAAAAGCAGGTCTCTTTCATCGCTCGGCCTTCACTGCTTCAGCAGTAATCTAGTTAACTAATGTAATCAGCACCGCCAACAGCCATAACTAGTAAACTTCCCAATCACAAATTGACGGTAACTGAACTATTGCATAGAGTTAAATAACAAACATCAATGAACAAAAATTTCACACAGACTGTGAGTTGGTGAGTTAGCGGAAGAAACATGACACTCATGATACCAATATCAACATTGGAACACCATTAAAATTTAGAATGCCGGTAATGGTACCTAGAGTCTATATCAGAGAAAGAATTATCAGGGCCAGAAATGAATGGAGTATCTTGATTTTGGGTAGACAAGATCATAGTTTACAGGTTAAAAATTAAAAAAAAAAATCATGCATAGGTTTAGTTTGTCAAGACAAGATCATCGAATTGAATTTGAGACACTTACCAGAAAACCAATCTGGATTTAACCCTCCTTCGGAAGTGGAAAGGAAATCAAGAGATGTTTTAGATTTGAGATTTTATCTAAAACCAGAACACACCGGCGAACCCCACTAAGAAATCCCCAAAATCTGATGTCTTTCTTTTGTTTATTCAGTCAGGAAAGCTCTGTTCAGAAAAGGAAATGAAAGGGATAAGGTAAACGACAAAGTAAAAGACAGTGAGCGTCTTTTTTGACAGGATGAATCTTGGCAGACCGCCAGACCCCCGGAAAAAGCTGCATACTTTTATTGAAAGAAGCAAGCATGTAAATGAAATGAAAAACACCTGAACGAATTCCAGAAACATCAATTAAACTGCTGGCTTTTATTGAAAGAATATCAAAATTTAAATTTAATCTCAAGAATAGTTATCCAGACTTGATGCACATAGTGTATCAAACTGTTATAAGTTATGTATTAATTCAAAACGATTCTATAGCGAGTATGACTACTACTGATTAACTTACTTCATTCTCTCTCAAATCCTTACGAAATGGGTGCTAATTTTCTTCTTTTTGTCCCGAGTGTTTCAATGACTTTGATTTAATAAAACAGCCGCCAATGTACTTTTACACGTTTGGCAGTGCAGATACCTGACTCATTTCTCTAGTAGTTATTTTTAAAGTGAAAAGCTCATCTATTGATTACAATTAAGTTCAGAAGTTACAACACCAAAATGCTCTGGCTAAAATTACCCAAGATCAGCTGTTTTATCAGTCGATACATCGACTTTATATGTTGTAAATGTGACTGATGCCTGGCAGGAGAAAAACCAAAGAGTGCAACAACACCAACATACTACGTTACCGATCCAGAGGCCCAAAAAATGCAATCACTCTCTATGCTCTTCAAATAAATCTTCCACTGTAGCTAGCCAACCGAAACTTCAATTGACAACCTCCCCTAAGAGCCATTTCCACGCATAAATTTGGCTTCCTGGTAAAAGCTTCTGGAAGACTCAAATTTTCTCTTCTCCACGCACAAATCCAGACAAACAATTGTAAGAAAGATTCAATAACGTCAATTCTTTAAGGAAATTAAAAAAACCAATGTAATTATATATCAGTTTATATCTCATCTTTATAATAGTGTCACCGGCCAATGCTTACTCCAAATGCATAGCAAATAACACATTCTTTACTTCCCATAAACATCCAATTGAATTTTCTAGTCTAAATACTACAAACATAAAGCAAAAACGCAAGGGTCCAATCACCAGTTGAGAGCCTAAATTTTGACCAAGTTATTACCAGCCAGACACTCTGGAAGCATACTCATACATCGATTGATGCTGAAGAGATGCTAGTCGTTCCATCTGATTTCTTAATCTTCTTTTGATTTATTGTCTAAAGTGCACCTAAGTAGAAAGCTATATATGATTTCTACTATATTCATGGTATCAGTGGATAACAAAGGCTCAAAGACTTCTTACATTTTCAAGTTCAGTAAGATATCTTCAGCATGCTCGGATGCAGTTAGTCAGTAAGCTTACTCGGCAATTTTAAGCGTTCTTAGCCTACAATTACATCAAAATGATTACAATGCATAAAGTAATGCATAAACCTGCAACATCTTCGGATTATGGAGATGCTATAGGTATAAATTGTTTTTATATAATAGGTTTCTCTTTCTTCTGTATTACGTATTCTCATTTCTTCTTACTTGAAAAAGAGTTGGCACATTTTAGAATTTATCTTCTGTATTATGTATTATCATTTCTTCTTACTTGAAAAAGAGTTGGCACATTTTAGAATTTATATGTAGGTACAATTAAATATTTTCTATATCGTCCCTTTACTTTATATGTAGGTACGTATAGATCACCCCGATTTGATGATGATATTGTTGATTTGGCTCTGCTTAGTATCTTCTTTAGTTGTCTTGCCAATATGGACCTTGATTAAAATTCAATCATAAATTCGAATTTTTTTTTGGTTTGATTCATAGATAAATAGAGATAGATAGAGAATAACCTATGGGGACTTTTGGATGTATTGAGTTGGCGAGAAAAATAAGAATAAGATAAGAAAGAGTTAGGGCTTTGAATTACTTTGAAGCAAATTAAAAGAGGGAGCAAACACAAACATGAATGAACATGCTTAGTGAATTTACATTACCTAAAATCTTCACTGTATAACCTTTTTTGCTGGATCTATTATCATCATTATCACAACTAAACAATCACATCGACCCTCTCCTGCACAACAGAAACACAGAAATAACATCAGTAAGCATGCTTATTGCTAAGAGAAAGACGGAGAGGGAAAAAGAGTGAGATAAATAAGTTTTTGTGATTCATTAAACAACTTGTTCTTCTCTTCTTTTCTGGTTTCCCTTTCGAGTGTGGATCTCCCAGGTATCTTTTTTTGGTTGTGGTCTAATCCGAGAAGAAGAACTCTAGCTAAAAAAAAGCCAAATATGTTACTCTAGCTAAAAAAACATGTAGATTTTTTATTTAATAGTCACTTTCCTCAACACATTCATCTGAAGCGCAGTGAAATAGGAAATGAGAAAAAAATGTCTTTATACACACACAGACAGCCAGCTAAATTTTACTGTTCACCCATGGCACCAACTGGCCTTGTTATTCCATATGTCAGTAATTTCCACATCAACATATTGCAATTACTTATAAAATGATAGGAATCGATGACTACGATACCTATATACTGACTTAATGAACCTTACCATTTTAGAATACAAAAAAGGACAAAGTAAGGAATTTCTGGCAGAATTATAAATGATGGCATATTTCCCATTTTGATCATGCTGATAGGGTGTCAATCTAGATATCTAATGAGGCCTTCCCAAGAGGTGCAAATCTCTTAAGCTTTAACATTTGCTTGGATACAATATTCTCCTCTTGCTACTCCTTCAGTGATGCCAAATAAATTTGCAATTAAAGTATCACATCCATACAGGATAACACCTCCCCATAAATATTATTCTGCAACTTTCGGTCCATTTGCACTCCAAATGCCTAAGATTAAGCATGATTTCAAGAGTCCTACGTCCATTAAGGAAATTAGTGGGTGAGCTAAAATAAAATGAAACTCAAACAATAAAAATTCGTCACAGTTACAAAGGCATCATTTTCATGACTAAAAAGTAATGTAAGCTAAATTACTAAAATTATAACATACCTAAAATTATTCTTTTGTGATTATACAATCTTCTAACATTACTTTTCCTTTTAATCATTTCATAAACACCATATTGCGTTCCTAGTTTAACTACAAAATTTCAATTCTGGTACCTTATGCATGTGAGTAACTGTGATGGTATCCTCAGGTCATTAACTTGAAGTTGCCTATGTTGTTTGCAATTCTGATGCGTGTCCGTGAGTGCAATCAACTTAAATCACTTATTTCCACACAATTAACTGGTAATATAATGGAAGCAAGGATCGTTCCCACGAAGAGCAGGGAGTTTAGTTGTCACAAAGGTCACAATTGGGGGGGTTTTGTTTTAGATTGTAAACAAAGTAAATAAAGCAATTGAAATTGAGTTGCAAGCAATAAGGAGAGATATGACTGAGGAATCCTTCTTCGTTACTAAACCGTCAATGAGTTAATATATTCATCCATTCATCATTAATCATAGAGTATCATCAACCGTGGGATAACAACTAGCGCAGTGCTACCCCCTAAAGTCCTTTGGTCACTGGATACTAAACGCTCGAATATCAGATTCTATTCACCCAAGCCACCAAGTAGTAGCGCACTCAAGGTGTAACTTGGTAGAATGCTTTAGGTTTTAAGACTTAGGTTAATCTTAGTAGTTAGACTCGTAGCGCAAGGTCCACTTTCTAATGTTGTTCTACACGCGATTGCTTCACAGAATCCCTCTGTAAGGTCTCACGTTTTCTATTTGTGTAAGGATTGTTCAACAATTACACGGATATCCTAACCCTTTACTAGCAATAGATCAATTAATAAACTACTTCAGTTGGCCACCTAGAGAAATCGATTTATCAATCATAAGCATTAATCAAAATAGAAGCAAGCGATAATCATATGAAGAAATCAAACTAGATGTATATATTAAACCAAATCAAGTCTAGAACTTAGAATTCATCCTCAATCAAGTATGGGTTTAGCTATTCATGGATGTAGGAGCATCCATGTTATACAATTGATAAACTAGAGAAGAAATCGTTACAATTGATGAGAACCGCTCCGAACCCTAGCTTTTCTTCCGTTATGTTGTTCCTCTCCTCCAAGACTTGCAAAAAAATGTAAAAGAAGTCTTCTTAATGTTTGGGAGGTCCTCTTATATATTTTTCAAGAGATATAGGTATTAGAATCCATCCGGGACCAAGTTTCCTTGATTTAGATGTCAAAATACGTCAAAAGGGACCCCATGGGTCTATCTCAGTCGGCATTGTCGAATATCCCAATGCAGTACCGAAAGTTGGTGTCTAAAATACACCTTCTCTGCACGAAATACGTCTACTTTCGGTATTGCTTTACCAATGCCGAAAGTGGGGGTCCAAAATACATCATCTCTGCCCGAAATGTGGTTACTTTCGGTATTGCTTTACCAATGCCGAAAGTATTGTTGTAGATTACCAATTTTCGTCTCAACTGTTTTGGCCGCAACTTCTTCGTCCGAACTCGGAATGACCTCATTCTTTCGCCGTTCTCATCATAATCGAATTCTCTTCAAGATGGTGATAAGAAATCCCGAATTTGGATGAGTTGAACTTGGTCTTCTAATCCTTCATATGGTTTCGACTTTCTTTGCTCCTTTTCGTCGCACTTCTTCCACTTCTTTCGTCTTTAGACACTTGGATCTTTGGAAAACTTCACTTTGTAACTCTTTTGTAGCCCTTTTCACTCTTATTAGGATGATTCACCTGATTTGACACATAAACTAGAAAATAATCATAATAACAAGTAATATGCAAGAATTATAGCTAAAACAAGTATGGAATTGACATTCTAAACATGTAAATAAGCACTTATCAAATTCCCTCACACTTAGCTTTTGCTAGTCCTCGAGCAAACTACCTAAAACAAAAACTAAATACAAAAAATCCAACTTCAATGCGTTCCAGCTTCCCAAGCATCCAAAGAGCTATGAGGACATAGAGTTTCTGCATGCTAGTAATAAGAAGTTAGAAATACCAAAGAACATATTCATTCTTAAATCTTGAGTGAGAAATAACCACACCATAATGAGAGAATGCGTGTTTGAGAGCGATCAATAAGCATTTCGCCTCGACTTCTGCCTCACTAAAAAGGATTTTATGATATTGCACTCAATAAGACGACTTTTTTATGGGTCTCACATGTGTGCAGGTAGGAATGAAGAGAGAAATCCATACACACGTTGAATGGTGGAAAGGGAACCTTCCGAATAATTTCTGAAGACTCCACAAGATCGTGGAAAATAAAGACATTTTTCTGATGATCTCGAAGAAAGGAAATCAACCATTATTATTGAAAATAGAGGATGAGAGTACTTACCACCTTCACATCTGATTGCAATGATGAAAACACCACTCTCACAGCGTCCAATAGAAACATAGTCTTCCTTTGGCTCGTCTTCTTCATCTTCTTGGTCTTCGCCTTCGGTCTTCAACTATTAATGATAAACTCTTGAACTTTGTAGAACTTCGACAATTTATAACTCTTTTCCTCAAATTCCTTGTTGCTTGAAACTTCTTTATAGATTTTTCTTCCTTCCCCACGGCTTTATTAAATAAATAAAAACAATTTAACAAATTTTTCTTGTCTCATTTTTTTTTAATTTTTTTATTTAGTGAGACAAGAAAAATGATACAAAAATAACAATGGAAATAGCCATGGTTGAAGTATTTTACCGCTTGCTTCTTCACAACTTGTAATGTCTCATATCATAAACTTCACTAACTCTCATCTTTTGATTTTCTTCGCTCTTGTACTTAGTCTTCAAAATATGTGTAAAAATCTGCTCATTGTATGTTGCTTTACTTGGATATGAAATTTTGCTCTTCCTTGTATTGTTGCTTGTAAACCTAAAATGTCTTCAACTTTCCTTGTAGATTTTGATATCGCTCTTTGTTGATGATGGTGGTGTTTCTATGGACCCGTTGTTGGCGAGAGAGAGAGAATGGTGCTAACTACAAATTAAACTACAAGAAGGTGGTTTTCATCTATAGACGTCACCCTTATGATTGACAAAATTAGCACTCAAGAGATCAAAGAGTAGTTCTTCTATTGGTGGGAGGTTGGTTAGCTCACCATTCTACCCGGAATTAACGTACGGTGACACACACTCAAAAGAAAGCTCTTTAGTCAGTTACAAAGAAAATTTAGTCTGGTGCCTCGGTTGATATGAAAATAGGTAATCTTCACTAATGATTGATCAACAACTCTAATAATGCATTTCTCCCTGCTCCTCATTTGCATCACCGGCATGATTAAATCCATTATTTAACACTCTAATTCGTAAGAAATCCGAATGTAGTTCCCTAAAACTTCCAAGTTCAGTTATGTCGGTCAGAATTCTCTATGTAAACATACCTAGAAGTATGCTAGTGACTCTAAAATCTCTAAAAGTTGAAGGTTTTTTTATGCAAAATTTTTGAAAAATCGACTCAAAAAGGCTAAAAACTCTATATGCAACATATCCAAACACTCCCCCACACTTAATCTCTACATTGTCCTCAATGTAATTGACTCGTCGGTGGGAAATCCTAATATGATATGCAAAAAATAAAAACTAAAAAAAAGGATAGAAAATACAAAACCTATGGGTTTCCTCCCATTCAGTGCTTAGTTTAACGTCATCGGCCCGACTTGGCATTCTCCTTACTACTCCTCCAGAGGGAGTACATCACGAAGCTCAATCATGTCCACATTCTCCGTAGGAAAGTTTTCGTAATATGGCTTTAATCTATGGCCGTTTACTTTGAAAATTGTCCCTTTCGTGAGACTAGTAACTTCAAATGCACCATAAGGAAAAACATTAGTAACAACAAAAGATCCACTCCATCGTGACCTTAGCTTACTGGGAAATAACTTAAGATGAGAATTAAATAGAAGAACTTTTTGTCCCACAACAAAACTCTTTCTAGAAATCATCTTGTCATGGAAAAGTTTAGTCTTCTCTTTGTAAATCCGGGTACTCTCGTAAGCATCATTGCGTATCTCCTCAAGCTCATTTAAGTTATAATTTCCTATGTTTCCCCGCATTGTCATAATCCATATTGCACATCTTTATCGCCCAATAAGCCTTGTGCTCAAGTTCAATCGGAAGATGACAAGCTTTTCCATAAACCAACCGATATGGAGACATACCAATCGGTGTTTTATACGCGGTTTTATACGCCCAAAGTGCATTGTTGAGTCTATAACTCCAATCTTTCCATGTTGTGTTAACGGTTTTCTCCAAGATGGATTTGATCTCACGATTTGAAAATTCAGCTTGCCCACTAGTTTGTGGGTGATACGGCGTACCGACCTTGTGATTTATATTGTACTTCTTGAGAAGAGCATGAAAGGATTTCTTGAAGTGCGAGCCTCCATCGCTGATAACCACTCTTGGTGTACCATGTCTAGAAAAAATGTATTCCTTCATAAACTCACAAACAACTTGAGAATCATTAGTAGGGGTGGCTTTAGCTTCCACCCATTTTGAAACATAATCCACAGCAAGAAGTATATAAAATTTTCCATTAGAATTGACAAAAGGACCCATAAAATAAATTCCCCACACATCAAATACTTCCACAGAAAGAATTGGTGTGAGTGGCATTTGATTTCGAGCACCTAGATTTCCTGTTCGTTGACATCTATCACAAGTTGTACAAAAAACATACGCATCCTCAAATAAAGTGGGCCAATAAAATCCACTCTCAAGAACTTTGAGAGCGGTACGTTTAGAACCAAAAATGACCACCACATGCATAAGTATGGCAAAAAGTAAGGATGGATTGAAATTCAGAGTTAGGTACGCACCTGCGGATAATTTGATCGGAACCATATTTCCACAAGTAGGGCTCATCCCACACATACTGCTTGGCTATCTTCTTAAGCTTAAGCTTTTGAAAATTAGACATTGTACTAGGTACTTGCCTTGTAACCAAGTAGTTCACTATATCCGCGTACCAAGGTGTTGAATCTTCAATTGAGAAGAGTTGTTCGTCTGGAAAACGATCTTGTAAAGGAAGTTCTTCTTCGGAAACAACAAGTCTACTGAGATGATCGGCAACAGTATTCTCAACACCTCTCTTATCCTTGATTTCATAATAAAATTCTTGCAACAACAAAATCCACCGTATAAGTCTCGGCTTAGCTTCTTTCTTCTTAAGTAGGTATCTAAGTGCTGCATGATCGGAATATACAACTACTTTTGCACCCACCAAATACGATCTAAATTTTTCTAGTGCAAACACTGTAGCCAACAACTCTTTCTCGGTGGTATAATAGTTAATTTGAGCATCATTTAGGGTTCTAGATGCATAATAAATCACATGGGACAGCTTGTCCACTCTTTGACCCAAAAAAGCTCCAACCGCGTAGTCACTTGCATCACACATCAATTCAAATGGTAAACTCCAATCTAGTGACTTGATAATCGGCGCAGTTGTCAACAATTCTTTCAATTTTTTAAAGGCATCCTTGCACTCCTGGTTGAAGTTAAAGGAAACCTCCTTTTGCAATAATTTGCACATCGGCATTGAGATTTTGGAAAAATCTTTGATAAACCGCCTGTAAAAACCTGCATGACCAAGAAATGATCGAATCTCCCTCACCGAAGTTGGGTATTGTAAGTTCCTTATTAGGTTTATCTTTGCTTTTTTGACTTCGAGCCCTCGAGAGGAAACGATGTGACCTAGCACTATACCATAGTTTACCATAAAGTGACATTTCTCCCAATTTAAAACAAGATTAGTGTGTATGCATATTTTTAGCACAAGTTCAAGATTTTGTAAACAAATATCAAATGAATTGCCATAAACACTAAAATCATCCATAAATACCTCAATGATGTGTTCCCCGTAGTCAGAAAATATACTAACCATACATCTCTGAAAAGTGGCAGGCGCATTGCAAAGACCAAACGACATTCGTCTATAGGCAAACGTACCAAAAGGATAAGCAAAAGTAGTCTTCTCTTGATCCTCTAGTGGAATAACAATCTGATTGTACCCCGAATAACCGTCCAAAAAGCAATAATGTGAACGTCCCGCTAACCTCTCTAGCATTTGATCAATGAAAGGCAAAGGAAAGTGATCATTTCTAGTTGCGGCATTAAGCTTTCGGTAGTCTATGCACACTCTCCATCCTGTTTGAACTCTTGTAGGAACAAGTTCATCATATTGATTTCTAACAACAGTGACACACGATTTCTTAGGCACCACTTGAACCGGACTAACCCATTTTCTGTCAGAAATTGGGTAAATCACCCCCACACTAAGCAATTTGAGGATCTCTTTCTTCACGACCTCTATCATTGGGGGGTTAAGCCTACGTTGAGCATCACATACTGGCTTGCTATCATCTTCCATAAGGATTCTATGCATGCACATTGATGGACCAATGCCTTTGATATCAGCAATAGTCCAACCAATGGCCGTTTTGTGCTCTTTCAGAACCCGAAGTAGACGTTCTTCTTGTATAGCGGTGAGGTTCTTTGCAATAATCACTGGAAGCTCCTCTTTATCACCCAAGTAGGCATACGTTAAGTGTTCAGGAAGAGGCTTCAACTCTATCTTAGGGGCCTGCACAATAGAAGGTAAAGGAACCTCATTAGTTACGGGTAAAGAAATATAAGAGATATTACCCGTTTTAGCCTCTTGTAATGCCGTCCACACATCTCCACTAGCTCTTTAACTAAATCGAAGTCCAAATTAGGCTGCCCATGAACGTCCAAATCAATGCTATTTCGCAGAACAACTCCAAGTTCATCCTCATTGCTCAAATCAAACATTTGTTGTGCTAACGAATCAATAACATCAATAGAAAAAGCGGAGTGCCCATCACTAGGATAACGCATGGCCTCAAATATGTTGAAGCGAATGATCTCCTTATCAAATTCCATAGTGAGTGTACCATTGTCCACATCAATCTTCGTCTTTTCTGTTTTCATAAACGGCCTCCCAAGTATTAATGAAGTAGATGAACAATTATCTCCATCTTGCATATCCACAATGTAGAAATCAACCGGAAAGATTAACTGATTCACTTGAACTAACACGTCCTCCACGACTCCCTTCGGATATATATTGGACTTGTTTGCCAATTGAATAGTAATCTTCGCCTCTTTCAAAGGTCCAAGAGAATCATAAACATCGGCTAACATAACACTAATGGATGCTCCCAAATCAAGCAAAGCACGCTCAAATCGTCGTTTACCAATAGTAACAGAAACTGTGATACCACCAGGATCTTCACACTTTGCAGGCATCTTCTTTAGTAACATAGCTGTAGCACTTTCGCCCACTTGTGTAATCTCGTTGGCAATCAACTTATCCTTCCTTGTGCACAAATCCTTCAAAACCTTAGCATACCTGGGTACTGTTTTGATGGCCTCAATAAATGGGATGTTGATTTGTATCTTGCTAAAAATATCCATGATCTCCTTGTCTTGAGCTTGCTTATTTGACTTGGAAAAACGACTAGGGAAAGGAGGTGGTGTGGTAAAAGTGGGAACCGTGTCCTTAGGTTGGCCGGTTGAGGTTGGATTTTCCTTTGGGACGGTTTCCTCCCCTACTTCCTTTTCGATGTCGCTACTACCCTTTTCTTGCTGCTTTGGATCTTCTGTTTGTTTCCCACTTCTTAGAGTTACTGCATTAGCGTGCTCTATTTGGTTCACAAAAGGTTGTGATGGAAATTTTGTTGATTTTTGTGCCTTTAGTAAATTCACATCCGTAGCCAATTGCCCCATCTGCATCCTTAAGTCCTTAATAGCCATTTCATGTTGCTGGTGATTTTGTTGAACTGTTTCCTTTAGACTTTGGGTTGTAGATGCGACACCCTGCATGCTTTGCATTAGCATGTTGAACTTATCATCGATAGAAGTCCCCTGCTCTTTCACTTGTTGTGGTTGTTGAAAGTGTTGTTGAAAACCACCTTGTCTTGCATAGGGATTAGGAGCTGCAGCTTGCTTGTTTACATAACTGAAATTAGGATGATCTTTCCAACCAGGGTTATAAGTATTTGAATATGAATCATACCTTGGCCTCTGATTAGGGAATAAAGCATTTACCTCGGCCTCCTCTTCGTATGGTGGAGCAACTACCGAAGCTATACGATGAGTTTCCTTTTCAATGGTGTTTAACCGGTGCTCTGTATTAGGAGATTCTCCCATCTCGCTAACTCTCCTAACATTTGAGTCGTTCCTTGTATAAAATTGTTGTGCATTTGAGGCCATACTCTCAATCAGACTAGTTGCTTGCGAGATTGTCTTCTCAGTGAGTGAACCACCGGCTGCAGCATCAATTAAATTCCTTTGTTCTGGAAGTAGTCCTTCGTAGAAGTATTGAATGAAAAGTGTTGAGGATATATTGTGGTGAGGGCAACTCGCCAGCAACCTCTTGTATCTCTCCCAGTATTCATAAAGAGATTCTCCAGTGATCTGTAAAATACCACTAATCTCTTTATGAACAACAGCTTCCTTAGAAGCAGGAAAGTACTTCTCCAGAAATAGCTTTTTCATCTCAGTCCATGTTGTAACACTCCCTGAAGGAAGATAATACAACCATTCTTATGGTAAGTCTTGTAAGGAGAATGGAAAGGGTTGTAACAAAGCCATATCCCTATCTTCGTTGGTACTTTGCCTAAGACTTGTCATTTTGTGTTGAAATACCTGAAGATGACGGTTCGGATCTTCACCAGGATGTCCCTTGAACTTTGGTAGATGATGAAGTAGATTCGACTTCAGCTCCACTGGGTTAGTGATTGTAATGCACAGTGGTTGCGAATCTAAGCATGGAGATGTCAGATCTCCTAACTTCCTCTCCGCAGGTGGAGGTGGTGGTGGATTATTACCGCCTACCATTGTTGATGTAGAAGGTTCTTCTTGCAACTTTGGACGTGCTTGTAGTATCGTTCCCTTGCGAGTTTGAATTCCGCACCACTGGTAATTCCAATCCTTCGATGCTAGAGATTAAGTGTCTAAAATAAAAATCTAGAAAACAAAGTTAAAAAAAAAACTAAAAAGAAAATAAAACTAAAAGAAACAACTAAACCTACCGACTGCTCCCCGGCAGCGGCACCAAAATTTGATGCGTGTCGTGAGTGCAATCAAATTAAATCACTTATTTCCACACAATTAACTGGTAATATAATGAAAGCAAGGATCGTTCCCACGAAGAGCAGGGAGTTTAGTTGTCACAAAGGTCACAATTCAGGGGGTTTGTAAACAAAGTAAATAAAGCAATTGAAATTGAGTTGCAAGCAATAAGGAGAGATATGACTGAGGAATCCTTCTTCGTTACTAAACCGTCAATGAGTTAATATATTCATACATTCATCATTAATCATAGATTATCATCAATCGTGGGATAACAACTAGCGCAGTGCTACCCCCTAAAGTCCTTTGGTCACTGGATACCGAAGTGCTCGAATATCAGATTCTATTCACCCAAGCCACCAAGTAGTAGCGCACTCAAGGTGTAACTTGGTAGAATGCTTTAGGTTTTAAGACTTAGGTTAATCTTAGTAGTTAGACTCTTAGCGCAAGGTCCACTTTCTAATGTTGTTCTACACGCGATTGCTTCACAGAATCCCTCTGTAAGGTCTCACGTTTTCTATTTGTGTAAGGATTATTCAACAATTACACGGATATCCTAACCCTTTACTAGCAATAGATCAATTAATAAACTACTTCAGTTGGCCACCTAGAGCAATCGATTTATCAATCATAAGCATTAATCAAAATAGAAGCAAGCGATAATCATATGAATAAATCAAACTAGATGTATATATTAAACCAAATCAAGTCTAGAACTTAGAATTCATCCTCAATCAAGTATGGGTTTAGCTATTCATGGATGTAGGAGCATCCATGTTATACAATTGATAAAATAGAGAAGAAATCGTTACAATTGATGAGAACCGCTCCGAACCCTAGCTTTTCTTCCGTTATGTTGTTTCTCTCCTCCAAGACTTGCAAAAAAATGTAAAAGAAGTCTTCTTAATGTTTGGGAGGTCCTCTTATATATTTTTCAAGAGATATAGGTATTAGAATCCATCCGGGACCAAGTTTCCTTGATTTAGATGTCAAAATACGTCAAAAGGGACCCCATGGGTCTATCTCAGTCGGCATTGTCGAATATCCCAATGCAGTACCGAAAGTTGGTGTCTAAAATACACCTTCTCTGCACGAAATACGTCTACTTTCGGTATTGCTTTACCAATGCCGAAAGTGGGGGTCCAAAATACATCATCTCTGCCCGAAATGTGGTTACTTTCGGTATTGCTTTACCAATGCCGAAAGTAGTGTTGTAGATTACCAATTTTCGTCTCAACTGTTTTGGCCGCAACTTCTTCGTCCGAACTCGGAATGACCTCATTCTTTCGCCGTTCTCTTCATAATTGAATTATCTTCAAGATGGTGATAAGAAATCCCGAATTTGGATGAGTTGAACTTGGTCTTCTAATCCTTCATATGGTTTCGACTTTCTTTGCTCCTTTTTGTCGCACTTCTTCAACTTCTTTCGGCTTTAGACACTTGGATCTTTGGAGAATTTCACTTTGTAACTCTTTTGTATCCCTTTTCACTCTTCTTATGATGATTCACATGATTTGACACATAAACTAGAAAATAATCATAATAACAAGTAATATGCAACAATTATAGCTAAAACAAGTATGGAATTGACATTCTAAACATGTAAATTAAGCACTTATCAAATTCAGTTATTCCCTTCTCACCTAAAGATGAAATCCAGATAATGGATAGTAGATCAAAGAAGAGATTAATTATTCATCTATTAAGTGAACATGCAATGCAATTAGATTGCAATTTATTTATCAAGTTTAAATCGCTTTGGAACCACTACAAGAAAAGGTGGCTTTAGTGACAATAGTTTTTGCGGCAAAGAAAATTTCGCCGCTAAAGCTTTGTTATCGTGACAAAACAAATTGTTGCAACTGTTGTTAGGTTTTCCATGTCGGAACTCAGATTTTGCCACTCATAAGTTTTTAGTGACCATGTTTAGAGACATAATAATGTTCAGTCACTGATAAGTTTTTAGTAATAATGTATTTGTGTCACTATTTAAGTCTACTGTGACGATGCTAAAAAATCGACAATGAATCTTTATAGTGATAATCTATAACTTTCGTTGCAAAAAAAAAGTTTATACTGACCAAATTAATTCGTCACTAACTAATTTTATAGTAACGAAACTAAAAGTTTGACGCTATAATTATTTTTAGTGACCATCAACTTTTTTTGTTGCAAATATTTATATAGTAACAACGCCTAATCGTCACAAGAAAAAACATCTGTAGCGAAGTAAATTTTGTCGCTTTAGTCCTTTTTAGTGACACCATAATTTCACCGCAGTTCATGATTTCTGTGATTACTAAAATGTTGTCACAAAGAATTCTTTTTGGTGACAAAAGATAAAATAGTAAAAATAAGTTTTTAGTAACAATATATTTTATCACCTAAAACATAATATCTAAGTATAACTTACAAAATTAGCAAAAATCAGTTTATTTGACGAAGTAAATTTTCATAAAGGAAAAAATTACAAGTTATTATTTGTTTACATCATATAGGGAAAATAATGAAAAGAAACCAGCATAGATAGGGAAAAAAAAACTTTCTAACACAAAGAATATCGAAATTAAACCAGGTGAAGTCCGGTTGGAAACTTATCAGAAAAATTAAGATAGCATCGAAATCAAACATGGTGAAATTTTGTCCTAGCCAAGTTTCTATCACAAACATCATGACTTACCAAATTAAGATACACCATAATTCTTTATCTAATAGAAACTTTCCATGTTTTATACAAATAAAGCAGGGTTTTTTTTTATAGAAAATATAAATTTGTTTTTGGTTTTATATATATTAAAGTGGTAAAAACATTAGGATTTGTTTTTGTCCATAAATGCACTGAGGTTGGAGGAACTAGTATGATGTTGTAGTGAGGTTGGAAGAATTTAATCAAATTCAAGAAATTTGATATCTTTTATTTTTTAATTTCCATGTTACAAGGGACTCGAACTGTTGAATGGCCAAATTATTTTGAATGTAAGCAATTGCACCAATTTTTGATTACTAAAATAAGTATTTTGCGTATATATGCACGTAATATTATTTATTATTTATATATTAGATTATCGCATTGTCATGTATACAATGACAAGATTTTTCCATTTCATTTTCATCCCGCTCAAAATATTTAAAGTTAAAAAACGAAATGTTTGTTTATTTCTTCTTTTCAGAAAATCAAACCCGATTTCCTTAAATCGAATCAGTATACACTATTTGATTTTTTGTCCTATTGCCAAAATTTTCTAAGAATTTCAAAACCTAATTTCCATTTGCTCTAACAAATTCTCATATGAGCATAGATAAATCAATCACATTAAGTATAATTAGTCATATTGAGCACGGTTTAGTTATTTTTATATAATGGAGTAAACAAAGTAAATTGAATTGAATTTATGGATAATTAATCAAAACAAGTGTGATCTACTAATGTTGACTAAAAATTTGATATGATTGAAATCAATTAGATGGAATTAGCTGTCTAATCAGTTATATTAAGCATTATCTAGCAAATTTTAATGGAATTGAGTAAATTTTTTTAAATGTGTTGAGTTTATCAATAATCAATTAAGGTAAGTGTGGTCTACTGATGTTGACGGAAAATTTAGTAAATTGAAATCCCATGTATAAAAATTTTCCCTAGAAGAATATTTACTAACTTAGCCATATAGGTATCCCTAGTTAATGGTGAATCCCTAAGGACATTTGGTTCTACCATTTTTCTGGATTTGACTAATTAAGATCAATGAATTGATGCTATTAGGTTGGATGTTTAGCGTATAGCTCATTTATTAAGTATTTCTTTAATCTCAACTACATTACTCTCATTCTATGGTTAACTATTCCAAGTCATATGCAGTAAATTAAAAGATATGATAACCTATATGCAAAAATACTTCGAGAGTAAGAGATGAACCGTAGAGCTACTGAAGGTCCCCTTTATAGATGGATGCATGTCAAGGCTTTGTTTAAATCTCAATCTGAGTCATTTCCATCGATGAAGAATTTATTACTTTGCACATGTATAATTTTCGAATTCAATTTCTTATCATTCAAATTTTTCTTTTACCGTTTAGAGTTATCTCGATCCTAAAAGATCAATAACAATTATTCGATTCCTTCTTATTATTTGGACTTGTTTTCATTTGTCGGATTCTTTATTATTATTTGGATTAATTTTCATTTTAAAAGTAATTCGCGGTCTTACAATTTCATTCGCATTCACATACATATATTGGGTTCACTGTGGAGAAAGTCGATAAAAGTTCATTGTGTTCATTAGAGCTGGCAAACGGGCGGGCCGGGGCTGGCTTGTGACCAACCTGCGGGTTACGGGTTAATACAAGCCTAAGATTGCGGGTTGAAATTCTTCACGGGTGGTCATTTCTCCAACCCGCGCCCGTCCCGGGTAAAGCTTGCGGGTTCACGGGAGCTCACGGGTTAGCTAGTTTTTGTTGAGTCAACTCGCCAGAAATCGATTTCTGGGCTATTTCCGGCTACATTCAGGCCATCTAAATTATCTCATAGAAAGGCAAAATGTTTTCCAGAAGAGGGGTTAGAGCATCATCAAGCCATGTCAAAAGATGAGCGCCCATTACCAACCTACATGAAGTTCTTGAGGAATGCGCTGTAGCATTAAAAGAAGCATTTTATATGCCAGCACGAACTCAACAAAAATCAGATTTTATCACAGTTACAGACATACTAAAATCATAACAAAATTTTCAAAAGGCAATGGGCATCATCCCATCTCTTAAAATTTTAATTTCCAACATTTCAATTTCCATCTCTTAAAATCAACCAGGTGACCAAAAATGTAGTTGAAATTACAGCAATTAATACATTAATAAACCACACATAGAAGATGCAAACATGTAATTTGACATATTATCTGTTTGAATTGCAGAATATCAAAGTAACGCTAACTACTGACAATTAATCATTCATTTCACGACTGTATTTCCCAGATCCGGTTCTTGGTTGCTGGGGTAATGACTGAAGAAGAGAAGAGGCTACCATAAAAAGATGATCGATATAGTAGGTTTGTGGTGTATGAATTCACTGGATCGTCCTTTGATAACTGAAGTGTTGAGTATGCTCTCGAAGATCTGGAAATAAATATTGCTGAGTCACTGAATTTTTCTTTTGATCTCCTCCAAATTTACAACATCCATCACATTCATCTCCCACCATCCCGTAGCTGTCCCAAGTTAGATTCATCCTCTCCTTAAGAAGATCTGTGTTTATTGCAATTCCTCCGCATGCATCAAACGAAACAACTCTCAGGAATAATGAGCTACAGAGACAAAATCATCAAAAAGACCAAAATTATGATGAAAATCATCATGAAAATCAAAGACCAAAATTAAAGATCTAAAATCAAAAATCCCCCAAAATTAAACAGGACCCAATTTGAATTTCTTTTCTTCTTTTATCCACTATCCAGTGTATGGAAAGCAAATCAACAAATCAAAACCTATAGTCGCAAAATATGTGTTATTGAATCAAAAACTTACAAAATTACAGAAAAATTTTGTGAATTTTTTAGGTTTTCCACAATAGCTAAAGATATCTACTGTTGTTGATAAAATTTGCAGAACCCATTACATGAAAATGATAAATTAGAGAACCCATTACATGAAAATGGTTTATTATCATTTCTGGTTTACTAATTAGAGAAGTAGAGAAAGGGATTCAGAGAAGTTAGAGAAATAGATTCAGAGAAGTTAGAGAACTGAAGTAGAGCAAGAGAATTATCTAGTTTTTTTTCTTTTTATACCTAGGGCTAGGAGGTGTTGGAGACATACACGTATAGATGGGAGGGGCCACGCGTCACAAGTATCCCATGACGGGTTGACGGTCTGAACCCGCGGGTACACGGGACGGTACGGGTTTACCCGTTTTTGCACTGGCCGGCATTTTGCCAACCCTAACCCGGCTTGTTTAGAAACCAGCCGAGCCGGGTTCGGGTTTTTACGGGACGGGCCGGGTGAACCCGCGGGTTTTGGGCTTGTTTGCCAGCTCTAGTGTTCATTCCCATAGGACAAGTTATTAAGATTTATATATTGAGTGTATGAAAAATTCATCCCATTTTCAGATACTTAAATTTCATTGGATACGCTTAGTGACTTATATAAGTCGATTTCAAGAGAAAATATGATTCATGATATCGCCTGATCTCTTAGAACCTCATGCTTCTCACACGTACACATACTTGATCCGTATGTGTACTGCAGGACAAATATCCACCGCTCGATAAATTTCATAATCCGCATGACTACACCTTACACACAGATCCGCCATCGATAACTTTTATCAAAACCTTTTTTTCTTTTCTATCTCACTTTACTTTTCCTCTAGCTCGTCTCGCATCTTTTTATCCTCATCTGGCTCCCATCTCTTTCTCCTTCTCCGGCTCTCCTTCCATCACTGTTATCAAACAAACAAAACAAAACCCATATTTTGTCACTCCCTCAATATCACCGTTGTCTGTCTCTTAAATGTCGTCTGATTCTTCTCTCCAGCCATCAAATTGAAGGTCCGTCTTCACCGATCGACCAACTTCAAGCCCAATCGCGAACACAACTCATCCCCTGGTGATTCCCAGAGAACAAGGAGAGAAAGAAATTCATAAAACACATCATTTTAATCGCATCACCATGTTCTCAATGCCATCGATTTGGTGTAATCCCTAATCCTTTCAACTACTCAAATGGAAAGTAGAGGGAAAATTTTTAGTAGAGCAATACCAATAGCAAATCCTACAGCTACAGATGTGGTAAGTTTTCTACAAAATTTGTCAGATCTTTAGTTTTTACTTTGTATTATCTCTAATTAGGTTTTGATTTCTCTCCTTTGTCTCAATTTCTGTCGATTTCTTCTTTTCGGTTCTAATTAGGGTTTCGATTTCTAATTAGGTTGTTGATTTCTAAGAAGGTTTTGGATTTCTCCCTCAGGGTTTCTCATAGTACAGAAAATTCATCACTTCAATTTGATGGTTGGTGCTGTGCATTTGTTCAACTTTTCAATTTGTTTGCTTTCTTGGTTTTGTTATGCTCATTTCGTGTATTTTTTTAATTCAGACATCAAAAAGTTGAAAGCTCCACCACCATCTTCAAAGTCGGCTAAATATGTTGGATTTGTAAAGATGTGGAGCAAAGTATAGCATAAGGAGAAAGTTAACTATGTTGTTTGATTAATCTCGGTTTACTTTGTGAAAACTGCCCTAATTGTTTTATAAGATTACAAGTTATATTGTTGCACAGGTAGGGATTTTCTTCTATTTTTATCCTTGGTTTTCAGTTACTCCAATAGTCTGTCAATGAAATAATTGATGAAATTTTTCTTCAATAACTTCGAGTATTGGGTACCTATGATTGCATCTAATTTGTAGCTGAGGTTTCTTTTAGCGAAAAAGAAAGAACATGAAAAATCCCTTCATTTTTATTTGTTTTTGTCGTAATTTTCGAAAGCAAAAGAAAATGAACAATTCCATGCTAATGTTTTATCATTGGATTAACCCTTAATGAACAATTCCATCGATTCTCCGGAAAATCTCATTCTTTCGTAAACCATGCTCTAACTCCTTTATGGTGTTTTGCTTCTAATTTTTGTGATTAAATTCTTAATCCACCTTATTGTATTTTTACTTGTTGTTTTCCTTCATGGAAAGAAGAAAATGTTCTTTAGAATGTCGTTTTAACTATAGTGTTCTGTAGCATAGAGTATTTGCTTTCTATCTTGAATTTTAGCACAGACTTTTGCAACAGGAAGGAATGATACTTTAGCTGGCACAGACTTTTGCCTAATTTCCCCCCCTATGATTTTGCTCTAGTTTATTTTTCTTCTAAGATCATTACTTCAGTTGTCTTTTTAAATATTATGTCACACAATTTCCTAAATAAAGAGTCAGTTCTTGCAATCTTAAATCTCATCTTCAATCCATGATTTTGTAGAATGCTGATTCACCAATGTTTGAATTTATTTATTTTTCCAGATTCTTAGCTGGTGTGCTCGCATGGAAGGATACACAAGTTTTAGTTCCCTCCCTTCAGATAGATGAAATTCTCATGGACAAACTTTCTGGGACCTTCTCAAAGATGTTCGTTAGAGAAGGGATGGTACAAGCTGTGGAGACTCTTATAGTGTATGATTCATCAAGCTCTGCTCTCCAGGCATCTCCCGCTATCTAGATCAGCAACACGTTCTCGGCGTTGTAGACGACACGTTGCTGGCTCGAATGCAAGAGGAAATTCCTTTGAGGAATCAAAATATTCTGCTCCTATGAATATTGGCTCTCCCCCCAGCTACTGTAGAAATTACATTGGTTAATTCTAGTCTTCGTGCGAAGTCTGTGCAAGAGCGAAAGACTTCAAGGTTAAATATTTTTCTGCTGACACAGCCACTGAAGTTGGAGTAACTAATGACCTTTTACGCTTAATGAATCTTTGAAAGCAACTGAATGTCTTATGCTCTTCGCTTATTAGATCGTGGAGCATTTGGTTGGTGTTATGTCTGAGCTGCTAGCGGAGCTTAGTAAAGGAGTGGTGTCTCCACATTTGAGTTCATCGGTAGTGGAGTAGTGGCAGCTCTCCTCAACTATTTTTCTTGTGGAACCTTTTCTAAGGACAACTTCTGAAGCAAATTTGCTGAAGCTGCGCCAACAAGCTCTTAAAAGGTTCAAATCATTTGTAGCAGTGGGTCTTCCTACAGGTTTTCATGATGGGAAATATTTATTTTGTAATTATTCTCTTTGGAACGATATATGCTAGTCACCAATGAAAATCTGGTGACGAATTTGTCATGTAAAAAAAATAGCTAAGGATAGATAATTTTGCAAGGAAATAGTTGTGGTTAGGGCAGTGTTGTGCCGATAATGATTTTCTGAGACGAATGAAAATTATTTTAGAGACAACTATATTCGCCGATAAAATAGTTTTGGGGACGACGATAGTCATTATACGTACTTTTAGAAACATAATTTTAATCTTTTATTTTGAGACGAAAATTAGTTCGCTGCTAAATCATTTTCTAAAATTAATAAATTTCGCCGCTAAACTTATTTATGTGACAAAATTGTTTCTTCATTATAGATGTATTTCGAGACAAACAAATTTCATTGTTAAAACTATTTTAAGTGATAAAATAATTTCCTCACCAAAAATACCTAGAGTGACAAAAATTTTCATCACAAAATCATTGAACAATGTCAATATTATTTGCTCACGGAAAGATAGTTTTGGTGACAAAAAAGACTTATATCGCTAATTAAAAAATCCGGTGACGATTTCTTAAAGACATCACTGAACACTTTCAACGACTCACTATAGGTGACGAAATTTTTTGTGCCGCTGAATTCTTTTTGCAATGAAGAAATTAGTTTTCGTGACACAATGTTTTGCCACTAAAAGAGACTTTTCTTGTAGTGAACTTACCTCTGCAATCAGAGAAAAGACTACAAAATCAAAATCCAAAGGAAAAAAGGAAAAATATGGAAGAGAATATAATACAATTTTACCAAGCCCGTTAGCGCAGCAAACTTATAATTCTAAGTGCATAGTAAACTGATTCATCAAATAATCCATAATAACATATAGGCGGAACTTCTTAGTGCCTGCTACGAACCAATTAAACAATGAGTCAATATCATCGAATCAAAATAAAATACGATGAGAAAGAAAGAGATCCAATATACCAAAACTGAGAAAATACATTCGATTTTAACATATCAAAACTTGCTCGAAGATAATCTAGTGCTTATGTGTGTAAAATGTTAATTGTTCCCTTAAATCGAAGAATAGGTTATTATAGTTTTAGGATATGGAATGGAAGAACGAAAATCGATTATGACATGCCTCATCTATTATCAATGATGGTGTTGAACATGTTGTACATCTCGACATTTTTTTGACAATTTTTCTTCAGAGTTTTAGTAGGGTTTCATAGAGATTTAGGAGAGTGGGCGGAGGGGAGGGAGAAGGGATATGTTCTCTACGTGAGCGGTGAGCAATCTTCACCCCTAGTCTTTTGTGTGCACGAAGAGTTGGAAAATAAATCGGAAATCCTCGATTTCTATTGGTAGGGGGCCAGGAGCTCTAGAATTCAAGCTTTTGGACTAACTTTTAATGTGAGGCCAGTATTTCGGTCTCAAATTATATATACAATAAAGTCCCTTTGTTCCCTCTTTCATCCTCCGTTCTTGTCTAGTTAGTGCATATGTAAACAGTAGCATATGAGGTTCACTAGCAACCTGATATTATTAACTATATCCAATGCTAACACGTTATCAGCACGAATTGCTCTACGACAATCGATATAGGGACTGACAATACGAAAAAGGATAATTCTCTTCAACCCTTGCATGTTTGATTTAACTATTTCTAAGTAGTTTTATGCATACAATTTTTATTATGTCTAACTTTGTTTTCTATTTTGATTAGGACTTGTTAAAGAGAAAGTTAGACATCTTACCGTATTTTGTGTGTGCTAATTGGGGCACACGAAATCATATAGTATATCAAGAGATATCTAAAATAGGTATGTATTAGAAACGCCTCATATTTGTGATGTTATTCAAGCTTCGAATTTAGCCAAATATTTGAGTTTTGCAGCATTTTGCCATTTCCCTCTTTAGCCAACCAACAAAAGGTTTTCCCGCGTCCTTTTGGATAGCGTAGAGAGTAAAATTACCTTGATTGGTACCCCAATGAGTTTTATGATGTTAACGGTTTTAATATCGACAGAGCAATGAATTTTTGCATCCTGGGGATAGCGAAGTTTTAATATTCCTTTGCCATAGTAATCTCCATAATTCAAAGTCGTTCCACCCAAAGGGTCAAGATGTGATGAAAAATGGACATCGGGTTAACATGGTTAGACAGTCTCTATCAGCGGTCTTTGAAATGACCTGCAGTTGATATCGAGAAGATTTCTTTTAAGGTATAAAGAACGTGTTCATATTTCAACTTTGATAAATTAATATTTCGTCGACCCTAATAGACGAAGTTGGAGATTTGTCGGTATTATGTTAGAACCGTATATATTACATTTGGAATGTTTTATTCCTTGTTTTCACCATTAATTTTTGTGATAAATAGTTCGGCTTAATTTCCGGAGAAGATATATGCACCGCATAAAATGTTGCGGTGAGAAATAAGGAGAGCTGCATATTTTGCGCCCTTATGTGTTCCCGCTAGCTTTACGGCACGCATTATATGCATCGACAAACTTTAAAGATCTAGTGCTTAATTTGCACTTTGTATATGTTGTTTCAACAAAAACGAGTGTTGCAAATGTTGAACTACGCCTCGTAGATATACAAACGTCGAGCGATAATGAGTGTTGCATTTTTGCAAATGATATTCAAAGTTAATATCAAGCCTTATCATCGCCTGAGATATTACCTAAAATCACGAATTTGGTGAATTAAATTTGTAGCAGTACCTATGAAAATAACTTTATCTTTGGCGAAGAAGGAAAATACAATTGTGGTAGGCATATTTGAATATGGGAACCACAATAGTTCTCGGGTTTAAGAACCTGATGAGCACCGTACCACCAGAAGTGGAATAATACGGGACGGTAGCATAATGATTGGGAGAATAACCATCTTTGAGGCTGGAAGAGCTCTGCTATCGTTGTGACATAAAAGACACGATACACGCATTTGAAATGCCGTTCCTTGTTGCTAATCTCTGTCGGTCGTCTTGGCAGGACTGTGACTGATATTGAGATAGTGTCTATGGTCACAAAATTCGTTTATACTTTACTGTTAATTTTACATGGCAATGAAAATTCTTCCATCCGGACAGTAAACGAGAGAGAAAACATGATCAGTTATCTCTCATGGGTTGCATGTGTAGTTCCACTTTCTGCACCCAGTTTCTCCCTTGACAGGTAGAGTAATGTGGAACTGGATGTTCTGTTGATGAGACATTCCCGCCTTTGGATCAGGGGGAGAGTCGTCGACGATATTGGTTAATTCCAATTGTGTCTCATCAAAATTCTCACACCGAGAAATGACTGAGGTGTTGAAGATTACTCTGTTGCTAGATTTAGCAAGAGTACGCTTGCTTGATTCGGCATATATTAAATTCCTTGCAAGGCTTGCCATGTAATCGCAGCGATTGTTCGTCTGGAAATATGCTTGGAAGCATAGACGAAAAACCTCTAGTTCGAGGTATGCCTGAAAAAGCAGGGGTCTAACAACACCACCCAATATTTCGCTTAGCAATATGTATGGACTAACTCCGAAATACTTTGCTAGAGAATCAACTAGACAATCAGACTCAATCTAGATAAAAGTATCTCAAGGAGTTAATATCTCTCTCTTGGTTTGATTTCTACTCAAGCTAAAATCAATAGCGAGTCTTTATCAAATACAAGGAATAACTTGGACGGTACCAAAGACAAATGTCCAAGGATCAATCAATATCAATCAACAACCAAAGGTTGGATTTCCAATTGATGATCACGAACGCACAACCTGTATTATTTCTATTATATAAAATATAATGCGGAAAAAAATAACATGGAGACCAGAAGTTTTGGAACGAGGAAACCGCAAATGCAGAAAAACTCCGGGACCTAGTCCAGATTGAATACACACTGTATTAAGCCGCTACAGACACTAGCCTACTCCAAGCTAACTTCGGACTGATCTATAGTTGAACCCCTACCAATCTCCCACTGATACAAGGTACAGTTGTACTCCTACGCCTCTGATCCCAGCAGGACACTGCGTACTTGATTCCCTTAGATGATCCCACCCACAACTAAGAGTTGTTGCAACCCAAAATCACAGACTTGATAATAAACGAATCTGTCTCACACAGAAAAGTCTATCGAAATGATAAATCTGTCTCCCACAGATAAACCTTAGGTTTTGTTCCGTCTTTAGATATAAAATCAAGGTAACAGGAACCAATTGATAATCCGAACTTATATTCCCGAAGAACAGCCTAGATTAATCAATCACCTCTCTACAATCCTTCCTGACTACAAAAGCGGATTGTCGAGGAATCACAAACAGTGAGACGAAGATGTTTGTGACTTCTTTATCTTTCCCATCGGAGAACTCTCACGATCTCAAGCCAATAAATCGATTGTACTCGTACGATAGAAGATGCAAGATCAGATCACACACCTACGATAAAAGTAGTATTGGTCTGGCTTTACAATCCCAATGAAGTCTTTAAGTCGTTAACCCGAGTTTAGAGAAGAAACTTAAGAGTTAATGGAGATCGACTCTAGCGAGCGCACTAGTAGCACACAGACGTGTGGGGATTAAGTTTTGCTCTAGCTAGATGTCTTCTATATATAGCCTTTCAAATCAGGGTTTTGCCTTAGGTACAAAGCAAACTCTATCCACCGTCAGATGAAAACCTGATTTAGATTCAAGACAATATCTCTCAACCGTTAGATCGAAAGATATAGCTTGTCACACACACTTGGATACACGTTTACTGGGTTTGAGAAAACCATGCCCAAAAGAGTACACGTATGTTGGTTCAACATGATAACCAAAAAGGTCAACCATATGAGCATCTCATATTAATCATGTTCTTCTTCACAATAACTAGTTCAATTTACTCAAATGAACTAGTTAAGAGTTGTTCAATTGCTATGAGATCTTATGTAACTACACAAGACACAATTGAAACAAAGATGATTCGATTCGATTAGAATCGACTCATGAACATTATAGCCACGGTTTGCATAAAGCATTCCTTAATAATTAATGTTTCATGTTCAGAGCACAACTTTAGATCATAACCTCTTAAGTTCATAAACAGGTTCGCGAACTTAAGTTAATCGGTTGAGTTTTCCAAACTCAGCAGAAATTCTCGGGTCGAGAACTTCCGTCAGTTCGCGGACTTAGCACACAAACGATTTTTTGGAAATTACAGCAGAAATTCTCGGTCGAGAACTTTCGTCAGTTCGCGTACTGGGTTCGCGGACTTGGCAAGCCAATTCCACAATCCTACCGATTTCTCTTGATCAACAAAGTTCGAAAACTTCGGTTCAAGGAATACATGGTTATATAATCTAAACTCTCATTTCAATCATTGAAACATTCTCAGAGGGCGATATTCAGTCATGAAGAACAACAAACCTTTCTTGTCAGAGCAATTTCCAAAGTGATTGAAACTTTCATGACTTTCGTCACTAGGTGAAGATAAACCTGATCAAAGCGAAACGCTTTACCAACACATGATTTCGAGTAAAAGATAAGCAATGAATACTCAACTCGAAATATCAAGTGTATATGATCTAGTCTATATAGCATACAACTTTTGTCTCATAACAAGTAGGAGAAGAATAGATAGACTTTCGAGTGATAGATAAGTTCAAGTCTTCATATACCTTTTTGTTGATGAATTTCCACGGTTCCTTGGTGTAGATCTTCGTCATTGTCGTTGAATCACCATGAAGTCCTTGAGCTCAACTACATTTTTCCTGTCCTAGTCCGAGACTTAGCTAATAGGCTATAAATCAAGAATTTATAGTTTTGATCACTAACATTGACAAACATGCTTGATATAGCAACGCATGCGATGTTGACCGAGTTATGCTCTAACAATCTCCCCCTTTGTCAATTTTAGTGACAAAACTATTAATACATATGGAATACAAAAAAGATAAACTTTAGTGGCTCCTATTCCATAGTCCAATCTTCAATGTTCCTTGAAATCTTCGTCCTTTCAAGTACTCCAATGAACCCAAAGGTTGTAAGTTTAGTATCACCGTTGTTGAAGATCCGTAGCTATAACAATGAGAGAAATCGAGATTCTCGATCATTATTATACAGTGTCATAGTATTATTATGAACATCAAAGTCCAATTGCATCACGACTTTAACAATAATAATATGGTGATATGTATCACTCCCCCTTAGTCAATACTCCATCTCGATCATGGAAACCACTCCCCCTTACACAATGATCCGAAAACTATATGTATTTGTAGTGTGACCTACAATATTTCTCCCCCTTTTTTTCAATAAAATTGTCAAAGGTACAAGAAAGGGTTCATAATGAAATTTCCACAAGAGACATTTCATGACCAAAATAAAGACAACATATCATCTTAATTTAGATGCAATCTTATAGCCGAAGATAACAACATTCATCAAGGAGTTTTAAGACGCAAGATAACCCCTATAAAATTCCACAGCCGTACTCCCCGCAAGATATTACCATTAAGCACAAGTTCAAAAGAACTCTCCCCCATTTGATGTCATTCCCAAAGGAACAACAAGAGCGACCTTAATTTCAAAAGAAAAGAAGGATTTTTATTTGGACATAAAAAACCATGTGAATGATTTTTTTTATATCCAAAACTCAACCAAAATACTCACGAGTAAACCCATGAATATTCTAATTGGAATACGCAATTAAATCAAAACCAAAAAAGTGATCAATTTAATTGAAAGTGCTCAACATAAGTGAACTCACGGAGCAACAGGCTACGACTAAGTTAATCATATGGAGGTGACTAACTTAACCATTCAAGTACTCAACGTAAGGAAAACCTTACGGAATACGTGACTACATTAACCAATAGACATGATAGTGTAGCCGTTCATATACTCAACACAAGAGCTTGTGGAATATATGAGAACTCAACTAAATTAATTATAAGAGAACCTATAATTAATCTAATCGGAATACAAACAAATAACCAAACTAATCACCGAGGTAATCAATTTAATTATCAAAGGATTTGCTCAACAAAAGAAGACTTTCGGAGCAAATAACTAAATAACCAAGCAAGATGATTAACTTAGTTCTATTGGGCTCAACATAAGAGATTATGGAACCCCGACTAAGATTATCATGGAACATGACCATCTTAACCGTACACGTACTCAACATAAGAAGGAAAGCTTATGGAGTACAAAATAAATAACCAAGGATGATTAATTTAGTTCATAATGCTCAACATATAGCATCTTACGGAACAACCAACAAAGCCAAGGTTAATCGACTTAGTTGTAAATCGCTCAACATAAGAAACATAATGGAGCCTTCACGGTAAACACATGAAAATGGATCAATGAAGATCAATACGTGGATAACACGCAAGGATCTATTCTATCTTTGCATCATTATATGCATAACAACATAATAGACTTTATCCTTGTCATACAACCTATTTTCCATCAAATACATGATTGCATAGGAATAACTTTTGTATATATCAAAAGTCCATTCGTCCTTTCATCAATACGAATACCAATTCATGGACGACTTTACTTTTGACCGCAATATGGGACCTTCAAGTTCACGGATGCAAACAATACATATCCCATAAAAATATTGCAATATAACAAACCAAGAAAATACTGCAATAATCATCATCCTCCAAATATTTTTAGAATTTAAAACAAAAAAACTAAAAAAAATAACATAAGAAGATGAAACAAAAATAGCTATGTGTAGTCACAATCTTCGCTATTCAAAGAACTAGTTATTCTTCCAACAAATCCAAAAAGAAGACATCCTAGGCATTAATGTCAACACGAACTACTCTTCTTATTCTTCTTCTTCTTCTTCTCCTTCCAAGATATTCCAAGAAGCTTGAATTGTGATCAACTCCTCTTTGAGTTCGGGAAACTTTGTTGCAACCAAGGACAATTGTTCTTGAACACACCTCACTCTAGAATCAACTTCTTGTACACCTTCATGAATCTTTTGAAGAAGACCTGTTGTAGTAGTGTCGCTAAAATCAAGAGAAGCAATTATTTGTCGCTTATAGGCATTTTCCTTTACACGCCTAAAGGTACATGGACGAACCAACTTGGGAACCCCAATAGAATTTCCAATAAAATCACACCCACGATCTTGACAAATGCGACTAATCAAGCAAGGGTATCCCAACATTTTGACGAGAAAAGTCATCGAAATCATTTGAGAGATAATGAATCCACAAACATCGAGACTAGAATTACCCGAATTAAGGAAATAAACCAATTCCGCAAAGTCATGACTCCACCAAGAATTCTCGATAGTGGAGGGACAAAGGTTGGGAATACCAAGTTTTCCAAATGCCAACAAGGCGATACTAAGATCATTAGTGGGAAACTTTCCTTGACCCAAAACGACCTTCTTACCACAAAGTCCAATGGAAATATCATCACATGTAGGACGTTCATCATCGGGTCTAAGAAGCCGTACGTTTCCTAATGAAATATTAGTAATCCTTGAAATTAGGTCTCTATCAACAAGGAACCTTTTCTTACCAATCATGGACTTGAATTCCAATTTGTTATAATCAACATCATGAATATTGGCATATAAAATCCTTGTAAGAGAATCAAATGCTTGACCTAGACCATCAAAGATATTTCCAAGCTTGAATTTTGAAATACATACTAAATCTTCTTCATGCCCACTTGAAAAATCAATCCTCTTTTCTAGAATAAAACCCTTATTGGCAATTTTATCAAACACTCAATTACAATCATCATTCACAAGCCTAATTCTAAGAGAGCTTTGATTAAGAGAAGGATTCAAACTAGAGGATTTTGATTCTTTGGAACTCCTTTTTGTAACCTTAGGATTCACCATAGTTCTAAGAAATTGAGAGGAGCAAGAGGATAATACTTACTTGGATAGAGAACTTCAAACACCCTCCCTATTGATTTCTTCAAAGAATTTCTAATAGTGGAGAACATCAAACCCTAGTTCACGTACGCGGACGGAATAAGGAAAAAGAGAGTTCGCGGACCACGCGTATATATATATCCCCCATTCATGGGCTTGGGATGAACTAACGTGATCCATGAGAAAAAAGAGATATTCTTAGCCCTTTTTCACATTAAGGTATGCGACCAAAATAAGTGAAAGCCAACATACGCATTAAAAAGCAAAACAATACAACAGTACACAACTTAAACCATTTCTTTCCCCACTTCAAGATATATACAAATGGGGTAAATGTCATCATTGATAGCAAGAGGCATGATGCGCAGAGACGTTCTCATGTGGCATGTCTGGTTGATAAGTGTGAACAGTCCCTGTAGTATAATCAAAATAATGATGATAGTCGGGACAGCTAGAGATTTCTATCCTCCGTTTGTTCGGGATGGAAGAAAGATATTTCCGATTTCTGGGTTGTACAGTATTAACAGACTTAACACAATCAACACCCTTTCCGGAATAATTCTTAGACTTATGAGGATTAAGCTTTTCTAAGAACTTAAAAACGCCTTCGAACGCTTTAAACGGATCTTTGTCAATTGATCCATCACGATAATATTCCTCATAGAGATCAAGAGTTAATCTAGAGAGTTTCCATATCCTTGAGCGTATTGAGCGTTTACCCTTCTTTTTATTTTTTCCTTTAGATTGCATCTTATCATCTAAAACTTCCCTTTTAGATGAAAAGAGATTATCATGAAAGCCAGGAGGTTTTAGCCATAATAATCCTCGAACAATCCTTAAGCAATTCTGGTGTGCGTTACAGATGCCAGGAGCAATCTTTCCTAATAAATTTCCCATGGGACAATTTAAAAGGAACGATCAAACACAAACTTGTTAGGTTTACAGTATTTGCCTGCTCTGATACCAATAGAAAAAGCAGGGGTCTAACAACACCACCCAATATTTCGCTTAGCAATCTGTATGGACTAACTCCGAAATACTTTGCTAGAGAATCAACTAGACAGTCAGACTCAATCTAGATAAAAGTATCTCAAGGAGTTAATATCTCTCTCTTGATTTGATTTCTACTCAAGCTAAAATCAATAGCGAGTCTTTATCAAATACAAGGAATAACTTGGAAGGTACCAAAGACCAATGTCCAAGGATCAATCAATATCAATCAACAACCAAAGGTTGGATTTCCAATTGATGATCACGAACGCACAACCTGTATTATTTCTATTATATAAAATATAATGCGGAAAAGAAATAACACAGACACCAGAAGTTTTGTTAACGAGGAAACCGCAAATGCAGAAAAACCCCGGGACCTAGTCCAGATTGAATACACATTGTATTAAGCCGCTACAGACACTAGCCTACTCCAAGATAACTTTGGACTGATCTATAGTTGAACCCCTACCAATCTCCCACCAATACAAGGTACAGTTTTACTCCTACGCATCTGATCCCAGTAGGACACTGCGTACTTGATTCCCTTAGATGATCTCACCCACAACTAAGAGTTGTTGCAACCCAAAATCACAGACTTGATAATAAACGAATCTGTCTCACACAGAAAAGTCTATTGAAAGAATAAATCTGTCTCCCACAGATAAACCCTAGGTTTTGTTCTGTCTTTAGATTTAAAATCAAGGTAACAGGAACCAATTGATAATCCAGACTTATATTCCCGAAGAACAACCTAGATTAATCAATCACCTCTCCACAATTGATAACATGAACCAATTAGATATTATGCAATTTTAAAACCTTCATGCTCTTAATATTATTTGTTCAGAAGTCGACGAGGAGTCCCAGATGCGCCGACGGAAAGTATGACTAGGTAACACAAATTTTAATCTTGACATACACAAAATGCAAGTTTTTGAGGCAGCTGATTGTGAGCATGCATTTTTATTTTTGGATTGACGGGAGACTATGTCATGTGTTTTTGGATGTTTTCTACTGTGGTGCTTTTACTTGTATGCTTGCATCTCTAAACCTTTTTTTTTTGTATATAAAATGGGTTTTGCTTCTTCTGGTGACCATGTCATAAGATATCTATCTTTTTCGTTTAGTCTTTTCATTTTCTTATTTTCTCCTTTTGCTTCCGCGAATTGACGATCATATATTTCATGACACCTGTTATCACTTTGGCCATTTCATAATTTTCTTGGTCATCCCTGGATGCGTAGGAACACTAATTAGGGCGACCGTGCTATAAGGACCCTCAAATTCGTCAACACTATCAGACCAGTCAAGTGAAGATTTAGCCGCTAATGACTCGATCAATTAGAGACAAACATTAACTAATAAAAACTAATCTAAAAACGATCTAAATATGAACCTAGTAGCACTAGATAGATATCGAAAAGTTATGCGCAATTGACTACTCGAACGCGTCAATCATTCACCGGTCGAATAAGATATTATCAGATTAGTGAGAATAGAAAAATAGTCTTTTTGCACTTAGACCGACTGTGGCTGCCTATATCTGAATCGTTGGGTGTATCAGTAATTTTGCATATTCTTCTATTTCTTCTGTTCTTCTTCTCCTCCTCTCTGCCGAATTCTTTTCAAGGAATTGAGGTGAGTTTGTATGAACAATTCACAAGAGCTTAGTATCATGTTGAACTGAGGAAGAAGGTGATGCTGCTAATGTCGATTGAGTTCTGGAAGAATAAAGTTTTGGTAAGCTGATTTAGGGTTTCGTTTTTCATTGATTTTTTTTATGAAATCATTTCGTTTTGATCGATAATAGAGTGGGTTTGTTGTTAATCGAAGTGTAGATGGTTATATGAAGGTTAATTTTGATTTCATAGAAAATTAGGGTTTCTGTTCTTCCCTGAATCAACGTAAATTAGAGTTCATGCATATTAGGAAGTCTGAAATGGAATCTGCAGATGAAGAGGATGAATTGGTCAGAGGATTGAAGTTTGGTTGCTGGTTTAAGGTTCTGCAGAGAAGAATTGAAAACTAGGGTTTGAGTTTGTAATTGGGAATCAACTTATTGGTATTGGCAGGAAGATGAATTGGTGAATTTGGGTTGCTGCTGATGTTTTAGAATTAGGGTTATGTGACTAGAGGTTGTTGATGAAATTGAAATTTGTGATGAACTTAGGAAGAGGATGAAGATTAAATTGTGGTCTTGGCTTGAGGCTGTTGTTTGAGGGTAAAAACTGGTTCTGCTGTTTTTGGTAAATTTGGGTGTGTTGATGAGAAACGAATTCAAACCCTAAAAAATGCACTGCACGGGAGTACTTTAGATTCGAGAGATCAATCTGTAAGACTCTGGCCTAAACCAAGAAATGGTCGTTCCAGATTCAATTTGGTCACAAAGTGAAGGAGAAGGGTTGATCTTAGGGAGGGAAGCGGAGAAGGTTTTTGAAATCAGGATGTTGAATTATAAAGGTGTGGTTGTTTATGACTTGTATCAGAAAAATGGTTTCTGGATACTTGTGTTGATAACACTTGTGTCCTTTGTTGAAATAGGTGGAAAACCTATTTATACAAGTCATTTGAGCACAACCCTGTTCTCGTAGGAAGTGGATAAGATTAAGTAGTGGAGTAGTGGGGTTGTGTAAGAGGTGGTGATCATCACGTGGTCACATCTTCACCCACTACTCTCATCGTTGTTAACCGTTCGTCCTTTCCTGACACGTTCTCGTAATGGGAGCGTTGCACGCTGCAAGCTGTAAACCACCAGACCAATACCCAGTAAGTATCCTCCAGTTTGTTACATGTTTGATGTCTCGAATAAGTGGGTCAAGTCGTGGGGACTTGCCGAAAAGAATAGCATATGGTGCTATTAGGTTAACAATTAAGTTGTTTATGAGGCCGATATGAAATATCTTATGTATTTGATGCACGTAAAGCATCGCCTTTAAGCAGCTCAAAATAATCGATGTGCATGAAGCATTGTTGTTTTAGAGATCGATCGAATCAGTCACGAATTGAGCATCTTAAAAGAAGTAGCACGACCGACCAACTTTGGGTGATCGTTCGAGAGCCCTATGGGTGAACTACAACTTGGTCTCCTTGTGGAGGAGGGGTGGCTGATGATCACGTCGTCACCCTGTTGGCCACCTAGAATCCGATCTAAACCGTCCGACCAAGCTAGCGAAGTTGGAAGGACGAGATGATCTGCGGAAGTTGTATGCTGCTGTTGATTGTATTTTAGGGTTTGAATTCGTGCAGCCACCCTAACATTAGGCCAAATGATTTGTGGTGTTTGCCACTGATTTGGACAGACCGACTAGGTATACGCACAGATGGGCTGCTGGTGAGTGTGCAAGCATCTCGTTGGCCTACTGAAATTAGATCTAGGCCATCTGACCAGGATGGCGAAGATGCACGGCCGTGATTGATTCGCGGCAGTTGTGTAACGCCACTTATTCAATTTAGGGCTTTATAAGAGCGCGACCGCGCTACTTTGGGAAAGCGGTTCGACGTGCTTCTGGATCACCACATGTAATTCGATCAGCTGGGGATGGAGATGAGCCGCCAGCGATCATGCTAGCGCCTCTTTGATCGTCTGAAATTGGATTTACGCCATTCAATGTGGCTGGCGAAAATGGATGATTGTGATCGATTTGCGATAGTAACATGGGAAATAATAGATAATAGCCAGTGCCAGATATATTATTAGATTAGTTTAGAACTGGGTTGGGTTTGTGAGATAAATCTTAATTCACTAAAAACAATCAATAACTAAAATATTTATGTATTGATCTGATTGATGTGCATGACATGTTGATTGCTTGCTCCTTATTTTGTGTGTATAGTTAATTATGAAGTAAAAATTGTAGGTTGAAACCAATTATAGTATAGTGTAGAAATTTTATTATAAAATTAGAGATTAGTTAGTCTCAGTTATTTAACACTTAAATAATCCAACACTGGGGAATAGTGAGGTTTGTAATTCTGGTGTGTTTATGTTGTCTTTGTTCGTAGGAAATCATCGTGGGGTCTTGCTAACCTGGACAAGCCAACTACAAACATGGATTACTATTCATATTAGGAAGACTTGTTTCTATTAGTGAGCTGATAGACCCCCACTTTTGCTTAGAAACTAATAGAGGCCCTCTCTTGTATTTAGAACCAATAATCTATTAAATTAGATTAATAATCTATGAAATTATAAAAAGTAATTAAGATAATAGTTCGACCATAAATGTTAATAATAATAAATGATAATATGATCACTAATAATCATAACAAAATTAATATTAACACTTATCAAATAGTATTGTAATGAACTTTATCTAATTAAAATCTCATTAGTAAATATTTAATGACTAAAGTAATATTTATGATCAAATAGCTATGTAAAAATTATTAGTAATTATCAATGGTTGGATTTTGTAAAACTATATAAAATTAGAAATACATTCTTGTGTTGTGAAACCAGATAGATAATGTAAGACTTATTATATGTAATCCTGTAAGGCCTACGCCTTAATGATATCATGAAATAAGTATCTCCATGTAGTTAAAACAAGATATCATCCATCCATAATGTAATTTAATACCAAGTTGAATTACTGTGCATAGCTGTAATCAACCACAAGTCAAATAGTCTCATGTGAATTAATTCCACATTAGGAAAAAGGTCTCAACAATAAGAGGCATTGGGTAAGAGCATTGTCAAGAAATTAAAAGGGAACTGGAAATATGAGATGGACTTATAACTGTTGAAACAAATCATAACACTTTAATTTAGGTTGTAGGAAGTTTCCATGCATCTACCTATATGCACTTTAACACTCTATATAAACGATTGAGGCAGGGATAGAATTTATCCTGCTTGTTTGTATTCATCATTTCTAAGAGCCATAGCCAGAGATAAAATAAAATGGTGCGAGGTATTTGGCAAGACATTGTCAGCATAGATTCTGTTTCAATTGGTTGGCTTATCGTTGTTGCATTCATAGCATTGTTTTCAATTGTAGCTTTGTACTTGATTTATTTGCTCATCAAACAAGATCACAGATCCTCCTATTTCATGATATCATTTAGGCGTAGGCCTTTGAATTAAGAGTATGCATGAGTTAAATGTATTATATATGTGTAAAATGTGGTATCACATATAATGTAAAATAAATCTTGTTTGTCGTTTGATATTTTATTAGCTTGGGGTGATATTTATTTGAACCAAATATCACATTTGTTACCAAATCCAAAATACTAGCTTATCAAAAAGAATGAATGATAATTTAAATCTTTGTCAAAATACTATTTAAATCTAATTGAAATGGTCTTGTAATAACTTAGGTTTTTAATTACGAATATATTTTCAAGCTTTTAAGAAATGTCTCTTGCATATTCTTTTTCATAGTAATGAATGATGGAGAAGCATCTTGTTCATTTTTCAAGAGTTTCTCCGGAAGAATTATCTGGATTTTCAGAATTTGTAGAACAATATCCTTTTGATGTATCAACATGATCGAGTGTTCATATATGAGAGTATGAGCATGGGGATTCTAAACTTCCACTCCACTAGAATTGCGAGATTACATCCACTCTACAAGAGGATCATGAATGAAAGTCTCAAAAACACTTATTAGATTTTGTTTATGTGTATAAGCACTGAAAGTGTTATTTTTCAGACCGTCAAGAAAATCCCCTCGTATCCAGTTATGCCCAACCCATCGATCGCACTACAAAATAGAAGGCCTCTTGGGACGATTAAAAAGCGTCCCAAAAACCGTCCCAAGAGGTTTTTGTGACGGTTTTTCATCCGTCCCTAGAAGCCACTTGTTTTGTAGTGTCGTGTTCTCTAGAAGGAGCAAATCACACATTAAACGTTTCAATCGTTAAAACAACTATTTTATACCTATTTAGAAATAAGCATAGGCTAAAGCAATGCCTTTTTTTTTTTTTTTTTTTTTTTTTTTTTGGGTTAATCTGAAAGACACTAGCTTAGGTTTCACCAACTGCAGACCCTTATCAAGCATACAACTAAAATCGACGTGAACACAATCAGGGGATTAATTTACCATGGGCACTATAGATATACTGCGGTATATATCATAAACCTCGGGTGTGGGAGCACATTTTACCATACAACAGTCCTCTATCAGCGGGATCACAGCGAAGGTACGTATGTAAAGTTTCTTCCGACGGCTTTCTGAATATTTTGCTAAAAAATGGTTAATCATCGACACAAACTCCATCATGCATACATCCTTCGCTAGATAATCTTTCTGCTTGCAGAGAAATTGGCATTCAATACCATCATTACTAACAAAAAGTAACTGAGAAACCAAAAAAATAATTACGAAGGTGAATTTATATTTATCATTATGTACTATCTCAGAGATCTTATGGCAGTCATAGAAGTCCCTCCTCAGAAATCTTGGCGAAAACAGACATTATCTTACTTCAACAGTGTGACTGTGTTCAAACCAATACACTCGGGGTAATATAAAGCATTGAAGGGAATCCATTGATCGATATTAAGACTTCATCATATAATGGTCAGTGGGACAAGTGGTTAAATAGTAAGTGATGCGACCACAACAGATCCTATGACATCCATAGGAAAATTGAAAAAAGCTTGTTGTAATTCTACGATGTGAAAATTGGCTTCCCCAGACGTCTGGGATTCTAGAATTGCTCTATTAGCTATCTCATTATGACCAGCAGAACGACAGGACTTCGCATATTGAAGCCAACAATTTCCAACAGAAGCATCAAGATAACAGGCACCGAAAACCAGCCTCCGGAGATGGTAGTGTGAGCGACATTCAATTTTCCAAGTCTTATATTACTTTCTTGAATCTTGGATCATCGAAATGGAAAAATCTCTCCAAGAAATAATTATTGACAAGAAGACTATATAAGTCTTCTAGTTATAGTAGCAAGTGAAGCTTTACCACAAAGGAGTAAGCTCGAGCCGTAAGAATCTATTCCAACAGCAACAAGAGGAACAAGTGAAACTTGTCTAGAATGAGGAATTAACTCTGCAACCGAGACCTGGTCGTTCATCATTATCGCTCGCAGGATCTTGGCAACATCCATGTCAAAACAAGCATTTCTCTCGAAACGAAGAGCTTTCTTATCAAGAAAACAAATCAAGCGGAGGATGCAGTAACATCACAAACCAACTATTTAATTAGGCCGACCGAGCGACGCGAGGGAGGATTCTATGTGTGGTGATTTTGTGGCAAACGTGAAGCATGACTTTTTTCTTTTCAATTTGGCACACAAAGATTGGATTTGGGTGGTTTGGTGTCATACCCTGTAAATTTCCAAATTGTTCCTTCCTTTTAGTCCAATTACAATAACTCTATGTATCCTATTTTTAGGGGTATAATTGGTAACCAAACTTTAATATAACATGTTCAAAAATTCGTGTCTTGGAATTTTACAAGTTTTATATCGTTGGAAAGATTATAAAAAAATCTACACAATGAGTATAAACAACAATATCAAATTTTTACGAAAAATTCGGAGGATTTTATCATTTTAGTCACAATTTTCAAAAGTTATACGTATATTCATTATGCAAACCACCACAAAGGATACATAATACTTTATGTAGCCATATTTTAGTTTATGCATCAACTTATTTTCCGTTGTAACTAATAAAAAGATGTACTCCTCTGTTTTAAGAAAAGTGGTACATTCACTTTAGCCACCATAACCATTATGCAAACCACCACAAAAAAATGCATTACATATTATGCAACCATATTTTGGTTTATACATCCGGTAATTTTCTTTCTCAGAAAAAATAATATTTTCTCACCGTGTCAGGAAAAATGATATTTTCGTGTGGATTTGGATTGTAACAACTTGCAAAGTCATTTGTCAAATGAAAACTTTCCTAAATTATCTAAATTGATTAAACACCATTCAAATCATAAAACAATGCTGCCAGAGCAGATATGCTCGAGTAACCCAGAGCATAGTACTTTCCAAAAAGAACAGCAACAAATAATCTTCTTTTGCCATTTTTAGGTTAGCAGTTCGAATCCCTGCAGTGAACATTTCATTTCTTTTTTTCAAAATAAAAAAGCCACAATCAGCTTACCAGTAACAAGGCCAAGGGAACATTTAGATTGTCTTCACTGAATGGAGTTGCATAACAATCTCTCAATTTAACTGCAACTAAAACTTTACCAAAACAAACATAAATAAAACGATTACATAAAACAATCTATCATCCCGGGAATCTCTACTCAGATTCGGATTCAGCACTCTGCAACCAGACAATGAAGGGCTTGAGATTCTTCCATATCTGTGAATTTTTTCTGCCACCAGCAGCAATTCCTTCATTGAACCACTGAACAATGTACTCTTCCTCCAGAACATCTTCATCATAGAGTGTTTTCAGAACTAACGCAACCTCCTTCACAACTTCAGGGCCAGATTTTTCACAGAAAGCATCAATAGCTCGCAGAAGAAGAATTTGCGATCCTTCGTTATCATGAGTTGCAGCAGCAAGGTAGTTCTTCTTCTTCGTCACTTCCTTGGAGAACCCATAGTGTACAACACCTCCAAAAAGTGCGTCAATAAGAGCGTTCATGACATCCTGTGGGGAATTAGAACCGCCGTTCAGAGATCTTAAAAGGGATTTCAACTGTCCAATGCTACAACCCTTCAGATTCCCTTGGATTTTCTCAACTAGTTGTTTGTGAGCACCAATGCCATTAGCTGACTTGCCGTTTTCAGTTACAGCGCGAGATTTTGCTTCAGGTTCATCATTCACTGCAGCAGCTGTACCATTAGTAGCTGCAGCAACCACTTTCTTTGCAGCAGGTTTTGGCTTTTCCATTTTAGCCTCAGCTGTGATAAGCATAACCATGTCAGCTGTGACAGCACTCAACTGTTCTTGTATACGTTTTCGAGCTGCTTCCAGTGATGTATCAGTAGCCCACTGAACACCATCATCTTCCTCCTCTTTCTCCTCATGTGCAACACTGTCATCAGCAGCCTCGCCTTCTTTTAGTCTTTCTTTCTCAGCCCTCCGCATTGCCTTCTTATCTTTTCCACCCTTCTTCTGCGCAGGCGGATTCTTTACTATGAAAGCTGTGAGCTTGTCCCTCACGTCAACATCAGAAACAAAACCACAGGCAGCACATTTTAATTGGATCATCTTGGTTTTGGTGATGATAACCTCAGTCTCAGGGTTCCCACATCCATAGCACTGGACAAACTTCTTAATGAAGTTGTCAAGCAAACCAGCAAGCTTAGCAGTGTCATGCGCACCATTGACGAGAGCAACTCCAGTTTTTTCATCAAATTTGGACTGTGCTCCGAGCTCATAACCAAAATATTTGGTGGTATAAGACGCAGGTCCGGCCAATGCTTTTGCTATGTCAACCATGTTTACCACATTAGTCTTGATCCTGTTCCCGCGACCTTCAATCTTTGTTAACATCCTTGGCATCTTGTACCTGTAAAACGCATCCCTGCTGTTAGCGGCACCTATGTTCTGCAACGCCATCCTTCAAGAATGAATACAGTAACCTTCTTCTAGTAAAGGCTTGGAACTTGATACCAAGCAATCTAACAGAGCCCAAAAAGAGTGCAACTCGTTCAAACATATAAGGCTTGAAATCAGAGAATCAATAGAGATTTTGTTTTTCTTTTGCTGAGGAAAATAATAAAAAGAGGAGTTGAGGAGGTCTTATTTATAGCGAATATAGCCAAGAAAAGGAAACCCCTGTTTTTAGAAGGTATATGGCAAAGAAATCAGATTAGGAAACAGCTAGAAATCAGAAAAGTCCAGAGCTGACTGAGCAAAGAAATCAGATTATGGAACAAATTTCCAGCTAGAAATCAGAAAACAGATGTCTGACTGAGCAAAGAAATCAGATTATGGAACAAATTTCCAGCTTCTAAATTGATGATTCGTATGTTGATTCTTATTTTACATTGATGATTGACATTTTCAGATTACAGACAAAGTTTAGTTACAGAGAAAGGAAAAAAGATGATAGCAGGAAATGTCAACTACTGTACACAAAAAAAAAAAAAAAAAAAAAAAAAAAAAAAAAAAAAAAGTAAGAAGAAAATAGATCTCTCATCCACGAAAAAAAAAGAAAAAACAAATGATTAAATTTATAAAACAAAACCGGTGTAGTTCCGCATTGTGTCACTGTTCGTGAGGTCTTTGATATACATATTTTGTTCTTGGATCAACAATAAGACCCTTCCCTCCATTTACTTCTAGATCATGCCTGTGTTTAACCATATACCATTAGCATTGAAACCCGCAAAACTCATATTGTTAAGAAAAAAGGATGCAAGAAGCACTCAACTGGAAAACAAAGTCTGGAATAGATAACTGCTCACGAGTAACGTGTTTGAACAGCTGCAGAAGCCTATCAACGTAAACGACTTTCCTCCACACCTAAATAACAAGGGAAAATCTAAGGCTGAGGTTTTATAGAAGATTGATACCGAGGGAAAAGGATTCGACTCCTAAAACTCTGCCATACACTTGAGATACACGGTGAGATGCCATCACTTACCTCGCCATCTACAAACAGTTGCAAGCCAAGAATTGCAGTCTTCAACCCTAATGTTGGGTGGAGTACATATATCGCCTGTATATAAATAGGTAAGATATCAAACTTCCCGTGTGAAAGAATGTATACTTTAAACAGGAAAGTTGAAGAAATGTGTGCTTACATGCAGATTACGCTGGTGTTTCCGACCAAGAATTTGTTGTAAACGCCTCATCCATCCCAAATCCGGTTGACTATCAAGTCCAAATTGAAAATTCATCAGCACAAAAAGATGTTGAGATGAGAAATTAAGAAACGGGTATTAAATCTTCAGCTCTTTAATCATCATTACTTAGATCTAAACATGTTGCTAACTTAACCATATGTCGTAAACGAATTTCACCCAAGTAGTAACATGTTCTGCAGCTCACATGCTTATTTCATGACTCTCAAGGCATCACCTTTGCAACGCTGAGCCTAGTAATAAAAAGTACAGATTCTTTACAGTTTATACAAATTTCAAACTGAAAATTCAGACTACGTGGTTTCAACGGACTACTGCTCTTTGAAGTCCAAATCTACTTGATATAGAAATAGGTCTAGTATTGACTTGTTACTTCCGCCACAATTTTACACACTTTAACTAATAGAACTCCGTATCTATGAAGAATTTCATCGAGTTATTAAAAATATAAACTCAAAAAACTAGATCATACGAATCCTAGTTGAAGAACATGTAATAATTAGGAGAAAAAGACATAGAATGCTAGCTTTTCAGCTCTATAGTCATCATCACTTAGACTTACACATAATATTAACTTAAGCACGCATTGAAAACGAATCTGACCCTAGTATAAACATGATCTACAGCTCACATAAACTCCATATATAGTATATACCAAACATGATCAGTTCATAAACCACTTCTATTTCCTCATGCTTCAAAGCGGGATGAAACTGATTCTGTTTTTATTGCAAGAGGAAGAGAGTCTTTGTCAAGCTTGCCACGTGACTCTCTATCTTTTTCCTTGAGCTAGTCTTTAGTGCATGATTAAAAACACATCTTAATACGTATTACTACTAACTTGGTTTAATTTAATCTAAAAAGGATTAGCTTAGACTAACTTTCATTTGTTGGGAAAACCATAAAAAACCAACACCAGGAATCTAAAAAACTACAAACTACTTGATATAAAAATTATCTAGCAACTCTTTAATGAAAGATGCAAGTTAAATAGAGACATCGATGAAACAAAGAAATATCATATGCAGTAAACATGTTGTATGTTCGAAAACCAATTGATATCAGTTACAGCCACCATACTTACAGCTGCAAAGATGCTGCAGAGTGAAAGTAGACAATGGAATACGGCTTCTGTATCAGAGGTTCAAACTCCTGATTATAAAGAAAAATAAAACATTAGCTCTTGAGTTGAGTTATACGCAAGAAGCCAGTAATGAGAGACACTAATAACGCCCTACATGGATGAAATAGATAATTTTTACCTTTACTACATAGAGCACAAAGCGCTCCAGATCGAGACATCGCAGTAGAAAGTGGGCTCCTACAACAACCATTACAGGGCGGCCTTCACAATCTACACCGCCGCAATAACTAATATCCCAAAAGAAGATTGCTAGATGAGATCACAGAAGAAGTAAGATTTTAAATTTTAAATGAAATAAGCTAGCTGAGGTGATAAAAATTATTATTCCCAACTGCTACAAATTTAAAATAACCTATGCAGATTTTGGTCAATGAAATGCCAATGAAAGTCAAAATCTTTGATGGTGTATGCTGACATAAGAAAACATAACGCAGCACTGATAAACTTACACAATTCTCATTTCTGCAATTTCAGAAAGACTGAGAGAATTTGCTTTTGCTAAATATCTGGAGTGAAGCGAGTATTCCTCAACAGCCGATAAAGAGGGACCACCAAGCTCACCAAATCCAAGCAACTTACCACAATTAAAACCACCCTTTGCTTGAGCTGCTGCTTTTTCCCTCTGCTCTCTATGTCTCTCATCTGGATCTCTGCTTATGGACATGAATGCAGGATCCAAGTAGGTATCCAGAAAGGACGAGCTCCTGATAACATAGCATATTCGTGTAAAAAATATATGCAGGGAAGGAAACGCAATACTCTATGGCAATCAAGGAAAACTTCACAATTTAGAAAGAAGAAAAAAAATTCTCACTAACCGCCTTATTTTCAACCCATTATCACTGACAGGAAGATCCACTGGAGCAGTTGGAGTCGTAGGGGCAGTCTTTGTGACGGTGGGTAAAGGTTTTATTCTGATTTTGCGTTCATAAATGATCGTTTCACCATTCTCATCTCCGACATCAGCAGGAAGCTTTGTTACTGCCACCTCCTCCTCTAATTTATCTCGAGGGAAGTAAAGAGGAAGCAACCTGTTTCATGGTAAAATGTCAGCAAAGAAATAAGACCCCAGTTGCAGTTAAAAAAACAAAAATAAAATGGAAGAGTACCTTTTATATATCTCAGTATCAGCTGACGTGGTAGTACAAAAAACAACAGCCGTGATTTTGTCTTTCTGCTTCTCAAGAAATCGTCGCACCGTCCCTGATTATTGCATATGAGAGATGAGTGATAAAACTATATAAATATATAGAGAATCTCCGAAGAATGAGTTAAAAAACTGTAAGAGACTAGAGAGATGTTTTACTTATTGCTACATGAGCAGCTGGTTCGCGAGGGTAATTTTTAGCCTCCTTGTATATACAGCCAACAGCAATGCTGCATCAAATATGTCAATACGTTAAGTTTCTGTCCACATAAACTGTAGGCCCAACAAAAGAAAATCATCACTGGATAAACCATCTGCCACATAAAGACCTTTGAAGATCGTTTTCAATAAGAAGCTCTAGACAAGAACGGTAGCAGTGACTAAGAGCATTCTCCGCTGCGGTATGATACTTGACTGCATATTTGGGGCCCACAGTGTGTATCACCCTCCTGAAAGATAACGCCATGTACAAGGTTCAGGTTAGAGCATGAACGTATGAATGCCTCAACATGAAAGGAAAAAAAATAAAAAATATTACATGATGATTGTCAAGGTTGAAACATCAAAATCATGATATGCACACAGAATTATCTGATCTGTACAGAAGCTCAGAAGTACTAAGATAACCATGAGCTGATTTCTTCTAGTCAGGATCAATGTAACACTTCCTCTTTTAGCATGCTTGATGATTCTCATAACCAATTTAGTGATAAGATACGATTACTAGATGGATCTAAAGAATGAATCAGTTCTTACATGAAATAATTTTACAAATACTATCAGAGCTCAGAAGTTAAGGATCTCAGGCATGCGCGTTATTAATGTCAAACACACAAAAACATCAAGAAACCTACGTAGCCGGAAGATCGTAAGCGTTGGTAAATTTAGCCATGCCTGTTCGACATCCACCCTGTAAAGAAATGAAGGCATGTCAAATCAGTTTACAGGACAAGCTTCTTTAGCAACCCAAAGCAAGCAAAACATAAAAAAACCATATGGGTTACTCATTCCACCCTTAAATTCCAATCTGTATGTGGAACTGTTAATATGTGATAGGAGGGTCAATTTTTTGTGAGGGTGATTTATGTGGTTAGAAGATCACAGTGTGAATTAAATATAACTACTCAGGCTTGTGTAAGGACGCCCTGATTCAAAGCTCCCACTTGGTTCCAAAAGATCTAAGGGCATCGTTTAAAGAACTTCTGAGAGGAACACTGAAGAGTAGCCCATACGTTTACTTAAGCAACTCGTCTTCTTCTCTTCAGAATGTTTCCATAGAATTGCTAAGTGGAGTTTGGTACTTGTATCAAGGAATGAGGAGAAACTAAATATCAAGGAATGCATATCAGACGTCAATACTAATGGGTACAAGTGAGAATGTTACTCTAGAAATTCATTTGCTGCTCAACAGCAATAACTACAAGGTAAGTTCAGTACACCATGTTTATCCAACACCTTATGCCCAAGCGATAACTAATACTTGCTCATTCAAGTTAAACATAGAATTGAACTAGGAAGATTTCAATGAAATGGTATCTCAATGTTAGACAGAAGGTAAATTACCAATGCTGTGCATTCTTCGGCCAAACCAGGACCAGCAGCAGCATACAGACCAGGGCTACCATGTGCTTCATCCAAATTCTGTTCACCACCCACTTAAACATATGAGGATCTGAATTGAACTCAAATTTCAAGCATGTGACAGTTGACTTTTCTATGCACAGTTAGAGACCAAATCTCCTCATAAATCAAGCACAAGGCGTAAACAATGTGAAAGAAAACATGCAACACAAGATTGATTTAGTTTTCACAAAAAAATATTAACAATACACAAAAGTAGGGAGACTGAAACACTCATTTACCAGGCTTCTATCAACATACCTCATTAGTGGAGTTGACAACAGCATCAACCTCAAGATTCCAAGGGTCACCCCGCCACAAATAAATCTTCGAATTAACATCATGATTAACAGGAAACCTCGACGATACCCCATTACCTCCACTATCTACCCCTGGAGGCGACGTAAGAGGATCCTTTGAATACAAATTTGGATACAACGGAGAAGAATCATCATCATCCTGAATTGCCAAAGATAGCCTCTGTTCTGCATCACTCCAACGCGGAACTTGTTCAAGTTTCACAACATAATCACCACCACTATCTGGGGTACTACTCTGCATCATCACCAACCCCAGAACCAATTCTTTGCTGCTCCCTCTATACTTATCAAATGTCTTTGAAAAAACCCAACATAATAGTCCCCAGTTCTAAACCCCTGAGCTTAAATTTTCAAAAGTTTCTTCCTTTCAGCTGCATTCAAAATTATCCTACCTGCGAAAACAAAACCCTAAAATTTCAATTGCCCACTAAGCTCATTAACCCAAATTTCACCAATCATAAGGAAATTTCTCACGATTGATCAAAAACTGTAGCATTTTACACAGATTTTTATTAAAGTCAATGAATTTACACACAAATGCAGTTCTCAAATCTCAATTTTTTTCCTATGGTGATCATGATAATGTTGGGGATTTGAGAAAAGAAGATTAAATTCAACAGAAGAATTCTCTGGAAGATCTGGAATGCGGTGATGATAATAATAAAAACAAAATAAAGAAACTGAATATGAGATTCAACGTGTCGAAAAAATCATACCTTTCTGTTGTTGCTGTTGTTTGTTTTCAGATTCAGAAAGATTATGATTTTTTTTTTACTTTTTTTACTTATAAATTTTTTTTAGTTTCAATAATTGGTTAAAAAAAAATCCTTTCTAGATCCCAAAACGATGCTTTTGTTTCTTCTGCATGGATTATTTTATTTTGTTCAGCGGCGGGTCTTCTTCCCTTTGTGTTCGTAGCTCTAGCTTATTGTGGCACATGTAGTCGTGGTAGTCGCATTTCTTTTTTATGGGTCATTACAGGTGTTAGTTATTGGCGCCTAGATACTACTACCAAAAATAAACGATTTCTGGCTAATAGGGTTATGTAATATCCCCTTTAAAGTCATCTCAAAATTTCTGGCTAATCGTACCAAGAAACTTCTGGAAAATCTAATTTCGCCCTTTAAATCTGCATTTTTATCAGATAGGCAAGTTTCAGATAATGTAATTATAACCTATGAACTAACTTATACACTAAATCATAAAAAATCAAAAATTGGAGGTTTAGGAGTTAAAATTGACATGTCAAAAAGCTTTTGACAGGGTCAGCAGAGACTTTTTTTTCTAAAAAAAAAAATAAATCTTAATCATCATTAACGGAAAGGAGTTTATAAGTAGTGGATGGAAGCCTGACGATAAGCTGGGCTCCAATCCCTTTTTGGATAACAACACCTATCCTGTGAAAAAGGAGATCTCCAACAACAACATTCTCATCATGACTAGCCATGTAATTTCGCAACCTCTTCAGGAAATCCACAGTATCACTCCCTAGCCCACCCAAGGTGGTGAAGGCAAGAACACCAAACCCCAGCCTCTGACTCGTACATTTCTCAAAATACTTTGCCCTCTTCTTCACAACCGCGTTGTCAATAGACCGACCAAGAATAAAATTACGCTCTCAGTCACCCGTAAAGGTGGAAACACCAGTAACATCCAAGCACATATCCTGACCAGTATCCCAACCATACACAAGGATATCCGAGGGTCGTAGGGCCAGTCCATTGTCTGAAAGGAGTCCCAAATCCACTTCTTTTCTGGCTGAAACACCCGCTCGATAACAAATGTGCGCGAAGGTATCACAGACAAGATTATGACTGTATTTGAGTCCCAAATCCACTTTTTTTTTAATGCTAGGGCATAGGCTCGTCCATCCCCCTGGCAGCGTAGCCACCGGCTTACTCCCTACTGAGCAAACTCGTCCCCTCTAACTTAAACCCATGTTAAAGTTAGTATAATTACGTTGGAGCGGAGACTCGAACTGCTGACCTCCTATTTGAAAGTCAGACTCCTGGCCAACTGGGCTAACCCCTGATGGTTGTCAGTTGAGACTTCTTGATAAAACTACGGAATGTATGGGTTTTTGTAAAAACTGGTGTGAGATGATCAGACGATGTATCTCAACTGCTTCAATTTCAATTTTTTTAAATGGAATACCGGGCACGTTTTTAAACCGGAGAGGGGATTAAGACAAGGGGATCCTATTTCCCCTTGTCTTTTCCTGATTTGCACAGAAGTTTTCTCAAGGTTCTTAATTGCAAAAGAAAAAGATAAACATATTCAGGGGAAAAAGATTAGCAATATTAGTAAACCAATGTAGCACCCTTTTTTTTCGTTGATGATTGCCTAATCTTTACAAAGGAAAATCTTCAAAGTTGCAAAAACTTACTAAATATTTTGCATGAATTTAATGTGGTGTCGGGTCAGTTGGTAAATTTTGATAAATCGGATGTTTTCTTTAGTAAGAAAACTCACCCAGAACTAAAAAGAATGATGTCTAAACTTTTAAAAATTAAAAAAGTAGACATGAAGGATTCTTATCTGGGTGCCCCATTTTTCATTGACAAATCAAAATTAAAAACTTTTGATGCAATTGTGGCAAAAATGGAAGAGAGGGCTAAATGATATAAAACTTTACTTTTGAACCAAGTAAGCAAAATGATTTTGAATAAATCCATTCTTTCTAGTTTCCTTGTTTATTAGATGGGTTGTTTTAAGCTTCCCAAGAAGATTACTCATAGGATTAATGCAATCCAGAAAGACTTCTGGTAGGGCAAAGAAAATTCGAAAGGATTATTTGCTATTGCCTGGGATTTCTGTTGTAAACCCATACGCATGGGAGGTTTAGGTTTTAAAGAGGCAAACAAAATGAATCTAGGAATGATAGCTAAGATTGCATGGAGGATATTCTCTGAACCAAATTCTTGGTGGGTTAAACTACTAACAGGGAAATATTTTAGGAAAAAATATATCCTCTATAAAAAAAATGCTAACTCTTTTTGGATGTGGAAGTGTATTCTGCATGGAGTTAACCTAATACAGAAATATCTGTGTTGGGAGGTGGGAGATGGTCATTCAATCAACATTTGGACTGACCACTGGATTCCTGGTCTACATGTTACTCTAGACCAAATATGTTCTGAAAAGAACCCATTGTTAACACTTGTATCAGATCTGATCGATTCTGATACGAATAAGTGGAACCATACTCGGATCATTGCTTCTTTCCCTCATATTATTGCTAACTCAATTCTGAATATAAATTTGTTTCCTAATGCTAATAATGCCTTACATCAGGATATACCTAGATGGACACTAACCAAAAATGGTATCTTTACGGTGAAATGTGTATATGATAAATTGAATGGCATGGATAACAAGGATAGGTAAATAGAGAAATTTTGGAATGATTTCTGGAAAAGAGAATTACCGCAATTTGTTAAGCTTTTTCTATGAAAATGTATGAACAATGCTCTACCTACTAGAAAAATTATGTCATGCTGATGGAAAATGGAGAAAACATTTGTATCTTTTCTCATCATCATAACGAAAATTTACAACATATTATCTTTTATTGTTGTTTTGCAAAAACCATTTGGTCCCTACCACCTTTCACTGGAGGAGTAATGTCTGACACTTCTGATATAGGTTTCAAAGAGCACTATAACTTGTGGTATACAGGGAATGAAAGGATGGCTGATATATGTGCAATAAAATGCTAGTTTATATGGAAAGAGAGATGCACCAGAAATTTTGAAGAGAAAACAACCTCTTCGGTTCAAATATCTTTCTCAATTCAAAGATACATAGACTTCTGGTGCAGCAAATCTACCAAGATAAATCGGAGTCCAATACTAATGCAAATGCAGGAAACAACAACTCAAGATATCCATGGACTAAACCTGCAATTAATTGCAATAAACTAAACTTCGATGCTTCTTGGATTTCTCCTGTTTTAAATGCTGGTTATGGACTAATCCTCAGAAACCGTGCAGGAGATGGACTTAAATCTAATTCAGGAATACTTAGGACTAAGAACTTGTTTGTTTGCAGCTGACTCGGCGTCTGAATCTGAGTCAACCCCTGACTCGGACCGAGTCAGCAGTCAGACCGTTTGTTTTCCATTTTGAGTCAGATATGACTCGACCTCTGACTCAGACATAACCCCTGACTCGGACTCATTTGAGTCAGGTAACAAAATACCCCTGACTCATGGGACCAAACCACTGACTCACTTATTTCCGAGTTAGATGAGTCAGATCTGACTCAAAACAAACATATCGACTCATATCCAGATGAGTCAGGTGATTTCACTCAGATCCAGATGATTCAGATCCAGACGACTCAGATGAGTCAGGAGTAAACAAACATGGTGTAAATGTCCAGAAAAGGCGGAAGCTTTAGCTTTACTACAAGGAGAAAAATGGGCAAGGGATCTTGGATTTATGGACTTTTAGATGGAAGGTGACTGTGAAAGAATCATGAAGTTTGTAGAAGGAAAAGAATCAATGATGGACTGGCATAATCAGAGCGTGGTGAAGGAAGCAGTGAATATTTTGAAAAGTTGTGAACGTTTTTTGGGGTTTTAGTTCACACGAAGAAGTGGGAATCAAGTGGCAGATAAATTGGTAACATAGGCACGAGAATCTTCTCTATTCATGGAATGGAGGGAGGAAATGCCAAGTTTCTTAACCCAATTTATTTTGGTTAATAGTACTTATAATATTTCTAATGAAAGTAACCAGCCTAGAACTAATGTAAATGTTGTTGGTCTTTAATTTGTAACTTCTAGAGAGTTTCAAAAATCTGTTCTTAATTCGGAAACCACTACTGAATCAATGTTGTCTGATAATCACAATCGGGAGCGTGTTCCCTTTGTGACAGTACGACAACATTTTTTTCAGGTGTTCCGTGGTTTGGTAGTTTGTCTTTTCTTTTTGGAATATATCCATCTTTATCTTTAAAAAAAAAATACTACTAGAAATTACAAGGTTCGGAAATCGAACCCCTGCATCTTTCAATGGGTTAGATAGTCGCATATATTTCTTAAGTTTTTTCTTACTTATTTTCGTTTTGCTAGATGGAAAAGAAAACGAAACTAAACAGTCATAGAAGGGAGATACGAGTAGAACCACCACACATTATAATAGTAGGACAAAACATACATAGCTAGAGTGTGGGCAACGACATTCTGATCTCTTTTGTTGAAAACAAACTTGATCTTGGTCACTTTTCTTGTCTGAGCTCTGATTTGGTAAAACTGGTAATCACATCTACTTCTTGGGTTTTTTTCTTCCCTATTGCTAGATAACGGCGATATCATATTGAATACAAGACGAGATACAGAAAGGGAAATTTAAGGAGTTATCACATATTAGAAAGGTGGGATAAAACATACTTAGCTAGAGTGTAGGCTACGACATTCTATTCTCTTATGTTGAGAACAAACTTGACCTCGGTCCCTTTCCTTGTCTGAGCTCTGATTTGGAAGATTAACTCGCGAATTTTCCATGGGATGTGAGCATTTTTCTCGGTCATCATCTTGATCACCTTCTCGACTTCACTTTCTATTATTACTCTTTGCAAGCCAGTTACAACTACAAAATCAGTTGCTAATATAACAGTTTTTGCTTCAGCTTCAATAGGACTCAGCATATCATAGGATTTAGTTCCACAACCTTTAAAGTTTACTATGGAGTCTCTAGCCACAACTACCATCCTGCCTTGAGGTTATCGAAGGTAGCATTCACATTCAATTTGATCAAATTTCCTTCCGTTGGCTTCCCCTTAGTTGTTATTTCTCTAGAACTAGTAGTTTGGATCTTGACTCATATCATGGGATTTTGTGGAAGCATTTTTCCTCAATCAGCATCTTGACCACCTTCTCGGCATCAATTTATATTATTATTCTTTATAGGTCAGCTACAATTGCAAAATCAGTTGCTAATAGAACATCTTCTGTTTCGGCTTTAATAAGACTCATCACATCATGGGATTTAGTTCCACAACCTTTAAATTTTACTCAAGAGTCTCTAGCCACAACAACCCATCCTGCCTTTAAGTTATCAAAGGAAGCATCCACATTCAATTTGATATTTGTCTGTAGACGACGACGTTGAATGTGGATGACGACGACATTGATCAAATTACGATATATTTATTTGTAAACTCAAAAATATATTTAGACATTTATCTGTAACTTCTTGAGTTTTTAGGAGTCCATTTTTGTATACACTTTTCTAAGAGGTTCTCCAATGGAATGTATGTGAAAATAAATGTCTAAATCCATATATGATAGACATTTATTTTCCCTAAAATTCTTCTCCAACACCAACTTCTTAAATAGGTATGAAGATGACATGGCTTAATCTTTGCTAGGTTAGACATTCACCTTGAGGATGTCAAGCTAGCCTAGTAAGTTTTTGCTTAATAAAATTAATTCTAATATATTTATATAGCCATTTTTGGCTCTAATAAAATCCTAAAATTACTAAAATAAGATTACCTCACAAACAACACCATTGGAGATGAATTCTTTTTCCCCCTTAACTTAAAGAAAATTTAGAATGAGGATGTCTTGTTTGTGTTGCCAACTAAGAAACACACGCAATAAAGGTTACATAAGCTTTAAAAGGAAAATAGTGAAGATACTTTTATGCCTAATAAAAAGGCATGTGCATTGTTAATACCCAAATTTCAGTTTAGGTCCTACCCATCCTAGTTGTCTCACATGACTTCATTACACCAATTGTGGTAAGAGAGAGAGTCCCCTTTCCATTGTACCTTGTACTTTCTTTTATAAGCTTTCCCAAAAGCCCTTCATTTTGTGACATCACGCCATGTGTCCTAATACTTCTTAATTACTTTTAACGCCACTCCTTAAGCTAACCCCTTTCTTCTTTGTTAATTCCTTCTAAATCCTTCAATCCTTTTGGGTCTTTTCCACTAAGCCCAAGTCTCCACGCCTTGACCCAAGTTTGTTACCACTCTTAAGGGCACCCTTAACCCGTTAAGGAGGATATTTTTTCATGTATCAACATTAGTCCCCTGACTATTGGATTATTTATCAAATAACCCAATAGTCAAAAGATTCTTTCCAGTGCTTTTCCTTTTTCGTAGCGGTTCGTGTCCCTCTTTCAAATTTCCGATCGTGGGCGGCGTTCCAACTCCTCATCGTGCAAAACTTCCTTTCCCGCTTCCCGACGGTTACTACTTTTCACTTACTCATAACTGCCACGTCTAACTCCTGAAATTACCCCTATATATAGAGCTCTGTTTTTCTTTTCTAAACTTTCACTTTCAACTCCCCTTCTTTACACGCCCACGCACTCACCATGTCTAGTAGCTCGTCTTCTGACGAAAGCAGCGATTCTGAGCAGCCAGGAAATGTAGACCCTGAAGAAGCGGAGGTACCCAACCATATGGAGCTCATCCTTCCTCCTCCAGCCGATGGTAGGCTGTATACACTCGCCGAGTTTACGAGCGGTCCTATCTTAAAGCGCGCGTTGAGGGCGCGGGAATATCGCGGAGGCAAGCGCGCTTTGGAGGACATACTGACCTCTCGCCTCCTAAATCCTCTTGTATTACCTTATCCCGCCGCTCCTGGGTGGCTTATGCGGCCCGAATCAGAAAGAATGGACACCTTCATATTCAAAGCTATCCCATGCATGGCTATCCATCGTGGCGATTATAACCTTCCCTCTATCAATATCAGATCCAAGGTGACCCAGTATGGCCTCATTGGGAAGACCGTATCCGCTCTAACCCTGAGCATTTTGCGGTGCTTCGGATGGCGGGTATTGAGGAAGCTATACGCTCATCCCTCAAGAGAGAGGTCCATAGGTGTCTTCGTGATATAACACGTCTCTTTTGTCGTTGGGCTCCCGTGCATACCTTTTTCACGGCGTGGGGGGAAGCTACCATCGTGCTTGAAGACGTAGTCGCCCTTACCGGGTTACCCATCCATGTCAGTCATTCATACGAAGAGGCAACCGTTTTTGCAGCGTTGAATGATGAGGACAAGGAGTTATGCGCTTATTTGTTGAAGTGCAAGGATGATTCTCGTCGTGAATTAGTTCGGAAAGTCCAAGTCCCCCAGACAGGATAAGAAGATGCATAAGCCCAAGGTGAGGAGGCGATTCGGTTGTCTGCCAAGAGAGGGAAGGCCCCGATGGTAGAGAAGAAAAAGAAATTCCCGCCTGAGCGCCCATCCGGCGATCGATTATTTTCCAGCTCCTTCCGTGCTTTTGAAACGATTCACGGTTCGTCAGAGCCGCCAGAGACTGACCCTGAATGGGAAGTTAAGGTTAATCGTTGCGCATCTTTTTCTATTTGGCTGAAGTATTGGGCTCCTCAAGTAATCGATAAGCAGGCATTTCCCAACAAGCGCCAAGATACGAATCCCCGAGCGGAGCGTGCTGCTTTCATCCTGTTTTGGTTATGTCACGACGTGTTCGAGTACAGTCCCCAAGATACTATTAAGGGCGAGCTTGTGCCAATAGCGGTGTTTCTATCCCGTGGGGTTTACTTTCCGCTTGCGCCAATGTTTTTAGGAGGCATATACCACCACCTTGATCTGTTCTGCCGAGACCTTCAAACGGTGGGTTCTTCTCATAAGATCGAGACCTACATTCCCGCTTCTTTTGTGCAGGCGTGGTATTGGGAGCATGTTCCTCCATGCGCGCCGGAACCAAACGATCTCGCCGTTCTTCGTGAAGAGGATGTCGCGCAGGCTGATGGCTCGGTAGAGAGGCTCCCTGTTGCCTATAGTTACCCGAGGATGGACCTTTGGCATTCAAAAGGTAAAGTTCCGAAACCGACTTGGGCAGGCATCTGGACGTGGCTAAGGATTTTGAACCATGCTCCTATCAAGACGACCGCGTTGGTCCGGTGCATTATGATTTCCTCGCCCCCTTTGAAATAGAATTGAATTCTTCAACGCTTTTGTCGGAGGCAGATTTCGACTCAGTCATGGTTTTGTTACCTGGTTATCTCCCGGTTTTTCATGCGGGTAAGTTCATCAATGTGTCATACAACCCTGATCGTGCGGCTAAGAAGGGAGGTTTGACCAAGGGGTTCCTCACAGGTTCCCTCCTCCGAATAACTCCAGCGCGAGCGTCATCACCTCCATCTTCAACCGCTATGTCTTTAAAGAAGCGATTCGCTTGTCAGACTGTGGGATTGATTTTTCATTTAGGCAGCCCATGCCCGCGCGCCCATCGGCAATCACAGAGAGGTCCCACGAGTATCATGATTTTTTAAAGCGTCATGCACTGACCTTCCTTTTACGTGAATCGTCTCCTCCTCGTGAATTAACCGTTCAGGAGCTTCGAGAGCTTCATGTGTCCGGGAGGATTAAGCTCAATGATGTTGTGGCTGTAGAGCATCGCCTTGTCCCTGCTAACAAAGGTCGTTCAGACCCTGTGGTAACCTCTTGGGCCTCGCCAGGAGATCATGAGCCTGTAAATCCAATGAAAGAATCGCTTTCCGATCGCAAGCCCCCACGCCTGAACGTGAGAGCCTCAGCTAGTCCCTTAGCGCCTCAGGTATTTTCCTCTTGTTACGAGTTACTTGTTGCCTTAGTATATATATATATATATGTTTTTTTGACTGGGTTGGGTGGCTGGAATAGCTTTCTCAGGGAGTTCTCTCTTCCGATCGTCTTGGGTGGAAGGCTCCTTCTTACGTGATGGAGGAATATTTGAACATGCCCGAGTGTGATTGGACTGAGAGTAGTTTGAAGAAAAGGCTAGGCGGGAAGCGAACCAGTCATCTATACCACGTCCTTGTTCTTCCCCTAATGTTGCACCCTTGCAGACTCGTCAAGGTCATCAATGGAGCGCATCACAGCCTCCGAAAGCCACAAGTAGTAGCTCGACCCCATTTGTGGATTAGTTAAGGGATTTAGGCATCAACCTTCCTTCGGGGAGCGGTTGGGTGTCGCCGCGTCTTCATGTGTCATCCATTCATCCTCTCATCGCTGAAACTTATCGAGGCAGGAGTGAACCTCCAGTATCCCCTAGTACCGTTCTGCAATCGATGAGTCCTTCTGGGTCTGGTCGGTCATTTTTTGATGGGTCCACATCCCACGTGGCTTTGGAAGTTAATGATTCTGCAGGTAACTTATTTAATACGTGTCTTTGTTCCTGTTGTTCTTCTTTCCTTGTTCCTTCCCTCTCTTTCTCTCTCTTTTTTTTTTATAAAAAGAAGTTGGTTTTGCAATGGTGCTCATTTCTTATTTGTCAGGTTCTGCTAGCGATTCCGAGTCCTCTTCTAACTCTTCTAAGTCTCGCCCCAAGGTTATTTCTTTCCCCTTTCCTTGGATTCTCTTTTTCCCTTTCTCCCCCTTTTCTTTTTGTTAATACCTTACTACTGACGTCAGGATATGGGTAAGAAGCGGAAAGAGACCTCGAAGCCCGATATGGACGGGGTCAAGCGCACTGTTCTTGGTGGCGAAGGATCTGTCAAGCGCACCAAACTGGATGGGGATGGGAATTCAGCAATTTCCTTGGAGAAACGAGTGGACCCTCCTGGTGCTGGCGCATCAGGTGCTTCCATGGTGGCGGAGAGTTCTGGGGATGCTCAATTTCGCTTTCCTTTGGTAGTGAGCGCTGCAGAGGTTGAAGTGGATCCTGCCACTCACACCCTTGTTCACGGCTTCTGGGTCCCAATCGTCTTTGCTGAAAATTATAGGGACATTGTTGAGCGCGGGGGCGGTCATATGGCGAAGCCTGGCTTGTTAAGCATCCCCTTTATGTGTTATGACTTGGAGTCTTCTTGATATCACGGAGCAGCTCACGCGCGTGGCGGGTGGTCCTGTTAATGAGACTAAGTTACATGGTTGGGAGTTGTCTGTGCAGTCTGCGCTCAATGTTCAATTCCCCGTGGCGTGGCTTAAGGAGTTGTTGATGAATGTGAAGAACCGCGATGAATCTCGTGGTCGTCTTGTTAGCCAGATTTCGCTATTGGAGCAGCAGCTGCAGAAATGTGCTGAGACAACTGCCAGCAAGAGGACCGTATTGCACTTACTGCTTGTTGATGTTGTTTCTGCTAATGACGAGGTGTTGCGGGCTGAGACTTTCGAGGTGAAAGTTCGCGCTGAGCTTGAGGAAAAACGGCTGGAGTTGGAAAGGCTTTAATTTGCTGCATTTCTTCGCTCTCTTCTCCTCCCTCCCCCCCCCCCCCCCTTTTTTATGAGTTGATGTTTGTCATGGGATGTTTATGTCTGTATTAACTGTACTGGTTTGTTTTTATTTATGGGATATTCTGGTTTTTATGTTTACTTTCTATACTGCTTTGGTATTTTGTGAACTTGTGTATTTGGAGCCATTCATGCGAGTGAGCAACAAGTGATTTGTGTGGTGGGAGTTGGTTGAACGCGCCTACTCCCTCCTTCTTATTTCAAAGGGTCGGCGGGTAGGGCGGGCGTTGGTTGAACACGCCTACTCCCTCTTCTTTTCTTCTTATTTCCAAGGGTTGGTGGGTGGGGCGAGCGTTTGCTAAACGCGGTTATTCCCCCTTTCTTCTTATTTCCAAGGGTCAGCGGGTGGGGCGGGCGTTGGTTGAACGCGCCTATTCCCCCTTCTTTTCTTCTTATTTCAAAGGGTTGGTGGGTGAGGCGGGCGTTTGCTAAACGCGGTTATTCCCCCTTTCTTCTTATTTGTTTGGTGGGTGGGGCGGGCGTTTTCTAAACGCGCCTATTCCCCCTTTTTTCTTGTTTTCAAAGGGTTGGCGGGCGTGGCGGGCGTTGGTTGAACGCACCTATCCCCCCCCCCCCCCCCCCCCCCCCATAACTCGTGTTCATTCCTTATTTTCCGATCACTTAGGAGTCTATTCAATTCTGGGGCCTTCTGTCGGTCGACCAGGCGCCTTTGGATAACCTGAGACCTTTGTAAAGTTTGTCAGTCGATCAGGCGCCTTTGGCTAACCTGGGACCTTTTGTCAGTCGATCAGGCGCCTTTGGCTGACCTGAGACCTTTCGTAAAGTTTTCCGGTCGATCAAGCACCTTTGGATAACTTAGGACCTTTTGTCAGTCAATCAGGCGCCTTTGGATGACCCGAGACTTTTCGTAAAGTTTGTCAGTCGCTCAGGCGCCCTTGGATGACCTGAGACCTTTCGTAAAGTTTGTCAGTCGATCAGGCTCCTTTGGCTAACCTGAGACCTTTCGTAAAGTTTGTCAATCGAGCAGGCGCCTTTGGCTAACCTGAGACCTTTCGTAAAGTTTGTCAGTCGATCAGGCGCATTTGGCTAACCTGAGACCTTTTGTCAGTCAATCAGGCGCCTTTGGCTGACCTGAGACCTTTCGTAAAGTTTGTCAGTCGATCAGGCGCCCTTGGCTAACCTGAGACCTTTTTGAAGTGTTTACTCACTGATTCAAAAACATTTGTTATTAATCCGCTTCTTTTTTCCGGAATAAAACTGACTACAGCTTGTACGCTCGTTGTCGGATTTTCTCTTCTAGGCTAATGGTGCGGGAATGGGTCGTGCGCAATTGTTTGCCTATCGATCTCTCCTGCTGCCCGTTTCCGCTCAAATATACTTCGGATGACGAAACACTCCTCGGTTGGGTGTCTTAATCTTCGGTGATAATGGCAGTAGTTAGTTGCACCGTTGTCCATTTTGTTGATGTCTAACGTGGATGGGGGTAATTGAATTTCATCCTCAGCGATCCATTGGTTTAAGATCTTGATTATTTGGTCTTTACTGCATGGGAGGGGAGGTGGCTCATCATCTCGCCTTCCTCTTCCTCTTCCTTGATTTCTGCCATACCCTTGTGGCCGATTCCAACTTTCCTCTTAGCACTAGATTTCCCGTAGGATGAAGTTCTTGACACGACACTTATCGTAGTACGCCAGTTGGACTCCACGGGCACATCTTCTATGCAGTCGGCGATCCTATCAGCTTCTTCTTCTAGTTCTACAAAGGTCTGGAACTTGAAGTTGATCAAATTTCCCTAGAAATCCGGACTCATCCCTCGTACGCAAATTTCTACAAGCGTCCCCTCATTGATGTCTTCATGGCAATCCAGGGTTAAGCATCTAAATCGCGAGATGTATTTTCCTATGTCTTCTCCGATTTGCTGCACGCTCTTACTTAAATCTATTGCAGTGATTTTCCTTTTAGCCGAATAAAATTTTTCGAGGAAGAGTGTAGACATGGTCTTCCAGGAGTCAACGCTTTCTTCCTTCAGGTTATCATACCAAGAGAATGCCGTGCCCGTAAGTGACTTCAGGAATTCTTTTAAACACAATTTTTCATCATTGGCCCTATCGTTCATAGCTGACAAGAATCGGCTGAGATGTTCCCGCTCATTTCCTTGCCCTTCATATGTTTTGAATTTTGGGGAAATGTAGTTTTCTGGATACGAGTAATCCTGGATGTGTGCAGGGTATGGGCTACTCACGCGGCAGAGGTCATCTTGCTTTACCACGTGGTAGTTCTGCTCCAAATACTCGGAAATCCTATCTTCCGACATTTATGTTATTCTGTTGGCCTGGTGTTCCTCTCTTCTCGCCTCTTCTAGGGCGCTTTGTCCTGCTTCAACCGCCTGGGCTATCCAATTTTCCAATTCTTGTCTCCTCCGGGCGCGCTGCTTCAGTTCTGCTTGCATGTTCTGGAATTCAGGTGATGCTGACTCCTTTAGTTGAGCTGCGCGCTTCACCGGTTGCTTGACGACGCTTAGGATCGGTGTTTCCTCCTCGCTTTCGTCGTCCTCTAAAGTTACTTGATCAAGTTTAATGGGTCGGTTGACCATTTGCTCTCCTATAGCGCTTGGATCGACGCTTCCCACGTTCGTCGTTTGTGAGCTAGGCACGAGCCTCCGGGTGTGGTCGCCAAATGTTAATACCCAAATTTCAGTTTAGGTCCTACCCGTCCTAGTTGCCTCACATGACTTCATTGTACCAATTGTGGTAAGAGAGAGAGTCCCCTTTCCATTGTACCTTGTCCTTTCTTTTATAGGCTTTCCCAAAAGCCCCTCATTTTGTGACATCACGCCATGTGTCCTAATACTTCTTAATTACTTTTAACGCCACTCCTTAAGCTAACCCCTTTCTTCTTTATTAATTCCTTCTTAATCCTTCAATCCTTTTGGGCCTTTTCCACCTAGACTTGGGCTTAGTCCCCAAGTCTCCACGCCTTGACCCAAGTTTGTTACCACTCTTAAGGGCACCCTTAACCCGTTAAGGGGGATATTTTTTCATGTATCGACATGCATCAATAAAATTCTCAAAACATTACGTATTCCGACATTAGTATCGATTATCATAAATTACATTATTGTGATTAGTTAATTAGATGACGGATGGTCCTATTATCATCCACATTTTGAATATCAACCCTCGTTATGACTCCCCAAATCAAATTATTTGTGGAAATTAAAGTGTCATGTGCAAACTCGCCGAAAACAAAATATTTGCGGTAATCTTCGGGAACTCCATTCTCAACATTGAAAATTGCTATGAAATAGTGTAATAATTCTTCTCTATAGGAAAGTTGACTAGCACTATCATCGCCTAATTGAGCTTTACCACATAATGTTTCAGGCATCAATGATCGACCATCTTATTAATTTGCTTGTACAAAGTTAATAAATGTCCGCTATAATAAACTCAATATTACATGATGTGTATATTTTGATTTCTAAACAACAGTGTAAGAGAGGGAAATTTCTGATGAAAATATACACCAATTGTTGTTGTGGCTACATAATTAACTTCTCAGTGAGTCCACCTTAATGTTTTCTTGAGGGTTAGATTTGGAGAATACTCTAAACCCATTGCTCCTTCACCAGCAAAAATAAAAATAATTTCCTCAAAACTAAATATTCTAATTCAAATGGACGGTTGTTTCCTTAAGATGGCGTTTCATATGTTGTGTAATAATCTATATTTATTTATTCATTTTCAAAAAAATTAAGAAAAAAAGAAAAGAAAAAATAATAGCAAATCTTAACCATAACTAGATTGAAAAAACAGATTGAAAACTCCCTTAATGGAGGTGATCTTACACTTATGAGATGGATATTAATCTCATAACGTAATAAATTAATCTAACCAAGTAAAACAAAATGAAAATAATATAACAGGCAGAGTGATGAAATTTTACTTGAAAATTAACATGAAAGAAAATTAAAGGAGGTAAATTAAACAAATAGATCATTTTTCATCAAAACCAAAATTAAAAAAAAAACTATCTACCAAATCAAAATCAACCTATTCACAAATAAATCGTTATAATGCAGCTCATTTAGATTCTAAATAAACATATGTTACTTAATTGATCTGTTAAAAAATACTCGCGTGTTATAAAGTATCACAAAAAATATTTTAAATATTAATGTTAAACTAATACTAACTTAATTATGAAAATGAGTTTCATGTGTTGCATTACAAACATAATATAAACCTCCAGTGATACTTCGTACACTATATCACGGTTTTGTCTCTAAATTGTAAGACCTAGCGGCACAGTGGTGCAGTTAGGATCTCCGTCTTGTGTTCTCAGTTCTAGTAGATTAAATGTTGGGAGTAATTCTATGAATTGAAAGTTCTTTTTAACTAGATGTTTATAGTTTCTATTCTGGTTAATGAATACTTCGGTGTTAGTACTGATAGTGGTATGATCTCTGTAGGTGAACGTGCCAAAGACAAATAACACGTACTACAAGAAAAAGGAGTGCTTCCACACTTTGCAGAAAGCTGCTCAGTTCAACAAGGTAAGGATAGCCTTATTTGAGATATTTTATTGTGGGGAATGTTTCTTGAAAATGTGTGAATGAAAACTCAATTTTATGCACTGCCTTATCAATTGTTGTTAGCCCTTGGTTTAAGTTTCTGATTTTTCGAAAGCACTGTATGGAAAATGGCCTTATCAAGTTAAGTTGATTTCGATGGGTATGTATACAGGACAAACCTCAATGAATCACTACTATATAGAAAGTGACCTAGGATGTGGTACTATTATATCGAGTTTTGCCCTTAAGAATCGTACAACATTAACATTCGCGGATACTCGCGGGTTTTATGGCTCTGGGAAGGAAGGAAACGAAAATATCGTAAAGTGACAAAACAGAATGGCTTGGGCATAGATGTACCATTGCGATAGCTGGTTGGGCTGACTGGGTGAGGAATTGCATTTTTTGATGGATCCTTTGGTGAAACCAAACTCCACATCACAGGAAATTCGATCATTTGGAGAGGAGTGTATGGATCAGATCTCACAGTTTCTTTCAGATGAATTAGAGCTGTCAATTAGTAACCCGGCCCGCGGGTTGACCCTATCCCGGCTTGTTTCAACCCGGCTTGGCTGGGCTTGTTTCCTAAATGGGTCGGGCTAGGTCTAACCCGCGGGTTACCAGCCAACCCGTTAAATTATGATAATAACCTGTTATCGGAGGTATCGGTAGTATTTCACCTGCTACCCAGGTAACCGGGTACTTCTCATTCTTATCTAAGTTTTCTAAAGAAAGAGAAATCAGAAAACTTCTCTTCAAGTTTTAGATCTGGACTGGAGGCAGAGCCGCAGAGGTATTCCGTATTCGTGTTCGTCTCTTTTTCTAACTTAAAACTAAATAGGGTTGTCTTTTCTATTCTGAGTTCTATTTTAGAATCATTAGATTTTGATCTTTAAGTTTACTGTTTAACTATAATGATTTTTTTTTTTTAATTTTCTAACTATCTGTTATTCTGTTTGATTTTCAGGGGTTAGGGTTAGGGCTTTACTCGTAATCAACTAACCAAGTTTTATCCTTTAGGTTGTTTTTTCACTTCTAAGTTATAGATTAGATTTTGATATTTAAGTTTAACTTTAATCATCTTTTTTTTTTAATTTTGTAACTATCTGTTTGATTTTCAGGGGTTAGGGCTTTCTTTAGACTACCGTTGAAGAAGAATAGGAAAAATTGGCCGATGATTTTACTTCTACTTTCCTAATCTAGGTGAGTAGTTCTAAGTTTTTAATGCATAACTTGTTTTAAGTACTATTAGGTGTTTGTGGAAATGATTCTTAGAACCCCAATCACCTTTTCACGAATTTGTGTCATTTATTGTTAACTCATGTCTCTTAATGTCAATCTATCTCTTAATGTCAATATATAATAAATTAATAATGCATAGCTTGCTTACGTTATGCTTGTGAATATTTATTTGAATTACAAAGGTTTACTGATTCTGAAAATGGAAATGAACTCCATATGCAGCATGTCTGAATCAGAAAGCACATGTTTTATTTTGGCTTACATGAAAGTGTAAAAAAGCATACTTTTGTTGGCTTTGCCTTTGCCAGTTTGGGATGTGTACTTGTTGGGATTTTAATTATTGACAGCTCTAGTCCCCTGTGATGTAGCTCAAGGCTTACTAATTTTGATTTTTGAATTCTTTATGTAGCTTCCTAAAATGTCAGTTGAAGAAGACCATGACGATGTCATGAGTGAAGAGGATATCACAGTAGTAGAGTCGATGACAATTCAAGAGCATGCTTCAAAGAAAAGGAAATTTACATCAAAAGTATGGAATGATTTTGATTGGTCACGAGACAAAGATGGTAAAGAAAAGGCTACGTGCAAGCATTGTAGGAAGGAATATGCTTATGACAGTCAGAAAGGAGGAACATCAACTATGTCAAGGCATTTAAAGAAGTGCCCTAGACTGAAGATGCAAGATGTGGGGCAACTTTTGTTATCTACAAATAATGGAGAACTGGCTACTCGTGCACGCAAAATAGATCAATCAAGGTTTCGGGATTTAGTTGCAAGACTCCCCTTTAATTGTGTAGAATGGACTGAATTTAGGGAGTTATGTAGTTATCTGAATGTCGATGTTGAAACCATATCAAGGAATACTACAAGGTCTGATATTCTTAAAATGCATAAGTTCCAAAAAGAAGTTATTCGCAAGAAATTACAATGTGCTCCAGGTAAAATATGTCTAACATCAGACATGTGGACCTCCGTCAACACCACTGGATACATAAGTTTAACAGTACACTTTGTTAATCAAGATTGGGTATTGCAGAAGTTTCTTTTAAATTTTTCTCCACTGCCACCACCCCATACTGGTCAAGCACTTTCAGATAAGTTATTTTTGATGTTAAATGATTGGGGAATTGAAGGAAAAGTAACCAGCATCACTTTGGATAACGCTGCATCAAATGCTTCATGTGTTAAGATAATGAAGAGTCGATTCATTGCAATGAATGTTATGTCGGATACTGGGAAAAGAAACTTTCATATAAGGTGTTGTGCTCACATAATAAATCTTATTGTAAGAGATGGACTGACAGAGATTGATCCAGCAGTAATCAAGATAAGGTTAGCAGTGAAGTACCTTAAAGGTTCACAAAGAAGAAAACAAAATTTCTTGGATACTGTCAGCGATTTAGGAATGTCAGTAAAGATGGGTGTTCGACAAGATGTTAAGACAAGATGGAATTCTACTTATCTTATGTTGCAAAGTTGTATTTCGTATGAAAAAGTCTTCACTCATTTGAGGTTGGTGGACCCTGACTATGCAGAGTCTCCTAATGGGGAAGAATGGGAGCAAATCAAAGTGGTCACGAAGTTTCTCAAGGTCTTTTATGACCTCACGACTCTATTCTCTGGAAACAAGTATCCTACTTCTAATTTTTATTTTGATGGGGTTTGTCAGATTAAAGTATTATTAGATCAAGAGACAACTAATGACATTGAGTTCATCAGAAACATGGCGAAGAAAATGCAAGAAAAATTTGCCAAGTATTGGAAAAAATTGAGTCCAATATTGGCAATGGCAGTCGTTTTAGACCCTCGATTGAAGTTTGAATTTGTAGAGTTTACTTTAGAAAAGGTGTATCCTGTTGAGCGTGAAATGAAGAAGGAAGTTGATATTATTAGAAAAAGGATGGCGGCACTCTATAAAGAGTATCATACGGCGTCAACTTTAAGAGGTTCGACAACCAATGAAACTCAGAATTCGGGTACTGTAAATGGTGGGAATTCTGGACGCAATGGAAGTGCTTTTATGCAGGTGATATTTCTTTAAGTTTTAACTGCTTGAACATTTCTATAACTGTCCATATAGAACTGGTAGTTAATTGTTGAAGTTTTTTGATGCAGGAATTTCCGCGGCAAAAAAAAATGGTGGTCAACAATCTGACAAGTCAGAACTAGAACAATATCTAAGTGAGTCATCAGGATCAATGTCAACTGATTTTGACATCTTGAAGTATTGGAGAAGCCAAGAACTACGATACCCTAATCTTACAAGAATGGCAACCGATATTTTATCAATTCCTATTTCAACTGTTGCTTCGGAATCTGCATTTAGCCTTGGGGGAAGGGTACTTGATAGATATCGCATCCTTATCACCTGAAAGTGCCGAGGCATTGATAACAACTCGTGATTGGATATATGGAATCGGTAAGAGGCTAAGTGTCTTGAGTAATATTTAAAATTAGTTGTAAGTCTATTTAACAATATATATGAGATTGATAATTACTTATTTTCAATTATATGTAGGAGCTGCATCAACTGATGTTGAGGAAGTGAAAGATAATGATATTAGTGAGGATGTATTGGCATTTGAGCCAGCAAACAACAATGAGGCAGTAAGTTCTTATGCGTCTAATTAGTATCTGTACTTCAGCGATATAAAGGGATTAATTAAAAATTCTATTTATTTACATTAACACATCCTTTTGTTTGATATACTTTTTGCTGGAAATTACAGATTCATACTGGAGCATCTTGAAGTGATACACTTCTAGACACAAATTACAAAGATACATGGAAAAAGAACATTTTTTGGGCACTGATTTAGGAAATATTTTGGACTTCCATATGATATCACTGTCTCCTATTTTTTGTATAAATATGAAGGGAGACACTAACGATATATATTGTATATGTGACTGCATATGAGGGTTTAGGTTGTGATTCAAGATTTCAAAGTCAGTTCAGTAGACGGTAGCTTCGGTTCAGTACTTCAGTTTGTCCACTTTTGTATATAAAAGGACAAACATAGATAATAGTTACTGTCACTTTGAGGATTCTTATATGAATCACAATCCTGGACCTATCCTTAATTCCTTATTAATGAATATGATACTTTTTGTGCAGGAATTGGTTGTTATTATGGTCTCCTCTTCACTAGTGATGAAGTGTTTTAGACTTTTAGTAGGTGATACTGTGGTAAACTGGTAGGGTAGTGCAGTAAAAGTGGAAGTTTGTTTTTTTTTTTTGGTTTTATATATGTATGTAACTATGTCTATATGTATTCCACTCCACAACTTTGGTTTGGTTCATTTCAATCATGTTTTAGTTGTATTGTGGAATCTGTAATCTGTTTTCAGTATGCACTTTTTAGTATTTAGACTTGTGGTTGTTTACCATATTCATATTTTTAGCACAAAAATAATAAAGTCAAATTTACCAGCCAACCCGCAACCCGTCAGAGCCAACCCGTCTAGGACTAGGATTGGGGTTTTGGGCTTGTACATGAACAGTACTAGGGCTAGGGTTGACCCTAACCCGTCTAGAGCTGGCAAACCAAGCCAAAACCCGCGGGTTGGACCGTCCCGTTCCATGAAAACCCGCACCCGTCCCGGGTGGTAACTAAACAAGACGGGCGCGGGTTGTATAATTAGTGGCTTGTGAAGAAACGGGTTAACCCGGCCCGTACTGTGAAACCCGCGGGTTAACCCGGCCCGTACTCGTCTTTACCTATCCTCTCCGTCATCCCCTCAACTAGGTTCTCTGCTCACCCTCTTTCATATTTTGCACCACAGAGAAACAAAAAACTATAAACAGGAAGAAGATAAACTCAAATTAAACAATCACAACCACAAACAGTTAACTAAATCAACAAATAACTTGATAAAATCATCGAGACCCCCTAAACAGATCGAACTGAAGAGAAATTTCTAGGGTTTTTGTATAGGTAAAGAAGAGAGATTTGTTCTGAAGATGTAAAAATGGAATCTATCAGTTTGCAAATTCTTCAGCAAAAAGAGGAGGTATATCAACTTCTTTCTTTAATCCACTCCATCTCTCATTATGAAAATGGTGTAGTTAAGATTATGAATTCAGAAAGTATAAGTATTAGAATTACTTCTGAAATTGGTGGTGATAGTATTGAAATGGGTGCAATTGGATCCACAACATAGGTGGTGGTAGTCCAATTTTTAAAATTCCTGAAGAAATTGGTGCTTTAGTTTCTAATCAAACATGGGAAATATAATAAAGATGGTTATCCTTAAGATCTGTTTAACAGTAGCCAAAGGTGGTTTAGTTCTCGATTCGTTGTCTATCGTTGAACCCATTTCTAATCCTTACAGGAATTTGATGGATTATGCACAGCAGAAACATCATCGCCCCATGAAAGCAGCAACAAACAATAGAATTGGGGGTTGAGATGAACCGAATTTGATGGCATCCTTCGGCTTCACTACCAAGAGGGTTCCCGTCGGCTAACCATGGTTCGTTGGGGGTGTGCTCGATGGGTTAGGATAATTTAACACAGGAAAGAAGAACACGGAGCTTGTAATGGAATTGACAAGATTTTTGGGTTTAGTTAGAACCGGAAATGCAGAAGAAGAAAACTTTCTGCCATTGATTCCCAGGTAATATATGACGAGTTTGAGAAGAAATCGAAGATGGGTTTCAGCTGAACTGGAAGTTGGTAGTAAAAGAAAAGAGAACATTTCGATAATTGTGCTGTTATGGGTGAAATTCAATCCAAGAGTCAGGGAAGAAATCGATGTTCCTGCCATTGAAATAGATGATCAACATAGAGATTAGAGAAGAGACATTGAGTTCTGATATGATGAATGATTATCAATGTGTGTGTTGAATGTGAATCCTTGCAGGGAAGGAGTTGTGCAATCTCCAGGATGCAGCCGGTACATAGACTTCACCAGTTTACCAAACGCACACAGGCTATTTGTATAAAGACCTGAACGACTATCTCTCCACAGCTCCATCCACGACCAGTTTTGCCATCCAAGTCTGAACCAGTTTTCTTCCAAGGTTCAGTGCCGGCAAACTACAAGTCCGATGAGTGTTTGCCAAGGATTCATATGGGTTTCGAAGACAAGAAGAATACAGAGCCTGTAGACAAGAATTTGATGCCGAGAAGAGCCTAAATTATGTCGTTGTAATTCGGCATCAGGTCTTGCAGATGATTAAACCAGTTAACCCATGAGCACCCGTGAACCCGCAAGCTTTACCCGGGACGAGCGCGGGTCGGATAAATGACCACCCGTGAAGATTTTCAACCCGCAAGCTTAGGCTTGTATTAACCCGTAACCGCGGGTTGGTCACAAGCCAGCCCCGTCCCGCCCGTTTTCCAGCTCTAAACCCGTCCATGGCTTGTCAAGCTAGGGCCGGATTGACCCTAGCTTGCCCGTTTGACAGCTCTAAGATGAATGGCCTGCTTCGGCAATCATAACTTGCTTTGACTATATAAATGGTAATCATGTTCCACGTTTACTGTTTTGTGATAGTAAAGCAAAGTTTGTAGTATACCGGGAAGGAGGGTATGCGATACTTAATTGATCTATTAAAAATACTCCCATGTTATAAAGTATCGCAAAAAATATTTTAAATACTAATGTTAAACTAATACTAACTTAATTATGAAAATGAGTTTCCTGTGTTGCATTTTCCCATTAACTTCTTTAAACTCGATGTGAAATTTGGCTTATAATCATACATCTGGTGAATGAACTTTAGTGTGTTAGGTGAATAGTCGATAGACTGCATAAATATGAAAACTTATATTCTATACTCTATAGATTTTGTTGTAAATGTATGTTCTATACTCTAATAGATTTTGTTGTAAATGTAATTGCTTGGTTCAATTTTTGTATGTATTACTTACACCTTTGCCTTCACTCTTACTTCTTCATCTTCTGAAGAAGTTTGTAATGGAAGTTGCGGAGATAAGATAGGGACGGATGTGGTGGTACTTGATGCGAAGAAAAATATAATTAAGAGAATCCAAAGAAGAAGGATAAAGAAAAAGAGTTAACTGTAAGTATACACCATTAAATTAATATCTATTTTAAGGTAAAAAAATTCAAATTTGTTCAATTGCACTTAGGGATGTTGCTCAATTGATCCTTTACATTTCTGAAATTTCTGAATGTTTGAATCTTAGTTTATTCTAAAATTTATCAGTTTTATTTTCTAGCAATCTTCTTTTGAATTTTATTTGGTGAAATTTCTTAGAATTTGCCAGAAGGAACATTACCTTTAATTAGGAAATTGTTTTTCGTTAATGTACTTGAGATTACATGGTTTTTTATTTTTTAATTTTTCTAAGCATTTTTTCTTGGTCACTGTCAACGAACAACACGAAGTAGAAGGTATATAAATTAAAGTTCTTCAACTAAGTGATTGCTTCTGACCCATGCCAGGTTGTACATGATCTTCTTAATGTTGATGGTCATATAGTCTGTAGAATGATCGATTACCTACAAATAACTTGCTTAATGAAAAGAAAAAATTGCACTCCCACATACTCATTGCCTTGCAGGCATTAAAATTTCTCTGTTCTCTTATCATATAAATATATGATGTGGCTCTTATCTTACTGCATTTTAGAGTTTTCACAAAAACATATGTTTGTTAAGGCTAATAGTATAATTAAGGCTAATAGGTTTAATTAATGAAGTCTTGCCAATTAACTTAGCATAATTATTATGTTTCATTACTGAATGATGTGATTGTCAATGAAACTGAGATTTGGAATGAGTATGGGATGGAGTTGGAGCTATAAGAGCATAAATTAGTAAGATTGTTGAATTATTAGCATAATGATTATGGGATGTGATTGCTGAATGATGTGATTGTCAATGAAACTGAGACTTAGAATGAGTATGGGATGGAGTTGGAGAGGTAAGAGCATAAATTGCCTGAATTCATAGGTGGGTCAATCAAATTTTCTCTTAATTTTGTTTTATTGATTTAAAATTACTGAAAACAACAGAATTCGCCATGTTTTTATATCAATAAAATGTTCTTTACTTTGTGGGTTTGAAGTATTAGTATTGAACATTATTGAGTACAGATTGTTTTACATCTAGGGTTTGGTTTGAATTTTCTTTCTTTGTTGTTTACTCATTTTGCTTGCTCTTTGAATCTGTATTTGAGAGTTTTATAAAAGTAGATAAAAGAAGATTGGATGGAATGATTTGATTTAGTTTCTTTTTAGCAGCTAGAATGATACTCTGTATGTTTTTATATGTTCCTTTCCAATGTAAAATTGTTAATGGAGGAGGCTAAGCTCTCTGAGGTCCGTCAAAGTCCTAGACTAATTGAGCTATTGCGTCTTTGACAATTGAGTGCTGAAGAAGGGAACATACACGAAAAATTTTGTGTATAAAGAAGTTTTTCCATCTTAGAAAACTACGAGTTGCGAATACAAGTTCTTGATGTAAAAGGATATTTATGATTGAAAATTTATTAAATGAAAAATTCGAGTTTAATCATAATTACTTTTTGCATATTAGCTTGAAATTAGTTTTCACCATTTGGCGTTGATCATTGATTTTTACCATTTACTGGTTGTTGACTTTGATCATTGACTAATACACGAAAAAATAAAATTACGGAACGAACGAAAGAGTAGGCGCATCGCGCGTGCGTGCTATACTAGTAAAAATAAAAATAAGCCAACACATTCTTGAATAGCTAGGTAACATTATCACCTCGGGCACGTTTGAATAGAGCCTAAATCAAATAACTTGGTATTGGACCAACATAAAATTTTCTTAAAATTTTCATCAACCTGATCAGTTAATGCCGGATACCGTTCTAACCATTCTGCAATAATCTTATGGCACATCTAGAGACCCAACTTCCGGATAAAACATGTTTCATAGAAGAAAAAGATGGCAATAGTTGCTGCTCATAGCCCCGTACAACTCTCCTTGTATTTACACTATTCCCCTCTAGACTCCTTGCTCTCAACAAGTTCTGTAAATGAACATGATTATATCATAGACAAATTTCTTCAGAATTCCAGACGAAACTGGTTTCATATAGTCAGTCATGCACAAAATTAGTTGTAGTATTCCATAATCCATATCACCACTTTAAACAATATCTAGAAACAAAGAGATCATTCCAGAACTATCTGCTCCTTGGCTAACAAGAGCCACAGGAAAAACAAACAAACACCCTCTAGCAAGATATTGCAGGCAGGATATATATTTATAAATATTATAGTGCATCTGTAATATAATAATGTTAAAGTAATATTAACTTGATTATGAAAGTGAATTTCCTATGTTTCATTACAAACATAATAAATTAATCAATTGAAAAGGAAACGACACTTGAAATTATATATATACAAAAATAAAGATAGATAAATATTTATAAGAGGGAAAAAGTAATATGTTGTTTGGTTAAAAAATTCATAATGAAGACTGCAAGAATACCTAATAACATGATTACATGGCATAAGGTGGATTAAAAATAAATTTACTCGATAGTTTCGCAGCTCTGATAAATAAATGTTAGATTATAACTTTAACTTATGTTGTGTTGATGTATATCTTTTTTTGATGATTATACCTCAAAAAGTCAATATCCGACGAATATGCACAAGATATACATGGGAGACAGGAATAATGGAAGTCTCATGCTGATTTTTAATCTCAGTCCAGTTTCACCATGATGGAGTGTAGAGACCAAAACGTTTTCCATATGTTATGATGTGGAGCATGAGTTCAGTCTTCACCATGATGATACTTCAGATTATAAAGAGCACATTAAACTAATTTTACAGTAAATTGATCACTCTTTGTTAGATCCCATATGAGTTTATCCCTAGTTCTTATAGTTCTCGTATTCTGTACAAGCAGAGCAGTATTTCTATGAAAAAGAGAATTGACTAAATCATATCTCCAACACCTTAGGTTAGAAATATTTCTAAAAAACTTGGCTTGATTATTTTCTTGATGGATACACGTGAAAATGTAAACTGGAAAATACCCGGATCTTAGTGTGCAATAGCCATAGCTGGAATGGCGAAATTGGGAAGAATGTTGCATCGATCAATTTTAAGGAAATTACAGCCCAAATCCTATCCTTTAAAGATTGAAAGGATAGCCACCAGTTCCTTGAAGACAATTGCAAAATAAAAATTATGATATAACACCATCATCTGCAATTATTACTTGTTTTAAGTATAAAGACAACATTTCAATTCCTTGTATCTTAGTTGGTGAAAGTAAAACACAATCAGTTACAACATCTGAGGGAGCATGATATGCATGCTGGAGAAAATGTATTTTATTTTATAATTTTTTTTGTAATTGGTGCAGTCTGATCTTAGGTACCTAAGGATTCTACGGATACTCACTCATTTCGAATGAATTAAACAATTTGGTCCCAAATTGGGTATACTAGAGAAGAATGGCCTCCATATATATATTATTATGGATAGTATACAAAAAAATATGAAGTCTTTGGAGTTTTGAAAAAAGATTAATTCAAAAAGAATAGAATTCTCTGGAAGATATGAAACATGGTGATAACAAAAAAATAATAAAGAAACTAAATTTCAGATTTTATGTGTCAAAAAATCATACCTTTTAGTTATTTTTTATTTTTCAAATTCAGAAGATTATGAATTTGTTCCTTCTTCAGAGGTTAGCTCTCATCTGTTTAGTTCCAATTATTGGTAAAATTCTATTTAGATCCCAAAATAATAATGTTAAAGCAATTCTCGGTTGAACCCACCAAGCGTTGGTATGTCAAGTTTGATTGTCATATTTTCATTCCAAAACTTAAGGAACCTTGATTATATTACTAGAGTCAACTTTGTTAGGTTAGAATAGGAAGTCTAGGAACTCATGTTACTTTGAAGAACCTGAAGACATATCAACATCAATGAACACATCATCCTACTGTTCGAGGTTAGCAATACAAGAATTGACTTAGTTCTATTTTTATTTTCACTTGCTTTCTAGTCGTATATATTGAAAACATAACATGTGAAGTTATATATATGAATATCTAGTATTGGCGACTTGATCGTTACATTATGATCAAAAGTGTGAAGGAAGAATATACAAGTTATTTTACAACTTTAATACATTGGAATACGAATTATAACATTTATCTTTTGAACTTCGTATATGCGACATAATACTATTTGTATAATTCTTTCACAAAATTGGTCAATTGACCCAATAACGATAATTCCTGGGTGAAAAAGATATGTAAAATTTGACACTGTTCAAATGGACGAAAATGTAAAAATACTCAGGATGTAAACAGTTTCATCCTACCCATTTTCAAATATTTTTTCTTATTTTTAATTTACATCAGGATGCATCCAGTTTCATCCTCACTCTTTTTAAAGTTTAAGACATGATGAATCCAGTTTCATTCTTGCTATTTTTTTGTTGTCCATTTGAAAAAGCGGGGTTCTAACAACACCACCCAATATTTCGCTTAGCAATCTGTATGGACAAACTCCAATATACTTTTATGAGAGTCAACTAGACAGTTAGACTCAATCAATAAAAAGATATATCAAATAATTTATATCGCAATCTCTCTATTTGATCTTTACTCAAGCAAATGGAAATCTGCGAGTCTTTATCAAAGAGAGATAACTTGGACGGTACCAAAGACCAATGTCCAAGGATCAATCAATATCAATCAACGAGCAAAGGTTGGATTTCTCTATTTGAACTTAAACCCCTGGATTTTGATTTTAAAAGATGTTATGCATACTTGGTATGTCTACCATGAAGTCCAAACATCCCGAACTATTATTTTCAAACCTACACATATAAGAACCTTAAACACATATTAAGTTAGGTAGAAATGAACGATAAGCAAGGTACATGGATCATTATAAGTACTCTAAGCAAGTAAAAACACAAATATTGCTCAAGTTTATATACATACCTTTAGAATAATCAAATTGAACTCTACAGACTTATCGAACATAATATGTGTGCCTCAAATTCTTGTGCTTCCCTCACCGTATACATAGTAGGGCATTTCTAGGTGAGGATGCACTTTCAACAGAAACAAGTTGTGTTGAGGTGAAAAATGTCTTGCTCACCATGGCACCAAGAAAGAGTTTCTTTCCAACAACTCCTAAATCTTGTAGTGTTGAGAAACACCCAAGGAACTGTTTATATAAGTCTATCAAAGAACTTCAAGAAAACCCAAAGAGATTTGTGTTTCTGATTTCTTGTTTTCCAACTTATAAAAAACAGTTTCTGCAGATATTTTTAGTACTGCGAAGGGAAACTCTTTTGATAAAAAGAGAAGTCCTAGATTCTTCATCAAAGAAGACAATACTACTATCTTGATAGGAAGTATCAGGAATTGAGCAACGAATCAATTCATTCTTTGAGGTGATACACTCAATGACTAAGATTTAAACTCTTCTTGTAATTTGTTTAGTTTATCACAATTAATTGGATTACGCAGAGGAGGAGCATTGATCTCACTGATTAGTAAATCAATATCAACCTCAACATGAATATTATTCATCATAACTTGATTTAGCCTATCAAGAGATTCTTGCTCTTTCTAGAGGTATAACTAAACTTAAGAGATAAGCTCTCCAGCTTCTTTTCAAGCCCTGAAAACACTTCAAGGGATTTTAAACCTGGTGGAAGGTTTAGATAGAATTTTCTACAGATTTTATTAAATCAGTCATGGAAGAGAACTCTGAAATCCCTGGATCTGGTGGTGATTTATGAGATAACACTACTGTCCATAGAGTCAGATCGCTACAAACACAGACTTGTAAGGTCTTAAACGTGTTTTCCTGCTCGATACCAATTGAAAAAAGCGGGGGTCTAACAACACCACCCAATATTTCTCTTAGCAATCTGTATGGACAAACTCCAATATAATTTTTATGAGAATCAACTAGACAGTTAGACTCAATAAAGAAAAAGATATATCAAAGAGTTTAATCTCAATATCTCGATTTGATCTTTACTCAAGCAAATGGAAATCTGAGAGTCTTTCAAAGAGAGATAACTTGGACGGTACCAAAGACCAATGTCCAAGGATCAATCAATATCAATCAACAACCAAAGGTTGGATTTCCAATTGATGATCTTTAGCGCACAACATGTATTATTTCAATTATATAAAAATATAATGCGGAAAAGAAATAACACAGACACCAGAAGTTTTGTTAACGAGGAAACCGCAAATGCAGAAAAACCCCGGGACCTAGTCCAGATTGAATACACACTGTATTAAGCCGCTACAGACACTAGCCTACTCAAGCTAACTTCGGACTGGACTATAGTTGAACCCCAATCAGTCTCCCACTAATTCAAGGTACAGTTGTACTCCTACGCCTCTGATCCCAGCAGGATACTGCGCACTTGATTCCTTAGCTGATCTCACCCACAACCAAGAGTTGCTGCAACCCAAAATCGCAACTTGATAATAAACAAATCCGTCTCACACAGAAAAGTCTATCAAAGGATAAATCTGTCTCCCACAGAAAAACCTAGGTTTTTGTTCCGTCTTAAGATATAAAAAGGTGAACAGGAACCAATTGATAATCCGTCTTATTTCTCGAAGAACATCCTAGATTAATCAATCACCTCTCAACAATCTTTCTGACCACACAAGCAGATATTGAGGAATCACAAACAGTGAGACGAAGATGTTTGTGACTTATTTATCTTGCCTATCGGAGAACTCTCACGATCTCAAGCCAATCAATAGATTGTACTCGTACGATAGAAGATGCAAGATCAGATCACACAACTACGATAAAAGTATATCGGTCTGGCTTCACAATCCAATGAAGTCTTTAAGTCGTTAACCTGGTTTTAGAGAAGAAAACCAAAGGTTAGAGGAGAATCGACTCTAGCGAGCGCACTAGTATCACACAGACGTGTGGGGATTAGTTTTTCCCAATGCTAGATGTCTCCTATATATAGTCTTCAAATCAGGGTTTGCCTTAGTTACAAAGCAATCAATATTCACCGTTAGATGAAAACCTGATTTAGATTCAAGCTAATATTTCTCAACCGTTAGATCGAAAACTTAGCTTGTCACACACACTTGAGATATACGTTTACTGGGTTTGTGAAAACCGTGCCCAAACGTGTACGTGTATGTTGGTTCAACATAGTAACCCAAAAGGTTAACCATATGAGCATTTCATATTAACCTTGTTCTTCTTCACCATAACTAGTTCAATTGACTCAAATGAACTAGTTAGAGATTTGTTCAATTGCTATAAGATCTTATGTAACTACACAAGACACAATTGAAACAAAGATGATTCGATTCGTTTGAATCGTCTCATGAACTTTATAGCCACGGTTTGCATAATGCATTCCTTAGTAATTTAAGTTTCATGTTCAAAGCACATCTTTAGATCATAACCCACTCAAGTACGCAAGCAAGTTCGCGAACTTAAGACAACCGGCAGAGTTTTCCAAACTCAGCAGAAAATATCGGCAAGGAGACTTCCGCCAGTTCGCGGACTAGGTTCGCGGACTGAGTTTGCGGACTAAACACGCAACGAGTTTTTTGGAAATCCCAGCAGAAATTCTAGGCAAGAGAACTTCCGTCAGTTCGCGGACTGAGTTCGCAAACTGAGTTCGCAGACTTGGCAAAGCCAATTCCTCCGGTTTCTCTCAATCAACAAAGTTCGCAAACTTCGGATTAAGGAATAGGACTTATGCACATATGTATTACCACACATGCTTATATCCATCATTGGTTATATTGACCTAAACTCTCATTCCAACCATTGAACATTCTTAGAGGACGTTATTTATTTTTTACACTATTTCTCGTCAAAGCGATTTTCAAAGTGATTGAAACAATATGACTTTCGTCATTAGGTGAAGATAAACCTGATCAAAGCGAAACGCTTTACCAACACATGATTTCGAGATATAGATAAGCGACATATACTCGGCTCGAAATATCAAATGTGTATGATCCAGTCTATATAGCATACGACTTTTGTCTCATAAGAAGTAGGAGATAGAAGAGATAGACTTTTGAGTGATAGATAAGTTCAAGTCTCCACATACCTTTTTGTTGATGTAGTTCCACGGTTCCTTGAGTATATCTTCGTCGTTGTATGATGAATCGCCATGAAGTCCTTGAGCTCAACTACACTTTTTTATCCTAGTCTGAGACTTAGCTATGTAGACTAGAAACGAAGACTCATAGTTTTGATCACTAACATTGACAAACATGCTTGAGATAGCAACGCATGCGAGGTCGACCGATTATGCTCTAACAATCTCCCCCTTTGTCAGTTTTAGTGACAAAACTATTAATACATATAGAATACAAAAAGATAAACTTTAGTGGCTCTATTCCATAGTCTAATCTTCAACGTTCCCTGAAATCTTCGTCCTTCCAAGTACTCCAATGATCCCAAAGATTGTAAGTTTAGCATCACCGTGGTTGAAGATCCGTAGCTATAACAATGAGAGAAATCGAGATTCTCGATCATCATTATACAGTGACATAGTATTATTATGTAACATCAAAGTCCAATTGCATCACGACTTTAACAATAATACTACGGTGATATGTATCACTCCCCCTTAGTCAATACTCCATATCACATGGAAACCACTCCCCCTTACACAATGATCCGAAAACCATATGTATATGTAGTAGAACTACACATTAATTCTCCCCCTTTTGTCCGAGAAGAGAACGGGATCCTAATGAAATTTCCGAGAAGAGACGTTTCATAGACTAAAAAGAAAAAATACATACCAACTTAATTTAGATGCAATCATAAATCCGAAGCTAAATGCATTCATCAAGGAGTTTAAGATACAACATAACCCATATAAAATTCCACAGCCGCACACCCGCAAGATTACCATTAAGCACAAGTTCAAAAGAACTCTCCCGATTTGATGTCATTCCCGAAAGAACAACAAGAGCGACCTTACTTTCGAAAGAAAAGAAGGATTTTTAATTGGACACCAAAAACCAAAGGAATGATTTTCTATATCCAATACTCAATCAAATTAATCACAAGAAAACCCATGATTAATTTAATTGGAATACGCAACTAAATCAAACAAAAGTGATCAATTTAATTGATTGTGCTCAACATAAGTAAACCTACGGAGCTACGACTAAGGTAATCATACGGAGATGACTAACTTAATCGTTCACATACTCAACAAAATACGACTACATTAACCAATAAAACATGATTAGTATAGTCGTTCATATACTCGACTTGTGGAATATATGAATACTCAACTAGACTAATTACAAAAGAACCTATAATTAATCTAATGGAAGACACAACCAAACTAATCACAGTAGTAATCAATTTAATTGTCAAATGTTTTGCTCGACAAAAGAAAACTTTCGAAGCAAAAAAACTAAATAACCAACCAAGATGATTAATTTAGTTCAAAATGCTCGACATAAAGTACTTTACGGAACAACCAACAAAGTTAATCACAAAATAATCAACTTAGTTGTATCGTGCTCGACATAAGACACATTACGAAGCCTCATGGTAATACAAAAAGAATGGATCAATGAAGATCAATACCGTGGAATACATACAAGGATCTATTCTATCTTTCCATCACTATTTGCATACTGATATAATAGACTTTATCCTTGTTACACAAAAGATTTGACCCTATTTTCCATCAAATAAATGATTTCATAGGCATAACTTTTGTATTTGTCAAAAGTCCATTCGTCCTTTCATCAATACGAATACCAATTTATGAACGACTTTACTTTTGACAACATATGGGACCTTCAAGTTCACGGACGCAAACAATACATATCCCATAAAATATTGCAATACTTCAAAATCAAACAGATTAATACTGCAATAACATCATCCTCCAAATATTTTTAGAATTTAAACCAAAAACCTAAAAACATGAAGATGAAATCATTGGACATAGCTATGTGTAATCACAATAATTGCTATTCCAAACTCTAGTAATCCTTCAAAAACAAGAATAAATTCTCATAAGAAGTTTCCTAGGCATCAAGACAAGCTCGTAATGCACATATAAGATGATTTTTCCTTAAAGGGTAGAATCAATCTTCTTCGCCCGGATTTATACCAAGAATAGCTACCAAAGGCGTATAAAATATTTTATTAACAAAGAAGATCATACAAAGTCATTAACGACCATGTACCATAGTTCACATGAAATGATTTTGAACATTCAAGAATTTCATAGTAATGCGTACTACTGCCCATTCTTGAACTCCCTTCTTTGTGATTCACCAACAACATTCTTGTAAAATCTACAGATTAGCTTAGAAGAGTAGTACTCCAAGAATCCAAGTGCCCAATTCCAAGAGAAGTGGAACAAGTGACAAAATGGAGCAAAACACTCAAATAAAAAGAGACAGGACAAATACCAATCTTAACTCATTCAAATTCAAGGTTTCTCATCTCTATTTTGAAGAGAATTCAAAAAGAATGAGGTCATTCCAAGTTCGGACGAAGAAATTACGGCCAAAACAAGCTTACTGAATATCGACGTCTACAAGCAAATATGCATACGAGTTTGCAAACGAATTTTCATGACTTTGAGCAGTTTGAAAACTGGGTTTGCGAACTTAAACCCCTGGATTTTGATTTTAAAAGATGTTATGCATACTTGGTATGTCTACCATGAAGTCCAAACATCCCGAACTATTATTTTCAAACCTACACATATAAGAACCTTAAACACATATTAAGTTAGGTAGAAATGAACGATAAGCAAGGTACATGGATCATTATAAGTACTCTAAGCAAGTAAAAACACAAATATTGCTCAAGTTTATATACATACCTTTAGAATAATCAAATTGAACTCTACAGACTTATCGAAATAATATGTGTGCCTCAAATTCTTGTGCTTCCCTCACCGTATACATAGTAGGGCATTTCTAGGTGAGGATGCACTTTCAACAGAAACAAGTTGTGTTGAGGTGAAAAATGTCTTGCTCACCATGGCACCAAGAAAGAGTTTCTTTCCAACAACTCCTAAATCTTGTAGTGTTGAGAAACACCCAAGGAACTGTTTATATAAGTCTATCAAAGAACTTCAAGAAAACCCAAAGAGATTTGTGTTTCTGATTTCTTGTTTTCCAACTTATAAAAAACAGTTTCTGCAGATATTTTTAGTACTGCGAAGGGAAACTCTTTTGATAAAAAGAGAAGTCCTAGATTCTTCATCAAAGAAGACAATACTACTATCTTGATAGGAAGTATCAGGAATTGAGCAACGAATCAATTCATTCTTTGAGGTGATACACTCAAATGACTAAGATTTAAACTCTTCTTGTAATTTGTTTAGTTTATCACAATTAATTGGATTACGCAGAGGAGGAGCATTGATCTCACTGATTAGTAAATCAATATCAACCTCAACATGAATATTATTCATCATAACTTGATTTAGCCTATCAAGAGATTCTTGCTCTTTCTAGAGGTATAACTTAAACTTAAGAGATAAGCTCTCCAGCTTCTTTTCAAGCCCTGAAAACACTTCAAGGGATTTTAAACCTGGTGGAGGTTTAGATAGAATTTTCTACAGATTTTATTAAATCAGTCATGGAAGAGAACTCTGAAATCCCTGGATCTGGTGGTGCATTTATTGAGATAACACTACTGTCCATAGAGTCAGATCGCTAAAACACAGACTTGTAAGGTCTTAAACGTGTTTTCCTGCTCTGATACCAATTGAAAAAGCGGGGGTCTAACAACACCACCCAATATTTCTCTTAGCAATCTGTATGGACAAACTCCAATATAATTTTTATGAGAATCAACTAGACAGTTAGACTCAATAAAGAAAAGATATATCAAAGAGTTTATATCTCAATATCTCGATTTGATCTTTACTCAAGCAAATGGAAATCTGAGAGTCTTTGTCAAAGAGAGATAACTTGGACGGTACCAAAGACCAATGTCCAAGGATCAATCAATATCAATCAACAACCAAAGGTTGGATTTCCAATTGATGATCTTTAGCGCACAACATGTATTATTTCAATTATATAAAAAATATAATGCGGAAAAGAAATAACACAGACACCAGAAGTTTTGTTAACGAGGAAACCGCAAATGCAGAAAAACCCCGGGACCTAGTCCAGATTGAATACACACTGTATTAAGCCGCTACAGACACTAGCCTACTCCAAGATAACTTCGGACTGGACTATAGTTGAACCCCAATCAGTCTCCCACTAATTCAAGGTACAGTTGTACTCCTACGCCTCTGATCCCAGCAGGATACTGCGCACTTGATTTCCTTAGCTGATCTCACCCACAACCAAGAGTTGCTGCAACCCAAAATCGTAAACTTGATAATAAACAAATCCGTCTCATACAGAAAAGTCTATCAAAGGATAAATCTGTCTCCCACAGAAAAAACCTAGGTTTTTGTTCCGTCTTAAGATATAAAAAAGGTGAACAGGGACCAATTGATAATCCAGTCTTATTTCTCGAAGAACATCCTAGATTAATCAATCACCTCTCAACAATCTTTCTTGACCACACAAGCAGATATTGAGGAATCACAAACAGTGAGACGAAGATGTTTGTGACTTATTTATCTTGCCTATCGGAGAACTCTCACGATCTCAAGCCAATCAATAGATTGTACTCGTACGATAGAAGATGCAAGATCAGATCACACAACTACGATAAAAGTACTATCGGTCTGGCTTCACAATACCAATGAAGTCTTTAAGTCGTTAACCTGGTTTTAGAGAAGAAAACCAATGGTTAGAGGAGAATCGACTCTAGCGAGCGCACTAGTATCACACAGACGTGGGGATTAGTTTTTCCCAATTCTAGATGTCTCCTATATATAGTCTTCAAATCAGGGCTTTGCCTTAGTTACAAAGCAATCAATATTCACCGTTAGATGAAAACCTTATTTAGATTCAAGCTAATATTTCTCAACCGTTAGATCGAAAACTTAGCTTGTCACACACACTTGAGATATACGTTTGTTGGGTTTGTGAAAACCGTGCCTAAACGTGTACGTGTATGTTGGTTCAACATAATAACCCAAAAGGTTAACCATATGAGCATTTCATATTAACCTTGTTCTTCTTCACCATAACTAGTTCAATTGACTCAAATGAACTAGTTAGAGAGTTGTTCAATTGCTATAAGATCTTATGTAACTACACAAGACACAATTGAAACAAAGATGATTCGATTCGTTTGAATCGTCTCATGAACTTTATAGCCACGGTTTGCATAATGCATTCCTTAGTAATTTAAGTTTCATGTTCAAAGCACATCTTTAGATCATAACCCACTCAAGTACGCAAGCAAGTTCGCGAACTTAAGACAACCGGCAGAGTTTTCCAAACTCAGCAGAAAATATCGGCAAGGAGACTTCCGCCAGTTCGCGGACTAGGTTCGCGGACTGAGTTTGCGGACTAAACACGCAAACGAGTTTTTTGGAAATCCCAGCAGAAATTCTAGGCAAGAGAACTTCCGTCAGTTCGCGGACTGAGTTCGCAAACTGAGTTCGCAGACTTGGCAAAGCCAATTCCTCCGGTTTCTCTCAATCAACAAAGTTCGCAAACTTCGGATTAAGGAATAGGACTTATGCACATATGTATTACCACACAATGCTTATATCCATCATTGGTTATATTGACCTAAACTCTCATTCCAACCATTGAAACATTCTTAGAGGACGTTATTTATTTTTTACACTATTTCTCGTCAAAGCGATTTTCAAAGTGATTGAAACAATATGACTTTCGTCATTAGGTGAAGATAAACCTGATCAAAGCGAAACGCTTTACCAACACATGATTTCGAGATATAGATAAGCGACATATACTCGGCTCGAAATATCAAATGTGTATGATCCAGTCTATATAGCATACGACTTTTGTCTCATAAGAAGTAGGAGATAGAAGAGATAGACTTTTGAGTGATAGATAAGTTCAAGTCTCCACATACCTTTTTGTTGATGTAGTTCCACGGTTCCTTGAGTATATCTTCGTCGTTGTATGATGAATCGCCATGAAGTCCTTGAGCTCAACTACACTTTTTTATCCTAGTCTGAGACTTAGCTATGTAGACTAGAAACGAAGACTCATAGTTTTGATCACTAACATTGACAAACATGCTTGAGATAGCAACGCATGCGAGGTCGACCGATATATGCTCTAACAATCTCCCCCTTTGTCAGTTTTAGTGACAAAACTATTAATACATATAGAATACAAAAAGATAAACTTTAGTGGCTCCTATTCCATAGTCTAATCTTCAACGTTCCCTGAAATCTTCGTCCTTCCAAGTACTCCAATGATCCCAAAGATTGTAAGTTTAGCATCACCGTGGTTGAAGATCCGTAGCTATAACAATGAGAGAAATCGAGATTCTCGATCATCATTATACAGTGACATAGTATTATTATGTAACATCAAAGTCCAATTGCATCACGACTTTAACAATAATACTACGGTGATATGTATCACTCCCCCTTAGTCAATACTCCATATCACATGGAAACCACTCCCCCTTACACAATGATCCGAAAACCATATGTATATGTAGTAGAACTACACATTAATTCTCCCCCTTTTTGTCCGAGAAGAGAACGGGATCCTAATGAAATTTCCGAGAAGAGACGTTTCATAGACTAAAAAGAAAAAATACATACCAACTTAATTTAGATGCAATCATAAATCCGAAGCTAAATGCATTCATCAAGGAGTTTTAAGATACAACATAACCCATATAAAATTCCACAGCCGCACACCCCGCAAGATATTACCATTAAGCACAAGTTCAAAAGAACTCTCCCCGATTTGATGTCATTCCCGAAAGAACAACAAGAGCGACCTTACTTTCGAAAGAAAAGAAGGATTTTTAATTGGACACCAAAAACCAAAGGAATGATTTTCTATATCCAATACTCAATCAAATTAATCACAAGAAAACCCATGATTAATTTAATTGGAATACGCAACTAAATCAAACCACAAAAGTGATCAATTTAATTGATTGTGCTCAACATAAGTAAACCTACGGAGCTACGACTAAGGTAATCATACGGAGATGACTAACTTAATCGTTCACATACTCAACATAAATATACGACTACATTAACCAATAAAACATGATTAGTATAGTCGTTCATATACTCGACTTGTGGAATATATGAATACTCAACTAGACTAATTACAAAAGAACCTATAATTAATCTAATTGGAAGACACAACCAAACTAATCACAGTAGTAATCAATTTAATTGTCAAATGTTTTGCTCGACAAAAGAAAACTTTCGAAGCAAAAAACTAAATAACCAACCAAGATGATTAATTTAGTTCAAAAATGCTCGACATAAAGTACTTTACGGAACAACCAACAAAGTTAATCACAAAATAATCAACTTAGTTGTATCGTGCTCGACATAAGACACATTACGAAGCCTCATGGTAATACAAAAAGAATGGATCAATGAAGATCAATACCGTGGAATACATACAAGGATCTATTCTATCTTTCCATCACTATTTGCATACTGATATAATAGACTTTATCCTTGTTACACAAAAGATTTGACCCTATTTTCCATCAAATAAATGATTTCATAGGCATAACTTTTGTATTTGTCAAAAGTCCATTCGTCCTTTCATCAATACGAATACCAATTTATGAACGACTTTACTTTTGACAACATATGGGACCTTCAAGTTCACGGACGCAAACAATACATATCCCATAAAAATATTGCAATACTTCAAAATCAAACAGATTAATACTGCAATAACATCATCCTCCAAATATTTTTAGAATTTAAACCAAAAACCTAAAAACATGAAGATGAAATCATTGGACATAGCTATGTGTAATCACAATAATTGCTATTCCAAACTCTAGTAATCCTTCAAAAACAAGAATAAATTCTCATAAGAAGTTTCCTAGGCATCAAGACAAGCTCGTAATGCACATATAAGATGATTTTTCCTTAAAGGGTAGAATCAATCTTCTTCGCCCGGATTTATACCAAGAATAGCTACCAAAGGCGTATAAAAATATTTTATTAACAAAGAAGATCATACAAAGTCATTAACGACCATGTACCATAGTTCACATGAAATGATTTTGAACATTCAAGAATTTCATAGTAATGCGTACTACTGCCCATTCTTGAACTCCCTTCTTTGTGATTCACCAACAACATTCTTGTAAAATCTACAGATTAGCTTAGAAGAGTAGTACTCCAAGAATCCAAGTGCCCAATTCCAAGAGAAGTGGAACAAGTGACAAAATGGAGCAAAACACTCAAATAAAAAGAGACAGGACAAATACCAATCTTAACTCATTCAAATTCAAGGTTTCTCATCTCTATTTTGAAGAGAATTCAAAAAGAATGAGGTCATTCCAAGTTCGGACGAAGAAATTACGGCCAAAACAAGCTTACTGAATATCGACGTCTACAAACAAATATGCATACGAGTTTGCAAACGAATTTTCATGACTTTGAGCAGTTTGAAAACTGGGTTTGCGAACTTAAACCCCTGTATTTTGATTTTAAAAGATGTTATGCATACTTGGTATGTCTACCATGAAGTCCAAACATCCCGAACTATTATTTTCAAACCTACACATATAAGAACCTTAAACACATATTAAGTTAGGTAGAAATGAACGATAAGCAAGGTACATGGATCATTATAAGTACTCTAAGCAAGTAAAAACACAAATATTGCTCAAGTTTATATACATACCTTTAGAATAATCAAATTGAACTCTACAGACTTATCGAACATAATATGTGTGCCTCAAATTCTTGTGCTTCCCTCACCGTATACATAGTAGGGCATTTCTAGGTGAGGATGCACTTTCAACAGAAACAAGTTGTGTTGAGGTGAAAAATGTCTTGCTCACCATGGCACCAAGAAAGAGTTTCTTTCCAACAACTCCTAAATCTTGTAGTGTTGAGAAACACCCAAGGAACTGTTTATATAAGTCTATCAAAGAACTTCAAGAAAACCCAAAGAGATTTGTGTTTCTGATTTCTTGTTTTCCAACTTATAAAAAACAGTTTCTGCAGATATTTTTAGTACTGCGAAGGGAAACTCTTTTGATAAAAAGAGAAGTCCTAGATTCTTCATCAAAGAAGACAATACTACTATCTTGATAGGAAGTATCAGGAATTGAGCAACGAATCAATTCATTCTTTGAGGTGATACACTCAAATGACTAAGATTTAAACTCTTCTTGTAATTTGTTTAGTTTATCACAATTAATTGGATTACGCAGAGGAGGAGCATTGATCTCACTGATTAGTAAATCAATATCAACCTCAACATGAATATTATTCATCATAACTTGATTTAGCCTATCAAGAGATTCTTGCTCTTTCTAGAGGTATAACTTAAACTTAAGAGATAAGCTCTCCAGCTTCTTTTCAAGCCCTGAAAACACTTCAAGGGATTTTAAACCTGGTGGAGGTTTAGATAGAATTTTCTACAGATTTTATTAAATCAGTCATGGAAGAGAACTCTGAAATCCCTGGATCTGGTGGTGCATTTATTGAGATAACACTACTGTCCATAGAGTCAGATCGCTACAAACACAGACTTGTAAGGTCTTAAACGTGTTTTCCTGCTCTGATACCAATTGAAAAAGCGGGGGTCTAACAACACCACCCAATATTTCTCTTAGCAATCTGTATGGACAAACTCCAATATAATTTTTATGAGAATCAACTAGACAGTTAGACTCAATAAAGAAAAAGATATATCAAAGAGTTTATATCTCAATATCTCGATTTGATCTTTACTCAAGCAAATGGAAATCTGAGAGTCTTTGTCAAAGAGAGATAACTTGGACGGTACCAAAGACCAATGTCCAAGGATCAATCAATATCAATCAACAACCAAAGGTTGGATTTCCAATTGATGATCTTTAGCGCACAACATGTATTATTTCAATTATATAAAAAATATAATGCGGAAAAGAAATAACACAGACACCAGAAGTTTTGTTAACGAGGAAACCGCAAATGCAGAAAAACCCCGGGACCTAGTCCAGATTGAATACACACTGTATTAAGCCGCTACAGACACTAGCCTACTCCAAGATAACTTCGGACTGGACTATAGTTGAACCCCAATCAGTCTCCCACTAATTCAAGGTACAGTTGTACTCCTACGCCTCTGATCCCAGCAGGATACTGCGCACTTGATTTCCTTAGCTGATCTCACCCACAACCAAGAGTTGCTGCAACCCAAAATCGTAAACTTGATAATAAACAAATCCGTCTCATACAGAAAAGTCTATCAAAGGATAAATCTGTCTCCCACAGAAAAAACCTAGGTTTTTGTTCCGTCTTAAGATATAAAAAAGGTGAACAGGGACCAATTGATAATCCAGTCTTATTTCTCGAAGAACATCCTAGATTAATCAATCACCTCTCAACAATCTTTCTTGACCACACAAGCAGATATTGAGGAATCACAAACAGTGAGACGAAGATGTTTGTGACTTATTTATCTTGCCTATCGGAGAACTCTCACGATCTCAAGCCAATCAATAGATTGTACTCGTACGATAGAAGATGCAAGATCAGATCACACAACTACGATAAAAGTACTATCGGTCTGGCTTCACAATACCAATGAAGTCTTTAAGTCGTTAACCTGGTTTTAGAGAAGAAAACCAATGGTTAGAGGAGAATCGACTCTAGCGAGCGCACTAGTATCACACAGACGTGTGGGGATTAGTTTTTCCCAATTCTAGATGTCTCCTATATATAGTCTTCAAATCAGGGCTTTGCCTTAGTTACAAAGCAATCAATATTCACCGTTAGATGAAAACCTTATTTAGATTCAAGCTAATATTTCTCAACCGTTAGATCGAAAACTTAGCTTGTCACACACACTTGAGATATACGTTTGTTGGGTTTGTGAAAACCGTGCCTAAACGTGTACGTGTATGTTGGTTCAACATAATAACCCAAAAGGTTAACCATATGAGCATTTCATATTAACCTTGTTCTTCTTCACCATAACTAGTTCAATTGACTCAAATGAACTAGTTAGAGAGTTGTTCAATTGCTATAAGATCTTATGTAACTACACAAGACACAATTGAAACAAAGATGATTCGATTCGTTTGAATCGTCTCATGAACTTTATAGCCACGGTTTGCATAATGCATTCCTTAGTAATTTAAGTTTCATGTTCAAAGCACATCTTTAGATCATAACCCACTCAAGTACGCAAGCAAGTTCGCGAACTTAAGACAACCGGCAGAGTTTTCCAAACTCAGCAGAAAATATCGGCAAGGAGACTTCCGCCAGTTCGCGGACTAGGTTCGCGGACTGAGTTTGCGGACTAAACACGCAAACGAGTTTTTTGGAAATCCCAGCAGAAATTCTAGGCAAGAGAACTTCCGTCAGTTCGCGGACTGAGTTCGCAAACTGAGTTCGCAGACTTGGCAAAGCCAATTCCTCCGGTTTCTCTCAATCAACAAAGTTCGCAAACTTCGGATTAAGGAATAGGACTTATGCACATATGTATTACCACACAATGCTTATATCCATCATTGGTTATATTGACCTAAACTCTCATTCCAACCATTGAAACATTCTTAGAGGACGTTATTTATTTTTATACTATTTCTCGTCAAAGCGATTTTCAAAGTGATTGAAACAATATGACTTTCGTCATTAGGTGAAGATAAACCTGATCAAAGCGAAACGCTTTACCAACACATGATTTCGAGATATAGATAAGCGACATATACTCGGCTCGAAATATCAAATGTGTATGATCCAGTCTATATAGCATACGACTTTTGTCTCATAAGAAGTAGGAGATAGAAGAGATAGACTTTTGAGTGATAGATAAGTTCAAGTCTCCACATACCTTTTTGTTGATGTAGTTCCACGGTTCCTTGAGTATATCTTCGTCGTTGTATGATGAATCGCCATGAAGTCCTTGAGCTCAACTACACTTTTTTATCCTAGTCTGAGACTTAGCTATGTAGACTAGAAACGAAGACTCATAGTTTTGATCACTAACATTGACAAACATGCTTGAGATAGCAACGCATGCGAGGTCGACCGATATATGCTCTAACAATCTCCCCCTTTGTCAGTTTTAGTGACAAAACTATTAATACATATAGAATACAAAAAGATAAACTTTAGTGGCTCCTATTCCATAGTCTAATCTTCAACGTTCCCTGAAATCTTCGTCCTTCCAAGTACTCCAATGATCCCAAAGATTGTAAGTTTAGCATCACCGTGGTTGAAGATCCGTAGCTATAACAATGAGAGAAATCGAGATTCTCGATCATCATTATACAGTGACATAGTATTATTATGTAACATCAAAGTCCAATTGCATCACGACTTTAACAATAATACTACGGTGATATGTATCACTCCCCCTTAGTCAATACTCCATATCACATGGAAACCACTCCCCCTTACACAATGATCCGAAAACCATATGTATATGTAGTAGAACTACACATTAATTCTCCCCCTTTTTGTCCGAGAAGAGAACGGGATCCTAATGAAATTTCCGAGAAGAGACGTTTCATAGACTAAAAAGAAAAAATACATACCAACTTAATTTAGATGCAATCATAAATCCGAAGCTAAATGCATTCATCAAGGAGTTTTAAGATACAACATAACCCATATAAAATTCCACAGCCGCACACCCCGCAAGATATTACCATTAAGCACAAGTTCAAAAGAACTCTCCCCGATTTGATGTCATTCCCGAAAGAACAACAAGAGCGACCTTACTTTCGAAAGAAAAGAAGGATTTTTAATTGGACACCAAAAACCAAAGGAATGATTTTCTATATCCAATACTCAATCAAATTAATCACAAGAAAACCCATGATTAATTTAATTGGAATACGCAACTAAATCAAACCACAAAAGTGATCAATTTAATTGATTGTGCTCAACATAAGTAAACCTACGGAGCTACGACTAAGGTAATCATACGGAGATGACTAACTTAATCGTTCACATACTCAACATAAATTACGACTACATTAACCAATAAAACATGATTAGTATAGTCGTTCATATACTCGACTTGTGGAATATATGAATACTCAACTAGACTAATTACAAAAGAACCTATAATTAATCTAATTGGAAGACACAACCAAACTAATCACAGTAGTAATCAATTTAATTGTCAAATGTTTTGCTCGACAAAAGAAAACTTTCGAAGCAAAAAACTAAATAACCAACCAAGATGATTAATTTAGTTCAAAAATGCTCGACATAAAGTACTTTACGGAACAACCAACAAAGTTAATCACAAAATAATCAACTTAGTTGTATCGTGCTCGACATAAGACACATTACGAAGCCTCATGGTAATACAAAAAGAATGGATCAATGAAGATCAATACCGTGGAATACATACAAGGATCTATTCTATCTTTCCATCACTATTTGCATACTGATATAATAGACTTTATCCTTGTTACACAAAAGATTTGACCCTATTTTCCATCAAATAAATGATTTCATAGGCATAACTTTTGTATTTGTCAAAAGTCCATTCGTCCTTTCATCAATACGAATACCAATTTATGAACGACTTTACTTTTGACAACATATGGGACCTTCAAGTTCACGGACGCAAACAATACATATCCCATAAAAATATTGCAATACTTCAAAATCAAACAGATTAATACTGCAATAACATCATCCTCCAAATATTTTTAGAATTTAAACCAAAAACCTAAAAACATGAAGATGAAATCATTGGACATAGCTATGTGTAATCACAATAATTGCTATTCCAAACTCTAGTAATCCTTCAAAAACAAGAATAAATTCTCATAAGAAGTTTCCTAGGCATCAAGACAAGCTCGTAATGCACATATAAGATGATTTTTCCTTAAAGGGTAGAATCAATCTTCTTCGCCCGGATTTATACCAAGAATAGCTACCAAAGGCGTATAAAAATATTTTATTAACAAAGAAGATCATACAAAGTCATTAACGACCATGTACCATAGTTCACATGAAATGATTTTGAACATTCAAGAATTTCATAGTAATGCGTACTACTGCCCATTCTTGAACTCCCTTCTTTGTGATTCACCAACAACATTCTTGTAAAATCTACAGATTAGCTTAGAAGAGTAGTACTCCAAGAATCCAAGTGCCCAATTCCAAGAGAAGTGGAACAAGTGACAAAATGGAGCAAAACACTCAAATAAAAAGAGACAGGACAAATACCAATCTTAACTCATTCAAATTCAAGGTTTCTCATCTCTATTTTGAAGAGAATTCAAAAAGATGAGGTCATTCCAAGTTCGGACGAAGAAATTACGGCCAAAACAAGCTTACTGAATATCGACGTCTACAAGCAAATATGCATACGAGTTTGCAAACGAATTTTCATGACTTGAGCAGTTTGAAAACTGGGTTTGCGAACTTAAACCCCTGGATTTTGATTTTAAAAGATGTTATGCATACTTGGTATGTCTACCATGAAGTCCAAACATCCCGAACTATTATTTTCAAACCTACACATATAAGAACCTTAAACACATATTAAGTTAGGTAGAAATGAACGATAAGCAAGGTACATGGATCATTATAAGTACTCTAAGCAAGTAAAAACACAAATATTGCTCAAGTTTATACATACCTTTAGAATAATCAAATTAAACTCTACAGACTTATCGAACATAATATGTGTGCCTCAAATTCTTGTGCTTCCCTCACCGTATACATAGTAGGGCATTTCTAGGTGAGGATGCACTTTCAACAGAAACAAGTTGTGTTGAGGTGAAAAATGTCTTGCTCACCATGGCACCAAGAAAGAGTTTCTTTCCAACAACTCCTAAATCTTGTAGTGTTGAGAAACACCCAAGGAACTGTTTATATAAGTCTATCAAAGAACTTCAAGAAAACCCAAAGAGATTTGTGTTTCTGATTTCTTGTTTTCCAACTTATAAAAAACAGTTTCTGAGATATTTTAGTACTGCGAAGGGAAACTCTTTTGATAAAAAGAGAAGTCCTAGATTCTTCATCAAAGAAGACAATACTACTATCTTGATAGGAAGTATCAGGAATTGAGCAACGAATCAATTCATTCTTTGAGGTGATACACTCAAATGACTAAGATTTAAACTCTTCTTGTAATTTGTTTAGTTTATCACAATTAATTGGATTACGCAGAGGAGGAGCATTGATCTCACTGATTAGTAAATCAATATCAACCTCAACATGAATATTATTCATCATAACTTGATTTAGCCTATCAAGAGATTCTTGCTCTTTCTAGAGGTATAACTTAAACTTAAGAGATAAGCTCTCCAGCTTCTTTTCAAGCCCTGAAAACACTTCAAGGGATTTTAAACCTGGTGGAGGTTTAGATAGAATTTTCTACAGATTTTATTAAATCAGTCATGGAAGAGAACTCTGAAATCCCTGGATCTGGTGGTGCATTTATTGAGATAACACTACTGTCCATAGAGTCAGATCGCTACAAACACAGACTTGTAAGGTCTTAAACGTGTTTTCCTGCTCTGATACCAATTGAAAAAGCGGGGGTCTAACAACACCACCCAATATTTCTCTTAGCAATCTGTATGGACAAACTCCAATATAATTTTTATGAGAATCAACTAGACAGTTAGACTCAATAAAGAAAAAGATATATCAAAGAGTTTATATCTCAATATCTCGATTTGATCTTTACTCAAGCAAATGGAAATCTGAGAGTCTTTATCAAAGAGAGATAACTTGGACGGTACCAAAGACCAATGTCCAAGGATCAATCAATATCAATCAACAACCAAAGGTTGGATTTCCAATTGATGATCTTTAGCGCACAACATGTATTATTTCAATTATATAAAAAATATAATGCGGAAAAGAAATAACACAGACACCAGAAGTTTTGTTAACGAGGAAACCGCAAATGCAGAAAAACCCCGGGACCTAGTCCAGATTGAATACACACTGTATTAAGCCGCTACAGACACTAGCCTACTCCAAGATAACTTCGGACTGGACTATAGTTGAACCCCAATCAGTCTCCCACTAATTCAAGGTACAGTTGTACTCCTACGCCTCTGATCCCAGCAGGATACTGCGCACTTGATTTCCTTAGCTGATCTCACCCACAACCAAGAGTTGCTGCAACCCAAAATCGTAAACTTGATAATAAACAAATCTGTCTCACACAGAAAAGTCTATCAAAGGATAAATCTGTCTCCCACAGAAAAATCCTAGGTTTTTGTTCCTTCTTAAGATATGAAAATCAAGGTGAACAGGAACCAATTGATAATCCGGTCTTATATTCCCGAAGAACATCCTAGATTAATCAATCACCTCTCAACAATCTTTCTTGACTACACAAGCAGATGTTGAGGAATCACAAACAGTGAGACGAAGATGTTTGTAACTTCTTTATCTTGCCTATCGGAGAACTCTCACGATCTCAATCCAATCAATAGATTGTACTCGTACGATAGAAGATGCAAGATCAGATCACACAACTACGATAAAAGTAGTATCGATCTGGCTTCACAATCCCAATGAAGTCTTTAAGTCGTTAACCTGGTTTAGAGAAGAAAACCAAAGGTTAGAGGAGAATCGAATCTATAGAGCGCACTAGTATCACACAGACTTGTGGGGATTAGTTTTGCCCAATGCTAGATGTCTCCTATATATAGTCTTCAAATCAGGGTTTTGCCTTAGTTACAAAGCAATCAATATTCACCGTTAGATGAAAACCTTATTTAGATTCAAGATAATATTTCTCAACCGTTAGATCGAAAACTTAGCTTGTCACACACACTTGAGATATACGTTTGCTGGGTTTGTGAAAACCGTGCCTAAACGTGTACGTGTATGTTGGTTCAACATAGTAACCCAAAAGGTTAACCATATGAGTATTTCATATTAACCTTGTTCTTTGGTGTGATTCCAAAAGTGATTGTAGTTGAAGTGGTAAAACGGATTCGTATCAGACTTGTGAAGAAAACAATTTTTATAGATTTAAATTAAACAGGCAACTAAATAAAATAATTCAAAGTTTTGGAGAAAAATACCAAGACTAGGATTCCACCATTGACCAAATAAATAGTAAACTCTAAATAATATTCATGCAATTTTATCTTTAAAAATAATTCTAATATTTGCCTCAAATATATTCTTGAAGTAATAGTTGTAATCAAAGAGTATAAAACATCAAAAGTATTTAAAACCCAGCATGCTTCATCAAATTAATTCACAATTATTCAATAAGAACTAATATTTCAATTCAATCCCATGCAAATAATCAAATAATAATATTGCAAATAAATAGTAAAATTAGAATTATACCAATTAATGTGGAACAATGGCTTCCTACGTCGCCTTGGCTAATGGGTTTAGCTCCTCATCCCAAAAACATAATCATAAGATGTATCCATGGCTTAATAATGTGTTTTTATTGATGAAAATGGTGTAAAAAGAAGTTTGCAACGCTGTATAAATGTTACCGCGTCACTGTTACAAAGTTGAAAAGGCTGAAAATAAACGATACAAGCCTCTGCTGTTGTAAAACAACGACAGTTGGGTGTTGAAATTAAGACTGCTGAAGAACGACGGACTCTGCGAGTCTGTTCTTCGTGTTCTTCAGGTTCTTCAATGGCAGCAGCAGCAGCAACACCAATTCTCTGTAACTTCTTTGTTTCGGCTCTCCTGGACTCCAAACTTTTTCTTAAACTTTTCTAACCCTTTCTATGACGTAAACCCACTCTTATATAGCCCTCAAATCCCCCCAAAAATCTCTACTGAATCCGACTTTTTCTTTTCTTTTTCTTCTCTGCGCTGTTGAGAGAATATCTCTCTCTGATCTCCCTGTACGCGTTTATGAGCTATTCTATTGCCCCAAAACTCTCTCAAGACTTGAACAGGACCAAGTAGAGTTTTCTTTAGCGTAAAACTCTCCCAGAATCTCCTCAAAAAATCTTTGAAACGTAAACAGAACCATACGTGTCCTATTTGGACTCTGATTTCTTCTCCCGGCTATTCCAGCCCAATGTGATCGATCAAAACACATGTACCAGCTCTGTTTAGTCCATTCACATCCAGCCCAACTGATTTTGGGGGTTGAATCTCTTTAGAAACCGTCCATTAATCGAATCCAACTCTGCCAGTAAACATGCATGAAGTTTCCCGCCAAAACATTAATTTGAAAACGTGAAGAAATGTGATCTCCCCCTATCCAGTTCTGGTGTCCCTTTAGCAGCTGCCTGGAAATGGGTCACCCCTTAGTAATTAGGTTACCCCTTATCCAAAATCAAGGTTCCGTATAGCAAGTGTCCTCTGGGGCATTTTCCGCACTTTTTTCGGGGTTCCTCCGGGGTATTTCTGGGATACTTCCGGTACACTTCTGAGGCGCTTCCGGTACGTTATCAACGGAGGTCCAAATGCCACATTTTTATCCAAATTCGCCGCAAGAGATTATTTTCCAAAAACACCTACAAATACATAAAATAACCAAATAAGTACAATATCGAGTACTAACAATATATACAAATGAGCTATATTATACACATAAATGCGTCTATCATTCTTCTTCACCATAAATAGTTCAATTGACTCAAAGGAACTATTTAGAGAGTTTTTCAATTGCTATAAGATCTTATGTAACTACACAAGACACAATTGAAACAAAAATGATTCGAGTCGATTGAATCATCTCATGAACTTTATAGCCACGGTTTGCATACTGCATTCCTTAGTAATTTAAGTTTCATGTTCAGAGCACATCTTTAGATCATAACCCACTCAAGTACGCAAGCAAGTTCGCGAACTTAAGACAACCGGCAGAGTTTTCCAAACTCAGCAGAAAATCTCGGTAAGGAGACTTCCGCCATTTCGCGAACTAGGTTCGCGGACTGAGTTTGCGGACTAAACACGCAAACGAGTTTTTTGGAAATCCCAGTAGAAATTCTCGGCAAGAGAACTTCCGTCAGTTCGCATACTGAGTTTGCAAACTGAGTTCGCGGACTTGGCAAAGCCAATTCCTCCGGTTTCTCTCAATCAACAAAGTTCGCAAACTTCGGATTAAGGAATAAGACTTATGCACATATGTGTTACCACACAATTCTTATATCCATCATTGGTTATATTGACCTAAACTCTCATTCCAACCATTGAAACATTCTTAGAGGACGTTATGTATTTGTTACACTATTTCTCGTCAAAGCGATTTTCAAAGTGATTGAAACAATATGACTTTCGTCATTAGGTGAAGATAAACCCGATCAAAGCAAAACGTACCAACACATGATTTCGAGATATAGATAGGCGAGATATACTCGGCTCGAAATATCAAATGTGTATGATCCAGTCTATATAGCATACGACTTTTGTCTCATAAGAAGTAGGAGATAGAAGAGATAGACTTTTGAGTGATAGATAAGTTTAATTCTCCACATACCTTTTTGTTGATGTAGTTCCACGGTTCCTTGAGTAGATCTTCGTCGTTGTATGATGAATCTCCGTGAAGTCCTTGAGCTCAACTACACTTTTATATCCTAGTCCGAGACTTAGCTATGTAGACTAGAAACGAAGACTCATAGTTTTGATCACTAACATTGACAAACATGCTTGAGATAGCAACGCATGCGAGATCGACCGAGCTATGCTCTTACACCATTTCAACCATACTAATTTTTACTCGTCCATTAGAACCATGTTTTAAAAATATTTGGTCGAATGACCCATTTTCCGTAATTCTTTAATAGATTGTGTGATGAGATTTGGGTTGATTCCATGCCTAAGAAACTAAGTTTAATTGTACCAATTTAAGGAAGTAGATTTATGAAAATTGTTTCGTAGACGTTGAAAGGAATCCCAGGGATTTTTTGCTGGACCGATCCCTACTTGGGGATCTTTACGGGGACCAATCCCTATCTGGGGATATTTTGCAGGACAAATCCCTTATAATAATTATATTTACGATTTATGTATACAATTTAGGATTTATATGGATTTCAGAATATGAGTTGCTATTTAGGAAAGTTCAGAATGTCGGCATTATGAGTATTTAATGCTAAAATCTTATTTGTTTATTTTTCAAAGATATTCCTTGATACTCAAGGTGATATCCCAAATCGGAATGCTTTTGTATAACTCTACTATATCTCTAATTTAATTCTTGAGATAGATAGAACGACTAAATTCTGAGAATATTTAAATTTGGACTAGGTCCTGGGCTGGGATTTCTCTGCACTTGTAGTTCCCTCGTTAACAAAATCTTGTTGTGTGCTTTTACTTATTTTCCGCATTATAATTATTGTTTGGTTATAATAAAGTAATTACATTGTACGTTAATCAAACACTTGATCTGATCCCATAGTTGATCCGGTCTGAGCTTATACTACATACCAAGTGGACACCTTGTGGTTGCCATATTCTTGACGGTCTCTGCATATATTAGATCATGCAAGGTGTGTGTTGAATTGGTTGATATAGAAAAAAAAAGTGGTGTACTTGGTACCCTCTTCATTTCAATTGGTACCAGCAGGCAAACACGATAAGATATAACAATTTATGTTTGGTGCAATCTAAGTTGTAAGACTTGAATCTAAGAATGGTCACGGAAGAACCTAAGAATAATTCTGTTAACGTATCACAAGAATATGGAAGTCCAGGAGTTGTATTTGTTGATGAATATACAACTCACTCTTGAGATAACATAATTAAAAGATTACAGAAGTCCAGAATTTGCATATGTTGTTGCTTCTACATCTACATCTGATGTCGAAAGAGATGTTGAAAAAGAGTTGGCCAAACTCCTAAAGCCTACTTATATTTTGTCCACCGAGGTTCAAAAATTGAAAGCAGAAACAAATACCCATAGACAAGAGTTTAGACAAAATGACAAGTCCCTCTCTCGGTTAAAGTACAAGTTCTTGATAAAGTTCTCACTCAAGAACAAGGGTTTCGAGATAAGACATCGACTAATGTGCGATGTATCTTTATAATTTCTTCCCTTGTATGACTTTATTGGATTGTAACAAGCCTAATTTCTTTTATAATGTATAATGATATTTATCTTTGTACTTATAATAGAGTTTCCCATTTTGTGGAATTTTGACAAAGTTCCCCCGTTTTGAAATACACTAATAAAAGTGCCCCGTTTTATTGAACTTTTCAAAAATGCCCCTTCTTTGACCGTTTTATTCAAAAAATGGCTACAAAATGGCTACCTGCTTGTTAGGGTCGTTAAGTTACAGATGGCACCTGATAAAAGTCTCAAAACTCCAAATCCCTTAAAAGAGTTGGTCTGAATATGGATGATTCGGCTGAGTCCCAGAGTTAGGTTCAGCGAGTCACCGAGTCAACTCACTGAAGAATTAATCAGGTAGAGTATAGTCTGCTTCTGGTGCTATTCCGGCCATTAGCAGGCATGTTTTTCTTATCACCTGCAAAACCTAGCATACATCTAATTCACAACTCAATCATTCATTTATCAACCCATTGGAAGCATCAACAGACCACCTTCATCTTCTTAGTACAATTCATTCACCCTAGTTCACTTAACCATTCATCAACACCCACAGCTGCAGTTTCGTCTGTAATTCCGAATCATATTTCAGAGCCACAAATAAGTACACATACAAACCATTCTCAACATCATACCTAAATCCAATTCCATTGTATCTGAACCAAGCCCAAATTCTTAGAGCCTTCAGTGAAGAATATGATTTACAATTTCAAACCTCACAGATAATGAATTTTAGTTCAAACAAACACCATGAGATAAACTAAAACAAGCCTATGATCTCAAATTGATATAATTATAAAGAAACGGTTACAGATTTGCAACTATTCAATCAATAACACGAAACCATTTTAAAAAAAAAATCAAAACACAAAAGCTATGAAGAACCCTAATTTCAGAAATTTCTAAAATTGAATCAACATAAATTTCAAAAACTCTAGTGGACTAAAATTAAACCGAATTCACCTTTACCTCCTTCACCACCAACCGATTCAGTAGAAACCCCTAAAATCATTCTCACCAAATTTCTCATGATTTCCTTCAACCCAAATTCACCCTTTACACAATCTACAAACCCCTAACTCGTGTTTACATTCCAAACCTTCGAATCTCTTAGCAACATATGAAGATCCATATCACTAGCAGAATAGAACCTAAATCAAACCCTAACTTTATCTACAAACCCTAACCCACGTTTAGAAAATATGACTCGTTTTCGAGTTGGTGTAACTTAGAAATTGAGAGGATTTGAGTTGTTGTCTGGAACTTTGAAGAAGAAGATGAAACTCAAAGAGAGAAGGTAACAGAGAGAAAGAGAATCAGAAGCAGCCGCACTGAGGAAAAACTGAACGAATGTGGGCGAGTTTAGCTTTTTATGTTAACTTAGGGTTTGGTAAGGATTATTAAGTAATTTAACCCCATTGTTTGACTTGTCAAAGCTACGTTGACTAACTTATTTCTATTTAAACGTGAATATAAACATAAGGGGCACTTTTGAAAAGTTGAAAAAAACGGGATCACATTATTAAACCGGAAATTGAAAGTGGGACAGTTTATCAAAAATGACCATTTTGTTTCTCATTGTTAATGGTAGGCATTTCTATTTGATGAAGATTGTAGGAAAAGATGCACAACATATAAAGATGCCTTGCTCTTTGATTGATGAAATTTTTTGTAGAAGGCCTAGTCTTAAAATGTGGAATTTCTCTAAATGTTGGTATTTTGGTAGAAAATAGTATTAAAGTGACGGGTGTTCTGAATTCGATAATCATGTGTGGCCATCCCAACCTAGATGTGTGCGTTCATTAAAAATTAAAGTGACCGGGTGTTCTGAATTCGATAAAAGCAATTTAGCTTAGCAATAAAGGTATGGGCACTATGGCCAATGCAAATGCTCATGTTGCGTTCAAATTTGCGATACTGACTTCAGGGCAAAACGTCTGCACTGAAAGAGCAAGGGGATTGATTTTCGCAACTAGGGGCATTCTGGTTTTGAGTTTTGACTCGACTACGAGGGGGAAATAGTGCCGAAATTGTAAGACAATGTAACTCTTAACATTGTCAATATCCCATCAAATAGGCACAATCGAAAAACTGAGTTCACAAACTTTTTTTTTTTTTGGATGAATAGTTCACAAACTTGAGATGCAACTTTAGTCTCTAGTAAATACAATAAACCATTTATCTCCTCTTCGGATACATCAGATTCACACTTGAATCTTGACATTTCAATGTTCACAAAAAAAAAAAAATCCTATTGTTACATTCATTCCATTAAGCCCATCTATAAACTGAGGGGGTAAATGCAATGAAAAAAAGAAGCTTCACTAAATGTCACAGGTTAATGTATATATACAATCATCTAAAATTGCTACTGATTTAGGTGAGAACTTAGTTTCTAACACACTGGGAACTTAGTTTTACTGAATAACTCAAGTGAAATAACAATTTGGTAACACTAATTTAGCTTCTGAAATCTGAATAGAATCCATCTAAAAATGGTGGATCCCACATTGAGATATCATTATACAGATGAATGTTGATGCACAATCAGATAATATGACTAGCAGATTTAGATGAAAAATTGTTACACATAAGTACATAATAAGACCTTCATTCAAATTCCTGATTCCTATTACTCAAAACATATCCAGGATCATATTTTTACAACCAAACTTAAAATTTAGAACTTTCTTCATGTAATTTCATCAAGCATTGATTCTTAAGAAAAAAGCCTCCTGAAACCCCGGAAAAGGTGATAATGAAGTTCAACGAAATACTTCATACCCAAGAAAATGAATACTACCAAAATCTTTGGTATCAGAGAAAGTACAAGATAGTCTTGAGAGGAAAAATCATCATGCCGAAATGATATTGACGTGTTTGTATGTATGGATTCTCATACTAAACCAGTATCTCCATCATCATTTTGCAAAGAGAAATTTTCAATTGCAGATCTAGAGTAGACGGCAAGGTTGGTGTTGGGATGAGAATGGGAGGAGAAGGGTTAAGGAAAAATCCGACAGAAACTCTCTTTATATAGTGGCAGTGGGTATCATTGTCTTTCTTTATTTCCTTTATTTAAAGTAAAAGCAGCGGCAGCAAAAGAATTGGTCTCAATCGATATCTTAGACCTTGACGTTTTAAAAAGGAAAAAAAATCATAGATTTTGCAATTAGAATAGTCAGACGATACTATCAGACAGACCTGGCGACTGACTCGGCGAAAAAATCGGCCTGACTCACTTTAATCTTCAGAAGAATTCTAACTTTAATATTGTTTGTGTTTGCATGTTATCTTCTTACCTTTTTGATCCTTATTAAAAGGTTGCTAACTGAATATTATGACATCTCTTATCTTTTTTCACTAAGTCCTGCCTTGGTGCTTGAAGGTTGCAAGAGGTTTGGAGTGGGTTTGCCTAATCTTCCTAGTAATCATCCATGTTTCGACTTATGGCTCCACTTTTGATGATTGTATGGCACGCGCTGATGCAATTTCCGCTTACTCTCACTGATACCACTGCAGAGGGAATTAACGATTTGGATATTTGCTGCTCATGCATTATTTTTAGGGTTTTAAGACACGCTAGCCGACTCTCATTAAATTCCTTTAATTTAATAAGTTGTAAGAACTTTTTCAACAGGTGTAAGACATTCACCCAGAGAATTAGCGGCAACAACTTATTAATAATGTTTCTCTACCTCGTTCGTTCCTCCCAAATCATAACTAATATCATTTGTGATTTTCAAATGGACTCTGAGTTGCTGCAAGTCCAACAAAAGATGGAAGGAACATCGATAACTGATAGGTTGAAAGCTTTAAGGGAACCACAAATCTCTACTGAAGATTTGATACAGGGGGCAGTACAATTCAAATTCATCTTTCTGGGTAAGGTCTATACTTCGAAGATGTATTCAGTTAGAGACTTGGATAAAGAATTCAAAAGATCTGGCCAAAAAGCAAAGATATCTTTATCAAAAAGGAGGAAAATGATTGCTATCTAATAAAGTTTCAAACCTAAGATGAATATGAAGTTGTTCTCAAGTTCAGACCGTGGTTTTTGGAAGGTTATATGCTGGCTTTAGAACCACGGAACCCTCAAATCCCAAGAAGCTCAGTGGATTTAACTAAACAGCTTATGTGGATGCGTCTGTATAACATGCAACCTGGACTTGCAAATCCAAATATTGTTAACAGTATTGCTGAAGCTGTGGGAGAAGTGAAGGAGCTAGACCCACCGGACTGTGTTGTCCCTAAAAGAAAACTTCAAAAAGCTCTGGTTCTTTTAGATGTTAGAAATCCATTGCGTAGAGGTTTCTGGGTTAAAAATACTGCTGGAGAGGAGGTTTGTAAGTTCTATGAGAAACAACCATTTAATCTATGTGGGTTTTGCTATACGATAGATCATAAAGAACTAGAGTGTGAAATCATTGTTGCATATCTGCTTCAGCAACAAAGAGGATACTTGTCTTTTACATCTATATTGGATCCACCATCTTGGACCAATCCGGATTCTAGAGTTAAATATGCAAATCAACATGCAATCACTGAGCAAGGGAATCAAAATGCAAATGAAGTCAATCAGCCAGAAATTCCTCAAAGCGATGAAGGTAGATTCATGCTTCCTGCTTCTACCCGCATGCATGCAAAAAATACAAACCTTAGCTTGTTGCGAGTTAATGTAGAAGTAAATAAGGAATCAGTATTGTTGAATGAACAACATAAAGAAAATAGAATTAGAAACATTCCTTTGGAATCTACTTCACTGATTACTGTGGTTGGTTGTAATTCTCAAGGCTTGATACAAGTTCAAATAAAAAATCATATAGAACAAGAAAAGTTGTCTAAGAGACAAGGAAAAGAATTAGACTTGAAGAGGGTGGTCCTAGTTCTAACTACATGAATCAAAGGGAGTGTCAATATGTAGGAAGAGATAATATATTAGAAAACATGTCTGAAGAAAACGTGGAGCAGCAGTTAAAGCATTTTAATGATTCTATGGGTTAGGAAAGTGGACAGGGGCCGAATATGGAGTTTCTTAAATCTTGTTTAGATTTAGGTGAACTTGATGTTTCATTTGATGATTTCAATGTTGTCCAAATAAATCCAGACTATATCCTTACAGATAATGTTTTCAAGCAGCCTCTACAAGAATTGGTTAATCAAATTGAAGATGATTTATCCAGCTATAATTCTACTGAGCATAATGTGGATTTCTCAGGAAGTGAGCGTGTTAGTTTGGATGTTCATTCACCATCTCCTAACTCATACACTCCGTTACATGGAACAGTTTCAGAGCAGAACCACTCCAAAAGAAGAAAGGCAACCAAATCAAGCACTGATGTCCAGGTAATTATCTCTATTAACTCAAGTATTAATTTCTATGGTTTTCAATCTACTTCCTGTATTATACTTCCTAGTTTACATTCTAGAATTTTAGGACTTAAACTGTTCAGTCTGTGGTCTTCTCCAATCAATTATAACTCTTCTACAATAATGAAAATACTCTCATGGAATGTCCAAGGTTTAGCTGGTAAAGTAACTAGAGATAATTTGAAAGACATAATCCGAATTCATGATCCAGATATCATCTTCTTAATGGAGACCAAAATGGGTTTGATAAAGCGAAATCTTTCACTCAGAATTTTAATTATCCCAATACCCATTTTGTTAGTTCTATTGGATTATCTGGTGGTTTAGTATTACTATGGAAAGATGGGTTTCCCTGTGATATTTTCTGTAACAAGGATAATATGATTCATCTTATTATCACTTCAAATTCATCAATTGATACATTATGTTCTCCTCATAAAGTGAAACTGTTTATATGGAAGTGTATTAGAGGAATTGTCCCAACAAAGCAAAAGTTGAACCTCTACAATCCCTCAATTGATACATTATGTAGATGTTGGCGACACACAGAATCTTTACATCATCTTATCATTGATTGTGATCACTCTAGGTCAGTCTGGTTGGCTTTGAATATTAATGTAGGTATCTTACAAACACAACAGATACAAGTGGCTGATTGGATATTAAGTTGGTTTCAGAATGATGCTAGTTTAAATATAAATAAACAAGAGAAACAAGTCTGGATTCTCAAACTTATGATTATTGCTTGGATGCTCTGGAAAAATAGATCCGCAAAAGTTTTCCAAAATAAAAATCAGAATCTAATATATACAGTACATTGTATTAACAATAGGGTGAAGCAATGTCATTCAGTACCACAGAATCAAGCATAACAGATTCAACAAACTTGGTCTCCACCGCAATCCAGTCAACTAAAAATAAATATGGATGCTTCTTTTGATCATACTTCGCAATATTTTGGTATTGGACTGATTATACGTGATTTAACAGGGCACTGCAGGGGCATCAGAGGAAAATACATCAATGGAGGAATAGATCCGGAGCAGGCGGAATGTCTGGCCATGAAAGAAGCTATCTTATGGGCCAGAGATTGTGGCAGTAACAACATCATCCTGGAAAGCGACTGTGCAAATGTAATTAACTCGATCAAGACAGCCAATCCTACAGTTCAATGGATGAACCAAGGACTTGTAGATGAAATAAGGCTTATGCTATCTTACTCTACTTATCTATCCGTTAACTTTGTTAAAATAACAACAAATAATAATAGCTAATGAGTCTAGGACTCAAAGACAGTCTTTTAGTTATCTTGAAAACTTCCCAGACAATTTCAATACTGGTATTAGGGAAGATCAAAAGTCTGTCAACTTAAGTTATGTACTTAACTTTAAGTTATGAAATATAATCTGTCTTTTGCATAACAAAAAATAATATATAGTGGCAGTGGGTGAAAAAATCTGGCAAAACCCTAAGACTTAACCACATCGAGCCCATAAGGTCCAGTCCTTCCCTAGTATTAGCTCGAACCGTTATCCCCGTCACTTTAGTTGCCCATATTATGTGCCTCAGAGGCCCAGACTGGTCCGTCACTTTATTTTTCACCAAGTTTATGGAGTGCCTTGTACATTTTTACATTCATTAGTGGATCAGGAGAGGCAGCACAAGACATTTTCTTAGAATGTGATTCATTGGTATTTTACATTGGTAGAAAAACATTAGTATTACCGTTTGACTAAACTCCAGAAGAATTACTCTAAACGTATTGCACTACGGCCAATGCAAATTTGCCATATTTACTTTACGGCAAAGTGTTTGCACTGAAAGAGGGATTGATTTATTTATCCAATTTTAATAGGTGACATTGACCAAGTCTTTTTTTTCATTCCCAAGTCCCAGGACTCCCGACCAGGGGATTTTTGGTTTTGAGTTTTGACTTGATGGTGAGGGGAAAAAACAGTGCCGAAATTGTAAGACAATGTAACTCTAATATTGTCAATAGACCGAAATTGGGAAAAAAATGTGCCGAAATATTTTTTCATCTAAAAATTGCTAGATCCTACGTTTTGAGATATCATTATACAGGGGAACGTTGATGCACAAACAGATGACACGAATAGTAGCAAATTAAATGAAGAATTGTTACACATGATAAGACTACCATTCATATTCCAGATGCAAACTCATTCCTATTACTTAAGACTTAGATGTAGCCCCATTCAACAGAAAGTAAGTCTTGTTTCCACCAAAAAAAAGAAAAGCTTTGAAGAACCAGAAAAGTTGACGCCGAAATACCACGGGATACTTGATACCTGTAAAGATGAATCCCACCGAAATCTTTGGGAATCAATTTAAGTGAAGGAAATAGTCTTGAGAGAAAAAAACATTGTGCCGAAAATGATATCACAGCTTTCATATGTGAGGATTTTCGTAATAAACTAGTATCTCCGTTAACATTTTGCAACGAAAACTGTAAATTACAGACTTGAGAAGAGATCTAAAAACAGGAGGAAAGGCGGAGAAGACGGCTACGTTGGTGTTTGAATGAGAAGAGAAGGGATCGCAAGAAACTCTCTTTATATAGTGGCGGTGGGTGGAAACGTCTTTGCGAAACCCTAGACTTGACCTCATCGATCCCATAAGGTCCAGCCCCAGTATTAGCTAGAACCGTTATCCCAACGCTTGTGCCACTAGAATTAATCCCTAACTCCTGCAGAAAGGTTGGACCTAAATGATTTGGGAGGAAAAGTGAAAATATTTTACCTAAATCAAGAAGTCGTTCATCTGATGGGTCTTGATTTTCCGCGCCAAATGTAAAAGCTGATAAGGTTGTCAAGTGTGTGCGGCAGTCTGAGATTAAAGTTAATCTTAAACAAATCTAGAAGAATTAATTAAAAGAAACAAGGATCGATGTCTTTCGCGCAGTTGCTCCGTTTGTTATGCTTGATCCTCCTCTTATCTCAAGTCTCTTGTGTCCCTAGAGGTACGTAACATACTTTAAATATTTTGATTCAGTTGATAAACTACAGATCTAGGTCAGTAATGAAGTGATTACCAATGAATAACTCCCTCCCACTCCCAGTGTAACGTTTTGTATTTTTATTTGCAGTACAGGTCGGTTTAAGGATAAACCAAGGCCAAGACCACGACCCTCTTATCCAGGATGGTCACGGGGTCGACGTCCATAATGAACAACAACGAATCTGGACATTCTCATCTATAGGCAAAGGACTACCCCAGTTTTAGTTATTGCAAACATTTACCATGTAGTTCATTTTGTTTCCCTAGTTGGGTCAGTGCTAAAAATTTAATTTTGAATCGTGTCTTGTAATGTTTAACTTGGTCTTATTTGTTTTTCTTTTTAACTTGGTCTTTAATGAATATCTCTGCTTTTACTTCTGGAAATAGAAAAATAAATCCTTTCTTTTTATGGAGGTTCAAGAGACGACCAAATTTGACCAGGTCAAGGTTGACTGGCAGTAATTTTTTCCCTGTTACAAAAAAGTTCGTAACGGTGAAAACTGTTACAATCTGCCACGTAGTAACGCTTTAAGCTGTTACAAAATGCCACGTAGTAACGGCTACCCAGCGTTACGACAGTGGTACTACAAATAAAATTCGTAACGGTCCGTAGCTTTTACCATGTGGCAAATTCGTAGCGGCTTACACCTGTTCGAGGGTCGTTACAACCCAAATTCGTAACGGCCGCGAAGCCCTTAAGAAAATTTGTGATACCCTCTTTTGCAACAGGTAACAACCATTACAAGCCGTTTTAGTAACGGCCTTTTCCTGTTACGGATCCCAGAATTTGGTGTAGTGGAGGATATGAAACAAATAAGTCCAACAATTTGTATTCCTCAAATTCATTTAGAGGATGAAGCACCTGATTACAACTTCGAGAAAGCAATTGACATTACGAGTATTTGAATATGTGCTAAAATCTTGTTTATTTATTTATTGTTCAAAGATATTCTTTGATACTCAAGGTGAGATCCCTAATTGAAATATTTGGGGATCTTTATTTGGTTTTCGAATTGACATGTCTTTTCTTTCACAGTAAATGAAGCATATCTCTGGAGAATTTATTAGTAAAGTGTACTTGTATGCTAGCTAACATTGAGTTGATTCATGAGAGATTTCGATATATTAGTTGGAATTAGACAAAATCGAAAATTGGTATTTATTGCATATATTTTGATATTTTCGGATTTCGGAATTACTTGGTATCCAAATTACTTTGGTCTATAATTAAATAATGAAAGTTTGTTCTTCTTAAAAACTTATCCCGATATACGCACTTCATTTTGTAGTCAGTGTGATAAGCCAAATAATAATATTATTCATAATACTCACTTGGAGAGGAGAGTAACCTAATTAGGTGAAATCTGTTACGCCCGCTTCTTTAAATATCTTTTGATATTTTCGGATTTCGGAATTACTTGGTATCCAAATTTCTTTGGTCTATAATTAAATAATGAAAGTTTGTTCTTCTTAAAAACTTATCCCGATATACGCAATTCATTTTGTAGTCAATATGATAAGCCAAATAATAATATTATTCGTAATACTCACTTGGAGAGGAGAGTAACCTAATTAGGTGAAATCTCTTACGTCCGCTTCGTAATACTCATTTGGAGAGGAGAGTAACCTAATTAGGTGAAAATTATTGGAAATAATATGCGGTTTCGGTTTCTTGGAAATCTTGTTCATGCGACAAACACAATAATAACAAGAAGAGAGTTAGAAAGACTTATCAGATTGGTTGATCTAGGCGAGGTAATCCTCTTTCCTTAAAGACAATTCATCCCCGCATATGGTACTCACGGTTCTACGGATGTCGCCTTCCAAGATACAACGACCACGCCTTATAGTAAATAGCACTAGAATACTATTAGGATAGCGAATGTTATCAATTACTATACCCTTAAATGACTCTGACTCTTGACATAAAGACTTGTTTTCTTCTTCTCAAAAACTTGTGAAAACCCATACAAAACTATACTAAGAGATGGGCTTATATAAAGTCAATGGTGACTCTACAAGGTGTTTTTCACCAGTAGGTGACTCTCCATGGCCAATGGTGACTCTCCATAACACATATTCATGATTAGGTGTCTTATGGTGAAAGGCCATAACCCAAACATATCTCTCGGAGTTTAAATCTTGAAAACAATTTTCACTCACATAATATATTTTAACTCAAAATTCCAACAATCCCCCACATGAGTGAAAATACTGACTCAACAAAACTTACAACTTTTAAGAGCACAAGCAGAAAACATAATGCATCGGTAAATGGTAGCTTATGGCTTTGAACCAAACCTAGTGAAAATCTACTGGATTTACTAGCCAATCAGTGGACGCGATGTCGTTCAATTGCCAGCCGTTGATGTAAATCGATACAATAAATTTCACACATTATATCTCCATATAATCGTTAAATTCTCGGTTGTGTTCATTTCGGCCCTGAACATTCTTGGAATTTTATGAGTGCTCTAGATTAACCTAGCCTTATAGTTATCATAGAAGCGACCCCCTTTCTCACTCATATAGGTGATCTCCTATTTGAAAGTATCCTGCCATACTTTTCTTAGTTAGATTAAGTTATATGAGTCATTAAGAGAAAATCTCAACCTCTTACATGACAGGTAACACTGACTCGTATCATAGGAAGGGAGAGAGAAAATCTCTTTCAGTGTTATCTGGCGAGTCCTTCACAACTTAGTTTGCCCTTTCGAACCTAGATCATGGGATCCAATCGCTTAGGTTGGGTTACCGCTACAACTTACTCTTTAAAAAGACTATAAACCCCATTCCCCTCAATGATGCAATTATTAACTGTCTCTCGAATTTGTATCATTTATCGGCGTGATATAATTCAAAAATATTATTTCTTTTAGATGCACTTTATGGTATTGCGTTGAACTTTTACTTAATGGAACATACCATAAGACCATTTTAGATGCCCCACATTTTGGTGAATCTATTTTTATATAAAATACACTAAAAATGAGTTCACAAACTTGATATGCAACTTAAGTCTCTAGCAAATACAATAAATCATTCATCTCCGCTTCCGCAACACCAGATTTACTCTTGAATCTTGACATTTCAATGTTCATAAAAAAAAATTCTACTGTTATATTTACATTCATTCCATTAAGCCCATGCATAAACTATGGGGGTAGTTGTATGAGAGAAAAAAAAGAAGATAAAATGCAATGAAAAAAAGAAGCTTCACTAAATGTCACAGGTTAATGTATACAATCATCTAAAATTTCTACTGATTTAGATGAGAACTTAGTTTCTAACATACTATTAGATAGGAACTTGGTTTTACTTAATAACTCAAGTGAAATAACAATTTGGTAATACTAATTTAGCTTCTGAAATCTGAATAAAATCCATCTAAAAATGCTAGATCTCACATTCAGATATCATTACACAGAGGAATGTTGATGCATTATCAGATAACATGACTAGCAGATTAGTCAATTAGATGAAAACTTGTTGCACATAAATACATCAAGTTCCAGATGCACACTGATTCGTATTACTCAAAACATATCCAGGATCATGTTTTTACAACCAAACTTAAATTTAGAACTTTCTTCATGTAATTTCATCAAAGCATTGATTCTCAAGAAAAAAGCCTTCTGAAACCCCAAAAAAGGTGATAATGAAGTTCAACGAAATTCTTCATACCCAAGAACATGAATACCACCAAAATATTCGGAATCAGTGAAAATACAAGATAGTCTTGAGAGGAAAAATCATCATGCGGAAATGATATTGATGTGTTTGTATGTACGGATTCTCATAATAAACCAGTATCTCCATCATCATTTTGCAAAGAGAAAATTTCAGTTGCAGATTTGAGTTGTAGATCTAGAGAAGACGGCAAGGTTGGTGTTGGGATGAGAATGGGGAGGAAAAGGGTTAAGGAAAAATCCGAAAGAAACTTCTGTTTATATCGTGGCAGTGGGTGAGAAAATCTGGCAAAACCCTAAGACTTAACCACATCGAGCCCATAAGGTCCAGTCCTTCCCCAGTATTAGCTCGAACCGTTATCCCCCGTCACTTTAGTTGCCCATATTATGTGCCTCAGAGGCCCAGACTCAGGGACGGAGCTATGTGCATCTTAGAGGTGCCCGGCCCTCCTATTTTTTGTTAATTCAGTAAAGACTCCTTGATGTTTTTATTATTTTGAAGAATAATCCTTTAATAAGCGCCCCCTAAATCATGTGTTTTGTATGTTAGCCCCCTTGGAAAAAATTCTAGCTCCGTCCCTGCCCAGACTGGTCCGTCACTTTATTTTTCACCAAGTTTATGGAGTGCCTTGTACATTTTTACATTCATTAGTGGATCAGGAGAGGCAACACAAGACATTTTCTTAGAATGTGATTCATTGGTATTTTACATTGGTAGAAAAAAATTAGTATTACCGTTTGACTAAACTCCAGAAGAATTACTCTAAACGTATGGCACTACGGCCAATGCAAATTTGCCATATTTACTTTACGGCAAAGTGTTTGCACTGAAAGAGGGATTGATTTATTTATCCAATTTTAATAGGTGACATTGACCAAGTCTTTTTTTTCATTCCCAAGTCCCAGGACTCCCGACCAGGGGATTTTTGGTTTTGAGTTTTGACTTGATGGTGAGGGGAAAAAACAGTGCCGAAATTGTAAGACAATCTAACTCTAATATTATCAACAGACCATCATAAACTGAGTTCACAAACTTGAGACGCAACTTTAGGCCTGAACCAAATAGCTTAAGTAATTTAGCTTGAAGTTACCCTGAAATCTGAATGCAATCATCTAAAAATTGCTAGATCCTACGTTTTGGGATATCATTATACAGGGGAACGTTGATGCACAAACAGATGACACGAATAGTAGCCCAAGAAATACTTGATACACCCATAAAGATGAATACCACCAAAATCTCTGGGTATTAATTTGAGCCAAGGAAATAGTCTTGAGAGGAAAAATCATTGTTTTTGTGTTAGTATGTGTGGATTCTCATAACAAAGCAGTATGAGAAGACGGTATGTGTGGATTCTCATTGAGCCAAGAAAACTTTAAATTACAGATTTGAGAAGCAGATCTAAAACACAGGAGGAAAGGTGGAGAAACGGCGAGTTTGGTGTTTGAGAATGAGAGTAGAACACGGTTAAAAGAGAGATTCGCAAGAAACTCTGTTTATATAGTGGCTGTGGGTGGAAAAATCTTGCGAAACCTTAGACTTGACCTCATTGAGCCCATAAGGTCCAGCCCCAGTATTAGGTGGAACCGTTATCCACCTAACCATGCGCCTTGTAACCCTAGTCATCCGACTGATGGGGAAAACGTTTTGTGAAAAGGGGTGGAACCAGTGACACTTTAGCTTTTCAAAATTTCCAGGGTAGGCAAAACTTATTAATTTCTGTTTTGTGATTGCCAATCAGTACTACTGGTGGAGAAATGGGGCAGCCGAGGGTACTGCCTCCCCTTGGCGCGGGCTGTCTCCGCCACTAGAATTAGTCCATAACTCCTGCAGTAAGGTGTTATTCTGAAACAAGGATCGGTGTCTTTCGCTCCATTTGTTATGCTTGATCCTCCTCTTATCTGAAGTCTCTTGTGGCCCTAGCGGTACATGAGAAACTTTGAAGATTTTGGTTTTGCTGATAAATTACAAATCTAGGTCAGTGATGAAGTGATTATCGATGAATAACTCCCTCCCAGTATAACAATTCATGCATTTTGTATTTTTATTTGCAGTACAGGTCGCTAAACCAAGGCCAAGACCACGACAACCTGATTCAGGATGGTCACGGGGTCGACGTCCATGGACCATAATGAATAGTAGCAGATTAAATGAAGAATTGTTACATGATTCCTATTACTTGAAACTTACATATAGCCTCATTCAATTTTACAACCAAACTTAAAATTCTTTTTCTCCTGACCACAAAACAAATCTGCTTCCACGAAAAAAAAAAAAGTCACTGAGAACAGTTGACCCCGAAATCCCACGGAATACTTATACACGAAAAGATGAATACCACCAAAATCTTTGGGAAATAATCTTGAGAGGAAAAATCATTGTACCGAAAATGATATTAGATTTGTATGTGAGGATTCTCATAATAAACTAGTATCTCCATTATCATTTTGCAACAAAAAAAAAAAAAGGCTTTAAGTTACAAACTTGAGAAGCAGATCTAAAACCAGGAGGAAAGGTAGAGAAGGCGGCAAGGTTGTTTGGTGTTTGAAGGAGAAGAGAAGGTTGAAGAGAGATTCGCAAGAAACTCTCTTTATATAGTGGCTGTGGGTATTAGCTAGAACCGACACTTGTGCCATACTGAGCCTTGTAACCCTGGTCATCCGACTGTGTTTTTTTTTCCTTTTGTGTGGCTTAAAAATGCAAGCTGAAGTCACCCAGCAGAATTTTTAAGCTCTTATGAGTCATCACTGGATTCTGAAAGAACAACTCGACGAGTTGTTTGTCTTGATGCGGTGCAAAACATAGAGAATATGGAAGAGGTCAATAGTATCACGGTTGGCTTTGACTCCAGCTCCGCATATCCCCAGTTGCAGGATTGGAGAATGCATGTGAATAAGTAGGAGCGTTCCTGAATAAATAAACTAAGCCATTCAGACCATTAAATTTAGAAATGTTTACTTAGAATTCTTTGTCAGATTTCTTTTGAGTTTCACTATCTCATTGAATGAATCAAAAACGACCAACTCTCCTGCTTATCGTTCGCATTTGCATCCTCTACTTCAAGGCTTATAAGGTTGTCAAGTGTGTTCGGCAGTCTGAAATTAAAATTAATTTGAAACTAGAAGAAATTAATTAAAAGAAACAAAGATCAATGTCTTTCGGGCAGTTGCTCCATTTGTTATGCTTGATCCTCCTCTTATCTCAAGTCTCTTCTCTCCCTAGCGGTACGTAACAAACTTTGAAGATTTTGGTTTAGCTGATATCTAGGTTAGTGATGAAGTGATTACCAGTGAATAACTCCCTCTCCCAGTATAATAGTAATATTTTGTATTTTTATTGGCAGTACAGGTCGCTTTAAGGCCAAGACCATGGCCATCTTATCCAGGATGGTCACGGGGTCGACGTCCATAATGAACAACAAAAATCATCTCATCTATAAGCATCGTATCGCCAAAGGACAACCCTAGTTTTAGGTATTGCTAAAATTTACCATGTATTTTCGTTTCTCTAGTTGTGTCCGTGCTAAAAAAAAATATTCAAGTGTGAAATCCATTTTTTTAATGGAGTTTCAAGAGACGACCAAACTGGAGCGGGTAACTCAAATCATCTCACATGAGGTAGCGTGTTGTTTAAGGTTAGTGTGCAGGATTATCATCTACAAAGTCATTATTAATTTGTCTAATCACGGGCATTTAAGATTTTGTCATCTTATCAGTCCGGTACATCCCACTCCAACCCCATTGTTAGGATCGTTTTGTTAATATCTCAGTCAATAATTACTTTTGTACGAGTTCTTCCGGGCCGTGCTGAAGTTTAAAGTTCGGAATTTGAGATGAAGATCGAAGCAAAAAAGAGATGTCAAATGTCTTGATTGGAGACTGCTGTGATTCTTAATACCTATGACCTTCTACTTAGGCGACTTAGCTTAAAGCAAATAATTTCATCTCTAAAGATGACTGTCAGAGTTTTATCCAAATTCAATACTAACAGTGAAGACCTCACCCAGTTAGGTCACCAACTCAAAAACAAGAGAAGACTACATGCTAACACAATATAACAGTGTACCCCAAAGCCGCTTAAAAGCACAAGTATACAGTGGCGGAACTGAAAATAAGGGTGGGGTGGCTTGAAAACTAATTGGATTTGGTGGGGTGGTTTAAGCCTATGTTTTTTTGTTTTTTGTTTTTTTATGTTTTTATGTTTTTTTTGCCAGTTTTTTTTGGACTTTGGGGTCTATATGCAGTTCCGCCCCTGCAAGTATTGCGCCGACAAAAGCTAAAAGGAACAGAATCGAGAGCCATAACTACTCATTAGCAACATCAACGTTACTAATAGAGGGTACTATCTTGCTTGGAGGTGTATATATGACAAAATATCCATTACCTTTGAGTTGGTACACCCCCAAGCAATATGGCACCCATTAGCAGCCTTGATAACGGCCAATGCAAATGCTCATGTTGTGTGCAAATTTGCCATATTAACTTTGTGGCGAAGTGTTTGCACTGAAAGAGGGGATTTATTTTCGAATTTTAATAGCTGACATTGACCAAGTCTTTTTTCTTTCCCAAGTCCCAACCAGGGGACTTTTGGCCCGACACAGCAACCTTTAATCAGCAAATAGTCTTCGTTCACAATACCATCAAACTGCCCTGAAATCTGAATACAATCATCTAAAATTACTACATGCCACAGTTTGAGATATCATTATACATAGGGATGTTGATGCACAATCACGTAACATGCAACAGTAGCAGATTACATGAAGAATTTATAAGACTTCCATTCAAATTCCAGATGCACACTGACTCCTACTACTTAAAGCTTAATTGTAGCACCCATTCAATTTTACAACCAAACTTAGAATTCTCTTCTCCTGACCAGAAATAAGAAAGCTTACACGAAAGAAAAGGCTTTCAAAACCGAGAACAGTTAGACGCCGAAATAACACAGAATACTTTGATACACGATGTATACCACCAAAATCCTTGGAAATTAATTTGAGCGAGGAAATAATTTTGAGAGAAAAAATCATTGTGCCGAAAATGATATTAGACTGTTTGTATATGAGGATTGATTTTCGTAATAAACTAGTATCTCCGTTATCATTTTGCAAAAAAAAAAAAAAAAAACTTGAGAAGCAGATCTAAAACCAGGCGGAGAAGACGGCTAGGTTGGTTGGTGTTTGAATGAGAGAAGAAGGGTTGAAGAGAGATTCACAAGAAGCTCTCCTTGTATAGTGGCGGTGGGTAAAAAATCTTACGAAATCCTAGACTTTGACCTCATAAGGTCCAGCCCCAGGTCATCCGACTGTTTTTCTTTTTGGCTTGAAAATGTAAGCTGAATGTGTGCGTTCATTGACAATTCAAATGACGGGTAATCTCGAGGAAAGCAACTCAACTTAACAATAAACGCAAATGTTGCGATATTGCCTTCTGGGCGAAGTGTTTGCGCTGAAAGAGGTGATTGATTTTCCCAATTAATCGGTGAGATTGACCAGTCAAAGTCTTTTTTATCTTTCCCAACTAGGGGCGTTTTGGTTTTCAGTGCCAACATCGTCTCCTCTTCAAACTGAGTTCACAAACTTGAGATGCAACTCTAGTCACTAGCAAATACAATGAACCATTTATCTCCTCTTCGGCTACATCAGATTTACTCTAGACATTTCAATCTTCATAAAAAATCCAATTGTTACATTCACTTCATTAAGCCAAATAGTTGTACGAGAAGAAAAAAAAAAAGATTAAATGCAGTGAAAAAAAAACAAACTTCACTTGATGTCACAGCTTAATGAATTACAATCATCTAAAATTTCTACTAGATGGGAACTTTGTTTCTAACACACTATTAATAACTCAAGTGAAATACCAATTTGGTAATACTAATTTAGCTTCTGAATAGATAAATCACACATTAAGATATCATTATCAGATGAATGTTGATGCATTATCAGATAACATGACTAGCAGATTGGTCAATTCGATGAAAAATTGTTGCACAGCAATACATAATTCAAATTCCAGATGCACACTGATTCCTATTACTCAAAACAATTAAAATCAACATCACGCCGAAATGATGTATGTATGGAATCTCATAATAAACATGAACCAAGTGGGTGTGCAAAGCCTATTTTAGGCCCAACAAGAAATTTTTTTCATATACAAGAATACTTTTTGCTTCTTTGCTCTCCCTAAAAATGTTTTTTTTGCACCCCTAATAATTTTTTTGCCCCATTTCATAATTCATGGCTACGCCCTTGAACATAGTCTTAGTTTTTGGGTTGCTTTAATGAATATCTCTGCTTTTCTTTCTGCAAAAAAAAAAGAAAAATAAATCCATTTTTTATGGAGTTTTCGGAAGCGACCAAACGGGAGCTGGTAACTCAAACCATCTCACATAAGAGTCGGACGACTCCTGGTCAACTGAGTTAGCGTGTTATTTAAAGTTAGTGTGCAGGATTTTCATCAATCATCATACATTTGGTGTCACTTTATTCGGCGGACCGACTGGAAGGCTTGAAGGTAGGGATTCCTATTTTTAAAAAATATCGGGGTCACAAGTTTTCTTTTACAGTCCTATTACATCCGTGTATTGTTTTACTTCGGCCCGCCCTCCCCAACGTGGCAGCGCTTTTCTAATATTTTTAACATGTAATACAATTGTCTGCATAAAACTATTTCCGTTTGCATCAAAATTAGTTGATTTTTTTTTTTTTGAAACAGTTTTGATTTTACGTGTGGCTAGGCCAAATTTATATTTTAAGAGAGGCAACACAATACATTTTTTTTTCAATGGGATTCTTCCGTACGTAGGACCTCACCTTTCACACTCTTCTATTTCTTTCTCCCCTAGTAGCTTTTCTGGCGTTGAAGGTGCATCTTTAGGTCTTTATAGAAAATGATTTCATCTCTAAACATGAATCTACCTGTCAAAGTTTTATCCAAATTCAATACTAACAGTGAAGACCTCACCCAGTTAGGTCACCAACTCAAAACAAGAGAAGACTACAGTCTAAGACAAAATATAATAATGTACCCCCAAAGCCGCCTCAAAGCAGAAGTACAGCAAGCTTCCGCGTAAGACTAACAAAAACTAAACGAAACAAGTGTCAAGCGCCAATAACAACTCATAAGCAACCCCAGGGAGAATCAAATAGGGGTAGCTAAACATGAACCAAGTGCCGAACATGAAAAAGCGGTTGTTGCCTGACTGTTGGCTTTAAAATGAAGCAAGGCTAGCTTTCAGTGTAGCCACCTTCGCAGCGAACTCAGCTTTGTCTACCTTAGCGGCCTTGTATGCACATCTTGCCTGATCCACCTTGGAGCAAAGTAAAGACATCTTCTTCTCACAACCTCTGACTTCTGCTTCCAGACTCAGCCTTGTTACCTTCTGTTCTAGTTTCAAGAAGGCGAAGTTGATCATTCAAACATCGCATAGGAAATCTCACAGCGGAAGCGCTATTGTGAACGCATAAATCACGATGACATCCATGTGTTCACAAACAATGTTCGCATACAATATAAATCATAAACTATGCGCTGCATGCATAAAGGGAGGTAAATGTGATGACTCATCGACTCAGAACCTTCGAGCTCGTCCTTGTCTAGTCAAAAGTTATCACTAATGACGCACATATATCAGGATAAATAGAGATCGAAGCATAAATCTAAAGTACATAATATAAAATGTTGAATGTAAAAGAGACGATGGTTTACGTGGTTCGGCACTAAGGCCTACATCCACGGGATTGGTGTTTCACTATGTATTGATTTGATTACAAAGAAAGTCGAATGACTTTAAAGTGTGCACTGAGGCTTCGGGTAAAAGGATTACTTACTCTTCCTATTTCTCTCTCTTTCTATCCTCTTCTAATTGTTATTGATTGGTTGACCCCTCCTCTCTTAGTGGGGAGGGGTATTTATAGGGTTACTATGTGGGGTCCACCCCTGAAGCCCGTAGTAACCTTATCGTCTTGTGTTTTGTGCCAATTCCGCTGATCCCTTCGTCATCCACGATGCCGCCAGTGATCCATGCTTGATGACGAAGGGTTATTACTGCATCCTCCACAGTTTGGTCGACACGTGTGCTACTTAGGGTGTTTAATGCGGGTGGTTTAATCGTCTGCACGCGTCAGACATGCGTCTGCTGTCCCTGTCACGTCTGTGTCAGTTGAACTCACCCCGGCCGTCGATCTTGAATCTTTTTTGAGATGGGATAAAGTTGGTCTTTGGGTGTTTTTCAGTGCTTCGCGATGGATTTGTATCTCAGTGCTCCCCGATCCTCAGCCATCGGATCTGTTAGATGGTGATCCCGTATTGATGAGACACGTTTCTTGGCTATTCCCATGGGGAATCATATCCTGATGCCCTAAGCCATATGTCTCCTATGTGTTTCTTCCCTGACACGTGGCGAGTGATGAAATATGTACCTACAATTTGCCCTTTTCTTCTGACTAAGACGTCGGTTGAAGTTAGAGGAAAATCGTTACATATTCTTCATCTCTCTTCAATAACTTTCCCTATATATTAAGGCATGTTTCCCACTTCCCGTAATAACTTCTTGCAATAACTTCTCCTTGGGTGGAGGAATGGTTTATGTCTCCTTCAATGCTTATAAGTAAGAAAGAGAATGTTAAAACTTGAAATAAATTTCATTCTCCCTTATCAGTTCATTATTCCTTCCCTCCTGAAACTTCTTATCCTTTCTTTCTTGTTTCCTAGCCATTAACTGCTGCTGTCCTTGTCTTGATTGCGATTTGATTTTGGTTTGTCTGCTGTTGTTGCTTGTCGTTTTCTGGCTACACTCTTCTGTTTGTGAGACTCTTGATACAGGTGAGAAGTTTTTCCTTGATTTTGATCTTTCGTTGGTCTTCTGCTACTGTGTTCTTACCTTTGTGATGAAGAACACATATACAAAGTATATATACTTGCCCCTGTTCTTTATTACAAAGCTCATGGACCTGTAATTGAAGACTTGCCTAGCGACCTTGACTGAGTTAGGGTTTCCCGTTTCTTTTTCAATCTAGGGTTTTTGGCGGACGTTAATGAACCGATAGAAGTTCTGATAGTTTCTCAGCTTTTTGATCTTTATTTGTTCTTATGTGGAAACTTCTGACTTGTTTGTGTACTTCGTAGATATGGCTGATCGTCAGCGGGTCCCTTATCAAACTCCGCCGCCGAGCCCTCCTCCGCGCAGAAGTTCTGATATATCTCCGTCAGGGGGTGGTCCACCTAGATCTTCGCAATTAGATCCTCGTGCTCAAAAAACTTTATCCTCCTCGGGTCAACGTGCTTCGCCTACCAAGGGAGGAGATCAACCGAAAGGTCCTCCTGGTTCGAGGTATGCTGTTAATCGTCCCTCTGTTACCCAGCGTGTTGAGTCAAGAAATACGCATACTTATTCTCCTCATCGTGGTGAGCCACTGGATGTTCAACCTCTTCGTTCTATGGCTCCGCCTACGGTGCCCCAACAGAAACCTTCAGCTCCTCCTCCCGTAGTTTCTGCATAAGGAAAGTCTACCAAAGGCACAGCTTCAAAGTCGGTTTCACAAAAGAATCCCCCGGCCAAGAGGAAAGCTTCGTATATGAGTAATCCGAAGATATCTTCGTCAGATCCTCCCGAAGATTCGGACGCTGCCCCAATAATACGAAGCGTCTCAGTTGCTAGGAAAAAGGTTACCTTCAAGCATATAGACCTTTCTGTGTTCAAGGAAAAGCACGAACTCGGCGCCTTCGACGTTAGATTTTATGCTCCCGATGATGATCTTACTTATAATCTGATTACAAGGTATAAGTTTGATGAATTTCATTTGCTGACCACGGTGGGGGCCTTCGAAGCTGGCCTTATGTTGCCTATATACAAGTCAAGTGACTCTTTCTATTACAATGTATTGGCTAAACGTGAGGTTCCACTCCTCATACCCACAACCGCTCCGTGTCGCAGCTGACTGGGAACTATCTTCGTGCGCTCAAGGAGTGCTATCTTCAGAGTAAAGGAGAAACGACGATGACCTGTTACGTTCCCGACCCTTCAGAGAGAGACTGGTATACTCCCCAGAATTTCAATAGCTCCTTCGGAGATTATTTTAACAGTAGGAATCGTAAGCCGTGGAGCATTGGTCTTCGTAATATTGTTGCTCCTCGTGGTGAGATTCGTCTCCTAAGTGAAGTGAGTGATGCTAAGTTGAAGTAAGTTCCTGGTAGCGAAGAATCCGCTCATCGGAAACTCTTTCCGAATCGTGAGAGGATTAAGCGTGATCATGATTATGATAGGCACTCTACTGTTATCGAAGTTATTGGCCCTTGGGCTTATGGCTGGGTACCTGGTCCGCATGGGTGGCGTCCTACTGCCGGTAGTAAGGCTCGTGAAGCTGCTCCAGCCCGTTACAGAGATTTCTTCCCCTGGCGCTTGAATTTCGAAGGTATGAATTTTGATTATGCTTTCGATGTTGTTGATGCAGACGAGGAAGAGAGTTCTGATGTCACCCTCCCTCCGAAAGGTACCGCTGCTGTTAAGGTATCGTTTGTTGTTAGTCCATATATTTGCCCCTTTTCTTCTGAGTTTGAAAATATAGTCAAAGTGAGGAGAAAAATAGTGATTTGGAATAATCTTATAATCAAGTACCAGGTACCGAAGAAGAAAAAGCTTGGGCCAGTTCAGTCTTCTACTGCTGCGGCCAAAGATATGGATGTGCCTGATGAAGTAAACAGTCCTGTGAATGAGGAAGGCATCGAAGAGGAAAATTCTGATGACGAAGAGCGTACGTACTGATACCTCCCCTCATGATTATGGTGAAGGTTCCGTCGAGAAAGAGGTCGTTCCTGACAACAGCGGGGACGCGGAACATGAGGGTGCCCCTGGTGGTAGTGCGGAGCAACAGACTTCCCCTTTGAGCAAAAGTGATAAATAAACAAATTTCTTTATTTTGTGAAAAAAAGCCTTGTTTTTCTCTCCTTTGAGCAAAAGTGAAACGGAGCAATTCTGTGAGTGGGTAACGGTCACCGTTCAACGTGGAGCCTTATGAACTTAGGATCTTAATGGAGTTAGATTCCTCCGCTTCAAATGTTACAACTGAGAACATATAAATGTTACAACGGCTATGATTACTTTGATAAACTTGGGGTGTTGCTATGTCGCCTAGCGCCTAGGCGACAAGAAAAAAATAAAATAAAATTGCTCATGTCTTTTTCCCCTAGGGCGTTTGAGTAAATTGACAAGACCACCAAAACAACCTAAAAGAAAGCATGATATCGTTTGAGTAAATTGACTAGACCACCAAAAAAACCCATCCTGCAGGCAGGTTCTTTTCTTGAGAGTCAATATACTGTAGACTATCATAGTGCCTGCTAGTTTCTCCTCCCGCAGGAATGAAAGTTTTCAGAGGAAGAATGTTTTCAGCTTGAATCGTGCAGTTGAAAATCCGTGTATAGGTGATAACTATCAATATCATCATAAACACCTTCGGGAGGGGACATCTTACGATCAAAAACTAAACTACTGTCCTTGTCACCGGAGGAAGAAGATCCTACCACCTCGAGATGTTTCGTCTGCAAATTGTAAATTTTAAGACATTCTCCATCAAACCAGTGCAGTAGTACCTGACTAGATAAAACCCACTGACAGGGGATTCGTGGGTGGATAGAGTCTTACCTCCCGTATCAGACGGGCGATGAACCGTTGAAGTCGACTCAGGTCACCGACTCCGATGTCAGTGTACGAACCCGAAGGGCCGAGACAGTATCGTAACTGTCGTCCTTCCCTGCAAAGAGTTGATATTTAATTTTGACCCTTCCTTAGGGTTTAAAAATAATGTCCAAGAATGTCCAAAAAGTACAAAAATAAAACTGTCCAAAAAGGAAAATAAAAATTACAAAAATAACACCCTATTTACAGTTTCTAAAAATAAAACAAAATAACTATATACAAAATCTTCTTCTTCACTCCTTTCGGATTCCTCTTTTCTTTCCTTCTTTGGCGATGCTTTCCTTTTATAGCACTTTTTCTTTCATTGTAGCTTCGCTCGAAATCTGAAAAGAATCAAAAAATACCAAAGGCGTAAAAGAGAACGAAATTCTAAAAGAAATAAAATAAATCTAAAACCTAATACAAATCCGCGTCGGCGGCGCCAAAAATTTATGTAGTTTTTAAGTGGTAGTAAAGTTCGTTCAACTCGGACTTGATAAGATTGGGTTCTAAACTTAAAATAAAAATAGAAAATATATATACAAAAGGTTTTTCACAATGTCGAGAGAGACTGAGACTCATGATTCCACTAAATTCCATTCATGCGACTCAAATAATAATTCCAATCAATTATAGATCAAATAATAAAAATATGGACTCTTGTTCTTTGGCAAAAATAGATTTTAGAAAAGTAATGATTGTAAATCAAAAGCATGATGTATCAAAAATACATAGACCAAGCATACACCATCAAACGATATCACACCCATTCAATAAAAATCATAAATCGATTAAAAATCAATGCAAATAGTCATAAAAGAATTATAAGAATTACCACATGCGTGAAATAGGGCTTCCTCCGTCATCCCAGTAATGGGGTTTAGCTCTTCATATTAATCACTTGCTCAAAATACATGTTTGTTGCTCAAAAAGTTGATTAAAAGAGTGAAAATAATAAAATCAGTGATTCTGCGACCCACAGAAGGGGTCCAGAGAAGAACGATAGAAAATAAGTGCGTCTGTTGCTGTTTTTTTAAGACTAACAGGCGTGTGTCCTTGTCACAGTTGAAGAACGACTGTCTGTGAAGTTTGTTTATCGTGTTCTTCAGGATCTTCGTGTAGCAGCAGCAGCAGCAGAGACGGGCCTCCTGTAATCTCTGATTCTCGCCTCCTGAGCTCTCCTCTCGACCCCAAACTCTCCGTACTTCTTCTAGGGGACCTAAGCATCCTATTTATACACAAAAGGGTCATTGAATCTTTCCCAAATCGCATCAAAATTCCCTTTTTCCTTTCTTGGCAGTCACGGCAATAATCGCTTCCCAAATTTGTTTTACGCGTTTCTGAGCTTTCCCACTTATCTCAAACTCTTCCTTAGATAGAATACTACCTTAGGAAACAATTTCACGCCTTTAGTCTCCCTGAAATTCCTAAAATAATTCCACAAAGTTTCCGTGTTCACTTCAACCTCTATTTCCTTTTTTCGGATTATCCAGCCCAATTTGATCGATTTCAGCGCACATACCAAGCCTGTTATGCTCAATCACGTCCAGCCCAACAAATTTCAGCGATTGAATCTCTCTAAAACACCTTCGAAATCAATCCCGAACTCTGGTTCGTCTGCAACATTTTTTCACGCCAATTTCTGAGTTTAAAAACGATGAAGATGACCTCCCCCTATCCTGTGCTGGTCTCCCTTTAGCAGCTGCCTGTAAATAGGTTACCCCTTATCCAAAATCGAGGGTCCGTATAGTGATTTTTCTGGGACATTTTCCGCACTTTTTCAGGGTTCCTCCGGGGTATTTCTGGGGTACTTCCGGTACATTTCTGGGGCGCTTCCGGTACATTTTCGACGGAGGTCCAAACGCCGCATTTTCAGCCAATTTCGCCGCAAAACCTTATTCTTCTAAAAACACCTATAAATAAATAAAATATCCAAATAAGTATAGAATCGAGCACTAACACTATATATAATTGAGATATATTAGACACATAAATGCGACTATCAAATACCCCCAAACTTATTATTTGCTAGTCCCGAGCAAATCAAAATTACAAAATAAAATCCTAACTCACTGTCGCAGGCATCGTCGATTGCATTTAGCATATGCAATAAGCCTTTAAACCCCTAGGTGTCCCTAGTGGCCGAGTGTTGTCTCCGGAGGTCTTACCAGAGATATACCCACAAAATCTTTACTCCAGACCCTAGCTATCTACGCAGAACCTTGGAAGGCACTAAAGAATCTCCTTGGTTGGCATACTTATTGACTACAGGAGGAAGTACCCTGATGCAAAATTCCAATTGTTGTACATGAGTTTGCACTCAAGCATACTAAAATTCATATAAAGTGACAGAGCTCAACTCAGATAGTCGCACTATGGACATCAATATCCGGAGTCAAAACTAATCACATGGATAGATCAAGAAGATGGATATAGAGAAAAACATAGATGATTTTGATGTTTACTAAGTGAACGGCGTTTCCCATATCTGTCTGAAGGCCTCCGCCAAAATGAACCTATCCTAATGGATTGAGATATTAGTATGACTAATATCAACACACTGGCATATACAAGGGAACCAGTGGTCGATAACCTAACTCTAGGTCAACACAACTGGCATATACAAGGGTACCAGTGGTCGACTTTATTGAATTTATTCCTTTTGGTCAAATGGTCTGGTCTCAAAAAAAAAAAAAAAAAATTTTTATTTTTTTTTGTTTTTTCATAATAATTTTTTTTTTCAACCTTTTGGTAACTACCACTTTTTTTTTGTATCTCAATCACTCTAATTTACCCTAGCATTGGTAACAACTTGAATCGTGAGCCCCACCTAATCACTTAGAGAAACATAGTTTAAAAACAAAACAAAATAAAAATAGAAGTGAAAAGGACTCAACGAGATATGGTGAAACTATCATGTTATTTCTAACACCTGAGCTATGTGCTTTTATGAATAGACTCTTCTAGATGTTTCCATCTAATCAGATTGGTTCCTCAACTCCTACAACCAAAATGCTTTCATCCACTTAGATTAGTTAGTGCAATCCTCAATAGGCATAAATTTCTAGGTTCTGGAGTTTATTTATTCATACTGCAACTAAAAAGTTTCTCCCATACCCACAAACTTAAATCTAACATTGTCCTCAATGTTCTAAAGATGAAATTAAAAGCATGAACAAGGAGAAACCGTTACCATTTGAAGCAAAAGGAAAGATATTACTGTGTCACATGAATGTTGGGTTACCTCCCAAGAAGTGCTAAGTTTAAAGTCTTCAGCCAGACTAAGAAAGGATTAGTCACCTCATAGAATCATAAAGTAATAGCCGAAATTTCTGTGGGTCCTCAAAACCAAATAGAACTATCACAAATAAAAGGAATCTGCAACCTGTCAAGAAAATAAACAAATAAAGCACACCCTTGTCTAGTTTCATGTTTAAGACAACTACATCTAGCTGTGGTTCAGGTTCAGGTTCTATAACTGGGTCCAAATAAAATATTTTCATGGGTTGGAATTCCTCAAAGCTAAGATCCGGTTCAGGTATTAGAGTCTGAAAAAACTCAAGTAAAAACTTAGAAGAACATAATAATAACCTGAATAATTGAGGATCCTTAAAATCAATCAGTTTTGACTCACACAATCGACCACGATGAAACTGGTGGTTAATCTTAAGCAAATGTATCGACCCTAATCTCTTAAAGTAATTAGGTTTAGTCTCAAAACTAAATAATTGACACATCTGAAATTTATACGTTCCCACAATTGGTTGAAAAATATGTGGTGGGAAAACAAAGTCGATCTTGGTATCATAGCCTGGTCTAACCTCATCAACCAGAGGATGGGTTTCTAACAACTGAACTTCCTTATGGACATCACTAGGTTCAGGAAAACGTGTGTGAAGATAATCTTGTAAAATGGTTGAGGCACATGGAGAATGATAATCACCCCCAAACTTAGAGTTTTGGGTATCTCTAGATAGACTAGCTACAATTTCCTTAATTTCTAGATCGTTGGAATCCTGAAAATAGTCAATTGCTTCTTCTAGGTTATACTCAAGTGACACATCCTCACCCATATTTAATAGTTGTACGAGTTCATTCTCTTCGTCCAAGACCATTGTTTCTAAATCGCTAGACTCTACAATATTTTTCTCAGAATAAACTCGTTCCTCCAAACCATTATCGGCTTCGTAATCAAAAGGAAATACTACATCGTCTAAAACGAGGATATCTCTAGTCAAATCCTCGTCCTTTTGAATAGGTGAATAATTATTAAAATTATTTAGATTTGAACTAGAAATAGTAGTATCATTGTAAATCTCAATTGGAGTAACAGATTCCTGATCACTATGCCTATATGTGTCAAATTCTTCATCAGCATTATCCTCATCATAATCATCATAATAACATGAAAATGGTTGAACCTCATCTAAAAAGTAGTGTTACCAATTATAACCTCGGCATCTTGATTATGCAAATAATTATCCTCATTTTCAAGGGTACTATTGGAAACACTATATTGGAAATTAAGACTATCTTGAGCAGTTCTGTTCTGGGCCTCTAATAAAAGCTTTTGAATCGACTCACATGACTTCCTTATGGTATCGTGTATAGAAGGTTCACTCATGGGTGCATTTTGTTTAATCATTTCTAACACAAACCTATTTGTATTCTCAGTTAATTGTTTGAGAGACTCTTCTAGAGGAAGAACAGGTTCAAAAGGATCATAATAGGGACTAGTTTTCAACATTTTCATTATATTGTCCAAAGACGAGGAACTAGTACTATAATAATCCTTATTTTCTTGCTCGTATGACCGGTGTGTGTGTGTATAGTAATTGGGCTCACCATAGTATGAGCCGTAACCTTGAAAAGGTTGATGTTCCCAATCACTATTCACACTATAGTTAAAATTGTAACGTCCATTTTGAAACTCAGTCTGATATTCGTTGTATTGGCCATTGTGATACCAGTTCGACATTATTTTGCAGGGGTGTGAGTTATCACAAAATAAAACCCACTGACAGGGGATTCGTGGATGGATAGAGTCTTACCTCCCGTACCAGACGGGCGATGAACCGTTGAAGTCGACTCAGGCCACCGACTCCGATGCCAGTGTACGAACCCGAGGGCCGAGACAGTATCGTAACTGTCGTCCTTCCCTGCAAACAGTTGTTATTTAATTTTGACCCTTCCTTAGGGTTTAAAAATAATGTCCAAGAATGTCCAAAAAGTACAAAAAGAAAAAATTCCAAAAAGAAAAATAAAAATTACAAAAATAACACCCTGTTTACAGTTTCTAAAAATAAAAAAAAATAACTATATACAAAATCTTCTTCTTCACTCCTTTCGGATTCCTCTTTTCTTTCCTTCTTTGGCGATGCTTTCCTTTTATAGCACTTTTTCTTTCCTTGTAGCTTCGCTCGAAATCTGAAAAGAATCAAAAAATACCAAAGGCGTAAAAGAGAACAAAAATTCTAAAAGAAATAAAATAAATCTAAAACCTAAAACCTAAAACCTAATACAAATCCGCGTCGGCGGCGCCAAAAATTTATGTAGTTTTTAAGTGGTAGTAAAGTTCGTTCAACTCGGACTTGATAAGATTGGGTTCTAAACTTAAAATAAAAATATAAAATATATATACAAAAGGTTTGTCACAATGTCGAGAGAGACTGAGACTCAGGATTCCACCAAATTCCATTCATGCGACTCAAATAATAATTCCAATCAATTATAGATCAAATAATAAAAATATGGACTCTTGTTCTTTGCCAAAAATAGATTTTTGAAAAGTAATGATTGTAAATCAAAAGCATGATGTATCAAAAATACATAGACCAAGCATACACCATCAAACGAAATCACACCCATTCAATAAAAATCATAAATCGATTAAAAATCAATGCAAATAGTCATAAAAGAATTATTAGAATTACCACATGCGTGAAACAGGACTTCCTCCGTCATCCCAGTAATGGGGTTTAACTCCTCATATTAATCACTTGCTCAAAATACATGTTTGTCTCAAAAAGTTGATTAAAAGAGTGAAAATAATAAAATCAGTGATTATGCGACCCACAGAAGGCGTCCAGAGAAGAACGATAGAAAATAAGTGCGTCTGTTGCTGTTGTTTTAAGACTGACAAGCGTCTGTCCTTGTCACAGTTGAAGAACGACTGTTTGTGGAAGTCTGTTCTTCGTGTTCTTCAGGATCTTCGTGTAGCAGCAGCAGCAGCTGCAGAGACGGGCCTCCTGTAATCTCTGATTCTCGCCTCCTGAGCTCTCCTCTCGACCCCAAACTCTCCGTACTTCTTCTAGGGGACCTAAGCATCCTATTTATACACAAAAGGGTCATTGAATCTTTCCCAAATCACATCAAAATTCCCTTTTTCCTTTCTTGGCAGTCACGGAAATAATCGCTTCCCAAATTTGTTTTACGCGTTTCTGAGCTTTCCCACTTATCTCAAACTCTTCCTTAGTTAGAATACTACCTTAGGAAATAATTTCACGCCTTTAGTCTCCCTGAAATTCCTAAAATAATTCCATAAAGTTTCCGTGTTCACTTCAACCTCTGTTTCCTTTTTTCGGATTATCCAGCCCAATTTGATCGATTCCAGCGCACATACCAAGCCTGTTATGCTCAATCACGTCCAGACCAACAAATTTCAGCGATTGAATCTCTCTAAAACACCTTCGAAATCAATCCCCAACTCTGGTTCGTCTGCAACATTTTTTCCCGCCAATTTCTGAGTTTAAAAACGATGAAGATGACCTCCCTATCCTGTGTTGGTCTCCCTTTAGCAGTTGTCTGGAAATAGGTTATCCCTTAGTAATTAGGTTACCCCTTATCCAAAATCGAGGGTCCGTATAGTGATTTTTCTGGGACATTTTCCGCACTTTTTCGGGGTTCCTCTGGGGTACTTCCGGTACACTTCTGCGGCGCTTCCGGTACATTTTCGACGGAGGTCCAAACGCCGCATTTTCAGCCAATTTCGCCGCAAAACCTTATTCTTCTAAAAACACCTACAAATAAATAAAATAACCAAATAAGTATAGAATCGAGCACTAACACTATATATAATTGAGATATATTAGACACATAAATGCGTCTATCATCCGTCAAATTACATTTAGCCGGGAGTCGAATGAATTGAATCTTCTCCCTGTGAATGTCGAACGAGAGCAACATGATAATCTTCTTATTATAATGAACTATCGTCTCTTCTTCTACTGCACCCATAGCAGTTATCTTCCAGACAAGATCGCCCCCGCAAAGAGTGGCCGCTCTTGTTCCCAATTGACTAGGAGGAAAAGGGGAACAACCCGGTGGCAGGGAGATTTGAGCAACACTCTTTCTCCATGAATTAGTACCCAGAGTAAATACCATGCTTATGAACTCCTCGTTGTCTTTTGAAGTGAAAATGATCACAACCTTGTATTCATCTGTTGCTAAATCAAAACCGAAACCATGACACAGATATTCGCATTCCCCTCCATCATTAGGATAATCATAGGGGAGGGAAAGTGTTTCCACCCTAACAGGGTTAACGACAACCATTTGATTCTGACGATAAGCATATTTACTTATTAGTGTAACACAGGCCAACCCATTACAGTAACCTACTAGTTCATCTCTGCTTGGGCATCTTGCGTGCATATATAGTCTATATTTATAATCACTGTCTAAACTCAAAAAATTAGATCCTCCTCTGGGAAGCCATACATTTAGTAAACTAAGGACTAGATGATTTTTGTTATTAGAAAAGTGAGTCTTAGCAAATCGTGCATCATTTGAAATCAAATTGCACCATAACTTACTGACACAGCTGTATTGTGCTAGACTCCGAAGTGGTAATCTGGTGAGAATGTTTTCTATTACTAGTTCCTCGGGATAATAGGAAATAATATAAGAGAGTCTATATTTAGGAGATACGCATATTAAGTTGCGAGAGTTATATTAGGAATTGAGTATCTTGAGTATCTTGAGAATCAAGTCTTGTGTCGTAAGAACCAAGTCTTGTGATTGTATAAATAGCCTGAGGAATTAATGAGAAAGACACACCAAGATTTTATCAATGTAATCTTTTATGCTTCCGCATTTATGCTCTCCTCTCTCTTGCTCGATCCTTAACATGGTATCAGAGCAAGGTGAGAGGGAGAGAGGAGATGAAGAGAAGTCAGATGTTTTGATAAAGAGTTTTGCAAAATTCCAATAAGAAAAAGAAGATTAAAAAAAAAATTACGCAAAGTCATGGTGATAACCGAAGTTGCGTTTGGTTTTGATGAGAAGAGGAGAAGCTCGTACTCTTATGTTGTTGTGTGTTAGTGATCGAATGTTGATGGTATGTGGCATATTTTGATGGTGAATCATGGGTCTACTGGGCACGTAAGAAGAGTTGGGTCAAGATGTATTCTTGAAGTTGAGAATGACACAAAGTGATTTGGGCAGATTTAGAACATAGAGGATAAGCTTGAGTTTATGGTGGTTTCGAAGAAGAAGAAGAAAAAAAAAAGTGTGATATTGATCTATGGAAGTAATGAGACAGAGAGATAGTGAAGAATGGGACGCTGTGAAGATGGCTTGAGTTAATAGTTCGCTGCAGATGTAGGAGATCGACAAGGTCTGGATTTTATTTAACAGCGAGAAAAGAAGAAGAAAGAGAAGAGACGCCAACAAGGTTGTGCGAAGGAAACATTATGAAGATTATTATTACATAGCAAGGCATACGATATGTTTGTGATCTAACAGATCATGGAGAATGTCACGAAGGGGACTGCAATGTCCAAAAACTACGATTGGGACCCGAATGTACTTAAGCTTCCATTGGGACCGCAATGTCCTAAAACTATGATTGGGACCGTAATGTCCTTAAACTTCCGAAGGGGACCGAGATGTCCTAAACTACAAAGATGGGACCGAGATGTCCTTAAATTACGAAGGGGACCGTAACGTCCTGAAATTACGAAGAGGACCGAAATGCCCTGAAACTATGAAGAGGACCGTAATGTCCCTAAACTATGAAGACGAGGACCGATACGTCCTTAAACTACGACGAGAACCGAAATTGGGCAGAATTTTTCACAAAGATATTTGTGAAAGCTTAGTTTAAATTTCTTTTGTCCAAGATGGGCATTCGTGATCTACATGCTCCATCTTGAGGGAGGGTAATAGGAAATAATATAAGAGAGTCTATATTTAGGAGATACACATAATAAGTTGCGAGAGTTATATTAGGAATTGAGTATCTTGAGAATCAAGTCTTGTGTCGTAAGAACCAAGTCTTGTGATTGTATAAATAGCCTGAGGAATTAATGAGAAAGACACACCAATATTTTATCAATGTAATCTTTTATGCTTCCGCGTTTATGCTCTCCTCTCTTTTGCTCGATCCTTAATACGGGAAGATATGGTGCAGGCGCAGCAGCAGCATCAATATTCATTGGCCAAGCTGCAGCAGCATCAATATTCATCTCCTCAGGAAGATAATGCTGAGCTACAGCATCAATCTTCTTCTTCTGCCTTGGCATTCTCATCTTGTTCTTCCTTAAAGATCTGATCTCTTTGGATGTCATCCCCCTAGGATACGCAGCAGCAGTAACATTCATCTCTTTTGCTCTTCTAATCTTGTTCTCCCTTAACAATCTCATCTTATTCTTACTTAAATTTCTAATGTCTTTCGCTGCCATCTCCAGAGTGAAATAAAAATTTTGATCTTTTTTTTTCTGAACCTTCAGTCTTCTCAAAATCAGAACTTTATTTATGCGGTGTTCCCAAAAGAACCAGGACGGAATTGGGAAAGTAGAAAAAAATACCAAGAAGAGGCTACTGGGCTGGGCCTTTCTCTACCATTGTTAGTGAGTCCATTTGCGGGGTTACCATATTTCTGACGCGGCCACACTTTATAACTGTTAAGGCGCTTATATATTTGGACACCTATATAATACTCCATAGTCCATTCTTTTTTTTTTGCTGCAAATAAGGATATGAATTAAACTGAAACTGGTACATTGTCTTGAATCAACAGATTCTCAATGATTCTAGGAGGTTCATCAGACCATACTTTAGTGACTCTATATTTCCTACTGAATTTTGCAAGTTTATCAGCAGGTTTATTGCATAACCTAGGAACATAATGACATAACTAAAAAGGATTTGTTTTTAGAATCTCTAAAGCATCAAGAAGAACGCCTTCGTTTTCCCATGCGATAACTGGGTCTGCATTGTTGATATAGTTTGCGATTTCTTGAAATTCAGTCTCCAGTACTATATGAGAAAGTTGTAGCTCATTTTTCCAGCTCACCGCATCCAAAAACGCAAGGCATTCCGCATGCTCCGAGTTCTTTACTCCTGCATAGCATTTTGCTGAGCAACCTCTCCAAGCGCCTGTGAAATCACGCAAAACAAGAGCAACACCAGTTAGTCCTGAGTTACTGTCATAAGAAGCATCACAGTTAATAACATAATATGGAGATGCAGGTGGTTTCCACACTATATGCTGAGGTTCATGTCTTAAGCTACTGTTTTGTTGAAGTTGCTCTTGCAGATTCAATTTACTGATATATGTTGCAAAGATGATAGCTCTTCTTGCCACTGCATTTGGATCGGCCTTCTTATTTTGAAAATTAACATCACAACGTTCATTCCAAATTGTCCATGAGACTGTCATGACCATTGTTAGCCAATCTGTAGTGACCAGTTTCTTATTCCTGTTTGTTACCCAAACTTCAAGAACTGCAGCTATATTATTTTGCGTACTTTCTAGAACTTTTGAACCACCAGGTATGGACATCCAAACTGCTCTTGAAAAGGTGCATGTAAAAAGAGCATGCATAGCAGTTTCTTCATATTGTCCGCAGAAGGGATAATCACGATTTAAGTGATTGCGGTTTCGAGAGAGCCTTTCCTTAGTGGGTATAATATCAGCTAAACACTTCTACCAGAAGTGTTTTTTTCTCGGCAAAATTTTTATACTCCAGAATCATTTCCAGGTTAAGTTCGACCCTTCAATATTAAGTGATACCTGCATGTTTCCCAAGCTGGCATCATGAAGTTTGTTGTATGCTGACTTTAGAGTAAAATTCCCATTTCTTGTCAGGTTCCATATAAGCTTATCAGGTGCATCCATTGTGATTCTCATGCTTAAAATTAACTCTGCAGTTTCAGGCTCGAATAACTGATGCACAAGTGGAGAATTCCACTGTCTTCCTTCATTGATAAAACGTTCTTGAACCCATATATAATTCTCATAGTCAGTGTTTCCCTGTTTTGGTGAAGGAGGCACTGACAGACCTGACACCCAAACATCTAACCAGATTTTCACTTTATTTCCGCGACCAACTCTCCATCTACTATTCTCCTTAATGAACTGAACTTGTTTTTGTATACCTTTCCAGGCCCACGAACAATTATTTATGTGATTCATATGCAGCAGACTGGTACAAGGAAAATATTTTGCTTGTATAGCTTTCACCCACTGTGCATCAGTGTTGATACAAATTCTCCATGCAGCTCTAACTAAGAGTGCACAGTTTAAAATCTTCAGATTCTTAAACCTTTGTCCTCCCAAATTTTTATGAAGGCCAAGTTTCTTCCAAGAAGTGACATATGTTCCTTTCTTATCACTGAAACCCCACCAGAAAGAGAATCAATCTGTTTGATTGTTTCAGCCGGAACCTGCAGACAGTTCATTGAATAAGATGGAATTGTATTAGTCACTTTGTTGATCATTAACGACTTGCTACACTGCGACATTGAATCTCCATTCCAGGACGATAACCTCCCCTTGATTCTATCAACCAGTTTTGTAAAGCATTCAGTCTTTTTCTTCCCTATTAATAATGGAATACCCAAATATCTTTCATGGGACTGCATTTTTGGCACTTTGAGTCTTCTTGTAAGAATTCTGCAAAATCTATGAAGAATACCAACACTATAATAAACGCTAGATTTATTAAAATTCACAAGTTGACCTGATGCTGCATCAAAATCTTCTATGATTTGTAGGAGATTGTTGACATTATGAAAATCCGCATTAATGAAAAGGAGACAGTCGTCAGCAAAGAACATATGTGAAATGGATGGTGCATTAGGAACTAACTTGATGCTCTATGTCATATTATTTTGCTCATCATGAAGAAGTTGCCGAGAAAAAGCTTCCATAACAATTATAAAAAGGTAGGGTAATAGGGGATCACCCTGCCTCACACCTCTAGTTGGTTGATAAGAAGGACAAGGAGTACCATTTAGTAGGATCGAAATTCTTGTAGTACTGATGCACTTCATTATTAGCTGACACCATTCTTTATTAAACCCCATTTGATGCGTAACATCCATTAAAAAGGACCATTCAAGCCTATCAAAGGCTTTTGACATGTCCAGTTTCAGGGCTAGCTGCTTAATAGGGTCTTTTTTCTGGTCATAGTGTGGATGATCTCTTGAGCAAGGTGTATATTATCAGATATCTGTCGACCTGGGACGTATGCTGCTTGCAATGGAGATATGACTTTACCCATCACCTTCTTCATTCTTGCTGCTAGAATCTTCGAGATGATTTTATATGATGTGTTGCAGAGAGCAATTGGGCGTAAGTCAGATGGAAATTGCTTGTTCTTCTTCTTTGGTATAAGGGAGACATTCGTGTTATCTAAACTTTTTAGAATTAATCCAGTTCTGAAAAACTGTTGTAGTTGCAGGAATTCCTACACTACACCCCTCATATGATTTCATTATTGATCAGCTCATTTTAGGTTTACACTCTTAATTTTATTGATTAATTTTTGAATGTTCTTACAAGAAAGATAAAGAAGTCAAGAATGATTTCTGCTCTGAACTTTCTCTCTCCTATTTACTTGTTTCTTACTCAAAAAAGATCTCTCTTCTCTTTACAACTCGAATGACTATTTATAAAGAAATACATAATGGATGACAGCTAATTTGTCCTTTATTTTCGGATATGGTTTGCGACATTCTCGCAACCTTACAAATATTAACTTCGCAAGCTCTCTAATTTTCGCAAGACTATCACATCTTTCTCATGTTCCTTGCTGACGTCGTTTCTGAAGTTATTCTGCGACGCTATTGTGCTGTACCATTGATAATTTCGTTGAGACATAATTGTTGCGAGATTCTGATCCTACATCTTGCCTCTTCTCATATCTTCTCTGCAAAGTAGAGAATGATGTGATAAATGACGCAACTGCTTATCTTCTCATATTCTGCATTTATCACACGTATTCTTTCATTTATTTCTCGACACGTCTTTTGTAACCGTTACTTTTTAACCGCTTAAATCTTTCCATATTAACCGTGTTTATTTTATCGAGGAAAAATTCCCTATATATATATTTCTTTTCACTATCTTCTTCTTTCCTTTTATTCTCTCTGCAACTTCATCGTTCTTCTGCAAATTCCATTATTGCAACTTTTCTTCTTTCCTCTTCAATCTTTTTAAGTTCTTCTTCATCTTCAAACTAGATCTTCATAGTTCATGATCTTCTTCGAGAGAATCTCCCTGCTATCATTTTTCATGGATTCATCAAGGTTAGTCTTCTCTTTTCTTCCTTATGAGTTTTGCTGAAATTGATATATTTGAAATTAATCTTGTTTATTGCCTTATATGATGTTGTTTATGTGATTCCCATACTCTTGTTATTTCAGCAAAAGCGGCTCCAACACTAAATTTACAGTTCAGAACCCTAACAATCCCAAATCACAACATAAAGTTATCGCACATAAAAGAAAGTCTGCGAATGAGAAGGTAGTAAGAAACACTATCTTTTTCTAATAACAATATTGTTGCCTCTGTTTCTTATCTAGATTGTAATTCGCAGGGTGATAAAGATCTTCATAAACCTCACAAGAAATCTCGCCACCTCAAGACTGTTCCAACTTCTTTTCCCTTCCACCTACTCATTTCTTCCAAATCTCCTGCGACATCTTCGCAAGATAAACCTTTATCTCCAATTCGTGAAGATGTTGCCTCTGATTTCATTCTTTCCAAATCTCCCGCGACATCTTCGCAAGATAAATTTTTATCTCCAACTCGCGAAAATGCTGCCTCTGATTTCATTTCTCCAGTTGATCTTTGTATGATTGAAATTCCCCTTGTGGATCCTTCTGCGAATGAAACCTCTTCTCTTCCCATTGAGAATGTTTCTCAACCTTCTATCTCTACTAGTTCTCTACCCAAGTCTCTTCCTCTGTCGAAAGAAATTGTGGAAGGGATAGATATTGCTTTCAAGGTTTTATCTGAGATTCTGGATGATGGCAAGAAGTCTTCTACTGATCCCATCAAGTCTAATGTTTGCGAAATTCTGAGCAAGCACTTGGGTTCTGACAAAGCGGCTTCGCAGATAACTTTAGAAAAAGAATGTAATGCTCTTCGTCTTGAAAATCAGAAACTTCAGAATGTTTTGCTGGATCGTGACAATCTTCGCAAGAAGAATGATGAATTAAGAGGTATGATTTCCTCATCTATGTCTTTAATTTGCCTTTTCGATGGTTTTATCCTTCCCATGTTTAATTATCCTTTAAATCCCTCTTTCGCATGTTAAGCATTAAATCAGAAACGAGTAATGGAGAGATATCAATTTGAATCTGTTGTTGAAGAAGCCCGTGTTGATAAACAAGTCTTAATGGATCAATATAACCAATTAGATAACCTCTATTCATATTCTCTTGATCAAATAAATAATCTTACCAATGAAAATACCCAATTAGTTCAAAGACAAGATCTATTAAGTAATGAAGTATCTCGTCTTTCTTATTCTTTAACCAAAGCTAATTTAGGGATGGAAACTTTATCAGATGAGAATAAAACCTTATCTCAAGAGAAGCGAGTTTATTTAAACAAGATGGCGATATCTTCGCAACAACTTAATATTCTCCAAAAAGTATGTGCTGACCAAGAGAAATCTCTTCTCTCTTTAATAAATGAACTTAAAGAAGTAACAGAATCATCTATCGATGAAAGAGATACACTCATTCAAGGTAGAATAGCTTTAAGTGTGAAGGCAAATCAGCTTAAAGAACAATATTCCAAATTAGAAGAATCTTATTCTTCTCTTGCGAAGAAAAATGCCTTCCTTGTTTCTAAAGAGAAAAATCTTCAGTCTCGACTTAAAGGTTTAGTTGGAGATAAATTTGATGACGCAATGGACCATTAGGAGAATAGTTGTCTATCCTTGATTCAACACCTTATTTCGCAAAAGGAAGGTAGTCATAATAGTTTGACTTCCTTAATTATCTTTTCTTTGTCATATCTCTCTGAATTCCTTATTTTAACAAAATTTTGTATTCTATTTTTCGCAGAGTCTGAGAAGAATCTTCATTCCTCTATTTCTGACTTGGAGGCTAAATATGCTAAAATTCGCAAAGAGAATGCCTTGCTCGTCTCTACCCTTACTGGTTCTCGCGATCGAGCAGAAAGAAGACTTGATTATCTTGCTTATTTTAAAGATATTCAAGATAGGAATCATCAAAGAGCACTTCTTCGCCAAGTTCATCTCCGGGATGAAGTCCTTGTAAATGATATCTTACTGTCCAAATCTCTTCCTCCTACATAAATTGATCCTCTAGAAGTAGATGATGATGAAGTTCCTTGTCCTGCTGATAGTGATTATGATTACGAAAGCGGTGCGGAGGATAATTTCATGGAAGATGAAGAAGAGGTTCCTTCTAAAGAAGTATCTGCTGGTGTTAATCAGAATGAGAAAGAAATTTCTCCTGAAGAAGTAATTGCTGGCGATAATCAAAATGCTAGTCATGGCGAAGATCAAGGCCGAAATGAAGGAGGAGCTTGCGAGAATGTTGGCGAAGAATTTCTGTCATCTCCTGCTACTGATATTAATATTGAAGCTTGAGCTTCTTTTCTAGCTTTGTTTTCTTGAATTGTCTTATTTTTATCACTTTTGAGAGCTACATTTTTCAATAACTTTGAAGTCAACTTTTCCTTTTAATATTTTGTTGAGAAGAAAGATAATGCTTCTTGTATATCGATTCCCATACTTGCCTCTCACTATCTTTCTTGCACAAAATAATCTGTTGTGAATTCTTATCATTAATTTGTTTTATCATATGGTCTTATTTTTCCTTCCTAATTAAAGGTCTTATTATGCCATCTCTTGTCATTGCGACAAAATCGCAGGACGTCCTTGCATTTTCATACAAAAACCCATTGATATTGTCTTAACCTTTTCTTTTGTATTATGGCCTCTTCAGGAATGTTGCGACAATATGACAGGCCTAAATATTCTTGAGAAAATAAAGCCCCATGACATTGTCGTCTTGCGACGAAATCGCAGGACGTCTTCGCACTTTCATGCGAAAACCCATTGATCTCGTCTTATCTTTTTCTTTTGTATTATTTCCTCTTCAGGAATGTTGCACAAATATGACAAGTCTTAATATCCTTACGAATAAAAAGCCTTATGACATTTGCGTCTTAAGACACTTATGAGCTCCCTAATGGAGGGTGCCGCCCTTATCTCCCCCTGGTTGCCCCTTCAAGGAGGTGTACTTCTACCATGCAAGGTTAGCTCCTCCCATCCAGTCTTAAAAACAACCAGTTGTTTTCGCAGCCTCTTATCCCTTTTACCTATAGGGCTTATGGTTACGAGACTGCACCCTAAGTGGGGTTTTCTTCAGGCCGAGTGCAGTATAAGCCAAGACTTGTCAAGAATGGCAAGGACGCTTCATACGCCCCCGGCACTCTTGACTCAACCGTGTACCTCGGCGCCTTGATCAGATTCTGCACTCCTTGGGAGAGTCCTTATTACCTTAGTCGCCCAACCTAAATCATATGCTTAAGTTGAGAATCCAAGGTGCCTCTCCCAGATGGGCTTTATTGACCCCAAATCTCCATGACTCAGGTTCCGATGGCGGTGTAGCCTTTTCCTGAGCCATGTAACAGGTACCCCCTAATATGACGTACTTTAGGTCTTACATTTGCCTCTTGCGAAATTTTATTCACGAACTAGGGTGTACGCCATAAAGGTTCGCCCCTTTCTTTTATGTCATTGTTCGGTGGTTATCTCTGCGACAATTTCGCACATCATGATCTTATTTTGGTATGAGTAATTCTGCAATTATTTTTTCAGAATTCAGAACTTCTCAAAGATTCTTACTGATAATATCTTTTCAAATACAACCTGTTCCATGGTCTGTCTAATCTATGACCAACATCTCTCCCTTCTGGATCCATTAATCTATAAGCTCATGTTCCAACTATCTCCTTAATGATGTAAGGTCCATCCCATTTTTTCGCTAATTTTCCACCATTTTCTCGCTGATATATTGGTGTTTCTCGCAGAACTAAATCTCCTGGTTGAAATTCATGTATTTTGACACGCTTATTATATTCTCGAGCTAATCTTCGCTGATTATTCTCCATATTTTGTAAATCTTTTTCTCTTTTTTCTTCTAATTCATCAAGTTTGTTTAAAAGTAAACCCGCATTAAGATTTTTCTCCCAAGCTTCTCTTTTTGTTGTCGGAATAACAACTTCTGTTGGTAACACCGCTTCAACTCCGTATGTTAAACAAAAAGGTGACATTCCAGTAGCTTCTCTTCTAGTTGTATTATAAGCCCATACTGCATTATGTACTTGTTCGAACCATGATCTGTGATGTCCTTCCAATTTCTTCTTTAATATATCTGAAATTGTTTTATTTATTGCTTATACTTGCCCATTAGCTTGTGGATACAAAGGAGTGGACTTTCCACAATTTATCTTGAATGCATTAAGTAACATTTTTATATTCTGCCCCTCAAACTGTTTCCCATTATCAGATACCAACTGTGCAGGAATTCTAAATCTGCAAATGATATTTTCGAATATGAATGTAAAGATATCTTTGTCGCGAATATGTTGTACTGCCTTCACTTCTGTCCATTTTGTGAAATAATCTGTTGCGACTATTAAGTATCTTCATTGTCCAGTTCCTGGTAAAAATGGACCCACAATGTCAAAGCCCCTTTTTCCAAAGGGCCATACACTGGTTAAAGATGACAATGGTGCTCCTGGTGCATGTATTTTCTTTCCATGTCGCTGAAAAATCTTTGCAGCGTCTTGATATTTGTTTTGCATCTTCATGCATGTATGGCCAATAATAACCTTGCATTTTTGCTCTATGTGCCAAAGATCTTCCTCTACTATGATTTCCAGCATCTCCACTATGTAGCATTTTCAGCACATTTTCTCCTTCCTCTCGTGTCAAACATCTGAGTGATGGTCCACTAAAGGATTTTCGGTATAGCAACCCATCTCTTAATTCATAATTCGTTGCTCGGCTTTTTAACTTGTGTGTTTCCAATCTATTTCTTGGTGTTTCTCCTTTCGCCAAATATGCGTGAAGTTCTATTCTCCAGTCTGCGACATTGTTCATTTGTTCTTCTTTTTCATTATCTATCATCATCACATCCACATCTTCCTCTTCTTTATTTATTGATGGTGACAGAAGTGTTTGTATTTTTATGCATCTCGCAGTTGGATCTGTCATCATGCTTGAGATGAAAGCAAAAGCGTCTGCAAGTCTATTATCCTTTCTTGAAATGTGCCTCCATTTTATCTTTGGGATTTTCGCTGATAATTCTTCAACCAGCTTCTTGTATTTCTTCAAGGATGGTTCATTTGTAGTATACTCTCCTTTTATTTGGCGAATAACTAGCTGCGAATTACTAGTGATCCTGGCATTTTCTAGTTTTATTTCTACTGCGAATTTTAAAGAATGTATCACAACTTCATATTCTGTTTCATTATTAGTGGACGCAAATTCCAATCTGAATGAAAAAGCCATCTTTATTCCTTCTGGCGAAATTAAAACAATTCCAACTCCATTTCCTTATCCATTTGATGATCCATCTACCAATATTTCCCATCTATTTGGTTATGTTAATAAATCTTTTGGATCTCCATGTTCTTCTTCTACATCCATCATTTCTTCTACTGCTTCATCTTCTTCTGAAGGAAATTCTGCCAAGAAATCCGCAACAACTTATGATTTTGGTGAAGATAAAATTTCATATTTAATATCAAAGTGGCCTACTTGTGCATTCCATCTCTCTACCCTTCCTGATCTTTTAGAATTCTTCATCACTGATTCAAATTGGTACTTTTGTTAATATCTTTATCTTGTGTGCTTGAAAGTATATGCGGAGCTTAAATGATGCATAGACCAATGCTAAGATTAATTTTTCAATCTTTGAGTAATTCTTCTCAGCAGTATTAGAAGTTTTGCTAATGTAATAAATGGGTTTCTCCACTCCTGCGTCTACTCGCAATAACACATCACTTAATGCATGCGACGTTGTCGCAAGGTAAATCAATAATTCTTCTCCTGGTTCTGCCTTTTGTAAAATAGTTGTATTCATAAGATGTTCTTTGATTCCTTGAAAAGCCTTTTCACATTCATCACTCCATTAAATTTTGTACCCTTCTTGAGTATATCGAAAAAATATTTGCATTTGTCTGATGATCGCGAAATGAATCTCCCCAGCGAAGCTAGAAGCCCACTCAACTTCTGTACATCTTTTATTGTTATTGGTGTTGGCATGTCACGAACTGCTTGCACTTTTTCTGGATCAACCTGTATTCCTTCCTTTTCTGGATCAACCTGTCTTCTCTTTACAACTCGAATGACTATTTATAAGGAAATACATAATGGATGACAGCTAATCTGTCCTTTATTTTCGAATATGGTTTGCGACATTCTCGCAACCTTACAAATGTTAACTTCGCAAGCTCTCTAATTTTCGCAAGACTATCACATCTTTCTCATGTTCCTTGATGACGTCGTTTCTGAAATTATTCTGCGACGCTATTGTGTTGTACCATTGATAATTTCCCTGAGATATAATTGTTGCGAGATTTTGATCCTACATCTGCTTTACCATCTCTATCACATCTTTACTAACAATATCCCAGTGAGTCTTGAAAAAGCCCGGTGGAAATCCATCCGGACCAGGTGACTTCCACGATTTCATATTCTTGAGAGCTTTAAGAATTTCAGTATCTTCTGGAATTTGGGTAAGTTGCAGATTATCTGATGCAGTGATGACCTAAGGGATGCATTGGAGAATAGTGTCATTCCGAACTGGAGAGACTGAAGTATGGATATCACTGTAATGCTTGACTAGTAATTTCTCCAGATCCTTTATAGAGGTACACCATTGCCCAGTTTCATCTTTCAAAGCTGTGATATTGTTCCTTGACCGCCTTCTATTAGCATTAGCATGATAATATCTCATGTTCTTGTCCATTTGTAGGTAATACTCGTCCCTAGATTTCTGCCCCCAAAAGTCACTTTGCACTTGGTGCCAATGTTCAATCTGATTTTTAATACTCTGAATTTGCTGATTGGTGTTTGGATTGACATCTTCCTGTTGTACTGACTTCATTTGTTGATGCAGCAGTTGGATGTTACTTTGGATATTTCTGAATTTCTCCCTGTTCCATTTAGAAACATATTGTCTAGTTGTGGTATGATGTTTTGTTAGCTGAAAAGCATGCGAGCCATTGACTGGTACCCTCCATACAACATCGACTTCATCTTTCAAATATTCATCACTTTCATAGCACTGGAAGTATTTCTAGTTCCTTCTTTTATCCCCATTAGTTATAGAAGTATCTAACATAATGGGGCAGTGATCTGAGCCAAGCTGTGGGAGGTGTAGTAGCTTAGCATCAGCAAAATAAATGATCCAATCTCCATTTACTAACGCCCTGTCCAGTCTTGAACGTCTAATCCACGTACCATGCACATTACTTGACCATGTGAATGAGCGCCCTGTATACCCCATATCTTCTAGTCCATCATCATTAATAAGTTTTACATACGGAGCATCTTTTGATGAAGAGGCCAAAGAGGAAGTAATGCTTGAAGTATGAGAAGTATTAAGACAAACACCCCTTCTAGTTTCATCTTTGAAGACCAGGTTCAAGTCCCCTAGAACAACCCATGGATGCTTTACATTTATGCTTAGATCTTTAATATATGTCCACTGTTTCAGTTTGTGATTATGATAAGAAGATCCATATATGCATGTGAGAAGCCATTCCGGCTTTGATGGGTCATCCTGCACCAAAAAGTTAATAATCCAAGACTCGACATTCACTACTTTAAAGTTAAAGCCATCTTTCCATAATAGAATTAGTCCACCAGCTAACCCTACAGATGGAACTAGTTTGCTATTGGGATATTTGAAAGGTTTTATGAGTTTTTTCATTTTATTCTCTCCAATTTTAGCTTCTGAGATGAAAATAATATCTGGATTGTATCTATATATGAGGTCTTTCAGATGATCTCTCGTTGTTTTGCCTGCAAAACCCTGACAATTCCATGCTAGTGTCCTCATTGTACTATAATGTTTATTATATTCTAGATAAAACTTATGCGACAAAAGACATAACCAGTAATTATCAACCCGATGAATAAAAGCAGAATTAGAAAAAGTGTTAAATGCAAGGTATATTACCGTGTTTGCGTGGCCATCTTGAGGTTGATTGGTACCATCCAGAGTATCGGCAACATGATTTACTCCATAGTCCATTCGTTTTGGGAAAAGACTAAAGAGCATTCTTTTTTTCTTCATTTTAGCCTAAAAATAACCAAATTAAAAAAGTGAAAGTACCCACTCATTTCCAAAAATGGAGGTAGTTAAAGAGAAACTTCTATTCTTCTTTTATTATTTTCGAGTAGTTAAACCTTTCATATTAGTTAAGGATGTAACCAAATATGATAAACATATTATCTTAATCGAAGCATTATCGTTCTTGTTCTAGTATTCATTATTGTCATGTATGATTGCATAAATGTTTTTTTGGAAGCGCTATTAAACGACCGTGAATGCATATCTATAGCTAGACTAGGGTTATGAGATACTTGGTTGTTGATAAACCTTCATAAATGGCATATTGTGATTAACAGTTGTATTCAAAACCTCAGTGTGATTGCATGTATAAGCTTGACCTATGTTAAATTGATTACTCATAGTATTTCTATTGCATTAATTAGTAGAATCATAGAAATTAAAGCTCTTGGAGGATTAAACTTTACATTGTGTTAGGTTGTTCTTTGAGTGGTATTCACATGTTCATCGTTATGGTATGTGACATAAGGAATTTACCAGAGTATGCCCGAGTCGGGTGCTCTTAGACTCTTAATAATGAACGATTAAGTGACAACTCTAATCATTAGTCAAAGTGCATGTCTTATGATTGATGATGAACCCCTAATCAGTATTCTCAACCTATTAATTACTTTGGACTTAAGTCACAAAATCCCCTAGTTTACTTAAGTTTTCAAATATAATTAACAACCTTGTGGATTGAATATGTTTTTCTCAATGTACTATTATTATTGTGAAGTGAAATAACTTAATAATTTTGCTTGGTTGACAACCGACCATTCATCACCACCGATCAATCACTCGACTGTTATTTGCAGATGATTTCTTTGTGTTTGGTAAAGCTAATCTAGCACAGTAAGATGATTCTCAAAAATTTCATACTTTCTACTCTTCAAGTGGACAAGAAATCAATTTCCAGAAGTCGGGTATCTACTTTCCTCCTAAAGTTCACCATAAGCATTATGGGCTCATTGCAAATGTTTTGAAACGTAAAAGAATTTTTCATTACACTTTTTGAGAGAAACAAGGAAATATGGCATTCTTTGATGAATGTGGGATTTCTCACAATTGAATCAAGGGTTTACAATATTTTTCCTTTATTATTTTTGTTGGATATTTTCGACAAACCCTTCATTTGTAGGCGCTATACAGAGTTTCGGTGATCGACCTCGGGTACTAGGCAGTCACTTGAGTGATGCAGCCACTCCAATTTCAAAACTTTTTTTATACTTAGTTTTGGTTTTTGAAAATAAGGGTAGAATGTTGGATATTTTCAACAAACCCTTAATGCGTCTCGTAGGAATTTTTTTGTTTTAGGATTTCTAATGACAGTTAGAAAAACTGAACATAAACATCGTTTTCCCAAACAGACACCGTTGTTGGAAGAGATGTCTATTCGCACTGAAAAGATGCCCGTTGGAGATGAAGAGTCATCTTCAACAGATGTTAAACTCTCAATAAATTGCGTCCTTGTTCTCCATTCAAACACATCAAAAAAAACTCTCTTTGTTTTCTCTCTAACAAGCATCATCAGAATCATAACATGTGTGTTCTTGGTTGGGTCAAGGTTGTACAAGCTTTGAATCCAACATTGTTGTAGGGATTCAAGTATCCTGACGACAATACTTATTGACCTATTTGTACTCGCCAATCTAATTGGGAAGGGTCGAATAATTGTCGAAGAGAATCTATTATTAGAGCCTTGAACCGAGAGACAACATTCTTTTCTTCACCCTGTTTTAGTGTCAATTTTCCAACAATTTTTCGAGTAGCTAAACCTTTCATATCGTTAAATACGTAGTCAGATATGATAAACATGTTATCTTAATCAAATCATTATCGTTCTTGTTCTACTATTTATTACCGTCATGTATGATTAAATGTTTATTTGTGAACTCTATACTAAATGACCATCAATGCGTATCTATAGCTAGACTAGGGTTTTGAGACACGTAATTGTTGGTAAACCTTGTCATAAGTAGCATATTGTAATTAAAAATTGTATTCAAAACCTCTGTGTGATTGCATGCATAAGAAATACCTATGTTAAATAGATTATTCGCAGTATTTTTATTGCATTGAATAGTCTAATTCATAGAACTTAAAGCTCTTGGAGGATTATAATTCACGATGCATTAGGTTGTTCTTCGAGTGGTATTTACATATTCATCGTTATGGTATGTGACATAAGGAATTTACCAGAGTATGCTCGGATCGGGTTCTCTTGGACTCTTAATAATGAACGATTAAGTGACAACTCTAATCATTAGTCAAAGTGCACTTCTTATGATTGATGATGAACCCCTAGCCTAACCAGTATTCTCAACCTTCTCTTTATTCATTATTTTCTAGTATAATTAGTTTCATTACTTTAGACTTAAATTACAAAATCTCCTTAGTTTACTTAAGTTTTCAAATACAATAAACAACCTTGTGGATCGAATCTTTTCTTCTTACTATATTATTATTACCGTGAAGTGAAATAACTTAAAACAATTTTGCTTGGCTAATAACCGACCATTCATCACCACTGATCAATCACTTGACTGCTATTTTCATATGATTTCTTTGTGTTTGGTAAAGCTAATCTAGCACAGGTAAGCCGATTTCTCAAAATTTTCATATTTTCTGCTCTTCAAGTGGACAAGCAATCAATTTCCAGAAGTCTGATATCTACTTTCCTCCTAAAGTTCGCCATAAGCATTGTAGGATCGATCATTGCAAATATTTTGAAATTTAAAATAATTTCAAAGGATGATAAAATATAGGTACACCATCGTTCTTCCATAGATCTAGAAATTTAAACTTTGAACCTCTTATTGAGAAAACTTATGCTAGACTTAGAGGAAGGAAATCAAAGTTACTTTCTCAGGCTGGTAGAACTATTTTGATAAACTTTATTACTTTTGCTTTTCCACTTTGAATAAAATGGATAAGCTTTAGAAGGATTTTTGGTGGAATAAATATGACCAACATTTGGAAATAAAAACAAAAGTAGATAGTATTATATTTCATGAATTAGAAGAAGAATCATTTTGTGTGCTATTACTAGTCCTTGTACATATGCTTGACCTCTGCAACCTTATGCTGATAGCTTTTGCATACAGTGAATAGTGAATGAGAAAAGAATGGAAGAAATATATTAATGGAGTTTGATCAAGAAGTTTTTTTAGAGGAGTTAGTGAGCTTAAGAAGATAAACTTGGGAAAATTTTCCTCCACAAATGATGAAATGATTAGGCTATCCAATCATTCCAATGGGTGGACTTTCAATTACTTCAACGTGATGATGATTACTAGTTAGAGAATTATCATATCTTGCCGGTAGAAATAGTTCATCTTTCCCACATCTGGAATGATAACTTCAATGATTTTTAGAGTTTATTGAGAAAAATAAATAAAAGGATTATACTTATTGATGCTTCTTGTGATCATTTTCCATAAAACTATGGATCAATATCCATCCTCGTGGATAGAAGTGTAGAATACTTGTAAGCCATAACATCCTCTGGATTTACCAACATGCCCTGGAGAAGCTAAAAGTATTGCTTTGAAAGATGTCATTAGTTGTGAATTGAAGCTCAAGATAACTACTGATATCATATTTATGGTTGATTGTAAAACTGTGATTCAATCACTTAGAGTATTAATTTAGGTTAAAGAGCAAGAAAAATTAAAAAAGACTATCAAGCTTTATTTGGTTGTTCTAAGGATTGTGTTTTCTTTATTTGTTAGAAGAGACTAAATAGGTACAAAAATACTAAACAGGTTTAGTGGATACACTAGCTTAAGGAATTAGGAACTTTGTGAGTTCAAGTTTTTCTATTTATACATGTCAACAGTTGACAAAGTTTAATTTCTTTGAAATCCTTTATATGGGGGAATGCCCTAGTTTACGTTGATTTCAAGGGTACGCGCTTATAGCTTAGTGATTTTCCACCAACTTTAGTAAGAATAATGAGGAAGTCAGGTATTCAATCCCCACCGTAAAGATTTGTTTTATAATTATATAGCAAGGTCGGGTGGGTGGCGTCTGACAGTGGGACCAGCCTGACTGGCTAGGTTTGGGTATTGTTTCCTTTCGTACATTAAAAAAATACCGTAGCTGATTTTTACAAAATTTTATATTATTTTCAGGAAAAAGAAAAATCATTTGTAGAGGCAAGAAACTACCGTGCGGTGAATTTGTCCAAAAACCCACCAAGGTGTAGGGTGGTAATTAATTATCTAATTATTACCACTATTTGTACAAAAGTGTTTCTGTAGTGCCAACCTAGAGAAACTATTTCACCTAAACAAAAGAAGAACAAGAATAAGAAGATCTCCAATCTCTCAGATACAAACTCAATCAATTTCTGTCTATCTTTCACTCATTCGTTTTTGAATGTCATCATCTTTTCTCAGTGTCATGCTCTTACCTTTCTTGTGCTTTGTTCATCGGCTATGGGTTCTTTATAATCTCTGCATAGCCAATCTATGACAGCCGCAGATGTGTCAATTCCGCCATCAAACATTTCATGTTCATTAACTATGAAATAAAAATTCAATAACTCAATCCGCAATAAATTAATAACTCCACTAAAATAATTAAAATTTTCTTATACCAACTAGGATTGCATAGGCTAAATTTTAACTCGATAATGAATAACATTGCTAGTAATTTTCTTTGGACCCAAGGTCATTTAATTTATTGAAATTTTCTTCACTAGAATTATGAACTTTTTTTTCTTCAAAAAAGATAGAGGCATAAAGCGAAGTTGACATACCATAATTATTCCTTTCATGCACTCTACGGTGAAACTGAGGTTATTCTTTCCAACATGTGAAATAAGTATATCTATGATGCTTTTCTTTTCATCTTTGTCATGATTACCATTATCTACTTGCGAATTCATATAGATACTATCATCGATAATCTGATCAAAGAAAATATTTAATTCTTGAGCAGCTTTTCTCAGTCTTGCATCATATTCACTGACAATATCTAACCAATTAAGTTATGGAAACAAATCTCCCGAACTGAATATATTTTCCACTGAATTTTCTTTCTCTATCAATCTAATAAATTTGTTTGTGTATTGTTAAAATTATCCCCAAGTGAACACCTAAATATGATGGCTTTTAACACCATAAACAATGTCTTGGTCAGATTAACGATTCCACCCCGCTCACGAGAGATTTTTTTCAATTATTCTATCAACTTCTTCTTCTGTTATATACTTGAAATAATTGACCCTCTTTGGACTCAAGAATTCAAGAACACAAAACTTCCTGAGTTGTTTCCATTGTTCGTTATATAGAGACATAATTATATCATTTCCACCGAAAGAAAGAGAATTTTAAAAGCCTTTGCATGGACTCTATCTACGAAAGTAACGTCATGGGTCTTTAGAATATCAATTGTCGCCTTCTGCAAATGAAACAACAAGTGTAGGCTTACCGCCAAACTTGAACAGCTCAAGGGGACCATACTTCAAACACATTTAATGAAAAAATTGGTGAAACAAATGAGTTATTTGATGGAAATTCCCGATGATAGGAATCTTAGACGGCGAAGGTGGTAATTTGAGCTTCGTGTTTGATCTAAGTTTCCTCAAGATACAAAAAATGACATAGGAAAAGAGAATAGTTACGAATGGAAGCATCATTGGATTAAGCAACATGGCTGCATATTATCGATATTAACATTACATGGCCAAGGTTGTAAACCAGCAAACCCCATAGATGAATTCGATATTAAAAGTATCACTTGAGTTTATTGGAATAATAAATGTTTACATCCAAAGAAGTTCATAAATGATATTTCACAAGTGTTTATAGATTAGATAACACATGATTCTATTAACTGCAATAGCAATGTTCATTTGTACTTCATATTGATTTATTCTGTAAGAAAGTTTCATCCTAGTGCACTTAAAACTCGACTTAGGATAACTTCCCTAGTGTACTTCTCGAATTGTTGTAATGCAAGATTTTCCTTTTAGTTACACGAGACATTATTAATTATAAGTACCTTTTGGTTGTTATATTCATCTTGCTTTTGTTTTAATAAATGTTTGAAAAGCATCGAATATAGATAATTTGAGTTTATCATATTATATCCTTTCAAGTATAATCTCAAATAAAAGAAAAAAATCGAAATCTTAAACTTTTTCCATCCAACTAGACTTTAACTTCGGTATATTACCTTGAAAAAATGGACAACAAAATAGAAACCATATTTGTGAAGTAGAAATTGAATATTCTTTCAACAAATCAAAATATTAGATTACAAAAGAAAAAGAAAAAATCATTTGAGATTACACTTTAAATGCTATCATATCATAAACTCTAACTTCGTTATATTACCTTGACAGAAGAGACAACATAATACAAACCTTATTTGTAGATCAAGTAGAACTTGAGTATTCTTTGAACAAATCAAAATCTTAGATCACAAAGAAAGACAAAAAAATAAGAGTAAACTTCTTAAAACAAATCAAAATCCTCATTTAACATTCTCCAATAACAAAGTCATACCTTTGTTGGTTAACTATTGCATGGACTCAATGATTTGCTTATAATGCTTTATTTTATATGTTTCACAAGTATGTTATAATGAGTATGATGATAAACACGAGTTTTTATCCGATATGTTAGGCACAATAAATTAAGTATGAACATACCGTTCAAATGGGTTGTGTGTTTATTTATTTTTTTCATTACAATAGTTGTCATATCATAATCAAATTTAAAGTACATAACTAGTTTGTAATATTCAATATGTCTTTTTATATTTTTCAAAATGGATACGTTATTTGCAAATAAGTGATCTGTTTTTTAGATATTTTCAAGTGCTAAGGTGAAATAAGATTAATAGAAATTTTGAAACTTGAACAAAGGACCAAGTTTGAATATGAGTTTATTTACCAAAAAAATTAACACAGACCTTGTTGTATCTAATAAAAACACATGACTTGACTGCGGAAGAAAATAAAGTATATTGTACTCCAATATCTTGAATCAGTTCAAGTTTAAACACAAGTTAGATTGTTATTATCAATATCTATTAAGGGTATGCTAATACTCATGGTGGTGGACAAATTTAAGTTAAATTGTTATACTTGTCTCATAAGACCAACTTGAATCTACTTTTGCATGAACTTTTAATAACCTCTTTTCCTAACTACTATACTAATAAAAAAAAACTATTAGACACATAATTAAGATCGAACCTCAAGTTAAGGTCATGCAATTGTGTAAATCTCTCTTAGTAGATGTACAACAAGAGCTATAATTTTTTATTTTTAAAAGTTAGTTTAAAACCAATGAATACAAGCAAAAAGAAAAATCTAGATTTACTATTTAAGGATCATAATACCTAGGAAACAAAACTCTAAATTACAATTGCCCAGTAAGCTCATACACCCAAATTTCATACATTCATAGGGAAAATTTTCATGATTGATAAAAAAATGTTGCTTTGAAAGAAATTCTTATTAATTTACACGCAGATGCAGTTCTTAAATATCAATTTTCTTATTGTCATAATTCTTTTGGGATTTTTGAAAAAAGACTAATTCAAACAAAATAAATAAACTGAATTTCAGATTCAATGTGTCGAAAAAAATCATATCCTCTTTTGTTATTGTTTATTTTCAGATTCACAATATTGTGAAATTTTATTCCTTTTTAGAAGAGTTAGCTCTCATCAGTGTTTTTTTTTAATTTTTTTTACCTTTTTTACCTTTTACTTTTAAATTTCAATTATGTGTCTTATTAACATGATTTCCAAAAGATTTAAATTATCAAGAAGAATCGAAATTTTCTATGCAAGAAAAGAATATTTTAATCTATCAGAACTTGTATTCAGGGATACAAGTTAATAAGCTTTTTAATATCTAAGTAGAAGTTAGAAATCCAACACAAAAAATTAGCCTTTTAATCTCTTTAACTTGTATATAATGATATAAGTTAGGAGGACCCTTCAAAGGATGAATTAGCGTTTTAATATTTTTAACTTGTACACAGGGATATTTAGAGGACCCTTCAATTATTGGTAAAGTTGTTTTTAGATCCTAAAATGATCATTTATTTTTTCTGCATAGATTATTTTATTTGTTGAGTACGGGTCTTCCCTTTTTATTTGTAGCCGTAGCATATGGTATGGTAGTTGCATTTGCTTCTTTTATGGCGCATGTAGTCGTGGTAGTCGCATCTGTTTTTTGAGTTTATAGGAATGAGTTTATTTTTGTTCACTCCTTTTTTTTTCTTTGAAACAATAGAATAATGGTTTTAGAAATACACCTAAATACAATAAAACAATGGTTCATACTATAAAACTACATCAAAGTACGTACGTTGGTCTATGAATTTTGCTATTACAGGGGTTCAACCCCAACCCATCCTATGAGGGATGAGAATTATCAAACCATTTGATGGTTCTCGAACACATGCCTCTGAAGGCTATATATTGACATGTTAATTAGATAACAGATGGCCCTATTACCATCCATATTCAGAGTTTCGACCCTCCCGAAATCAAATCAGTAGTGGGGGTCTTGGATGGAGCCACGTGATCTGATTCATTATTTAGATTATGATCCTATCCAATCCTTCCAATCGGTGGAATTTCAATTACTTCAACGAGATGATGATTAATAGTTAGAGAATTATCACATCTTGCAAATACAAAAAGTTTTTCTTGTCCACATTTGGAATGATAACTTCAATGATTTGCAGAGTTTATTGAGAAAAAATAAATAAAAAGATTATACTTATTGATGCTTCTTATGATCATTTTATAGAAACCTATGGATCAACATCCATCCTCGTGGATAGAAGTGTACAATACCTATAAGCCAGAGCATCCTCTGGCTTGCCAACATACCTTGGAGAAGCTGAAAGTATTGCTTTGAAAGATGCCATTAGTTGGAAATCGAAGCTCAAGATAACTACACTGTAAAACTGTTAAAAAGCACGAAAATTTATGAAAGACTATCAAACTTTATTTGGTTGTTCTAAGGATTGTGTTTTCTTTATTTGTTAGAAGAGACTAAATAGGTATAAAAAGACTAAACAGATTTAGTGAATACACTAGCTTAAGGAATTAGGAACTCTATGAGTTTAAGTTTTTCTATTTAGACATGTCACCAGTCGACAAAGTTTAATTTTTTTGAAATCCTTTGGACAAGCAATGTCCTAGTTTACGTTGATTTTTCGATAAAAATCACGAGGAAGTCAGGTATTCAATTCCCATTGTAAAGGTTTGATCGTATAGTTGGATTTGGTGGGTTGAGTTCGAACAATGAGACTGGTCCAACTGGTTGGATTTGGGTAATGTATGTCGTCGCGCATCAAAAAGAAATACAGTGGTTGAGTTTTACAAGATTTTATCTCATCATCGGGGAAAAAAAATCATTTGTGGAGGCAAGAAACTACTCTGCGGTGAATTTGTCCAAAAAAACCACCGAGGTGTAGGATGGTAATTATCCAATTATTACCACTACTTGCACAAAAGCGTTTCTGTAGTGCCAACCTAGAGAAACTATTTCACCTAAAGAAAAAGAAGAAGAAGAAGAAGATCTCCAATCTCTCAGACACAAAACTCGATCAATTTCTGTCTGTCTCTCTTTCACTCCTCCGTTTTTGAATGTCATCATCTTTTCTCAAACTCATCCCCAAAACTAAATTCATTTTCTTCTTCTTCAAAGTCTTTATCTTGAACACCCCCCCAGCATCAGGTGAGCTCAATTACTCTCTTTCTCTCTAAATTTATACAGTGAAATTTACTAATTTCTCATTTATTAAAGAATTTAAAATAATGGGGCATCCCTTGAAAACCCACATAATGAATGCATCCCTGAACAGAAATTTGAAATTTTTATTACTTGTTGTTGCATTGAATTGGGATGAAAGGGTTTAGCTGAGTAAATTGGTTTATAGTTCAAACCCTCATTTGCTATTTATGCTTAGAAGAATTTGCCTGGACATCATCACATTTGTGCTGTAAATTGGTGGTTCTAGTTGTTGTTGTAACTTGTAAAAAGTAGTGCTGAAAAGAACCATCTTTGTAACTTGTTGTAAATTGTGGAATTGGAGTCAGGCGGTCTTTTCTTAGATGAAGATATTGAGTGCACGATGAATGCTTCGATGTCCTCGAATGTGAAATGTGCATCTCCTTCTACCTGACTGACTCCAATTCCACTCGATAGCTCGATTTCTAACATAGGTAATTATAGTCTGTAAGAAGTCCAGATATGTTTTTGTATCTGGGGACTTGTCGATTATCTTGTCCAAGCTAGACTTTTTGTATGTCTCATCACATAAGTTAACTGAGGAGGTACAAACAATCAATTGTGGGCAAAAACTTGCCGAGTGCAAATGTCTGTTTGTTTTTTCCTTTTTTTTTTCGTGTTTACGATGTCACAGTTATTCTCTAGTTATTGTAATCTTTGTAATAACACAACCTCAAATGTTTTTGTTGTACAGAGAAGTTATGGATACCAGTGGAAGGAGCTCAAATAATAGATGTTCAGGATACTCACCTGGGAACTTAGAAGAAACTGTCGAACAGACTATCAGAGGTGATATTGGACAAACTTTAAATGGCAACCAAGGAGAGTTAGATAAATCAAATGATGTTGAAGTTGATCTCAACAAGTTAGAAGACTTGATATACGAAGGAATGGTGTTTGAATCTGAAGAAAGAGCATTTGATACATATAATGAGGTTGCCAGGAGAGCGGGTTTTAGTGTCCGAAGAGACAAATTAGTTAAGAGAGCAAATGGCATGATGCGCAAACGAGTTTTCGTATGTTTTAAACAAGGTATTCGAAAGAAGGATAACCGATATCAGTATGTGAGAAAGGAACGGCCACAAATAAGAACTGGTTGTATGGCACGTATGGTTATCAAATATGAAAAGGAGAACAAATGGGTTGTAACTGATATCATCTGTGAGCATAACCATCCGCTTCCAACCACGTCAAAGTCATATAGGCTAAGGCCCCAAAGAAGAACAGCAGATGCTGCTACTAACGATCTTGAAGGCATAGATACAGTAGGGATTTCTCCAGCTGATGGTTCCAAACAAATTAATGGACGGCAAGCAGAGGGGCATGAGAGTGTTGGCAATAAACTTGCAACTTTGGGAAATCATATTCAAAGTAAGCGGAAAATACTGGAGAAGGATGAAGCACGTACATTATTAGATTATTTCACGAGGAAGAAAATGGAGAATCCTGCATTCTTTTATTCAATGATAGTTGATAAGGAAAATCAGGTGACCAATCTATTCTGGGCGGATGCAAGATCAATCATGGACTACAACTATTTCGGTGATGTTGTTATTTTTGATACGACGTACCGAACAAACTTGCATGGCTGGCCATTTGCACCATTTGTTGGGGTTAACCATCATAAGCAGACAGTCCTATTTGGTGGTGCCCTGATATTAGATGAATCTACTGAGTCATTCATTTGGTTGTTTGAAACATGGATGAAGATGATGTCTGGACGTCAACCTAAAACGATCATCACAGACCATTGCGCTACAATTTCCAAAGCCATCTCAATTGTGATGACAGAAACACACCATCGAATTTGTTTGTGGCATATATTTAAGAATGCTTCTAAGCATCTTTCTCATGTTTACTGGATGCCGGGTTTTCTTCAGTGTTTCAGCAAGTGTATATATGGTTATGAGACAGAGGAGGAATTCATTGCCAGATGGGAGAAGATGTTGCATGACTATAAACTTGCAGGAACAAAATGGTTGGATGACTTGTTTAACGTGCGGGAGAAATGGGCATTAGTCTATGGACATGACACATTTTGTGCTGATACAACTACTACTCAGCATAATAAAAGTATTAACAAATTCTTAAAGAAGTTTGTGAAAAAGAAGTACTCTTTTACAGAGTTTCTTGCACGTTATGAAAGAGTACTTAGTGCTTGGCGGGAGAGAGAGTTGCATGAAGATTTCGAGTCTATTCAGACATCACCGAATCTGCCCTTTCCTGCACCCATGTTAAAGCAGGCGGCAGATAAGTATACAAGAGCTGTATTTAAGATGTTTGCAGAAGAGTACAAAGAATGGATTTTGTGCAAGGTAGAAGATTGCGGTGAAGATGGGATTTTCTGCAAGTATGAAGTAACACAAGAGAACCGTGCGAAAGGCCTGGTTACGATTGACCCTTCAACATGTCAAGTTTTGTGCAGCTGTAAGAAATTTGAGTTTGTAGGAATTTTATGCCGCCATGCCATTAAGATACTGTATCACAGAAATATCCATGATCTTCCTCCACATTACATTCTAAAGAGGTGGTCAAAAGATGCCAAGAGTGGGACCGTGAGGGATCGAGAGGGAAACCAAATGCAAGCTGATTCTAGCTCACTAATATCTTTACGTTACAATGAGCTTCTTCAGAAGGCTATTAATATTGTGACTAAGGGTTCACTTAATGAAGAGTCTCATTTGGTGGCCAGTCGTGCACTGGACAATGCCCTGTTAGAAGTTGAATCTGCTACAAAAGCAACTCAAGGAGGCAGCGGTGATGATTTCGACACATCTCTAGCAACTCAGTTCCACTCTGGAGAGAGAGTTTTTGTGGGAGAAGGAGGTGACAAAAGTATAATGTTCAGTGCTAGGCAAATTAATGGTGATCTAGATGTAGGACAAAAAAGGAGGAAAACACGAAATAGTTTTGTTGATTTAAGCCATGAGCTAAGCATGGATAATCCGCACCATCAGCAAGGTAAAAGTAAATAATATTACTGTCTTGCCCTTTATTTTTCCAACACTGTTGGCTGATGTACATTGTTTTCTGTGGATTGAAGGACAAAATCATAGGCTACCAGATGGCTTGAAGAGAAATGATTCACCTATTTATCCGAGTCTGCAGATAGTTTCCACACCAAATTCCACTCCCCTTCCGTATACTCCAGTTAGCTTGACAGAGTCAACGCAATTTATCTATCCAATTATACGCCCTAATTTACAATATGTCTCAAGTCCGTACACACAGGTACGAGTTAATGAGCTCATATGTTGTTTATTTCAAGGCACTGTGATTTTGTGATGATAAAGCTTTTTAACTCTAGGAATTGATCTTGTTCATAACACAGGGGTCCAGTGGTCTTGGGATGGAACCCTGTCCATTTATCACTCATAGCGCCCCAGAGGTGAGCTTTTGTGGGGAATTGTTTACGTTCTTATATACGTTTAGGAAGTTTTGCACATTATCTTAGGTATGGTCGAATTCCGTACAGGGATCTTATATTTCGAATAAGCCTCATAACTTAGGAAGTACATACTCAAAACCAACAACTGCAAACACTGGTTTCAAGCCTCACCAGGTAATAAAAGTGAAATTTGGTAATGCTCTAATGTTTCTGGATAGGGATCCCTCACAAACTCAATGTATATGATGTAGGCATCCTTCGGTGAGCCACGGATTCCAGCAACTTTTTACCCACAACCTTCTTCATTTCCCACTAGGTTTGAATCCAACCAGGTATAACAACGATGACGTACGTCTTAATTTTGTCAGATTTGCTGCTTCCGTGGAGAAATTGAATAGGTTTCTAAATCATTCACATGCGGGTAAGATTTTGTAGGTATTAAACCCTCATGGTTCATTGCAACCATCAATGTATATGGATCTTCACACAACTCAGGGTGCTCTGGGCATAGAATCTAGCGAGGTAATTGTTTCTTTATGTCTCTGGCATTTCTTCTTTTGAACTATACGTGCAACTTTCACTGGCTTGTATTTGGATATTATGTAGGAGTCATCTGATTCTGACGAGTCTCAGTTATCACCGCTAAGTAATTGAAGAATTAAAGTCAGGCACCTACGAGCTTGTATCAGAGAGCATTTATAACCAACTCGATTGTTTACCCGGATTTGCTCAAGGTTGTACATTGATAGGTGTCTAAAACACCTCGATTATTATCTACTGTTTATGGTTTCTTTGCTATCTTGCGAATTATGTATCTTATGTTTGCTTTTGAGAGTATTAGGTACTTTGGAGTCATTTGGAGCGAAAGAAGAGGAAATCATTCATTTGGAGCGAAAAGGGCAGCCACTTCCGGTGGCCATTATCCAAGTTGGGTGCCATCATCAGTCCCAATCATTTTGTCCAAAAGAACAGAGAAGGCATTGTGGTTCTGGTGATGCTAGCAACAACAAGGAGCTGAAACTGGTGATGATCAGGGGTTATGAAGAATACAGCAAGAACAATTGGTACTGAAGGTGTTGGTGGTACTGAGAACTATGGGGTGAATATGCAGGTGCAGTGGTGATTTAATGGGTTGTGTGCTGGTGGTTTGCGGTGGTAGTTGTAATAGAAGATGGAGGAATTGGTCCTGGTGGTGCACAAGAAGTAGCCGAGTATGGTGTTGGCTTTACAGAGAAATAGAGTAAACTGTGGGTGCTAACAAATTGGATTTGAATCTGAGTTGAAGCTACTGCTGGTCTAGAATGAATGTTTTACAGGGAACATGAGCTGATGGGAATGTCTGGGTGCAAAAGAATGAAAATTGTTCTGGTTAGGGCTGCACAACGGGTAGGGTGAGTAGGATATGGCCTATACCCGCCACCCTACCCGTTTACTGGCGGTTAAGGAAATTTTTACCCGCCACCCTACCCGCCAAATAATGGATAGGGTAGGATACGGTTAAAATACTGGCGGGTAGGGTAGGGTTGGCGGGTATGAGTAGGGTATGTGCACCCCTAGGTAGGGTGGGTAGGATATGACCTATACCCGCCACCCTACCCGTTTACTAGCGGTTAAGAAAATCTTTACCCGCCACCCTACCCGCCAAATAGTGGATAGGGTAGGATACGGTTAGAAAACTGGCGGGTAGGGTAGGGTTGGCGGGTATGGGTAGGGTATGTGCACCCCTAGTTCTGGTGGTATGAAGTTGCAAGAATGGAGTTGGGCCTCAGATGATGTTGAATGGTTTGCAATGTCTGCCACAGTATGAATGGAGAATGCAGGGAAGGCTGAAATGAAACTGAGACGAGTAGATGAATGCTTAGGTTGCAAAGAAGCTGCACCATAGCCTGTGATTCAGACGTGACTTGGTTCTGACCATGGTATCACTGAGTTGAGCTAACTCAATTGACTCTCCCTTCACCAACGCCACTTATCCGGTCACCTGAACTGTTTACCGGCGAAACTACCGGTCAGATTCCGACCACATTTCTTGACTGCCGGTGATACTTTTTGGAAGAGTTTCTACACATGGGCTTAGTGGACTCCTAGATGGGAGGGAGGGATGAGATACTAGTGGAGTCATCTGGGAAAGAGATGCTACTTTTGAGGCAGCATTTCTTGCCTGCAATCCAGCAAAAGTGTCATTTGTAACATAGTGCAGCACTTGTTGTGCTTGGGTTGTCCGAGGTGATTTTCTATAAATTGATTAACAAGCTGTCACTTGTTAATTGTTAATGTAGAGAGAAAGGTCATGCGATTGTGTGCATTTTGATTCATGTAATTTCAGTTCATAATAGTGATTGAATCCTAGTTGGGTCTCCCAATGACTTAGGCCCATGGCTAATGAGAAAGCGAATTCATTTTCCAGAGCAAATTGCAGGAAACAGAAGTGGTCAGTACAGTATGATGATTTAAACCTCAACAACTTGAATTATCGTTAAACCTCAGCAAGGGAACATTTGATTTAAAAGAGATAGAATTCAATATGAAAACAAAATTGACACATATTCTAACTTCTTAACTGAGGAGTTAGATCTCTTATTGCACTGCATCATGCTAACTGTTGTTTGTACACTGATGAGACCGATCATTTCCTAAATGATATGAGCCATTCTTTGCACTGTAATACTACAGAATGCTATGGCAATTCAATAGGTTCAATGTTCCATATATCCTTTGCACATTCACGAATTGTTCTGTCACTACTGAACTTGTAAGACCCAACCGTATTCATGATTGACATTCTTGTCCATTTCTGCGCAAAACATAAACAGATCAAAAACTTTTGATGACAAAAGGAAAAGAAAACCAAAAAGAATGGCGTCCATGCAAAAGCCTGGGGAATTACAGTATGTTCCATTTAAGATGAATACTTACCTTTTGGTCTTTATACGCCTCGTCAACTTTATCCTGGCATTCGATGTAACTAGGAAAGTCCTTCCCAACGAGAAAATAATCTGCACGGCCGTAACCTTCGTTCCCTTCCAAGGATCCCATCAGTTCATCATAGTTGTTGGATCCAAAAACACCACTTCTGATATATGCCTTCACTTCTTGAAATCGTGGGTCTGGGACGAACTGTGCAAGACCAGAATAGTCGACAAATAAAGCATTTTTCAAGAACACTTGAATTTGAGTTTCTAAATGTTTCAACTACAGAAGCACATTTTTGTTTATATAATAAGGCCATACCTTTCCATCGGTTCTTTCTTTCCGTAGCATTGTAATTTCGTGAGCCTCGGCTCCAAAGAGGAAAAAATTGTCATCTCCTACCTCTTCCCTAATTTCAACATTGGCACCATCTAGGGTCCCAATCAGCACACATCCGTTCATCGAGAATTTCATATTGCTGGTTCCACTTGCTTCCATACCGGCAGTACTGGTGCATAAATAAGAAGAAGACAACCAAAGTAAAATTACTATAGCTTTATGCATGACATATGTCAAGGACAGTAAGAGATTGATATGCCAAAACCCAGTGTTCGAGAGCAACGCTCTCCACAATACCTGATGTGCTGTGATAGTTCAGTGGCAGGAATTAGCATTTCGGCAACACTAACATTATAATCAGGAACAAATATGACCTACGAAAAGCAAGAAACAGAATTGCGGATGAGTATAGGCCTGTACGCGAGAAATCTACAGAAAGTAAAAGCTGTATGCTGTATTTAAAACTCAGTTGATGGCATGTACGAGTAAGCTACATTACCTTCAAAAGATCTCCTATTTCAGAATCACGATTTATTGTAGCTCCAACGTCTACGATGAATTTCACAATCCTTTTAGCTTGTACATATGTAGCGAATGCTTTCCCTCCAAATATACATACACGGGGAGCAAATTTTTCTTTCCTTTCTTTAGCACTCATTTCTTTCATCTTCTTATACCGGTAAACAATTCCAAGGATATTCAAAAGTTGCCGCTTGTACTCATGGATTCGTTTTACCTGAAAACATAGTAAATCCCTTTCAGTACCATGATGATTTTTAGAACCCCAGAGAGAGAGAGAGAGACAGAGAGAGAGAGAGAGAGTGGGTTGGGAATAACCTGAACATCAAACATCGCGTCAGGGCTCACAGAATATCCTGTTTTTTCCTTTATGTATGATACAGCTTTAATCTTATTGCTCCTTTTTGCAGCCCTCCACTCAGCTTGAAGATCCTCATTATCCGCAAACTGTGAACAGTTCTTGCCACTCAGGTTATAGACGAACATGACAGGAGAAAACGCATTAACTATCAAACTTTCTACAAGGGACTCATTTATTTAGCCAAGTTTTGAAAGGAACCTAACGGCCCAGTTTTATTTCAAATTTCTATTCAGGGAAAAGCTATACAGCATAGGCAAAGAAGTGAAATGAGCTCAATCTAAACATTGAAGTTTAGTTCAACAATGAACAAATATATGTTGGAAGAGAGAATCGAAAGAGTGAGCCAAAATAACCCAAAAATGAAGCAATACTATAATCTCTGAACTTGGCAAATTACCTTTCGGAGCTCGGCCAGCTTCTCAGTGTCTAGTACCCAGCTTTCAGTGCCAGTCCATTTGGTTATAATGTTACTTAAATCTGGATTGCAAAAGCGGATCCATCTTCTTGGTGTCACACCATTTGTTTTATTTTGAAATTTATCAGGCCACATCTGTCACAAAGAATGCTGAGATAATCAATAGGATGAAATGAATTTGTTCAACCCATAAGCAATTCGTCAAGGTGTGATACTTATGAAAGGAATAATGTGTTTAGCTACTTCACAGTTTTGTAAGTAAAAGCAAATGAAAATTCGAAAATTCGTCACGTGTGTTTACCTTGTAGAAGTCGTTAAAGACTTCCTCTTTCACAATTTCACTGTGAATTGCAGCCACCCCATTTACAGCATGGCCACCAGCAATAGAAAGATTTGCCATTCGGACCAACTTTGGTTGTTTCGGATCTGGTTTGAAGAAGGTTTTTTTCTTAGTAGAACTTTTGTCTTTGGAGTTCTTTTTTTTATCCTTGGGCTCAACCTTGTTAGATATTCCATCTAATTTCACCAAAATTTCGTTTATATCAGTGTCGGCAGCTGAAACTTCTGACTTGGCAAATACTTCTTTAATTGTTGCAGGTAACTCAACATTGTCCAAGATCCTCATTGCTTGAATTTTTTTCTCCAGCAGCTCGAGATCTTCTACCCCGTACTCCGAAACAATTGTAGAAAGCAGCTGATTGAATTACCAAGCAGACAAGTCAACAATCCGGTGAAAGGAATTTACTATGTATCCTGGCTAGAAGATACGATATGGGTGAAAAATAGTACCTCGGTTTCAACCAATTCTATGATCTCAACATGTCGAGGAAGCAGTTTCTGCATAAGATCCAAACTCCATTTCTCCAGAAGCTCAGGTAGAACTGTGTGGTTCGTATATGCAACAGTTCTGTCAGATACAGAAACATGAAATTAAATTACTGTCAAGCTAAAGTTACCTTCTACTTAGATTACTAACTAACCAACTTTTATACCAAAATAACAAAAAATGCATAATTCTCATGTTCTATACGAGCTTTCAATTCAAGAAAATAGCAAATGTGTACCAAACAATATAGATACCTTTGAGTGATGTTCCAAGCCTTCTCCCAGCTTAAACCCTTTACGTCAATCAGTATTCTCAATAACTCTGGGATACAGAGGGTCGGGTGTGTATCATTCATCTGTACTGCAACTTTTTCTGGGAAATCCTCCCAGTTTATAGAACTTCCTGACCTCCTTTCAAAGCGCGCAACAATGTCTTGTAGAGAGGCTGAGCATAGAGTGTATTGTTGCTTCAAACGGAGAGTTTTTCCTTCCATTGATTCGTCCCCAGGGTACAATACATAGCATATCTATTTTAAGAAAATGAAACACTTGAATGAGTAAGTTAACATATTTTGCAGAAGTAATTCGTAATAGCCATTTAGTAAAACTTCATGAACTGCACAAACAGCCATGAACATGAAGATATCGATGAAACTCTAACAAGAAAAAAAAGAAAGTAAACCTTTTCAGCATTTGCTTGGGCTTCAAATGCCTTAACATGATCTCCAGAGTTAAAAGCATCCAAATCGAATCCTTCTGAAGTTACTCTGGTGGACCACAGCCGAAGGTTGATAGTGGTTTTGGTTTTATATCCTGGTATTGGGACATCATAGGCAAAAGCCCTGATAGTTTCTCCTCCAACCCAGTGTTTTTTTCCATCTGATCCCATAGCAATTTTTCCATAGAATTTAACATTATACGATACATCATTTCTTACAATTTCCCATGGATGGCCCATCTGCAAAGGAGTTTGTAGATTAAATGATTAAAATAATCATAGCATTGTAGTAGAACCACTGCAATATTTTAGCTCATACAGAAAACGAAGCACGGCAATTCTAACTGAAATGTCCAATGATGTAAGGCATTCTTCATACGATAAAATTGAAAACAAGAGCTTCACTTCAAGCCAACCTTCAGCAACTTCCTCTTGACCATCTGTGGTAATATTTTGTTTGAATAATCCATATTTGTATCTAAGTCCATAACCCCATGCAGGGTAATTCAATGTTGCCAAGGAGTCCAAGAAACAGGAAGCTAATCGCCCTAGACCCCCATTTCCAAGTGCTGCATCTGGTTCCTGTAAGTGATGCCATCAAACAAGTTCAGTACTACAAGCGAGCACCGTTCTTAAAACGAACGCTTGCTAAGAAAATCGTATTCATCAATTCAATTCAATCTAATCTACGAAATGACATAATTTTCCGGTCAAGATAGATCCAATTACAAAATCTCATTTGCTAATCACCAATAATACAATCCACCTTAAAATGCATTGGGAAAAAACCAACATATACACCTGACCTGCCTAGCAACATCCTCTAGATTGTGTCCCAGCTTGCTCAAAGCTTCGGCATACTCACCAGAGAGCTCCAGATTACCAATTGCATTCAACAATGCTCTCCCCTGCAGAAATTCCACAGTTAAGAATAAGGATACTCACACCAATTTTACACACAATTGGTACTGAAGAAATTAATAAACACAGACCTGCAGAAACTCCATGGACAAGTAGTAAGCTTGTTTCATATTGGTCTTTTCATAACAATCATATGTAGCATTCCAATTAGAAATTATTTCATCCCTAACACTTTGAGCAGTTGCAGTGTAAGCCTTAGGAAGATCAAATATCTCTGGAGAGAATGATGGACTAAATTCTGCATGGTATTTTATATTTGATGCTATCGACTTTGAAACACGCCGCAAGATTACACCTGAATCAAAATGAATCCCTAAATCATCTGCACACTAGAAAAAGAGAAAATAAAATAAAATGTGGGTTTAGATTTTGATTACCTTGTTCTTCTTGTTCAGCAGCAGCTACTGATTGTTGATCAGTAGCGACATTTTTCACATGAGAGAAAGATTTTCTTCTTGAACGCCATGAATTCCAAGGCTTATTCGTATGATGATTTGGAGAAGTAAATGTAATGAATCTGGATGATGTAGAATTGAAATGTGGGTTTGATTTTGGTCTAGTAGTGATATAAAATGCTGTGTTTACAGAGGAAGTTGAATTTGACATTTTTGTTGCTATGGTTATTCTCTCTGTCACTCAGGTTGTTGTTCTGACCTAGAAAATTCAGGGTTCATGAGATTATGATAGATGGTTTGTTTGTTGGTTGTTCTTCTTATCTTGTTTGATTTTCATTTCACATCACTGATTCAGGGACAGTCCCAAGATCAGTCACAAGTCCCCACACACATTCTCTCTATCACCCAAGTGGTGTATTTTTTTTATTTTATTTTCCAAACTAAATTTATTTTATTCATGGGCCTGTACAACTAGACCAGTTCCACTGAACAAACCCAACTAGCTAGGCCAGCACCACTGCTGAACCAACCGGTATTCCCAATATAGTAGTGCAGCACATCTCAAGTTTGCTGCTTCAAAAACAAAAAAACAAAAAAAAGAAACCTCAAGTCTGCTACTGTTCACATCTATCTTTGGTACAAAACAAAAGGAGATATCTAAACAATAGAACAAGTAAACAATTCAAATTATATATGATTGTACAACAATTTAAAGCATCAAAACATGAAGAATCAGAGGTTTATAGTAGTTCTACTAGCCAAGGTTTCTCAAAATGATAAATTTCAAGGAGACTTCGTTTGGAATTAATCACCCATGATCAAGCTGGGAAAATACAAAATCAAACAAATCAAAAACACCGCTAGAAATCCCCAAAATCCATAATTTCAATTACAGATTTATAATTACAATTTCAAAGAAACCCACAAATACTTGATACTGTAAAACACATGATAATCAATGAAAATGGAGGAAAATCAATTCTCGGGATTGAATTAAAGAAATCAGAACCAAGCCCATCCACCTAAACTAAATTTTGAGATGAAAAATGAAAAAATTCACCCAATTAAGTTGATTTCCACCGTTGAAGATTTCTTTACTCTAAAAGAAACAACAATAACTTTGTATCATCCTAGATGAAGGGAAAGGATGTAGGATAAAATGAAAAAATATTAAAAGGACTTAATTTTAACTCATCCAGCTATATTTTCTAGAAAAAGTGAAAATGAATCTAATCTGACAGTGGGGGAGAGAATCCTACGGTCAGTATGCTCGTTGCTTATGAAGCTCTCCCACGCAGCTGTGTGGGACAGAACTGCTCTTCCCAATAACGAAATCATTTAGGTTTTTAAATCGTGAATTGAATCGTGATTTGATTTTTATTTTTAAGAATTGAATCGTATACTGAATCGTGAATCGAAGATTCAACATCGATTATTGAATTGCTATATGGCTATAAATATCATTGAACTAGATAAAATACGTAAAAGGGTCCAAGAGCATAGCTCAGTGGTATCCCATCAACTCCAGTAATGAGGAAGTCAGAGGTTCAATCCCTGCTGCTATAAAGGTTTGTAATAGATTAGTTGTATAATGGGTTTAGCGATGTTGGGTCTGGCAGTGGGACCAGTCCAATTGACTGGGTTCGGGTAGGGACCTGTGCCCGGATTTTGCGTATCAAAAAAACAAAACAAAAAAAAAAATACTTAGAAAAACTTATTATTTTTTATTTTTATAAATTAGAAACACGTTCAATATAATCACCAACATCAATATGGTTTAGTGATAAAGGTTATACACTTACAAACTGGAGAGTTCATGTTCGATTCTCCGAGAAAATTCAAAAATATATGAGTCAGTGGAGTTTAAAAACCATGATCCCAACTCTATTAATGGAGGACCTACCTTTAGACGGAAACGATCTGTTTCAGTCTAAACTTAGCCAAACTATTTGCCAACGACGATTTAAAATTTTGTAAACGGTAGTACTGGAACGATACTGGTAAAATCGGTGATATTGATGAAGTGTCTTTTTTGTTTCTAAAAATAAAAAATCTCATATAAACTCATGTTAGGGTTGTTTGGTTAGACATTAAGCCGTTCGAATGTATAACATCTTTGATTGATGTTATCATAATAAAAATACCATAAATTAAAAAATTTGAGTAGCATAATGAATAACTACTTCTAAATTATAAAATTGCAAAGTGTATTCCAAATAAAAACCGATATGTGATATTAACTACTTTGAATACAAATATTTACATGATTTGATGTTAAAACCTACGATATAATAGAGTTTAAAACCAAGGGGATTAATTTGACTAAGATTTGATAGAGGTTACAAGTAGTGAATGGCTAAATCTCTCAAGAACAAGGTGATTTGCGTAAGTAATACACAAGTCTCTTTATACCTTACTCTCACAAGTATTTTCCAACCCTTAAAAACCAATACAAGTTTTCCATGTTAGAGCACTGCTCGGTCGAACTCGCAAGTGTTGCTATCTCAAGCTCGTTGTCAAGTTTAGTTGTCAAAACTATAAGTCCTGATTTCTAGTCTACTTATAGCTAAGTCTCGGATTGGGATAATAAGTGTAGTTGAGCATTAGATTTCACAGCGTTCATCGATTGAAGATGAAGAACTACTAAGGGGAGCTTGTAGAACTTCATCAACAAAAGGTATATGAAGACTTGAACTCATTTATCACTCAAAAGTTTATCTACTATATATCCTATTTGAGACAAAAGTCTTATATCTATATAGACTTCGATTATACACATTTAATATTTCGAGCTGAGTTTAACTCGCTTACATATTTCTCGAAATATGTGTTGGTAAGCTTTCGCTTTAACCAAGTTTATCTTATATTCTTGATGAAAGTCAAAAGATGATCATGTGAAAATCGCCTGGTAACATCTTACATGATTTGTGTGAGACAGTCATTTGATGTAGACCCGGAATGTTTCGTATTGATCATTCGATCACTTGAAAATTGCTTTGAAGCTAATAGTTTGTGCGAGACAGTTATTGTCGTATTCTAAGAATGTTTCAATGATTGAAACGGGAGTTTAGAACACTTAACTATAAATGGATTATAAGCACAGTATGTGTACTGTTGCAAATTATTCCAAGTCCGGATACCATAGTATGCATACCCGTATGCGTACTGGTTGGTTTAATGAAATTCCGGGAACTTAGTATATATGCACACCCTTATGCGTACTGGCGTAAAGTTTGATGTAGTTTTTCAAGTGGTAAATAAAGTTCGTTTAAAGACTTGTAGAGACTCGATTCTAGACTTAATAAAAGAAAATACTAAAATAAAGAAAATATATTCACAAGATTGTCACAATAACGAGGGATACTAGGACTTCGGATTCCACCAATTCTCATGTTCATGTGGTTCAACTAATTATTCTAGACATTTATAGCTCCAAAGTTAACTTTTTATAGACTCTTCTTCTTTGCCAAGGTGGATTTTTAAAAGATTAATTGTAAATCACAAGCATAACGCATCAAAAGTATTAAGACTAAGCATACGTTATCAAACAAAATCACAACTAATTAGTGAAAATCATAAAACAATTAAATCAAGTTAATAAAGTCATACAAAAAATAAGTAGAATTACCACATGCATGAAAAATAGCTTCCTCCTTTGTCCCAGTATTGGGATTTAGCTCCTCATATTATTCACGTTCTCAAAATAGGTGTTCATAGCTCAAATAGGTGAAAAACAAGAGAAAACTTATAAAGCAGACAGTTTGCAACGCTGTACTGGCGTTACAAACAGCTGTTACAACGGGTGTTGAACTATTACAGAGAAAAGATGACATCTTATGATATATGTGATCTATTGAACAACGATACTTCTGACGTGTTGTTTGAATACGACAGACTTTGCGACTGTTCTCGTATGTCCAATGTTCTTTAGCCTCTCTTGTTCACCAGCAGCAGGTGAATATTCCTGCAACTTCACCTGCGCTTCTCTGCTCCGATTCTATTGACCCCCAAACTCTCCTCGAAATCTCTTCTTTCCTTCCTTGGCAGTTACGGCAATAATCTCTTCTCTAAATCGTTCCACGCGTTTCTGAGCTTTCCCGATTGTCTCAAACTCTTCCTTACATAGATATGTATCTTTGGAAAGAGTTTTAGGTCTCTAGTCTCTCTAGAACTTCTAAAAATAAGCTCAATAAGGTTCGTGTAAAAATACTTTTCCTGTTTAAATCCAACTTGGTTTTTAGCCAATTTGGGTGCAATTCAAAGACTTCACCAGGCCTGTTTAGGCCTAGGGAGTAAAGCCAATCAATTTCAGCCATTGAATCGCTCTGGAACTCGATCGAATCATCACCCAAAAATCATGCAGACGAGATGAACATTTTCCCACCAATTTTTTTACTTGAATTTGGGAAGAAAGTGACCTCCCCATTATCTTTGGCTGGTCTCCCTTTAGCAGATGCCTGGAAATGGGTCACCCTTTAGTAATTAGGTTACCCCTTATCCAAAGTGAGAGTCCGTATAACAGGTGTCCTCCGAGCGCCTTAGACAACTTTTCGATCCGATTTTTCCAAAAATGTTTATTGGCCAAAAATACCTACACACACATAAAACACCATAATAAGTACAAAAATGAGCACTGTCAATATATAGAATCGAGACAAATCGGACACAAAAATGTGTCCATCAAAGTTCATATCCATAAATTCAACTGAGTTTGGAGGTATGCGTACCCATTCGCATACTGGCGAACCCAAATTAAGTCCGGCCACTTAGCTATGCGTACCCGTTTGCATACTTGAGTAGGTTATGTTCTAAAATCTGTTTGTTCATAAACTAATACATTTATAAATTAAGGAATGCAATCTTATGCAAACCGTGGCTATAATATTCATGAATTAGTTCGAGTGAATCAAAATCAATTTTGCTTCAATTGTGTCTGGTATACTTCAATGAGAACAATAGTTGAAAGTGTTCATATGGCTAACTGCGGTTAACTATTATTGAGCCAACAAGGTATGTATTCATTTAGGTACGGTTACTCATATCTATATGAAGTCACTTTTCATTTGGGTGTAACAAGCTAAGTTCGATCTAACGGTTGAAAGATATTAGCTTGAGTCTGATCAGGTTTTCCTTTGTTACCAAGGTATCATTGATTGCAAAACTTGATTTGAAGACTATATAAGGGAAAACTCTAGTAACTGGGAAACCTAATCTCCACACCTCATGTGTGATACTAGTTGCGACTAGAGTCGGTTCTCTTTTAACCTTAGGTTTTTTCCAAAACTTTGTAGGTTAATGACTTGAAGACGTCATTGGGATTGTGAAGCCACACCCAACTATTTTTTCTGTAGTTGCGTGTTCTGATCTTGCTTTATTCTATCGTATTGAGTACTATCTTCTCTAAGATTTTCTCGAGATTTAATCTCTGATAGGAAAGATAAAAAGTAGTCACAAACATCTTCGTCTCATCGTTTGTGATTTCACAATATCTTGTTTCGCTACCATATAATTAAGATTATTGTGAGTTGATTGATACTACTAGGATTTTTTTCGAGAATATAAGACTGGTGTATCAATTGGTTCATGTTCACCTTGATTTATCAAAAGATGGAACAAAACTCATAGGTATTTCTATAGGAAACAAATTTATCTATTAATAGACTTTTCTGTGTGAGACAGACTGGTTTATCAAGTCTTCGACTTTGGGTCGTAGTAACTCTTACTTGTGGGTGAGATCAGCTAAGGGAATCAAGTGCGTAGGGTCCTGCTGGGATTCAGAGGCATAAGAAACGTGATTGTACCTTGATCAGTCTGAGATTGGTTAGGGCTCAACTACATTCCAGTCCGAAGTTAACTTGGAGTAGGCTAATGTCTGTAGAGGCTTAATACAGTATAGTGTCCATAGCTATAAGAGACGCGAGATTATGCCGCTGGTCCATAAGAAATTTAATGAATACCACCACGCAAAGAGGAAGGACGTGGAGCGTGTTTTTGGTGGTCTTAAGTCCAAATGGGTTATAATTAGGAATCCTTGTCGTTACTAGTCTCATCGTGACGTTCAGACAATTATGAGAGTGTGTTTAATAAGTGCGTGGAACATGAGTATCGTGATACGCAGTGGGCGAGGTACGATGGAAGAGAAGAAACACCTCCAGTACAAGGTAACGTGAGAGAAGCGCGTAGGTATTACCAAAGCCATGCCCGCTGGAGATTCTTACAAGTAAATATAACCGAGCACATTTGACAACGTCATTGTCTAGGATTGCGAGAAGGTGAAGTCGGCCCCGCTGAGGTGCATGATGGCCTCCCCACTTCCGACGAGGGTACTACCGATGTGGTTGACAGCGCAGATGAATACCCAACTAATGATGATAACTTTTATGAGAACGGAGAGTAGGATTGAGTTATTTTTCTTTCTTAAGACTTTGTCCGCACTTATTTCCTTTCGTATGACTTTTCTGCACTTGTTTCTTAAGACTTGTTGTGTATTTTTAATTTTAATTATTTTCTATGGCATTTTAAGATTTTTATTATAGAATGAAATTTCACTTTCAATTTTCACCTAGTAATATTAATTTTGGATTACATTGTTGTTTTTATTATAAATGTTGGTTAGACGTTCACATGTCTACGGTTTCACTACAAACATCCCTTTATCATTCACCGTATCCAATGGTGATGATAGAGCTTATGTATAGCTAGTAATCAACACACGCGTTAACAGTGAACGACCAATACTTTTTGGAAACGACAGATGTTGATGCTTTTGTTACATGTATGCTTCATGTAAACATAACTCATCATACTCTATCATACGAGGCTCGGGTTAGTAAACATATCCTTCCATAAGTACCGAGTTTTAACACTCTTATTATAAATACGAATGCCGAATAATTTTATTTATATTTTATTACTTTTACAGAAAACAAGAGCCAAGATTGATTTTCGTGCGGATTCAAAGAGGCCTTTCATGTATGACGATCTGTACGAGCTCCTAAAGGATGTTGTGCCCGCATACAATGTGGAATGATTATATGCTTGTAATGGAATTGTAATAAAAATATCGTATTATTTTCTAATGCAACTAGGTTTAAAGTGATTTCATTCAAATTGAAAGTTCAAATAACATTAAGAGGTACAACTTACTAAGTAACTTCTACATTGGAAACTAATTCTAGAGGGGAAATTCAATTCTACAACGAGGTAAAATAAAACCAAATTACATAATGCGACACGAGGAGAAAAAAGCATTAATAGCGTCGTGGATCATATGTCAACCCAGAGGAGCAAAAATCATTTATAGCATCGTGGATCATACAATAATTTAAAGCATCAAAACATGAAGAATCAGAGGTTTATAGTAGTTCTACTAGCCAAGGTTTCTCAAAATGATAAATTTCAAGGAGACTTCGTTTGGAATTAATCACCCATGATCAAGCTGGGAAAATACAAAATCAAACAAATCAAAAACACCGCTAGAAATCCCCAAAATCCATAATTTCAATTACAGATTTATAATTACAATTTCAAAGAAACCCACAAATACTTGATACTGTAAAACACATGATAATCAATGAAAATGGAGGAAAATCAATTCTCGGGATTGAATTAAAGAAATCAGAACCAAGCCCATCCACCTAAACTAAATTTTGAGATGAAAAATGAAAAAATTCACCCAATTAAGTTGATTTCCACCGTTGAAGATTTCTCTACTCTAAAAGAAACAACAATAACTTTGTATCATCCTAGATGAAGGGAAAGGATGTAGGATAAAATGAAAAAAATATTAAAAGGACTTAATTTTAACTCATCCAGCTATATTTTCTAGAAAAAGTGAAAATGAATCTAATCTGACAGTGGGGGAGAGAATCCTACGGTCAGTATGCTCGTTGCTTATGAAGCTCTCCCACGCAGCTGTGTGGGACAGAACTGCTCTTCCCAATAACGAAATCATTTAGGTTTTTAAATCGTGAATTGAATCGTGATTTGATTTTTATTTTTAAGAATTGAATCGTATACTGAATCGTGAATCGAAGATTCAACATCGATTATTGAATTGCTATATGGCTATAAATATCATTGAACTAGATAAAATACGTAAAAGGGTCCAAGAGCATAGCTCAGTGGTATCCCATCAACTCCAGTAATGAGGAAGTCAGAGGTTCAATCCCTGCTGCTGTAAAGGTTTGTAATATATTAGTTGTATAGTGGGTTTAGCGGTGTTGGGTCTGGCAGTGAGGCCAGTCCAATTGACTGAGTTCGGGTAGGGACCTGTGCCCGGATTTTGCGTATCAAAAAAACAAAACAAAAAAAAATAAAATACTTAGAAAAACTTATTATTTTTTATTTTTTATTTTTATAAATTAGAAACACGTTCAATATAATCACCAACATCAATATGGTTTAGTGATAAAGGTTGTACACTTACAAACTGGAGAGTTCATGTTCGATTCTCCGAGAAAATTCAAAAATATATGAGTCAGTGGAGTTTAAAAACCATGATCCCAACTCTATTAATGGAGGACCTACCTTTAGACGGAAACGATCTGTTTCAGTCTAAACTTAGCCAAACTATTTTCCAACGACGATTTAAAATTTTGTAAACGGTAGTACTGGAACGATACTGGTAAAATCGGTGATATTGATGAAGTGTTTTTTTTTGTTTCTAAAAATAAAAAATCTCATATAAACTCATGTTAGGGTTGTTTGGTTAGACATTAAGCCGTTCGAATGTATAACATCTTTGATTGATGTTATCAAATTAAAAATACCATAAATTAAAATTTTTGAGTAACATAATGAATAACTACTTCTAAATTATAAAATTGCAAAGTGTATTCCAAATAAAAACCGATATAATCCTTTGCCTATGTGCATTCATCTCGTCAATATGAGTCTGATATGTGATATTAACTACTTTGAATACAAATATTTACATGATTTGATGTTAAAACCTACGATATAATAGAGTTTAAAACCAAGGGGATTAATTTGACTAAGATTTGATAGAGGTTACAAGTAGTGAATGGCTAAATCTCTCAAGAACAAGGTGATTTGGGTAAGTAATACACAAGTCTCTTTATACCTTACTCTCACAAGTATTTTCCAACCCTTAAAAACTGATACAAGTTTTCCATGTTAGAGCACTGCTCGGTCGAACTCACAAGTGTTGCTATCTCAAGCTTGTTGTCAAGTTTAGTTGTCAAAACTATAAGTCTTGATTTTTAGTATACTTATAGCTAAGTCTCGGATTGAGATAATAAGTGTAGTTGAGCATTAGACTTCACATCGTTCATCGATTGAAGACGAAGAACTACTAAGGGGAGCTTGTGGAACTTCATCAACAAAAGGTATATGAAGACTTGAACTCATTTATCACTCAAAAGTTTATCTACTATATATCCTATTTGAGACAAAAGTCTTATATCTATATAGACTTCGATTATACACATTTAATATTTCGAGTTGAGTTTAAGTCGCTTACATATTTCTCGAAATATGTGTTGGTAAGCTTTCGCTTTAACTAAGTTCATCTTATATTCTTGATGAAAGTCAAAAGATGATCATGTGAAAATCGCCTGGTAACATCTTACATGATTTGTGTGAGACAGTCATTTGATGTAGACCCGGAATGTTTCGTATTGATCATTCGATCACTTGAAAATTGCTTTGAAGCTAATAGTTTGTGCGAGACAGTTATTGTCGTCTTCTAAGAATGTTTCAATGATTGAAATGGGAGTTTAGAACACTTAACTATAAATGGATTATAAGCACAGTATGTGTACTGTTGCAAGTTATTCCAAGTCCGGATACCATAGTATGCATACCCGTATGCGTACTGGTTGGTTTAATGAAATTCCAGGAACTTAGTATATATGCACACCCGTATGCGTACTGGCGTAAAGTTTGATGTAGTTTTTCAAGTGGTAAATAAAGTTCGTTTAAATACTTGTAGAGACTCGATTCTATACTTAATAAAAGAAAATACTAAAATAAAGAAAATATATTCACAAGATTGTCACGATAACGAGAGATACTAGGACTTCGGATTCCACCAATTCTCATGTTCATGTGGTTCAACTAATTATTCTAGACATTTATAGCTCCAAAGTTAATTTTTTATAGACTCTTCTTCTTTGCCAAGGTGGATTTTTAAAAGATTAATTGTAAATCACAAGCAGAACGCATCAAAAGTATTAAGACTAAGCATACGTTATCAAATGAAATCACAACTAATTAGTGAAAATCATAAAACAATTAAATCAAGTGCAAAAATTCATACAAGAAATAAGTAGAATTACCACATGCATTAAAAATAGCTTCCTCCTTTGTCCCAGTATTGGGATTTAGCTCCTCATATTATTCACGTTCTCAAAATAGGTGTTCATAGCTCAAATAGGTGAAAAACAAGAGAAAACTTATAAAGCAGACAGTTTGCAACGCTGTACTGGCGTTACAAACAGCTGTTACAACGGGTGTTGAACTATTACAGAGAAAAGATGACATCTTATGATATATGTGATCTATTGAACAACGATACTTCTGATGTGTTGTTTGAATACGACAGCCTTTGCGACTGTTCTCGTATGTCCAATGTTCTTCAGCCTCTCTTGTTCACCAGAAGCAGGTGAATATTCCTGCAACTTCACCTGCGCTTCTCTGCTCCGATTCTATCGACCCCCAAACTCTCCTCGAAATCTCTTCTTTCCTTCCTTGGCAGGTACGGAAATAATCTATTCTCTAAATCGTTCCACGCGTTTCTGAGCTTTCCCGATTGCCTCAAACTCTTCCTTACATAGATATGTTTCTTAGGAAAGAGTTTTAGGTCTTTAGTCTCTCTAGAACTTCTAAAAATAAGCTCAATAAGGTCCGTGTAAAAATACTTTCCCTGTTTAGCTCCAACTCGGTTTCTAGCCAATTTGGGTGCAATTCAAAGACTTCACCAGGCCTGTTTAGGCCTAGGGAGTAAAGCCAATCAATTTCAGCCATTGAATCGCTCTGGAACTCGATCGAATCATCACCCAAAAATCATGCAGACGTGATGAACATTTTCCCGCCAATTTTTTTATTTGAATTTGGGAAGAAAGTGACCTCCCCCTTATCTGTGGTTGGTTTCCCTTTAGCAGATGCCTGGAAATGGGTCACCCCTTAGTAATTAGGTTACCCATTATCCAAAGCGAGAGTCCGTATAGCAGGTGTCCTCCGAGCGCCTTAGACAACTTTTCGAGCCGATTTTTCCAAAAATGTTTATTGGCCAAAAATACCTACACACACATAAAACACCATAATAAGTACAAAAATGAGCACTGTCAATATATAGAATCGAGACAAATCGGACACAAAAATGTGTCCATCAAAGTTCATATCCATAAATTCAACTGAGTTTGGAGGTATGCGTACCCATTCGCATATTGGCGAACCCAAACTAAGTCCGGCCACTTAGGTATGCGTACCCGTTTGCATACTTGAGTAGGTTATGTTCTAAAATCGGTTTGTTCATAAACTAATACATTTATATATTAAGGAATGCAATATTTTGCAAACCGTGGCTATAATCTTCATGAATTAGTTCGAGTGAATCAAAATCGATTTTGCGTCAATTGTGTCTGGTATACTTCTATGAGAACAACAGTTGAAAGTGTTCATATGGCTAACTGCGGTTAACTATTGTTGAGCCAACAAGGTATGTATTCATTTAGGTACGATTACTCATATCTATATGAAGTCACTTTTCATTTGTGTGTAACAAGCTAAGTTCGATCTAACGGTTGAAAGATATTATCTTGAGTCTGATCAGGTTTTCCTTTGTTACCAAGGTAACATTGATTGCAAACCTTGATTTGAAGACTATATAAGGGAGAACTCTAGTAACTGGGAAACCTAATCTCCACACCTCATGTGTGATACTAGTTGCGACTAGAGTCGATTCTCCTTTAACCTTAGGTTTTTTCCAAAACCTTGTAGGTTAATGACTTGAAGACGTCATTGGGATTGTGAAGCCACACCCAACTATTTTTTCAGTAGTTGCGCGTTCTGATCTTGCTTTATTCTATCGTATTGAGTACTATCTTCTCTAAGATTTGCTCGATATTTAATCTCTGATAGGAAAGATAAAAAGTAGTCACAAACATCTTCGTCTCATCGTTTGTGATTCCACAATATCTTGTTTCGCTACCATACAATTATGATTATCGTGAGTTGATTGATACTACTAGGATATTTTCGAGAATATAAGACTGGTGTATCAATTGGTTCATGTTCACCTTGATTTATCAAAAGATGGAACAAAACTCATAGGTATTTCTATGGGAAACAGATTTATCTATTAATAGACTTTTCTGTGTGAGACAGATTGGTTTATCAAGTCTTCGACTTTGGGTCGTAGTAACTCTTACTTGTGGGTGAGATCAGCTAAGGGAATCAAGTGCGCAGGGTCCTGCTAGGATTCAGAGGCATAAGAAACGTGATTGTACCTTGATCAGTCTGAGATTGGTTAGGGCTCAACTACATTCCAGTCTGAAGTTAACTTGGAGTAGGCTAATGTCTGTAGCGGCTTAATACAGTATGGTGTTCAAATCTGGAATAGGTCCCGGGTTTTTCTGCATTTGCGGTTTCCACGTTAACAAAATTTCTGGTGTTTGTATTATTTGTTTTCCGCATTATATTTGTTTATATAATTGAAATATCACATGTTGTGCGTAGTTCAATCAATCAGATAATCCAACCTTTGGTTGTTGATATAAATTGATTGACACTTGTGTTAGAGCACATCTCGGTCGAACTGGCAAGTGTTGCTATCTCAAGCTTGTTTTTCAAGTTTAGTTGCCAAAACTATAAGTCTTGATTTCTAGTCTACTTATAGCTAAGTCTCGGATTAGGATAGAAAGTGTAGTTGAGCATTAGACTTCACGGTGTTCATCGATTGAAGACGAAAAACTACTAAGGGAAGCTTGTGGAACTTCATCAACAAAAGGTATGTGGAGACATGAACTCATTTATCACTCAAAATTCTACCTACTCTATCTCCTATTTGAGACAATAATCGTATAGCTACATAGACTTCAATTATGCACATTTGATATTTCGAGCTGAGTTTAACTCGCTTACATATTTCTCTAAATATGTGTTGGTAAGCTTTCGCTTTAATCAAGTTCATCTTATATTCTTGACGAAAGTCAAAAGATGATCATGTGAAAATCGCCTGGTAACATCATACATGATTTGTGTGAGACAGTCATTTGATGTAGACTCGGAATGTTTCGTATTGATCATTCGATCACTTGAAAATTTCTTTGAAACTAATAGTTTGTGTGAGACAGCTATTTTCGTCTTCCAAGAATGTTTTAATAGTTGAAATGAGAGTTTAGAACAATTGGATATAGCATAGTATGCGTACTTGCGTATATGTAGTTCAAGTCCGGGAACCATGGTATGCATACGTACTGGTAGGTTTAGTGAAAGATGTTATTCTCTCTGTTACTCAGGTTGTTATCTGACCTAGATAATTCAGGGTTCATGAGATTATGATAGATGGTTTGTTTGTTGGTTGTTCTTCTTATCTTGTTTAATTTTCATTTCACATCACTGATTCACAAAATGGAGACATTCCCAAGATCAATCACAAGTCCCCACACACATTCTCGCTATCGCACAAGTGGTGTATTTTTTTTTCTTTCCAAACAAAATTTATTTTATTCACGGGCTTGTACAACTAAACCAGTTCCACTCAACAAACCCAACTATCTAGGCCAGCACCACTGCTGAACCAACCGGTATTCCTAATAATAAAATCATTTAGGTTTTTAAATCGTGATTCGATTTTATTTTTAAGAATTGAATCGTATACTGAATCGTGAATTGAAGATCCAACATCGATTACTGAATTGTTATATGGCTATAAATATCATTGAACTAGATAAAATACTTATAAGGGTCCAAGAGCATAACTCAGTGGTATCCCATCAAATTCAGTAATGAGGAAGTCAGAGGTTCAATCCATGCCGCCTAAAGGTTTGTAATAGATTAGTTGTATAGTGGGTTTAGCGGTGTTGGATCTGGCAGTGGGGCCAGTCCAACTGGCTGGGTTCGGGTAGGGGCATGGGACCGGCTTTCGCGTATCAAAAAAAAATACTTAGAAAAACTTATAATTTTTTATTTTTGATTTTATAAATTAGAAATACGTTCAATATAATCACCAACAGTAACATGGTTTAGTGATAAAGGTTGTACACATACAAACTGGAGAGTTCATGTTCGATTCTCCGAGAAAAGTCAAAAATATATGAGTCAGTGGAGTTTAAAAAGTATGATCCCAACTCTATCAATGGAGGACCTACCTTTAGACGGAAACGAATCGTTTCAGTCTAAACTTAGCCAAACTATTTGCCAACGACGATTTAAAATTTTGTAAACGGTAGTACTGGAACGATACTGGTAAAATAGGTGATATCGATGAAGTATTTTTTTTGTTACTAAAAATAAAAAATCTCATATAAACTCATGTTAAGGTTGTTTGGTTTGACATTAATTCGTTCGAATGTATAACATCTTTGATTGATGTTATCATAATAAAAATACCAGAAATTAAAACTTTTGAGTAGCATAATGAATAACTACTTCTAAATTATAAAACTGCAAGTGTATTCCAAATAAAAACCGATATAATCCTTTGCCTATGTGCATTCATCTCATCAATATGAGTCTGATATGTGATATTAACTACTTTGAATACAAATATTTACATGATTTGATGTTAAAACCTACGATATAATAGACTTTAAAACCAAGGGGATTAATTTGACTAAGATTTGATAGAGGTTACAAGTAGTGAATGGCTAAATCTCTCAAGAACAAGGTGATTTGGGAAAGTAATACACAAGTCTCTTTATACCTTACTCTCACAAGTATTTTCCAACCCTTAAAAAACAATAATACAAGTTTTCCATGTTAGAGCACTGCTCGGTCGAACTCGCAAGTGTTGCTATCTCAAGCTTGTTGTCAAGTTTAGTTGTAAAAACTATAAGTCTTGATTTCTAGTCTACTTATAGCTAAGTCTCGGATTGGGATAATAAGTGTAGTTGAGCATTAGACTTCACAACGTTCATCGATTGAAGACGAATAAATACTAAGGGGAGCTTGTGGAACTTGATCAACAAAAGGTATATGAAGACTTGAACTCATCTATCACTCAAAAGTTTATCTACTATATATCCTATTTGAGACAAAAGTCGTATAGCTATATAGACTTCGATTATACACATTTGATGTTTCGAGCTGAGTTTAACTCGCTTACATATTTCTCGAAATATGTGTTGGTAAGCTTTCGTTTTAACCAAGTTCATCTTATATTCTTGATGAAAGTCAAAAGATGATCATGTGAAAATCGCTTGGTAACATCTTACATGATTTGTGTGAGACAGTCATTTGATGTAGACTCGGAATGTTTCGTATTGATCATTCGATCACTTGAAAATTGCTTTGAAGCTAACAGTTGGTGTGAGACAGCTATTGTCGTCTTCTAAGAATGTTTCAATGATTGAAATGGGAGTTTAGAACACTTAACTATAAATGGATTATGAGCACAGTATGTGTATTGTTGAAAGTTATTCCAAGTCCGGATACCATAGTATGCATACCCGTATGCGTACTGGTTGGTTTAATGAAATTCCGCGAACTTAGTATATGTGCACACCCGTATGCGTACTGGCGTCACTAGTGGAAAAAGGGCTATCTGCGACATAATGAAACTACACAAACCAAATTTCGTGATGTAATAGCATTCAGAAAGTGTCGTTGACTAAAGTCGGATTGTCGTTGTGTATTGACTTTGGTTGACTTAGACAACGAGTTCCTGCGTTGTCGCTGACTAAAGTCAAGATGACGTTGTGTCAAGACTTTAGTTCACTTATGCAACGACACTATCAGCAGTATAGTTTCTATAATAGGTGTAATTGAGTATATGGCTAGGATTTACTCTTTTTATTTATGGACGGCTGGATACGAAACTCAATCTTCTCATACCTAAGGCTGGCTCTAATGGTAATCCAGGATTCAAGGTTTTTCTTGGATCCACGTCACCAAAATACATCGACCAGGCGTAACGGGGATCCGAGATTCCTAGTGGAAGCGCGTTTTGAACCTGCGCAACATGCTTTTTGTAACCGCGTTTCATTGGTAAACTTAAATGTGTAGTTTCTAACATCGTATTGACCTTGTTGACCGGTCAATCCGCGGTTTCAAACTGCATGGCCAGGAGAACCCTAAATGTTACAGATGCCGCACTCTCTTCTTCTCTTCATTTCTCTCTTCTTCTTCCTCAACCTAAACCCGTAGAACCTCACTTCCCATGGGTTGATTGAAGATGATTTCGTGTTTTCTAGCCTAAAATCTTTCAAGGGTTTGTTCTAGAAGCGGTGGGGAATCTATTGGTGGTATTTTTGGGAGATTTCATCAACAAATCAACACAAGATATGAAATTTTAATTTTCATTGATTTTGTTGATTTTGGGTTTTTGAATTTAGTTATAAAGGATTGAATTTGATCCTCTCCTATGTAAAAACTTGATTATGTTGTTATTGAGCAGTAGTTAAATTTTTGAATTGATTTGAAAAAATGGAATGTTAACTTAGGGTATTGGAAATTTGGGTTCTTTTAGGTGAAACAAAAATTGATTGCTTGACTCATTAATTCGTGATTGTTGATGAATGATTAAACTGTTATTATATGCATGGTGGAATGTATTTGGGATTTGTAATTTGAAAAGCATGTCAAAAAATTTATATTGAGCATTTTGCAATGAGTTTGAGGATAAACTCATTGTTGTTTGAGTTGATGTTGAGATGAATATATGGGTGACATTGATGTGGTCAATATGATTTTGATGGAGGTTTTCATTAGAGCATTTTGTAACTTGTTTTAGGATGAACTCATGTTTTGTTTTGAGTTGATGTTTAGATGATTAGAGGGGTAAAATTGATGTTGTTAATATCATTTTGATTGAGGTTTTAATATGTGCATTGTGCATACCTCAATGTGATGTGAATTTGATTGTTTGTTATTCACGTGTTGATTGTGCTTCCCTTCACTCTTTGTTTTTTTTAAGATAATGGATCATGTCGATTGGTCTAGGTATGAGAAGTTATCCCAACTATCTCGAGGTATCGGATCACCACAACATAAATGTGAGAACTTATATGACAACAGAGACATAAATTTTAGGAGCAGTTGGAAAGAGGTAAATAAATTTTTTCCAGATAGTGGTTGATAACAACCCCCGTGCAAGTGTGCTTCTTCAAGTGTGTGGTTTTGGGTCTGTATTTGAATTTAAATTTAAGTATGCGGATAAGGCATTAACTAAAGCTATATGTGAGAGGTGGTGGAAGAAGACCAAAACTTTTCACTTCCGTGAGTTTGAGATAGGTTTGACCCCTCTAGATTTCTTCCGGTTGATTGGTATTCCAATCGGAGGAGGTAAGCCAATCCCAGAATTACCAAAGGAAACTATGACGCCGCAAGAATTAGAAGCTATGAATGCTAGGTATTTCCATGGTGTGTTAGATGTTATGGTCCAAATAAAAAATCAGCGTCTGAAAACTGGAGATTATGATTCCAAGGCAAGCACTATGCGAGTTTCTCACTTGGCTAATTACATAAGAAGTAGGGAAAATCTTAACAACACAGCCATTGCCGATGAATTGACTAGAATCTTCTTGCTTTGGTGTATTGGTGCTTTTTTGTTTGCAGACTGTAGTCTTAGAGTAGATAAACGATGGTGTGTAGTGTTGGATAATTTAGATGTTGTTGGGTCTTATGATTGGGGTACTCCAGCTTTGGGTGTTTTGTATAAACATCTGGATGACTAGAGTTCGTGCAAACAAAAGGATTTAGGTGGCATGTCGATGATCTTAGAATTCTGGTATTATTTTTATTTCCGTAATTGTCAGCCGGTTTTGAAGGAAAGCCTAAAAGATGATGAACTTGATCCACACCCTGCTATTCTTCTATTTGTTGGGACAAACCTTAAGAATAGGGGATAAGTAGATCTTCACAAACACTCTGTGTCCGATGCACGCGCTCAGATAGATATGAGGATGTGAGATGCGGTTATTTGGGACCCCTGATTCAGAGATAGTGCCCACCAACACACTGATGCATTCTAAGCCGCACTGGAGATGTCTAGTAGGAGATTTGTTTTCAAGTGTGTTAAGGACGGCACAAGAGCTTCTGCTTATCTGGCCGAGAGGTGTATGAGGCAGGTGTTAGGTGCGGTAGTTATCTCATGCAACCCCCTAGGTTGGAGGACGTATTTGATAGTACGGTGCTTGATCCAGGAGACCACTACCTTCCTGTCGCGGCAGAAGTGTATTCCCATTTTTGGAAAACTCATAGTGTGGGAGCTCTTACGGGAAAAACAACTCACAAAGACACACGTGATGATATCGGAGTTGGTCACGCAGGTATACCCCGTAGTTTGATGCCCCAATTCCCACCTCCTACCATGTCATCCCAGACATACACATACAACCAAGTAGGACATTCCATGACGCAACTTCCAAACCTACAATGGGACTTGTCTTTCTACAAAGATTCGTCTGAAGAGATAGTTGCAGTCCCCAGGGAAGGAGAGAACCCATACAATTTTTCTGATCTCAACGTCCCGGAGGTTAGTCCTTTTATATCTCATTTTCATTTTCATTTGGAGGTTATTTATTTTTAAATAAAAATATTTTAATTTTTAGGAAGAGGTACGCCAGTTTGCGGGGGAGGCTTACTGGCTGATCCCATCTAGCAGACATGTGGTATACGATGAGACTCGTCGTCGGGCGTTGTATAACACTCCCACAACCCTTCGTAGGTCCGGAACATCTGAAGGCCTCTTCAATTCAAGTCAGGAAGAACAAACATATCCCAACACTTATAGCGCCAGAGGATCTTTGCCGGAAACACAACACAGTTGCAAGCGTCCGGCTGCAGACCCTTCCGCATCGAATGCTTATTATGTCCCTCAGCCTTTTGAGAATAACCTCCCTGTAGAGCCCAACCCGTTCATGGCGTATGCCTCCCGGTGAATAATGACCAACCAAACTCTGGTGAGTTTTTAGGGTTGAGCGTGGGTGGCAGTTGGCAGGGTAGTGTTCAGGGTAGTGGTCAGAGAAGTGATTATGGTGCTGATACAGATCTTGTGCCAGACAGTCAGTTTTTTGGGCAACTCTAGTAAAACTGGTCAAAATTGTGTTGATTAGCTAGGGCGTAGTAGATGTTTGCTATTTTGTTCTTGTATGATATATTTAGTTTCTCCTCATATATGTTGGACAGCGTATTATCCCTATTTTACGTTCTTCATATTTCGTGTTTATGTGCGATTTATAGTATTTTCTTTGTGACATTTACTAAACAATACGCCGTTTTAAATCCATTGCGATGCTGATAATAATTGTTTTTAGCTGAAAAATGGAGTCCGCTATCGTCAGATATATGCGACGACGGAGAGAGGCTACATACCCTAAACGATACCACGATGATAACCATGGAGATTATGCAATCATGTATCATCAAATTTCGCAGGAGGCGCATGATTTGCACCAACCTGAACCGGTCCAGGTTTTGAGAAGAAGAACCATTAACAGATGTCGTGTGGATGCAGATGCGAAGATGATGCAGGACTACTTCAATCCTGGTTGCAGATACGGACCTGAGCGTTTTAAGGGACGTCACAGTTTTCCCCGAGAACTTTTTCTTAAAATATTGCCTCAAATTTGCGCCAAAGACCCGGATTTTTTTTCAGCGAAGAGATGCTTGTAACATCCCGGGTCACTCTCCTCATATGAAAATGCTTGCCGTCATGAAACATCTGGCAAAGGGGGTAGCTGCATATAGCCTCGACGATTACACCCAGATGGCTGCGACAACCATATACATGTACGTTAAAAAGTTTATGGATGCACTTCTTTGGATTTTAACGACCGCTACATGAGGCTACCAACAACCGAAGATACTAGGAGGCTATTGGATCAGAACGAAGCTCGTGGTTTTCCAGGAATGCTTGGGAGCCTCGATTGCACCCATTGGGAGTGGAGGTTATGTCCCACCGAAGAAGCAGGCCGACACGTGGGACACGTTAAGAAACCAAATCTTGTTTTACAGGCAGTTGTTTCATACGATAGATGGTTCTGGCACTGTTATTTTGGCGAGACGGGGGCCGACAACGACCTGAATGTGTTTGCGCAGTCGAGATTATTTGATAGGAACAATGATGCCTTAGCCCCTCCTTGCAATTTTAGCATCAACGGTCACGAGTACGAGCATGAATACTATTTGGTGGACGACATCTACAATGAAATGCCGGGGGTGGTCCATAGCTATAAGAGACGCGAGATTATGCTGCTGGTCCATAAGAAATTTAATGAATACCACCACGCAAAGAGGAAGGGCGTGGAGCGTGTTTTTGGTGGTCTTAAGTCCAAATGGGGTATAATTAGGAATCCTTGTCGTTACTAGTCTCATCGTGACGTTCAGACAATTATGAGAGCGTGTTTAATAATGCACAACATGTGCGTGGAACATGAGTATCGTGATACGCAGTGGGCGAGGTACGATGGAAGAGAAGAAACACCTCCAGTACAAGGTAACGTGAGAGAAGCGCGTAGGTATTACCAAAGCCATTCCCGCTGGAGATTCTTACAAGTAAATATAATCGAGCACATTTGGCAGCGTCATTGTCTAGGATTGCGAGACGGTGAAGTCGGCCCCGCTGAGGTGCATGATGGCCTCCCCACTTCCGACGAGGGTACTACCGATGTGGTTGACAACGCAGATGAATACCCAGCTAATGATGATAACTTTTATGAGAACGGAGAGTAGGATGGAGTTATTTTTCTTTCTTAAGACTTTTTCCGCACTTATTTCCTTTCGTATGACTTTTCTGCACTTGTTTCTTAAGACTTGTTGTGTATTTTTAATTTTAATTATTTTCTATAGCATTTTAATATTTTTATTATAGAATGAAATTTCACTTTCAATTTTCACCTAGTAATATTAATTTTGGATTACATTGGTGTTTTTATTATAAATGTTGGTTAGACGTTCACATGTCTACGGTTTCACTACAAACATCCCTTTATCATTCACCGTATTCAATTGTGATGATAAAGCCTATGTATAGCTAGTAATCAACACACGCGTTAACAGTGATCGACCAAAACTTTTTGGAAACGACGGATGTTGATGCTTTTGTTGCATGTCTGCTTCATGTAAACATAACTCATCATACTCTATCATACGAGGCTCGGGTTAGTAAACATATCCTTCCATAAGTACCGAGTTTTAACACTCTTATTATAAATACGAATGCCGAATAATTTTATCTATATTTTATTACTTTTACAGAAAACAAGAGCCAGGATTGATTTTCGTGCGGATTCAAAGAGGCCTTTCATGTATGACGATCTGTACGAGCTCTTAAAGGATGTTGTGCCCGCATACAATGTGGAATGATTATATGCTTGTAATGGAATTATAATAAAAATATCGTATTATTTTCTAATGCAACTAGGTTTAAAGTGTTTTCATTCAAATTGAAAGTTCAAATAACATTAAGGGGTACAACTTACTAAGTAACTTCTACATTGGAAACTAATTCAAGAGGGGAAATTTAATTCTACAACGAGGTAAAATAAAAACCAAATTACATAATGCGACACAAGGAGCAAAAGGCATTTATAGCGTCGTGGATCATACGTCAACCCAGAGGAGCAAAACGCATTTATAGCGTCGTGGATCGCAGTAAGGTTAGTTCCAGTTGTAGAAGGAGTTGAAAGAGATGTAAATACCTTTTGGCCATCGGTACATAACCATTTTGTTACAAACTTTACGAATCCTAAGCAAAGAACAACATTTAATGTAAGACATCATGTTAGAATAATACTAAGGCATGTTAGGATGTATGCTATCATCCAAGCCAAGCTGCTCACAAGACTCACATGTAGTTCTATTCCAAATAATATCGTAAGTATATTTTTCTTTCGTTCCTTATTGGTATAACATTAGTTTTGAGGACGTAATTAATGGTTTTATCGTTCTCTGCATGTAGGAATGGATGACGAAAGTGCGGTTCCGAAAAGAAAATGATATTAAATTTGAGTTTTATGAATGCTACCTTTTGTTGAAGGACGCCGTGGATGACTTCAACCCGTTGATAATAGCAAGGCGCATGGGGTAATGTAACATCACCGTTCTTATTGGTTTTGCGGGTATACCTCTTGTAAACCCTCCCGAAAGACCACTCGGCCGCTGGGGACACCTACGGGTTTAAAGGCTTGTTGTCCGTTTATTATTGTTGAACTTTTATATCATTTCTCCGTACGTGTACTAATTTCAAATTAATGAAGTAAATCATATTATGTTTCAAAGCGATTTAATTCTTACTAGACATTGTATCCAAAAAATATGTTTGGGGATAAACAACACAATCATCATTTAAAATCTTCCAATTATTTTATCATGAATTACTTTTTCAGATAAGGTTAACTGTGTAGGATAAAATAAAGGAAAAGATTTAAAGTGTCTGACATCTGGGTGGTTTTTATCGGGTTTGTCACCTCACTTGCAATACAAGATAAGCCTTACACATCATTGCTACATGAAATGACTGTTACAGAAGGTCCTCTATAAAATAACTTATTCGCGATGCTAAATAATAATGCAAAACATAAGATATTATAATCCATCTGGTTACATCTTCTTCCGGAATATTACTTCTTCTCGTCCATTTTATCCGGCAACTAAACAACCCGAAGAATGGCTAGGTATACCGTCGAAGAGGATGTTGCAATCACAAATGCGTGGGTAACTGTTGTTACCCTTCCCGAGGTTGACCATCACAGGGTTCCGGCTAATACGGTTTGGATCCTCGTATTCGAAATTACACACAACAGTTCACAAATATTCATCAAATAACATCTTTTGCTATAAAGGGTAGGCTTGGAGTAATAAAAAAGGGGGTGAGGGTTTTCGTTCGTTACTAGAAAGAAATTTATATTGCCCATAACCGATCTCCACTATGGACATTTGAGAGGCTTGTAAGCAGTTTATCTTTTTACTCAGACCACTCAGTTATATTTTTCAACAAAAACACTTACCAACTTATGATTTTTTATTTTTGGTGTAGGAGCGATATGCAAATGGGAAATACGCTCGGGATACAGGAAAAGAATTCATGTTTTATCAATGCTACCTAATCACGAAGGCTAACATCCCGGAACTTAACATGATACAACCACCACCAAATCATCCTCAAGATGGAGCGGAAGATTAAAAAAACCGCATCAACGACATGATAGTAATGGTTTTGTGGGCATATCTCTATGTAAACCCTCACGAGACAAAACTCGTCCGTTATTGCCACATAACGGTTTAAATGCTTGACGCACCTACTGTGTATTGCCTAGCATTCGCCGAAATTTATCTAAGAATAAGATTCAATAATCGTTTAGAGGCCTTTATTCATTCAATACATGTAACCCTTAGGTTAATATCAAATTATTTATAATGGTGTATGTTTAACCAACACTCACCCTGATAGAAAGTGTACGCACATAACTTGTCGTATAACCTGCGAGTGTAAACTGGATGTAGAAAAAAAAGGTCAAACAAATATATATCCAGAGCGCAAGTTGTAACCGCGTATTGGAAATACGCAGTTTGAATCAGCGTGGCACGCTATTTGCAACCGCGTGCGGTGAAATATTTCCAAAGAATATTTTTTTATACGCGGTTAGGAACCGCGTTTGGTGCTTTTTCCACAAGCAGTTTCAAATCGCGTCCCCTGATTATTTCTATCTTGGATCCAAACCACACGCGGTATTCTCTGAAAACCAAGGTAACAATAGCGCTATAAACGACACTTCAATAGTTCAAATCTTGAATCTTGGGTGCCATTAGACCCAGCCTAATACACTAGAGTAGAAGTGAAAAACCTTATCACTTTCCTTTTTTCCTTTTTCCTTTCACTTTCTCTCCTGTTTTATTTCTTCTTTCTCTCTCTGCTCACCTGCTAAACCTAATTCTGTTGAAGTCAAACGAAATCTACCAAAAATTCAGAAGCCATCTTCCCTGAACTCTTATTTCATAGATCAAAACCCATCATTTAGAAATACGCTTATCTCACTCACAAAGACTCTCCTTTGTCTAAGAAGAAGACGCTCTTCGATTCGCCTGAGTTTTTGATTTTGGAGTGATGGAGCAGCAGCATAATAAGAACATGGTTGAAGAAAACATCCGAGAAGAAGAGATTCTCCATGGCCCCTTTTTCGGTTTAACAACTTCGGGTAATTTTCTTCAATTCGCTCTCGAAACCCTAGATCGATTTCTATACTTTTACATCAAAGATTGTGTCTTTCTTATCGTTAATTATCATTTGCACACTGGGTTTTAGTATGTTTCTCGATTATAACCTTCGAATTTGGGGATTTTCTTGATGTTTTGGACAATCGGGTGGAGTCATTTTTATGCTTGGGTTTGGGGATTTTAAGGTTGCGAATGAATATTTAATTTTTTTATTCTTAATTAGGGTCCTCATTTGATTCGTAATAAAGGATTTTCTTCAATTTTGGAGATTTATAAGAAAAAATAAATCCTTTTGATTATTTAGGTTTTGAGTAATTCTGGGATTTTCTTGAAAAATTAAGGTTTCTTAGGGTTCACTAATTTGGGGTTTGTTTTGTTTATGTTATTTTTGAAGGCGGCTGGGGTAGCCTCAGTTGATGTAAAGAAGCTTAAAGATGCTGGTCTATGCACGGTTGAAGCTGTTGCATACTCTTCTCGGAACGAATTACTTCTAAGCAAAGGAATTAGTGAGATCATTAAATTAAGCAGCGACGAAGCTGGTTCCGTTGGGTTTTACTAGTGTTAGTCAACTTCATGCACAGAGGCAATAAATCATTCAGATAACATCAGGATCAAGAGAATTTGGCAAGGTCTTGGAAAGTAATACTAGTAGATTATGACTATAGACTGTTGTGTTTTGATACTTACCAAGAACTTACATGGTTAAACATTTCACAGGAAGGACTGAGACTTAGGCTATTACTCAATTGTATGGTGAATTTCTCAAAATCGTGATTTTTATTATGTCCAGTGCGCACTCCTCGAACTGATGTAAAGGAGTTCTTTTGGCAAGCCAGGTCTGATTATGGGATTCAGTTCTTAATCATGATTTTTGTTAACAATTTTGAAAGTTCCAACTATACTAAATTGTGGATATATAGAACTGCAGGAGTACGTCTTTCTACAAGCAGTTCGGCGCATTTCTTGTTAACATCGAGGAGCTGAATTCTCAAAATCGAACTCGAGAGGTAGTTACTTACTGCTTTGTGCTAGCTTGTGATTTTGTCAGATCTCTTGGTCATTGAATCGACCGTAACTGAGAAATTTGGTTTGTTAGTTGAAGTTTCGTCAGAATCTTATGATAGTTGCATTGGAGGAGATGGCTTTGAAACGCTTACAGCAGTCTTTGCCTGCTTTCCTAGTGATCCCATATGTGTATGTATCACTGTTCTCCAACGCCTTCGACTCTGACCATGGGCCTCTAAACGTGCCGACATTTGTCTCTTAAGTTTATGAATCATGGTAGACTTATATTACTGATTTGTTCCAATGCAGCCTTTTTCCTCTAGTGTTTGGTGGATTGAGATAATGCAGCTTGCATTTGGTTTCATCCAACATATAAATAAGGTTAACTTGGTTACAACTCATTTAAATTTCTCTTCTCAAATTCTCTGTGATGCTTTCTTCCCATTCAGTAAGTTACAATTGATCATTTGGTTAACCCTATACTTTACGACATGCATGATGAGATGGAGCAATTGCGCTTTGGCTCATGCATTTTTCTGTAGTAGTTCTTGATTTATTAAGTTTATCATGTACAATTTGGGGTTTCTTGCTTGAGTTGCAGTTTAACTTGTGGTTTCTTTCTTCTTCACAGGGAATACACACCCTCAATTCATCACTGGGAAGTTTCTCGTTTGTTGTTTTGCAGTTTGCAGTTGTCTTTATGAACTTCAAAACTTAGATGTGAGTATATGACTTGTATTTTGACTGAACTTATGTGAAGAGAATGGGATGTTCATTATGCATCCCAACATTCTTCACTGAGCTTCTTCATCACATTTGACATGATTTTGTCCACTGGACAAGAGATGTATGCATGGTAGATTCAAAATGGAACTGTAATTTGATGAATTGCTTGTAATGTTAATGACGAGAAAAGATAGCTAGCAGTGACTTAGCAATTAGCATTCTCCCGGAAGAAAGAATATCTATCAACGAATTTTTATGCACTTATGTAACCTGACTAGCACATTTTGATTTATTTTTCTCTTCTTTTGCAGCTAAGTGACATCCTATCGGCAGAATTTGGAGCAGCTTTTGCAGTGTGAGTGCACAAGATTCTTCAGTAAACAAGACCTCGAGTAGGCACGCAAAAGCAAGTGCATATGTCCTCCGAGTTGGAGGCTGCCCTTTCTGCTATTTTATGCTAACGTGTCTACATGTTCTGACTTCTGATCACCATGAAGTAAAGCCTGCATACTGTGAATAAGTATGTCACTTGGCTCTGTTAAGGCGATGCCATTTTATCCATCATATTTTCACTTGTTTATTTGTTTTAGTTTGTGGAAAGTACTCTTACTGTTACTGGATTGTGCAGGTCAGATAGTTGTTGAATTTTAAGTTGCAAGGGTGCAAGATGAATCTAAAGTGATGACTGCAGAGAGTGGAACGTCACTTGGAATGGCATGAGGTAAGCATTATTAGTGTTCTCTTCTAGTTTCCTGCAGTAGTCATAAGACTCATAACCTTACGAGTCTTTCCAGACAGGAACTTATGTTACTACATTGCCATTTTTCAAATTTCTAACAGTTAGACATTCATTTATATCCTCCATGTTGGTTTCTGTGCAAATTATGATTAAGACCCTAGCAAATAGGCATTAAATATTTGGATAACTGAGGTTACGTCGCAACCACAACATGTATGTAGGTCATAGAGAAAAGCCTTACGATTACAAGGCGAACATTTTCAGTTTCACAATTGTGTTGTAGGAGATGCTAACTAGAAAGGTAAAAACTCTAGTAAAATTTTGTTTGGAAACTGAACTTGGCGAAAATTCTTAAGTAAAATATACACTTCACTTCAAATATACAGTCTTGACTAATTTTTACCATTTTCCCTGTAACAGGCAGCTTCTTTACGAGTTATCATACTTATCATGCCTACGGTTTTCACTGCCTATATATGGTTTATTTGTTCGTCTGAATGAAGTCACTGTGTAAATGTTGTTGCTGGTGTTGTCTTGATGATGGGTCTATTAGACCACCTCCGTATATATTATTATCCACTAGTCATGTAAACCTAGCATATAAGGCTTGACTTTTTACTCTTCTTCTGAATGTAGTTCGATACCTTCATGGATGCCGTCACTCTCTTCCCGATGGTCTCATGAGGGTTGCTGATGTCATGGTTGATGGTGAGATCGTTGTTGCTGCTGGATAAGGAAATGTTGGAAAGGGTTGTGCTTCTAAAAGATCTTCTCTCAAGCAAGCTGGTGCCAAGGTCCTAATGACTGAAATTGTGGTTGAAATTTTTAGGACTTGTTGCATCACTTCTCTTTAAGAAACCTTAATAATAGGGAATTGAATCCTTTTTTCTTAATGAATTGGACTAAATTTATGAGCACAGTTCAATGTAAATGGAGCTGTCATTTGGTATTAGATGATTCAGGTTTTATTTGGAATTTGAATTTTAGTATTTTAATGTTATTTTTCATTTGAATTTTGCTTGAATTTGAGAATTTTAGTAATTTCAATTGAATTTGAATTTGAATTGTCATTTGAATTTCAGTGCAATTTGAGTTTCATTTTAATATAATCTGAATTCGAATCAGAACTATTTCAGCCCAATCAGATTAATTGGAGTCAGCCAACAAGATCTGACTTAATTTTTAATATTAAAATAAATCAAATCAACGACTTAATCCAGGTGTCGTGCATAGCGGCGCTCTGGAAGCATCGTAATCAAAGGGCAACCAGATAGTGTCGTTCCAGAAAAAGACACTAAATCTACGGCACTTTCAGCAGCAGTCCGAAAGTGTCGTTTAACTCGTTAGAACGACACTATCTATCTTAAATCGGTTGTTTTCCACTAGTCCGTAAAGTTCATGTCCAGAAATTCAACTGAGTTTGGAGGTATGCGTACCCGTTCACATACTGGCGAACCCAAACTAAGTCCGGCCACTTAGGTATGCGTACCCGTTTGCATACTTGAGTAGGTTATGTTCTAAAATCGGTTTGTTCATAAACTAATACATTTATATATTAAGGAATCAATTATTTGCAAACCGTGACTATAATGTTCATGAATTGATTCGAGTGAATCAAAATCGATTTTGCTTCAATTGTGTCTTGTATACTTCTATGAGAATACAAACAATTGAACAACTCTAGAACTAGTTTCGTTTGAGTCATTTGATATAATTATGGTTAAGATGAACAAGGTTGATATGAAAGTGTTCATATGGCTAACTGCGGTTAACTATTGTTGAACCAACAAGGTGTGTATTCATTTAGGTACGGTTACTCATATCTAAATGAAGTCACTTTTCATTTGTGTGTAACAAGCTAAGTTCGATCTAACGATTGAAAGATATTAGCTTGAGTCTGATCAGGTTTTCCTTTGTTACCAAGGTAACATTGATTGCAAACCCTGATTTGAAGACTATATAAGGGAAAACTCTAGCAACCGGGAAACCTAATCTCGACACCTCCTGTGTGATACTAGTTGCGACTAGAGTCAATTCTCCTTTAACCTTAGGTTTTTTCCAAAACCTTGTAGGTTAACGACTTGAAGACTTCATTGGGATTATGAAGCCAGACCCAACTATTTTCTCTGTAGTTGCGTGTTCTGATCTTGCTTTATTCTATCGTATTGAGTACTATCTTCTCTAAGATTTGCTCGAGATTTAATCTCTGATAGGAAAGATAAAAAGTAGTCACAAACATCTTCGTCTCATCGTTTGTGATTCCACAATATCTTGTTTCGCTACCATACGATTAAGATTATTGTGAGTTGATTGATATTACTAGGATGTTTTTCGGGAATATAAGACTGGTGTATCAATTGGTTCATGTTCACTTTGATTTATCAAAAGACGGAACAAAACTCATAGGTATTTCTATGGGAAACAGATTTATCTATTTAATAGACTTTTATGTGTGAGACAGATTGGTTTATCAAGTCTTCCACTTTAGGTTGTAGCAACTCTTAGTTGTGGGTGAGATTAGCTAAGGGAATCAAGTGCGCAGGGTCCTGCTGGGATTCAGAGGCATAAGAAACGTGACTGTACCTTGATCAGTGTGAGATTGGTTAGGGCTCAACTACATTCCAGTCCGAAGTTAACTTGGAGTAGGCTAATGTATGTACCGGCCTAATACACTGTGGTGTTCAAATCTGGACTAGGTCTCGGGTATTTCTACATTTGCGGTTTCCACGTTAACAAAATTTCTGGTGTCTGTATTATTTGTTTTCCGCATTATATTTGTTTATATAATTGAAATATCACAGGTTGTGCGTAGTTCAATCAATCAGATAATCCAACCTTTGGTTGTTGATATAAATTAATTGACACTTGTGTTAGAGCACATCTCGGTCGAACTCGCAAGTGTTGCTATCTCAAGCTTATTTTTCAAGTTTAGTTGCCAAAACTATAAGTTTTGATCTCTAGTCTACTTATAGCTTAGTCTCGGATTAGGATAGAAAGTGTAGTTGAGCATTAGACTTCACGGTGTTCATCGATTGAAGACGAAGAACTACTAAGGGAAGCTTGTGGAACTTCATCAACAAAAGGTATGTGGAGACATGAACTCATTTATCACTCAAAATTCTACCTACTCTATCTCCTATTTGAGACAAAAGTCGTATAGCTACATAGACTTCAATTATGCACATTTGATATTTCGAGCTGAGTTTAACTCGCTTACATATTTCTCGAAATATGTGTTGGTAAGCTTTCGCTTTAATCAAGTTCATCTTATATTCTTGACGAAAGTCAAAAGATGATCATGTGAAAATCGCCTGGTAACATCATACATGATTTGTGTGAGACAGTCATTCGATGTAGACTCAGAATGTTTCGTATTGATCATTCGATCACTTGAAAATTGCTTTGAAGCTAATAGTTTGTGTGAGACAGCTATTTTCGTCTTCCAAGAATGTTTCAATAGTTGAAATGAGAGTTTAGAACAATTGGATATAAGCATAGTATGCGTACTTGCGTATATGTAGTCCAAGTCCGGGAACCATGGTATGCATACGTACTGGTAGGTTTAGTGAAAGTCCGGGAACCTTGTACGCATACTGGTGTGAGGTTTAGTTCCGGGAATTTCTGCTGAGTTTGGTGGTATGCGTACCCGTTCACATACTGGCGAGCCCACACTTAGTCAGGCCACTAAGGTATGCGTACCCGTACGTATACTTGAGTGGATAATGTACTAAAATCGATTTGTTCATGAACTAACACATTTATATAATAAGGAATGCAATCTTTTACAAACCGTGGCTATAATGTTCATGACTTGATTCGAGTTAATCAAAATCGATTTTGCTTCAATTGTGTCTTGTATACTTCTATGAGAATATAAACAATTGAACAATCATTTGAGTCATTTGAACTAGTTATGGTTAAGATGAATATGGTTGATATGAAAGTGTTCATATGGATAACTTTGGTTAACTATTGTTGAGCCAACAAAGGTGTAAACGTTTAGGTACGGTTACTCGTATCTAAATGAAGTCACTTTTCATTCGTGTGTAACAAGCTAAGTTCGATCTAACGGTTGAAAGATATTAGCTTGAGTCTAATTAGGTTTTCATCTAACGGTGAATATTGAATGCTTTGTTACCAAGGTAACATTGATTGCGAACCCTGTTTTGAAGACTATATAAAGGAGACCTCTAGCAACTGGGAAACCTAATCCCCACACCTCATGTGTGATACTACTTGCGATTAGAGTCGATTCACCTTTAACCTTAGGTTTTTCCAAAACCATGTAGGTTAACGACTTGAAGACTTCATTGGGATTGTGAAGCCAGACCCAACTATTTTCTCTGTAGTTGGGTGTTCTGATCTTGTTGTTTTCTATCGTGATTGAGTATATCTTCTCTAAGATTTGCTCGAGATTTAATCTCCGATAGGCAAGATAAAAAGTAGTCACAAACATCTTCGTCTTATCGTTTGAGATTCCACAATATCTTGTTTCGATACCATACAGTTAATATTATTGTGAGGTGATTGATATTTCTAGGATGTTCTTCGGGAATACAAGTCCGGTATATCAATTGGTTCTTGTTCACCTTAATTTATCAAACTGGGAGACAGATTTATCTATTTAATATACTTTTATGTGTGGGACATATTGGTTTATCAAGTCTTCGACTTTGGGTCGTAACAACTCTTAGTTGTGGGTGAGATCAACTAAAGGAATCAAGTGCGCAGAATCCGACGAGGTTCTAGAGACGTATGAAACACGACTATACCTTGATCAGTTTGAGATTGGTTAGGGCTCAACTACATTCCAGTCCGAAGTTAACTTGAAGTAAGCTAGTATCTATAACGGCTTAATACAGTGTGGTGTTCAAATATGGACTAGGTCCCGGGGTTTTTCTGCATTTGCGGTTTTCCTCATTAACAAAACTTCTAGTGTCTGTGTTATTTCTTTTCCGCATTATATTTTTTTATATAATTGAAATATCACAGGTTGTGCATAAGTTCAATCAATTGTGAATCCAACCTTTGGTTGTTGATTAAATTGATTGACACTTGGATACTGGTTTTTGATATCGTATAAGTTATTTCTTATATTCAATCGGGCTCGCAAATTCCTTTTTGTTTGATTGTAGATTTTATTGAGAAATTGAGATATAACTCTTTGATATACTTTTCTTAAGATTGAGTCTGACTGTCTAGTTGATTCTCTTGAAAGTATATTGGAGTTAGTCCATACAAACTGCTAAGCGAAAGATTGGGTGTGGTTGTTAGACCCACGCTTTCAACTTGGATATTGGTCTTTGGTACCATCCAAGTTATTTCTCATATTAATCCGGCTCACGGATTTTCATCTGTTCGATTGCAGATTGATTTGAGAAATTGAGATACAACTTTTGGATATATTTCAATTGATTGGGTCTAACTGTCTAGTTGATTCTCTTGGAATTATATCAGAGTTTTTCCATACAGATTGCCTAAACGAAATATTGAGTGAGGTTGTTAGACCCCCGATTTTTCAATTGGTATCAGAGCAGGAAAACACGTTTAAGACCTTACAAGTCTGTGTTTATGTCGATCTCACTCTATGGACAGAAGTGTTATCTCAGTAAACGACCCACCAGTCTTCGATGGCTCAAATTACTTGTGGTGGAAATTTTTTATGTATGCCTTTCTTCAAGCGCGTGATTTTCAATCATGGGTTTATGTTGTTAATGGCGATGCTCCAATGGTTACAATAGACGGTGTCACTATTGCAAAGGATATTGGTAGATATGAACCTAACGATATTCTCGCTGCAAAGAAAAATTCTGACGGTTTAAGTGCTATCATTCATGCCATTACCTCAGATCTTCAGCACCATGTGATTACGATCACTCGGTCTAAAGATGTGTGGGATATCTTAGAAACTGTATTCGAAGGGAACACCTCTGTAAAGGAAGCTAGGCTTCAAAACCTAAATTCTGATTGGGAAAACCTTCGTATGGATGATGAAGATTCATTTGATGAGTTTAATCACAAAGTGTCTGAAATTGTTAATGCATCTTTTGCGTTGGGTAAGACTATTCCTGAAAAGGACATTGTGATGAAAATTCTCAGATCGTTTCCATCCAAATACGATTCTAAGAAACATGCCATCGTTGAAGGAAATAACCTTAATACTTTATTCGGAAATACGCTGGTTGGGAAGTTAAAGATCTTTGATCATGAGCATACATCCAAATCTGGGAAAGATATTGATTTCAAAGCACAAAAGAACACTAAATTACTTGATAAAAGTAAAAGTGTTGGGAACTCTGAAGTTGATCCTATTGAGACTGATTCATCAAATTAAGATCTTGAAAACTCAGTTTCACTGATCACTAGACAGTTTAGAGATCTTTTGTTGAAGAGAAGTAAACGGTTCATCAGAGATAAACTCAGGTCATCAGTCAAACCTCACGACCGTGCCCCTCCTAAAAACAGACACACTGTCGACACTGATGGTTAGGATATGCCACAGTGCTTCAAGTGTAGAGGTTTTAGTCATTTTGCTAATGAGTGTCCAAATCATAGAAAATACACTGGGAACAAAGGTCTTGCTGCAACTCTTGATGAGATGTCTGATCACTGCTAGTCCTCGAGCAAATCAAATAGAAAATAAAATCCTAACTCACTGTCGCAGGCATCATCGATTGCATTTAGCGTATGCAATAAGCCTTTAAACCCCTAAGTGTCCCTAGTGGCGGAGTGTTGTCTCCGGAGGGCTTACAAGAGGTATACCCACAAAACCTTTACTCTAGACCTTAGCTATCTACGCAGAACCTTGGAAGGCACTAAAGAATCTCCTTGGTTGGCATACTTATTGACTACAGGAGGAAGTACCCTGATGCGAAATTCCAATTGTTGTACATGAGTTTGCACTCAAGCATACTAAAATTCATATATAAGTGACAGAGCTCTACTCAGATAGTCGCACTATGGACATCAATATCCGGAGTCAAAACTAATCACATGGATAGATCAAGAAGATGGATATAGAGAAAAACATAGATGGTTTTGATGTTTACTAAGTGAACGGCGTTTCCCATATCTGTCTGAAGGCCTCCGCCAAAATGAACCTATCCTAATGGATTGAGGTACTAGTCTGACTAATATCAACACACTGGCATATACAAGGGAACTAGTGATCGATAATCCTAATTCTAGTTCAACACATCTGGTATATACAAGGGAACCAGTGGTCGACTTTATTCACTATTTTTTTTTTCAGCTTTCTTTCTTTCTTTCTTTCTTTTTTTCAACTTTTTCATTTCTTTTTTCATTTTTTTTTTGATCCGTTTGGTCTAATTGGTCTGGTCTTTTTTTTTCTTAGTAACTCAGTCACTCTAATTCACCCTAGCATTGGTAACAACTTGAATCGTGGTCCCCTCCTATCACTTAGAGAAACATATTTTAAAAACAAAATAAAATAAAAATAGAAGTGAAAAGGACTCAACGAGATATGGTGAAACTACCATGTTATTTCTAACACCTGAGCTATGTGCTTTTATGAATAGACTCTTCTAGATGTTGCCATCTAATCAGATTGGTTCCTCAACTCCTACGATCAAAATGCTTCCATCCACTTAGATTAGTTAGTGCAATCCTAAATAGGCATAAATTTCTAAGCTCTGGAGTTTATTTATTCATACTGCAACTAAAAAGTTTCTCCCATACCCCCAAACTTAAATCTAACATTGTCCTCAATGTTCTAAAGATGAAATTAAAAGCATGAACAAGGAGAAACTGTTACCATTTGAAGCAAAAGAGATAAGGAAAGATATTACCGTGTCGCATGAATGTTGGGTTACCTCCCAAGAAGTGCTAAGTTTAAAGTCTTCAGCCAGACTAAGAAAGGATTAGTCACCTCATAGAATCATAAAGTAATAGACGAAATTTTTGTGGGTCATCAAAACCAAATAGAGCTATCACAAATAAAAGGAATATGCAACCTGTCAAGAAAATAAACAAATAAAGCACACCCTTGTCTAGTTTCCTGTTTAAGACAACTACATCTAGTGGTTCAGGTTCAGGTTCAGGTTCTATAACTGGGTCCAAATAAAATATTTTCATGGGTTGGAATTCCTCAAAGCTAAGATCCGTTTCAGGTATTAGAGTCTGAAGAAACTCAAGTAAAAATTTAAAAGCACATAATAATAACCCGAATAATTGAGGATCCTTAAAGTCAATCAGTTTTGACTCACACAATCGACCACGGTGAAACTGGTGGTCAATCTTAAGCAAATGTATTGACCCTAATATCTTAAAGTAATTAGGTTTAGTCTCAAAAATAAATAATTGACACATCTGAAATTTATACGTTCCCACAATTGATTGAAAAATATTTGGTGGAAAACAAAGTCAATCTTGGTATCATAGCCTGGTCTAACCTCATCAACCAGAGGATGGGTTTCTAACAACTGAACTTCCTTATGGATATCACTAGGTTCCGGAAAACGTGTATGAAGATAATCTTGCAAAATGGTTGAGGCACATTTGTCAAGTCCGAAGTGAGGGACCTTCTAAGAGTTAAGGCACATGGAGAATGATAATCACCCCCAAACTTAGAGTTTTGGGTATCTCTAGATAGACTAGCTACAATTTCCTTAATTTCTAGATCGTTGGAATCCTGAAAATAGTCAATTGCTTCTTCTAGGTTATACTCAAGTGACGCATCCTCACTCATATTTAATAGATGTACGAGTTCATTTTCTTCGTCTAAGACCATTGTTTCTAAATCGCTAGACTCTAAAACGGTATTCTCAGAATAAACTCGTTCCTCTAAACCATTATCGACTTCGTAATCAAAAGGAAATACTACATCATCTAAAGAAGTGGTATCTCTAATCAAATCCTCGTCCTTTTGAATAGGTGAATAATCATTAAAATTATCGGGATCTGAACCAGAAATAACACTATCATCATAAAGTTCATTTGAGTAACAAATTCCTGATCACTATGCCTACATATTTCAAATTCTTCATCAACACTATCTACATCATAATCATCATAATAACATGAAAATGGTTGAACCTCATCTAAACAAGTAGTGTTACCAATTTTATCCTCGTCATCTTGATTATGCAAATAACTATCCTCATTTTCAAGGGTACTATTGGAATCACTGTATTGGAAATTAAGATTATTTCGAGCAATTCTTTCGTTCGTCTCAGCTATCAACTTGAAGGATTCCTCTATAAAGTTCTCTTTCGTCATAAACTAAGTTATTCATCTCAGCTAACTTACGTGTCGACTCCTCTAATTTCCTGAGGGACTCTTCTAAAGGAGAAATATAAGAATTTTGCTCGTATGACCGGTGCGTGTGTGGATAGTAATTGGGCTCATCAAGGTATGAGCCATAACCTTGAAAAGGCTGATGTTCCCAACCACTATTCACATTATGGTCAAAGTAGTAACGTCCATTTTGAAACTCAGTCGGATATTCGTTGTATTGGCTCTTGTAATACCAGTTCGACATTCTATTGCAGGGGTGTGAGTTGTCACACAAAATAAAACCCACTGACAGGGGATTCGTGGTGGATAGAGTCTTACCTCCCGTACCAGACGGGCGATGAACCGTTGAAGTCGACTCAGGCCACCGACTCCGATGTCAGTGTACGAACCCGAGGGGCCGAGACAGTATCGTAACTGTCGTCCTTCCCTGCAAACATTTATATTTAATCTTAACCCTTCCGTAGGGTTTTAAAAATAATGTCCAGTCCAAAAATAAAGTCCAAAAAGTGTCCAAAAATAAAAAGAAAAATTACAAAACTAAAACCCTATTTACAGTTTCTAAAAATAAAACAAAATAACTATATACAAAATATTCTTCTTCACTCCTTTCAGATTCCTCTCTTCTTTCCTTCTTTGGCGATGCTTTCCTTTTATAGTACTTTTTTCTTTCCTTGTAGCTTCGCTCCAATCTGAAAAGAATCAAAAAATACCAAAGGCGTAAAAGAGAACAAAAATTCTAAAAGAAATAAAATAAATTAAAACCTAAAACCTAATACAAATCCGCGTCGGCGGTGCCAAAAATTGATGTAGTTTTGTAGTGGTAAGTAAAGTGTTCGTTTCTCGGACTTGTTGAGATTCGATTTTAGACTTAATATAATATGTACAAGGAAAGCTGTCACAGTATCGAGAGGTACTGAGATTCAGGATTCCACCAAATTCCATTCATGTGACTCAATTAATAACTCCAATCAATTATAGCTCAAATATTAAAAATATGGACTCTTATTCTTTGCCAAAAATAGATTTTTAAAACTTTAGATGTAAATCACAAGCATGGTGTATCAAAAGCTCTTACGTCTAAGCATACACCATCAAACGAAATCACAACTAATTAGTGAAAATCATGAATCAATTAAAATAAGTGCAAAAAGTCATAAAGAATTATTAAAATTACCACATGCGTGAAATAGGGTTTCCTCCGTCATCCCAGTGTTGGGGTTTAGCTCCTCATATTAATCATGATCTCAAAATACATGTATAAAGCTCAAAAGTTGATTAAAAGGGAGTAAAACAATTGAACAGAAAAAATCGCAATAGATATAACTGTTGCAAAGGCGTTGTTCATTGTTACAAGAAGAACGATATATATGAAGTGTTGTTGAGACTGAAGCTGCGACCCCCACAACTTTGTCGTAAACACTGTTGAAGAACGACTGTCTTCAGACGTCCGTTCTTCGTGTTCTTCAGCAGCAGCAGCAGCAGAAACAGAGTTTGATCGAACTCTGATTTCTTCTTCTCTGGCCCTCCTCAGGTTCCCAAACTCTCGACACCCCTTCTATATGACCCAACCAATCTATTTATATCAAAAAGGCCGATTAAATCTCTCCAAAATCTTCTCGAAATCTCTTGTTTTCTTTTCTTGGCAGTTACGGCAATAATCTCTTCCCAAAATTGTTTCACGCGTTTCTGAGCTTTCCAACTTATCTCAAATTCTTCCTTACATAGATATGTATCTTTGGAAATATTTTTAGGTCTTTAGTCTCTCTAGAACTTCTAAAAATAATCTCAATAGGGTCCGTGTAAAAACACTTTCCCTGTTTAGTTCCAACTCGGTTTCTAGCCCAATTCGATCCAAACAAACGACTATACCAGGCTTGTTTAGTTGAATCACGTCCAACCCAATCAATTCTGGCGATTGAATCTCACTAGAACACCTTCGAAATCAATCCCCAACTCTGCCAGTTGCATGCACAAAATTTCCCGCCAATTTCAGTTTTTAAAACGATGAAGATGACCTCCCCCTATCCTGTGATGGTCTCCCTTTAGCAGATGCCTGGAAATGGGTCACCCCTTAGTAATTAGGTTACCCCTTATCCAAAGTGAGAGTCCGTATAGTAATTTTCTCCCACGAGCGCAAAAACCACTTTTTTAGCCAATTTCGCCGCAAAAGTTATTTCTCTAAAAATACCTACAGGGACATAAAAAGCCATTATAAATATAAAATCGAGCACTAATAATATATACAATTGAGATTATATAAGACACAAAAATGTGCCTATCAATCACTATTGAAAATGCGGGGGTCTAACAACCACACCCAACAATTTGTTTGTCAATCTGAGAGGACTTACTCCAATACACTTTCTAGATATTCAACTAGACAGTCAGACTCAATCTAGAATAAAGTATATCAAAGAGTTTAATATCTCTAACTCTTAATTCAATCCGCAATCAGCAAATATAAATCTGTGAGCCCGATTGAATAAGAGGAGTAACTTGAATGGTACCAAAGACCAATGTTCAAGTGTCAATCAATGTAATTCAACAACCCAAGGTTGGATATTCTAATTGATTGATCTTAACGTACAACCTGTGATATTTCAATTATATAAAAAAATATAATGCGGAAAATAAATAACATAGACACCAGAATTTTGTTAACGAGGAAACCGCAAATGCAGAAAAATCCCGGGACCTAGTCCAGATTGAACACCACACTGTATTAAGCCGCTACAGACACTAGCCTACTACCAATTAACTTCGGACTGTACTGTAGTTGAACCCTAATCAATATCACACTGATTCAAGGTACATTTGCGCTCCTTACATCTCTCATCCCAGCAGGATACTACGCACTTGATTCCCTTAGCTGATATCACCCACAACTAAGAGTTTCTACGACCCAAAGTCGAAGACTTGATAGACAAATCTGTCTCACACAGAAAAGTTGATAGGATTGAATAAATCTGTCTCCCACAGAAATACCCAAGATTTTTTGTTACGTCTTTTGATAAATCAAGGTGAACAGGACACAATTGATAAACCGGACTTATATTCCCGAAGAACAACCTAGTATTAACAATCACCTCACAATAAACTTAATCGACTAGCGCAACAAGTTATTGTGGAATCACAAACGATGAGACGAAGTTTGTTTGTGATTACTTTTCTATCTTGCCTATCGGAGATATAAAATCTCGAGCCAATTATTTCAATTGCACTCACCACGATAGAAACAGCAAGATCAGATCACGCAACTACAAAGATAATAGTTGGGTCTGGATTCACAATCCCAATGAAGTCTTCAAGTCGTTAACCTACAGGGTCTCGAGAAGAAACCTAAGGTTAAAGGAGAATCGACTCTAGTTATGCAACTAGTAACACACATGAGGTGTGGGGATTAGATTTCCCAGTTGCTAGAGTTCTCCTTTATATAGTTTTCAAATCAGGGTTTGCAATCCAAGTTACCTTGGTAACAAAGCATTCAATAATCACCGTTAGATGAAAAACCTGATTCAACCAAGTTAATATCTTTCAACCGTTAGATCGAACTTAGCTTGTTACGCACAAATGAAATGTACCCTCATTTAGGTTTATGTAACCGTACCTAAACGTGTACACCAGGTTGGTTCACAAATAGTTAACCGAGGTTAGCCATATGATTACTCTCATATCAACCTTATTAATCTTAACCATAACTAGTTCAAATGACTCAAATGAAACTAGTTAAAGAGTTGTTCAATTGTTTAGAAAACACAATTGAAACCAAGTCGGTTTGATTCACTTGAATCAATTATGGACATTATAGCCACGGTTTGCAAAGATTGCATTCCTTATGATTTAAATGTTTAAGTCCATGAACTGACTGATTCAACAAAGTAACCAGCTTAAGTATGCGTACGGGTATGCGTACTTAAGCAACCAGATTTTGAGTTTGTTAAGTTTCCAAACTCAGCAGAAATTTTCGGTTCTAAAACTTCCACCAGTATGCGTACGGGTACGCATACTTAAGGTGACTAGTTTAGGAGTTTGTAATTCCCAAACTCAGCAGATATTTTCGGTTCGAAAACTTCCGTCAGTATGCGTACGGGTACGCATGCTTATCTTGTCTCCTTCACCAATTTTGTATACACACATATGCATACTCTTGGCTTCCGGTTTATGGATTTAAACACTAATGTGCGAACACACTATATATGCTTATATCCAAATATGGTTACATCATCAACTCTTTATTTCAATCATTGAAACATTCTTCTATAATGACAATAGCCGTTTTCACACAATATTAGCATCAAAGCAATTTTCAAGATATTGAAATAATCATTATCGAAACGTTCCAAGCCTACATCAAATAATTGTATCACACAAACCATGTAAGATGTTACTCGGCAATTTTCTCATGATATAAGATGAACTTGGTCGAAGCGAAAGCTTACCAACACATATTTCGAGAAATATGTAAGCGAAATATACTCAGCTCGAAATCTCAAATGTGTATAGAGAAAACTATATCTTAAAACGACTTATGTCTCAATATAAGAGATACTGGAAATAAACTTTCCAAGTGATAGATGAGTTCAAGTCTCCACATACCTTTTTTCGAAGAAGTTCTACAAGCTCCCCTTAGTAGTTCTTCGTCTTCAAGAGATGATCTTCGAGAGATCTAAGCTCAACTACACTATCTATGTCCTAGTCCGAGACATCTATAAATAGGCTAGAAATCAAGACTTATAGTTTTGATCACTAACATTGACAAACATGCTTGAGATAGCAACGCGTGCGAGTTCGACCGAGCAATGCTCTAACAACTATGATTCGCATGAAGATGAAAATCCAAGTGTTGCACTCCTTAGCGAAAATATTGATTTTGATAATTATAGCAATACGTATATCAATCTTGATATTCTTCCTGGAGAAACCACGTCAACCACTATGGAGGATAAAATAGATTTTTCCCCAACTACTGAAAATTCTATTTCACATGTTTCAGGTACCTCTTTGTTTAGCAGCATGATCAGCTATGATGTCCGAACCGTCCTCCACATTGACATGTTCTTATTGTACTTTTACTGGTCATGAACTCCCTATGTGTTACAAGTACAAACATAAAGTAAGATATGTCAATAAACTTCAACGGAGAGAAAATCGATTAGCAAACAAGCTCAAATTTGTTCAGAAGTCGTCTGAGGTATGTAAACTCATATCTTCTCCGAAGAAGTTAATTTCCAAAGAAAAGATTAGACCACTAGAGAAAAAAATACGGTCTAAACAGTCTGTGAAACATGGTTCTAAGAATTTCATTCAAGAAGGTTATGGTGGACAGATTATTGGTCACCACAGCACAACTTAATTGTGTTGTTGGTGTATCTTGTTCTGGTTCAAAAGAGACAAGAGTTTGCACACTTCAGGCTTTAGGAAAAGAGGGAAAAAAATGCTTGTTTTTTTTTCTTTTTGGTTTCATTTTTCTCCTATTTGGAAATTTTCCATCTTTTCATATTTAATTGATATTGAAAGGACTTTCCTTGTTTGATCAATAAAATAGGGTTAAAATCGACAATTCTGCCTTCTTTAGGGTTGAGAATTGTGCGTACGTGAATCTTATTTTGTATAAAGGTTCCGTAACCCTACATTCCTTTTTCCTTCTCTGAAAAACTTTTTTTTTATCACAAGATTGCTTGTTGAGCATGATTTGTGAATTCCTCTCACAATCACATACTTATATGGAGACTCCAAGCATTGTGTCTTCTGATGGAAAAGATGTTAATATGATTGTTAAGCCATTAATCATGAAGGAAAAAGATAAATCTCTTGTACCTTCAACTTTGAAAAGAAAACAGAGGAATGTGAGAAAACCTAGGGTTGTTCCTTCAAATCTTCAGAAGTTTTCTGGTGTTATTGAAGAGTTGAAGGAAACAAGAAAGGAGATACAAAAAATAAAGGATATTATTTTTAGGACTTTTGAAATTCAGAAGGCCCTGGTTCGGCATCAGTCAAGAAGGTTTGTTGGAATTGACTCCTTTCTTCATGAATCTTATGTTCCAATGGATGTTGACGACAAGGAGTTCAGGGACGATAAAGAATTTTTCATAGGTCTTAATGTCTAGGAAACTTCTTATGAGAATTTATTCTTGTGTTTTAAGAAGGATAACTAGGATTTGGAATAACAATTATTGTGAGTACACATAGCTATTGCCAACGATTTTCATCTTGCAATGTTTTTAGATTTATTTATTTAAATTTAAAGTTTATTTGGAAAATGATTTTGCAGTATTAATCTTTATCGGTTTCATATATTGCAAAAATTGTTATGGGATATGTGTGTTTGCGTTCGTGAACTATGATTGTCCCATATATGTCAAAAGTTAAGCCTATTGTATCATTATGCAAATATTGATGGAAGATAGGATGAACTTTTGATTACAAAGATTAAGTCTATGATATCATTATGCAAATATTTTATAAAAATAGAATGAATCTTTGAATATTCCGCAATATTGATCTTTCCCTGATCCACTTCTATGTGAAAGTACTGTGCGGCTCCGTAGGTTCTCTTATTGAAAAGACAATGGTACCCAAATATACCTCAATCTAAAACTTTTCCACCTATAATTCCTTTCTCCGAAAGTGATTGTCTATGGAATGAGTCGAGACAATACAACTAATCGGTTCACACTTCGTGTGATCGTCTATGGATACGAGATCGAGACAATACGACAACATGATAACTTGTGTGATTGAATATGGATTCAAGATCAAGAAAATACAACAACGAAGTATGATTACTTGATGACAGGTTCGTACTTAACCAAACACAATATGATTGCTATCAAGTAATTAGGAATTAACGTTTGTGTATTTTACTTCTAATTATAATAAAAATAATTATAATTGCGGAAATAGAAAAGTAAAAGACACATCAAGATTTTGTTAACGAGGAAACCGCAAATGCAGAAAAACCCCGGGACATTGTTCAGAATTGAATACTCTCAAAATTAAGCCGTTATACAAAATCTAAACCAACTTCGTATAGTTGAGACCAAGCAACTAAACTTATAGTTCACCTAGTTCCGCCTGTATCCCTGCGCCTCCAACTTGTAATAACTCACGCACTTGGAACAATTCCTTTGGTTCGTATTACAAACAGTAAAGGAACAACAAATCTGTTCGGTAACAACTCTTTTCAAACAACGTGATATGAGTTTGACAAAAGGCTCTTCCGTTTATCCCAATAAACTCCTTTGTCGGGTCTTTAGATCTATCTATTCAACAACTACCATGGTAATTATCTAGATTTTGCAATCAATACTTCTTAGTCACAAAGACAATATATTGATGCTGATCCACTCAACTAATTAATCAAGATTATCACAAAGATAAACCGATTATAGTTGGATCCCCAGCCAATCAAGTTTTTTGCAAACCAAAGATTATGAACTCAAACAAGCAATCTTTTTTGTCTTCAAATCTTCTTAGATCTTCAATAAACACCTGCACACAATCAACTTGAATCTCTTGTGATCAATCACACATAGAAAGGAGTCTGTTAACAATGGATTATCACAAGACGTCTTTAGATCTACAAACAGTCTAAAGATCCCCGTCGAAACTTCGATCTAGTTTAAGTGAATCTTATATCAGAAGAGAAGATTCTGAAGCATAAACAAACTAGGTGCAATCAAAGTTCAACAATCGTTAATCAATCAAATCAATCGAAAACTAACAAAAACTGCAATTATCTAGTTTCCCACCAACGGTACTCGTAGAGCTTCCGAATCCCAAAGAAGTCTTTAAAACGAGTGGTCGTAAGAGATTTCGCATAATTAGGGTACTTTCCTCTACGAATAGACGGCTCCACCAGTAACAACACAACTAGGTAGTTTTGCTGGCTCTGAGGATTAGTTTGCTTGAAATGCAAACTTCAATATTTATAGACCAAGGAAGTTTGGACACCAAAGAATTTCCAAAACCGAAAATATTCTCAAGATATGCAATATATTTCCAAATTCGATTTTCATAATTCCTGGAAATGCTCTGTCCAAATATTGACCGAAATCTCAGTAGAAAATCTCCAATTAGTAAATGCACATTACCAATTTTTATTTTCTAAAGATATGCATTTTAATTGCTGGAAATTAAAAGCATATAAAAACTAAAAACCTTAATTAAAAGATTCTCAATTTATTTCGATCCGGGATTCTCCTTTTGTTATTAAGGAATATCTTTGAACAATAAAAGATAAGAGTTACTGCACATGTTCAAAGTATGTTGACATCTTTACTTTTTAAATCCTTTTTCATATTTACAATCTTGGAACCGATTTGCCACACTTCCAAACGAGTTTAGAATTGGTTCATCTGATTTCCAAGAACTATGTGATTGATCAAAAACATTCAGTCACCATTCATGGGTTCAATTGTTCTACCAAAACAAGTTTCGTTTCTACCTCCAAGTGGCTACTAGGATCGGTCACATTAGCTTCCAAATTTTTTTTAACTAAGTACCAGGATCAATTACCACTTATTTATGGTACTTACTTGTGATCGGTTGCACAAGTTATAGGATCGTTCACACTAATTACTAAAATATGACAATCAAACTTGACATACCAACGCTAACAAAGTTGACTCTAGTAATATAATCAAGGTTCTTTAAGTTTTGGAACGAAAATATGACAACCAAACTTGACATACCAACGCTTGGTGGGTTCAACCCAGCTATGCTCTAACACTTATGTTGAGCATTTCCGATGAAATTAATCATGGGTTCTCTTGTGGTTAATTTAATTGAGTTTTCTGGATACAATTTCATGTATCATGTAATTTGTTAATGTTCAAAGAAAACCTTCTTTTCTTGTGAAAGTAAGGTCGCTCTTGTTGTTCTTTCGGGAATGACACTAAATGGGGGAGAGTTCTTATTTGAACTTGTGCTTAATTGCCAAATCTTTGCGGCGAGTGCGGTTGTGGAATATTGTAGGTGTTTTCTTGTATCTTTATAAACTTCTTGATTAATACGCTATGTTTCGACTATGTGAAGTCATCGAAACAAAGTTGATATGTTTTCTTTTAGTCATGAAGAATTTCTAATAGAATTTCATTATGATCCCACTAGTTTTCGTACCTTTGCCAATTTATATTGACAAAAAAGGGGAGAATTAATGTGTAGTTCACACTACAAATACATATGGCTTACATATCATTATGTAAGGGGGAATGGTTTTCATATGAGATGAAGGGGGGAGTGATACATATCACCATAGTATTGTTGTCAAAGTTGTGATACAATATTGAACTTTGATGTTGTGTAATAATAATATGACACTGTATAACAATACAAAAACATCTTGTTTTTATATATTGTTATAGCTACGGATCTTCAACAACTATGATGCTGAGTTGAACACGTTCATAATCACTGAAGTACTTGGAAGTGACGAAGATTTCGAGTAATGTTGAAGAACCAAAGAAATCAAGCATTTGGATGAGAAGATACAAAGTTTATTTATTTTGTAATCCATATGTATTGGTAGTTTTGTCACTAAAATTAACAAGGGGGGGGGGGGGGGGGGGGGGGGGATTGTTGAGAGCACTGCTCGGCGTCGACTCGCAAGTGTTGCTATCTCAAGCTTGTTATTAAGTTTAGTTGCTGAAACTATAAGTCTTGATTTCAAGTCTACTTATAGCTAAGTCTCGGATTAGGATAGTAAGTGTAGTTGAGCATTAGACTTCACGACGTTCATCTATTGAAGACGAAGAACTACTAAGGGGATCTTGTGGAACTTCATCAACAAAAGGTATGTGAAGACTTGAACTCATCTATCACTCAAAAGTCTATCTACTCTATCTCCTATTTGAGACAAAAGTCGTATAACTATATAGAATTCAATTATGCACATTTGATATTTCGAGTTGAGTTTAACTCGCTTACATATTTCTCAAAATATGTCTTGGTAAGCTTTTGTTTTAACCAAGTTCATCTTATATTCTTGACGAAAGTCAAAAGATGATCATGTGAAAATCGCCTGGTAACATCTTACATGATTTGTGTGAGAAAGTCATTTGATGTAGACTCGGAATGCTTCGTACTGATCATTCGATCACTTTAAAAATGGTTTGAAGCTAATAATTTGTGTGAGACAGCTATTGTCATCTTCTAAGAATGTTTCAATGATTGAAATGGTAGTTTATAACAATTAACCGTGATTGGATAAAGCACATTATGCGTACTATTGCAAGTTATTCCAAGTCCGGGAATAGTACGCATACACATACGCGTACTGGTTGGTTTAATGAAACTCATGGAACTTAGTATGCATACCCGTATGTGTACTGGCGTAATGTTCATGTCCGGAAATTCAACTGAGTTTGGAGGTATGCGTACCTGTTCGCATACTGGCGAACCCAAACTAAGTTCGGCCACTTAGGTATGCGTACCCGTTTGCATACTTGAGTAGGTTATGTTCTAAAATCGGTTTATTCATGAACTAACATTTATATATTAAGGAATGCAATCTTTTGCATACTGTGGATATAATGTTCATGAATTGATTCGAGTGAATCAAAACCGATTTTGCTTCAATTGTGTCTTATATACTTCTATGAGAATATAAACAATTGAACAACTCTAGAACTAGTTTCATTTGAGTCATTTGAACTAGTTATTGTTAAGATGAATAAGGTTGATATGAAAGTGTTCATATAGCTAACTTCGGTTAACTATTGTTGAGCCAACAAGGTGTGCACGTTTAGGTACGGTTACTCATATCTAAATGAAGTCACTTTTCATTTGTGTGTAACAAGCTAAGTTCGTTCTAATAATTGAAAGATATTAGCTTGAGTCTAATCAGGTATTCATCTAACGGTGAATATTGAATGCTTTGTTACCAAGGTAACATTGATTGCAAACCCTGATTTGAAGACTATATAGGGGAGAACTCTAGCAACTGGGAAACCTAATCCCCACACCTCACGTGTAATACTAGTTGCGACTAGAGTCGATTCTCCATTAACCTTAGGTTTTTTCCAAAACCTTGTAGGTTAACGACTTGAAGACTTTATTTGGATTGTGAAGCCAGAGCCAACTATTTTATCTTTAGTTGCGTGTTCTGATCTTGCTTTATTCTATTGTATTGAGTACTATGTTCTCTAAGATTTACTCGAGATTTAATCTCCGATAGGCAAGATAAAAAGTAGTCACAAACATCTTCGTCTTGTTTAGCTACCATACGGTTAAGATTATTGTGAGGTGATTGATATTACTAGATGTTCTTCGATAATATAAGACCGGTGTATCAATTGGTTCCTTTTCACCTTGATTTATCAAAAGAAGAAACAAAAATCATAGGTATTTTTGTGAGAGACATATTTATCTATTTAATAGACTTTTCTGCGTGAGACAGATTGGTTTATCAAGTCTTCGACTTTGGGTCGTAGGAACTCTTAGTTGTGGATGAGATAAGCTAAGGGAATCAAGTGCGCAGATTCCTGCTGGGATTCAGAGGAGTAAGGAACGCGACTGTACCTTAATCAGTGTGAGATTGGTTGGGGCTCAACTACATTCCATTCTAAAGTTAAATTGGAGTAGGCTAGTGTCTATAGCGGCTTAATACAATGTGGTGTTCAAATATGGACTTGGTCCCGGGGTTTTTCTGCATTTCTGGTTTCCTCGTTAACAAAATTTCTGGTGTTTATGTTATTTTTTTCGCATTAGATTTGTTTATATTATTGAAATATCACAGGTTGTGCGTAGTTCAATCAATTAGATAATTGAACCTTTGGTTGTTGATATAAATTTATTGACACTTGGATATTGGTCTTTTGTACCATCCAAGTTATTTCTCATATTAATCCGGCTCACAGATTTCCATCTGTTCGATTGCAGATTGATTTGAGAAATTGAGATACAACTCTTGGATATATTTCCATTGATTGAGTCTGACTATCTAGTTGATTCTCTTGGAATTATATTAGAGTTTGTCCATACGGATTTCCTAAGCGAAATATTGGGTGAGGTTGTTAGACCCCCGCTTTTTCATTCCATTTATAGCGTAAAGATTATATTGGACTCATTTCACTGTAGCGCAAAAAATCAACAGTTAGTAACCAATATAATCACATATATCTTAAAGAATGTATTGGACCATACTGAACAAGATGAGTAACAACTTCGTCTCTGGGAGAGCTCGCTTTTCTTTTACCAATGTAGTTGAATCTCTCTTTGACACGTCGGCAGGTTGGTATGGTCTTCTTGAGATCTGGTCGTTCTGAATTACCATTAAATGCATTGTCGTCTACTTTAAACTCTTCATTCCCTGTTCTTTCTCCTTTCCATGTTCTACCATCTTAAGCTTGTGGTAATATATTTGGAAAAACAGAGAACATAGTTGCGATCATATGCTTTATGGATTCATCTTTGTCTCCTATATGATTTTTTTGACTTGGATAGCAGACACTTACCTCATATACACAGAATGGAAATGTGACCAAGAATTCCGACCACTGAAGAAGAATAATTACATGAAACATTAATGCTTAGAAAACTCGTAGGTCAGATGAATACACTTGAATTTGGAAAACCACTACATCATAAGCTTTTTCTTCTAAAAAAGTTCAGCCCAATCACATATCTATTTTTCTCCCCTGCAGTTTATGCAAAATTACACGTCCTTTTTTCCCTTCAAAAATATTTAAATAAAAAAGGCTTGCGGCGCAACTTGTTGCTCGCTTACCTACTATGTAAAAGGGTTCGTCATTGTGTAATTGAATTGATAAAGGATTGAATAAATTTAACTCGATTGATCCAAAAATAATAATAATAATAATAAGAATAATAATAATAATATATAAATATATTGATGATGAGCCATATTACTTGGGGATGGTGAGATATATATGTAGTAAAGTAAGTGACAAAAGAGAAGAGGAAATAAGTAATTAATATGCAAGTTACACAATAAAACTAAGCTTTCATATAGATGCAAAGAACCATATATACTACTTGGATAGATATGTGTATTTTGTGGGAGAAGAGCAGGTGGTGAATGTTTACACATCTATGCATGCAAATACGAATCCTTGGTTGTATAGATTGGAATTACTCGTAACAATTTCCCAACCATGTTGTCTTAAATAAAAAGTCATAGATAGTTATGTTAGAAAATGCATAGGTCGGTGTAGTTTGATGTTATAGATAAACAAAATTTTAGAGTTTTTACCATTGGATTACTGAAATCTTGATCGTATATGTGCATTGACTATGCATATTCTCAATAAAGTGTGATAACACTGTGTTTTTCTTTAGGCACCTACAATTTAGAAAAACTCCCTACTTACTCATCCTCGACACATCCAACAATAATATTTTTACCTTCAAGAACTAGACTGTTCCTGACATAATAAAAAATCTTCTCTTTTTGTTTAATATCGCCATAAACATCTTTATCCTTTGTTTTTGTGTTAGTAATAGCGGATGCTGACTTTGTTTAGCCTCGTTTTAATACTTGGATCCAACCTTTATCATCCGGACCACACAAGTAATATATTTGATTTCTGATATTTGGAAATTATAATATTGAAATATGTAGTACAACAACTTGGACGATCTAATTTTTTTTTAAAATGACTAGTTTCGATGATGAGAAAATCCGACTTTCCTTAAAATGAATCTATATTATTTTTCCAATGTCATAGGCTCTAAGTGTAGCTTGTCCCTCTCCTTGAGACATGGGAAAAACTAATGTCAATAGTTGAAATAAGAAGAAAAATAAATGGTTTAGTATATGTAGCCTATCTCTCTCTCGTCTTGGTGAGAAAAGAGAGATTGAGGGAGGAAAAAAATCCTAATAATGAACCCTAAAAAAAAAATCCCTAATTGCTTCTTTCCTTTTTAGTTTTTTTTTTTACCGACCAACGTTCGACTCACTTCTTTTTGATATGTTATTTTGTTTGTTAATACTAACTTATACTTTCAAATATAATTAATGAGAGTGAAAGAAATTAGTTGGTGTGGTCTTTGGTTGCTTTAGTTGTAGGATCAGAATCTCGCAACGATAATGTCTCAGCGAAATTATCAACAACACAACAGCGTCGCAGAATAATTCCATAAATGATACGATAAACGACGTCAGCTAGAATCACGAGAAAGATGTGATAGTCCTGCGAAAATTAGGGAGCTTGCGAGATTGACATTTGTAAGGCTGCGAGAATGTCGCAGACCATATCCTAAAATAAAGGACAGATTAGCTGTCATCCACTATGTATTTCCCTATAAATAGTCGTTCAAGTTGTAAAGAAAGGGAGGAAGATCTTTTTTTGAGTAAGAAACAAGTAAATAGGAGAGAGAAAGTCTATAACAGAGGTCATTCTTGATTCCTTTATCTTTTTTTGTAAGAATATTCAAAGATTGATCAATAAAATTAAGAGTATATATGTAAAAATGAGTTGAATAATAATGAAATCATATGAGGGGTGTAGTGTAGGATTCCTGCAACTACATAATGGCGCTAGAAACAGGGACGTATTGAAGATTATTCTAGAAAAAATTTAAGATTAATATTGAGATTTATGAAGATTTAGAATGATTGATTAAGAATTTTACATAATTTCTTGCAATCTGTTAACATTAAAGAAATGACTAGAAGAAAAAATACATCTGAACAACCGACTACAATTAGAAGAAGCAAGAGAATTGCTGGAAGAGAAAGAAGTGAAATGGGAGATTCTACTAGAATGAAAAGTAATAGAGAAAATCAAATTCAACCACCAATTCAACAAACACTAGTACAAGGGAGGAATACAAATTATGATAGGGTGAGTATACACACTTGGCAATTAAATTCGGCAGAAGAAGTAGAAGAAGAGCAACAAACTAGAAACCATAGACATGTAGAGAGAAATCAAGAAGCATATGAAGAAATAATTCATGGAGATGAGGAAATTGGAGCATTAGAAACATTGAGACAAAGAATGCATGAAGAAAGAAGAGCTGAGGCAGAAGAACGTGCGAATCTAACAAGGAAAAATCACGAATTGAGGATGGAAAATATAAGACTACAGAGTAGAAGATCGAGAAGTATTACAAAATCATATTCAAGATCGACTAGAAGAGAAATGAGGCGAAACTCACCCACAATCAATGCTGGAAACAATATTCAAGAAGAAATATCAAATCCTAATGAAGAATATCGCGAAAATAGAGAAAGAGCTGATGATCGTTACGTTCCACAAAATGAAACTTTTGATGATGGGCAAAATGGTAGAAATCAAGAGAACGGACAACGTCAGGGACGAAATGACCAAGATGGCGAAGGAAATCGAGAGGAAGGAAGAAGAATTTTACATGAAAGAGAAACTCAAAGAAATCAACAAGATTGAAGAAGAAATTGAAAGACATTATGCTGAACAAGCACGTTTAATTGCGAACGTGAAAGATTGAGAGCGGAAATGGAAGAACAAGAGCTTCAGGAGACAATTCGCCAGAACAATCACGACAATCGAGAAAGAAGGCGTACACAAAACCGGAATAACGGTAATCTCAATGAAGAGTATGATAGAGTAGGATGGCTGAAAAAGCGAATGGAATTGATAAGAAATGAACAAAATCATGAGGGGAAAATGAAAGGATCATCATATGCGAATTCAAGATAGAGATGAGAAGAGAATCGCAGAAGAAGACGAGATGAGGATAATGAAGAAGAAATGCAAAATTTGAGCGAAGAAAGACATGAACGCAGAAGAAGAGAGGCGAAATTAAAAAGACCAATGGATCAAAATTCAGGTGTAAATAAACAAATCTTGAAAGATTAGAAGAAATGAGAGGAATGCTAAATAATAGAGGAGAAGTAGGCAGAAGACAATTGGATGAAGCAATAGAAGAAGCTGCGAAAACTCCATTTACAAGGGAAGTACAATTAGGAGGAATACCACCGAAATGCAATTTGCCCGCATTAACCAGCATTTTTGATGGAACAACTTGTGCAATTCAACACATTAAAGCCTATGTGAGGTGCATGCAATGGGAAAATCATGATGTCGTATTGTGCAAATATTTCGCATCCAGCTTAACAGGAGAGGCGTTAAAATGGTTTGAAGGTCTACCAAAGAATACAATAACATCCTTCAATCATTTGCAGACTACATTCTAGGGGCATATATAAGTAATAATTCTTCGCGACCTGGTATAGAAGATGTGTTTGGATTAAAACAGAGGATTGGCGAAAGTTTGAAACACCTGACTAAAAGATGGAGAACTATGTGTAGCGAAATGGCTGGCCGTGTAGATGAGAGATATCTTATATTATCATTTATCAATGCTATGTTTGCAACAAACCTATTGTATGTCCAAATTTTCAGAGTCAAGAATACGATCACAATGACTGAATTGCGAGAACTTCAAGAAGAATACATTGCTCTAGAGGAAAGGCAAAATGAAATGGAATCATATCCAGTTGCGAACACCACTCACAAACAGCGAATGCAAGCTTATTACCCAAGCTAATAAACACGTAGCGAATACTTCGCAAGTACAACAAGAGAAGGTGACGGGTAACAATCAACAGAAACTGGTGGCTATGGGAAGCCGAGATCAAGAGAGTATGAAAGAGAAAGAAATTTCTACAATCGTGGTGGAAATAACAAGATTCAAAGACTCGATCAACCACAAGAAACTTATGGAGGTCAAAGACAAAACTATAATAGAGGACAAGGAGGTCACAAGTATGGGAAGAAATCAAGATGCCACCTCTAAATGCAAGTGTGGAAAATATGGGAAGCTATAATTTTGATGGAGAATATACCAACACCATGGAACATGGGAACGGAACCACCTCCAAACCACAGAAGCCATGAGTTTTGTTCTTATCATCATTTTCATGGACATACAACAAATGATTGCAGAAATGTAAAAAGAATTATTTTGAGAATGATAGATCAAGGAAAACTAAACCACTTTTGGTAGGGCACCCACAATCTCAACCATTGCCACCACCACCAGAGCATCACAAAGAACACGATGAAAAAGAAGGAAACATTCTTCATAGAAGTTGGTGCAAAAGCAAAAATCTATTCTGTCACTCTATCGTACATTCATATAAGACAATTGAAGATTTTCATGACAATGTTTTGAGTAGAGTGTTCGCAAGAGATAACGATGGAAGAGAAATTATGAATATTGCGAAAATCTCGCCACTAGAGGAATGGCAGAAACAGATCATTTCTTTTACCGCAGAAGAAATTCCCGAAGGAGAAGAGGTGCATGATAATCCATTGGTGGTAAAATTAGAAATTAATCCAAAACCGAAAGAAGATGAGGATGATGAAGCTGAAGATTCATGGAACTATAGAATTTTAATCGATACTGGAAGCTCTGTGAACATCTTATTTTATCATACTTATAAAACTATGGAGAGGAAGATGATATCTTATACCATCAACATATAAGATATATGGTTTTAATGGTACTGCTAACAAGCCTAAAGGGGAGATTACCATGCGAATTCCATGAAGGGAACATCTTCGAAATCTTATTTTGTGTCGTTTGATGTAGAATCACCTACAATGCGTTAATTGGTCGACCTTGGCTACATGAGATTCTAGGTGTAGATTCAACTTTCCACCAGTGCATCAAATTCCCTCACCCCAATGGTGAGGAATCATAAAGGGAGATTGGGTTGAAGGAAAGAGGTGTTACGAAACTGAGATAGAATCTGCGAAGGAGAGCAAACAAGAAGGAAAACTGGCGACACAAATCAAAGATACACAGAGAAGTGAGAGGTTGATGGGGATGCAATCGAAAAAAATAGAAGATGTTGCGAAACTAATGCTAGCTCAGAATAAAAATGATGAACATACCACTACCAAGGAAGCAGTAGTAGAGAAATAATAAAGAAGCAGAGGATGGCAAAGGTAATAAAAACAAGAAATGTATGAATGATTAAGTTGTTGCGACACTCTCGCAATAAGTAAAATTCTCAAAAATACATTTGATTGAATGACAAAATTGAGATTGCGAAATCCAAATACAATATGATGATGTGCGAGACTCTCGCAGAGATAATGAATTTTACAGAAATAATCAGAGAAAAATGACAAAAGAGAAGAGGCGAACCTTTATGGCGTACACCCTAGTTCGCGAATACAATTTCGCAAGAGGCAAATGTAAGACCTAAAGTACGTCATATAAGGGGGTACCTGTTGCATGGCTCAGGGAAAGGCTACACCACCGGAACCTGAGTCATGGAGATTTGGGGTCAATAAAGCCCATCCGGGAGAGGCACCTTGGATTCTCAGCTTAAGCATATGACTTAGGTTGGGCGACTAAGGTAATAAGGACTCTCCCAAGGAGTGCAGATCTGATCAAGGCGCCGAGGTACACGGTTGAGTCAAGAGTGCCAGGGACGTTTGAAGCGTACTTTGCCATTCTTGACAAGTCTTGGCTTATACTGCACTCGGCCTGAAGAAAACCCCACTTAGGGTGCAGTCTCGTAACCATAAGCCCTATAGGTAAAAGGGATAAGAGGCTGCGAAAACAACTGGTTGTTGTTAAGACTGGATGGGAGGAGCTAACCTTGTATGGTAGAAGTACGCCTCCTTGAAGGGGCAACCAGGGGGAGATAAGGGCGGCACCCTCCATTAGGGAGCTGATAAGTGTCTTAAGACGCAAATGTCATGAGGCTTTTTATTCGCAAGGGTATTAAGGCTTGTCATATTTGTGCAACAATCCTGAAGAGGCAATAATACAAAAGAAAAAGATAAGACGAGATCAATGGGTTTTCGCATGAAAGTGCGAAGACGTCCTGCGATTTCGTCGCAAGAGACCAATGTCATGGGGCTTTATTTTCGCAAGAATATTTAGCCTGTCATATTGTCGCAACATTCCTGAAGAGGCCATAATACAAAAGAAAAAGTTAAGGCAAGATCAATGGGTTTTTGCATGAAAGTGCAAGGACGTCCTGCGATTTTGTCGCAATGACAAGAGGTGGCATAATAAGACCTTTAATTAGGAAGGCAAAATACCACACAGGAATGGATTTTTGAAAAGAATCAAAATTCGCTTCGCATAAGATCGCGAAATTATACATAATTAACTTCGAAATTGAGGCATAAAATAAGAAAATTTATAAAATCTCTCATTGGATACAATAACAGAGGCAAGTATGGGAATGAATGAAATTAGAAATGTTATTGTCTCCATATGATAGATTTACTCAAAGATTCAATAATTAATGATTATATTGATTAACTGTATTGCAAGGAAGAATTGTTTTAATGAATGCAGGTCAAAATGAAAGAAACACAAATATACAAAAAGAAGAAATAAATGTACAAGTATTATAGAGAATCAAAGAAAGAAACAAAGACTACTTCTTAGTTGATCCTTCATTATCTTCATCAGACTTGTTCCCTTCTTCGTCTACGTCAGAATCTTCATCACCATTAGAACTTTCATCATCATCAGATTCTTCATCATCAGCTTTGCTATCATAAATAATCAGACTGGAAGTATTCTGTGGGATCTCTTCCAAGAGACAAGGATAATCAGAATGAGGGATATTATGATCGTCACAAACCATTTGGATAGTTTGATTGAGAAAATGCATGTCATCATTCTTAAAGTTCGCAACAGTGATCTTGATTTGATTCTTTAATCTAGAATACTTGTCATTGCGAGAAGAAAGATTCTTTGCGAGTTCCTCCTTTTCAGCTTCGAGTTCCTCAATCTTTTCACGATATCTACTTTCAGAATCTGCGAGCAAAAGACAATCAATTATTAACTTGATGAAAATTCATAAGAAGCAAAAGATTAGTAAAGAAGAGCAGTTAGTAACCTTCTCTGTCAGAAATCATATCTCTAATCAAGGCTGTATGCTCAACTTGGAGACTAACATTTACACCTAAATCTTTTCTGGCATCATCTAAGATTTTCGCAGCCCAAACAAATTCATCCTCATTACTTATAAGAAGACGAGAACGAATTTGGTTTTCCCTTTCGCAGAGCTCGATGTTCTTGCGATTAGCTTCATCTCGTTCAAGTTGAACTTCAAGAAGAGTCTCTTGGAATTTCGCCAAAGCCTTAGCACCTTGATCAGAGATGCGATCCTTATCATCTATGAGACCGCTAATTTTGGTTCTTAACTCATTGGTTTTCTCTTTAGAATCAAGAAAGAGACGCTTAAATCGGTTGGCTAAGCCTAAACTAGATCTATGATCAATTTCTAAGAGGCGAAATTTAGATCTAAGCTCATTCAGAGAAAGAGATGAAATTCTATCATTTGAGAAACTATCTAAGGAATTATTAAGACGCTCAAGAAGGGTATCATTATCCAAGGCATTAGGAAATGAACGAAGAAGGGTAGCTTCATCAGAAAGACCATAAATGTCTGCAAAAAGGATCATTTAAATAAGATAAAACAACAGGATGAATGAATGAAGGGAAAAGAAAAAAGTAACATACCGTAAAGCTGATTATTAGCTTGCTGAAGACTAGAGATTTTGTTCTTATACGAAGAAGAATCAATTTATAGTTGTCTATTTTTCTCTCGAAGACCTTTAACTTCAGTTTCCAATTCTTCATTCTTTGTGCGAAATTGAAGATTCTTCTTTTCAAGATTTTTGCGTCTCCTCTCTAGATCTGAGGCAACAGCGAAAGAAGATTTTCCAGCATGCGAGAAAGTATAAAGAATATTAATATAGAAAGAGATTTTGAGTTATGACAACGAAGAAGTAAAAGGATGAAATACCAGACTATTAAGAGAATGCAAGAAGTCGGGAGTCACTGATCTAGAAACTCCACGAAGAGAACTATCACCATCTAATAAAGGGACATCGCAAATTGTAGCGAGAGCTTTGCAGGTGTTATCGAATTGATTATCTCTCATTCCTTTCATAGAATCAGAAAAGAGGCCAAAGATCTTAGCCATAGAAGATTCAGGTGGAAAATCTTTGCTTGCGGCAAGGTCATCATTATCCTCATCATCCTTGTCACTTTCGGAATTTTTATGAGAAGGAATATTTGAAGTATAGGAAGAACGGACTTTCCTTTTCTTGGAAGGAGGACCAGTTGATTTTTCCCTGCGAAGAGCACCTTTGGCTTTATCACCAGTCTTCGCAACATCGGCAGGTTCTTCTATTTCAGCGATAATCTTCACACACAGATAGAAATAAGAAATAGAAGCAACAATACATTGTTTAAAATCATAAGAGAATATTTCTTACCTCAATTGTGTATGAGCGAAGAGCTAACAGAGTACTAGATTTCCCAGTCCTGTTATAGCTATCTTTCACTTTTTGGGTCTGCAGAATGTCGCAAGAGTCAGCGAATAAAAGAATAAAGATAAATAAAGAAATATAAAGTGAACTAAACTGGAAGAAACGTACCTCTTTCTATTTCTTGGGCCAAGAGAAAACCCAAGGCTGATAAGCAGCTAGATTCGCAGGAAGAACATTTGACCCAACAATGTAAGGTCCTTTTAGCATTAAAGGAAAAACACACCATTTATCATCTTTGGATTGGCGAGGAGTTGTGTTTTTACCAGAATGCCGGTCAATATCTTGCATGAGAATTTTAGCTTCATCAATGTTATCTTTCCTTTTTAAGCGAATACCCCAGCGAGTATTCTCTTTCTTCATGGAGATCATTTCATAGTTCTCAAAGAAACTCGCTATTGTGTATTTCTCAGCAATTATCTCTAGGTCTGCGAATTTAGGATCCCTAAGTTCTTTGGAGTATAGATATCCTTTACCAGCACCACGGTTAGCGAACTCTAGCATCAGACGGATGCAATCCCCACTCAGTTGGAAGATAGCTCGCAAAAATCCCGAGTGAGCGAGAATTTCATAGAATAGGGGAAGATCTGAGTCATAAAGAGGAATGGGGAGACCTGCGAGAATCCGACCTAGCGAAATTATGATTGATTGATCATCACAGTACTGATCAGAGAAAAGTTTGACAGAAATAATTGACTTGGCACTTTCACCAGGAATGGTAGAGAGTGTGAAACCTTTCTCAGCAAGATCTTTTTGGACATCTTTTAAATTCTTCTCATGTCTATGACCACTTGGAGCCATATTTGAATATAGAGTATGGGAATGAATAAAAAGTAAGAAGATTGAAGGGGGAAAAATTACAGTAGCAGAACTTGCAGAAGAATAACAGAGTTGCAGAGATGAGAGAATAAAAATAGAAAAGAAAGTAAAAAGAAAGTGGAAAGAAGAGTATATAAAGGAGATTTTTTTTTTACTCGAAGAAGTAAACACCATTAAGACGAAAAGACATGAGCGGTTGAAAAGCAGCGGTTATAGAAGACGTGTCAAGAAACAAATGGAAGAAAGAATACGTGTGATAAATGCAGAATATGAAGAGATGAACAGCTGCGGCATTTCTCACATCATGCTCTACTTTGCAGAGAAGATATGAGAAGAGGAAAGATGTAGGATCAGAATCACGCAACGATAATGTCTCAGCGAAATTATCAACAACACAACACAACAGCGTCGCAGAATAATTTCAGAAATGATACGATAAACGACGTCAGCTAGAATCACGAGAAAGATGTGATAGTCCTGCGAAAATTAGAGAGCTTGCGAGATTGACATTTGTAAGGCTGCGAGAATGTCGCACACCATATCCTAAAATAAAGGACAGATTAGCTGTCATCCACTATGTATTTCCCTATAAATAGTCGTTCAAGTTGTAAAGAAAGGGAGGAATATATTTTTTGAGTAAGAAACAAGTAAATAGGAGAGAGAAAGTCTATAGCAGAGGTCATTCTTGATTCCTTTATCTTTTCTTGTAAGAATATTTAAAGATTGATCAATAAAATTAAGAGTATAAATCTAAAAATGAGTTGAATAATAATGAAATCATATGAGGGATGTAGTGTAGGATTTTCTGTAACTACATTAGTAGTTACATTACGTCATTCTATTTGTTTGCATGTGGTGAGCCGGAGGTTTCCAACCTTCCCAACAATGAGAACATAATACCTGATACGCATCCAATGAGTCTTGCTGGGGAACGAGAGTAACTACATGCGCTTTGAAATTTTTTAGAGGAAACTAGACAGAGATTTGTAGAGGATAAGTTCAAAGAGGTTAAGGTTTAGGCAACTATTTTCGAGGAGGCGACCAAACTCGGATCAAGGTTGATGAAAGAACTGAAACGTTTTGCTACATCGAATGAGACGATTGCAACAGGTTATGGTGCCTAATCACCAGTATGCGACCTTCCAAAGCCTTGCAAATATTTATTGCACAACTCAATTATTTCACTCAAATCATGAAACAATCGCATACATGTTTTGACATCCCATTGAAATGGACGGGCAAGTGTACTTTTTGGTGACTTGTCAAATTCTTTACCTTGATTTCTGATAAATGCGTCTAACTTACTAGGATCCAAACAAGACATGTAAATGGATATCATAATTTTCCCAATCACCGACATGCATATTCAATACCCGGAATAAATCACCAACTACGGATTTAATTATTTTCTTTTCGTCATCTGAAAGACGGTATTTAATGAATTCGATACGACCTTCTCAAACTCTTGTGAATTATTACCAACGACATAGAACAAACAACAATTAGTTTGAATCTCATTGTATTGTCTAGTAACTTGATAACAATTATTTGAATCTCATTGATATTTGGCCTATTGTTGTAGTTTTGAAAGTGGTAGTAAAAGTTCGTTGCTCGGACTTGTAAAGATAATGGATTTTTAGATTTAAAAATATATATACAAAAATATTAACAATGGGTGCGAGAGGTAACCAAGACACTAGATTCCACTATTACGCAAAATTGATTGATAAATATTTCAAAACTCTATTCTATTCTTAAGTCCTCTTTTATCTTTAATTCACTATCAATCATACAAATTCTCAAATTTTATTTGTAAACTTTAAGCATAGATTATCAAGAGATTTAACCAAGTATAACCTATCAAACTGAATAACAAATAATTAAGACAATCATTCAAATAATTTAAAACTCTGCAAAAGCAGCGATTAGGTGAATTATATAATTAAATGAAATAGTTACCCATTTATGTTGCGTGAATAGCTTCCTCCATTGCCTTGGTTACGAGGGAATTAGTCGCTCATCATATTGGAAAACCTCTCAAAGAATTTCATTGATGCTCAAAAGTGTTTTACAATGAAGAGAAAGATAAGTAAATAGTATAAAACAAGATTCTGCGACCCACAGAAGGCGTCCAGAATCAACGACACAGATATAGTGTTGTTGGTACAACGACTCAGTCGCGGAAAGGAGTGGAAAAGTGTCGCATTAAAGCGACAGTTTTTAACGACTTTCCTGCCTCGTCCAATGTTCTTCGTGTTCTTCAGTTCCAGCAGCAGCAGGAACTTCTTCACAGCGTCTGGTTCTTTGATTTGTACGTCTCTAACTCTCTCCCCACTCTCGACAGCCTCTTCCCAATGACCGATACTTGTATTTATAGTGTTTTGGAGCAAGAAATCCGACCATTGATTGCGTATATTTTCTCTTTAATTCGATTATTTTTTGCTGCCCAAAAATGTGAATACTTACCATTTATAGAATTTCCACACGTTAACTCGCTCCCAAAACGCTCCAAATTAGTTTCTTCATGCCTCAGAAGCTTTCCCGCACCTCCACATCACTCCATGCACAGCAGAAACACACTTGAGCTCGCTTACAGTGCGTGTTGCTCTGTTTTGGTTTGGTGAATTGAACCAGGAATTTTAGCCAAAATTGACCGATTCCGTCACCCATACTGTGTTCCTCAACCTATATCACATCTCTATACCAAAATTCAGCCATTGAATCGACCTAACACTACTTCATTTCTTCGATCGAAAATTCTCCTGTGCTGTGAACATTTTCCCCGCCAAAATCGATATTCAAATGAAGAAGAGGGGTGTCCCCCTATCCTGTCTTGGTGTCCCCTTAGTAATTTGGGCTGAAATAGTAATTCTTGGGTTGAAATAGTAATTTTTCTGGTTTCCTCCGGGACATTTCTAGGACGTTTCCGGGACATTTCTGGGGTGCCTTTAGTACTTTTCTCCGGGGTGTAAATCATCACTTTTTGAGCAACTCTTTCCATACAAGGATATTTTCTCCAAAAACACCTAAACAAACATAAAAACACCATAATGAGAACAAATGGGTACTAATAAAATACATAAAAGAGATCAAAATAGACACATAAATGCGTCTATCACCTATTACTAATTACGAACGTCTGAATCAGATAATTCATAATCTTTGTGCAGATAATAGAATACTATATATAAACATCGATCATACGAAGCACATATTCACAATGTTCTCGTCACATTGTATTTAAACAAAAAAAACATATTTTCATATTAAATTAGTCGTACTACATAGAATATATTCATTAAGATATTACAAATACATTATCAAATCTTGCTCTGATTATTTTCTTAAATATATTACATAAAATGACACATTCAAGCAATCATGGGCAGAAAAAAAACATTGCATATAATAAAAAGAAATTTACATTCAATAAAGGTATTTATCTGTATTAAATGTAAAAAAAGGAAAATATAAACAAAAAAATTCTAATATATATAGTGTAATAACTTTCTCGGGTATTTTTCCGTAACACTAACACAACCAGAGCTATTAGTAGACTGTGTTTCACTATATTAGGAACAATATTGATGAGTGCTAAAAAGTGCATATTTCTATATCTTTTTGTTGGCATTTAACTCATCTTTTGTGCATTAATTCTACATTTTATCCCATATTCTGTATTTTCTTTGTTTTCAAGAATAAATATTTTTAATTAACTAATTTTGCATTTTTAGGTAATAAATAAAGTTTGGATGAATAGCGGAGCAAAAAGAGCAGAAAAGTGGTGGAAGCCAAGAGGAATCACACAAGGAAGCCGCGAAGAATGTTGTGCGCAAGACCAAAAGGCTAGAACTGGGCTTGAAGAGGAAGAATTGTTCTTAAAGAAGATATGGGCTTGGCATACCCAAGGCCCAAAACCCTCACCCAAACCCATTTCCAATATCCATACCCGCCTTCATATTCAGCCGTCGGATTGGATCATCTCAGCATCGTACGGTCGCTTCATCATAGTGCATCAAAATCTGAAGATCCTGAAAAACACTATAGAACCTAACTCCATCTTGAGCCGTCAGTTTCGTTGCACTTCCGCATCCAACGGTCGCTCCTCGCTTCCTTCCATCTCGTCGTTAGATCGATCCATCATCTCCACATCCCACGGCTCATCCTCGCTGTTCATCCAATTTGCTACAACCGCTCAACACCCGAGTACCCAATACCTATACCCTAACCCAAACACACCCTAACCCTAAAACTATCGACTTCACCTCCCTCACCTCCGTCTGCAACAACCCCACCTTCTCCTGCTCCGCCACCAACTCCTTCTCAACCACCACAACCACCACCATCTCTTCTCAAATCATCATACACACTCGACCCATCACCTATATCACGTTCTAATCTCTCTCAAACAACTAATTTCTCCTATTCTCTCACCTCTGAACCCTAGGAGTGAGTTGGTGAAATTAGTTGATGATATAGATCAATTGGAGGCGTGGGAAGCATCAGAAGACAGTAAGGAAGCATGGGTGAGAGCTATCAAGAGTTTGCAGTGATTAGGTAAACCTAATTTCTATTTCTTATAAACCCTAATTTCATAATTTGGGGATAATTGGGGGAACATGATTGTACGTCTAATTGAAGCATGGGTTGGTTGATTGGGTTGTTATCAGTAGGTTAGGTGAACCAATTTTGGGTTTAATTGTATTTTTTTACAAACCCTAATTTTGCTGTTAATTGGGGATTTTTTGGGATTTCCATTTTATGTATAAATAGGGGTCTTTGGGTGTTGTAATGGGTTATGCCTGGATTAGCCAGAGCATCAGTAGAATAGTTTAGTTTTGTTATTTCCATGAACTGTAGCTTTGAGGGTTATCAATCTTTTCAATTCCATGATTCTCAATTCAAATGCATTGTTAATTTTAGCTGTTCTGAACTCCAACATGTATTGAATTTGAGTGTGTGATTGTTACAATTTATATCAAGCTCATGTTCATGTTTATGTTATGTTATGTTCTTATGATTTGTTCTTAGGATAGTCTCATTCTAGTGCACTGTTGAATGATGTATTGCTAGGATAGTTATCTTGATGCCTGTTTTGCTTGAGCAATGGGAAGTAATCAGTGCTCTGGTATGCCTGTGATTGACTGTGCTGTCAAAAGACAGTCAATACTAGGGGCATATCAGTGAGCAAGCTGATTTTCCTCCCATTCTAATATATGCTCAAGGTCTTCAACTCAACCTAGAATTGCATTGCTTGATTAGGTCACAAGGTGGATTCTAAGCCTTGGCTTAGCCACAAATCTTTTTACAGTCACTTATAATTTCAAGCCTGTGTTTGATTCCCTGCTCAGTTAAATTTCTTAGCCATCTTGTTCAGTTTTTCTTGCAAATTGTAGCTGTTGTGCATTGAAATCAGTGCACAAACTCCTCCCTGCCCTTGGCTTACAGCCTTGGTTCTTAACTGTTTTTCCATATTGCTTTGCATCTGTTTTGTTTATTTTGCAGCCTTGGTTTGTAGCGTTGGTTTGCATCTGTTTTGTTTATTTTGCAACTATCACTGCCCTGTAAATACCATTGTATATGCCACTGTCACCTTTAACTCACCTTGTGTAGGCCTTGTTTTGCTCTCTTTGCTTCATTGTGTCATTGTCACTCATTGCATTTAGATTAACTAGTTTAGGAAACTTCAACTTACACACCCTAGTCCCTGTGGATTCGACCCGTATTTGCACAAGCTACAATTTGACCCTGTGCACTTGCAGGTTATCACTGTAGGCATCCATTTATTCTTATTTCTTACATCCTTAAAAGCCTACCAAGTTTTTGGCGCCGCTGCCGGGGACTGGTGCTGTGTTGAAGTTGTTTTCTTGCTTACATTTCTGCATCATAACTTGCATATTCATCTTTGCATTGCATTCCTGCATGAGCATTTAGTGTAGCATCTAGTGTAATTTTCCTGTTCTTTGTAGCTTGCTCTTAACTGATAACTCTGTTGAGTAACATGTGCCTTCTCCAACTGACCTGTTGCTTGCCAAGGACCTGTTGCTACTTTACCTGTGATCAACCCTTGGTGCTGCTGCCAACCTGAGCTGCTGTGGCTCCTGCTGTTGCTGGCTGCCTGGTGCTGTTGCTGTTGCTGCTGTACACCTGTTGTTGTTCCCTGTTCATGTTGCTGCTGCCAGCCTCTGCTGCTGCCAAGACTGCTGCTGCTGTGCTGCTGCATGTTGCTGCTGCTGAGTGCTGTGTAGCCCTGCTGTTGCTAGTGCTACTGTGCTGCTGAGGAGAAAATCACAAGCCCAACTGGGCCTGCTGAAGTTGCTGCCAAGCTTAACAAGTTGAGCCAAGCCCAACTAGGCCTGAACAAAGACAAAAGCTTAGGATGATCCAAAGCCCAACTGGGCTTTTGCAACCAAACTGAGCAGTTGGGCTGTGCTTAAGCAAGTAAGCCTAAACCCATTAAGAGAACCCAACCTGTGGGCTTCTATTTTTAATTTGTGGGCTTGTAAGGATTTTTTCCATTTTTCTGTTGGGTTTGTAATTAATTTCTTGTGGGCTTGTTTGTTTAATTGCTTGTGGGCTTGTGGTTTTAGATTGATTTGGGCCTGTTGTTTTAATTAAAGAAAACTGAACTTTTGAAAGCCCAGTTGGGCCTCATATTTTAGTTAGTAGCTAGCCAAAGCCCAACTAAATTTCTGGGACTGTGGGCTTAACATCCATTTGAAAACTAAACATTTACACTGTGGGCTTGACCCAAAAACAGAAAACGTTTTCAAAGCCCAGTTGGGCCTCGACCTTTGGCTATTTAAGAGCCCAAATTTCATATTGTTACCTGGGCTTGTTTCTGAACTGTGGGCCTGAACCAAACTTCGAGTGGGCCAAAATTCCAAAAACCAACAGTGAGCTTTACTCACCAGCAGTGGGCCTGTTTTTTTTTTTCAAAAACGTAGCTGGGCTTCGCAAAACCCAACAGTGGGCTTGGTCTCCTTATCCCATTAAAAACCAAAATTTTTCTTTTTCCCTAAAAAACCAAATTTTATTCCAGCAACCCATTAAAACCAAAAGGCCTTGCTCCCGATTTTAAAACCAAAATTTTTCTTTTTCCCATCAAAACCAAATGTCTCCCGACAAAACCAAATTTTTCCCAAAAAGTCTAATCCCATTAAAAACCAAATTTTCTTGTATAAAATCTAGTAGATAGTTTCTTAGTTAAATCTTTTGTTTCTTTTGTATATATAGTGCTAATCCAATATGATCTCGGCTAAAAAAAAATGTTGGATTTTTGCCTTGAATAACGGAGTTCTAATCTTGCTTTCGCCGAAATCGGGTATTCTCTTTCCTTTTTCTCTACTCAGCATAATCCTCTCCATATGTTGTATTATAATTCTTTACATCTTTTGAAACATTGAGGACAATGTTTAGTTTAGGTTTGGGGGTATAGAGTAGATACCACGATCACATGCCATAATTGAAAACAAGAACTCCTTCTTTTTGAACTCTTCCTTTTTGAAAAAAATGAAAAAATCAAAATTAAAAACTAAAAATTGAAAAAAACATAAAAATGGAGCTCATTTACCTTGAAATGTTGACTCTTGTGCAAATATGTAATTATTAGGAGTCTTAGTCTAGATATTTAGGCACCCTGATTCTAGCACAATTCACATAGTGATAAGAAACTTGCACGCGCACGATCTACCAATACATGTATAGCCTCATCCTTGAGGTGTTCTATCGGAAGTTTTAGTTGCCAATCACTTTAGAATACTGAACGAAACTTGACTAGCTTGTTCTTTGGTTGGTTGGGATAGAAGGTGGAGGTTACATTAAGAAAGACAACCATCGAATTTAACTGGGTGCATCAAAAAGAGCTACCTCTTGCAAAGTGTCATGTAATTTTTTTGTTTCCTTTTGTATATGTATCAAAAGTGTTTCCTTAAAAAAAAAAAAAAAAAAAAAAAAAATCAATCAAGTATTTATCAATTCCATCCTCTCTTGTTCCAAAAATAAAAGAGAGTAGTCAATGTAAATAAGAGTCATGTAAAGAGTCATTTTGTTGTTTCATTGTAATAAGCAAGGAGGGTGTATGCCATTGATGTACAACGGAGTAATTGTGAAATACCTCCAACTCATTCACAATTCTCGTAAAGTCCGGACAGCTAGCTAGATTTCGACCTTGGTTCTTAGCCTGAGAAACTATCTCTTGGTGATTAGTAGTCATAACATCCGATCTTTCTTTACACATGTGTAGATACACTTTACACTCTTATCACATGTCTTTATTTGTTATCAGTGCTAGGATTGTGCCTTTGATAGCTAGATTGACATCTCCATTTTGCTGTGAGCTTAAACTGACTTGCACATGTCACATTTGATGGAATCTGAGCTATATTTTGACCTAGAACTTTGTAGGTACGTTCTAAGCAAACCTTCCCAGACTTCACCTCCACTAGGGACACTTAGTGGTTTAAAAGGCTTAGTGCATATGCTAAATGCATTCGAGAGACCAGCGACAGTGGTTATAGGTAGGATTTCCTTAGTTTTTGTTTTACTTGAGGACAAGTAAAATCAGGTTTGGGGGTTTTGATGATGCAAAAGTGCATATTTCTATATCTTTTTGTTGGCATTTAACTCATCTTTGTGTGCATTAATTCTACATTTATCCCATATTCTGTATTTTCTTTGTTTTCAAGAATAAATATTTTATTAACTAATTTTGCATTTTTAGGTAATAAATAAAGTTTGGATGAAAGCGAGCAAAAGAAGCAGAAAAGTGGGTGGAAGCCAAGAGGAATCACACAAGGAAGCCGCGAAGAATGTTGTGCGCAAGACACAAAAGGCTAGAACTGGGCTTGAAGGGGAAGAATTGTTCTTAAAGAAGATATGGCTTGGCATACCCAAGGCCCAAAACCCTCACCCAACCCATTTCCAATATCCATACCCGCCTTCATATTCACGCCGTCGGATTGGATCATCTCAGCATCGTACGTCGCTTCATCATAGTGCATCAAAATCTGAAGATCCTGAAAAACACTATAGCACCTAACTCCATCTTGAGCCGTCAGTTTCGTTGCACTTCCGCATCCAACGGTCGCTCCTCGCTTCCTTCCATCTCGTCGTTAGATCGATCCATCATCTCCACATCCCACGGCTCATCCTCGCTGTTCATCCAATTTGCTACAACCGCTCAACACCCGAGTACCCAATCCTATACCCTAACCCAAACACACCCTAACCCTAAACTATCGACTTCACCTCCCTCACCTCCGTCTGCAACAGCCCCACCTTCTCTGCTCCGCCACCAACTCCTTCTCAACCACCACCACTCTCTTCTCAAATCATCATACACACTCGACCCATCACCTATATCACGTTCTAATCTCTCTCAAACAACTAATTTCGCCTATCTCTCTCACCTCTCTGAACCCTAGGAGTGAGTTGGTGAAATTAGTTGATGATATAGATCAATTGGAGGCGTGGGAAGCATCAGAAGATAGTAAGGAAGCATGGGTGAGAGCTATCAAGAGTTTGCAGTGATTAGGTAAACCTAATTTCTATTTCTATAAACCCTAATTTCATAATTTGGGGATAATTGGGGGAACATGATTGTACGTCTAATTGAAGCATGGGTTGGTTGATTGGGTTGTTATCAGTAGGTTAGGTGAACCAATTTTGGGTTTAATTGTATTTTTTTTACAAACCCTAATTTGCTGTTAATTGGGGATTTTTTGGGATTTCCATTTTATGTATAATAGGGGTCTTTGGGTGTTGTAATGGGTTATGTCTGGATTAGCCAGAGCATCAGTAGAATAGTTTAGTTTTGTTATTTCCATGAACTGTAGCTTTGAGGGTTATCAATCTTTTCAATTCCATGATTCTCAATTCAAATGCATTGTTATTTTAGCTGTTCTGAACTCCAACATGTATTGAATTTGAGTGTGTGATTGTTACAATTTATATCAAGCTCCTGTTCATGTTTATGTTATGTTATTTCTTATGATTGTTCTTAGGATAGTCTCATTCTAGTGCACTGTTGAATGATATTGCTAGGATATTTATCTCGATGCCTGTTTTGCTTGAGCAATGGGAAGTATCAGTGCTCTGGTATGCCTGTGATTGACTGTGCTGTCAAAAGACAGTCAATACTAGGGGCATATCAGTGAGCAAGCTGATTTTCCTCCCATTCTAATATATGCTCAAGGTCTCTCAACTCAACCTAGAATTGCATTGCTTGATTAGGTCACAAGGTGGATTCTAAGCCTTGGCTTAGCTACAAATCTTTTTACAGTCACTTATAATTTCAAGCCTGTTTTGATTCCCTGCTCAGTTAAATTTCTTAGACATCTTGTTCAGTTTTTCTTGCAAATTGTACTGTTGTGCATTGAAATCAGTGCACAAACTCCTCCCTGCCCTTGGCTTACAGCCTTGGTTCTTAACTGTTTTGCCATATTGCTTTGCATCTGTTTTGTTTATTTTGCAGCCTTGGTTTGTAGCCTTGGTTTGCATCTGTTTTGTTTATTTTGCAACTATCACTGCCCTGTAAATACCATTGTATATGCCACTGTCACCTTTAACTCACCTTGTGTAGGCCCTGTTTTGCTCTCTTTGCTTCATTGTGTCATTGTCACTCATTGCATTTAGATTAACTAGTTTAGGAAACTTCAACTTACACACCCTAGTCCCTGTGGATTCGACCCGTATTTGCACAAGCTACAACCGACACCGTGCACTTGCGGTTATAACATGTAGGCTTCCTCTTGCTCTTATTTTCTGTCCCCTTTCAAAGCCTACCAAATATGCACAAGTATAGCTTTGATAGAGTTATATCAGGGGTAATAAAACTATTTAACTTGGCAGAATCTCATTCATGTGAAGCATGATAACTATGTGAGCTGACCGATTATATAAGCATATCAAAGACTTCATGGTCATAGAGAGAAGCAATATAAGAGTTACCAATATTCAGGATATCTTTCCAGAAGTCAACATTAGACTCATATCATGTATTCTATCTAAGACAATCCTGAATAGTATTCCTAACTATAAGTATATTTTTCTAACTTGCAAAGATTTCATACCTAACATTTAAATTCCATAATTCCACAAACTGATGATATTTGGCTTCTAGGTTCTAAAATGAATTCCATACTAAACTCTCATTGTCATACATAACATTTGAATCCCATACCAAACTCTCCTTCTCATATTTCAAACCCAAGTTTCAAACACTTCATTCTATACAAATATTCAAATTTTAAATTAATTGTGAAGCTATTATTGGTCATCAAATAAAACATGAAGAACATATTACAAACTCACATAAAACATTAACAACAATGTGTTAAGAATACCTGCAAACCATAAAAACGGGATGTTGAATAGCGTTGCTTGCAACCTTGTAGTGTGGAATACATCTACATGACAAAGATCTGGGTTATTTGGTTTTTTGGTACTCAGGTTTTGACCGAAACCTGGGTTTGGTCTAACATTTGTCCAGCCTTTGCGCTTGGTCTAAAGACCAACATTGACCTGCATTGACTCTGTTGGACCATGACATGTATTAATATCTGTCAAACAAATGCTTATTTACTAAAGTATACTAAACTTTATTAAGTATGAAAAACGAAGTCCTTTAACCTATCATACGCGTGGATGGTCTACATTATATCCCCACACATCCAAAGTATCAACGGCTAAGGTTTACAAATCTTATTTCATCTATATCTCTCCTCTACTTCTTCACAAATACATCGACTCCATCGGCCATGAATATTTCCTCTTGAGCTTTTCTTTTCTGCTTATTCCCAAAATCAACGACAGTGGCAGGAGGATCTTGAATATTTATAATAAATCCTAAACTAGTTCTTCTTCTCCTCCATCTTCACTCCCACCACCAAAAGAAAAAGAGCTGAAAACAACGAAATCAGACGGAGACCCAAATCCAAAATCAACAATCTAGTCTTAATCGTTGGTTTCGGCTCACAATACACATATCTCCTCAATGATGATGCACTTTTAATGAATTGATTTTTGAGTTAATTTATGGACCAAACAATCTGAAATCCTAATGCTGTAACGTACTCTATTTAATAAGTTCAAACTTCCAAATTTGCATCTCTTATAATCATTCAAATCAGTAGTGTGTGAAATGAGAAAAGATTTTAATTGTTTTTTTTTTCTCTTTAACCTCCCTTGTTTCAATAATTTTTTTAAAGTAAATTCTGTTATACCCAAAAATATGTTCAAAGTACTGTAATATGATTTCTTGTATCACACAATTTTTTTTTTGGCATCTTTTGGTATGGGAATTCAGAGAAGTTACTATTTGGAAGTTAATATAAGGATGTCATATGGCTTTCAAATGTGATTGAGGTCTTCAGTTCTGAATGATGATTGCAGTATTAATCTTTGAAATTGTGGATGCGGCTTAAGCTGCAGATAAATTGACTGTGATAAATTGTAGTACTTTTTGAGGTTAGGGTTCTTGAATTTGTGTTTGGGGAAGAACATCGGTTCTTCAATTGGACTACTAACTGTGCCGTCAAAGTCGCTAACTAAGTGGACTTATTTGTTTTTTTTTAATAATTACTAGAAGGAATTCAAAATCTAACCGAGTCCATGCTGGTCAACGTTTGTCTTTATACCAAACACAAAGGCTGGAAAAATGTTAGACCAAAGCCATTTTTTGGTCAAAACCCGAGTACCAAAAACCAAATAACCCCAAAGATCTAGATGTTGTTGCTGAAAAAATCTTGAATACCATCATCATCTTTATAGATCTCAGTTCATACTTCAATGATTTTCAATTTAGGGCAGAGTTCTATAGAAAAATTATTCTCTGTAGATCAATAAAGTTTAAGTTTTTTATCACGCAGTTGAGAATTATGTTGTTCTTTCTTATTAAGCTATAGTTTATCTGTCGTATTGGGATAACTGAAAGTACCCTGGTACTACAAGATAAGTTACTCGGTATTGAACATCACATGTCATATAATCTAATCTATGCACATAAATATATCTTTTTATATTCGTGAACTACCTAGTTAAATAATTTAAGATCCTAAACATGTAGTGATTATAATGATAGTAAAAGTTTCTAAACATGTCAAAACCTACCGCGTATAAGATAAAAGAACTTAACCCACACGCCTCGTAAGATGCAAATATAAAACTGGTTGTGTGTTTGATCATATCATAACCCTGCGGGCGACCTATAATCTGAGGATCAAACGGGGTGTTGAGGAAGGTTTGAGTGTACTTAACACAATCTTCAACTGTGCTACTTACGAAAAAGATTTGTTAAGTTATCAGCCAATTACGACATTCCATAAAAATAGAAATTTACAATTTTGGGTCGTCAACTTGTGGAGTATGTTTTTTTTTTTACCGTTTTCTATTCAGGGGTCTTGTTTTCTATTTTTATTTTATGCTTTTATATATAGATGTTACCATAGGTATGCAACCTTATGAGAAGACGGGATTTAGAATATCATACCCATACCATATAATATTATTGACAAGTTACTTCCTCGCAGTACAATGAGTTTCAAACTAATTGTTACTTGTGTTAGTGTCATTGATGATAATTTCACGAGAGTTTGATAAGGTTATATCAAATTCACTAGATATTGTCAAGGACCTTTGAACATCTATGTTTGTGTTTTTATTTTATGCTTTTATATATGGATGTTACTATAGGTATGCAACCTTATGAGAAGACGAGATTTATAATATCATACCTGTACCATATAATATTATTGACTAATTACTTCCTCGTAGTACAATGAGTTTCAAACTAATTGTTAATTGTGTTAATGTCGTTGATGACAATTTCATGAGAGTTCGATAAGGTTATATCAAATTCACTAGATATTGTTAAGGACCTTTGAACATCTATGCTTGAATCATATTTCGAGATTTTTAACAAGGAAAGCTTGACTCAAAATTTCTTCTTTGTAAACCTATTGGAAGTCATATAACATAGTCTCAAATGATAGAATGGTAAGATAGTGAGTAAGATAAAAGGGTTTAGTATTCACGTACTTGATAAAAGAAGTTCTTCAAATGTCTTCGTCGATCTTCAGTCTTCGTGGGTGATGTCTAATACTCAACTACCAAATTTCAACCTAGTCTGAGAGTCGACTTAGTAGACTAGAAATAAAAAAAAAAAAAAATTATCAACTAACATTAACAACAAGCTTGAGATAGAAAAACTTGTGGGTTCAACTGAGCACTGCTCTGATAATAAGTTAATAACTAATAATGGTTGCAAGACATTACCTCTAATACTTAATGTCATTAACCATCCACTCTACTGTATGGCGTATATAAATAAAGGTCCTTACGCAATTGTGTTGCAAACTAATTCCATGAATGAAATGGCCTCTCATATCTTTTCTCTCTACTTGTTTAGGTTTAGAATTTTCTAATTCATTAGATTATAACTGGAAACAATCTTTTATATTTATTACAAATGAGTTATATATGTTAATATGATCATATATTATCAAAGACTTTCCTAATTTTGGAAACATCTTTATTGCAGATCTTTTATTTTTTGGTAGATTTTGTTTCCAAACAAGTCTTGGTCATAACATTGTACATATTGGGTCTTTTTGTTCTTAAAAACTCATCCTAGAAAACACCGAGTCGTGTAGAATTTAATTTGTCAATAACAAGTAGTTTTGATTAAAATCGGACAAAAGCACGATTAACTAGTTTAAAACCTTTTTAGTAAAATTGTTAATGGTAAACTAGATTGTTATCGAGTCTGCTTTGTTTATACTTACTTTTGAGTTAATGCATAGTTATATCCTAGATAAGTTCTTGTTTGTATCATGGTCCTTCTCTTCTGATAAAAGGCTACCCAAGGAATTTGAATATCATACTATAACAAACTCAATTATTCAGAATCTGTTGATAGAACTATTAACTTTCCAACGTTAACAGACTTATTCTGTACGACATGTCATATAGTGGAATCAAGTCGATTATGCGGGTTGTTACTTTTAATATTAAGAAGATTGAAGACTTTTAAAATTAGAAGATTTTGGTATTTGGATCTTCGTGTGACTATCTACTACTTGATTGTATGGAATTTACAAGAAATTGATTTTTGATAAACGTAAATATTAGATATAGATAAGTTGTTTTCTTTGAAAACTTGAACCTTGTAACGAGTGTATTACTTTCATAATTGTAAACCTTGATTCATCTTTTCAAGTAGTTTCGGATTTGTAATTGTCTTGGTGATTCTAGTGTTTCAAATCTAAAAGGAAGATCCTTGACTTTGAACTTTATCACTAATCTGTGATTATTATTAGTATTGAGTTGGTATCAAGCAGGTTTGTTCTTTAACTATTTTATAGACGTCATGAAGGAATCATAGTCAGACCAAATTGAGAGGTTGGTAGCATAGTTTTGACGACGTATTGTGGAGAAACTCTTAACATTGGACTCTGCATTCGGTCTCAATTGGAAAAGTTTGCGTGTAGGCATTTGTGTGGTGGCTTAATTATGAGAGTATTCAAATATGGACTAGGTTCCAGGAATTTTTTTCCAAACATTTTCCTTGTCAATAAGACCTTGTGCATCTGTGTATTACTTTACTTCCGCATTATAATTATTTTTATGATTAAATTAAATACACTCGTGCGTTAAGTACTATATTTAAAAAACATAGTATGTAACGATTCGACTAAATTACATAATATTTTTATTTCAATATTTGCATATTTAAAGTCATCTTAGATGGGTTTGAAATATTCTTGATATGTAAGAATGAGTAATACTTACATCAAGACGGAAAGACGATCCATTTATGAGGTGGAGAGTTTAGAAGACTTGAAGGATTTTCCTAATTTCCGAACAAAATTTCTGGGTAGGTGGATTTTGGAACATTACATTATCCCCAAGTTGGTTTACCAAAAACAAATAAAATAAATTAGTTCGAGAACCATTCCGAAAAAGAATAAACCGCGGTACGAGAAAGCAAAAATATCGAGAGTAATAAGGATTCTAGTCGTCATTAACTTCTCCACATGCCATATCATTTATCCATCAAAAACTGATAGATAACGTCAATCCAAAATTCCCAAAAGTGTTTGATTGACCACAATTTTGTCATTAAAAAAAATGAGTTAGAAAAATTCTTCAGAAGTAATTTCAAGATAAAAAGAGGGAAGGGATAAATAATCTAAGTTAGTTATCATTCATCCGCATCCTTTATGAAAAATCTTCATGCCTGGAGCTAAGCTATGCTATTTATCGTTCATTCGCAACCCTCCATTACAAACTTCATGTCTGGAGCTAAGATAAGTAATTTATCATTCATTTACATCTTCTTGATAAACCTTAATGTTCATAATTTAGCTCAGATAGATTCATCACTAGTGTATTTTAAATCTCTGCGGGACACCTTCACGCTAAGAAAAAAAAGTGCACTGATAAAAGAAAATGAGACACCAAGGCGCTTCTATTTCACAAAAAAAATTAAGTACATGTACACAAAAGATATATATTTTACACCCTCGTAAACATTATAAATGGGATCAAACAAAAAAAACATATGTGGATCAAACAAAAAGATCAAAAGACCAAAGCAATAAGAGTCTAACATCCCAATGTTGCATCAATTAAGCCTCTTAACTAATCGATAAAATGCAGGACAAATCTTTTGTATTACTTCAGTGTAAACCCTCTTAGCCTTCACCAACGCGACACAAGCAGAAGGAAAATCCGTACCCTCAAGATGATGACTCAGAAAAGATAAGCTGGCAGCATTAATACAAGATTCCGCCACGAAGTAAAGTTTATCCACTGCCTACATCTCCTCTTTGACTAACTTATTTTACTTCCACTCAAGGATAACAATCCTCTTCTTCATCCGGCACAGACTTTTCTGTGCCTCACCAGTAACAACCACCTCCGCTTTTCTCCTGTACTTACCAGTAAATATGATGATGTATTTAAAAGCATCAATGCTTGAATCGTAAGAAGCAGGGGACCTTGGCAATTCACCTAAAGCAAAAAACAGAAAAAGAATCAATACTCACAAGAACACACCAAAGAAAATAAAAAAGTTATATACAATACTCACTTAAAGGAAAAAACCCTAAATTGCTAGAGGAGCCAGCTATTTCAGAAAGATTGAAAAGTTGTAGGAGAGGATACACAAAAATGAGGAATAATGAAAACCACTAAAAGATGAGGAAGTATTTATACGATACTCATATGTCAAAAGACACCTCTACTCTTCAACATCCGAACAGACATAACGCTTTGACACCATCTGACCTTCCGAAGACAATAACAACATCCTAACAGACGCGATCCCTAGATAACATTTGAAGTTTCGCAAGACAAGGATACCAGTCAACTTTCCAAAGAAGGCACATCAGGTCTAATAAGACAGAAAACCCTTTATGATTTCCTTTTAGTGGGTAATGGAGAAAAAAGCATAACATAGATACGATATTTTATATGTCCACCTTAAGTATAAGTGTCAATCCCAAGTCCGAGTACTTGAAATACACTAAAATGTATGTAAATTAGATAATGTACTCCCTCGAGGAGCATCAAATCATAAAGGAGGTGCTCTCTCAAGACTATCAATAAGTAATCTTAGCCTCAAAGCTAAGGATCCAAATTTTATCTTCTCCAAGTCCCCAACTTAAACATTCAACCAATGAAATCATAATACTCGCATGTCTCTTTATTTGTATTTTAGCTGAGTAGTGAGTTTATCTCTACTTGGGCATGGTAGTTAGCATTTTAGCAACTACATAACATGTTATCTCTAGAGATGTAGTTGAACATGTAGATAAAAAATCAAGGATCTCTAGTTGAACCTATTAAAGCGGGGTATTTACTTGGCGAGTATATTCAGTCTCAAATACACTAGATCAGAGATGCATATGAAACAAAAAGTGTAACGGGTTAAGTCGGTGAGTGTGCAAGACTGGAAGAGGCTTTGAGGTTTCTCTGCACATTGTACTTTCTTTACTAACAAAATTTCTTGTCATGTCTTTTACTTTTTCTTTCCGCGTTATATTGTTTGATTTTTATAATTAAAACGAAACTTCCGCAGTTAATATCGGTATGTATTTGTTGATCTTTTTATTTTTCAATAAAAACATGTCATTTATGAGTTAACGAAAAAAATTGGTGGCATATTCTGTACCCTTTTGTTTTCAATCTTAGTATGAAGCCAATGGTATGCACATTGTCAACTTGATTTTTTAGCCGATTATCCTCATCATACTTGTATATGATTGGATGCTTCTGATTCATGGTTCACAATAATAAGTCCCACACATTAAAGTAAATATACCTCCGATACTGAAAGTAAATTCATTTAGTACTACATGACCATTTTATTCCAAAAATAAAATAAAATAATTGTGATGAATTGTGATATTTACTTTGGATGCCCCATAAATCATCAAAGAGACTGAAGTATTTACCTCAAATGCCTTACGCCTTTTATGATTTATAAATTAGAATCTACGTCAAGGAAATTTATTTTTGCAAGTAGGTAATTGTACACAATATAAAAAATTTACCAGCCATCACTAGATTGTAACGATAATCTCGTTTTTGAATTTTTTTAATATATGATTATCACCTAATTAAACTTGATCGATATATAACTCTGAGATTTACATGGGGTGGGGACTAGGACAGAGGACTTATTAATCTATTTTTCTTTTTTTTGTATCTTGAGAATTAATGATTTTTTAAGAAATAAAGAAAAACATAATTCTTTTATTGTATTAAAATATAGAAAAATGTGATTTTTATTTTGAAAGAGTAAATTTATTATTTTCATAGAATATGCATCAAATATATCATAGACGAAAAACATAAAAGAAATACATACACCATGTATTATAAAAACAATAACATTATAATACAATACAAACATTAAAAACATGATTTTCCCGTAAGAAACTGACGATATTAGGTGGTGAATTCAGAGGGAAACGAAAGTGGAATATTCACAGAATTTGGATCAATATAATGTTGACGAGTTTCGAACTCAGGTCACTCGTATTATTACCCAATTCTACCACCCTTCTCTCTCATCTTCACCCAAACCATTTTTTCCTTTTAATTATCAAAAACTTCTCTTTTACAGATTGTTGCATCTTTAAATCTAGAGCTACTCATATTTGATCTGAGATTTTAGATTTGCTGAGTAGATTTGGGTTTCTGTAATTAGTAGATTTGAATTTCAATATGAAAACTTGTTGCCTTTTTAGATTTCAGGTTTTTAATTTGCTTTGAATAAATATTATCTATGGGTACTTCAAGTCGTGTGATGTTTCATTGTGCTGTTATAACGATTTATCATAGTCCAAAGGCTGTTTTGATGGAACATGATGTTAAAACCAAAGACATGGATTTGTAGCAGCAGATTGTTTCATCAAATATTGTCTTAACAATCTCATGTTTGACGAAATTCTTCTCTGGTATTCACTCAATCTCAAGCTCCTCACAAACAATTCAATTACTTATGTGGAAGGTTGTTCAGGTTAATGCTAGAAGAATTTTGGGATACCAGATTATTGATTTTGGTACAACTACTCTGATGGCTGAGGCAACACAATTCATTATAGATCTAAATCCCGTTGATGTGATAATTGAAGGAGATGCAGATAGTATTGAGCAAGTCATTTTGGGGAATGATCAAAAAGTTCCTTGGAGGTTTAAGAATTCGGTTAGACTCTTCAATGTTTTTCAGTTTCATATAGATCAAAAAAATCACACCGTATATTGGTTGTATCAATATTCAATGTATAATGATGATGTAACATAAGGGTTTGTTTTTCTACCATCTCTTCGACGTGGCAATCCAAACCTTAATTTGAACAAGGTATTCTAATAAATAATTTTAAAGCCTATCACTCCACAAAAATAAAAAAAATTACCCACCCCAAGTGGTCACTCAGATTTACCCATTTGACAATTCTCATTGGAAATTGTCCAAACGGTCCATGTCTCTAAAGTCCTTTCGATTGGTACTACATTTAGTTGCACCAACTTAGCAAAAACTCCCATCATTTCACAATTTCAAGTACATCCTAGGTTTCCATTTTTCTCTTACAACCATAAATCAGAAGAAAAGAGAAATTTGGACAGAAAGTGTTAATTGGGATCCATATACATAAACCCCAATAACCGAAAAGGTAACCCTTTTAATTAAAAAAATTTCTTTCCTTCCTTTAGGTATTGTTGATTGTTGATTGATTATCACGTTTCCATAATTATAACCCTTTTTCATCAATACGTTATATATTCAAACCCATTCCTTCAATTTCACTCTCCTCCTCCCTTTCTTGATTCCCCCAACCCCATTCTCGTTGGATCTATCTTTTCAAGTTCTCTTTTTATTTATTTTTTACCAGAAAGTTACAGTGAATTTCATGTGTTAAAAAGGAGAGATTTTTATAGCTTCTGTTTGAAGGTACCATTGATTGATTGATTGATTTAATTTATTAGTAAAAAATTTGTCGGTTATTTGATTTGGAAGTGGGTCTAAGAACGTGGTTGAATATTCTTGTTTAAGTTCCTCCCGAAGGAAAATTACTTATAAAGTTTTCTTCTTCTTCTTCTTCTTTTTTTTCTCAGAAATCTGAGAGACGGGTAGATCTAAAGAACCCCCAAATAGTATTTAAAGGAGTTTCAGATCTCCTGCTTTGTCATCTCTCTCTTAATATCTCAGAAGAAGAAAAAAAGATCTACTGTTTTCTTCCTTCATCTCTGTTAAGTCAAAGGTAACAAAGTTAATTTTTTGAATTTGTAATGACAAACCCTTCATTCAATTCATAGAATCATGATTTCTGTTTGCATTTCTAGCTTTGGTTTAATGCTTATTTCATGTTTTGGAGTTGTGGGGGTGCTTTAGTTTGTCGAATTCCATTTGTTCAAATTGATCTAATGCTATTGCTAGCTTTGTTAGATGTATGATGGAGTGGGGTGAATTGATTTGGTATTAGTGTTTGTGATCCTGAGATCTGTCTACATTTTTTCTGGATCCATGAACATTTTGGATTATCTCTTTTCATGTATACATTTTGTTTTACTTCATTAGTCAGGATTGTTCTACTGAATCGAATTGTTTACTGGTAGTAACCGAATTCAAACTCGTATGTATGTTGCAGCCATTTCGAGCTTCTTTCTATGAGCTGTAGAATGTAATGGGTCAGATCTTTTTGATTCTCATGACCCTTTTGGTCTACACTTGGTTCATAATGATAATGGGTTCCTCTTATTCAGTTAGTGAATCTTAATTAGCTTAATTTTATTTAGGGAGATTTTGTACATGTGATCTGTTGAATTACGGACAAGCTGCAGAGCTCGGATTTGCTTACAATGGTTTATTTTGTAGTAAAATCCATAGATGTGTAGATCATATTGTATTAGTTTATTCTTTTGCTGTCCTGTATCCTCTCAGCATCTACGAATTTTTACTTCAGAAGAAAGATCATCTGGAAATGGTTGGTTTATTGTGTTAACCTTGTCTCTTTCTCTCTTGCAGATTTCAGATCAAGAAACGAAAATGGTGAAGATCTGTTGTATCGGAGCTGGTTACGTTGGTGGCCCTACCATGGCTGTGATTGCACTCAAGTGCCCACATATCGAAGTTGTTGTTGTTGACATTTCCGTTCCAAGGATCACAGCCTGGAACAGTGATCAGCTTCCAATCTACGAACCAGGTTTGGAGGACATAGTGAAGCAATGCAGAGGAAAGAACCTCTTCTTCAGTACAGATGTTGAGAAACATGTAGCAGAGGCAGATATCATCTTTGTCTCAGTTAACACCCCTACCAAAACTCGTGGTCTTGGAGCAGGCAAAGCTGCTGATCTGACATACTGGGAAAGTGCTGCTCGTATGATCGCCGATGTGTCAAAGTCCAACAAAATTGTGGTTGAGAAATCAACTGTCCCGGTTAAAACAGCTGAGGCCATTGAGAAAATTTTGACTCACAACAGCAAAGGGATTGAATATCACATTCTTTCAAACCCAGAGTTTCTTGCCGAGGGAACTGCAATTGATGATCTTTTCAAGCCTGATAGGGTTCTCATTGGAGGACGGGAGACCCCAGGAGGACAAAAGGCAATTCAAGCTTTGAAAGAGGTGTATGCCAATTGGGTGCCAGAGGACAGAATCATTTGCACCAACCTTTGGTCGGCTGAGCTTTCCAAGCTTGCTGCCAATGCATTCTTAGCTCAGAGGATTTCATCTGTTAATGCTATGTCAGCTCTCTGTGAAGCAACTGGTGCAGATGTAGCAGAGGTTGCCCATGCTATTGGGAGGGACAGCAGAATTGGACCCAAGTTCTTGAATTCCAGTGTTGGTTTTGGAGGATCGTGTTTCCAGAAAGATATTCTCAATCTTGTTTACATCTGTGAGTGCAACGGCCTACCTGAAGTAGCAACCTACTGGAAACAGGTTATCAAGATCAACGATTATCAGAAGAGCCGATTCGTGAACAGGGTTGTTTCCTCAATGTTCAACACTGTGTCTGGGAAAAAAGTTGCTGTACTTGGATTCGCCTTCAAGAAGGACACTGGTGATACAAGAGAGACACCTGCAATTGATGTGTGCAATGGACTTCTTGGGGACAAAGCCCTTGTCAGCATTTACGATCCACAGGTGACTGAAGAACAGATTCAGAGGGACCTTTCAATGAAGAAGTTCGACTGGGATCACCCAATTCACCTACAGCCAATGAGCCCCACTGCTGTGAAGCAAGTGAGCGTCGTCTGGGACGCTTATGAAGCCACGAAAGATTCCCATGCTATCTGTATCCTAACTGAATGGGATGAATTCAAGAACCTCGACTACAAGAGAATTTACGACAACATGCAGAAACCCGCCTTCTTATTTGATGGACGTAACATCGTGGACGCAGAGAAGCTCAGAGAGATTGGTTTCATTGTGTACTGTATCGGTAAGCCTCTTGATGGTTGGTTGAAGGACATGCCTGCTGTGGCATAAGAAAAACAACGATAGATTGGAAGAAGAAAGAAGGCGTAAAGAAAGATTGGAAGGAGGATACTACTGTTGGGAGGTAAAATTTGCTGTTTTCTAATTTTGAATTGCATTTTAGATATTTGTATCTGTTGTTTAGTTTTGGGATTTACTTTATTTACTTTCCTATATTTACCTGAAGGTAGGAAAGTGGAGTAATCTGTTTTTTTGCTTTACCAGTAATAAGAATAACATATGTGATGATAAAGGAAAGAAAAAAGAAAAAAAATATAGTCTCGTCCTGCGATTGTTGTTTATTTTAGCTTACAATGAGATAAAATTTATAAATGAGAATTCTTCCTTTAGTGTTTTAGTAGCATGTGTATCTTTCTCTTCTTTACACTCTTCTTCTTCGATTATCCGCAAGTTCATAAGTGAAGTAAGCACATAACTGCATTTTGTTTTTGAGATCGACCATTTCCGAGATTAAGGTACATTTTACACTACTTTGAGTGGAAACTTCATTTTTATCATTGGATACAGTTTGGTTTAGGTAGCTGGGATAGATTTGGTCCCAAATATGAGTTGTGGTTGATGGATTTGTCGACAGATTCTTGACCGCCTGGTTTGCGAGCTCATCTGCAGCTTGATCTGCCTCCCTGTGCACTTAACCCTTAGAAGTAGGATTTGTTGTGGTGTTGTGTGAATTTCTTGCAACATTTCCTTTAGGTACCAAGGTGCCGATGTAGGTTGTTGTAGTAGCTGTGTCGGTGCCTGCGAGTCGACCTCGAAAAAAACCTGGATGGATTTCTTGGTGTTGTGGTAATGGGTTTGGGCTTCTGGATATATGGGAAAAATTAGCACCCAAACCTGGAGAGAACTTTTGTACTCGAAGATGTGAGGAAAGAATTTTTCTATGGGACTCGAACATCATACTAAAAATCTGTAGTTCTACTTTTTGACCCCCCAGTTGGTTGGTGTTCTTCACACATCAATTAAAGGAAAGGGAGGCTCAAAGGGTTTGACGTTTCGGAAGAGACGACTTTCTAGATTCAATTAAATAAGAAGCTGTGTGCCGTGTCCAACACTTGATAGATACACCCAAAAGTATCTGATGAGCTTGCATTTCCAGCACTATGTTGAAATTATAATACACTAAAACCTCACAATATTTTTGGGATCATATAAAATTATTCTTATATGGAGGTAAATTTAAAAAAATTAAGCCAAATTGGGACCAGAATTTTTTATTCATTTATGGAATTTATTCCCTTATAGAGTATTCTTTTATAGAAGACAAGTTACCGACTTCTAGAAGTTTATTCCCTTATAGAGTACAGTATAACCCCTATAAAATACCTCGCGTTTTTAGGGGCCACTCAAAAGGATTTAGGGGCCATCAATTTATACCCAGCCAAAGACTCTAGTTAAGGGTACCCTATATGATGTTGAAGTTACATAAATGCCCTTCTGGTAAAACTGTATAAAAACCAAATCAAAAAAAATTCTACTCATTTCAACTCTTCTTCTTCCAGTTTCATATTATCTTCCGATTGTGGAAGAAAAAAAAATTTCCCTCGTTCAACCGAAACATCGCCGCGAGTCGTAAAATCAAAACATCGTCGATTCGTTTATAAAACAATGGATAAGGGAAATGAAACCCACAAACCTAGAACCAAAAATGTTGCTCGGGGTATCGATCCAAAGATTGGGATTTTAGCAAGAAATAAAGAAATTCTTGCTGCAAATGAATAAGAACGCGAAGAACGCGAAGAAGAAGTACCCGACAATGTAGTCGGTGGTGGCGATTCCGATAGTCAAACACTTCGTCAACTTCAAATGACCCCAATTAGGTAAGAATCTATCATTTTTGGGGTTTATTTCGCTTTAATTCGACGAATCGAGAAAAAAATTTCTAGGGTTTTTGGTTATTTATCCAGATTCGGGCGATATTCATGCTTATTTACTTCCGAATGTAGTCGTGTTCTTCATTTCTCAAGAACATCGACAGTATTCGGGAGAAATATTTGTTGGTTATCTGCCGAATATTGTTGGCCATATATTCCTGGATACAAACTGGTAATAATCGGTAGTTTAATGAATTTTTTTGCTGCCGAATATATTTAAGTAGACACACAGTATTCGGAAGTACACTCACTACCGAATATATATATTGAAAAAATCTCAAAATTTATGATATAGGAAAAATCTCATTTTGGGGCCAGTATTTATTCGGAGTACAATATAATGTTTTATACCTCCGATTGTGTATGATAAAATTTTAGAGTTTCTGAACTCCAGTTGATGAATATTCGGTTGTAAACATGTTTAGTTATATTCCGATTGTTTTTCATTCGGGAAAAATATGTGTCTTCTTACTTCTGAATTTGTTTATTCGGGTTATAGTTGTGTACTTTGTCTTCCGATTGTGTAGGATGAAAATTTAGAGCTTCTGAACTCCAATTGATGCATATTCGGTTGTAAATATGTTTAGTTAGCTTTCGATTGTTTTGTATTCGGAAACAATATGTGTCTTCTTACTTCCGAATGTGTACATTCGGGTTATATTTCCATACTTTGTCTTCCGATTGTATAGTTTGTAAATATTGTTCCTTTCTTTGTTGTTTAGACAAAGTCGAGAAAGGAGGAAGAAAGTGACAGCTAGTGCTAGGAGGGAAAGGAGTGCCAAAGATAATTCAAGTGCTCAACAAAGCTTAGAAGAACAAAGCAGTCAACAAGGAGTGCAACCAAGTGCTGAACAAAGTGTAGAACAACAAGGCAGTGAACAAGGGGTGCAACCAAGTGTTGAACAAGCCGCTCAACAAAGTGCAGAACCAACTGCTCCACAAGTTACACCCCACCATGAAATTTAACCAGTTGATCCAGTGCCAAGAGTAGAAGAAGAAGGACAACCAAGTGGTACCCAAAAACCAAAAAAGGAAAAGATGGTGTAAAGAAGGATATTGCTAAGAAAGCATCACATCTTGTCCCTCAGCACTTGAAGAAGAAGGGTATTCCAGCACGCACAATCCTTGGGCTACCAGCGGATGGAGGAAAATTGCTATTTGGATACAAAGACTCATGGGCCAGAGAAATATACGAAACCGAGGTAATAAAATTACTATTTTTTATTAATGTATTGTCTATGTGTTATATCGTAATATTTGTATTAAGAATTTTTTCATGTACTTTAATAGGATCATCAAGATGCGGTCCGTCTACTCAAACCTACCGCCGCACCAACAAAAATGCTTGCGTGGCCTTTATCTGGTGAATGTGAAAGGTTCAAGTCAATTGTTGCCAACTCGGGGTTAACTAATGCCGCCGAGAATTCATTGTTAGAACATGATCGTGTGGCCATATCGGCGTTCGTGGAGAGAATGTATCCTGAGACCGATACTTTCCATATGTCGTTTGGGGAGATGACGATTACCCCGGATGATGTTGTGCAGATTCTTAACCTTCCCGACCAAGGCACAGCTGTGAAGTTTAACTACACAAAGCAGTTAAGTTGGGCACAAATTTATGCTCTAACTAAAAAGTGCTTAGGTTGGGATGAAGAGACAACAACAGCAGAGTTTAGGAGGCATGCAAGTTACAGAACAAGACAGATCAACATTACAGCTTTGATGAATATGTTCCGAGGCACCTTGGAGAAGGAAAAGAATGGAACGTTAACTGATGAGCAAGTGAACCACACTGCCACCGCATATCTCCTTTGTGTATTGGGATGTGTCATATTCCCCAATACTTCTGGCAACCGGATCGACGCCAACCTTATACAGCTTTTGGATCCTCTCCATGAAGTCGGTGACTATTCTTGGGGCACGGCATGCCTAGCATTCTTGATGGAAGAGTTGAGAAAGGCTTCGTTGCTAGGAACCTGCCAAGTTTCCGGGAACGTGGCTCTATTGCAGGTTTTTTCTTTAACTCTATAACTCACTCTATAGTTATTCGGTAGACAATACATATGATGCATATTCATAACTCCAAATGACGCATATTCGGTAGGAAATGATCCATCTCTTTTTTCGAATGTTGGTTATTCAGTGGCTAGGTACTTATTTTTGTTTCCGATTATATATATTCGGAAATATTCTTTTGATATTAGCACCGAATAAACAGGCCAGAAAAACTATAAGTTACTGAACTCCAAATGACGCATATTCGTTAGGAAATGATCCATCTCTTTTTCCGAATGTTGGTTATTCGGTGGATAGGTACTCAGTTTTATTTCCGATTATATATAATCGGAAATATTCATTTGATATTAGAACCGAATATACAGGCCAGAAAAACTATAGGTTACTGAACTCCAAATGACGCATATTCGGTAGGAAATGATCCATCTCTTTTTCCGAATGTTGGTTATTCGGTGGCTAGGTACTTATTTTTGTTTCCGATTATTTATAATCGGAAATATTCATTTGATATTAGAACCGAATATACAGGCCAGAAAAACTATAGGTTACTGAACTCCAAATGACGCATATTCGGTAGGAAATGATCCATCTCTTTTTCCGAATGTTGGTTATTCGGTGGCTAGGTACTTATTTTTGTTTCCGATTATATATAATCAGAAATATTCATTTGATATTAGAACCGAATATACAGACCAGAAAAACTATAGGTTACTGAACTCCGAATGACGCATATTCGGTAGGAAATGATCCATCTTTTTTTCCGAATGTTGGTTATTCGGTGGATAGGTACTCAGTTTTATTTCCGATATATATAATCGGAACTAATGTTTGGAAATTACTACCGAATATATACAATCTATTTACTAAAACTTGGTTTCTTATTTATATAGGCATGGATCTATGACCACTTCCCTATCCTGAAGTTGGCCGGAGAGAACCCGGGGTGGTGCAAAGGTACTCCTAGAGGAACAAAGTATACATTTGAAGACAACCGTTCTAGTACAAAAGAGCAGCAGTTGATTCGCATGAGAGATATTTTGGACCAATTGAAGGCCTCGGACGTATGCTTTGATCCATACAAGGAAGATCGAGCCAGTGGGCATATAAATGGTCGGTCGGACTTGTCCCTTTATTTTGGACCATTGTGGCACCCCACAGGATATGTGATGTATAACCCCTCTAGGGTGATGCGACAACACGGGTATATACAACATCAACCTGTGGAGAAAATGGGGGATTACTACAAATTGGAGTTGGAGTTGTGCTCTTCTAGTGGTGATAATCTCACGATTGTTCACACAGGCCCACCTACTGTTCTTGATAACTGGGATAAGAGGAATGACTTCATTATCGACACTGGTAGACGAACCACCCGAGGTGATGAAAATTCTCCAGACTATATGAGTTGGTATAACAAGGTATCACATCCTTTGGTTATCCGTGAAATCAAATCCAACACTACTGCGGCGGGTTCAAGTTATAATTGTATCATCAAAGACAAACCAGCTGGTTATGATAGACTGGTGCGTGTTCTTATATTTTTGTTCATTTTATATTATTCCTATAAATCTTAGGTAATTACCGTTTGATGTTATGTCATTACGTATAAAAAACAGGTTTATAGGTTCAAGCGTGTTTCCAAAATGTTAACTGCATGCCTGAAGAGCGGAGATCCCATGCCAGCTGAGAAGATCAAAGAGGCTAGAGATCTAGTTGATAATATGGATAACGAAGATTATGCTGCCCAGTTTGGGGAGAAAGTCACGAAGAGGCATCAGCCCAAGGTGGCAGTATCAAAGAAGGGTAAAAGAACTCGAGCTTTATCGAGCGCTGAAGCTGCTCCAACTGAAGGTGCTCAAACCCGTGGTCGTGCAGGACTGGGAGGTAGTCACGGTCGTAAAGTAAAGAGGAGCAGATAAATAACAATGATTTGTGTTGTACATTCAGAAGTTTGGGTAACTAAGTTAGACAAGTTCAAATGACAATGATTTGTGTGGTACATTCGAAAATTTTGGTAACTAAGTTAACTTCCGATTATTTCAAGTTCAAAATTTTAAAAGTATCAGTTTTTCCCAAATTCTGATTTTTGGGCCGTCGTACATTCCGGACTTTACAAAAAAAATTATCCTCCGAATATTACAAGTTCAAAACAAACCATGCCATGGCTCTAGGTGGTTCCAAGGGCCAATATAGAAGGTTAGACAACCCATATTCGGAAGTTTTGGTAACTAAGTTAACTTCCGATTATTTCAAGTTCAAAATTTGAAAAATATCAGTTTTTCCCAAATTATCATTTTTGGGCCATCGTACATTCGGGACTTTACAAAAAAAATTATCCTCCGAATATTACAAGTTCAAAACAAACCATTCCATGGCTCTAGGTGGTTCCAAGGGCCAATCTAGAAGGTCAGACAGCCCATATTCGGAAGTTTTGGTAACTAAGTTAACTTCCGATTATTTCAAGTTCAAAATTTGAAAAGTATCAGTTTTCCCCAAATTCTGATTTTTGGGCCATCGTACATTCGGGACTTTACAAAAAAAATTATCCTCTGAATATTACAAGTTCAAAACAAACCATGCCATGGCTCTAGGTGGTTCCAAGGGCCAATATAGAAGGTTAGACAACCCATATTCGGAAGTTTTGGTAACTGAGTTGACTTCCGATTATTTCAAGTTCAAAATTTGAAAAGTATCAGTTTTTCCCAAATTCTGATTTTTGGGCCATCGTACATTCGGGACTTTACAAAAAAAATTATCCTCCGAATATTACAAGTTCAAAAAAAACCATGCCATGGCTCTAGGTGGTTCCAAGGGCCAATATAGAAGGTTAGACAGCCCATATTCGGAAGTTTTGGTAACTGAGTTAACTTCCGATTATTTCAAGTTCAAAATTTGAAAAGTATCAGTTTTTCCCAAATTCTGATTTTTGGGCCATCGTACATTCGGGACTTTACAAAAAAAATTATCATCCGAATATTACAAGTTCAAAACAAACCATGCCATGGCTCTAGGTGGTTCCAAGTGCCAATATAGAAGGTTAGACAACCCATATTCGGAAGTTTTGGTAACTGAGTTAACTTCCGATTATTTCAAGTTCAAAATTTGAAAACTATCAGTTTTTCCCAAATTCTGATTTTTGGGCCATCGTACATTCGGGACTTTGCAAAAAAAATTATCCTCCGAATAATATAGTCGTGTTTAGAAATACCAACTTAATCGGTAGATAAAAATTTAAGTTCGCTACCGAATGTCTTATTAGGAGGGAATACGTGTATCGTTAGCAACCGATTGTAGTGCATCATTGATACGAAACCTCAACGACCATATTTTCAGAAACCTCAACGGCCATATTTTCAAAAATTAGAGCCGTTGGAACTCTAATCTATATAAGGAGGGTAACCCCTCTCAGTTATTATTGAGTAAAAAATCAGAATGAAAAACCTTTTCAATGGCAAGTCCATCATCAATCGACAACATACTTCGAAGATGCAAGCGAACAACTACATCAATTGCAGCAATGGAAGAAGAAATACAAAAAAGGAACAAACAACCCAAAAAAATTAAACCATCGTTAGTGGCAACGAAGGAGGAGGAAGAGGAAATCAAGGCTAAGAAGCGAGGTGAAGAACAATTCCATCATAGAGAAAGATTAAAACAAGTTGAGGAAGAGACCGAATGGATAAAAAATTATTACATTGTGAAAGATCTACCCAAAGAACAGCAGGACGATCGTATATTTTGGATTAACGTTTCATTGGGTCCTTTTGTTGGTAAGTACAAGAAGCCACGCCACAATTATGAACCATACCATGTTTCTTCAAGGGTGCACCATGTTATAAAATTGTGCACCGAGTACAACCGTATTCTTGCTAGGCACAGAGACGACATGTGTTGCTGCACAAGATGCTTATTCCAAGTGGAAAGGAGAGTCGTTTCTACATTTCGAAGCCGCGTTGATTGTTGCATCTCGGACTGGGAAAAAGAATAACATGTGATGTTTGAGTGCTGTAAATTCAAATTTTTAATATTAATCGGCGGTTTGATAAAATATGGAATTCCCGAATATGATTAATCGGATTGAAGTGTTATAATACTGTTGTTCCAATTACATAGTTTCAAAAAAAATTATAATCGTGCCTCGAAATACCCACCAAATCGGTAGATAGATATTTAAGAGTTCTACCGATTATAATATTCAGAATCAAAACGTGTATCATTACCAACCGATTATAATATTCGTATTCAAAACGTGTATCAAAGAGCCCGATTCCTACATTCGGGAGATAACATTGTATTTTTTGCGACCGATTAAATCATATATCTCCACAAAAAAGTTTCCAAAAAACTTGTACAAATTACATGTTCGAAAAAAAAAACGATCAAACATCGTCATCATCCGAGGGGATCAATTCGAGTAACTCAGCGGGAAAGTTGTGATCCATAACGCGATCCCAATCAACCATGTTGGACTCATATTGTTTCACCCAATCCTTGCAATGGTTCATCGGGAGGTAACGGACAATCTTTCTTTACTCTTAAACCGATAAAATGCATTTCATTCACAAATGCCATTACGATTCTTCTATCTTTAACCGACTCGTCGCAAGACGTTCTTGTGGGTGCAAACGTCATGCTAATTCCATAATAGGAGGAACAAAGAAATGTACCACGCAATTCAAAACGTCCGCTAGGAGATATCCAAATTTAGGCATTGTCATCCAATACTTGGATCCGATTGTATTCAATCCCTTTCGGCACTTCACACGCGCAACTAAGTCTTTGAACTCTTGTTCTTTGTCGTATCTATCTCCTCGCCTCATCATCTCCATATAAAAACCCTTGTCCTTCACTAGTTGTACCGCCATCTTATTTCTTAAATATTGGCATTGGGTGACATTTTCGATATCCGCCTCTCTAAAGTAACCCATTTGTTCTGTAGCAACGTGAAACCCACAATTTCCATCCCCATCAACCTCGTCAGTCGACAAAACAAATGGAATGATAAGTGGAGGGAGTTGTTCCAAATACTCTTTGTATATTGTATATGTGGATCGATTTGGTCTTCCATTAAGATCTCTAGGGCAACGAAGAGTACCTTTGTCCTCTTTTATAGTAAGAATTTCCATTGATTGGGTTTGTTGCGAGGCGTTCATTTGCTCAACAACTTCTTCGACAACATTTGGTTGACTTAAAGGCTCTGTAGAGATCTTTGGCCTTACTTGTTGGGTGGTTGGTCCACTTTGATCATTTCTTGGACGACCTCTTTTCTTAGGTTCCGTCTCATCTTCAAATTCGGCTTCCGAACGCTTGTGCCTAGACAATTTTCTTTTATTAGAAAAATACTCCTTCAACTCTTTTCTTTGGATGGTCCTCGACACTTCGGTGTTCGGCCTACCGGTGTTCTTTTGCTTAATAGGTTCATCAACCTCCCTTAGATAAGGGTGAAGGGCTTCCTCCAAATTATGCATCAATATTTGCTTTTTGGTGCCGTTTGATGTAGCGTAACGCTCGGCTATTCGTGCACACAATTCCGACTCCAAGAAAGACGCACCATCAACTACCGGGGTGTTCGGAGTGAAATTTAATTGCTTCCAAAATGGGTGAATATCATCGATGTTAATCACTTCAACATACCTACCCAACTTATGACGACACGAGAGTCCAATACCTATCATATCCTTGCAAACACAAACCGTATTATCGTCATCATAAGTTTTATATAACTTCAATTGTTTCATCATGCGATTTATTGCCCATCTTGAAACTTTATGAACAACTCCCCTTAGAAGCAATTTTTCCTTAATATGTTCCATCGGGAATTGGTGTACACTAAATTGCATACATTTCCTAATCTTTACGAGATCACGATTGGTGAATTCATGGATTGCTTCTTGGATCGACACAACTCCATTTTGACTACCAATTAGTATTTTCTTTAGTCGACCATGAGACCCCTCCGCAATGCTTGTCGCCTCGTTCTTGAAGTTACGATATTCATATGTCCATGCAAACACAAACCTCTCCTTAATCGTTAACCATTGTTTTTTACAATACTCAACCGGTTTTGGGTAGTCCGTGCCGTATTCATCCTCAAATTTCTTCAAGTTACATTCGTAAATTTCCTCGGTCATCGACCAAACGATTTTGTCCCATGCTTTCATGAACATTTTCCAAATAATTCCATCCTCCTTCCACTTTTCTTCAAATAGCCTATCCTCTTCCTTACGTTCTTCCACGGTTAATTTACTAATGCGCTCATCCTCTTCCTTTGACCTCTTGGTACCCTTCCTTGGTCTTTTAGCTTGGAAATGATGATGGCAATTGGTTTTGAGATTGCATTGAATGTGCCACGTACATTGCAAGTTTTGGGCTTCCGGAAACACTACCGCTATTGCATGCATTAAGGCTTGATCGTTATCCGTTACAATAACCCTTGGAAAATTATCACCGTTATAAATGGACCTCAACGTCTCCAACATCCAAATGAAACTCACATTGTTCTCATGATCCATTAAACCCCATGCAATCGTAAACGTGTTTTTGTCCGAAGTATGGCAAGCAATGTTCAACAACGGCATGTTATACTTGTTTGTCTTATAAGTAGCATCTATCAACAAAATTTGATGAAAGCATTGAGCCAATTGGATCATTTCGGGATGTGCCAAGAAAATACGAACCACTATACCATCCTTTTCTTCCCTTCTCAAGGTGTAGCCGTGTAACTCCGCTAACCACTCCGATTGTTGCATGACCGTTCTACCATCCCATTCAGTCCTTTTGATCGTAGCTAGGGCCGACTTAATTGTAGACAAAGAAGACAAGTTTCGGGGTCGTCCGCCTTTATTTTACTTAAGATCGCACTCGCTTTTTGGATCCGCATAGACCTCACCGTCTGCATTTGATGTGGTTTTAACTTGGCAACCATTACATGTCCAATTAAATCCAACGGATCATCATGGTTGTGACAACCGTTATCAACTTTATACATTTTATACTCTTTACCTTTAATACCATCGGGCTTATAGAAGACAATCTTAAATGGGCATCCTATCTTCTTGGTATTGCTTCGGTATTTCCTATTCGTCTTCCGTACGTACTTACTATTCTTTCCCTCGTGACTCTTTCGCGTCCCACCTCGCTCACAAATCATTTCAAATCGAGTGTCACTAACATGATTATTTTGAACTACCACGCACATGTTATCTTTTGCCTTGTTCATAAGCCATTCCTTTGCCTCCTTCTTACTTCCAAATGTCTAAACGTGCATAAAACAAAACAAATCTAATAAGCATAACCATTTAACATATAAATTTTGAAAAAAAAAAAAGTAGTAATGAGTATACCAAATCGTTTGCATAGTATAGGGAAGTGTCGGGCCTCAAATAGAAATCATCAACAAACTCTTCAACGGCCTGCATATGAAAGCAACAAATTATTACAATAATCGGAGGTTATTAAATAAGTCAAACTCCGAATATACTATATTCGGAATCCTATCGGTTACCCAAAACACCCGATTTATGCAAATGAATTTACACAGTTTACTGAGTGCAAAAAATGATATAATCGGAATCTAAAATATATAGTACAACATCCGAATATAAATAACCGAGAGATAACTTTAATCGATAAACATCCGATTTTAAAGTTTTCGGAAATTTTATTTTGAGGCCACTGTTATATTCGGCAGTCAAATAATGTTAAACTATTACCGATTGTAAAGGATAAGAATACTGAGTTTTGAAATTTTTTGAGGAATTCGTTTTTGGGGCCATTCGGAGGTAAATAACTCTACATAACTACTGAATGTAGATTTTTTTGGAAAACCAGTTTGGGGTTTTTTCTCATATTCGGCAGTAAACTAATATCTTGGAACTACCGAATATACATATTTGGTACTCAGTGTGTTATATTCGTAAGTTTATTCGAGAAATTATCTACCGAATCTGGGTAGTTCATGGCATTCAATGCATGCAATAATCGGTTTTTCTTGTTTACAAAAGCACACAAACGCATGCAAATCGAGTATTTGAGTTTCTTAACACAATACCTGTGTTTTACATGCATCGTTAGCTTCAATATCAGGCGATTCTCCATTTTCTTCCATGAAAGGGTCGTCTAGGTTTTCCTCTCCACAAAAGTTTGGATCATTCAACATATACCCCAAATCGTCTTCTCTAAACGGTCGTGAACCCTCAACATTTTGTTCTTCGCCATGATTCTCACCTTCTTCTTCATATCCATCCATTTTTGTAGTGATAAAATGGGTTTTCCCTTTTTTCCTTCACATTCTTCTCTATAACTCTAACAACTCAAAAATAAAAAAGAAATGGATAAAATGAAACAGAAATCATTCTAATACTGCACCGACTACAATCGGAAGTCTGGGGTAATATTTTGGCTTCCGATTACAATCGGAGGATAACAATGTTATCATATCCTCCGAATATATAAGGATAATTTCGCCATTATGAATTACGCGAGATAAGGGCTGGCTACATTTTCCCTTTGGGTGACCTTTTTTGTTTTATTGTTGGCCCCTAAATCCTTTTGAGTGGCCCCTAGAAACGCGAGGATAAAATAATAGCATCCGGACCGGCAAAATTATCAATTTATCGCGATATTAAATAATCGTATAAATTAATAATTATTAAATTATATATTAGTTAGTTTTTTGAAATATTGTCTAATTCTAAAAAAAGAAAAAAAAATCAACAAAATGAACCAATACACCTTATCCATTTCAAATTGTTTCCGTCATTGTAAGATTCGTTCAATGGATGACACCATATTGAAGAATCCAAGTGAAGCGTTAGATAGTAAAGGAACTAGATAATTGCAAAATTTAATCAATGGATGTTGAATTTCTTTTAAACTACCCTCAAAAGGATATTATTTCAGATTTGTTGACAGACAAAGAAATAATTGAGAGTGTCATGGGAAAAGGAGAAAGTGATGATATGGAAGTGGAAGATGAAAGTGTAGGTACAGAGCCATCTTCCCGTAAAAAAGCTATCAAATCCGCAAAGATATTGAATAGGTTTTTATTGCATCAGGAAACGACAACACCAAAAACTCTTCCGATGTTAGAAAAATCCAAGATGAGATTCAATATGACGTCAGTTTTAAGAAAAAGCAAGTCAATATTGAATCTTTCTTTACCAAATTAGCATAAATGTAAAATTAAATTTATATAAGTTGGAGAGTTATTAATTTATATATTCGAAGGGACCTACAGAAAACTAAAAAAAGTTATTATTTTATAAATTTATCGAATTATTAATTTAGCACGTCGGTCCCGATTCGGGACTGACAAAATTTATTAATTTATCGTGATTATTAATTTGTCGCGGATTAAATTATAGGGGTTCTACTATATTCTTTTACTATAGCAAGACAAGTTACTGATTTCTAGAAGTCAAAAAGCTACTCTAAATGTGTATTCGAACGAGCTATTACTGTTTTACATATCAGCAAAGCCTCCCTAAGTTGGGTAGAATCCCAAAAAGATGAAAGCTCTCTGATTACATAGTGATTGAAACCAAAGTTTCAACTTTCAAGTCTATTCAACTTCCATCCAAATTTTGCCATCAATTCATGCAGCGTAGTCAACCCACTTAAAATCGTGCAATAGAGCCTAATTCATCAACTGGGTGTAGTTGGATTTGGGCCCAACACAGAACCATGATTTAGACAATAAACCAATACCTAACGATGATAAGCACACCCAGTGGAGAAAGAAAAAGAAAACACGGTGACGATGTACTTAAACAGAATTGCACCTAAGAAGCCTGGCTAGTCTGAAGCGTGTAGAAATTATTTGAGGCCTATCAGTAGAACATAAAAAAGGATCGGTTTAAAGTAAAATGAAAAACCCCTTTAGCTAATCATTTTTCTTAAAAGTTAATTTATCCTTATATAATTATAGTGTTAATTTAGTTGATTAAACGATGTTTAATCTGGTTAACCTAGAAATTAACTAATAAAAAATCACTAAAACTTCAATAAAAAATCATTCTTTTTGAAAAACATCAACCCAAAATCGGTCGATACGGTCATAACATCGCCCAATTATGGTTACACGTTTTTCACATACCTAATTATTATAGGAATCGGTTGATATAGACATGAACGTCGATCGATTACGGTTAAACACAGAAATCAAGGATTGTTTGTAGTTTTGAATTTTGAATGGATAAAGCAGTCACAAGTAAAAATAAGAGTAATAGGTTGTAATCGACGATGTTAAGTTTGAAAAAAAAAGGATGGTGAACTTTCTTTTAAATCAATTGATTTTTTTTTCTTTTTTTTGAACAGGGTTACAATTTTATTGATAAAAAAAAAATACAACTTACAACCTAGTTGTAAGCCCAACTAGTTAGCCAACGTCAGTTACAATCCATAACCATCTCCCATTGCATAACTACTTCCCTGAAATTATGGTTTTTAAACTAATTAGCTCAGTAATCTTTAATCAGAATGATCACCTCATCTTTATCCCTGCCTCTCTTCTTCCTCATGACTCATTTGTTTCTCTCTGACCAAACATACCAAGGTACAACGAAGAGGAGGATAACCCAAATATCGGAGTTTATCTTAGATCCTCTGTTGCGAGTCCATAATTCAAATTGTTCTTCGACAGTCGCTTTATGAATCCAATCACTATTCATTCTCAATGTGAAGTAATCCCAAATTCCCTTGAAGAATGGGCAAATCAATTGATATTACTAGGTCTTTATTTTAGTTTGTGAGGGAAATGATTTAAATATGTTTCAATTTTGAAAGAATTTGAATAGGTTTCAAAATCTAGAAGGATAAGACTTAAGATTATATTTTCATGGTGAGGGTGACTCGGTACTCTTACGTAGTTTAGACACCTTTTATCCCCTAAGTCTAGGATGGTGAAGAATGATAGGCCTTAAATAATTTTTATGCACCCCAAGATAGATGGGATAAGAAGAGTTGTTATTTTAAGAAACTGAAAAAATTTATATAATTCCTATAATATATATATATATATATATATATTAATATCTTACTTTGAGACTCAATGGCGGAGTCAAGATTTCAAACTAGGGGGCTAAAAGAAAAAGTTAAAGTAAAAGAGTTAATAATAACCAAGGTGGCCGAAGCCCACGACATCTTTTTTTAATAAGGGATCGCATCATTAGTGAGTAACTATAGGCTTGTACGAATATCAAATAAAAAACAACAACAGTGGAAAAAAATAACAAAGCAATCAAAAATCAACATCAAGAACAAAGTGCAAAAACAGAGTACTGATATCAAGTTATTTGGGTTTTGGTGGACAAATGAGATTGACTTTGGATGGTGGATATTTGGTCTTTGGTGGAATAACTTTCTTGAACCTGGTGGATTAATTTAATGGACTTGGTGGACTAATTAATGAATTTTAAGGAAAAAATCACTAACATGTTCAGGTTTAATAACCATGAAAAGGGAGCCACATCCCGGGTTAGCTGTAATACCCCGACATTCGGCAGTGGTTGACCGATTGGAATATAAATAATGGTTTGTAATTTCCTAATACCAAAATATTTTCAGCACAAATTGGGTCCAGAGTTGGCAGAATACTCTGCAGTTAAGCGTGCTCGGGGGGAGTAATCCAGGGATGGGTGACCTCCCTAGAATTTGTTGATGGATTACCGCAGTGATGCCCTTTGAAAACCTCACACTGCTAGATAACCGCAGTGCTTAGTGGGTACAATATCAGTGTAGGACGGGTCATTACAAATGGTATTAGCGCCGACGATGGTTCAGCTGCCGAGGGTGTGAAGGTACGCTGGACGGAGTTGGTTCAGGTGATTGTGTCATGAAGGGTAGGGAACATCGGAAATCTGGGATTGGATTTATTTTAAGTCGAGGATAAGGTGGTGGTGAGGTAATACCCCGATTTCGGCAGTGGTTCACCGAATGGGATATACGTAATAATTTTTCATTTTCTAACACCTAGGCCTGATAAATAAACCAATATCTAACAATGATAAGTGCACCAAGTGAAGAAAGAAAAAGAAAACACAATGACTATGAAGTAGTTAACAGAATTGCACGTAAGAAGCCTGGCTAGTCTGAGGCTTGTAGAAATTATTTGAGGCCTATCACTAGAACATAAAAAGGGTCCGTTTAAATTAAAATAAAAAACCCCTTTAGCTAATCATTTTCCTTAATGACTAATTTATCCTTATATAATTTTAGTGTTAATTTAGTTAATTAAAAGATATTTAATCTGGTTAACCTAGAAATTAACTAATGTTCCATCATTAAAACATTCAAAAACAAAATAATCAATTTTTTTCTTTTTTTTTGGAAAACATCAACCGAAAAGTGGTCGATGCGATCATAACATCGCCCAATTATGGTTACACGTTTTTCATATTATTATAGGAATCGGTCAATATGGACATGAACGTCGATCGATTATGGTTAAACACAGAAGCCTAAGACCATTTGTAATTTTGAATGGATAAACCAGTCACAAGTAAAAATAAGAGTAATAGGTTGCAATCGACAATGTTAAGATTGAAAAAAAAGGATGGTGAAATTTCTTTTAAATCAATTGATGTTTTTTTTCTTTTTTTGGACAGGGTTACGATTTTATTGATAAAATAAAAATACAACTTACAGCCTAGTAGTAATCCCAACTAGTTAGCCAAATTCAGTTACAATCCATAACCGTCTCCCATTGAAGAACTACTTCCCTGAAATTATGGTTTTTAAACTAATTAGGTATAGAACCCCATTGATACAGTATTTTTTTTGATCTCAATGATCACCTCATCCTTATCCCTGCCACTCTTCTTCCCGTGACTCGTTTGTTTCTCTCTGACCAAACATCCCAACCTACAACAATGGAGAGGGTAACCCAAATCTTGGAGTTTATCTTAGATCCTCCGTTGTGAGTCCATAATTCAAATTGTTCTCCGACAGTCTCTTTATGAATCCAATCACTCTTCATTCTCAATGTGAAGTAACCCCAAATTCCCTTGATGAAGGGACAAATAAATTGATATTACTAGGTCTTAATTTTAGTTTGTGAGGAAAATGATTTGAATAGGTTTCAATTTTGAAAGAATTTGAATAGGTTTTAAAATCTAGAAGGATAAGGCTTAAGATTATATTTTCATGATGAGGATGACTCGATACTCTTGCGTAGTTTAGACGCCCTTTATCCCCTAAGTCTGGGAGGGTAAATAAATAAGGGTAGGCCGTAAATAATTTGTATGCCCCCAAGCTAGCTGGGATAACAATACTTTAAGAAACTGGAAAAAATTATATAATTCCTATAATATATATATATATTAACATCTTACTTTGAGACTCAATGGAGGAGTCAAGATTTTAAACTAGGGGGCTAAAAGAAAGAGTTAATAGTAACCAAGGCGGCGAAGCCCACGATAATTGTTTTTTATAAGGGATCACATCATTAGTGAGTAACTATAGGCTCGTCAGAGTATCAAATGAAAAACAACAACAGCGGAAAAAATAACAAAGCAATCAAAAAACAGCATTAAGAACAAAGTGCAAAAAAGAATACTGATATCAAGTTATTTGGGCTTTCGTGGACAAATGAGATTGACTTTGGATGGTGGATATTTGGACGTTGGTGGAATAACTTTCTTGAACCTGGTGGACTAATTTAATGGACTTGCTGGACTAATTAATGAATTTTATTTGGCTAAGGAAAAATTACTAACATGTTCAGGTTTTATAACCAAGAAAGGGGAGCCACATCCCAGGTTAGCTGTAATACCCCGACATTCGGCAGTGGTTGGCCGATTGGATTATAAGTAATGGTTTGTCATTTCCTAACACCAAAGTCTTTTCAGCATAATTGGGTCCAAAGTTAGCAAATTACTCTGCAGTTAAGCGTGCTCGGGCGGGAGTAATCCAGGGATGGGTGACCTCCCTAGAATTTGTTGCTGGATTACCGCAGCGATGCCCTTTGAAAACCCCACACTGCTGGATAACCGCAGTGCTAAGTGGGGACAATATCAGTATAGGACGGGTCATTACAAATGGTATCAGAGCCGACGATGGTTCACCAGCCGAGGGTGGGAAGGTACGCTGGACGGGGTTGGTTCAGATGCCCTTTGAAAACCCCACACTGCTGGATAACCGCAGTGCTAAGTGGGGACAATATCAGTGTAGGACGAGTCATTACAAATGGTATCAGAGCCGGCGATGGTTCACCTTCCGAGGATGGTAAGGTACGCTAGACGGGGTTGGTTCAGGTGATTTTCTCATGAGGGGTAGGGAACATTGGAGATCTGGGATTGGATGTATTTTGAGTCGAGGATAAGGTGGTGGTGATGTAATACCCCGATTTCGGCAGTGGTTTTCCGAACGAAGTATAAGTAATAATTTGTCATTTTCTAACACCAACGCATGATAAGTAAACTTAATTGAGTTGTGAGAAAAACTTCTCAGTTAAGTGTGCTCGGGCGAAAGTAGTCACGGGATGTGTGCTCGGCCGAAAGTAGTCATGGGATGTCACGGAAGCTGCTGCATGATAACCGCTGTAGTGCAGTTAAAAATCCTATAATGCTGGATAACCGCAATATATAAGTGGGAACAATATTGATGTTAACTGGGATAGAACTATGTATGGTTCGTTTATGCTCGGGTGAGAGAGTATGTTGGGCTGTTATGCCAGATACTGGTCTCACAAGAGGCAAGGAATGTCTACATTATGCCGAGGTATTTTCAGCACAATTGGCTCCAGAGTTGGCAGAAAACTATGCAATTAAACGTGCCCGGACGGGAGTAATTCAGGGATGGTGACCTTTCAGCCGGAAAGTTGTTGTTGGATGACCATACTGATACCCGTTGAAAACCCTACACTGTCGGAAAACCGTCGTGGCAAAGTGGGAACAATATATCGATGGAGGTTGGTGTCATTACATTAGCCCCATTTGGTTCTGCCACCGTTGAGACTACTCTTCTAAAAAAGTATACAACTCGGGTTACAAACAATATCTATAAAAGACCCATCTTTTTGCCTGCTAAAACTAGTACTTTGTCGTTGACAGGAAAAACTCTTGAGTTATCCTGTCAATGGGAAATGATTTTTAAAATTAGAGTTTTCAAGAGAGAGAGTCTGGGAAGCGGTAATTACGACTCAGTTAACTCAGTCTTCAAATCTCAGACGTTTCATGATTTTTTTAATCAAAAAATCCATACTCCATCTTTCCTTGTAACTGATTTCTTAAGTCTGTGATGATTTCCATGAAAACATTGTGATATATTCTTTAGATTTCTTCTTCCCTAATGTGTATACAGGTTTATCCCTCAATTGCGTTTGTTTTTTTTTTGCTAAGGTGCTTGTTGAAGCTGAAGTGTTTCCGTTAAACTAGAAGAGTGTATGTTATGAACTCACTCGTTCCCGATCCAGCGTCACTCAAAAGAAAATTCAAATCAAAAATCAAAGGAAAGTTAGGAAATTCAAAATTCAAAAATCAAAAATGTTGTTTTATGTTTAAATACAGTTTCCCTCTTTTTTTTTCTTTGGTTAATTGCCAGCTATACAGTTTTTGTTTTTGGAAAATCCTATCATAATCTAGGTATATATAAATCCTACAATATTCACATAATAAATATTTTGACTAGAAAAGATAACCCTAATTGTGATACCAGGAACCCATATATAAGCCATGTTCACCAGTCTCTCTTTTCATCAAGCATAAACTTAATAACAAAAAAAGTCATAGAAGAAGATAATTCTGATTAAGTTCTAAATTTACCTGCAATATTCAAGCAAGCAACGATTGATCTTGGTGATGTATATGAAACAATTATTTCCAACTCTGTGAGAGGTAGAAGATGAGATTGAAGAAGAATTAATGGGAGAATTGTTTGATTGGTAAGATTATCATGGAAGGTAGTATGGTTTTTAAAGCAGTGGAGAAATATATGAAGCTCACTTGGTCTTTTATTCTTGAGGAAGATGCAAAAGTAGTGGAGATTGATACTAATGTGATGGTTTTCAAGTTCAAAGATAAGATACTCTCAACAAAGTCTTTACAACAAGGCCTTGGATCATCAATGGAAATCTATTAATTCTACATGGATATAGCTCAGGCGTGATCTGTCATGACTTAGATTGGAACAACCAATGTTTCTGGATCCAATTGGAGAAACTCTTTCAAGAACATATGAATGTAACTTTTGCTACCAATATTGGAAGTGTAATGGGAGAAGTCATAGGTATTGAACCAAAATATGATGTTCTAGTTGATAAAGAGGGAGTCAAGGTTTGTGTCAACATAGACATAAACAACCCATTAAGAAGGGGAGTTATGGCAATGACTAATGCAGGATAACAAGGTGGATAAAATTCTTTTATGAAAATCAACCACACAACATCTATCCCAATTTTTTTATCATTAAACATATAAAGGATACTTTCTCTGCAGCTACTTATTTCCTGGTAAAAGCTCACATTAAGCCAATATATTTTGGGTTGAATAATGTAGGAGGAAAGAATAAGATCATATTGGAATCCAAAACTATATCCATAATTCCAAATTGCAACACCAAGATCCGAACTGAAAATGTTCCTTTTGTCCCCCAAATGATGGAATTGTCATTTATCCTGTGGATAACGCTGCTAGTGAAGATGAGGATAATGATTTGAAAATGCGGGGGTTCTAACAACCACACCCAAAAATTCTTTTGGAAATTTGAGAGGACTTACTCCAATATGCTTTATAGAGAATCAACTAGACAGTTATACCCAATCTAGAGAAAAGTATATCAAAGAGTTTAATATCTCTGTTTCACAATGTAATCAGCAAATTAAACAGATAGAGATCCGCGAGCCTGATTATTATGTGAAACAACTTGAACGGTACCAAAGACTAATGTTCAAGTGTCAATCAATTTATATCAACAACCAAAGGTTGGATTATCTAATTGATTGATCTAAACTCACAACCTGTGATATTTCAATTATATAACAAAATATAATGCGGAAAAGAAATAACACAAACACCAAAATTTTGTTAACGAGGAAAACCGCAAATGTAGAAAAATCCCGGGACCTAGTCCAGTTTGAACACCACATTGTAGTAAGCCGCTACAGACACCAGCATACTACCAATGAGCTTCGGACTAGACTGTAGTTGAACCCTAATCAATATCACACTGATTCAAGGTACAGTTACGTTCCTTAGGTCTCTGATCCCAACAGGATACTACGCACTTGATTCCCTTAGCTGATCTCACCTACAACTAAGAGTTTTTATGAACCAAAGTCGAAGACTTGATAAAAAATCTGTCTCACACAGAAAAGTCTATAGATTGAATAAATCTGTATCCCACAGAAATACCCAAGAATTTTCGTTCCGTCTTTTGATAAATCAAGGTGAACATGAACCAATTGATAAACCAGACTTATATTCCCGAAGAACGGCCAATAATCTTAATCGACTAGCGAAACAAGATATTATGGAATCACAAACGATGAGACGAAGATGTTTGTGATTAATTTTATCTTTCCTATTGGAGATATTAATATCGAGTCAATTACTTAAATTGTACTCAATACGATAGAATCGAGCAAGATCAGAACACGCAACTACAAAGAGAATAGTTGGGTCTGGCTTCACAATCCCAATGAAGTGTTTTAAGTCGTTAACCTACAGGGTCTTGATAAAAACCTAAGTTTAAAGGAGAATCGACTCTAGTTATGCAACTAGTAACACACAAGAGGTGTGCGAATTAGGTTTCCCAGTTGCTAGAGTTCTCCCTTATATAGTTTTCAAATCAGGGTTTTCAATCTAAGTTACCTTGGTAACAAAGCGTTCAATATTCACTGTTAGATGAAAAACCTGATTCAACCAAGCTAATATATTTCAACCGTTAGATCGAACTTAGCTTGTTATACACAAATGAAATGTACCCTCATTTAGGTTTATGTAATCGTACCCAAACGTGTACACCATGTTGGCTCAACAATAGTTAATCGAAGTTAGTCATATGATTACTCTCATATCAACCTTATTCATCTTAACCATGACTAGTTCAAATGATTCAAATGAAACTAGTTAAAGAGGTGTTCAATTCCTATATTCTCATAGAAGTGTACACGATCACAACTGAAGAAAAATCGATTTGATATACTTGAATCAATACATGAACATTATACCCACGGTTTTCAAAGATTGCATTCCTTATTTTATAAATGTTTAAGTTCATGTGCAGAACCAATTTTAGAAAGTAACCAACTTAAGGATGCAAACGGGTACGTATACTTAAGTAGACAGACCGAGTTTGGTTACGCCAATACGCCTACAGGTGCGCATACCAATTTACATTCCAAACTCCAGCATAAATTCACGGACGTGAAACTTCCGCCAGTATGCGTACTGGTACGCATACTTTCCCAGACATCCAACAACCGCCAGTACGCGTACGGGTACGCATACTTCAGGTTCCCTCTTTTGGGCTTACACACAAATGTGATAACACACGATGTTTACATCCAAACATGGTTACATGATTCTAAACTCTTTATGACAATAGCCGTTTTCACACACTATTAGCATCAAAGCAATTTTTAAGATATCGAAATAATGATTAAGGAAACATTTCAAGTCCACACCAAATGATTGTATCACACAAACCATGTAAGATGTTACTCGGAAATTTTCACATGATATAAGATGAACTTGGTCGAAGTGAAAGCTTGCCAACGCATATTTCGAGAAATATGTAAGCGAGATAAACTCGGATCGAAATCTCAAATGTATATATAGAAAACTTTATCGTAATACGACTTATGTCTCAATATAAGATATAGAGTAGAAATAGACTTTCCAAGTGATAGATGAGTTTCAGTCTCCACATACCTTTTGTCGATGAAGTTCCACAAGCTCTCCTTAGTAGTTCTCCGTCTTCAAATGATGAACGCCGTGAAGTCTAAGCTCAACCACACAATCTATGTCCTATTCTGGACATATATAAATTGGCTAGAAATCAAGACTTATAGTTTTGATCACTAACATTGACAAACATGCTTGAGATAGCAACGCATTCGAGTTCGACCGAGTAGTGCTCTAACATGATTTACTGGCTAGATTTGGGGAAATGATTCAGAAAATATAATAATAGTTATTTTATCTCACCTCACTTAATTATCTCAACTTGGAAGTGATCCCTCAATAAAAAAATAAACTGATTTATACATCTTCGGCATATCATACAACTGCAAACATAAAACAGCTTTAGATGATCCTAGCTCAAGTGGAGAAAAAAGTCTTGATGCTGAAACAGAGAAGAAGCAAAAAACTTCAGTAAACCAATGAACACAGAAAAGGTTGAAGTAAGAGCGTCGGATAAATTTGTTGTCTTTCTAGTCTAAAGTTCTCATTCTCTGCCAAGGAATGTTATGGGACACACACCAACAACACCACTGAATAGCTGAAATCTCCAACAAGAGTATGCACTTACAAATAACTAGATTTGAAAGAGAGAAGAACGTTCACCATCACAGATATGCGGCATATGCCTAAAGGCCAAAGTTGCAGCTGCTGCAGAATCTTCAGAGGCACTCATGCCACTCAAGAGAACCTCTATCACTGAAGGAAAAACTAGGAACCCACAAGCAGTTCTGAATATGCCCCGATTGTCAAGCACACTAATAAGGGTGCAAAATGGAAAACAAGTCAAACTACCAGACAACATGCAACATAATAAAAACAATTTTTTTTGTCAATTTACCAAGTAAGTGACTAAAATTTTCTAGTGTTGTCTACATTTTTCATTCGCCATAATCAACATATCATAGAATAATATGACAACCAGTGTTATATATTTTCTATTAAAAGTAAGGAACATGTAGCCTGGCAAAGCCAGAACTTACCAAATCATTTAAACGCCTCCGCATTGTGGCATTCTCCTCTTCCTGGCAAAGCTAGAACCACCCAGATGAAATTCAAAACAAAAAACTCATCTCTATGAACACAAACTTTCACATAACATGAATAGTCTACCATCTCCTTACCCTTCTCTTGCTCAATGTTCCTCTTCTTTTGAATATCAAGTGCAATCCAATCTGCTTCTTCATATAATGCACATACATGAAAATAAAAAATACAAAATTACACACTAAATAACTAGTGAGGAAAATCTCAGTACCTGGTTCAGCTCCAATGATTATACATTTTGAGATTTCGGGATGTAATAAATCATTCCATTATTATGAATCAACAGCTTCCTATCAGGATTGCAGATTGAGAAATGAATTGAATTTCAGTGATAAAACCTAGAAAAATTTGGGGAATGATAGACGCATTTATGTGTCTAATTTGTCCCAATTGTTTATATTGTTAGTGCTCGATTTTGTACTTATTTGGTTATTTTATGTCTTTGTAGGTGTTTTTGGAGAAATAAGCTTTTGCGGCGAAATTGGCTCAAAATGTGGCATTTGAACCTCCGTAGATAACGTACCAGAAGCACCCCAGAAATACCCCGGAGGAACCCTGAAAAAGTGTTGAAAATATCCCAGAAAAATTACTATTTGCACCCAAGGGGAAAGTGTTATTCGGACTCTCACTATGGATAAGGGGTAACCCAATTCGGACATGTGCTAAAGGGACACCAGAACTGGATAAGGGGGAGGTCACCTTCACCGTTTGAAAACAAATTTTGGCGGGAAAATTTCATTTCACCAGACAGATTTAGGGTTGGATTTTCGGACGAGTTTTAATGAGATTCAATCACTGATTCTCATGGGATGGACGTGATATGGATATACAATTCTAGTATGGATGATTTCATGGGCTTAATTGGGCTAGAATATCCGGGAGAAGCAATCAAAGTTAAAACAGAGAGACGTGTCCTGTTGTGCACTTTCAAAGATTTTGTGGAGATTTTGGGAGAGTTTTACGCTGTATAATCATGTATTTGGTCATGTTCAAGTCATAGGAAGAGTTTGGTGGCTATTTTATAGCTAACAGACGCGTACAAACACTGACAGAGGTGATTATTGTTTCAACGGCAGAGAAGAAAAAAAAAGAGATTCTATCGGGATTTCTTTGAGCTGTGAAGTATATAAGAGGTGTAGAGAAGTTAGAAAAGGTTTTGTCGAGAGTTTGGGGAGGTTTGGAGGCGATCAGAGAGGCGCAGGAGGAGTTGCAGAGAAGTTACCTGCTGCTGCTGCTGCTGCCATTAACACGCCTGAAGAACACGAAGAACGGACTCTCAGCAGCAGTCTTTTATCAACAGAAACATCGACTGTCCATTGTGGGTCGTAGTTCTTCAACGACAACAGCAACTCAGCTCTGTCGTTGATTCTGGACGTCTTCTGTGGGTCGCATAGTTCTGTTTTACATCAATTTCTTGTATTTCTCTTCATTGTAAAACACTTTTGAGCATCAATGAATTATTTTGAGAGCATTTTTACTATGATGAGTTAAACCCCAACACTGGGGCGACGGAGGAGGCCGAGCTTCATAAAAGGGTAATTTTATTAATTCTTTTTAAGACTTTTGCATTAAAAATTAATTGAAATATGATTTGATTAAATTGGGTGTTATTTGATTAGATGGGTCATGCTTAGCTTAGGTGATTTGATGTTCCATGCTTAACATTTACAACCAATGTTTTGAGAATCGACTTTGGCAAAATAAGAGTCCATATATGTTTTGAGCTATTATTGTTGAGAATAAATCATTAAGCCTTATGTTATGAAGATTTGCCGAATCATTAGTCCCAGTACCTCTCTACCAATTTGTCAATATTTGTATATATATTTTTAAATCTAAAAATCCATTACCTTCACAAGTTCGAGTTTGAACGATACCCCTTATCATCATTACTACAACCACCAAAAAATCTTTTATCAAAATGGCGCCGCCGACGCGGACTTGTATATAGATTTGTTTTTAGGTTTATTATTTTATTTTATTTTTTTTTACTATTATTTGTTCCTTTTTACGTTTCTTTTTGTGTCTTTGATTTACAGGTTCGAAGTGGAATACTAAGGACTTGGGAACAAAAAGCTTAAAGCTAAAAGTTAAAAGCTAAAAGAGAAGAAGAAAAAGACATAATTTTTTTTTAGGATTTAATTTTTATTATTATTATTTTTTTTGTATATAGCTTTTATTTATTTATTTTTAGAATTTGTAAATAGGCTTTATTTTTCATAATTTTTGTAATTTTGGACTTTTTATTTGGACTTTATTCTGGACTTTGGACATTATTTTTAAAACCCTACGGAAGGGTTATAAATTAAAAAAAAATTTAAATACAAACTGTTTGCAGGGAAGGACGACGATTACTATATCGTCTCGGCCCCTCGGGTTCGCACACGTCATAGGAGTCGTGGCCCGAGTCGACGACAACGGTTCATCGCCCGTCTGGTACGGGAGGTAAGTCCAATCGAAACACCCGCGAATCTCCTGCAAGCGGGTTACTGTCTTCCTTAAGGTGATAATTGTTTGAGGACGAACCAGACTGTCTTTATTTTCCTAGTAAAGGGCAAGGCCTGGCCTAAACAAGATAAGGGTTCGGATTTCATCACCGTTCCCTTCTTGCCCGCCTTAGGAAAACGAAACCTAACGCGAACCCAAGCTTAAAATTTGGAATAGAACGAGACCGATAGGGTAACGAGCTTAATAGGAAACTCGTTCGAAAAAGATTGGTTGCTCTTTAAGCACACTCCAAAGTTCATGATGGTTTCTGTGGGTTGAATGCGTGACTGCGCCGCCTTGTGATAGCGGTGAGGCCTTGGGTATCAAAGCTCCACTGAGCTTCCCTCGCCTCAATTCAACTTACTTTGACTCGGATTGATTCCAGAGGGGTTTGCTCAAATTGCAACGAATTCCCTTTCGAAAGATAGAAGCTGGTCTAGAAACAATCTAAGTGGATCCATCATGCTTTTTGTTTGCTAGAAATCTTAAGGTTTGTTTTGGTGGAGTCGAGTCAGCCTTGTTTGTGATTGTGTGGAATTCCCTTGTAATTAATAATGTCGAACTGGTATGATAGAAGCCAATACAATGAGTATCGACCTGAATTTGATTATGGACATCATCCTTTTTATGACCATGTTGGGAATAGTGGTTGGGAACGCCATCCTTTGGAAGGATATGGGTCATACCCTGGTGAGCCCAATTACTATCCACACATGCATCAGTCTTACGAGCAAGAAGATTATAGTACTAGTTCTTCGTTTCTAGAGGATACAATCAAACTATTGAAAAGTAGTCCTTTTTATGATCCCTCTGTTCCTATTCCTCCTTTAGAAGAGTCCCTCAGGGAGTTAGCTGAGTCGACACGTAAGTTAGCTGAGATGAATAGTGTAATTCTAGACGAAAGAACTACAATAATGAGTGAACTTTCTATAGAGGAATCCCTCAAGCTGATGGCTGAGACGAACGAAAGACTTGCTCGAAATAATCTTACTTTCCAATATAGTGTTTCCAATAATACCCTTAAAAATGAGGATAGTTATTTTCATAATCAAGATGACAAGGTGAGAATTGGTAGCACTACTTGTTTTGATGAGGTTCGATCTTTTTCATGTTATTATGATGAGGATAGTGTTGATGGAGAATCATACTTATGTAGGAATAGTGATCAGGAAATGGTTACTCCAATTGAGCTTTACAATGATAATATTATTTCTAGTTCAAATCCAAATAATTTTAATAATTATTCACCTATTCAAAAGGACGAGGATTTGACTAGAGATACCCTCGTTTTAGAAGATGTAGTATTTCCTGTTTACAAAGCCGATAATGATTTAGAGGAACGAGTTTATTCTGAGAATAATGTTTTAGAGTATAGCGATTTAGAAACAATAGTCTTAGACGAAGAAGATGAACTCGTAGAGATGAGTGAGGATGAACCTGACTTAGAAGAATCAATTGACCATTTCCAGGAATCTGATGACCTAGAAATTAGGGAAGTTGTGACTAGTCTTTCTAGAGACACAGAAAACTCTAAGTTTGGGGGTGATTATCATTCTCCATGTGCTTTAACTCTTAGAAAGTTCCCTCGTGTAGGACTTGACATTTATTCCTCAACTATATTACAAGATTATCTTCATACATGTTTTCCCGAACCTAATGATGTCCATAGAGAAGCTCAGTTGTTAGAAACCCATCCTCTGGTTGATATGGTTAACCCAGGCTATGATACCAAGATTGACTTTGTTTTCCCACCAAAAACTTTTCTTCCAATTGTGGGAACATATGATTTTCAGATGTGTCGGATATTAAGTTTTGAGACTAAACCTAATTACTTTAGGATATTAGGGTCGACACATTTTCTTAAGAATGACCATTATTATGGTCAACTTTGTAAGTGATATCTGATTGACTTAGGGGATCCGCAATTATTTAGGTTATTACTTCGTGACTCTAAGTTCGTATTTGAGTTTTTACAGACTCTAAGACCTAGTGATTCGGATCCCATCTATGAAGAAACACAGCCAATGAAAATATTCTATTTAGACCCTTTCATAGAACCTGAACCGCAATTAGCGATAGTTTTCAGGAAACTAGGTAAGGGCATGCTATTCTTGTCCATTTTCTTGGTTCACTGCAGTTTCCTATGGCCAGCTCTATTTGGTTTTGAAGACCCACAGTTATTTTGACTGTTACTTTATGGTTCGAGTTGACCAATCCTTTTCTAAGTCTGGATGAAGACTTTAAACTTAGCACTTCTTGGGAGGTAACCCAATCTCATGCAACACGGTAATATCCTTCTTTAACTCTTTTGCTTCAAATAGTAACCGTTTATCCTTGTTCATGCTTTTAATTTCATCTTTAGAACATTGAGGAAAATGTTAGATTTAAGTTTGGGGGTATGGGAGAAACTTTTTAGTTGCAATTAGTAAACTCCAGAGCCTAGAAATTTATGCCTATTAAGGTTTGCACTAACCAATCTAAGTGGATGGGAACATCTTGGTTATAGGAGTTGAGGAACCAATCTGATTAGATGGAAACATCGAAAGAGTCTATTCATAAAAGCACAGAGCTCAGGTGTTAGTAATAACATGATAGTTTCACCATATCTCGTTGAGTCCTTTTCATTTCTTTATTTTTATTTTATTTTTTTAAACTATGTTTCTCTAAGTGATTAGGTGGGGCACACGATTCAAGTTGTTACCACTGCTAGGGTGAATTAGATTGACTGAGTTACAAAAAAAAAAAAAAAAAGACCGGACCAGTTAGACCAATCGGAATAAGTATTAACACTTGGATAGCAATATGCGTGTGTTCTCCCTGTTTCCGTCGCCTAAGCAAGCGTGGAATGCAGGACCCGTGGGAACTATCGTGTAATCTGCTGACAAGAAGCATGCGCTTGGAGCAAAAAGATCTATTCATGCCGTTAAGTTAAAAAAAAAATGGTTATTGTTATGTGTAGTCAACTGCTGGTTCCCTTGTATTTGCCAGTTTGTTGATCTAGATTTAAGTTATTGACCACTGGTTCCCTTGTATATGCCAGTGTGTTAATATTAGTCAGACCGGTATCTCAGTCATTTAGGTTAGGTTCATCTTGGCAGAGGCCTTCAGACAGATATGGGAAACACCGTTCACTTTTCAACCATCTACATTTTTCTTTTTCCATCATCTTAATCTTTTCATGTGATTAGTCTGACTCCGAGTATGATGTCCATCGTGAAACTATCTTAGTAGAGCTCTGTCACTTATATGAATTTTAGTATGCTTGAGTGCAAACTCGTGTACAGCAATTGGAATTTCGCATCAGGGTTCTTCCTCTTAGAGTCAATAATTGTATGCCAACCAAGGAGGTTCTTTAGTGCTTTCCAAGGTTCTGCGTAGATAGCTAGGGACTGGAGTAAAGGTTTTGTGGGTATATCTCTGGTAAGCCCTCCCGAGACTATAACTCGGCCACTAGGGCCACCTAGGGGTTTAAAGGCTTATTGCATACGCTAAATGCAATCGACGATGCCTGCGACAGTGAGTTAGGATTTTATTTTCTATTTGATTTGCTCGGGACTAGCAAATAATAAGTTTGGGGGTATTTGATAGACGCATTTATGTGTCTAATTTGTCCCAATTGTTTATATTGTTAGTGCTCGATTTTGTACTTATTTGGTTATTTTATGTCTTTGTAGGTGTTTTTGGAGAAATAAGCTTTTGCGGCGAAATTGGCTCAAAATGTGGCATTTGAACCTCCGTAGATAACGTACCAGAAGCACCCCAGAAATACCCCGGAGGAACCCTGAAAAAGTGTTGAAAATATCCCAGAAAAATTACTATTTGCACCCAAGGGGAAAGTGTTATTCGGACTCTCACTATGGATAAGGGGTAACCCAATTCGGACATGTGCTAAAGGGACACCAGAACTGGATAAGGGGGAGGTCACCTTCACCGTTTGAAAACAAATTTTGGCGGGAAAATTTCCTTTCACCAGACAAATTTAGGGTTGGATTTTCGGACGAGTTTTAATGAGATTCAATCACTGATTCTCATGGGATGGACGTGATATGGATATACAATTCTAGTATGGATGATTTCATGGGCTTAATTGGGCTAGAATATCCGGGAGAAGCAATCAAAGTTAAAACAGAGAGACGTGTCCTGTTGTGCACTTTCAAAGATTTTGTGGAGATTTTGGGAGAGTTTTACGCTGGATAATCATGTATTTGGTCCTGTTCAAGTCATAGGAAGAGTTTGGTGGCTATTTTATAGCTAACAGACGCGTACAAACACTGACAGAGGTGATTATTGTTTCAACGGCAGAGAAGAAAAAAAAAGAGATTCTATCGGGATTTCTTTGAGCTGTGAAGTATATAAGAGGTGTAGAGAAGTTAGAAAAGGTTTTTTCGAGAGTTTGGGGAGGTTTGGAGGCGATCAGAGAGGCGCAGGAGGAGTTGCAGAGAAGTTACCTGCTGCTGCTGCTGCTGCCATTAACACGCCTGAAGAACACGAAGAACGGACTCTCAGCAGCAGTCGTTTATCAACAGAAACATCGACTGTCGATTGTGGGTCGTAGTTCTTCAACGACAACAGCAACTCAGCTCTGTCGTTGATTCTGGACGTCTTCTGTGGGTCGCATAGTTCTGTTTTACATCAATTTCTTGTATTTCTCTTCATTGTAAAACACTTTTGAGCATCAATGAATTATTTTGAGAGCATTTTTACTATGATGAGTTAAACCCCAACACTGGGGCGACGGAGGAGGCCGAGCTTCATAAATGGGTAATTTTATTAATTCTTTTTAAGACTTTTGCATTAAAAATTAATTGAAATATGATTTGATTAAATTGGGTGTTATTTGATTAGATGTGTCATGCTTAGCTTAGGTGATTTGATGTTCCATGCTTAACATTTACAACCAATGTTTTGAGAATCGACTTTGGCAAAATAAGAGTCCATATATGTTTTGAGCTATTATTGTTGAGAATAAATCATTAAGCCTTATGTTATGAAGATTGGCCGAATCATTAGTCCCAGTACCTCTCTACCAATTTGTCAATATTTGTATATATATTTTTAAATCTAAAAATCCATTACCTTCACAAGT